>NC_088182.1:9185293-10435293 GCF_028769735.1 Zonotrichia leucophrys gambelii | reverse complement strand
TTCTTCTGGGCAGCTGCAAACATCTGCTACAGTGTGCATTTTTTCCTTATTGTTTGGAGTGATGGTTCTGCTCAGTTTTTACATTTAGAACATCAAAGAAGATGAAGATGAAAAAGGTCTTGCAAAGGTCTATTAGATTATGTAGTTCCTTCCGTTACCTCTACAACCCCTCCAAATATTGTGTAATGAAAATTATTGTGTTCCTGAAATTGCTGAAGTTTAATTACCATCTACTTGGTAATCATATTGAGATGCAACAATATACTTTATGAGGTCATCATTTATGAACTACAGTTCCTTGCTGTTCAACATCAGGGCTACTTCTGTCACCACCAGCACAGCACAGCAATTGCTCTTGCCTGAGCCTGAAGGCCCCTATGGCTTTACATTCAGAAGAAAACTGGTCCAGACTCAGAAGTTGGATCCAATTTTAACATTAAGTCTGCTTAGACTGGGCATCTAGTGTGTGCTGGAAGCAAAGACAAGATTCCCTTTCTGGAGTCGGAGGTGGTTTTTGTCCCGAGGCAGGAGCACTCAGAGGGCATGGCACCCATCTCTGCACTGTTTGCTCCCAGTTATTGGCATTTTCCATGGCATACTCCATCCTCTTAAAACCCTGCTGAGGGAAAGAGGAATGGTCAGTTCTGACTTGCAAAGGAGATGGGTGTGCAGGATATTTATTTACTGATTTTTCCAAGTCTTGAAGATCTGCCTTCATATACACTGTCCCTTCAGTCACAAGACAGTCTGCTCACAGCTCCTCAATGTTTCACCCAGATGTGTCAGTGGAAAACATCATTTACCTTGGGGGCTAAGCTTTCCTTCCCAAGCAGACGTAGTCAAAAGCTATTCCTGTTCTAAACCCAGCATTGATCAATACCTGGGACTTAATGATCCCCTCTCTCCACACCCCTGCCCAAGTTATTTACTCTTGCTATGCCGCTATTAATTCTGACAGGTACAGAAGCAGTAAGTACAAATTTCAGTCCCCACAAAGCAGGAGCTCAATGCTTCCCTTTTGCTTTCCCTGTCCCTGTTTCATGTGTAGTAATGATAATCTCTGTGGCTTTGTTGGATCCTCACAATAAACAGCTTCTCAGATTGATTAAAACCTCCACACTTGGCTCTGGCTGTGCATTGATTTTAGCTGCTGCTTGTTGTTTTGTGTACAGCACATCATAGAAATCAGAGGTGGAAAAGACCTATTAGGTATCAACTTAAATGTCTGAGTTTCCCCATCCCCCTCAATCATCTGTGATCTAGCAGGGGATTATTCACTGCAATGTATTTGTGGCAACTTTTCCCAATCCCTTTGCAAATAGTCCAGGAACTGTCCTTCCCACACAAAACACAGCCTCCCCTAACTACGGGGCTGGCATGAGCAGGGAGGCTGGTTCCTGTCCTGTTCTCCTCTGTACTCAGTACAGAAAGTCTCTCTGGAGCCTTCCAAATACAGATGCTTCCTTGGGGCTCTCTTCTCTCAAAGGGAGACAGAAACAGTCCAGGCTTTGAAGCTAATGGGTGTTTCTGTTACTCTCAGGAAGGATGCTTAGGTTCACACAAAGAGCGTCCCCACCCTCCCTATCGTTTTACACCAGCCTTTCAAGAACCAGTTTTCCTGCACAGGTGAATAGGCTGGCTGAGAGGATTTATCCTTGTTGAAGATGGGAGCTGTTGCCATTGATCCACCCTCCAAGTTTTGATTTCTCCAGAGCAATTCCTCTCTGATGCTGTCTGGTTGCCAGTATTTCCATTACCCGAATACTTGGTCAAAAGTTGGGCTCAATGACCCTGGAGGCCTTTTCCAGCCTTAATGATTCTGTTCTTGAGAGCCTGAAAACTTTTAAGCCACTGGCTTAAAGGCTGTTCTACTTTCTACCTTCCAACATGACTCTCAGCCACTTCAGAGATGGATGGACCTCTCAGAGGAGCTGTGGAGGGGAGCAGGATGGGCAGAGCTTCTGTGCTGGCCACTTCTTATCTCACACACACACGGATCAGAGACCTCCTGCAGCCTATTGATTTATGGGGGGACACTTCCCAGCACAGTGCAGTAGAGGCAACCCTGCAGAAGAGAATAACTCTGCTTGTTTAGCTCCCCCAGGCAGTGCTGTGCAGAGGACAGGACTGCACTGCATGGCTGAGAGCAGATGCAGGTGAGGCATCCAGTTGTTGGCTGCACAATAAATCCCATCCTCGGACTAAAAAGCAGGAAGGAGGGATAAGGCAGCTGGCAGACAACTTTTACACCTCCCTATTCCCAAAAGTGTTGAGCAGCTCTTGGCTTGGATGAGAATACTTTCCATTTCTATTGCCAGTGAAGTGCAGAACAATAGAGAACCATCCCTTGTTTTCTGCTTTTCTTCTGAAAAAAATAGAATTTCTGAGAACGCATTAAATGAGCTGGATGCAGCCAGCACAAATTCCACCCAAGTGCCCATTATCTCATGTTTCCCAGGGTCTGGCTCTAAGCCTGCAGAGGCACCCAGCCAAGAGGAACCAGGCTCTGGATGTGTTCACATCAGGAGGGACAGGTATCTCCTACAGTGAGACCTACAGCTCTGAATGTCCATCTTGGAGACCTACAGAGGGAACTGTGGCTCCTGCACAGCCTGTGGCCCTGGTTTCCTTCTTCAGTGTGGTGCAGGGATGGGAGAGGCACCAGGTTGGCTCTGGATGGGGATTCAGGATGTGTCTGAGGTCTGCCCTGGACATCAGGCCCCTGAAGAGCACTGCAGAACCACAGAGACTGGGATGGACATGGGACAGAGAGGGAAAACAAGTTCAGTGGTGTAACCAATCTGTAGGAGGAGTCCCAATTCCCAGAGAAGCAAGGGGCTGTGCTTGGAGAGATAGCAGGCAAGCAGTTTCCCAAGGCTATTTGTTCATCTTATTTCCAGGCTAATAGCCAGACCTTCCTGCTTGCTGTGATTGCTGCCTCTCTGAAGTCAGCTCTATTAACATCAGGGCTTGTGTGTATTGAAATAGAAAAGGCAGAGAGCAGGGGGAGGGAAATGGTCACATTTATTTGTGGACACGCCACATTTCACCATCACTCACTGCCCTTCCCTCTCAAATCCTGCCACTGAGCTGCTCAAAGCCCCAGGCACCAGCACCAATCCATCCACGTGAAAACTATACTGGCCACAAAGGTGGAGACCTGAATGAACATGGAAATTAATGGGCACCACTCTCCCCTTTACCAGGGCCTACTGCCAAACCCACTTCAGTAATTTTTGAAGCCTCTTTGGAGGCTCTGAGAAGGGAATTTGGGAATTTTCCCTCTGAGAAGGGAATTTTCAGCATTAGAGGAGAGGCCAGTAATGCTCGCCTCCTTCAGTCGCCCTGTGCAGATGTACTGCACACAAAACTAACCTGAACCAAGAAAAATGTGGGTTTAGCAAGAGACTTCAGAAGAACTCCCATCCATTTGCTCTGGTATGCCAATGTGAGAGCAAAACTTTTATCTCACTGTGCATGGGTTTGTGTGTGTGCTGTAAAACCACTGTGTTATCACTTAAAAAGTTAGAAGAAGTTTGGTAAAATTTCCTCAAGCCTTTCTTTCAGGCCATGTTTTGCTTTCGACATGGCTTAACTAGAAATTGGAAACTCTTGCCTGGTAACTTGTTTACTGATGATAGTTTCCACAAATAACTATGTATTTTACAAGTTTTCTTATCATTTCAGAAACACCCTGTTACCCAATAAATATTTCAACCTCTAGATACAGAAAGGGCTGATATTATCCTCAGCACAATGCAGGGCAGTGAAATCACTGCTGAGGAGAGAGGATTGAGCCAACCAGGGTATGCAAGGTGGAAATGAGAGAGACTTAGGGGAAAATCAGCCATTGACAAAATGGGTTGGATATTTCTGGTAGGTGGCAGGAGCTGGGAATCATTTTTGTACACCCATCTTTCTTCTCATTAGCAACAGTCTACACCCACATGAGGAAAATCAATAAATTAGACTGCTTCTGGGAGGCAGCAGGCTTGGTATCTCTGCCAGTCACTGGCTGGCTGTGTGACCCGAGGCACTCAGCCATAACAAATTTCTCTTCTGCTTTCCTATAAGAAAGGAGGCAGAGGCAGGCTATAAAGCATGCTGGAAACTGCAGATGAAAAACACCAGCAGATCAGAGCTGGACTTGGTCTCTCTGATAATACATCAAGAATGATTATAGTTACTTCAAAAGGTTTTCCACTGGTTCACAGACAGTCTTAATTTTTGTTTGCCTCTCTTTTTTGGCATTTGTCCAAAGTAACTTTCTTTTTGGTAGTGATGTTTCCACTCAAGTAATTTTCTAGCTTTGTGTTTTCTTAAGTAGCTCCCAAAAATAATAATAATAATAAAAAAATAATAAAAAGAAGCACACAGCCTACCTGGTTAATTGGGAGAGTTGAAAAGTTTAGATTGCCTCCACAGGTGTCATATCCTAGCTACTGACAGCAATAGGGTTATCATCTTTACTGTGAGCCTCTGCTGTTACTGCTGCCCTGTTTCTATCAATTTCCTTGCATGGTTTTAGGCTCCTTTTCTGCCACCCAGATTCTCAATGGCTCTGCTGTCCTTTTCCCCCATCCTTGTCCTCCCTTTCACAGTCTCAGGGTCAAGGCACTCAGGGATGCTCAAACCCAAACTTCTGCTGTTTTAGCAGCTGAAGTACAAGGTATTCTCACCAAAAGTTTGCACCCTGAGGCTTCTCTGAGATTTTTTTCCCCATGTGTCTGAACTTGCATCAGACCATAACCTCCTGTCAAAATTTGAGATTTATCCTCCAGTAGGGTGAGGGATGAGAGCCTGGATTTATGTTTGCACCAAAATCCCGGCAAAAGAGCCCAGTTTTCTCTGTGCTAGCAGTGGTTATCATCCTATGGCAGACAGCATGTGTGTGTTGGTAAGGTGAGGCCTCTCCCTAGGACAGAAGAGCATTAATAAACCTTTATATCTCTGAGACCCTCAGATGGGCTAAAACACAGATGATGTGAGAGGCCTTGTCCCAACAGGTAGTGCAGACACTTCAAGTAAGAGAAAATGAAGGTGTGTGTTTGATCTTTAGTAATGAGTACAAAAAAGGACTCTGCTCCTTGCCGGACCTTGTGCTACTTTAATGAAATTAATTTCATTACAGTTTAAATATGAAGACCTACTGGAAGATCAAATTCTGCATATAATGCCCTAGACTGACAGCAATGTGTTTGCCATGTAGTTAAACCAAAAGATTAAAGAAAAGTTCCAATTTTCAGGTAACTCTACAAGCATAAAAATAACAATTTAGTAGGTTTGGACAGGGTATTTTTTCCTTTTCATTCACTTGGCTCTAAAGCAACCTCATCTTAAGAAATTAAATTTGACAGGCGATTAGTCCATAATGTGGTGCATTCACTTCTGGTATTTGAAGGAAAAATTGAAAACAGACTAGATGTTGAACTTTGAAATGTTTGCTTCAGATGTTATGGGCAAGAAATTTAGGGTTTTTTTTGCCTCAAGTGCAGGTGACTTGCAGAACAAGCTGATCTCATGCCCTGAGGCAAGACAGGCTGGGTGAGGCTGGCTGTGATGTGCAGTGGTAACCAGCATGGGTCTGCTCTTACCTACTGGGAACTTTATTGCTGCTTCACTGTGTGCTAAGTGAACTCACATTCTTCAGAACAGATTATAAAGTCCAAGTCTCCTGCTTTTATTATTCTGCAGTAAGTTGTTTTCTGGTCCAAATGATTCTTTTACAGCAACAGAGTCTGAAATGTGCACTTGGGGAACTAGGTCCTGAATTGCAGCTTGTATAGGTGTTCCCAAACTGCTCCATTAGCAGGCTGAAGTTTGCATCTGCACTCTTGTGCCTATGAACTGAGAAGGGAAGTGATGGAGGCAGCTATGAAATGATTTCAGACTCACTTTCCAAGCAAGGGTCCTGCTGCTTTGGAGTATTGCTCCTCTGGCTGTGAAATGTCCTCACTGCAATGCAGAATTGTCACCACAGGCTGCACAGAGCCATCCCTAGCACAGACCAGTCCCTTTTCCCACTGTGTCACCTCCATGGGCAAACAACTTATGCACTCTGTTTCTTGATGACTGTAATTTACAGAGAAAATCCTTGACATTGCAGTGTGATTGTGAACTGGGAAACAAGGTGTGCTGTGTGATGAGGAAGACAGGAGGATGAAGTAAAGAGGATGTTTTCTGACACAGGGACTGAACCAGGTGCAGCAAAATGCTCACCCACAGTAAGGACTGTTCACAGGATAGGGACAACAAACAAAGAGCACTCTGCTCTCCTGTCACACTCCTGGGCTGTTTTTGAAGGTCTCAACTGTGGATATTGATCCTCAGACTAGGAATTCATAGTTCAGATGTCAGATAAATCTTCCCAGCAAAGCTGGACAAATGTATAGTCATGGACAGGGGCCAGTTATCTTCATGAAGCTTCAGCTGGCCAGCTGGGAAGGGTGGTCAGTGCTTTCCCCTGCAAAGATTTTCCATGAGGAATTAGGAAGCTGCTTTCAATGTGAAGTCATCCCTCAGCAGCATCTCCAGGACAGTCTGGGATAGGGAAGCATTAAATATCAACCAGCACGTGTGACACTCTTCCTCAGAAGGATGGAGAAAGCTCAATAGCATCAACACTCCTTATTTTTAAATGAGTAGAGTTCTTCTGCCTTTGGACAGTCAGACCAAGTAGAAGCTGGACAGGGTCTTCACTTTTCAGAGTTTTCCAAGTTTCTTCTCATTTGGCAGGAAAACACCCAGGAAAGGACATAAGAGTTTTTCAGTGTACTGACACCAAGTCCAGCTACCAGCAGCAGGGATTGTTTTATTACTTTCAGTAAAAAATCCTCCCTCCCTTGCTCTGCAACAGGCTGAAAACAGCCTGCAGCCTCCAGTGCCCTCCTGGAGTGACTGCATGGCTGTGCATGGAAATATTCTCCATGTACAGCCTGAATTCCTCGCTGTATAGGAAAGAGAATTTTTAATGTCTGGTATAAATTGTTAACTTAGTGACAATCTGGATGTAGTTAACATCCTGGGCTAGTCAGGGGTTTTTTCCTCTCATGCCAGCTTTCCCTAGTAAACACTGATAACACCAAGGGCTTTTCTTATCATTCATATTTTGACAAAACCATTTTGTGTGCTCCTCAAATGCTGCTGCTGAGTTGCTAACTCATCTCAGGCAGTTGATGCAACAACAGGAGAGAAAGATAAATACACAGATACTCACTGCAGAGATAAATCCTTTCTTGTCCCCTCATGTCCAGCCCTCTCCAGGCACCATTCCTACCTCCAGCCACTTTTTCTCTGGTGGGTGCAGAGCTAACCCAGCCCAGAGCATGCAAGAACTCACGTGGGAGGCACACTCAGAGGTCTTCTCCTGAGGTGCAGCTCCAAGAGAGATGAAACCTTTGCCCTCATCAGTCACAGTGGGATGAGCCAGTCAAAGCCTTATTCCTACTCAGGAAGGGAGAAGGAGGCTCAGGCTGGGCTTTTCTTGATCAGGGTTACAAAGACCAGCTCTAAGCTCTGTACATACCTCAGCTGTGAGGGAGGAGGCTCCAGACAGAGGCAGGAGCTGATGGAGCTCACCTGTGTATCCCAAGGTACCCACCCCACACCTGAGGCCCAACCACCTCAACCAGAAAGCAAAAATTAACCCCCATGGCAGCTGGGGCTGTGCTAAGGTGCCCTTGAAGGGGATCTTCCACCTTGAGCAGATTGGTGCTGCTGTTAGACAGATGGGAAGTGAGAGGGCAGCCTGATGAGCTCTTTAACTTTTACTGGCTTCCCTCTTCCAGGCTCTTAGCTATTTTAATTCCCCTTTGAAGGCAATAAGGAGAGAGCTTTTAGTTCACCAGGCTCATCTGAAATCCCAGTGGAGTGACTGAAACTCTGTGTTAATATTGTCTGTGATTGCTGATCCTGGTGGCCATTTTCTGACTTTCATGGCTTTTGGGTTTCTTTCTTTTTAGCAAATGCATGTGGTTGTTTCTCCTCCAGCACAACAAACAGACAGATGGCTGTGATGGTTTTGCTAGGCCAGAGCACTCTTGGCTGGGCTCCCCAAGTGAGTGCTGTGGTGGTAACTTTGTAGTGTTTCCTCTCCAATGCTAAGCAGGGAGGAAAAATGAGAGGGATTTATCAAAGGGTAGAGGAAGGGGAAAGCCAGATAATGACAAAGTTGGGGAAATAATAACAGTATGGTGTTTTTGACAGGATTTTTGACAGGATTTTTCCTTGACTAACCTCAGCTGGGCTCATCCTAACTTCTGGAAAATTGTAAAACAATGCGAGGAGGTGGGGGGGAAACAACAGCTTGCCAGATAAACATGTCCATAATTTTTTCTTTCATTTTACAAATGCCATTAAAAATTGGGCCTGAAAAAGCAGCTTAGAGATGACATTTCAAAGGGGGCTGGGGGTGGAGAGAAATTGCAAGGTAAACAGGACATTTTCTATCTTTTCCCCTACCTCCAGCCTGTGTGCAAGGGAAGATAACAGCAGCAGGAGGAAGCAAAGTCTGCCATGGAATTTAGCTCTCCTTTTTTCTCTTGTAGCAGGGAGAGAGGGAGAGACCACATGTGCTTCTGAGGCATCTCTGTCTGCTTTGAACCTTATCAACAGGGACTGTGCAATGCAGTTTCTCTTTCTCCCTCTCCTCTAACTTTTGAAGCAAAACACTTACGTGCAAGGAATGTCAGAGCATCTGACAGCCAGGAAGATAGGGGAGAAAGCCAAGGACTGGGGAGGAGGGGGCTATTGCTTCCCCTCCTCCTCCTCCTCCTTGCTTTATTTTTTATTATTTTTTTCTTTTTTCCCCCCTTGTTTTCTTTCTCTGATTAAAGGAAGGAGGAAAGAAGAGAACAGTGCGGAGATGTCTTTCCCACCCCTCCCTTAACAAGTCTCAAGAGCATGGCCTGTGTTGAGTCAAGCAGATTGTTAAGGGAGAATGGCTGTCAATGGGATCTCAAAGATGCAATTCTTTTTTCAGGAATAAAGGAAAGAGAAAAGGTCTCTTGTCACAGCTGCTCACTGTTTATGAAATGTTTTGCCTCTGTGAGACCTACAGGGAATCTGGGAGTGTGCTGAATCTGTTGATCTTCCACATTTGCTTTGGAAGGGATCCCTTGCCACATACCTTTGCAAGCAGAGACAGTTTGTGTATGCATCACTACTCACTGGTTTCCAGGTTTGTATACTCTATTAATAGGTGTTCTGAGAGGCTGCTCAGTGTGGCACATAGGTGGAAAACAGGCAAGGAGGGAGAGGCTGTGGTGTGCAGGGGAGCCGTAGGATGCTGGGCGCACCTGAAAGCCAGGCCAGAATTGGGGATTTAGAGTAGGAGCTGAGCTCAGCTTGGATTCAGGAAAGTATTCTTGGTATCTTGCACCATGCTTTCATTGTGCCCTGGCAGAGTTTGAGTGAGTTAGGCAGAGGTTCAAATCAAAATCCCAAACCTGGACTTGGAAGAAGCTTGGAGCCAGATCTGAGCTTTTGCAGATGGTCCCTTTATATATAATGAGGTCAATCAAAACATCTGATCTCAATACCCTTGAACTTTTGGAGCAGGGCATGAATTTGAGCCCAGGCATATGGGATCCTCTGGACTGTGCACTGGTGTTTGCCAAGTGCTTTTCTTTCCTGGCAGCCTGGCTGGGTCCCAGCTCTGTTGAGTTTCTTTAGATGCTCCAGGTATAAACCTAAAGAAAAGGAGCCTTCCTGGACAGCCTTTTCCCCAGGCACTTTGTAATTTGTGTCTCCTTTCAGGAGAGGAGCTAAAGGTGAAAAGAATGGATGACTTGTTAACCATCTCTTGTATTAAGAGAAGCCTTGAAAAGATTGTCCTTTCTGGAAGCCCAGTTTGCACATGTGTGAAACTGGGCACTGGAAAGGGAAACTCTTCTCAGGGTAACCAAAACTCTCAAACCTGGGGGGTTTTTTTGCCATTTTCACAGGACAGCTTACTCTGCTCAGGAATTGCTACACAGAAATAATGAGGAAGGTATTAAAAGTCTCAGGGTTAAATGGGGACTGTGCCTGCGTGCCCAGGGTCCTGCAGGTCTACTGCTCCATGATGGGACTGAACATCCAATCTAATTTATCAGCTACCTCCTGAAAGATGGCAAAATCTGCTACTGGGCTTGCACTACTGTTATTAGAGAGCAGCATGTGTGTGGAATAGATAAACCAAGCTAGGAGGAGTTTGGGAGATGGGGAGTATTGCTTATAATAAAACAAAGCAACCCTGGAAAATTACAGCCCCCCCCAATGACACAGCAGGGAAGGGAGTGAATGCAAATCCAAGATGCTGAGGGCAGTGCTGTCCATCATCAGGTTAGCAGAGAAGGTGTGGACATGGCACAGGTCTCAAGGAACAAGGGAATGGGGAGGTCATTGCAAAGAACCCTATCAGGCAGTGACTGCTTCAGGCATGTGAGAGCAGGTGGCTTCTTTTTTCCTGTGTGAAGAAGTGAGAAAAGTGGTTTTGATCTTTCAGGGGTACCAGGCTCCTGTTGGTTCTTTAGAAATCTATTTATGGTATTGTTTATACTGCATCACAGTTTTCAGACAATCTGTGTCCTCAACTGCTTCTCATGGAAAATAAGGAATTAAAGAGAAAAGTGGGTGTTTGGAATAATGGAGGGGGAGGGCATGAAGCACGCTGTATTCAGCTGTGAGACAGCTAAAAATTGAGAAAGGTGGGAACTGGGGAGGTGAAGGACCAAGCCAAGTGAAGGTATGTGTGAAGACCAGCTGTTAGATGCAAATGCAGGGGGGACATGCTCTAACCCAAGTGCCATCCAGAAATTCGTCTCAGGCCAGCTTTCAAGAGGAGCTCATTTCTCCTTTCTGCCTTCTCAGAGGGCTCTGCTGCCCTGTGCAGCTCTGTGATTGCTGCTGTTTCCTCCAGCTGTTTGCACTCACACATCTGGGCTGGGCTTTTGCTGACAGTGATTTGCATTAGCCTGGGTGGCTCTCACTCATACTGGGACCAGTTTAGTTGATGCCTCTCTCAGCTGCTGTTCCAGCATGTCCTGGCACTCCCTTGAGGTGCAGAACTCTTCCTTGCATCCCAAGCATCCTCGTTGGAGCAGCAGCCACAGAGAGCCAGGGTGATCTGGCATCTGTGCTTGCCCAATTTCTCTGGGAAGGGTCTCTTCTCCAGCCTGCACCTCCCTCCAGGGCTGCCTCTCCCAGCTGTGACAGAAGGAAGGGTAAAATCTCTCCCTATTAGTCCCAGACTCCCCATCACACTCTCTTTACTGGCCTGCTCCTTTCTTGCAGGAGGGGTAAAAGATATCTGAGAGATCAACACCAGAATGGGGATCAAGACTGGAGTAAAGGAATGTGCAGGTGCTAGAAATGTATTTCAGCAGGAAAAAGGGTACCAAGTGCCCTACAGGTAAATTCAGGGTGGTAATTAAGATGTTCTGATCATTAGATCCACCATGTTGTGTCACCACCTCCCCTTCAGAAGGGACAGTGAGGCCAAAGTGGGGCTGAATGACATGGGGCTGGCAGTAACAGAGCTCTGGGACTCAATAGCTCAGGAAGCCCTTTCCATCTGAAATCCCTGAAAATTAGCAGTGTGCTGAGGGAGTTAATGGGAATTCCTTTAGATCACAGGAGTTCCAGGTGGGCTTAGGATGCAACACCCCTTGCAGGGCCTTCCACAGGGAGCCTCCTTGGAAGCAGCTGCTGGGTAAATGCTGCAATTGAGCACCCTTGGAGCAGGTCTGGCTGTGAGCCAAGCTGGCTTTTACCTGGACACAGGCTGGGTGCACAGCAGACCATGCCCATTAAGGTGCACTTGGGATGTTTGCTAGCACAGCAGCTGTGTCCTGCAGTCACTGTACCTAAAATAGACTTTTTAAGCCAGACATTCTGTGTGTTGTAAATTCAGGAACACTCCAGGTGCATCTAGGCAGGGTGCATCTGTTAAGCCTGGTGCAGTGATTTTAAAAGATCACTGGATTTTGCTTGTGCTAAACCCCATGTGTTCTTCTGCATTTTCTTTTCCCAGTAAGCCAAGTGTAAACAGAAATAATACTCAAGATCTTCTAATTGCTCTAATCTGTGGGCAAAAACATCATTTGAGACAGATTTTCTTAGGAAGTGAAAGGTAAATTACAAAGTCACTCCTGAAATGATTCCGTTCTAGGTGAGAAATTGAAACACTAAATTAACATGACATCAGGCACTTCAGAGTGGCAATGGATCTAGTAAAGAAAATAAATAGGGTAAAATTCCTGCAGGACCAATAGAGACCAAACATACCAGATCCAAGTGCTGCCCAGAACTGTGGGTAACCTAGCTAATATTTACTTTGCTAGCAGCCATGTGTGAAATCAGATATTTTCACAAGCATTTCAGAATTTGATCCCGGCTGATACCTTGGCATTTGCAGTGAAAATCGCTGTTTACTAAGAAAAATGTCCCCAGGACTGCAACAGGGATACAAGTTTTCTTGTCTGCAGAAAGTGTTGAAACAAGATACAGAAGCAAACACCAGGGACACCATTCACTGCAGAAACAAGCTCTCCTTCCAACACCTTTGAAAGACCTGTGAGAAGGAATGTGGCTCATAATCATACTGCTTACCATGTTGCTTTTCATTGGGAAAATAAAATGAGCATGTTATATGTTTGTTTTTCTCTTTATATCAAATTACCTGTTGTTACTTGACTGTTCTGAGCTGCACCAAAGACAAAATATTCTTTATACAGTGCAAACAGTGAAGTACCTGCAATAACCAAATGGTTTCTTATGTGCAGGAATCGTATGTCTATTAAGAACACATAAGTGATGGTTATTTGTCTTTTGGGGGTTTACTTTATATCCTAGAAATATGAATGTCTCCTTTTTTTAAAGTGACAGCAAAGGGCAACTTTGTTTAACTTTTTCTACAGCAATAACAATTATATATTGATTTATATATAATTTAAACTTAGTATATCTAGGCTGTAAAATATAAAATGTTTGTAAGTGCATTTTAAAGCAAGTTAATAAAGCAGAAACAGGTTTGTTTTGAAAAGAAATGCAAAAATAAACATAAAATGTATCTTCATCCTTTTGGAGTGGAGGTACCACATTGAAACAATCAGATTCATAATTTTATTGACTAAAAAGACATTACTGATAAAGAAAATTCTTAATGTCTTTTTAAGTTTCAATATATTTAATCCTTAAAATTTTAATACTTTCTTATTTTTTTGGTGCTGCAAACCGAGACAATCCAGTTCCTAAGCAGAAAGGGATGCAATATCAACAAATGACATAATGTAGTGCCTGCCTTTAAATATATGACTACTCAGAATCAGACTAATCAGACTTTTATAGAGAGTCATTGTGTAAAAACATATTCATGTTCAATACCGCAAGTATTCAGACTACTTCCCAAATCGAGACTTGTGCTGAGAAACAGGGTTTCTCACACTTCACATACGACACACTAAACTAGAAATGGTCCTTTTCCCATTATTTCACACACATTGGTGTGTACCCATCAGCCTGTGTTTCCACAAACCATATTAGGATATAAGTAAATATCAAAGAGAACAGCTGGAGAAAAATAGCTGTGCCTTTGTTTAACAGATGCTGCCCATGAATTTGGGGTTAGAATGAGGAAACAAGGAGGGGCTGCCAGAGGAGGGAGCAGGGCACAGTTACAGCAATGGGACAATGGGGTGGGTGTAGAAGGTCACCTCTGAGTGGTGCTGTGAACCAGCCTACCTCTCTCTGCTCCTCTGCTCTCTCCAGAACTGATAACAAGAGACGGTGCAGTCCTACTGGATGGGTCAACAGAGCTGTTGAGTTCTCCCTTTCCCCTAAATCAGCCAATCTGCTGTGTGGGTAATTAGCCTGCCAGTCTCATCCTGGTGGCACTGCCTTTGGAGTGTGATATATTCAAAGGGGTCGTGAGCTCATCGTTTCCCCCACCCTCCCTTTACTCTTTTTTTGTGTCACAAGTGTTCTGTTTTTTAATGACGCCCTCCTCCAGCACAAATTGACTCGGGCAGTAATTTGTCATGTCATCTTCAGTAAAATTTTGAACAAAACTGTGGAAGATTCATGGAGGAGCAAAAGTGCCACATCTTTTATGCATTTCAGATAGTAAAGTATAAATCAAAAAGCCCGGGGACCTGTTTGCAGGAAGACAACAAGAAAAAACCAAGTAAACCATAGAGAGTAAAGTTAGATTGTATCTGTGTTGGATTCTGCACTGACTACTCTGGGATTTAATTTTTAATTGTTCAGGCTTTGTCTTTATGTCAGGGTGAATGCAGGGGATGAAATAGGTCTGATAGAGACCCAGCCCACACTCCTCCTTGCTTATAAAATCAGAGTGAAAGTTAAACCCTAAGGGACACAGGTAAAAGATTTCATGATGAGGGAAGAGAACTCAGGGTTAGGACCTGATGTTATAACTGCTCTAAGGGGTTGGTCATTCTTAACCCTGGAGAAAAATTACCTCTCTCAGATGTAAATTTAGCTTCAAAAATCTTCTGCATATCTCTTTAGTGGGGATGAGTCCCCTGCTCTGACTTGAAGGTCTGAAACCATTTTAAAACTGAGCAGTTAAATCCCATCAGAAGTGAATGGGAACTGGCTGAGCAATTTCTTATAAATCACCTTTGCATTCTAAGGGTGCAGCCTCTCCCTCCAAGACAAGGCTGATCCCTCTTTCCCAGTGTCCCACTTGCCCTGTTGCTTTTGAGAGCAAAACTTTGGGAAGGGAAATTCCTCATCCCTCCTTCCTGAGCAGCCTCCAGTCCTTGTGGCCTCCGTGTGTGGCTGCAGCAAGCACGGCATCAGTGAGATGGGCAGGGCTGGGCAGGGCTGGCTGCAGGCAGCTGCTGGGATGTTCACAGCTGGATCTGTGTGCTCTGCCTGCCTGCATATCCATACCTGCCTTGCTGTCCCACACAGCTGGAGGAATTGCTAGGCCAGCTGTGCCTGCCTCTGATCAACCCCCTATTCCACTCCAGCTGATGTTACAGGCACAAACCTCCTCACACAGCCTCCTTTTTCCTTTTCTTTCTCTTTTCCTAAATGCATGATGGATCTATTTTAGAAGTACACACAGCTATATGGTAGGAGAGATTAAACAGCAGCACAGAAAAAAGATCTCCTGTAGGGAAATCTGATTATACCCTTTTAGGAGGGTTTTCTTGTTGAGAGTCAGCCTGCATATTTCCACACTGTATTTGAAGGTCATTCATTGTCTTATACTGCTTCCTACAACAAAATTGAGAGGAATGTGATGAGATCTCATAGTCACCAGAGAGCTCATTTGTTCAGCAAATCCAGCCATGACCCTTTCTAATGTTTTCTTTCCCTTCTTTCCCTCACTTCTGCTGGCTTGTTTTAACTGAATGCTTCCACTAAAACCTCCCTATCAATATTCTGAGATGATTTCTGAAGTTTGGATAAAGTCTATCAAATCTAGCAGGGACCAAAGTGCCAGGGATATTTGTAGAGTCTAAACAGCTGTCAGAGACTACAGGATCAAAGTCTTCAAGTCACTTCTGCTTCTTCTTAGGTGGGAGAGGTACCATTATGAATTCTTTATTTTACCAAGCACATTTGGCAGTAGCTCATGTGTGAAGCTCAGACTGGCCCAGCTCTGCAAGTGCAGACTCTGCAATCTTTTTGCAGGAGTTGGGAGCAGCCTGCAGGGACAATGAGCACACTGTGCTGCTGCCTATGTTTGGTCCTGGTGCTGGTTCAGATGTTCATGGAGAACAGACCCTGTGGCCAATTAAAAGGGCTCTGTTTCCTTTTGAGTCTCTTCCCCATGTGAAAGGCAGATCTAAAGCTTTCCAGTGTATGAAACATCAAATCTATGGACACAGAACCTGCCTAATCACAGCTTATGAGCACTGAAAAATCGTTAGAAGTTTGGATAGGAAAGGCTTTAAATTCAGGGATTTGTAATCTTCTGTTGTTGTTCTCCAAGCAATATTTCTGTCTGCCTTCTGCTTAATGAATTAGCAAAGCTAAGAGAGTTGCATAAACTTTCAGAAGATTCCTTCAGTGCCCCTTATGGCTGATCCAGAAAGGATGCTTATTATAACACCCTGTGAGCAGGATAGGTAACCCAAAGATGTCAGGGAGGGCTGCAGGCTAAAAAGATTGCCAAAGGTTCTTTTTAGACATTTTCTTCCACCCAAGGATGGCATTAATAGCACCATTAAGTTTGTAGTTTTATTGAATTTCCAGGGATTGTGCCAAATCAGAGTTTTCTGTGAAAACAGTATCAGCCTGCTCCAAGACCCATCAAGATGCCCAAGAATGAGAAATGGGAGCAAAGGCTGGGTCAGGAGTTTTCCCCTTCCCAGTCCGGCAGGAGCAGAGTTCCAGACCCTGCTGGTGCCTGAGTTGTAGCAGAGCTCACTCCTGAGAGGGAAGGGAAGGCTCAGATGGGACAGGAGCTTTCCAGGGAGGGAAATGAACCTTCCAAGGACCTTTTCCATTCCTTGATGGTATTTGCAGTGTGTGCCCTTGCCCATGAAGAACATGAAGGGTGGGCACAGACAGCCAAACCAGAGGGTGCTGCACTAATGAGAACTGCTATCAACAGGTTTTATTCTGTGGGTCTAATTACTTAAATATATTTACTGGAGATGAGGGGAATGAGGGTGCCAGGAAGAGGGGGATGGGTGGGAAAAGTTCTTTCAGTAATTGCAATCAAGTGATCAAAAAAATTCAGGAAACCGGAACCCTGCTTTGCACTGCCTCCCTCTCCCCCCCAGGTTTCATTAGTTTGTACAAAGGAGCACTGGGGAGATTATTTATCTTTGATCATTCTGGGATCAATCTGCAAATGTACAGGCTCACTTTAAACCTGTATTTGCCAACTGTTAAGCTCCACGTTACAGCCTGGCTTTTAAAGGCCTTGGGAAGATGTAAACTGGAGACAAAGAGGAGATGGATGATTTCAAAGAGGAATTTCAGGAATTGTTTGAAGAGAGCAGCTGCCCCCCATCCTGATTAGCTGCACAGCACTCTGCCATCTTGATTTCAAAAGCAGGTAAGGGTGCAGAAAAGAAGTAGAGAAAATGCCTGGAGAAGGGAGCCAGCCATCAGCAGCAATGCTGCTTTTTCTCATCCTGTTTATTCAGATGGCTTGTGAGGGATTGTTTTATTCCTGATGCCGTTTCACACCTTATTTAATACTTCTCCATATTTTTGCACCCTTCCTAATTCTAAGGGTTCAAGATGGCTGTTTCCTGCAGACAGCTAATACCTTCAGAGAGGATAATCTGGGGATTCTCTGATATACTTACACACTGCTGCTCAACTCCCATGCTGTGCCTCAAATATTTATTTAAAAAAATTAAAAAAAAGGAAAAAATGCCCAAACCTTCTCCAGGCTGTTTCCTTCACAGCCTCTGCTGCTGAATCTTCCCATGCCACCTTCCATGGGGAACTTGCAGGATGCTGATCTTTTTGTTTATTAATTTATTTTTGAAAGCATCCCTAGCTGTCTCCAAAGAAGGAGGTGAAGGCATTTGCAAAGATAATTTGTAAGCATTTGTCATGGCTCTGCCCAGGTGGGCAGGCACAGGCTCACTCTGGAGCCACGTGTGCTGTGTGGGTGACGAACTGCCCTGTCCCAGTCCAGCGCTGGCTGCACGCTGCCCATCCACCTACAATCTGCATTTCACTTGCCTGGGGCTGCTCTTGTTTCTGCAGAGGACAGGGCAAAGATCCAGCTCCAACAAAGACTTTTTAAAGTGAGACTCATAAAAGTGTGCCAGGAACTCAGTTTCCTTGTGTTCAACCAAGGTAGGGAAAAGTGAGGAAGATGGCTCTGTGTTTGAATTGCTGCTTTTTTGTGGGTTTGTTGTTGTTGGCTTTCTTTTTTTTCCCCATGAATTACTAAATATTGAGCAACAAGAGTTTATAATTTGAGCAATTTTCTCTGCCAAGATTTGTATTTTTCCTTACTGACTGGCTGTAAGGTGTGCTTAAAAATTAGACATAATACCGTGTCTTCAGTTGCCAGGACAATTCTGGAAAACAGATCTTTGTCCAGAATTGGAAGGGAGTCTCCAGGACACTGTGCCATCCCAGATTTTAGGAATGGCATGTGAAACAAGGAGCTGTGTGTCTCAGGACACTGTATTTTCCCTGTCCCATTCCTTCTAGGACAGAGCTCCTGGCAGAATGCTGGCTCCCAGAACAGAGGCAGAAATTAGGCTTCTGGCCCCAGACAGTGTGGACATTGATGTGTGACCCAGTGCAAAATCATGATCCTTGTTCCCTGGAGGGGATGAGGCTGCTTTTAGATTTATTAGCCTGGATATTTTTCCTGGCTAGGTTTGCTTGCTCCCTCTCCTGCATGAGCTGCTGGAAAGCCTGGTTTCCCAAGCAGTGACTCCTGGACCTGCAGAGTTTCTCAAGGCTGGCATGGACAGCACACAGCCTCTGCTCAGAGAGGCTCCTCTGTGCTGCTGTAAACCTTCCTTGCACTGTCCTGCCAACCCCTGTTTCTTTTGCTTGATGGTGTGCAAGATAAAAAAGCCTCTACAGAACCAGTGTTGTGGGCAGCAGGGCCCCTGTGGATTCCATCAGCTGGTGGCGATGTTGATGATATATATAGACAAGGAAATTATATTTAACAAAAGAGGAATATTTGTCCTCTGCATGAGACTTTCTCCCTCTCTTCTCTCCCTTTCTGCTCACTGCTGCAGGGAGGTCCTGACTGGCTGGGCAGCACCGAGATGAACCTCTGATGTCCAGGGCTGCTTGGGACGGGAGCGGCTGGAGCTGCCCTGGGCCTGGAGCTGCTGTGGGGCTGGAGCTGCTGTGGGAATGGAGCTGGGGCTGGAGCTGTCCCGAGGCTGGAGCTGCTTTGGGGTCGGAGGTCCTCCTGTGGGAATGGGGATGGGCCTGGAGCTGTCATGGGGCTGGGGATGGGCCTGGAGCTGTCATGGGGCTGGAGGTGCTGTGGGGCTGGATCTCCTCCTGTTGGGCTGGAGCTGCTTTGGGGCTGGAGCTGCCCTGGGCCTGGAGCTCCTCCTGTGGGCCTGGAGCTGTCATGGGGCTGGATCTCCTGTGGGGCTGGAGTTGCCATGAGGCTGGAGCTGTTGTGGGGTTGGAGCTCCTCCTGAGGGGTTGGAGATGCTTTGGGGTTGGAGCTCCTCCTGTGGGGCTGGTGATGGGCCTGGAGCTATCATGGGGCTGGATCTCCTATGGGGCTGGAGCTGCCCTGGGGTTAGAGCTCCTCCTGTGGGGCTGGAGTTGGCCTGGATATGGATCTCCTCCTGTGGGACTGGAGCTGTCATGGGGCTGGAGTTGCTGTGGGGCTGGGGATGGGGCTGGAGCTGCCATGAGGCTGGAGCTGTTGTGGGGTTGGAGCTCCAGTAGCGTTGGAGCTGCTGTGGAGCTGGATCTGGGGCTGGAACTACTGTGGGGCTGGAGCTGCTATGGGGCTGGAGCTGGGGCTGGAGCTGTCATGAGGCTGGAGCTGCCATGGGGATGGAGCTGCTGTGGGACTGGCTCTCCTGTGAGGCTGGAGCTGCCATGAGTCTGGCTCTTTTCCAGCTGCAATGAGAGAATGGAAGCTCCCCTGAAGGGCACCTTTGTGTCAAGTCCCCAAAGAGGACAACCTCTGCTCCTGAGTGGACAGGTAAATTTTATCTGTAGACTCTGCAAGAACATCAGGGCATCTGCCAGAGATTTCCAGCTGCTTTCTGTATTCCTGCTACAATGTTATTACTTTTTTTTTCCTTATTTTTTTCTTTACCTTAACTCATTTCACTGGCAGTTTTACCAGCATTTCCTACATTTTCTGAGATGTGATAGTCTGGCTTTTTGATGACCTATTGCAAGAGAAAGTTGGGCTACTTATCAGTGAAAGGTATCTTGTCAACCAACTTGGAAGCAGTGTTATATTTAAACAGAAGCAGATGAAAAGCCATGGGGAATAGAAACCACTGCTGCAAAGGTATTAAAGAAGATGCTGTTGTGTGAACAGGGATATGGGGGGAGGTGAAGTTGGAGGCTTTGGAGTTTGCTGTGGGCTCAGTGAATAACTTATTCTGTCTAACACTTGCCATGAAATATCCTAACAATACTCAGGCACTAGTGGTAGCAGAGATATTATCACTTGGGGAGACAACAGAAATGGCCTTATCATTTTGACAATGGCTTTTTTCCCTTATTATCACTAAGTAACAATATCTCTATTTCACTGCCACTACTGAGCCATTGTTTTTTTGATAAATAGAGTCCTTTTTGTGATTTCTTTTCCCCCACTTGTATTTTATTCTTTTTTGCATGTGTGCATGTGAGCAGATTTTAAAAAAAGATGTTCCACCCGATGGTATAATATTAAAGACGGCATCTCTTAAAAACAGAAGAAGCTGTCAGAGGGGATATTACACAAATGTATGGCTTACTTGGGATCTTAGGGACTTGTGGTGCCCCTAGGCTTAAAGAAACTCTATTCTACCTGGGTCTCCATCCCCTAAATGAAAAATGGGAGTGTATAAGAGCTGGGGAACATGAGATGTTAGTACCCACTGGTCAGCAGGGATGTCATTTTGCATCCAGAACTGCCTATAGCAAAATCTGCATGTTTGGTGCCTGTTCTCAGATGCTCACATAAAGGCACCATCTCCAGCCTGGATACAACTCATACAAATGCAGGATTCTGTGTTGTCCTCAATGTGCTCCCAAAATGCTTCAACACTTGAGGCCACATCCCAGTTTTCCTCCAGCCCTGTCCCAGAGCTGGAAAACCTGGGTGAACCAAACTGAGGGTATGTAGTTCCACTAGATGTGGTATACAGTGACACCTGGGTGTATTCACCTTTGAGCCAGCTGAACACCTGTGACCGTGTTCACAGGGGTTTTTGGATGAGGGGAGATGAGGATCTGACTCCATGTTTCAGAAGGCTTGATTTTTTATTTTATAATATATATTACATTAAAACTATACTAAAAGAATAGAAGAAAAAGTTTAATCAGAAGGCTAACTAAGAATAAAATAGGAAAGAACGATAACAAAGGTTTGTGGCTCACTCTCTGTCTCAGCCAGCTGACTGTGATTGGCCATTACTTACAAACATCTAACATGGGCCAATCACAGATCCACCTGTTGCATTCCACAGCAGCAGATAATCATTGTTTACATTTTGTTCCTGAGGCCTCTCAGCTTCTCAGGAGGAAAAATCTTAAGGAAAGGATTTTTCATAAAAGTTGTCTGCGACAAATATCCATCCTCATTTACCCTCTGTTCCCTTCCCATTCCTCTCCCATGCCCTTCCCCACGGTGTCTGAGCACTGCTCTCTGCCTGGCTTACCATCAGGGTCATGGGTTCCCATCTGCCAGGGCTCTGAGTGTGCTCTCCCCATCAGCCACAGTGGCCCTGTCTGGATAATCCTCTGTGCTGATACCATCAGCTGCCACTGCCTGCTCTGTGCACAAAGAGAACCCTCCACCAGAGCCATTGCTATGGTTACAGGCATCCTGTGGGCAGTGGGACCAACAGGAGCTGTAAGTGAAGGTACCACTGCAGTATTTGCATAAGGACTCCCTACCTGCTGTGGAACAGCCACGTTCTCCAAAATCACTCCCACGAGTTTCTGTCACTGCCTTTCCAAATCTGCATGGATGGGACATTGGGGCTCAATTTACACTTTCTTGGTTTGGACTCCTAGTGAGAACACTTTCCATAGAGGAGGAGAGAAAATTTATCTTAGAAGATGACAGTAGTCAGCTCCCTTGAATGTGAAATAATAAGAAGGAAGATCAGTTTTTGCCCTCTCCCCACCTTTGCACGCCCTGCTTTGCAGAGAGCTTGAACCAGCAACATGGTAAGATACTTGTTAGCCCCCAAAGCCCCAGCAGCAGGGAAGGGAGTCATCTATCATGCCCATGCTCCATCACTTCCACTGCTGTACTAAATGATGCGCTCAAAACCTGCCACTAAATGGAGGGAAAATGTGACCAGTCTAACTGCTATCAGAAAGTTAAATGCTTAAAATAATGTCACTGGAGGATCTCAGGGAAAGGACAGGAGGTAAAGTAGGCTATTTTCCTTGCCTGTGTTATTTTTTCCCCCAAACAGAGGAGGTGCATAGTGAAATTAACCTCTACCCCTTTGATATCCTCCCCTCTGCTCTTGTGCACACACATTCTCCCTCTCTCCCTCTCTCTCTCTTTTAAGGCTTATATATAATGATTCGATGCAGGAGGATTTTTTATTAGAAGATATGAATAAGGCTTTAATACAAATCAGTCCAGAGAGTCTTTTGACAGGATTTTTAAATAGTGCCCCTTGTCTCCCTGATGCAGCCACACACTATCTTGTTCCCATGCTGACCTCTTAGTCTTTCCTCATTAAAGAGCTGGTCCAGGCTGCTGAGCCCTCTTTCTTTTTGGAGGTTTTCTCTGCTTTGTCTCATGTACAGGCATTCCTGCTGCTGACCGACAGCTCCTCATCCCCTGTAATTTCTGCACTGCATTAATTCCTCATTAATCTGCATCATGATTTATGAGTCTTAAATGATGGAAGGCTTCTAGAGGAGTGCTTCTCATTTGGCCTGCTGGCTTTTCTCCCTTGCTCCTTCACCCTCCTTCCTCAAAAGCCAATAGACCTCTTCTCCTGCACAAGCTGTCTGCAGAGCATTGTCTCTGTGGATGGTGCAAGTGGGGAGAAACAGGTTAAGCATGGTGCTTTCTGGCTGCTTTCCTGGTAAATTATTTGAGCAAATAAATGCTAGGGAGAAAAGGGACCCACTTTGCTTTTCTCAAGAACTTTAGTAACTGCTCTCCAAGTCTGTGACTCTGCAGTGGCTTAGGCAGCCCTGGGGAGTGCTGCCAAAATCTTTTTGGAATTTGAAGAGGTTACAGCAAGGAATTTTTAAACTACCCTGCAGGGATCAATCACATTAGCAAGAGGGATGGTGACTCCTGGCGGGACCTTCGTGCCAGGGGTGGATGAACCTGGGCATGTTGCTGTAAGGCTGTGTTAGTCTAGCTCAGGGCACTGGGAAAAGAGAAAATCTGTGCACTCCCTGTACTGATTTCATGGGACTATGCTATAGCCCTGCATCAAAATTATCTTTCCTTCAATTTTCAGGAGTATATGCAAAAGAGAATGGAAAATTACTCAGCTTCAGTTACCCACCAGCACTTTTTGTGCTTCTCTAGAACTCCTGAATTCATAGAATTTGAGGCTATAAATAATGATGGGATTTCCTCTTCTCTTCTGGTTATTGCTACATGGCTCTGGTCCTCGGGAGAGTCAGAAAACACAAAGAGGTGGGAAATGTTTTGTTTGGAAGACAAGAGAAGAAAATGCTGAATGCACCAGGCAGGGCTGACTAAAAGCAGCAGAGTTATGGCAGCAGTGGGAAAGGGAATAGCACAGTCAGGAGAGATGAAAGAAGCAATGGGTGGAGGTTGATTACAAAATCCTTTGTGCTCTGCCCTGACTCCACTGTTCCAGTGCTCAGTGAAGCCAGTGAAAAAACATTGTTGACTTCCTGTGAATGCATTCAAGTTTCAGACAATTAATACATGCTAAATTTCAGGCAGAAATACTCCTCATGGCTCAATAGCTCATGAATCATGAGCATGATTGTCCCACCAAGAAAAAACGAAGGAAATCCACCTGAACTTTTCCTTTGCAGGAAGAGATTTGATTTCAGGTGAGTTTAGGAAAAGAAGATTTGTCTCAAAATCTTTATTTTCCTGGTTCCTTCGCTATTTGTCATATTCACAAACTGATTCAGATCTTCTCACATACATTGTGTTAAGCTGGTTCTAGCTCTCAGGCTGCCAAACTGCCAGAGACAGTTTAGGAAAGCAGTGGTGACCAGGACTAGCAATAAAGCTTGGTTGTCACTGCATGAATATGTAGATGAATATGCAGTTACTCCAACAGCAACAGGGGAAAGCTGTTTCTTTGGGGGCTGGAAATAGAAGGGGAAAATTGCTCAGCTTTTTAGTCAATGTTTTAAATTGATATTTAGGAGAGCAATTTCTGTGTAGCTTGGAAAAGAGGAGAGTGAGAGAGAAAATCTTCATGTACAAGTCTTTCTGATTCTACTTTGTTAATACTTTAAATCTTTTGAATTTGGGTAGCGTGACTCAAAAGGGAAAATCAGAAATTGTCTCTATGTTAATAGAGCTTTTACAGAGAGCACAAAAGCTTGGGGTGGGAAGAGTGTAAAAATATTTTAATAGGTAACCTTTTATTCGGCAAAATATGTATTACTTCCTATTATGATAAACAGTTTGCATATTTGAGATGAAAATGTTTATACATATACATTACAATTACATATTCATTTGACTTTATATTACATACACAACTCAATTTGAATAAATGTCTGAAGACGAAGGAATAAATTAGTATTGGTGCTGAGTACTTTCTTTGCCCTTCTCCATTGTGTTGCAAGATTTGCATTTTATAGTTGCACATTAACAAATATGCATATTTCATTATGGTTTTGGATTAAAAGGTTATCATCTCTGTTACCCATTAGTAATAAACAAACACAGACTTTCCATGTGAATTTATCCTTGGCTCAGCTGTTTGCTGATTAGGTTGTTGTCTCTGGGTTTCCTTGTTTTATCCTTGTGGAGAATCCCTAAAGCAGTTTCTAAAGTGCTTATTGTCCTCTGGGGAGCAGTGAATGAAAAAGGGAGGCAGGCAAAGAAGGCCCAGAGGCATCCTAAGCTGGTGAAAAGATGGGAAGGTGGGGTTGGGTCCAATCTGGAGCCTTGTTTGGGTAGGTGGCCCCCAAAGCCCTGGCCTTGTGGCAGAAAGGAAATCCTTTGAAAACCACTTTGATGGCTGGGCAGGGTCAGAGGGGAGAAACCTGGTGGGGAGCAGGAAGCAGTGATCACCCCAGTGTCCAAAAACATGAGGATTCAAGGCTGCTGTAGGGCTGGGCTTGTGTCTTATTGCAATGGAGCTGTGCATGCCATGGGATTATAGACAACTGCTCACCTTCTGCAGATAACCTCCATATGTAAAAAACTATGGAATTTCAATGGATTTTTACTTCATTGAATTTTCCTTTCATTGTCTTTTTAATACAACTCTTCTAAATTCAGTGGGTGGAAATGCCTCAAAAAGAAGCCATTTCAACTTATTTTCCCTTTCTTCAAGGGAAAGGAAAACAAAAAGATTCAGTGCTTCTTCAGCAGAAGAAATAAAAATAGAGAATCCCAGGGTGGGTATCTACACAGCTCCTGGGATGCAACTTTGGGCTCATCTGATGTGCCAAAAATTGTCAATTTGCTGCTTCTGCCCTCTGTTTATTCCCTAATCCTCCATGCAAGTCCTTTGTATCCCAGACCTTCTTACAGAAGACATCACAAGTGTTACTGCCCAAAGTTCTCCCCTGCTTAGAGGCCAGGTCTGGACACTCTACCAATGTCCTTGAGGATTTCCAAGTGCTAAAACAATGTTTTCCAAGTTTTCTGCTCTGTTCCCTGAGAGGAGAATGATCTCCCCAGAAACAGGGCAATGCCCCTGTTCATGTTTTGCCTTCTCATTCAACCCCAGTCTGGCTGTTTGCCTGAAATGCAGACTTGCATTTCCTTAAGGCAAAAGCATTAGATCAGTTTTGCTTCCACTTTTGCTGATCCATCACAAGGATCCATCGCTTTCTCCCAGCTCCCTGTGTAGGTGGCCGCTCCAGATGGGAATAACCTCTGGGACAGTAAGTGTTTCTCTCCTGATGCAGAACCTGCTGATCTCTCTCAGGGGTGATGCTGTGATGAGCTGCCTGCTCTTTCCATCCATCCCTGCCATCCCACCTGGAAGCAGCTCTGGGATGGGAAGCCAATCAAGGGAAGGAGCACTAAAGGTCAAGGTGATAGTAATGCATGTTAATAAAATTTACTCACTGAAATGGGGCATTCTAATAATTCTGATGCACAGAGCAGAGGCTGCAAGGGAGGTTGGAAATACCACAGTGGGAGACTCAATTGCCCTAGCCAATTCAAATGGGATAAAGGTCTTTTCCCATTCAGATCCCTAAATAGTTTACAAATTGACAGTAACTGCCATCCATTGACACTGCCATCCATCAACACTGAAGGGTGTTTAAGGTGGCCTGTGGGTCCCTATCAGGTCCCTCACATTGGGCCCCCACCACAGAATTGTCTCCCACATGCCTTTTGCATGTGGAGCTTTAGCAGAGGGATCACGTTTTGGCTGCCAGTCCTTGCGGGATTTTTTCAGCTGCTACGCTGCCCAGCCATTTGTGATGGAGATGTGATGTCTGTAATACGTACACAGCAGACTCCTACAAAAGAGTCTGGAGGTGGCAACTCAGTTCACCTCGACCACCAAACAACCATCAGATAATTGTAAATTTGGAGTGGAACTAAATAAGCAGTGCATAGCTGCAAGGCTTCATTTCCAGCTCCTAATCCTCTTAAATTATTGAATCACCCTGTAAACTATTAGCTAAGTATTTTGAACAAGAGTCTCTGCTGTGTGTAGCCTCATGCAGCTACAGATTTCAGGCAGAATCTAACTCAGTATAGCAATAAATTTATATACTCACATGGCATCTAAACTTTGAGTGCATGCTTGAAGCTCAGAGACCCTGTGCAGAGCACTGCTGCAGCACTGCAAAGCCAGGAGCTTTCAGGGAACTGAAAAAGTTCCATGGTTTGCACAAACAGATTGTGCCTTTGGACAGGTGTCTTCTGCAGATACTGTCTCTACTTTATGAACATTGAAAGCAGTTCTGATCCATAGCCATAAGAAATCTACAGTCATTTTCTGCAGTCCATTGAGAAAAGATTTTCAGAGCTTTTGCACATGAATACCATCATGTTGGAGTTGGTCAAATTATCCACTGAAAATGATTTCTGCAAATGATTTAGCTCCTTTAGCAGTTTTCTCCTTGCCAGACTATCTGCAAGCAGATTATGAGTTTTATTAAAGTGTTGATTACTTGCAGTTTCACAACTGTTCAAACTATAGTCAGCACAGCCAAATTCAAATGCTGCTCCCTCCATGAATGGCTCTTGCAATGAGTAAGACCTGTTTCTGATTTACTGCTTGTACAAGTGGCCATCCATGGTGTGCAGTCTTGTTTCTGCTGCTTGGATGGATGGGAGGGACACATTAAATGGAAAAGGACTCCTTTATTCAAATATTGTTAGGAAGCATGTGGAAGTGCTCTGCTAATCCATTGTGTGAGTAATAAATAGGAGCCATTGAAAAAATCTTGAAGCACACTTCCAGAAGGAATACTCCCAGCTACTTAACAGCACCAGCATCTCTGAAGCTCCTTTATCCCCACTAATATTCTTGAAATAAACACCCAAGTGTTCATGAATAAACGTATCCTTTCTGACTGATGTGAATCCATTTGTGGCTATACATTATTCTGAATGAATACTGTAATTCACTCTAATTTATACAAGAAAGGGGAAATTGATGGAGGAAATAGTGAGGTTTGGGGTAATGTAAGCACATCTTCACACTCTCATGAAAGACTATTGTAACATCTTCAGGCTGGAAACTGTTTTCTGAAACTGAGTTTCTGAGTTGCCCCTGGCTGACACAAGGCTGAAGATGTTGTGGTGTTTGTGTTGATGCTTACAGACACAGATGCTGGTGAGGAACCAGTCTGGTGGCAGCCAAGCTGGGCAACAGGAGGTGGCACCTCATGGCCATACCCTTCCGGGGACACCTTCCCATCCCTCTAGGAGCTGTGGATTCCTTCAGGTGGGATGATACAGCTCCTTTTGTGGTGCTCAGAAAGTATTCAGTGCCAAGTCTGGCAGTAGCCTGCTGCTTTCCTGTTCCACGTGAGCTGAAGGGAACCCCACTGAGGCAATATGGCAATGTAAAATCACCTGGTTTCTTCTTCTTACAGAGACTGTCGCACTAAGAACTCTTTTTCTGCCTCTCCATCAGATGCTTTGAATAAATCAGATTTTCAAAAGAGTTAAATGCTTTGATTTTGGAATTACAAGAAGAGGGAGATATGAAGCCATCTCAGAAGTGTCAGCTACTGAACAGCCTAAATCTGACCCTTGGGCTTTACTCTAAAGTGAAGCTCACTTCTTTTTGCTGCCTGAGCTCCATATGTGGCAAGTGACAAAAAAGAGACACTTTCTATCCATCAGAACCAGAAACCTGAAAGTGCAAAATATTATAGCCAGAAAGAATTTCTTCAGAACAACAAACACTTTCCTGCGTGGTTGGAAATGCAGTCAGGCTAGGTAAGATAAAAAGGAAGGCACAGAGTGGATAAGCATCAGTCTAATGATAACAATACAATGTTCTCAGAAAATAGAAAGATATGACAGCAAACAGTGAAAGGATGAGCAAGATAGTTTGGAGAAGGTGCAGTAATATATGGGGGATAATATGTCAGGAAAACATCTGTGAAGACAGGAGCCATTTCTGGGCCACAGAAAGTCAACAGGCTGCTCCCTAACCAGGATTTTCTTTGGGCATTTCAAAATGGTTTTGCACTTATTT
Organism: Zonotrichia leucophrys gambelii; assembly: GCF_028769735.1. Classification (NCBI taxonomy): domain Eukaryota; kingdom Metazoa; phylum Chordata; class Aves; order Passeriformes; family Passerellidae; genus Zonotrichia; species Zonotrichia leucophrys. The sequence goes on along the minus strand of NC_088182.1, from coordinate 10,406,821 downwards.
GTAGTAATTCTGAATGCTTTTTCTCCCTTGCTCAGTCACAGGAAATCAAGTAGAAAACAGAAGAGATGCACAATTGCCTGGCTTGTGTGCCACAGCATCCCTGTCACATTAACCCCCTTGCCACTGGAAGGGTGGCAGCTGTGCCTCTGTGCTCAGCTTTCAGCAGGGCTCCAGTCTTGGCAATGCAAGGACAGTGCTGGCCAAAAACCCAGCAGAAGCTGTGAGCTCCACTGGGCAGCTCCCAATAAATTCAGAGGCAAGGAATTACTAGAATTGGCTTTTCCCTTTTTCCCGTGCACGGTTTATTCATTCAAGGTATTTCTCTTCAGTTTTTGCATTTGTGTGAAACTCCACCAGGAGCTTCAGCTCAGTGAATATCCTGGTGCTACCATGCAAATATCTATGGGGTGAGGGGGCAGTAGACAGGGGAAGATTAGAAGTTAAAAGATGTTACTAAAATTGAAGTGGATCATCAATTCCATGATCCACTTTGCCAAATTCATCCATCTTTATGTTTCTGTTGTTCTCCACTCTGGCTGTTTCTGACCACCTTTAAATAGATCTTAATAACAAAAGTACAGAAGTGTTCAGGTTGCATAGATTTTTTGCCTCTTCCAGGGCACAAATCTCTGTTGAGGGTAAATTTATATGTTTTAAAGGATGTATTTAATTTTTTTCTGCCTTTCAGGTACCCAGGCTGTGGGAATAATATGTGTGTCAGGGAGGAATCAGTACACCAAAAATCATTCTTATACTGGAAAAACATTTTTTCCCCTTCCAATCTCCATTTTTTTTCTATCTTCCAATCTCCAATCAACCATTTATAAAAACAGCGTTGAATTGTAACATGAACTTGTACAAGCTGTGATGGGGCAATGCTAATTTCCCGATTTCCACCATGTAGGGAGGGACGGGGGGGATTGCAATTTCACACACTTGTTAAAATGCTGAGGGACAGGCCTGGCAGCTAGACCTGAAAACCACATGGGGAAGGGGCAGGGGGGAAAAGAAGCAGCTGTTGACAGGCTCATGTCCTGCTTTCCCTGCTTTTTATTTTTGGAGTACACTGGGATAGCCTTGGATGTTTGCTCTGCTGACACATGTTGGCTGCCCAGGGTAGCTGTAATAGGCCCCTGTGGGAGGTGTGTAATTGAGATATACAGACATTCTGCATATTAACACTAAGCACTTGTCCTGCTTTGAAAAAAGGCCAAAATAATCCCTCTTCCCCTGCTCTTCCTGTCCTGCCTCGCCTCTGGGCAGCTGCTGGGGCTGATTTGCTGGAAGGCAGCTGGAGGTTGGGGCAGGGGTGCAGAGCTGCTGGGGTGACACATCAGGAGCCTGAAGGGGCAGCAGGCTACTAGAGGATGATAAAAGCTTCCAGTGGCTGGAATGACAGTTTAGTATCATATGCCAGTTAATGCCATACTTACAGGAATTTGATGGAAGAAGATCCCAAATCCTGAAGCTGGTTTTACTTCCTTCTTTTTCCCTAACTGGCTTTTTCTACTGACCATCTACTGTGTCATCTTTCCCCATTACCCAGTGAAGCCCCTCCTCTTTTATCCACTCACTTCATAATTTGTTTTTTGTGACAGTGTTCACAGGGATCCCGGAATGAGGGAAGAGACAAGGATTTGACTCCATGTTTCAGAAGGCTTGATTTATTATTTTATGATGTATATATTACATTAAAACTATACTAAAAGAATAGAAGAAAAGGTTTCATCTCAGAAGGCTAGCTAAGCTAAGAACAGAAAGGAAAAGAATGATAACAAAGACAGCTGTCTCAGACTCTCTGTCCAAGCCAGCTGACTGTGATTGGCCATTAATTATAAACATCCAACATGGGCCAATCACAGATCCACCTGTTGCATTCCACAGCAGCAGATAATCAATGTTTACATTTTGTTCCTGAGGCCTCTCAGCTTCTCAGGAGGAAAAAATCCTAAGGAAATGAAAATGAAATGAAAAGATGTCTGTGACAGTTTTTCCTTCCCTGCTCTCATCTCACTCCCAACACATGGGCTTTGCTTCTAGGACAGTGTCATAATTTTCCTGAGCTTTGACCCATTTATGCTGCCCAGCTTCCTCCCTTCTACAAGTGCTAATTCTTCTGGACAAGAAGACCTCCTATTAACAAGACAATATTGCTGTTGCAAGCACTGTTGGGAGATGGAGAGGAGCAGAAAATAAAGAACAGCTGCATGGAGACAGGGCAGTGAGGAGGAATTTATGCCATAACCAGATGCCTTGGAATCAGCACTTTGAGTTGGAAATTGAAGTTTAGGTGGAGGTTTGGGAAACTTCAGTCAACATTGGCTTATCCATGGTTTTGTCAAAAGCTGGATGCTGCCTTGCCAGTGCCTGTCTTCTATCTAGTACTACTTTAGTAAGCTTTTGATCAAGTAATGTGTTCTAGGGCATCACAGCTTGTCTGAGCACAGCTTTTTGCTGAGGATTGGTGTTCTCACATTGGGATTATTCAAACCATGGGATCGATCCAGAAGTCCTCCCAGTCTGTAAAGGTTCATGGACAAGGAGGAAACCAACATTGTGTGCCATAAACAGTCCCTTGCTCTGGATGAGTGGGAAGTCAGGGCTGGAGGGACACAGAGCTCAGTGCCCATCCCCTGGCACGAGCACAGTCCCTGCTTGCTGTTATAAGATTCAAATATTCATCTCTTTGTCCTCCAAATTCTCTTTCTGACTGCTTTCTAAAGAACTGGCTTCCAGTTCCAAGTTGCTTTTGACATTTCCTTCACCATTTCCATCTTCTGTCAAGCAAGACTAGAGTTATTTTACACACTGTTTTCAATGTCTCAGAGTCCAAGACAAGCTTAAATTTGTAGCTGCATTAAGCTGGTGTCTTTGTGGGGTTTTTTGACTGTATTTGCCAACTTCCATTCTTCCCTGTGTGTAGGGGCTGGCACCAAACCAAAGCTCGTTCCAAACCCACTCTGAGCTCATATGTGAGCAATGGGGTTCAAATCAGAATCCAGTTCTAAACATCTCCAGAGTTCTGAGAAGAGATTGCCCAAAATGCCAGGCTGGGTGAAATCTGTATTCCAGCATTGCATCTGAATCCCATCTCAAGGGAGAACAAAACAAAGCAAAGCAACATCTTGTTTCTTGTAAAAATCTCTTGCAAGGATTAAAAACAGTGATGCCTTCCAGGTACCCTAAAACTATTTCTGCTCAGCAATGGTTCTCTGTGCAGCCTTTCATTTAATATCACAGCTCCTGCCTCCCTTCCTTCAGCAGCCTGGCTCAGAACTGTAATCATCTATGAAATCACAGCACATGTTTTTATGCCCACCTTGTGTTTTCTAAGATCTGCCCAGGGTGCCTGTAAAGCAGTCCCTGCTCCTGTGCTCAGCCTCCTCTGCCAGCCCTAATGAGCAGCTGCAGTGACAGTGGGCTCCTCCTGTGGGCTGGATGTTCCTGCCTGGCCTGCTCAGAGAACTCTCTGCCTTGGCAGGGCTTTTGCCAGGAATGGAAATGCACAAAGAAAATGAGCAGCTTGGTGAGGTCATTTCTGACTGGGCTCTGCCTGCTGCTACAGTGGCTGCTGCTGCTTTCAGCACAGCCTGACAGAATCCTCTGGCTCCTGTACTCCTTCCTGCTCCTGTCTCCTGCAAATTAAAACAGGAAAGTGGTGCAAGAGTGTCAGCAAGGACCTTCAAAGCAATTGAGGGATCTTTGGATGTGCTTGGCTATGCAGAGCACTTTGTCCCCATCCCAGGGGCTGGAGGGTGTCCCTTTGCTGTTGGCACTTCATGCCTGTCATGGTGTTTGATGTTTTTAAGAGCTACAGAAGCTTCAGGGCAGTGCTGGCTATTTGTTCTGTGGGGCTGCTAGGTCTCCCTGGGCATGTGGCAGTGACACAGTAGGGCTGTTTAAATGCAGTCTTGTCTCTTCCCACACACCTAGCATGATACCTTTGCCCAGCCTTGGATCAAACCATCCTTTATATTCACCCTTCTGATGTCTGGAGATGTGTTCTGTCTCTTCCCAAGGCCTCTCTCTCCTCTTTTAAATCCTTGGTTCTGCTTTCTAGATTTCTGAACACCGCAGCATCTCCCTGGGGTGCTGCTCCCACAGCACATAAGCAGACATCCAGAAAGCTTAGGGCAACACCCAGGTTTCACTCACCCTGCCAGAAATGCACAGCAAAGGCCCTTGAACAGCTTCTTCCAGAGCAATTCCCCTTGGGACACAAAGGATCAGTTAGTATCCTTATCCCTCAGGATGCCACAGCATGTGGGAGATGAGATCTACAGGAATTCTGCTTTAGCCACAAGGACCTTCCTGTGAGTCTGGCCACTGTGAACCCCCATATCACATCACAGTGCAGCAACAGCCCTGCAGAAAAGCTGTGTGTGCTGTGTCTGCAGCCACTTGACTCTCCCCAACACCTGCTCCAGCTCTCTAGAGCAGCTGGCTCTCCCTGCTCTCTGGGGCGAAAGCAACTCCTTGACCATAAAGTGGAAAGAACACAAATTTTATTGAGAGACTGAGGCTTCTTTGCAAATGCACTGTCTCTGCTGCTTTGGAGTGTTCCTGCTCCTCAAGGGCTCTTGGTGCTCACTGATAGCTACTTACCAACTTCCTTGGACTCTGACAGCTCCCAGCTCAGCCTCAGATAAGCAGCTGCTTCTTCTGGTTCCAGCCCCAGCCTGGGCATTGCCAGAGCAGGTATTCCTCCAGGGTCTTCCCATTCCAATTAAGCCTAAATGTGTTTAATTCTCTCCTGTGGTATTCCTGTTCTTTGGTCTCAGTCTTTACCTCCTTAGAATGCCTGCCAATATCTTCAGGCATCTCCTCATGTTCTGAGCAGCTCTGGCTCTGAGCCATGCTGTGGGCTAGCCTGGCAACCCCTCCAGCAAAGTGGCTTCTTATCCTCCCTCATGGATTATGATGAGCAACCCTGTTTTGCCCAGGCCCATCCCCTGCTTCCCTGTCCACCCCATCATTGTTGGGATGGGGCAGAACCTGCCTCAAGGCATGGCTGTGGAGAGCTGAGACCATCTCATGGTCCCTGCTTTGTGCTGCTCATCTTGCTGTCTGAGCTTGTCCTTGCTTCTCACCCTTCTCTCTTCCACGTGTTCTGGCTTCTTCAGCAGCTATGGGGAATGACAAGTGGCTACAGAGTTGTCAGTGGCATGAAGAAAGTGGGAGGGATCACTCCCTGCCTTGAACACTAAATATCGTCAAGACCATCAAATGGAACTAAGAGGAGCCAGGCTCAAAACCAGGAAAAAAAGGGTAAATTCTTCATACAACAGGTTGTTTGCCAGTGAAGCTCCTTTTTAAGGGATGCTGTGGATGCTATCAGCAAGGTGGGCTTCAGGAGAAGGAGGGCAGAGCAGAGATATTGCATGCAGCTCAGGATAACCCCGGGGTAAAAATGGCTGGGGCACTCTTAAGGGGACAGCTCACCTGTACTTATTGTCCCTTCAGCATCCCCTTATTTCCACTGCTTGAAGATCAGATGTGATCTAGAGGGAATAGAGACACCACAGACATTCCTATGCATCATCTCAGCACCCTGAAATGCTGAAGATTCTGCCACTGTTACAGCACACCTTTATTAAATGGTAATTCTGAAAAAGAAACCAGCACTGCAGAAACTGAGTATAATCTAAGAATAAGAAACTGAGTACAATCTAAGAATAATAGTCTTTCTACTTGCCCTGGAAGAGACTTGTCCAAATCTGACCTGCAGAGTCCCCAGTTCCAACCTGTCCCACCATCACCCAGTTTCCAACAGCAGCTTCTGCCAGGGGGCTGTGAGCAGCCCGGGCAGCACTGGACTTGGAGCAGTCAAACAGCAAAGAAAAGACAGTACAGCAATGCAGCATTTCTCCTAGAAAAAGACACATTTGCACGTTAAGAAGAAAAAAACCCCTGTAAGTCTAAATGTAGCAGTGCCATCTGCTGACCTATGCAACAGCAGGAACACAAGGCTCGACAAGTCAGTGTCTAGGGAAGGAGTGCATCCATCCTTTCCTTTGTAGCTGCTGTGGAGAGCCTAATCCTTGCAAAATACCCATGGATTTGGGGTTGTGGCTCCAGGAGCTCTCTCATCAGGGCATAAGAGGGGTCACAGCCTCAGCTGGTGGAGAATCCAGGGCTCTCTTGAAAGAGCATGTAATTTATGGCAGACAATGCTGTGCTTCCCTGAACATGGAGCTGTACATGTTGCAGCACTAAGAAAATCCCTGTTAGCTCTGTGATCTTAGAAAGTGAGGGACTTACATCCTGAGGCCTGTCCTGAGAGCCTTGTGCTGTTTAATTTAGGGATTACATTTTCTTTGTGTTTTTCTTTGGATAGACCAAGGTGTTCTTTCTTTGTTGTTGCTGCAGATCGGTGTTTTAAGGCTGATGCTGAGAGGAGGTGCCAGCAAGATCTGGCTTATGAGCACAGAGCAGTTTCTGACACTGGCCATCACACATAAAGCAGTGTGGGGTAGAAATACAACCTGCACCCTCCCTCTGCCCACCTTCAAAGGAGGGACAAAGCCTCCCTTGGGCTGGAGATGGGTGAGGAATCTGTCAGCTGGCAGTGAGGGCTGGTATCTGCCATCTCTCCAATGGCCAGTGATGATAACAAATTTCTCAGGACTTTGCAAATCCTTTAACTGGTGGAAAACCTGAGCAAGACCTTTGCCATCTCTTCAATTCCATCAGAGGAGCAGAACTTTTCATGCTACCAGACCTTTCCATGATAATTTTCCCCCTGCTTGAATGATTGTTTTGCTTTGTTTTTCATAAGATGTTCCCTTTTGTGGGCAGAAGTTGAGATGATAAATCTGAATGAGGGAGAAGGATCTGCCCTCCCAAACTCTGATGGTTTTATTGCTTTAGGTCATTGCTGTGGATAACAGGAGTGGAAGACAGCTGGCTTACTTCCATTTCTATGGCATGCTCATAATTTTATGTCCATCAGGAAATGAGAGGCAGGTGGAGGCAAAACTGACACCTGTCAATCATTTGCTCTTACTTTAATGAGACATGCACAGCTGTCACTGAGTGTATTCCTGCTGGTTTATGGGCTCTTTGCTCCAAGAGTCTCTGGCTGTGCAGGAGAACAGCTGTAACCCAGGAGAGAGTACCATGGCTAGGTGTCTTGCTGGAACAAGGAAACACCAAACAACTCTGAAAAAAGCACTTTTTAGGGTTTCCCAGGCCAAGCTTCTTGTTCTGGATAAACTCATCATCTTCTACCCAAAGCAGAGGCCAAGACTGGTATGCAGATATCCTTGTTCTGTCTCTTACTGCCATGTTACAAATGGGCAAATTCAAACTGACTTGTGTTCACAGAATCACAGAATTAACAAGGTTGGACTAGGTAGGTCCAGCCTATGAGGTTGGTAGATGGCTGACCTTGGATTTCTTCTCTTCAGCCTCCTTCAGCAACCTCTGCCTTTCCTCAGCCCCAGCACTGGCAGACAGTGTTCAATGGGGAACACAACCAGAGTAAAGCCCTACAGCCTCTGTTCCCCATTTGCACCCTTGGGTTGATGTTGACACCTCCTCCTTTCCCTCTGCCCATGGGCACAGCACTATTTGCCTCACTTCCCTGAGATGGAGACTTTGTCCGGCTGCCCTTTCCATTAAAAAGAACATTTGTCTGGGTTTATCTCTTGTCTGTTCGAGGGGCCTGGAGAGCCCTGGAGGTGGCCCGGAGGTGACCTTGTGACAGCCCGGGTATCGAAAGACGAGAAGAGGCTTCAGTTCTTCTTTCTGGTTTTATGTTTATTAATTGTTTATCTAAAAGATGTTCTTTCAGCCAGACAGAGATCTGCACAGCAGTCAGCCATGGGCACACTCCGTCTCCCTCCGGGGCAGGCACCTATCTTTATACCCTTTGCTACGTATACAATATTTATCATTTTTCCCCAATACCATCTATTGTTATAACTCGGTGTACTCTTAGTAATAACCAATAGAAAGGTGCCACCGTGGCCAAAGAAGATGGAGGAGAGGAGGAAGAAGGAGGAGGACAGGACACACCCCAATTCCTCCATCTTACTCCTCTAAACCCCCTGTACATAAATCTTAAACCTTGTGTCTCACCCTCTAATTAGCTAATCTTTCCACCCTTCACCCCGGTGAGGCCCTGTGAAGCCCTCATCCTTGTCGTCTCCTGTGTAGGGTTAAAGTCCAGCTACCAGACACTTCTGGCAACATTCCAGGACTCCCGAGACCCCCAAGCTGGTCTCGGAGGCTCAGCATCTCAGGGCTGAGATTTTGAGATCCGACATCTCCCCCTTCTGTTTGCCCCAAGAAAACCTCTTTTACAATCTGATTCATGGCATCTGGGACGACATGGATGAGGACTAGGAAAATTATTACAATATAAAATCCTAAACTATTAAAACATAAAATCCTACCCTTAAAATTCTTCTCCAAATAGGAGAAATGTCAAAGAAATCTGCCCTTAAAATTCCTCTCCAAATGGGAGAAGTGTCAAAGAAATCTACCAGCTGATCAATATATGATCCTTTGTCAGTTTTCCCTATAATAGATAAATTTACCCCATTGCTCATTGCAATTCAAGACTTTAAGGAGAAAACTTCCCAGTCTTTCGTTCTTATACAGAAATATTCAAGACCCCAAAGAGAAAAAACCCCCCAGAGTCTTTCCGTTCCTCTTGTTTCTCTTCTGAGTTGTCCTTTGCAGTCTGAGTCCCGACTTTTGTCTGAGTATTCGTTTCTTCTTATATCTTGTTGAGGAAAATCGCTGGATAGTTGCAGACTTGTTACGAAATGATGTTGTAGCTCTGCTGAACCGATCTGGCATGTCGTGCACTCAGGGGTTACCTAGTTTTTGATTCAACTGACAATAGGGTTAGAAAACACACAAGCCTCCCCAGGAGGGGAGAGGCTTAGGACCCCGAGGGTTTTTACCAAAGGCACCAAGTCTGGAGAGGGCCCCTCCTCGCCTGAGACGTCACCGCCCCCGCCCGCGCTCGGCGCATGCGTGCTTTCCGAGCTGCTCTGTGTCTCTCCCGAGGTAATTTTTTTCTCTCCCTTTTTCTTCCGCCTCTGAATTTTCCCCCCTCGGTCTGCCCCTGACTGTCTCCTCCTCCTCCGACGCTGTGTGTGTGTGTGGCCCTTCGTCAGTGTGTGTGCGGCCCCGCACAGCAGCCTTTTGGGGCAGCATAAATTCCCCCTTTTCGCTGCCTGGGTCAGACGCCCCGGCCCCGGTCCGTGACTTTTCCGAGCCCTCGCGAACTCCGCCTGCCGCACACGCCCCCGCATCCCCGCCGGTCGGGGCTGCGGCTGCCGCTGCCCCCGGTCCCGAGTCATGCAAAGCCGCGCGAAAACACGCCTTCTCTGTTTTTTCTTCACCCGCGCTCCCCGCCTGCTCCACGCCGCGAGAAAGCGCCTCCCCCGATCCCTTTTTCTTCCCCCCCTGCTCTCCCCTCTGTTCCTGAGTCCTCCATGCTCTCTGGACCTTTTGGACGCTTTTTGGGAGTTTCTCAGGGTTTTTGGGTTTTGGGACCGGGTGTTTTAATAATATTTCTTGCTCTTTTTTTTTTTCAAGAGCATTTCCCCCTGGCTTCTTAAGGCCAGAGCTAATCTTTTCTTTCCTGGAGCCTTGCTCCCCCCTCTCTTTCAGAGAGTCCCCCCCCCCGGACGTCTGGTGCGTCTCGGGGGTCTACCTTCCTGGCCTTTTAAGGCCAGAGCTAATTTTTTCCGGAGTCTTGCATTGCTCCCCCCTCTTTTGAGGGCCCCCCCCCGGACGTCTGGTGCGTCTCGGGGGTCTTCCTGGCCTTTTAAGGCCAGAGCTAATTAATTTTTGTATGTTTGTGTCACACCTTATAAGGTGGACAAAATTTCCCGTTGTTCCTGGGAAGGTGTGCCCCCATGTTCTTATTTTTCAGGCTTTCTTACCAAATCTGTCGCCAGAGCAGTCTGGCTGTCTCGGTCACTGTCCAGCAGATCACGAGAGGTGGACCCAGGGCGCCTTCTGGTTCCAGTCCGGGCTGTTCTGCTACGAATATTCTTCGGCAGAAACTGAGAGGTGGAATTCTCAGTGACCGCTGTTTTTTTTGCAGTCTCTGCTGGCTTTTTTTCTCTTCTTCTCTCTTTTTTTCTTCAGGGCTTTGAAGGTGGTGGTGGCAGAGCTCACCCAGTGGAAGCCAAATGTCCGGTTTATCTTCCCCCGAAAGGTTGTGGTGGTTCGTGCCCACCCAGGGACGCCAAGTCTGGGTTTATCTCTTGTCTGTTCGAGGGGCCTGGAGAGCCCTGGAGGTGGCCCGGAGGTGACCTTGTGACAGCCCGGGTATCGAAGGACGAGAAGAGGCTTCAGTTCTTCTTTCTGGTTTTATGTTTATTAATTGTTTATCTAAAAGATGTTCTTTCAGCCGGACAGAGATCTGCACAGCAGTCAGCCATGGGCACACTCCGTCTCCCTCCGGGGCAGGCACCTATCTTTATACCCTTTGCTACGTATACAATATTTATCATTTTTCCCCAATACCATCTATTGTTATAACTCGGTGTACTCTTAGTAATAACCAATAGAAAGGTGCCACCGTGGCCAAAGAAGATGGAGGAGAGGAGGAAGAAGGAGGAGGACAGGACACACCCCAATTCCTCCATCTTACTCCTCTAAACCCCCCCGTACATAAATCTTAAACCTTGTGTCTCACCCTCTAATTAGCTAATCTTTCCACCCTTCACCCCGGTGAGGCCCTGTGAAGCCCTCATCCTTGTCGTCTCCTGTGTAGGGTTAAAGTCCAGCTACCAGACACTTCTGGCAACATTCCAGGACTCCCGAGACCCCCAAGCTGGTCTCGGAGGCTCAGCATCTCAGGGCTGAGATTTTGAGATCCGACACATTTGGACAGGTCTTCATTAATAAATGCCCTTTATAAATAATCACAGAAGTGCCCACACCAGACTGGCCACATCAGTGCTCTTCCCTACACTAATCTAGCCATAAAACTCCCTGAAAGTTATTCTCCACTCCAGTCAGAAACTCCACTAGAGGTGACAAGGCTTTCTTCACTTGCTCTCACAAAAGAGGCCCACTACCTCTTTGTTAGACATAGGAATGAGTAAATTTTCCTCCTGGGTCTGAGGACAGCAGACAGGACAGGAGAGAACCTCTCCCCACATGCCCTAACCTCTCTTCCTGCTGCCTCCCTGCTCTGATGGAGGATACTGATGCTGCCTCTGCTGGAATGGTGGCCCTCCTTCCCAGGAGCTGGGAGCAGCACTGCTGGAGCATCAGCTTTGATTTTCATTGCCTGTCTGCTTCATTACTGATCGGGTAATGACTGACAATAGGCCAATCAGATCTCCAATATCACTATGTCAGCTTCATAATTAATAGTACTGCAAACTAAGCTTATTGTGATTTAATTAGTAATGCTGTAATAATGCTACCGCCTGGGCTTAAGGTTACTAATTTATATAAATAGCTGTGTTAATGTTTTGAAGCACCAAGTATTAATTGCATCAGTCTCGGTGTTAGACTTTGGTTGCCTAATGGCATCTGCAAAACTCAACAATTCTTAGTGTTGTGGGGGGAAAAAGAAAATGTTTTTGATCTTTTGCCTGTTGTTTTTAACTAGACAAGAGGCAGCCATGGACAAAACTGGAGGGATTTGGGTAATATGGGCCAGGGAGCAGTATTTGAGATTCAAATCCCCCTTTGCTTGTATCTGTTATTTTTCTTTTTCCTTTCCAGCACGAGTATCTCCCCCTCCCTTTCCCTCTCCTCCCTCCTTCCTCTTAAATATATAAATAAATCTGAGCTGCTTGCATCGACAGTTCCAATTTGCCACAATTGGAAGTTGCACACATGAGAGATCTCTGTGCAGCCAGCTCGCATTTTATTTTCAAATCTAGAATTAAAAGGAAAGAAGGAAGGAAAAAAAAGGGCCATGGGAGCACAAGGAGGATTTGCATACATCAGAGCTCTACATGAGCTAGGGACGAAGCTCTTTCTCTGGGCTTAAATAAACTACTAGAGGGAAAAGGGAACAAGAAAAAAGGAAAATTGAGTGACAAAAAACCCTGACCCTTTCTATGGCTTGATGGAGGCTCATCTCTCTGCAGTGGGACTAGTGACAGGTCCCTCAGATGGACTAGCAAGAAATACCTGAGGTGGAGGGAAGATGGGGGGCTTTATCCTAACACAGGCTCCCAAGCCATCATGGTCACCTCCAAAGGTGGTGACACTTTCCTCCCATTTGCAAAACAAGTGACAGAGGTCCTGAAAAATCCTGGAACTGGCAGATGAGCAAAATATACAGCAAATACAACTACTAAATAGTCTGAGGTAACTGAAATGAACTGCACTTCTAATTGTGCTCCAGCTATGACTGTACTCTAAGAAGCCGAGTCTGTGATAAATATAACTTGGCTGAATGCAAGAATTTAGATCTTGCATTAGATATTGAATTCATTACCTCTATATGTGTCTATATCCAGAGGCTGTATGTGCCCTTATCTCATCTGTATCCAAAATGCTCTTAATTTCATTGATGCTGACACTTAACTCTTGAAATACTTCTTCTCTTTTTGAAGGAGATCCACAAGCAAGCCGAGCCATGCAGGAACATCACAAAGATGTGATGATGCTAGGAATAGGACCCCCTTTGGGGAAAATCAGTTTGCATAAGTCATGAAATATAGATTTATTCATTTTTAATGCATTTTTCTTGCTTTTTTCTCCCTGCAAAATTCAGGCCAGCTGGTGGGATTGACAGTAATGACTCCCAGTGAGCTGGACTCTAATCAGCTCAGCTGGAATAGACTGAAGGACTTTTGGAAATCTAAACCACTCCAGCAAAATGGATTTATCTTCTCAATTAGTCACAGATGCTAGTGGGATCCACCAGGTGCACTACTGAACAGCCCCAAGTGGCATAGCCTGTGGAAATCTTCCATTGCTGCAGCCCAGTCACGACTTTTGTCTTCTCCAGGAAAATGTATGCAGAAATGAGGAGGAAAACACATATTTCCAGGTTTTCAGTATAGTGAGTGATTAGATTTCCTTTTGCTAGCTCACATTGGTCAGGGTTTGGAATCCCCACCTGTGTGAGCAGGTCGTCAAACGCCTTGGCCAACACAACCAACTCAGCACTTCCTACTGACCTTCATTACCCAGATTAGAAAGGAAACTAGCACACCATATGCCAGACATAAAAGTCTCCAGCAATTCTCTTTTCAGCACTACACTCCTGTGTTTGGATCCCAGCCAGAGTGCTCTTTGAAACTTATAAATTGCTTTCATCTCCCAGACAAGGTAAAATCAAATTGGTGTAAGCGATGTCGCATTGTTGATGAAGATGCAGACGCAGAGTTAACTCTAGCACAGGCTTAGCACACCAGATGAGAGACATCTTAATAGGCACAGAAGCTTTTTTTTCCTTTTTTTTTTTTGGTTGGCTTTGGGACTAAAAACACCCAAACAAAAAACCACTGCAGTTTCTGAAAGCTGCAATAACATTAAAGGAAAAGGGTCTTTCTTCATGAGGAGTCTGTGCAGCCTTCCCAGCATGCCCATGAATGGTGAGGTATGAGTTGGGACACATGGCAGTTTATAAATGGTGGTGCTGTGCATGTGTCTTAAAGTCCTTTGCTTTTGATGTATTTATGGCCAATAATCTCTGGCTGCAATCCCTGGCCAAGCTCTATTTCAATCCCCTGTCCATACAGGACTCATTTTATCAGGTTTTCCCATCTGTAGTTGAAATGATAATTGGCTGTCATAAGTCTGTTGGCTCTGGAATTCAGTCCTTGAATGGAGTGTTCCTCGCCCAGAGACTGGGATGGGTTAGCTGAAAGCAGTTGGACTTGCTTTCCTCATTATGCTTTTAGTGGACTGAATGGCAGTGTTTCTTTCATTCCTGGTTTTTGTGATGCTGTACTTGTAGGATTTACTTTCCCCTGCTTTTACAGACCTTTCTGAAGTGCTAGGGTATTCCCTGGAGTTCTTCTTTATTCTACACAGTGATGCATCTGTCCCAAAGGACACCTGGCAATCTCTCCCTCCCATTCCTCTGCCCCACCTTCTCCTCTTTCTGGAGACCCAGAGCTCACCTGGGGCTCAGAAATGTTTCCATACCTGGGGTGGTTCCAGTGCTGCCAGCATACAGGGTGATCCTGCCCTGCCTCATGGGCTGCTCCCCTCAGTGGGGAGCTGTGCTCTCTGAGCTCAACGTGGCACCAGCTCTGTAAACCCAGCAAGAACTTGGTACCACTCAAAATTCCATCTGTCTGTCAAGTCTGATTGAAATTGGCCAACTGGTTCAAAAGTTATTAAAGGAGAACTGACAGACAGGATGATTGCTGAGGAAATCAGGCTGAAAATACTAACTTCTTGAGATAGCAACTATGTTCTTTCATAATTATCAGCATAAAATACATGCATACTGCTTACCACAGTCTTCCTCCTACCTTTTTGCTTCTGCTTTTCCTTCCCCTGTGCTGCTATCTTTCCAGAGGGCTGGAGATAGGAAACCACCCTTCTCTTTGCTGAGCTCTGGAAATTGAGCAGGCTTTGCAGACTGGAGGGAGGGATCTGTGTTTTGTATCTCAAAAAGAAGGGGAAAATGCCAGGCTATCCTAGCACCTGTACCAAGGGTATTTGTTCATCCATTCCCTGTAGGGAATTTCACTGGGAATTTGCATCACCAGTGAAACAGAAGAACAATTTCCCTCTCCCACCATGGCTTACATTTTCACAGGGAGAAGGGAAAGGACCCAAAGTGCACCTGGCCTTGCTGCTGTGGGAAATAACGTGAACTAATGGCTAAGGGACACATTCCAGCTGGAGGCAGTTTGTGGTGCAGCATGAGTTCCACCAAGGGGGATGAGGAACCAAGAGGCCATGGCTCTGTTCCCTACCATGTGTCCATTGCATTGATCAGTGTGGTTTGGCGCACAAGGGACACCAGGAGAGGAGGGGACACGCCATGCCCTGCCCTCCTTCCCTCCATCGGCACCAATCTCATATGTTTTTCAGACATATTTTTCCATCAGGATTATTCTGTGGACAACAGAAATGGCACCTGTGGGAGAGGGCATGTGGAGGGGCTGGAGGGGCAGGAGAACATGGGGACAGCAGGAAGGAGAGGAAAGAGGCAGGGATGGAGAGAGAGCACATGCAGGGAAAGAAACACTGTAAAAAGCAGTAAGTTCCTCTTCATATTGGCACAGCAATGTTTGCAGCATGGCTTAGCATGCCTCCTCCTGTTAAATAAATATTGTGACAGTTCTAATCCTAGTGAGCAGGGACGTAACCAGAACTTGGATTTTCACTGAGGGCAAACAGTAATGGGTAAACTTTAAGTATTTCAAATAAGGCTCTAATTTAGATCTATGAAGACAGCACTGTTTGTTAAATAAATATCAAGCTCATCTGGTACCAGGCCAGTTGTTGTGCTTAAGCAAGATATATCTAGCTAGTGGTTATTTCACTGAATGATGGGTGAATAAGCCCATTCAGGATGCAGAATGTTTTCTAATTGGCAGAGAGAAAGAGTGAGAGGAGAAAAAAAAGAAAAGGTGGAAGAAAAAGGAAAAGAGAAAAAGAAAAAGAAAAAGAAAAAGAAAAAGAAAAAGAAAAAGAAAAAGAAAAAGAAAAAGAAAAAGAAAAAGATCAGCAAAACAGGAACCTCTTTACCTTTTGCATGTGTCCTCTCTAGAAACTTTGAAAGCTATCAAAGGAGACAGCTCCAGCCTGCCAAGGGAATTGGATATCATTTAATTGCTCTAAAAAGAAAATGACAAATGTTGGTTCATAACTAACAAGCTACAACCATCTTATGAAATGTTAATTGGAATACGTTACACTTCCCATATACCTTTAATGAATTAATGGGGATGCCACTCTCTATTTATAGGCCAGTTAAATTCCTCAGCAGCTCCATTTACTTCTTATATATATTATTAAACTTCAGATGGCAGTTACATAATCAATATGCTGGTCCTTTCATAAATCTAAATGAAGAAAATCCTGGGGGTCCTCTGGAAAAGCACAGAACAGCTCATATAGAGTTTTCTCTGTGAAACTTTCCAAGTCCTTCCTGTGTGAAATCTCAATACTTTGGATTTTGAGGTTTGGTGATTTCTTTTTTTTTTTTTTTTTTCCCTTAAATAAGAAAAACATATGAAGGGATGAGATCTGTTATAGGGAAAATGTCTGAAAAAAACAAAACAACCAGATGGCTTGACTCCATAAAAATAAGTAATTGTATCACGTGGCATGTTGTATTAATTCCTTGCTGGGTCTGGTTCCATGGGATTTTTTTACTGGTGACAGAGTTAGGCTAGTTTTTTCTGAGCAGGTTTTTGCCTGCTCTTGTTCAGGGAATTTCCTAGCTGCATGCTCCTCCTTGGATCTCTCCAAGAGATTGTCTTGATAGCAGCCAAAAGGACCCTTGGCCACCCTGGGAAAAATGAATATTCCCCAACCATCTCCCACACCTAGGCTCTATGAATCTCTCTGTCCCTTCAGTACCCTGGGACACTGACAGGAAGCACAGGTTCACAGGTTCAGTTGCACCTTGTGCTCTGCTGTTCATCCACTGACCTTCCCGTGTGATTTCTGTAACGTGTGCTGCCCCTATACCTGTTTTCTCTCCTTTTGAAGAAGAATGATTTCTAACCCAAGAATTTCTGCTTCTTGTGCCCATAGCTTATAAACAGGCTGGCACCACTGCCAGGGTGATCTTCAGCTTTCCTTCAACCTTTAGAGCCTTCCCATAAACAAGGGCAAAGCCTTTCCAATCCTTCTTCTTCTTCCCCTTTTCAATGAAGGATAAGAATTAAACCTGCATCTGCTAAACTGACCAGCAGCACATGTCAAAAATATAAATGTCCTGATGCTTTGCAGGTAATGAAGAAAGAGATAATGATGCAAATAATTCTCCTATGACTGTTGCTGGGAGTTTGTTTATATCCATCCATCTCCAGCTTGTCATGTTGCCATTAGTGTTGCTCATAATACAGATGTTAACAAGGGCAAAAGGGCAACCTGTGGGTCTCCTGGAGCCCCCTGTGAAGCTGTCAGCCTGCAAGGGAGCTGTCAGATGGAGTTTGCTCCAGGGACAGTGACCAGTCTGGCATGTAGAGGGGGGCTGAGGA
Source organism: Zonotrichia leucophrys gambelii (assembly GCF_028769735.1). Classification (NCBI taxonomy): domain Eukaryota; kingdom Metazoa; phylum Chordata; class Aves; order Passeriformes; family Passerellidae; genus Zonotrichia; species Zonotrichia leucophrys. The sequence goes on along the minus strand of NC_088182.1, from coordinate 10,389,704 downwards.
GGAAATGTGTGAGGACACAAGCTCAAGGAAGTGAGATTTTACCATGGACCAAGGTGCTCTGTGCTTTCTTTTGCCTGTCATGTGTTTGCTTCAGTGGAGGGCTCATGCTGGGTGATTCAGACTCCAACACAACCCAACAATGCTGAGCCAAACTTCACACGGCAGCTTGGGACGGGGGATAGTGCTGTCTAAACCCCAGTATGATTTTGGCAGTGCAAGGGTCACCTCTTCCCGTCTGCAGACCCCTCTTAGCTCTTTCAGAAGTGAGGAGAAGGGGACATGGATGGCAGGGCTGTCCCAGAACCCCCAACACAGCCACAGTGGCTGATGTGGAGGCAGTGTATGTGGTGACCCCAGTGACACCATAAATCAGTGGCACAGCACCACTGATGGTACCAATGCCACCAGTTTGCCCAGGAAGCCTGGGAAGCTCAGTCCAGCTCAGACCCCTCTCCACATTACAGATGTGTTGTCATCTCCTGGACATGAACCCTGTATCAGACTCTTGTTTTTTCAGTGTGCATGGTGTCTGTCTTGCATGCCTGTGCTATCTGGACACTTGAAACATGACATAAAGGGTTGACGCTCTTAAAATAAACCATTATCAAATCTCTCATTTGGAGCTGGAACTAAAAAAAGGACAATTGGGACATGGCCTAGAATTTCCCAAAAATGTTTGTATCCTGGCTTTTTGTTTAACAAGTTAAAAGGAAGCCCAAGTTTTTGTTTTGAATGCATTATGCTTTAGTCAGTTTTTATTTTTGTTTTACCTCTGTCAACAAAGCTTAGTACAAATGATCCCAGATGCCTGCTGGAAATGACAGGAAGGGAAAGGGGTGTGGGAACACACAAAGATATGGACATAATGGGGCAGAGCATGGTGTTGAGTGAGAAATTTCACCTTCCACTGTGGGGAGAGGGGAGGAGGGGAACTCTGCTCCACAAGCAGAGGATGTGCTGTTTTCACTATCCAAATACATAACTCACTTTTGGTGAGAGGAAAATGAAACATTTCCCCCAAGTTTGGATGTGGTGGAAGTACACATGACACTTCCCTGGAAATGGGTGCACTGATGTGTTCAACAGATGCACAGAGACAGTCCTTTGATAATCATTTAGTCTTTTGATAATCATTTAGTGTACTAGACCTTGCATTAAAATCCTGGCAGAGGTCACAGGCAAAAATGAATTTGCTCAACTTACCATAGTCATTAGTCCATGCCAATTCTGGCTGCGAGTACAAGTGAAAATTAATCTACAGTTGTCCTGCTCATCATTTCTCCATAGCAGCAAACTGCTGAGCCATTTGGAGAAATTTATTGTGATTGGTATCCATTGCTTCAAAATTACTCAGGGGAGAAGCAGCAAGGGATGTTGTGGATCGTGGTTCTGAGTGACTGTGGTCTTGAGTGGGCTGAGATTCCTACATGTGTTCTTGAAGTGGGACACAGCCACAAGTGATTCTATAAAAAAGGCAAGGTGGTCAAAGCAGGGTGGAGGTTTTTTAATAAGAATGATGCCAAAAGAACAAAACAGTGTTGGAGAAGATGCCAGGTGCACGAGAGAGCTCTGCTTTGGTCAGCACCTTGGGGAAAAGCATTTGCAGCATCTAGCTTTGCTCTGCATGTTCTGGGGTAGCAAATTCTTTGATTTTAATGAGCCTCTTACCTGCCTACTGAACTGATGTCACCTGAATCTGTCAGGAGTGGCACTGGATTCTGTACAAGCAGAGCACTGAGGCAGCACATCCACGGTGAGGCAGAGTCCAGAATCATATGGCCTGGCTGCAGGATGCCCTTTTGCAAATGGCAGAGGAAATCAGCCCTCGCAAACAGCCCCCTTCCAAGCCTGCTGTTCACTTGGCTCCAGCGTTTGCTATTGCTTGGCTGTAGATTACAGGTTCAGCAGCATGCTAAACAGCCAACATTATGTTTCTGCCAAGGAACAAGGCTCCCGACTACTGAAAACTCCCAGGGGCCCACTGGAGCTGTTGCTAAGCACAAGGGAAACCTGGTTAGCAAAGTCAACTCCATGCTTTTCTGAGTGTGCCTCAAATTTTCTGCTCCAACAGTCCCTCTACTTTTGGACACAGGCCTTACAATGCAGAAGAAGCTTTCTAACAGGCACAAGGATGCCAGGCCAAGTCTATCTCAGCAAACAATGGCCTTTATGAAGTGCTGCTGCTTTTGGATGCTCTTGGAACACGTCTCTGAGAGGATTTTAAGAAACTGGGTCAAAGTTTCTCCTTTTTCCCTGTCAACTAGTTGGAGACCCAGGGAAATACTGGACAATGGAGTCTCATCTGATGCATGGTCTGAATCAGCCCCTGCTGGCTGAAGAACCCCAGATCTGTTGTATTTGAGGTCTCCTCCCCTTCTCCCAGACCACACAACAACATACTGGGGAAAGACACGTCCTAGGCAAAAAAGACTGGGATCTGTGTTGACATTCTTCATGACTTGCAATATCACACAGTGCAGAAGAGGCATCAGAGGCAGCCTCTGAAGGGATAACTGTGCATAAACCTGTCAGGAAAATTAAAGGGCTGTAGACCCCTGCACCAATATATAAGCCATGGTAGTTGTATTATGGAAAGCCCTAAATAACAGCATTCTTTTTAGCTACTTTCTTTTCTGAACTGCATCTGGCCCTGCTTTATTTAAACCATTATATATGGATGTGTTGTTTAAGGAACAGGATTTATGGCAGAAAACTGCCAGTGTTTTGAGCCTTGCTTTCCAGGCAATGTCCTGGTTTCCTTTATCACCGAGGGCTGATCTGACTGCCCATAAAAGAGAGGGTTTGGGATTTTTTCTGGTTTAGCTTTGCTACTAAAAAGCTAGCAAAAAATGCACCCAGGCTGCAATTCAAGGCCATAGTGAGGTCTCTCTCAGACAGAAATATACAGTGCATTATAGTGTCCCTTGAGTGTCTTTGGTGACATCTCCAGAAGGTATGAAATCCTTAGAGAGCAGCAGAATCATGATCACCACTAATTAAAGTTCATTGGAACAACGTCTTGATTTTCTAGAGCAGAGTCTTGAAAATTTTCCAGATAAATGTGACCAGGAGAAATTTCAACTTCATTCTCATGCAAACTCAACTGGAAATGATTACAGCCAAATAATAGCATTAAAGTGGAAGGAAATTACTGCATTGATTGCTTGACCTGAAGAACAATAATGGTCCTCGTCTATTACAACTGATTTTCCATAACATTAGTGTTACACAGAAAAGTTTGGATTAAATTCAGGAAGCTGAAAGTCAGAATGAGAATTAGCACACTGCCATGGTGTGAGGGCTCCAGTCCCTTTGCACAGGAACAATCCATATGAGCAAAGGTGGCCATGCCTTTGCAAGAGGCAGAAATGTTATCTACATTCCCCCAAACAAGGGTCTGTGTGTGTGTGAGTTGAAAAGATAAAATCTTTGGGCCACTTGCCAGGACAGGAGGGAGGACAAGGTCCCCTGCAAGGAAGCCAACCATCAGCTGTGAAAGATGCTGCAGAAAAGAACCAAAACCTTCTGCCCCTCAAGAACAAGAGCAATATTCAGCTCCAGTTTTGTTCCTGGAAAAAAGGCAATTTGGAAGGAATTGCTCTACATGGGAACTGCTCTGTGCAAGATCTTGGTTTTCATTTTCTTGTGACTGTCATTAGATGTAATCCCCTGTGATATGTGCCATGGTGTTATTCCTAGATTAGTCCAGACCTGCTTTCAGGGAAATGTGTCCCAAGTGGAATGGGTCTCAAGAAAGTTAGGAGCAAGAGAACTCAACTCCCAACTGAAATGTAAATATTGCCACTTTCCTCCCATATTCTTCAGTGAGTACTGATAATTCAAACACCCCATATCCCAACAGCTGACACAGAGGTACACAACTTTGAGCCTTGCTTGTCTTCTCAGAGAAAATTGTGTAAAAGGCCAGTTTTAGCCTCATAACTACTTAAAAATCACTACTAAGCAACAGCACTGCTCATTTGTATTAATGAAGGGTAGAGGAATGTTGGTCATATCCCAAAGTCTAAGCAGAACTGCTTGGTGCCCTGAAGGGAAACAAATTGTTGATTAAAATCCAGTTCCTGTTTGGCAGGCAGGAACTACAAACACGATGATAAGGACAACTCCTGGGTGACAGTCTCAGCCAAGGAAAAAATACTCCAAATAAGACTTTTTACTCCTGCTAGGAATATTGGCATACCACTGGCTTGATGGCTTTGCCCTGAGTATTGAATGTAAGATATTTTTAGCCTCAGAAGACCTGCCCCATGGTGCAGATGATGCTGGGCTTGTTGGGCAGCCAACTCCTTAGCTCAGTCTTACAGTGTACAGCTCCTTCCCTGCTTAGACTCTGCTCTCCAATTCATCATCTATAATGTTCCTTATCTAATGAGGAGTTGGAGGATAAATACACTGAAGGAGTCCATCAGTGCCAGGCTGTCTGAGCGTGTCTGCTGCAGATGCCCCTCTGCAGTCCCATTGGAGCAGTCCTTGCCAGGGAATTCACCTCCAGCTTGCCCACTGTACCCACAAGCATGGGCTGACCATAGCCAGCACCAAACTGCAGTGCAGCACCACAGATGCTCTGTGGGACAGTGCTTTGCTGTGCCCCATAGCTGCTGTTGTCTGACACTGCTTTCAGCCATGGGCTGTGGCTCTGCAGGGAAAACACACTCCATCTGCAGGCTTGTACATCATCAGGGCTCTGGGGGAGATGTGCGAATAGAAAGTGTTTGAGGAGCAATAAGGTGTGCAGGTTTCCAGTCCCTGCTTGTGAGGGCAGTGGGGCCAGGCTGTTTCTGTGGTGCTCAGGAGTTGTTTGTGATGTGCTGCCTCGCCCCATATTTGCTTTTAGGGTGGGCACTCAGAACTGCACGGGCACACGGGGCTGGGAGAAATCATTAATAACAAACTCATGAGCTTGGGGTAAATAATCTTTGCTGCTACCACGGGTTTGATTGCTCCCTTTGCAGAGCCCTTGTGTGCAGCACTGTGTGCACCGGCAGATTGCAGGGGTGGGTCCCAGCAGCTGGCGAGCTCCAGCTCTGCCGTGCCAACTGCACGCCCCCAGTGCCCACAGCCACCTCCTGCCTGGTGCCTCTGCTGCTGACCCGTGCTGGAGCTGTTGTTTGTGCCTTCGGTGCACAGCTGGTCGGGTTTGAACAGAGGGGTGGGAGGGGAGGATGGAAGGGGCAGTGTAGCTGCAGAGCAGGCAGTCCATCACTCCTCCAGAATGCACTGCCTGAGTGAAAACAGGGAAATTAAATAGACATGCAGCGTGGAGAGCTGCTCCTTTTTATCTGGGCAGTTTCTCACAGGAAGCATCTTCTCCTCAGTCTCTCATTTGGGCTCATAGCACAAATCCTGCAGCCCAGAAGTTTTATTCTTCAGCCATGCCAGCGTGACAAAGCCACGCGTGTTGGAATGAATGCAATTGGATTGCAGGTCCCCAAGGACAAACTGTGCGACTTGAAGAACTGACTGGAGATTTTGTCAGGCAAATACAACACATGGTGGGCGGGGATGTTGTGGATTTGCAGCAGTGGGTTGAGTGACCCATGTCCATGCCTGTCTCATCCTCCTCCTTGAGAAGGCTTGTGTGAAGGGTGCAGCAGAATGGTTCTTGCATCCAAATGTGAGTTCCCAGAATCCTCTCTCATGCTGGGACATGTTCAGCTTTTGGAAAATGCAGTTTTGTTTCTACAGATGAAATAAATATCATGAGACTTCATTGACCAGTAACACACTGTGAATTACAAGACAGCTGTATCCTCAGGGTAGCCCATAAGCTGAAATATGCTTCCATAAAATGCTCATCCTTTACAATTAAAGCACAAAATAGTACAAGCCAAATGACTATCCACAAGCAATTTGTGAACACATATGCACAAATGCTTAATGATTTATTACTGAAACAACTGAAAAACAGAAGAAGCAAGCAAGCCCCCCAGAAAAAAAAAAACAAAATCAACACTTTTTGTTCAGTTTTAAGTTTTCTTGACAGCATGATTTTCCCTTTATAGCACCCTACCTTTTCCATGCTGAGCTCCCAGGAATGCTGGCTAATCGTTTTGTGCCCCCATCTCTGTCTCTCAGAGGTTCTATAAAGCTGCTGCATTTGTGGGGGATCCCAAACTACTGGTCACAAAACTTGGGGGAAAAACTGGGGCTGGAGGAACAACACATTGAACACTTGAGGGGCTGCTAGATTCCACATCAGAGCACATAAACAGCAGTTTTTGAGTCAATAACTATGTTCTCCAAGCCCACAGAACTGGAAATGCTCTCAGTGTCATCTCATAGGTGAGACCTTCAGTGGGGAATGTGACCAAAGGGCAGAAATTTCAGCCCTTACCTGCAGAAGCTCTTGGAAAGAAAGAAACCACTGGGAGGGAAAGAGAGAAGCAAGGGAGGATGAACAGGCAAAAGGGTAGAAAGTAGAAGGGAAGCAGACTAGGACTTGCTTAATGGGACCGATCTCTGATAATTCTGAGCACCCTGGCTGTGAAAGGCTGCCAGCTGACAATCATACAGGTGTGGACTCACTGTCCATGGAGCAGCTGACAAACATTCCCACTAGCCCTGGTGCTGATACCCTGAAGACACCAAGGAGCAGCTGTACCACCACACCTGAACTGCTCTCTCTGTGCAATTACTGCCCAGGAAAACACCACCCATCCCTCCAAGGTCCTGCCCCGCTGCAGTAATGTGTTGGCACACGCAGGTCTTGTCTACTTTGAGCCATTTTTCCAGGCAAAGGTCTTGGGGCAGGAGACCTTTGGAAAAAGAAAGCAGAAGCCTGTGAAAATTGTCCATCATCTGCATCCTTATGTAATGGTTGCTTGCAATGATGGGTAACAGAGGTCTCTCCTCCACTTGTCACCCCAGGCAGGCAGGAGATTGATGGCTGTGTTTGAGTTTGCTGTTTCTACCCTATTCCCCCCACACCTCAGTAACTCTCCTTATTTTTCTACTAAAATGTTGGCAAATCCATAAATATCTCCTGTCAGCAGGAAGCCATGTCCATTTGGTTCTGTCTGCAGACTCTGCTCTCCCCTCCTCATCCCCTGCCAGGAGTTGCTTTCCTGGGTCCTGGGGGAGGAGCTGGGAGTCACAACTCATAAATTTCCATCATGTCAAGCAAATGCTTTCACATCACTCAAAAAGTAAATCTCCTTCCCCAAAATATATAGCTGGATGTAAAGAGTGGATGAGACAACGGGGACAGTGATAAATCATTGTGCATTGGAAATCAGGCTGGGGGATTTGGAAACTCTGGATTGGTTCCTAAAGGAGGCAACACAGAGAAGTTCATGCACAAGGGAACAGCAACACTCTTCTGTCTTTTCCATTCCCAACTGCCAAAATCTTTACTGAAGATGTATGTGTGGCCAGTGAGAGGAGGGATGGCATAAAATACAGGATTCAGTGGGAGGTGAGGAATGAGAGCTTTGGAAGGGACATGGCTTTGGAGAGACACAGAAGGTCTTGATGGAGAGCTGGCATGAACATCTGCTTCCCATGTGCCAAGTTTAGCACATGGACTAGTGAGTGTATAACCATAATTGTCATGAGTCACTGGGGGCTTTGCAGTTTTGAAAAAAAGCTTTGTCCATCACCATAGGTAGTATATCTCCCAAATTTGGACATAACTTTCTCATCATCTTTACTACTGCTTCTTGCACTCCTGCTCTTATTTCTTACCTCCAGCCCTTTTTTAAGCTAGATCAGCTGATGGTAGAGCTAGAAATACGACTGTGTTCTCATAGTGTGGGGAGACACAAGCCAGCCATGTAGGTCTGACCTGACACAGTGACACTGTCAGGAAGGCTGTGGAAAACCCAGTCCCTGAGAGGGAGACAAGGAGTAGGAGGTGGTGTTCCAGCTTCAGAGAAGCAGGATGACCATCTGGGCTTGGTAGTTCGGAGCAATGAGAGCTGGGAGCTCTGTAAGCCTCAACCATATCTAGTTATTTTTGACAAGAGGGGATAAAAGCCTTACAAGGTGGGCTGGGCATTTCCCTGTGAAGAGGACTTGAATCCACTTCCATTTTTCCTTCTCCCTCCTCTTCTATTGCAGCACTTAAAAGAGGACCCTGGATAGAAAACTATGTGTTACAAAGCAACCTCATGTATTGCCTAAAGCAATCAGCCAGCAGCTTCCCTTTGTGTGGAGAAAAGTGGGCTTTTTCTTTTTCTCCCACATGTAATCATCCCTTTCAGTGCTTTCTTTTCCATTTTGAGCTGTCCCCTTTCTTGCCTCCCAAAGCAGCAGAAGCCAGGAGTAATGGAGAGGGAAGGGTGAAAGTCCTGTGTTTCCATTTAGGAGCAGGAGAGTGGGGAGGCAGGGCTGCCATTCTCCACTTCATGGTGCTTTACACTGAAGGAGTTAAGGCCCATCCTTAAGTACCCTTTTTGCTTTAGCAGGAAAAACAATCTTGGGAAAAACCCTCTGGTTTTAACTCCCTATTCTCAGCAGCTCCTCCTCGCAGGCTGACTCTGGCTTTGCTCCTTGCAGAGCTGCTGCTTCTCTGCTTCTCTTGATGTCTGTCCTGTGGGTGTACTCTGAGGCTAGAAACAGGATTTAAGGCTCCTCACAGAACAGGTAGAGCAAAGAAAACTGCCTCTGCCCCAGGGATTTTAGCATTTGGAGCTGAATTATGGCTGGCAGTGACTCCAGCTGCCCTACCAACATTACCCCGTGGGAAACCATTCTCCATCATTTAGGGGCTGGAAGATGATGCCTGGGATGAGGGAAAGGAGAACAGCATTTTTCCTCCCAAGAAACCCTTGTATATGTCAACCCCTCAGCAAAGTTGGATGGGGGACACATTTCCCTTTCCCAGGAATTTCATTGCAGCTCTCCCCTCTCTCCTTGGGATTTCCAGAGCTGGCTCAGCCCATTTCCCAAGGCCACAAGCAATCCCAGGGGGCTTCTTTTGTCATGGGCAGGGGTCACACATTCCCAGAGACAGGCAGGCAGTAGCTTTTGATTCATGTGTGATCTTGTACATGGGCACTAACAGAGTGAACGTGAGCATGAGTTTTTTGAGACTTCAGAAAAATAAACCCAGATGGCATTAGATAAACTGTGGAGGGAGGTTAAGCATGACTTCTCTGCACTCCCTGCAGCGAGCAGTGGGAGGACACGAAACAAAGCCCAGGAATCCTGCACCCTCTTCATGTCTCTCATTTTATTAGTAGCATTTCTGCCTTGTTTGTGGACGTTTTTCCTCAGTCCCACCGTGGGGAAGTCAGAAAGAAATACATTTGTTATATTAAGAGTCCCTTTGTCTTAAGCAGGAGATTAGAGGCAGGAGCATCCCTGAGCAGTGTGATGCTATTTCTCTGTCTGCTTTAGTGGGGGAACTTGGGGGTGGGGAACTGAGAGGAGATGAGAATATTATTCCATTTTTCATTTTTCAAGCAAGCTTGGGGGGTGTGATGAAAGAAAGGACTATTCCCTCCTTCATTGAGAAATTTGGTCATGGAGGGCTGAATGCCCTTGTTTCATAAATGTATATGGTGCCCTCAGGGAGTGTCTGGTTTTGATTAGATAGTGTCTTGTGGAGGTTCTTGATTTGGGACTACATGGCTGTGAAAGCAAAGTGTGTGACTCCTTCCCTCCCCTGTGAACTGTGAATGAATAGCACCTCTGCCCAGGCAGGAGAGAAGAGCCCTCAGGCCAGCTGGGAATGTGCATTTATTATAAAGCAATGAAGTAGCAAAGATGCCAGGAGACAGAAAGGCTTTCTCTGTTTTGTTTTGCTTTTTCAATTCTCCCACTCACCCCTTAAAATGGAAGAATATTGCAAGTCCATAGAGGCCTCCCAGAGCAGCATGTGCTCTAGGAAGAGATCCTTTCTGGAGAGGGCATTGTGCAGGAGGGTTCACTTTGGGACTGCAGGACAGTGCTGGGTCCCAAAGAAGGAAACCTGCCTTTCTCACTCCCATTCAGGGTCCTGGCTCTGATGCAGGGGAGATCTGCTGCTCTGAGACTGAGGGTGCTGCAAACCCCTCCCAGCAGGGATTCCATCCTCAGCCTCATTCCATGTCAGGATCTTTAGCTGGTCAGAGTGACCCCAAGAAAAGTTGGAAAGTCTCTTTTCCCAGCCCAGCACTTGAAGAAGGAGTCAGAGCTCTTCATTTCTCAGTCTCAAGGTTGTTTATTGTATCTTATCTGTAAAATTCTTTCTCCTGCCCTGCCGAGGTCCATCCAGCAGGACAGTTCCAGGCACTCTGCCTGCCCCCTGAGTGGTGTTATGTCTTTATACTAAAAACTACATATACAACGTTTACAATTACTTTCCAATACCTATCACCTGTGTTAGACAGTGAGCTTCTACTCTAAACCAATCTGTAAGTGCCAACATCACAGCAGAAGATGGAGGCCAAGAAGAAGAAGGAGAAAGGCTGGACACGCCCAGATCCCTTCATCTTGCCCCCTGAACCCCCATTCTAAAAACCCCAAAATCTACTTTTTCACCTTGTGATAAATTCACTATCATTCTACTTAATTTGTCATGGCTTGCAGATTTTCATCTAAGGTCGGTAACTTGCTCCACGGGTCATAGTCAAAACCACAGGAGCATCTTGGGCTCTGTGCCAGGGTCTCTGAGACTCCTGGCAGTGGTCTTGGCTGCTCAGGACAGCCAGAGGGATGTCCTGGGTCCTGACAATTCCAGAGACTCAAAAAGTCAGACAGAACTCAAAAAGTCAGACAGAACTCAAAAAGTCAAGCCCCACGCTGGCAGAGCATCTATTGAGGGTGCTCATGGGAAACTCTGCTTGAGACTGGAGAAAATCAGGCTCTGCTTTTTCCATGCCTTGCACCACCAGTAGAGGTTGTGCAGCTGGGAAGATAGCAGGATCCCTCCCCTTTGCATTCCCTGCAGCTTAGGTGATGAGTAAACACTTGTTTTTGCTGGGAATAGAAAGCAAACACAACTGAGAAATAAGCAGGAATTTGCATGTGCAGTTCGATGCCATATTTAACAAGGTCATGTTATTAATTAAGATGGTGTTTCAGTAGTGCCTTAGCTACGTGTTGATAAACAAGCCTCCATTTGTTGACCTAGAGACACTGTTTCAACACTGCCCCCTTTTATTCAAGGTATTCAAGCTTGTAAGGAAGATGTGGGAATGAAGGTCAAGGAAGGGTGCTGTGCATACACAGACACATTCACCTTTGTTTTTTTTCTTTTGTAGGAAACAAAGATTTCCTCTGTGTGCCCTCACATGTGTGTATTTCCTATGAGATTCACTCACCTTGAGGAGTTTTTGCACAAAGCAGCCCTGACAGTCATTAGCCAAGTGGGTGAGTCAAGGAGTTCTCTCTCCAGGGACAGCCTGAGGGAGGACAGGCTCTCTCTAAAGTGAAGTTTCCTCTTTTTGAGAATTTTTAAACACCTGAAGGCCTGGTTGACTCCTGCATAGAGACTGCACAATAGACACTGCAGCTGAAGCATTGCTAATTCATCAGCAGGGAAGAATCTAATTGTTTGTTGCTCTGGTGACTGCCATGATGACTATGCAAACACGTTTTCCCCTCCCTCTCTCCAGGTTCTGTGCCCTTTGATTGTCCCTGAGGACTTTTCTGATTTAAGTTCAGCTGCTATTCATTTGCATGAGTCATCTCACTGGATGACAAGGTGAGAGAACAGGAGTGTGAGAGCACAATCTGTCAGGAAAACCAGAGGCCTCAGCCCTCTGAGCTGCTCACCAAGCCAGAGCCTTCCAGGGAGATCTGCTCCAGATGAGATTCTGCCCACTAACTTCCCTCCACATGTGTCTCAGCCTGCTGCAAGAGGCATGAGGGCTGGGTGTCCCAGATTGATAGGTTTTCCCTGTGAATTCTGCAAACCTGAGGAACAAAGTGCTCCCCACTTTTACCAGAAGAAAAAAGGAAGCACCAAATGAGGTGAGCACTCAGCAGACACAGAGTGAGCACAAGGGTGCTGTTCTCAGCCCAGTGTGTGAATTATGGAAAACCTTTTTCCATGGGAAATTCTGGATACTTGTAGTTTGTGTAGGTTCAGGAGGAGACAAGCATTTTCACTGTAGAGGAGTCCGCCTGTGTTACTAGATAGTAAGACACTGCATCTCTGGCTCAACACAGCCCTGAATCATGAAGAGATGGAGGATGGGATGGGAGCTTATTTGGATATGTATCATTGTACCCCTGCACAACATTTTATTTATCTCTACATTTTCCTTGAAGGGTGAGAGCAGTGAACAAGCCCAGCACCACAGAAAAATATTCAGCATTGTCAGGACTGAGCGCAAAACTGAAAATCCCTCAAGCCTGGGCTAGTTAGCCATGGGAATCTTTTGCTGCATGAAATCTGAGTTTTGAGACTTATGAATGGACAGAAGAGGTATTTGCAAACACCCAGAGCCTTTATGTGATAAATATTACCTCAAATTACTTGGCCAGATTAAAGAAGACATAGATAGATAGGTGATATTACCCCTGAATGTAGCAGGCAGAGCTGGAATCATTAAAATAAATGTCCTCCCAAGATTCCAGCTTTATTTATTATTATCATTATCAGTATTATTATGGGATCTAAATGTATCCTGGGCTCCAGGGCACCACAGAGAGTGATAACCTTGGCAAAATGGCCATCCATACTCCTGGCTGGAACACAGGAGTGTTAGGGCAGAGAGGAGTTGCAGTGAGCAGAGAGAGCTGGCTGCAAGGCACCCCCTGATGCCAGTGCTAAAATAAGCACTGTGTCCCCAGGTGGATGTGAGTCACAGGTTGTACCTGTGTACACATTCTGGGCACAGCTCAGTGGAAGCTGCAGTGTCCTCCCCTCTAGAAGGGTGTCCTGGTGTCCTTGGGTTTCTACCAGGATGTGCAACCTCTGACAGCAAGGAAGAAGTAAAGGCCCAACGTGTCTGGCCTAAAAGACATCTCAAATCCATCTTCAAATTAAGGATTTGCCCTCTTTTGTGTGCATTTATTAATGCAAAATAAAAGGGAAAGGGGTAGTATGGAGAGTCTCACAACTTCCATCTGTGTTCTCTGCAACAAAGAGTGAGGCAGGTGTTACAGGAAAAGACGCTTTCCAATTTAGTTATAATAATGTTGTGTCAATCACCAAAATGCTAAGCTGTGTGTAATGATTTCCATATGAAAAACATATCTTTTATAATGTATACTTGTCTACCTACTTGTTAATATGCATTTCTATTGATCTGTATATATAAATATGTTAGTATAAAACCCTTAAACATATGTCTGCAATCTTATTAAAATAACGAAATAGAGTTGGGAACTGAGCTAATTCAACCTGAAACCTATGAGAGGGAAAGAAGAATTCCCCCCCTCAGTCCCTTTAATTGTGTTTGAAAGATCAAAAATTTCCCAAACTACTAAAAGCTAAGTAGAAAAATGTGGCAAAATGGGAAGAACTGTTTTACAGCAGAACATTTGTTCACTCTTTTCCAGTAAGCATTGGCTGATATTAAAGCACACCCGATGGTATCTGAAAATTTCTGCAAAGCTTTCTCCTTAATCCCTGAGCTTCTTCTGGATTGTCTGTCTTCTACAGTGCTCCTGCTTTATTAATAATACTGTCACAATTACAGAGCTGGCTGCACATTTCCCCAGGGTCTTTCTGAGCAGATCTCTCCCAGCAAACCCTGGATGTTTCTGTCTCTCCCCGAGGTGCCACTACCTGGTTCTCAGTCTCTCATTCCCACAGTGCATTATAATTTTGTCACTCTTGCCCATTCACAGTTTGTTTTAGCACAGGACTGAGCCATTGAATGAGAAGAAAAGGAGGTGGAATGAATAAGTCTTAAATATGTTTTTATCCAGCCTAGACTGTGGCCATTTCCATCAGTTATTTGCTGTGCTGAGCTACTCTTGAGGTGTTGTCCTTGGGGTTGTTGTGTGATTTTTGGACATCTTTTCACCTCACCCTCACTCTGATGCTCTTTGAAGACATCCATCACCTCTGGCCATGGTTGCTGCTGGGTCCAGGCATCACAGCAGGGCTGGATGTGGACATCAAAGGGAATGGAAAGGAATGGATCCTCCATCCCCTCCCGAGCACCTGCAGAGACTTTCTGGATTCATGGCTGCTCCTTGCGTGGGATTCCAAACAGTCCTCACTGAGCAAATGTAGTGTGTGATATAACCAACATTACATACACAGACAAGTACACACCTCACAAATCCTCTCCCTGCAGGAATTCTGTGGAGTGAAAAGTTTCAGTGAACTTCAGGAGGAATTTCTATTGAACACTGAGTTTCTCCAGCAGGTATTTCAAGGAAAATTGATGGGAGTTTTGCCTTTATAGCCACTGGCCTTTCTTGGAGGTGCCTGTGAGTTTATTACTAATTTAAATGTTGCTCTCCCAGCTTGCAAGAGAGTTAAATATTGAACAACTCTCCCATGCTTTCCAATGCTCCACCTATGGCTTCAGGTCATCAAAGATTTACCTTCATGAGGGACTGTAATTACACATTTTTCAGGTATTTACAACAGATTTAAAATTATTTCAAGGCTTGATCCAAGATAGGCATAAACACAATGGGCTTTGAATTAATGCCCTTCTGATGGAGGTGCAGAAATTGGCTGCTCCTGCTCTTTGTAACCAGAAGGAGCAATTAGGAATCCTCCTATTGCACTACATCTTTCCTTACTGCTGACTGCCTGCTTGTAGCCATTACCCAGGGAAAAGCAAAGAGGGAAACAGCTAAATAAGAACCTTCTTTAACTTTATTTTTTATCTTGATTCATCTTAGCCTTTATAAATTTCCCAAGTGCTTTTTATTAAAATAAGAAGGCTAATGAAAGATGTCTGAGTGGGTCAATTAACCCGAGCCTGAGCAGGTCATTAGAAACAATGGAAGATTGTACAGGCAGTCACACCTGACAAGCATGGACACTGGCCAAACGAATCAGATAAAGAGATTGATCATTTTAAAACAAATATAATTTGCTTGATTTGTTTTCTTCTCCCTCTCTAATAGCAAAATTGCTTTGAAGACAAATAGTAGACCCTGTTCATGATCTTACATTTACAACAGTCATTGTCTTATAATCCTTAGGCTGCACTGTGTGCTATCAGTGTGTGCTCAAATAGCATGAGACAACTACATTAGTCTGGGCTGATATTTTGGGGGAAACTCGAGTGCAGTTAGAGGTATCAATTGTGCCTTGCACTTCTGAGCTATTAATTTGACCAGCTATGTTCTTCTAAATTAGACCACCAGGCTGCCTGCTCTAGGCTTCAAGGTCTTCCCTATGGGTCCTCACACTACCCAGAGACTCAGCAGGATTACAGACTCCTTTCTCTACACCTGTCCTTTTTGATCTCTTTAACCACAGGAGGAAGCTTCTCTGTATTAGAGTTCAGTTTGCAGCTGCCAGCAAATCCCACAGCAATTAAGCCCACTGCAAAGCTTGCTGAGTCCCTCTCCAAGTGCCAGATGGGTCCCTTCTACCCACTTCCTGCCCTATTACCATGAAGGCACTCCAGCACTAAAAAAGGACTCCCTAATAAAAGTGCTGGCTCTACAGGGGTTTCTCTCCTTGGAGAGAGGAACCTGGGGCAGATGCCAGTCCTGGCATGGAAGGTGCAGGTGGAAGAAGGTGAGGAGGAAAATGGGTTGGTGCAGAGTTTTTATTGGGCTGTTCTGAAGACAGGTGTGCTCACCTACACCCCTGTGAGCCTGTGGGCACCCCAGGCCTGTCCAGAGCCCTCCTCAAATCACCCTGCCTTGTATCAGCATGCCCTGGGGCACATCCAGGTCTGCTGCCAGCCACGGGGCTCTGTGAACAGGATGCTGGCAGGAGGCAAGATGCACTGTGCTCCTGTAAAGGCTGCTCTTTCTGAGAGCAACAGACAGCCCACAGGAGCCCTTGGAGAGCAGAGCAGAACAGTTATGACAAAGGAAAAATTTGGAGATGCAAGTCTGAAACATCAGTTTCTTTTTTTAATCTACCTCTCATGGTTTACCAAGAGAAAGCAAAGAGCCTATCAAGGACATACAGCCAGCCACTCTCTCTCTCTTTCACTGTCAAATTTGTTGCCTCATTTGGGGTTTAGAAACAAATGATTTTTTTTTTTTTTTGGTTCTAAATGAATTAGGCTATCTGGGGATGGATGATGGATTCAGGAGATCCAGGGTAGGTTACGAGCATGCTCTGTTGCTTCCCTGTGGGACACCTGCACTCATGAATCTGCAGACATTGACCCAATTACTGAGCCAGCACCTGGATACAAACTCCCTGTGACCACGTCTCCAACTTGCTGTAGTCACTGCATTTTGTTCAGGGGCTTTTGCATTTCAGTGCCTTTTTATGCTAAGCTGGCATCTGTAAGTGAACTCCATTTTCTGAGCAATTCGCTTCATCCTTTGAGATGTCCTTGTTTTTCTTTTAGTCATTTGAAGCAGGCCCCCTCCTCTCCCTCCTCCTCCTCCCCACATCTCCCAGGATGACCTGCTAATTTAAATGAAAAGAGATTGCAGCAACATTCCCTTTGTCACTGTAAACTCGGGGAGGCTTTGTCCCTTCACTGAGGACAAAAATTCAGGGCAAAAAGCTTTATTTACTCATTCTGTCCTCCTCTCTCACCACAGACTTCTCCCTCAATGCCATGATGTTTTCTCCAGCCTAGGTTTGAATTTCCTTTCTCCTGCTTTCTGTGGAGAAACATCTCCAGTCTCACAGAATTGTTACATACTGCTTTCAGATATTCAGGCTAAATTTTCCTCTCAGTTAGTGTCTATGGTCTTAAATCAGACTTCTCATTAATTTTCCTCTGTGAAATTATACTCACTGTTTAAATTTGATGAAGCTTTTTCACATTTGACCCACTTGACGAGATAAACGTGGAGCGTAGGGTAACAATCATTTATGGTAGGAGCAAAAGGATTTAGCCCAAGCTCTACAAAGGTATTTATGGTGCTATCTTCTATTTAGATGGCTAATTTGCTATAGATTTTTACTTCTTAATTAGAAATTGAGAGTGCTAATAGCTTTCTGCCTCTAATCTTGTAAGTCCGTCCTAGCCACGAGGTACATTTTCAGAAACTCAAGCTTGTGGCATGGGAAAATGACAATACAGTGTCAGAAACTCTTCAGGTTATCAGTACAACCCAGTTTCTGAGTAATTTCTGTGTAAAATTTGCAATGGAGGTGTTCACAAGAGGGGGTAACTTTAATCCAAGTATCTGGGAGTACCTTCTTGAAGCAGCCTAAGCCCTGAATTCCACTGGCTGCACTGGAAGCTGAGGTTTTCAGAAGCCTGAGCCTTCCTGTCTTTTTGAGAAAACTCTTTGGACTTAAACGTGGTCCCACCAGATTTGATGGAGACCCAGTAGCTGCAGGTGTGCACTAACAAACAGCTGCGCTTCTCTGCAGCCTTGAAGGAAAGAGAAGGAAAATACACAGACTGTGGACTCCCTTTCTCTGCATGAGAGATCCCCAGATCAGTAATCACATTAGGAAGGACAAAAATTCCTCTAGGAATTGAAACACTTTCAGTATAGGACACAAGGGCAAAAGGTCTTTATTGGAGAAGAAAATACCTCATGCACTTGGGCTGCTGGTTTTATGTGATGTCTAGAAAAGACGACAGTAAAATTGGCACCTCCTTGCTCAAGAGGTCCCCCGTGAACATTCAAGACATATCTTGTTTGCAAACACAAATGGATTTTTACTCCTGTTTTCCCTGAGGAGATTGCAGAGCCATGGCAGAGTGAGCTGTGTTCTCTTCTGGCTCGTGCATCATCATCAAATCTGTCGGCTAATTTCCATTTGAAGAATCGTTATTGCCAGTGAGGAGGCAAGAGCCAGACTGAATTCTCCTCCGATCAGGGTAGAGTTGGATGAGCTGGCATTTAGAAAGATCATCATTCTGAGTGCTGAGCAGAGACCCGTGGAAGTGGAAAAAATATTGGATCCATTGGAGGTCACCACTAGAAAGCTGCCTTCCTTACTGCTGCTGTGCTTTAGTCTCTTGTGGAGAGGGACTGCTTCATGTTGCTTTTTTTAGTTTGTGTGCTGGTTTGCTTCCATCTTGTCACCCAGAAACATGGAAGCTCTCAAATGCTCATTAGTATGTGGCACCTGAGAGTCAATTTGTATAATTTCCTCAGCTGTTCTAAAAGAAGCAGCAAAATGGGAGAAAAAGAGGACTTTTCCCTTTAGGTCTGTCTCTGAATCTTTGGAAGAGGTTTTATTTCCAAGGGCTGCCAGACAGCCTTGCTACCTGAGGAACACAACCAGTGAATTCCTGGGAAGTGAGTAGGGTAAGAAATCAGAAGCTATTTGCAATGCCCTGTGAGAACAGACCCAAAATTTGCCTTCAGACCCAAAGGAAAGCAACATTCTCACCCATACTTACCTGAATGATGATGATGATGATTTTTTAAAATTTTGTTTCTTCGTCTTGTCTTCTGTTCCTGTGCAATACAGGATTTCTCTTCATCTTCTGTGTTTTCATCCTATTAATTTCTCTTTTTCTCTACTGCCCTTACATCCTCCAAAGAGGAAGAGAATAATGAAGCAAGGTCAGCTCAACAAAAGCTTTTGAAACACTCTCTTTCAAGGAGAGCAACAGAAGTAATTTTTAAGACTATTATAGAGATAGGACTTTTTACAACATGGTCTGTTCTATTCCCATTTTCCACTTTTTATTCTTAAGTTGGTAGTGAGAGCAAAGCTGACACCAAATGTTAATGCCTGAGATGGGGGATTGATCTCATACTGGCCACTCAGATGGACCTTTCATGTATCTTTAAAATGGCTTGGAGCTCAGCTTTTCAGGGGCTTAAAGAGACATTTTGCTACTGGAGTTATCCCCGCTTTGCTTTGGATCACATTATACCAGTGTCAGAATGTCTGAAGGTCTAATGCCAGTTGACAGGGTTCAGATATTCCCTTGTTGTGCAGGTCCTGCCTGCATGCACTGGACCTGCCCCTCTGCCCTGCATGGCAGGTGCACCACACTGACAACTTCTCCATGGGTGGAGGGTCTGATTTTGGCTGGCCTTGCTCACCCTTGGCTCTGCTGTGAGGCTCAGGAACAGCTAGATCATGCCTGAACCCACCCTCTTGGCTGTAGAGGAGACCCAGGGCTCTACCCTGTGGCAAAATGAGCACCAGAGCTGCAAGGAAAGCCTCCTCTGCAAACGTTTCTCTAAGATCAAGCACAGTTTATCGGTTCAGGATTAGAATCGTTCTCTCCCAGGAGGGCTATGCCCTTCCTCAGCACTGAAAGGGCAACCCCCTATCATCTAACAGGCCATTTTCATCACTGTGTGTGCATTTGACAGATCTGGTTGAATTACCAAGCCCTTTCTTTGTGAGAAAGAGTATAACAATCACAGATAATGGGAATTGTGCACACTTAAATCCCTGCTTATGCTAAAGGATTGCCCCGGGAAGGGAAAACGTCTGACCCACTTTCATTACAGCCCTGTGAAAGATGCTGCTGTGCCTCCTGCAGCCAGGAACTCTGCAGTGCCAATAATGGGCAGTTTGTGCACAGTACGTGTGAGTAAACAGAGTGACATCTCATCTGCTGTGTGTGTGCTCCAGCAAAGCCTTGCCCTGCTCTCGGAGCTTTTGGCCACTGCTGCTGCTGCCAAAAACGTCACTGCCATGTGGGGCATTGACCTGCCTGCCTGGGAACCTCCCCAGACACAGCCAGGCTCCAGATGAAGGAGCTGGCAGCTCCTGTGCACCCATTTGTATCTCAAGCACCACATCAGAATGAGCAGCTCTGAAGGTTTTATTTAGCAGTAACCACAGTTTCATCCTGTGAAAGGAATGGGGTGTAAAACCCAAAGATGCCCAGGAAAAGCCCCTTGCAAGCATTAAGAGTGCTCCTTAGCAGCATGCAGAAGAGATGAAACTCTTCTGACTGCACTCTGGTTGAGCTGGTTGCCACAGGTTCTGAATCTAGTCCTTGTATTTTGGTTATTTCTAGTAGTTGCAAGGAGGTAGCCAAATCTGCATGGAGGCTATTTAGCTGTGTGAATAGAGGAAATACCACAGTGCTCATGGAAAATGGGCCAATTCCGTGATATTTTGTCTCTGAGCAGAGCAAGATGTCTCATGGGAAGGTGTTAGTCAATTAAAGATAACCTAATTAAAAACATAACATAAAATCCAACCCAGCATTTGCTCCTGCCTGCTCTTCCCCCAGAAAAAGGAGGCACTGAAAGAAGCAAGGATGCTTTTCCTGCTGTCACAGTGGATAGAGACAGAGGGGACACTTAAATGAGTATTTCCTCAGTCCCCATCACTACTAGAGTCCTTTGTGCTCATTTTTGAGTATGAATAGCCCAGGTTAAAAAGAAATCTCCTCCTCTGCAACCTATTTGCCACTGGTAATATCCCCCAGATTCTCTCTGCTCCTCACTGAGGCTTTTAGTACCTCTTGTTACCAGATGGCAGCAGGCTGGCATTTGTCTAGTTAAAACGGATGCTGGAAGCAGCATGGAAAAGCACATTGTTTGGGACTGTCATTATTTGCATTTCTGGCTTGGCAGGTACCCAGTTGGACCAATCCAGAGCAGGCACCTTGCACTGAGGTACATATGTGGAGGGAGCAGTCTTCGGATAAGAGATGAAGAGGAGGTGGCTGATTTTCCGAGAACCCCTCTAGAACATGGCAAAATGTGCTCTGCTTCCCTCTTCCAGGCTGACCTGGTTCCCCTGGAATGAGATAGTATACTCCAAAGGGAACACGTGGTGGTGGTGCTGGGGAGGGGATGCTCCCTGAACATCCAGGCTGGAGCTTGTGAGGCTGTCGGGTCTCAGGGCACTGACACTGTGAGGTGTCACTGAGCAGCAGACTGCCCTGAATGTAGGGGGGTAGATGCAGAGCTGAAGCTGGGGTGGTGGTAGGGAATAAATGATAACTTAATATTTGAGAGGTAAGTGTTGGTAATTAGTCTGCAACACTTTGATCATTAATGCATGCAATCAAATTATCATCAAGAACGCTTTCCCAACAGCCACCCCCCCCTCCCTTTCCCCCACTTCTCTCTCTTTATTTTAAGGGCTGGCACACGGCAAAAGTTGACAGCACCAGCCCCATCGTGCAGCCAGGATGTTTTCAAAGGAAGCTGCTGCTCCCTAGTGTTAGCAGGATTCAGAGCTGGAGCCAAAAACTCAGAAAAGAAAGGGCAAATTCCCAAAGAAAGGCCGGGCAATAAACTAATGGGCCCAGGCAGTTTTCTATCCTGAGCAGCAGTTCTTTGTTATCTGCTTGACTATTGATAGCAATCCCCATGGATACAGCTCAGGTTTTCCTGCTTTGAGTTCTTAAGTGAAATTAAAAGCATGTGGTTCATTACTCAGTGCTCTCCTCTCTTCCTCTGATCTTCTGGCTCCCATCCAGGCACTGCCGGCCAATTACACCACCGGGAATAACCTGCCTTTTTTCCCTTCACATTTCTACATACTCTGCATCTTCAGGAAATGGGGGAAGAGATCACACCAGGCACTCTGTGAACTCTACCTTTCAACAATGCTGTGAATAGGAATTGATCAGTGTTCCTGCTCTGCAGCCACGGCTGGAGATTAATACCAGCTTTTTGTGACTCTTGCACGGGTATCTACCCATCTGTGTCCACTGCATGCATGTGTGAGCATGTGTGTGCCTGTGGGGATGCTCTGCAGGGGCTCAGGGTTTGGCAGAAATGGTTGGAGGATATTTTTCTGGGCAAATTCCAGTTCGGCAAAATTACCTTTTTTGCCCCTCTATTTTTATGGAAGTTCACCAGCTTTGGTACTGTAAGATGGGGAAAGAGGAAGAGCTGGTAAGAGGAGGTAAGGCTTTTAAAGGGAAATGCGTTTTCAGTCCAATATTGGCTGTGTTAGCTAAACCAGAAAGTGCCACTGCCCAGTAAATTGAGCAGTGACTGATACCCCAAAGTTCTCCTTGGGTTGCCATGGGGAAGTGTGAGAAGCAAGAGGTCAGCAGCACAATGTACCTTGCCAAAGTCAGAGAAAATCTTCCTCTGGACTGTGACACCTAAAACATCCCAGGTCAAGCTGAATCTCTCCAGCACTGTTGGTGATACAATCTCCTTTGACAGCCATGTCTTGAAGGAAGGGCAAATGAATGCATTAAGATCTCCCTGGATATTTTATCCAGCCATCTATCAGGATCTCCTGAATAGTATTTTGTCTGCAGAGTTTAACATCAAAGACATGGAAAGTCAATGGGTGGACTTTCTTTTTATTCCCAGAATTAGAGGTCAAATCATGCTTGATAACAATATAAATTTATACATACAACTGTTGATAGGCATAATAATAACTGGTAGGTGACATGACATGC
Organism: Zonotrichia leucophrys gambelii; assembly: GCF_028769735.1. NCBI lineage: Eukaryota > Metazoa > Chordata > Aves > Passeriformes > Passerellidae > Zonotrichia > Zonotrichia leucophrys. Next base: position 10,367,382 of record NC_088182.1, on the reverse strand, counting down.
TGGGGAAGGGTGCACTGAAATTCAGGCCACTAATCTGGGCTTTCAGCATGGCCTGAAGCAGGACCTACATTTAAGATTTTTGGCAAGCCCAAAATACTTCTTTTCATTACGTAATTGGCCTGTAACTCTAATGATGATAGTGGAGCTGCTCCAGATTTATACTAATGTAACTGACAGCAGATTTTTGGCTCTGAGTCTGTAAGAAAAAGCTTGCCATAAATTCAGTATTCAGACTGTCCTTTGTAGTTTCTCCCTTTTCTGAGGGAGGAAGCAAGTGATTCTCACTTTTCAAATTTAGCTCCTCTCTGTAATATTTTATTATGGTAACTGGGGGGTTGGTGTGGTTCAGTTGACCTATTTAAGGTAGGTGAGGATGAGTGGAGACCACATTCACCCCCCATACAACAATGGAGATGTTCCCCATGCACTGCTCCCAGAATAGCTCCCCCCCAAAATTACTACTCTCAGCTTGTTTTATGGGCTATGCTACAGAGGCTAAAATTGACTCAAGTTTGAAGAATGTCTATTTAAGTATCTTTAAATTGTGAATGTTTAAAAGAGGGGATTTTTGAGCGCCAGCCTGGGGATTTTTTATTTTAACATTACATTTAATGGTGTCTTTGGCATTTAATGTGAGGGGGTGTACATGGTATATCTGTGTGTGTATGTTTATATCTAGAGAGTGATAACTCATGTGGAATGAAAATCCATTTAGCAGAAAAATGAGATCTCTTGAGTGTTTGTATTTTCTGCTGCAACTAGAAAACACTAGTACTATAAAAAAATAAAACACAGAGTGATCTAAACCAATAAGATATGATTTTATGCCAAGATGTGAGAATGGATCTATATCTTTATCAGGTTCCTCTCACTCGAGAGATTAAAATCACATGGAAGCTTGTTAGAAATTCACTCTGTACAGTATATCTTTCAGAAATACATTGTAATGATGTCTGACAGCTTCAAAAGTGAATTACAGACTCGGGGTAGCTTCTACCTCCTGCCATGTACAAATCCCACAGCCCAGCCAGGTCCACCCCCATGTGTGCACAGACATGCACAGGGCATCCCAACAGGATGGCTCCAGGCCTCTGGGCAAACACAAGATGCAGGATTGGGGTCACTCGAGCTTTTCCCTAATTCAGAGCAGATTGGTGGGAGGCTGTGGTAGCTCAGCCTTGCATTGGACTGTTTTCACTGAATCCTAGATCAGCCCGGGTTGGAAGGAACCTTACAGATTACCCAGTTCCAGCCTCCTGCTCATGGCAGGGACACCTTCCTCTAGACCAGGTTGCTCAGAGCTCCATCCAGCCTGGCCTGGATTTTCACCTTTTAAACCAAAGCTTGAAAATGCAATTAAGTGACTGCTGAAGGGGAGCCCCACAGAGGGGCTGAGGTCCTGTGCAGACCTGTCCTTGTCCAATGGTTTTGTGCTGCTGGCTGCTTGTCCCATGGACAAATGCACATTAGCTGATCCTCCCCTGGATGCCTGCATTCAACAGGGAGGAAAAAACCCAGAGCACCTTCAGCTGGTAGCATTTATTCCTCCTATACTCCATGCCAGGAAAGCTGCCACCTCTTTTTCTTGATTTTCCTTCTCTTTTTTTCCTTCTCACTTACTGTGTCTTGGGTGGATGTGTTTGCTATTATAAAGTCTATTGAAACATAAACATATACTTTTAAAATAGCATTTCACTCTGACAATACTCCTGGAGAGAGCTGAGAATATTATGGTGGAGATAATGTACTCCAGACAATAAGAGAAGACAGGAGCAGGAAGCTTATCTGCTAGAACCCCTATTGCCTGTTTCAACAATAATCCCCTTCAAAATGATGTTTTTCTGTGTATGCTTAAAATGCATGATATTCAGCCTGTTCGTGTGGCTTTTAATAGCCTGGATAATTTCCCATACAATTAATTCCCTGAATATATTCTCTTTTGCTACTGCCATTTTTAAGGTGGGTGGTTCCTCTTTGGGTGGAGGATAACCCCTCTAGGAGCAGCACTCCACATCCAGGCTCCCAGGAGCTCAGTGAGGATGCTCGAGATGGGTGGGTGGCTCTGCACAGCCTGATGCAGCCACAGCTCCTTTTCTGAACACAGATTTTAAGATTTTATTTCTCTAGCTCGCTTTGATTCCTGTGGTAGTGGAATCACAAGGATTTTGTCTCTGAAAGCAATGCTAAGCCCAGATATGGAAAGGAAGGGCTAAGTGACAGCTGATGAGCAGCTGGGAAAGGTGGGGGGGATGTCCTGCACTGCAGGGCTGTGCTGGGATGCTCTGGGAGCTGGGCAGAACCAGAGCTGCAGCCATGAGCCAGCAGAATGCTCCCCAAGGAAAAAGGGTGTGGGAGCCTGACTTGGTCCCTCTCCCAAAGAGCTCCAGGGAAGGGGGGGTGCCAGGCTGGAAATAAAGGAAGGTATGGACAGATTATTTCCATGGCTGAATTTTAGTGCTTCAAAATGACCTCTAAAACAAGGCCTGTGCTTACTCCCATTGATAGGCATACAGAAAGTGGAATATTTCCCACTTACATGGACATCCATTGTCATGGAAATACACTTTTGCTCACTTCCCTCTGGGCCACTGGGCCACTGTGGGAGCTCAGTGTTACACAGGACAGGAAGGGCTGGCAAGGCAGATCTTCATCCGGGTGTAAATCAGCTTTATCTCTTCCAGGGAGAACAATGCCAGCTCAGTTTACACCCGCTGAGGATCTAATTGGCATTTGGCTCTGGCTGCAAAATTAGGATTGCTTCATCATTGTGCTTCTGATCCTGTATCATGGGAATCAATGAGGAATTTTATTACAGGCTCCTATTTGAATTCTCAGCCCCGTTTGGGGACGTTAATCATCAAAGTTGGGACTGAGGGGTACAGAGAATTGGCTGGAAAATTCAGATCACTTTTCAAAAGGAAAATGGAAGCCAAGTCTATGTGGTCTGAAAGAGTTTAATAACAGCTGAAATTTAACTTGGAAAAGAAAATGATCCCAAGGGTTGATGTTGTTTTGTCATTGACTTGTGTTCAAGCTCTCCTCTCTTCAGCTATGATAGGGGTACAGTGAACATAACTGGCCCCTGGAAGAGAATAGAGATGCTGGTGTGATTATTCAGCTTCTTGGCATGTTGTGGCTTTAGATACAGTGGAATCCCATCTGCCCCTGCCTGAGAAAATGCAGATACATCACATCACGAGCAGATACATCACATCATGAACTTTTCCACCATCTTTCCTCCCAACCTGCCCTGGTCAACCTGCAGAAGGAATATAAACTATATAAACCATTAATTTCAGCCAGGCTTGAACTGGGCATGATCCTGCACCTGCTGGTGCTGCTGGGCATGAGAAGGCACCGCCTGCCTTCCACTGCAGCTGGGGCTGGCCTGCTCTCAGTGCTCTCATCCTGCAGGGGTGGACAGGCGTTGCACCCCATAGCCCTCTCCCTGCCGGCATTTGTGTCTCAACCCACCCATTAGGCTCAGATGAATTACTAAAAGCTCGCTTTGCATTGCAGGACCGTGACACAGATGAACAATGATGTTGGGTCATGACCCATTGATGATAGAAGTGAATCAACGCACCACAGACGGACAAAAGAGAGATTATTAACTCAGTGCTTAATGCAGAGTGCCAAAAATCAGGATTTCCCTCTGGCTCTGTACTGATTACTGTGTGACCTCAGGAAAATCTCATGATATCTCAGAGCCTCAGTTTCCTCACCTGCAATATAGTGATAAAGCCCATCACAACTTTTCACTGCTGATAAAAAACTGATCTCACAGGGCTTGGAGCACCCTCCCTCAGACCCAGTGGAGGTAAGCAGGGTCATATGGTCTATGCATGCAAAATCCCTAAGAGTGGCTGGTTTTATTTGTTTTCTTCATTTTAATGAACAACTCCTCCACCTGTTTCCAAGCTCATGAGGCACCTTCTACTGGTATGAAAAGATAAAATGTATTTCTCTGTGCCAGCAGCAGATTCATAATCAGACTAGCAAATAAGGTATGTGCTGCTAAGCACTGTCTCATGGATATACACGAGTTACATCCTTTTCCATCATTTTGCTGATTAATAGGCATAATATCGTGTCTGATCACTGCAGTAAGTATACTGTGAAAGATAACCACTGAAGACATCTAATTGTTTTTCCTTTGGGTGTTTTGGGGGGTAATGCTTTAAAATAATGGCCCTAATCATTATTAATTCCTTTAGTGTTCACTGGAATAGCATCAATCACAACTAACTCCTTTGCTATTAATGTGGATGTCACAGATACTTCTGTAGGGTTTCTTTCTGCTAGGATTCAGTGTTCATTAGCTGCAGCAGGTTTTTTCCCCCATTATTCCTGAAGGGTTTGAGAAATCTCTTGCTGGGGTGGGGGGGGGGAGCCAGCAAGCTGTATGCTCAGCTCATCTGGTGTGAAAAAGGGTAGGTCTGCTTTTGAATGCAGTGACCCTTGATTTCCCTCTCTGCCACAGAACTGACTCCTCTAACTCACCCACTCTGCATACCCTGCTCCAGCCATCAAAGATTAAAGACAGATTCCCACACTCCCAGAAACTGTCAGGAGACCCCCAGTTTTCCTTCACACACTCTCCAACCTGGCATATAGAAGGGAATAAAAAAACTGAAGTTTTAATTTGCTATGCTGACAAGCCTAGGATTTTAAGATTAAGCTGTGTGTCTAATGATGCTAATTAAGGAAATCTCTGAAGAACTAGCTGTGATCATAATAAATAACAATAAGGTCCTCAATTTTCCTCTGAAAAAGTCATCGTGAAAAGAACAAAATAAATTTCTGGGGCAGTTGCAGCTATTGCAAGATTTACAGCAATGGAGATGCTCTGTTGGTTCTCCAGCTCCTACTGCTCACCTTGCCATTGTGGATTTGCTTTTCTATTAAAATGTTTTTGGTTTTTTTTCTGGATGGCACCAGCTGCAGGCTAGACTTTGGCCTGCCTTGTCCTCTTAGGAGTGCTGTTGAAGGGGATGTGTCAGGAGCAAAGCATGTCCTTGCTGGGGCTTTCCAGCAGCCCAGAGCACTGCCTGCTGAGGGCATAGAGCTCCCCACAGCGTGTTTATCTGGTGAGCAATGTAGTTTGTGAAACACAGTGGCATTTCAGAGACCTTCAGGCATCCCACCTTGCCAAGAGCTCCCAATATCACTTCCGCCCACCACTTCCAGGCATCTCTGACCCCTCATGTGTTGTCCATGATTTCTGTGTGTAGGCACCTGAATAGCTCTTGGGCCTGACAGTGCCCTTGCCAGGTCTCCTCTGAAGTCTCTGAGCATAAACTTACTCTTTAACTGCCCTAAACCAGTGGTGACACCACTTTAGTGATATTTGTCAAGTAAAGGGCTTGAGTCTGGCTAGGAGGTCTGGGAGAGTGTTGGTGAAGTAGCTGTAGCATTTCTGCTAGCCACAACTCTTTCTTCACATAGCTTGAAAGGCAGATTCAAAGCCAAGAAACTTGAGCTGCAATCACTCCTTTGGCCACATGTGTGTTTTCTCATTAGTGGGTTGAAATGGTGAGGATTTCACATGCCTGTTGATATTGCTCTCTGATGAATTCAGGAAAATGCTAGTGGAGCTTCTTGCACCATCTTTCAATTCCAATCAACTCAGTATTCTGTATTCTTCACTAAAATAAAGCACCTCCCCATGGCCATATCCTTGTGAGCAAAGATAAAAGATGTGCTTGTGTATGCATGTGTGCTCAATCCCAACTCTTCCTTCATGCCTTGGAGCAAGGCTTAATGAGTGGTGCAAAGCCAAAGGCAGAGGAAGGAACTGGCTTAGCATTCCCCAAGCATCCTTTCTAAATTCATTGCCTTCAGTTTGCTTGTGTTGTTGCAAAACTCAATGAGTTTGTCATAGCTCACAGTAACATCTCCTTTCAGCAGCAGAGATAACCCTGCTGTTGTAATAGCTGCTAAGAGAGACTTCCAGCTGGGACACACTTCCACTCAGCTCCTCCTGGCTCATCTGGAATAAGCTGCTTTGTGGTTCATCCAAAAGATCCTCATTTCAGCACTGCCTTGGGAAAGGAGTTCTCCCAGCCCTCCTGCAAATGGAGGGCTCCCAGGGGTGAAGAGCACAGCAATGTCTCCTAAATCCAGGCAAGACAGCAGGCACAAGCCTGATATAAAATTTCCTGTGTTTATCTTAGGAATAAGAGGCAAGATCAAGGTCCTTGGAAAGGAGAAATAAATAGTGATGAGAGGAGAAGTTTACATTGGATATTAGGAAAAAATGTTGTCAAACATTGGAAAAGCCTGCTAGGGAAGTGGTGGAGTCACCATCTCTGGGGGGATTGAAAAGCTGTGAAGATGTGGCACCAAGGGACATGGGCAAGTGTTGGACTGGGCAGTGCTGGGTTAATGGTTGGACTCAATGACCTTAAATGGTCTTTTCCAATCTAAATTATTCTATGAGAACATGAAACTGGGGAGATGTGTTTCTCCCAATCCTTCCTTGCTTTTGCAATACACAGACCAGGTATCTTTAGCAACTCAGTCTATGCCCCAGTTACACTCTTGCCACCCACTGGGGATTACAGCCTAGGATTTTTACCCCACCTGACAGGTGTGAGTGCTGGACTGCCTCTTCACCACACCCCATTCCTTCTCAGGTGAATCCCCTGTGAGCACTCATAGCCCTGATACCTGCTGTGGCTGGGACACTGGGAATCAGCCCTGGGGCAGGGCAGCCTTGTCCTGGGGTAAGGCTGCCTGCAAGGAGGTGGGTTAGTCCTGCTGGTCCTGGTCCTGCTGACCCTGGTCCTGCTGATCCTGACTGCCTTGACCTTCACACCATCTGTTTTCCACAGTTTGATTCTGGTGGACCATCAAAACCTGGTGGGAATGCTGGCACTGCTTAGCTGACCCTCCTGAATCCCTGACCTGGTGCCTTCTTTTAACCCATCTGTGCTTCTCTTAGGCAAATGAGGTCATACCAGGCTTTGTGATGCTTTCCCCAACCTTTATGTAGTTAAACTTCCAGAAAATGGATGTCTTTATTTCAGCCATTGTAGGCTGCCTGTCACTATGTGCTGCAAATGTTGATTTGGGATTGGAGCTGCTTAGAAACACTATGCCAATATTGTTTCCTATTGAAAAACACTGGTCAGTCAAAACCAAAATTTCTTGGTTTTCTTGAAATTTCAGCATCTTCTTCCCCACAAAATCCGAACTGTGGTGAAAGAAAAAATTTGTTTGGTAAATTCTTAAGTTTTGAAATTTTTGGTCCTTGCGACACATGTGGAAATTTTTATTTCTATTTTTTTCTGTAAATTTCTTAGCTGCATGCCTTCTATATTCCCATACAGAAAGGCATAAAGAAAAACTAGAATAATAACCTATGCCAATAGACCCTGTTTCCACAGATGTGCTGCTGGAAATACTCTGCCATTCTTTTTTGCATCCCATCAGTAAAATCCCAGGAGTAGTTGCTGCTTAGCACTAATAGAAATATGTCTTTATTTTTTTGGCACAATGTTTCCTCTTAATATTGTAATATAAAATTTAGATTAAAAAAAAATTGGCTGGGCATTCTGCTTGGTGGACAGCTAGGAAATCAGATGTTTTCCGGTTCTGCATTGGATTAAAACCAATAATTTAACATCTTCTTTTTCACTATAATGTAAATGTTCTATCTACAGTTTTTCCTAATCTCTGCAGCAGGGATCTAAGGGAGTTCATGGACTATTTATAATGGATCTGCAAGACATAACTGAGAAAAACAGGTTTGTTATGCAGACAGTTAGATGTACTTTTCAGGGCTTCCCTCCTCTGCCAGAAAACACTTGAGGTAGGGAATGTTTTAAAATTGTTTTTTCACACACTGCATTGAGAAAATAAGCCCCATCACCTGCTGTAATTATAATCTTCAAATTCCCATAAAAGTGTTGATAAGATTGTTCTTGTTTCATTTATACAAACTTCCCTGTGCTCTGGGCATGTCATTTACTTTTTCCTATGCCTCACTTTCCTTTTTGGAAAACCAGGATTTTCTGTTGATTCACAGGAAGATTTTGGAAGAGGCAGCTCATATTTACAAAGTGCACTGAACAGGAAAATGACTTGCTAGGGGAAATTTCTTGTTGCAGTAATTAATCTGATTCACCCAGGGTGAATAAGGGTGTTAGTGCACAATGAGGAGAGGACTGTGGAGCAGTGAAGGCTGACAGCCTGCCTGCATCCCCAGAGCCTCCCCACTCCCTGGGCCAGGCTCAGTCTCAGCCACAAGGCACCTGCAGATGGGGATTGATGCACATGGGTGCCCTGGGCTGCTCTGGGTGCCAGGCTGGATGGCACCACAGGCATTGGAGCTGGCAAGAATTCCCCTGCAGGGTTTTATGCCTTTCTGTGCTGTACTTTTAGCAGCAGGGAAAGGGCCAAGGAATCCTTCTAGTTACTGAGCTGGAGTTAATGGCATAGTTAGTATTGTCTGCTCACCCATCTACTCAGCTGCCAAGGGCCACACAAATCACGTGTATTGGAAGGATTGAGCTGGTGAGAAATGGGTAGAGAAGCCTCTGCAGCCACCAAGCTTTTCTTTAAGCCTGAAGAACCTGATGTTTTCCCCAGTGCTGGGCCCTGAGGTTGGATGGCAGGTGTTAAAAAGACTTTAAGCTTCCAGAAAGGCATAGGTGAAGATGCTCAGGACACCCCTGCCTGGCACATCCCCCAGCCTCTGCTCTCCCTCAGGTCAGAGCTGAGTCTGAAGAGCCTGTTTGGATTCAGAGACCAGATACCAGACCCTGATCTGGCTCACAAGCCAGTGACCACTTGCTTCTATGTCTTGCCTGGCATTTGCCTGCATTAAATTAAATCATTTTTTATTTCCAAGGACAGTGATTAATTCACCAAGCCCTTCTGCTATTGTTTGAAACGTATTAGCTGCTTAGCCCAGAAAAGAAGTAAAAGAATCTGTGCTTTAATGGCAAACAATGAGGTTTAAATACATCCCATCTCCTTTAACATCTCCTGCTAATTAGTGACAAAGGCCCTCCTGCTCAAGTACAGCAAATATTTAACACCCACCTTCATTAGCCTGAAATTTATTTACCACCTTGTCCTCTGGCAGACATGGGAGCCATTGTCACAGTCAGCAAGCCACCCCTGGGATTTCCAACCCCTCAGACACGAGAGGGCTCCCAGACAGCCCAGGCAAAGGAAACACTCCTCAAATCCTGCTTTGGTTTTGCTTTGGGTACAAGACAGAAAATGTCTGCCAGTGTGAACCACTGTGATGGTGTTCACAGGGGTCTGAGGATGAGGGAAGAGACAAGGATCTGACTCCATGTTTCAGAAGGCTTGATTTATTATTTTATGATATATATATTATATTAAAACTATTCTAAGGGAATAGAAGAAAGGATTTCATCAGAAGGCTAGCTAAGAATAGAATAGGAAAGAATGATAACAAAGGCTTGTGTCTTGGCTCTCTGCCCAAGCCAGCTGACTGTGATTGGCCATTAATTAGAAACAGCTCTATGAGACCAATCACAGATGCACCTGTTGCATTCCACAGCAGCAGATAACCATTGTTTACATTTTGTTCCTGAGGCCTCTCAGCTTCTCAGGAGGAAAAATCCTAAGGAAAGGATTTTTCATAAAAGATGTCTGTGAAAAACCACCATTCTAAAACACTTGTGGGATTAATGGGGGTGAAGCATCCTGAGGGACATCCAATGGAAAAGGAAGAATTAAATGCCTAGAAGACAAGAAAAACTGTGTCACTGTCCTGGGGAGCCCCGAGCAACCCAATGGGGAAGATGTTCTGCAAAATCTCCCTTCCAACTTCTCCCATTCCTGCCCTCACCTGTGGTGGCTGTTATGAGCAATCAGCAAAATCACACATTGCTTTGTCTATTCATGGGCAGAAGCGGCAGAGCTGAATTTTTTCCCTCCTGGGGCACTTGGTGCAGGGGTGGGAAGGAGGAATGGCTCTCCTCTGGCACCAAAGCCTGTAAGGCACGTTCAGCATCCTCATGATGCATGGTGAGAATCATCCTCTCCAGGCAGGCAAGAGATGGAGCCATTAACAAAACAGATGATGGGGCAGCCTGTGAGCACAGTGCTCTGCTCCTCTCCCAGCATTTATCTGCAACATGGCAGACACAGATTCCTGCTGATAAAGCACTTTAATACCAGCAATGAAAACTCTGTGTTTTATTTCAAAATAATTAGTTCCTGGATTTGACAGACCTGAGGCCCAAACACTCCTTCTGTTCACTCAGCCTGCTGCTTGGACAAGCAGAACACAGCAGGACCTTCACCCATGAAGCAGAGGGGGTGTTGGATGTTCCTTGCACTGGGGAGGGTTTTTGGGGCCCCTCTCACAACCCCTCATCCTATATTCTCACTGTGGCCTCCCTCAGCAGCTCCAGAGTGAGTGCAGCCATGATTTGGGGGAAATCTTTGCTTGATGCTGAGCCCATTGCACAACCACAGTCCTCTTTGTGGCATTCCTCACAATGTCACAGTGTAGGTGACTTTTGACAAGGAAGAAAAGGCCAGGCAGTCTGCAGAGTCCCCGTCATCACTGGGGAGCTTCAAAAAGAGGTGTGACAAACACCCAAAGAGAGGGCTGTAGGCTGAGTCAGCCTGCACATCCTGTGCTTCCTGTGCTGTGGCAGCAGTGACAGTGCCATCACACTGTAGACAGAACCAGGCCAAAGTCTTATTCATCCCCAGACCTTCCATCCAATTGCTCTGCCACACAATTCATTTGCTATCCAATAATGTGTGAATTTCCAGTCCACACCTCCCTGTGTCCTGGGGTAAACTTATGCTTCAGAGCTTCCCAGTTTGGCTGTCCAAACCAGAGAAGGACCTGAGCTTTTGCATGATGGTCTGGGTGAAATTATTGGGTTTTTTATCTGTTGCACCTTGCAACAAGAGCTAGGACAGAGGTCCTAGGAGCAAGCCCATTGGGATGTCTGCCTGTCATTTCAAGGTGCTTAAATTTGGATTGCTTAAATCACCAAAGTACCACAATTCCTGCCCAAGGGCACACAGGAGCTAAGTCTTTTCACTGAAGCAGCATTCAATTCCCTTCCTCCTACAAATGAGCTTGAGCTGTCCTGATAATTAGTACTTTATCTTGGATGGCACAAAAAGGAAAGAAAGGATGGGGGGAGGAAGTCCTCAGCCTTCACTGCTGGGCAGCCTCACAGTTCCTTCTTATTAGCTGTGATAATGATAGGAGAGAATAAAAGGCCCAGAGCTGCTTCAGTCACCTCATTTCATCTGGTCTGAGATTTGAGTCACTTGAGTGTCAAGAGAGCTTTTTAATTTCCAATATCACTGCTGCCAGAAATTAAAAATAAACTGGGAGCAAAACCATCAGATTAGCCAATCACACTGGAATTGCCTTTATTGTTATTGTTACTGTTGTTATTATTATTTGATCAGCTTTGGGAGAATTAAAGCTATTCAGCAAATCAAAATATGTCTTGGATTTGAATGGACTGAGAGGAACTATTCTATAGTCTGTATTAGTGATGGCCTAATAGCCAGAAACATCAAGGCATGCTCTGCTGGAATCAAGTTTAAATTAATGCTACCAGTTCATAAAAATTGCTTGTGTCTATATAACTTTCATTGTGGCATCTTAAAACATTTAATTAGCTAAAGAAACTGTGTGAAAAACCCCAGATGTGGTCGAGTCAGTATCTTGACTGTACTAAAAAAAACCCAGGGAAATGAGATGAAGGCACCAGGACCCCTGGGCTTGGAGGATTCACTCCAGGTTTTACTCATGCACATCCTCTCATGTGGGTGTCCATTTGCCCCTGAGCCTGGTCAGGACTGATGGAGACATTTTGGCTGCACTTACAGATGAGACCTTTGACATCAGCTCAGGGGCAAAAGACAAAGCAGCAGAAGAAAAAGGATACAATGAAAAAAATGCTTCAGAAATGCTGTTCTAATCTCATTCCCTCTACTGCCATGAGAAAAGCCTTTTAAGAATGGCAAGGCACATAGGGATGGGTGTTGCTATCCTTACACAAATACATATAGCCATGGTAGTGTCTGAGACAAGACCCCTCACCCAGACTGAAATAATTCCTTACAGGGCTGCAAATGTGGAGTGAGAAAGGCAGGGCTGAATGCTGCAGCAAACAGGAGGAAAGGGGTGCTGTCCAAATCCAATATCCAATATCACAGGCTCTGTAGGTACTTACGGCCATTCTGCTGTGTTAATGTGCTGCAAATGTCAAGGCAGAAATGCACACCTTTGCAGTAGAAAAGGGTCTGCTGTCTGTGAAGAATATCCTATGAAAATAGCAGAAATACTGCTGAGGTTTTGTGGTACAGAGAGGAGCATAGGCTTGCCCTCCTTGCAGTGGATGAAGCCTTACAAACTTTGGATCTTTCAACAGGAAAATACTGGTTGTTATTACTGGCTCCTCATTGCTGGCCTGTGCCTCCTTCTCCCCAGTCATCAATAATTTTGTTGCTTAAACTGGATTTCCCACATTATATTTTTGGCTCTCAAATACTCTATTGATCTATTTCCCTTTACTTGCCTGGCACAGTTTATTTCTCATACCTTGGTAGCACAAGTGCTTGGAGGAAGGAAACAGCAGATTTTATCAGAGTGAAGTTTCATCAGATCTCTTTGAATAAGGTGGGATAGATGTTGCAGTGGTGGCTTTAAGTTTTAGGTTCCCCAACAGGTGGAGGTTCAGGAAGGCTTCAGCATTATCCCTTTCTCCCACATGGCTGCAGCCACTCTGTGTGTCACCCACCCTGGGCACTCTGAGTGGTGTGTGAACACACACTGGACTGCCTGAACTACAGTTTGTCATTTCTTCTCACCTTTTTCCTCTAGGAAAAAGCACCTTCTTCCTTAGATAGTAGGTCTTATTATTTTTACTGAAGAGAAATTTTAAATTACACATTTTGTTCAATATTTGATTCTGAATTCACAGTCACCCTTGCTGATCTCATGGGTTTTGTAAATAGTCAGGAAACAGCAGTAAACACACAGGATTCCTCTGTCCTTCCTTCTAGCTGCAAATTATAAACTATTTACAAGCAAAGTATTATTGACAAAATTGTGAGTCATTGTGTATTATAAATAGATTTAATGATCTCTGTAGATGATCACAAACAAAAAAAAAATTCATTGTATAAATGATTACTTATTAATTATTTGCTCTTTTCCAGTGCTTGCTGTTGCCTCATGGGAATTCTGAGGATCAGTTAATTAAAGTTCAGATAAGATCTTGAATAATGTTTCAGGGATCTAAGATACCAGGCTGCCTCTGTGAATTTTTCTTATTTAAGTGGACTTTGTTAGATCTTAACAGTGTATTTCATAACTCACCACTAACTTTGGATTTATAATTATTTGCTATGCAAATCTCCAAATATTTAATGTCACCTTCATTTCACATGCTAATCAGTTGTCTGCTTCACTCTGATTTGTGTGTATAATTTCGACTTTAATGAAGATTTGATTGTTTACATGAATAAACATTTGAGAGAATAAATTTAGTGTCCAGTCTCACATGTAGCATATTTTAAAGCCAGAAGAGACTATTTGTATAAAATATGTGTAAACCAGACCATTTTATGCCTTCCCAGAAGTTCTTGCAGCGACAGGAATGAATTTTTCCCGCCACACAGGTGAGTGCTATTGAGTTCAATAACATCTTGTTGAGTAAGAGTGTATCTTTTAGAGCACATCCAGCGTCTATGAAAAGGCTCCAGGTGATGATAAATGCATCCCTTTCCTTGACAAAGTGTGCTAATGGTTGTTCTCCACTGGTGCAAAGTGAAGGTGTAGTTCCTATTGAAAGTGGTTTTCAGTATCATTATTAGTTAGCTTTTCATAGCAAAAAGAAAAAAAAAAAAAAGAAAAGGGAAAAAAAAAAGAAAATGAAAATCAAAAGAATGCTCCTTTTAGCTCTCCATGACATTCACAGCTCCCACAGCAGACGGTCTAGTGAGTAAATATAAAGTAACAGACTTTCTAACCACACTATTTACTTGGTTCTTTGCAATGGCTCTGAATGAGCCATTAAGGACTGTTGTGTAAATATAGGATTATGGGCTCTTTAAACACACGCTATTCACTTGCTCTGCCATTATGGGGATCTCTCACTCCCAGGCTCCTACTGACAGACTCTTTGTTAATCCTTTCAGAGGAGAGACAGCAGTGGGCTCTGCTCCTCACTTTGCCATCCACCTGTGTAGCCCAAAGAGTGCCCATGGGAGTTCTGCCTCTCAGAATTCCCGGTTCTCCAGGCATTAAAATGATCCTGGCATGAGGGTTACATCTTGGCGTCCCACTAAGGTGACTTCACAAAGCTTAACCAGCCTCCTCATGTGTCTCTCCAGCCTATTCTGAGGATACTAATGCACTTTTCTATGGGTCTATATAAGGACACAAGGATCATTGTTTCTGATCACCCTGATACAGTAATTATCTGGCTTAGGGAGGATCCTTGTTGAGTTCACACACCAAAACTCCTTAGAGACTCCTAAACAGCTCACACCACCTTTGAGCAAACTTTTACCTGATGGTAAAAGACCAAACAGCTCTGGACAGACCCTACCTGTGCAGAGGTCAAAGTTATAATCAGCCCAGACTGAATTTTCAGGATGCTACATTTCTTTAGTCAGTTACATCAAGCTGTATCAAAAAATGCTATTAAAGATAAAATCTTGGAAACACATATGAACTCTGTAATCTGCTGTTATTATTCATTCTCAAAAATACTACATTTTAGCAAGGTGTGCTTCCATTTGGCCTAGACCTCTTGGGTTTTACATCCTCCCAGCAGCAGTGGGAAACCACAGAGGTGACAAACTGCATGGCAGTGAAGAACCACTACAAGCATCAGTGAGTACTGGGAGAGTTTCAATCATTAGGAACAGGAAACACCATTTACCTCCAAACTGTGTGAGGAATTCTGGTGTCTGACACCACATTTGGCTTGCCAGTCCCTTCCCATGGTGTGAGGAGCTGCAAATTAAGGTAGGAGGTGGCTGAGGTGTCTTCTTATCTGATTCCAACCCCTTCAGGTTATTCCCTAGGTCAAGGCAAGTTACACACAGTGTAAGAAAGGGATGTAAAAACAGCTTCCATCACCTGATACCGTGGCACTGACTCCCTTATGCCTTGTGTGGCAGCAGCTCTCTGGCCACACAGGCACAACTTCCCCAGGCATTGACCTGGAGAAGGCTGTGTGAAGATCAGAGAAAAGAATTATAAACAATTCTTACCTTTACTTGCTGCACCAGTTGTTGTGAACAGGTGGAATGTGTTATGGAGATTTGTTTACCAAAGGGTTGTTTCCTAATTGGCCAATGGTCATGGTGTTTGGATTCAGGACTAATTGGATCCACCTGTATCACGACTGTGTGAGGGTAATGGGTTTCTCAGTAAGTATAGTACAATAAAGTGACTGATCAGCCTTCTGAGAATCGTGGGGTCAATGCTAATTATTACCTGGCTGGGGGCCTGTGCCAACACCTTGTGCAGTGTAAATGACAAGGCAGAGCAGAGGATGCTCCACCACCACAGTTCAGAACAAGTACAAAGTGTCTGAAGGATGGGCACAACATCAGAGTTTATCCCTGAGATCCCAGCAAACAGCAAGTTCCTGTGTGCTGCTTGCACTGGGAGCTGCAGGCTGCCTGATATCATGTTAAAACATCTGTAGTACATCACTTCCATATCTTCCCTCTCTTCCTGGAGCAGTGCTGAGTTTCCTGGGCACAGGGCAAGATGCAGCCCAAACAATCTAGTTTTTCTTCCTTTCACTGCTTCAAGTCTCATTTCAACAGGGATCCTAAGGCTTCTGCTTCACAGGAGCCTCTCACATCTTAATAAAAATCAGGTACTGAGCTTCCAAAAAGACATGCTAAGTCTGAGCCTGGGGCTGGCTCCAAATTCTACTGAACTCGAATGAAATATTAACAGTGATTTGGATTAGACTCTTTATGGTTTGACAGGCAAGAGAGAGAGGGGCTGATTGCTCCTTGCACTCCTATGGATATAAATTATCTGAAAGGAAAAGAGAGGATAAATCTATGATTTTCCTTCTTGCCACATGAGTCCTTTGACCTGGTAACTCACAGCATCACCTGCTCCCTGGGACAGCTGGGGAAGCTGTGCCTCACCTGGGGATGTCTCCTGATCAGCCAAAATGGGGATGGAAGCTCAAGCTTCAGGGATTTTTATCTGCAATATGCTGAAGGACTGTGAACTAACTAGTAACCCTTGGTATTACACCTGATTTTACCTGTGTCTAGAGAGGCCAATTTCTTTTATGGCTCTAATTTACCAAGTCTACAAATGTCAAGCCACAAAAGGTCCTAATACTACAGACAGCTTTGCTTAAAAGGTAGCAATTAATAATCTCACTTCTTTTCCAATTTTCTATTTAAGTTTTAATGTCCTTCATTGTGAGTCCTTGGCAGACATTTTAAAGCTTTTGTCTTACAAGTCTTGAGCTGCTTAGTGGTTTGAGATTTCTGTGGCATGAAAATATTTAAAACCACAAACCCAGAAATGACACATACCTTGTTAGTTAGTGGCTGCATAATTCATGTCATCTGCACTTCTTTCTTTATGGCAAGCATGTGTGGAGGGTGGAGTACTTGAGTTAATGCCTCCAGCCAGCAGAACCTGGCAATATCTCTCTCAACGTTAGTTGCTTTGGACAACCTATCCAGGACTGATGATACTGCTGCTTGTTCTGACCGTGGTCTTTTCTAGACCTCTATAAATAGTTGAGTCTTTCCTTTGGGGAGCAGCAGACATAAAATTATAATGACAAAATTTGAATTCAGATTAGGTGACATAAAATTGTTCCTTTCATGATACCTGCCAGGAGACTTCTAAGAGCAAAACATGTTCAGAGTGAAACTTCTACATCACAGACTAAAGTGAGTGAGGCCACTGGTGTTTTGGACAGCTGCCAGTGTGCTGTACCTTCCTCAAGCTCAGCAGAATTCCCCACAGGACACGAGCGCTGCAGCTGCCTTCAGTGCAAGATGCCTTTTGGAGCTTTGTGGAGAGCTTGTTGTGAAGACACTGAGCTCTCTCACTAATGCACTGGTTTGTTTGAAACTGTTTCATCCTGCCTTTGAAAGCCTGCTTGCTAGTGTTCTCCAGAAGGACTCGGAGTGGACCTTAAATCAGGTTGGACATTCCAGCTGGATAACATCTGGTGAGGGGTGGGGAGAGGGTAGTGGTTAGGGGAGTGGTTCTGATAGAGCTTAGGGGTTGTGGTTGGGGTTAGGGTTAGGTTTAGGCCTAGGCCTAGGCCCATGGTTGTCCTCTAGACAACAAAGGGCCTACAGCTCC
Organism: Zonotrichia leucophrys gambelii; assembly: GCF_028769735.1. NCBI lineage: Eukaryota > Metazoa > Chordata > Aves > Passeriformes > Passerellidae > Zonotrichia > Zonotrichia leucophrys. The sequence goes on along the minus strand of NC_088182.1, from coordinate 10,350,041 downwards.
AGGAGCACTGTGGCTGGAAAAGGCAGGCCAAGGCCATCCTGACAAGGCCCCAAAATGGCTGCTCCTACACCCTTCTAAACAGGAAAAGCCATAATCAATGTTCTGGGTTAAGGTGAGGCCTGGGCTTAGGCTTAGTTTTAGGATTAGGCCTAGAGTTGGGCTCTAGACAGCCCGAGAGCCTATAGCCAGCTCCAGGGACTGCCAAAGTCATGCCAAGGCTGTCCCCACAAGTGTGGCTGCTCCTACGTCTCTGTAAGCTGACCATGGCCATGGCCTTGGTGTGCACTCCAGGAGGATTCTTTCCAATCAGGCCAATAACTGCACTCCTTTGTCTCGTGGAGCCTTCACAGCACCACAGCAATCAACAATATCTGCACAGCTACGCTCAAGTTCCATCACAGAACTCAATCAAGCTCTTGAAAACAGCTCATAATTTTACAAGGGATGAACAGCTGGAGTTGGCATTGGGGAGTGCTGTTGTTTTGGCTTGCAGATACAATAATTCCCTAGTATTAAAATACCTAAATAAATAAATAAATAAACAAATCTGCCACACACATGCTAGTCTCATGAATATATGTCTACTGGCTTTTTTCCCTTTTTTTTTTCTTCCCACATCATTTTTGTGGGTGTTTTGAGTTTGGGTGATAATTTTGGAACTTAAAATATTTTTAGTGATTTCATTTAAAAAGCAAAAGGAAAGGAATGTTGATTTCTTTTTCTCCATTGTGTTCTAAATACTTTCTGACCTAAGAAACACTACAGAAAAAAAAAATACCTCATGAAAGCTTTGATCTATGAGAAAAGAAAACTGACTGATACTTAAAGAAGAAGCAAAATAAGGAAAGCTTTTACTCTAAACATTTTACCCATCAGAAAATAACATCTTCTGTCATTCTGACTGCTGTGTTTAGAGACTTAGGGGCAGAGCTGTCTTTATGAATAGGAAAAGCAAGAACCTACCTTTTTTATGAAGAAGTTAGAGGTGGCAAAATAGCCAGTCTAGTATCTTCATTATTTGAAGATACTAAATCTTAGAGAGTAATTTTGAACTTTACTAGGAAGAAAACAAATTGAAAAGAATGCATAACAAAATAAATTGATCATCTCAGGAGATAGTTCCACAGGCCCTCTCTGGAGGATTGTCTCAGCCATGGAAAAGTCAGGGCACCACAACACAGACACAGGGACCCACCTGCCAAAGGTAGATCTTGCCTTGCACATGGAGTTTCTCCAGTCAGATGGTGCATCCTGAGCTGAAGGCCCCCAGTCACTCAGGTGGTACAAAGCAGGGTACATCTGGGCCACCAAATAACCCTCTTCCCTCCAGGCTGCCAGGCCTGGCACTTGCTGAGAAGGTCAGTGTGAGCCCATCATCCCACCTCTGGTGCTGATGCTGAGGGAACTGGATAGAGGGCACAGAATTACCCTCCTCCAAACACTGCACCTCACTGTTGGTTGTTCTGGGAGGTTCTGAGCCCAAGGTGGCATCTCTGTACTTAACAGCCCTTGGGGCATTTCGCTTCTGTGGATTTCTCCAATGATCTTTTGCATCCATATAAACCTCAGCATCCTCAGTATCTGTGGTCTGCAGCTCAGCTCCACATGAACTGAAGAACAATTTAACTACTTTTATGCCAAATATGCAACTTGATAGCCTTGTTCTAAACAAGAACTATTGACTCCTACTCACCTCCTTCAGCTCACTGGGGATTTGGTCAATCAAATCTGGGATCCTTTGCTTCTAGAGAAACTGAATTTTCATACAAAATGTCAAACCAGGAATCTGTCCCATGAGATTAAGGAGCAAACTGAGACATTTCAGGAAGTCTCTGTAGGGCTGCTGGGGTTGAGTCTCTTTTGTGTCCTGCTGTAGCAAACCCTTCTGAAGTTCTCCCACACACAGAATGCAGGTCCTGCCCAGAGGAGCACACTGGGTAGTTCGGATTGGACAGGGCAGAATGCCCTAAAGCAGACCAAGACTGAAGAGTGATGAACTCTTGACTTTTGTGGGCAACAGCAGATCTGAGAAGGAGATAGGGATGTTCATCACTCATGGAAAGGGATGAGCAGCTCTTCGCATTGAGGGACGGCACAGCCCAGTGGAAAAGGCTTCAGTCTGGGGCTCCAGGATGCCTGGGGTCTCATCCCTGCAGTAACCCTGTCCTGCTGAATTGTATTGGCTTTCATATTGTTTCCCTGGGTGAAATAAAAGGGAAGGTAATGCTGATTCACCTTCAGAAAGTGCTGGGAAAGCTATAGATGAAAAGTGCAGAGGAAAAGTTAAACAATATTAATGATTATGAAGCCACAACGCTCTCCAAATAGAAGATGCTAAAAAGTACAAAGGGCTATTATATTTTTATTAAAAATGTTATAGCCAGCTACTCTCCTCCCTTTCATTGAATACACCCAACTTCCTTCCTCACTGATGGAAATTGAATTACTTGCAGTGTTTTGTACTGAAATCTTTTATTATATTAAAAAAAAGGAGATACCAATAATATAGATCCGATAATTAAATTGCCACCAGAAGGTGATAAGTCATGAATGAAACAAACAAAGAGAATGAAAGGGAAGAGGAATACAAAGAAATATATTATATGACCAGCATATGGAATATTAAAGCGAATAAAGAAAACATAACCCTGACAATAAAGTCTGAGTAATGACTTTGACAGTTTATGTTCAAGGCACCATCTGGGCAAAGAATGTTTTTTTTCAAACTGCTGAAGTAACTCTTGCCCTCCTGAACTTCAGGACAGGATTTTCTTGTGATCTGCATTTTCAGAAGTTCCCACTTCACCATGGCATGCTACTGTTCCAGCAGGTTTGTACCAAAAAGTTCAAGGAATTTTGCTTGGGTGTCTTTTGCTTCATCCTGTTTTACTTTGGGCTTTGTGGGAGAAGAGCAGAAGAGGAAGGGCTAAGGGCTGGTGGGATGGCCCCCCTGTATTCAGGGAGCTTTCAGGCCCCGCTGCAGGTGATAAAAGGGAAAGCTAGGGAGGGAGGGTGCTGGCCTGGTTGAGGGCATGTCTTGCTATTATTCCTTCTGGAAAAGGAGGGTGGTTCTATTGGGGCTCATATTTCAGAGTCAGACCCTTTCCTCTGGGAATATGGTAGAGACAGCTGGTTTTGGGGTGCTTTGTTGTCTTTCATAGGTCTGCTGGGATGGGGAAAGCAAAGCCTGTTCCACAGAATATGTTACAGCAACATCAGGGTAGGGCTAAATTCCCTGGCTGAAACTGGGATGGGGTTTTGCCCTACAAATGATGCCACAGGATATGATATGATGGTTTTGCTCTGTCTTGCTGCCTCCTGTCTGGGAGCAATCCCTTTGTGCCTTGAGACACAGCAGCCTATATTGCAAAGCTAATTTTCCAGCTCTCAGTCCTTTGCAGATGTTCCCATTAAGTTTGGATTCTTAGCTGACTGCTTTAGGGCATATTTCTTACTACTTCAGGCTTCTTAATCTTACTACTTTAGGCTTCTTAACCACAGCAGAAATCAGGCAGGAAGAGGGAGCTGGTATTAAGGATTATTCAGATAACCACAAGCTGCATAAAGCCCCATTCATAAAGATGTTTTCATCGACAGGTTTTCATCTGGGAGCTTATGGAAGTGGCTGGAAGTAACCATTCAAATGCCTCCTGTTTCTCAGATAAGCTCTGTAACTCACCCAGGTTTATAAACCACATCAGCAGTGATGAACAAAGTCTAGACTTCAAGTTTTCTGGATCCATTAGGATATTGTGCCTTTGTTTGATGCACAGATGTGAGGGGTGGGCTCCCTTTCAGCTGAGAGAGTGCAAGGCTTAGTAGACAAGTCAGACCCTGAATTTCCTGAGGCCTATTGAAAGCTGCAGGCTGGGAAGCCCATGTGGAGCAGCAGTGTAGAGCAGCCCCCTCTGTGTGACAGCTGGGATAATGCCACAATCTGGTGTTTGGCACCAGGGTGAATGTGCCAGCAGTGGCACACCAGGGTGTCCCGTGCTCTGCACCTGGCTCTGTGATGGAGCAGCTGTCCCTTTGGCCTGGGTGTGGGACTTGCCAGCTGTGCTGAGAACATTCTGCAGCAAGTTTTCCTTTCTTTCAACTTCTGCTTGAGATTTGAGGATAAAAGCCAGCAGGAGACTCATCCATGGCAGAAGCCACAGGAGAGCCTGCAGTGGCAGGTCCCATTTCTGAACCCACTAGCAAGGCTGGTGTTTGGTTATGGGGAACTGATATAGGTTTTTCTGATGTGACAGACAGTAAGTGCTGCAAGTGGCTGTTTGCTGAGGCAGAACTTAAAAATAACAATCATTTCCAAGTGTTTCTCCTTCCACTTCCATTTCCACTTGTGCTAAGATGTTATTTTGCCAGCATATGGGAAAGGCACAAAGCGTTCAGACTAGGTGATTTTAGGACCACAGTTTCTCTTGGCCTTCATCCTGACCTGAACAATGCAGAAAGCTGTGAAATTCTGGATGGCAAAGGAGACAATAGCAAGGCAGAAAGAGGAAAGAAACCTTACCTAAAGAGAGATTTGGTCCTTTGAAAATCATCTACTGGTAGAGAGCTGTAGCTGGGAGAGGGGGTGAATCTATTTGTGCTTTATACACTGTGCCAAATATCCTGAGACTTGGACACAGGAGGAGGTGAAATTGTTTATATGTATGTAACAATTGCAAGCCTCAAAACACCATTTGTTTTCCTCATTACTGAGGCCTCTGAGAGGAACAGAGGTCCTGGTACAGGTTTGTGGCACACCATGTGCTGTCTCGCTCTGTCTCTCTCAAGCTGGGCCTAGAATTTGAGCAGGGAGCTGGAGGTGGGATGAGTTTGGATCACCTAGCAGGAGGGGTGACACCAGCTGCTGGGTGACTGCTGCCTTCAGGTGCCCATGCACTCCTCCCACTGTGCTGCCTGAGGTGCACCACTCAGCCCAGGCTACCCAGGTGACCTCGAAATTCCTTGAGAAATCAAGAGAAATCTTGAAAAGTCACGGCTGTGCACCACCCAAGGAGGGGAAAGCTAAGCCATGAGTCCCCAACAAGTGGCTCCCACCTCCATTTGTAAGAGTGCAGCCCCGTGGGAGCCCCAGGGAGGGAATGTGGGAGCTGGTGCTGCTGAGGAGCCGGGCAGAAGGCGCAGTGCCTTGGCAGCGGGTGGCACCCGCTCCGCTCAGTTATAGTAAATGCTGCTTTTGATTAAACTCAGAGCAATTTCCCTTTAAGAGAATTCCCTTTAAAAAGAATAATAACCCCCTTTTTTTGAGACCTGAGTGTCAGCAGAAGGAGCTGGTCTTGTTTTCACGTTTTAGCTGTGAAACAGTATCGGGCAGCACCATCTGATTCCTTTTCTTACAATCCTTTTGTGCCTTTCCTTTTGTAAGCAAAAATGAGCACATTCAGGCATGAGAGAAAGAAGTGAAATCAGATTGTATTGCATTTCTTTGGCATATATGGTGCGATGCAAGACTTTTTTCTTTTCTTAACTCCTGAAATTTGAGATAGCCTGAGAAAAATACCAGCATGGACAAAAATGAGGAATCAGCTTTCCATCTAAATGCTATTTTAAAAGATCCCATAAATGTAAGTAGCCTTTTTGTGCAGTTAATATTTTTCTTTTATTATTCCTCAGCTCTGTTTTCAGGTCTTCTCTTCTATGCACTTTCAGATGAGCCCATGTCTTATGAAAGTGATGTTTTGTTAATGGAGACCATCAGCAGTTTTAACAGCAGGAACAAAACTGAGTATTTCCTTCTCCAAAACAGCTCTGCTAATATACTTCAGACTAAAGCAAAACTGAAAAGATATTCTTTCAGTAAATTGTAAATTCATCCCAAAAAGCAAAACTTCAAGGGAGCTAAAGCTGTTCAGGTTACACTGAGAAAAGTATTTTGGTTGAATAAAAAGGTCAGGGCAAAGCTGTAGGCAAGTGTGACACACTGCATTTTGACAGCTTTAAAGGGAAACAAATATTTGGATATGTTGCAGTGTTTCATTTTGAAGATATTTTTGAGGGAAACTTTATTGTTTCAAAATGGCATTTTTCATTCTGAGATGAATCAAATTGAAAGAGAGTTTTAAAGAAATCAGGGCTAAACATTCTGAATTATTTGTTTCAGTGAAATGGAGAACTTCAAGTTACCCCCTGAGTTATGTTTTTTTCAGGGATTTGAATCCTTCCTCCTGCAAATGCTCTGGTTTAATTTGACTCATGCATATTTTTCCCTCATGAAATTTTAGGTTTTGCAACACAACAGAAAAGCTCCTTTATATCCCTCCACCTGCCAAAGCCTCAGTTATCCAGCCCTCACACATGCACACCCCTTCTAGCAGATGCTGAAGCCTGGCCAAAATCATTCTCTGCTTCTCCATTCCCCAGCACTCCAGAGAGCTTTGCCAGCATGGCATAATGCCAGCCTGTGCTCTGCTGTTTCCCCATTTCCCAGTCCCTTGGGAAGCTGTTCCAGGAACCTCCTTCCTGACCTGCAGCCCATTCCCCCTCTCCCAGTGACCAGTCCTGGCTCATCACCTGCAGCACGACTCCCTGTGCAGATGTGGCTCCCCAAGATCAATCTGTGCTCTCCTCACCACACCAAAAAGTGAATATTTAATTGTGATTGTGAGTATTTTAATTGTGTGTTATGCTCAAATAACCTCACTGCTACCATGGCAGACCTGTGACATTGTCGGAATTCAGGACATCCCTCTGACTGTCCTGGATTGCCAGAACCCCAGGGCTCAGAGACCCTGGCACAGAGCCCAAGACACCTGTGATTTTGATTGTGACCCATGCAAAAAATTACCAACCTTATAAAAGGATCTTCAAGCCACGAAAGTCTAAGTAGAATAATAATTAGTTTGTCACGAGGTCAAAAATGGATTTTTTAGGATTTTTAGAGTGAGGGTTCAGGAGGCAAGATGGAGGAATCTGGGCGTGCCCAGTCTTTCTCCTTCTTCTTCTTGGCATCCATCTTCTGCTGTGATTTTGGCACTTTTGGATTGGTTTAGAGTAGAAGCTCACTGTCTAACATAGGTGATAGGTATTGGAAAGTGATTGTAAATATTGTACATGTAGTTTTCGGTATAAAAAGATAACAGTGCCCCAGGGGCGGCCAGTGTGCCTCTGCCTGACCTGCTGAATGGACCTCAGCAGGCCAGAAGAAAGAATTTTATAGATAAGAAACAATAAACAACCTTGAGAATGAGAACTGAAGAGTTCTGGCTCCTTCTTTGACTGCTAGGCTGGGAAAAGAGACTTTCTAACACATCTCAGAGTCACTCTGAGCAGCAAAAGCCCCATAGATGACATGTTTGGGATTTGCTGGTTTTGTGGCATGGGGTTAAGACCTGGCCCTGATGAAGACAAGTCCATTTGAATTTCAGCTTTAAATGGGACCTCTGGGCTTTATCACAGGTGTGGGACTCATTGTGCCACTGGAACTCTGCCCTTCCTCTGCTCCAAAGGCACCACACTGCGCCTCTTACCCAAAGCACCACCACTGTCCCAGTGTGTGCCAGGTCTGGGCACATCTCAGGAGGGGCCACAGCTCAGCTGCACCTGCCCAGATCTGGCTCAGAGCCGGCCTGACAAACACTGGCTGCCAGACCCATCCTCAGCAGCATGAAGGGTGTGGATGAGAAAGCGAGATTAGTCATTCTAATCATAGGTTAGGAGCTGCTCTTAGGATCTGAGACAACACCAGCATTTTATCCATCCTCGAGGTGAAGCAAAACTGGCCCTTTTTAAAGCATTTCTGTGCTGTGGCTGTGGAGGTGGCCTTTCCTCCCTCTCTCCCCTGTTTATTCTGAGCAGATATCTGGTATTTTATCCTCTCATCAGTGAAAGTGTGAGGATTTCACAGAGAGCCTGAAGTAATTTTCAACTTGTAGAAGTTTTGCAGGCAACTTTCTCCTTTCTTAGCAGAAAAACACTGTATTTTTCCAACATAAAAAGAAGTTGTCTCAGCCTGGGAGGCACCTCCTAAGAGCCACTTCTCCAGTTTTTCCCATTTCTGATTATACAGCCTTGACAGGAATCAGCTTTCCCCAGCAGAGCCTCACTCGAGGTGGCAAAGGGCAGTGCATTAACTCCAGCACTGGTGGAAGTTTAAGGGCAATGGTTTTAAGCAAGCACATTAACGAGTGAGGAGGGCTGCTCTGCCGGGCTCCAGGAGAAAGGGTTATTTCTGAAGGCACTGAAGTTAATAGCCATGCTGCAGTTTTTTGCTGTTACCTACCCTCCCTCACCTGCCTGCCCCAAAGCAGCTAAAATCTCCCAAGTTTTGGGTTTTCAGAATTTGGGTTTTCAGAAAATACAGAAAATACAACGTTTTGTCAGATCACCCCAGCAAGGTCATGTCATTGCTCTGTGCCTCAGTTTCTCCAAGGGAAAACAGGAATACAAGGAGACTAGCACACTCTGATGAAATGTTAAAAACAAGCTGCAGAAGTATCCAAATGAAAAATTAGTAAGAAAACATTAAAATTATTCTGAAACTCTATCAAGTTTCTAACTGCTCTTCCCCTTATGCTGATTATTGAGTGTGCTGTGCATATGAAATACCAGAGTCTGTACACAGCACCCCTTCCCCCAGCAGCTATTTGGGTGATTTTGGTGCTCTCAGAGTGAATGCCTGCCCCCCGATGTAGTTTATTTCATTTGCTCTTTGTCTCCTCCTCACCATGAGAGGACATCTCCCCAGCCCTCAGCTGTGACACAACTCACATCATCCAAGAGCTGATGCTGTGAGATGCTACCCAAGATGAAAGAAATTTCACAGGAATGAGCAAATCTGAGAGACTTTTGCAGCACAAGGCAAACCCCCAGAAATATTTGGGGGCTGCAATGAATCAAAGCTGCCCTTCTTGTCCTGCTCCCCCTAGGAGTAAAGCCCAGCTCTGCTAGCCTGGCTCTGATCCTGGGGAGTTTCTGCTTGACTCCCACCACTGCCATGGAAAGCTTGGATGTGAGTTAACACAGAGGTACAGGGTGTACCTGATGAGCTTAATGGACACTTGCAAAACCTGCCATGTGCTTTCACACCCTCCCTCAGCGAGGCAAGTTTGCTCTGCCTTCACAGAAGTGGAGAAGAAAGAACTTGGAGGAAAAATCTTTCACAGTTGTCACTTGTTCCTTAAGAATAAAAGACTAAAGAGAAATCTCTCCTTTTTATTACCAGTGAGAGCAAGGATTGGTCTGGGGGAGGGCAGAGCTGTTCCCACTCCCTCCCAATCACTGTGCTCTTATTGCTCATGCAGTGCTCAGTGGCCAAAATACCGAGGGCTGCTGGAGCCACCTTCTGTGCAGGGCAGTTTGAAGGAAGGGCAGCTTGTGCCAGGCAGAATGTGCCAAACACCCTGACACTGCCCTCCCTGGCCACCTCAACATGGGGCATGGGGTGAGAGCACTTCACTGCTGGCAAAGAGGGGCTGATGCCTGCTGCTGATCCCAAAATGCTGCTTGTTGATTCCCCTGGGGTGCCTGGAGGAGGACATTGTGCAAACATTGGTTTAATTGTGTGTTATGTATGGTTTAATTGTGTTCTTTGGCCATCCTGGAGAACTGCTAATGAAAAATGTGTTCAGACAGACTGGCTGCACGTCTGCAGCAGAACTGGAATAAAGAAGTAAATTATATTGACATGACCAGGGGTTCCAGACATTTTTGGACTCAAAAGACTTTTCCTTACTTTAGCCCTGCAATAAGGCCAGTGCATGTCCACATACAGATGATCAGCCAGTGGAGCAAGCACCAAATAATCACTGGAGAGACAATGTCTGCTTATAAACCCAGGGTGCAATTGTGCATGTGCTTGGTAGAGAGATTGGCACATCTCTGATGCCATAGTTGTGTTTCAGTGATGCACAGCTCCTGAGAGCACAGGCTAAAGAAGGTGGTGTCCTGTGCCATCACCCACAAGCCCAGTCCTCAAACTCCAGGAGCCCCAGGATAGTGAGGCTCTGCTCTAAATTCTGTGTTGGCATGTACCACACATATTGGCACCTGTCATTCTGTAGATGGCCATTTCTGCATGTGGATGTCTGTCTCTTGTGCTTTTTAGAGAGCTGAATAAAATTAATGCAGTGAATTGGGGTGGAAATCTGCCAGCTTTGGTCTAATCAATGTCTGTGACTGCATCTGCAAGTGGCACAGGCACAGGGCATTCTTTCACCCATCCTGAAGTGCAGCCACCCCAGGTCTGGGCTGGAAAAGGGTTTTTCCATGCATTACAGTCCTGCACAAAAGTTAAGCACATGAAATTAAGGATGAACCAATTTATGAACACATTCTGTTACAAGAAATATAGTAATGGTGGGTGCTGAAGTGATGAGCTGATACGTAGCAGGAACTGAATTAATTTAAACAGCCGAAGGAGGTCAAAAGGACCAGACTTCACCCAAACCTTATTTCAAAATATAAACTTGAATCAAATATTCTCCCAGTTATTTTCCACATTCACAAATTTTCATTCCCTGTGTCTTTACTCCAAGTGCTCTCTGAAGCACAAAGAAAAAAGCAGTGAAAGCCAGTGAACACGACTGCCAGGAGCTGTGCCTTTCCAGCTTCCTGATAAAATCTTTTGAAAAACCTCAGCAGAATGGTCCCCAGCAAACCCTTTGCGAATGCTACTCAGCTCCAAGTCTGCTGGGGTAGGCTGGAGGAGTTTAGTGAATGCCACAGGGATATACAGCTCGGGAGGAACCAAACTGCCAGGCTGTGGACATCCCCTCAGAACTGCACTGCTTTGATTAAATCCTTCCAAGCAAGATAACAACATGAATAGAGCTTCCTAATTTCATTTCCCAGCACCATGGAGCAGCTATATTTCCATACACAGGTGCAGGACCTTTGCTCACTGGCTTTAATAATCAGTAGAGATAAAGGCAGAGCTTATCCTGTGTGTCACTGAAAATTGAGGAGCTAAATTCAAAGAGACACCAAATCCCTCTTACTGGTGTTTCTGCAGTGGCACAGAGAGCAGGCTGGTGGGCTCTGAGAATGATTGATGGTGTTGCTGACCAAATGGAGAATGGTGATTTATGGACAAGCCATGGTCCAAGCCATGCATGCTATTCTGGAGAAAAATAAATGGATTCAGTTTCAGACCTCTTGGAAGGTGCTGGCCAAAGGCTTTCATTAAGTTAGCCTCTTGGATGTGGGCTGTCAAAATATTTTAACATCTGCCTGTGACCTCCAAGCATTTTCCTTTCCCTTCACTGCCTGCTTCAGCCCCAGACCTCCCTTGCAGTCAAAACTGACAGCATTAGCCATTAGACTCACTCTTTGAATTAATTACCCAGAAATACGCTTTCAAATCTTCCACTCCATGTAACAGCAAATTAAAGGGCAGCCTGGGTGGGGTTTTACACATCCTGCTTTGGCTGCCCCTTTCCAGCTAATGTGGCCATTAACACCCTGACTGCAGTGCTAGCCTCTGCTCTCACTTCCCTGCCCCATGCTTGCTGAAAAGAAAAAAAGAAAAGGTAAAAAAAAGGCAAAAAGGGCTTTTATTTACAAAAGTTTTAAAGAAAATTCAACACATTGATGGAAAGACTAGAGGGATGGTTCAGGAGACAAAGGTCCCTGAAGAAGCAGTGCTTGGCCTTGTGTCTGGGGTGAGACCCTGGGATATTCCTCTAGGGGCTTGGCAGCTCAGTTTCCTGATTCTCCATTCCCCACTGCCCTGCAACTCTGCTTTTACCAGCAAAAAGCATGTCAGGCTGGTACTCAGGCTGGGAAAGAGTGATCCCATAGCAGCCCTGAGGCATCTCCTCCTCCTCCTCCTTTTCTGCCAGCTCTCCAAGGGGACACAGAGCCCAGGGACAGCTCCTGCCATGGGTAACCCCATGCTGATGACTGATGCTTGTTGCTCAAAGTCTGAGTGTCTCTGGAGCAATAAACACATCAAGCTCTGAACTTCTTCAGATCATTCCTGTCCCTTCAACAAGCAAATTTTTCTCAGATCATGTCTGGAGGTAGTGATGAGATGATCCCCCAAAAATACACACAAGTAGTGCCCAGGTGTGTGTGTGTGTATGCCATTTATCTACCTTTTCCCCATTCTACGTCTCAAAGAATAAGCCTGGAAAATAGCTTTCATCACTTATTCTGAAGCTTTAGGAAGTATTTTTCAGGTATTTAATTTTTTTAAGACGAGTATTTAAAATTCAGACTCAGTTGAATGCCCAATTTGTACAGAGAATTACCACAGAATTACCACAGTTTAATCCCTGCCCATTTCTGCCCACAAAATTGGCAAATATCCCTTCTGTGGTAAATAGCCTGATGTGTTTTTCCTCTTGGGGAGCTGCTGAGATCGGTTGCACTCTGCTGGTGGTTCAGACTCACAGAGCCCCTTGCCTGAGAGCAGCAATTGGCATTTTCTCAGTGGGGAACCCTCCCCACCACCCCTGCCTGACAGCCCCTATTCCACACGGACCAGGGAAGGCAGCAGCCTGTCTGAGTCTCAGCAAGGGGCTCCAGACAGCTGCCCCCAGGGCTGGGGAGGGACAGACAGGTACCTGCCAGCATGGGGTGGCCTCAGGGAGCTGCAGGAAGCCTGTGGGAATGGCAAGAGGAATAAATAAAGGCATCATTTCTGCCAGTGCCAAGAGGTGATGTGATTGCTAGAAATGGTTAAAATGATTTTCACCCACTTTCTTCTTCCCCACAATCCCTTCACCCTTGATTTTTGTCTTTCCCAGGCAGCCTTGCAAACACTCTGCAAACACTCCCCTATGCAGAGCTGATGGAAGGGAGCAGGACCCCCTCAAGCAGGAAAAGAGAAATCAAAGGGCTTGGAGAGAAGGGAAAATAAATAAATAAAAGGGCTTGTTTATCTTTTTATTAATAGCAGAGTAGTGTTCCCAAGGGGATAGGCCAACTGTAACTCTAATCCAGCCATGCAAAGCTGCATCTCTGACTGGTTTCTGTTTCTTTTTTTTTTTTTTCCCTCTTCTCTTTTCCAGGGTTAGTTACTGGGAGAGAAAAGTGAGACATTTAATTCCTGCCAGCCCAGATCTCCCCCTCCCTCTGCAGTGAAGCCCCCAGAATCTGTTTGCCCTCAGATCACAGAGCCCAGGCTGGGCTGTCCCAGCTGCTGCCACATCCTTGTGGCCTTGGTGACACTCCCAGGCTGGCCAGGGATGAGGACAGGGACAAATCCTCCACACTGCACAGTGAGCTGGTTACTGGCAGCAGGGGGTGGTTTTAATTCGTGTTTTTGTGAAGAAACATTCAGCTGGGTCAGTGACACTGCTCTGCCCTTACCCAGGGAAAATGAGCATGAACTACACAGTGCCTGGCAGCAGGATGGCCTCCTGACATGTCTTGAAAGGGAAGCAGGAGGAGGTAGCTGTGATGGGCAGATAGGCTTTGAAACACATCCCAGGCAAGGAAACATTAGAGCTGCAGATATTCATGTGAGAAGTGGCCCTGTGCTGCTGTAGCTGCAATAGCAGGCAGAAAAATGGCCACTTTAATGACACCATCCTGATTCAGCGATGTCCACCAAGGACTTGCTTGCTAATCCCAGAGCCCTGCTGCAGCAGAACTCTCCATGCTGAAATTTCTGAAATATATTTTGTGCTTAGGTTCTGGCCTGGAAACTGAAGAGTTTTATTTTAGGATATGTGAGAGAGGATTTTCAAAGTCATGTCTCATCAAAAGTCAAAGGGAATGAAGAACCTGACCTCCTTGTGTGCAGCTTGGCCTCTCTCCCCAAGCTGCTCTGGCTTCCCTTTCAGGATAGCAAAGCCTTATCCATCCTGCTTGGCAATTATTCCAGTTTGTAGCCATCAGGGGTTTTCTTGAAAAAAGCAATCCCAGTGGTCACCTGTGATGTCCAAGTCCACCTTTAACTGTGGCACAGCTTGAAGCTGCAGCAAGGTTGGTGCGGGAGAGACAAGGTCAGCACTGAGATGTGTCACAGCAGTTCTGTTAATAAAATGAAGTATCAGTAATTTTGCCAGAGTCTTGCAGGCTCCTCCAACCCACCTTTCTGTGCCTCATCACCAAACCCTGTGGCTTCCTGGGCAGGTTATCAGCATCTGACCTTCTGCACAACAGCAGCTGGCAAAGGGATTCTGCATGAGTATCCACAAATACACAGTGGGAAGAACAATTTCCCAGAAATCATGGTGAAGGGAGAGGAAAGCTCTGCTCTGAAGTGATTTTTTCAAAGCTTCTAATGGGGGAAAGGAGAAAAACAAGAAATGATAAGTGTTTGGGTGGGGGAAGAGGAAAGGAAAGCTGCCTCTCAGGGCCTGGGATACAGCACATCTCTGAGAGGGATGTAGCCATCTCTGCAAATCAAGATGAGCTGGCTGGCCAATGAAGCATGCCCGGCATTTTATTTCTCATATTGTTTGGAGATAGGGATTCAGCTGAGTGCATTCAGCAAATAAAGATCAAATAACCTGCTGTGAATAATGTTTTAAACCTGGGTTCCTATCAGGATCTAGTTATAAGCCCATATACTCTGTTGGATAAAAAATAAGTTACACATGGCTGGAGGCAGTATTACTTTCTAAGGAAGATGAAATCTGTTTTGAAATAGAAAATGTTTAGTGATTCCCCCTCCTCTTTTTATTTTTTTGGAAGGGCTAAACCACATAAAGCTGCCTGATGGAGAGGGTGGAGGAGGGTCCACCAATATTTCACCCAGTGCCTCTGGGTCCAGAGCTAAGGATTTATGCTGAAAGAGGGGGTGATTCCCAGGAGGGGAGGTGAGGGGGAATCCAATTCTGCCTGGATTCCAGCTAACCTCTACTGCACTAAGCTCCTTTAGCTGTGCAGAGGAACAAGCCCCTGACGAGCTGATCCTTTCCCTGCCTGATGACAATCAGCACCTTGGCTGCAATTGCTGCTGTTCCACTCAGGGTGTGAGCACAGGGACCAGCACAGGGATCTGCAGCACTGGGGGTTCTGCAGAGATGCTTGGGCCAGCTCTGGGTGCTGGGCTTTTCTTCTGTGTCTGCTGCACAAACAGTCCAGGGGATTTCAGTGAAGTGCTGGTGGAGAAAGGGACCTTCCCAAAGCAGTGCGGCAGTGCAGTGTTGCAGACATCTTTTCATAAAAATCCTTTCTTTAGGATTTTCCCCTCTGGGAAGCTGAGGCCCCAGATAAAGAATGTAAGCAATGGTTATCTGCTGCTTGGAATGCAACAGGTGCACCTGTGATTGGCCCATGTTGGATGTGTACAGTGAATGGCCAATCAAGGACCAAGCTCTCTCGGGGACAGAGTCAGAGAGAGCTCCTTTGTTATTCATTTTTTTTCTATTCTTAGCTTAGCTAGCCTTCTGAGAACTTTTCCTTCTATTTCTTTTAGTATAGTTATAATGTAGTATATATATCATAAAATAAAAAATCAAGCCTTCTGAACATGAAGTCAACATTCTCATCTCTCTCTTCACCTCAAGCCCTTGTGACCACCGTCACAGTGCAGCCCTTTCTCTTTCCAAGGAGAGTCAGCAATAGCCCATGTGGAAAAATACACTGGAAATACAGAAAATGGCTACTGAAAGTTTTCATGATTATTTCAGAGATACTTTGACTGTGGCATTTCACTTGACCCTGTTGTTTTGCTTTCCCTTCTTTGTCCTTCACCTTTTCTTGCATGAGTCAAAGCTTCTGGTTTTTAATGAGTCTCAAAGAGTTGCAAAAAAATCTACATAAACCCTTAGTATTCCCTCTTCAGTAGTCCTTCAGCCAGACAGATGGTTGAAAATTTTCCCTCTAATCTGTTTTTTTTTCTTTTGAAAAAAAGACATGTTTATTGTGTGAAGTATCTGCTTCACAGCAAAAACTTCAATTATTCCTCAGAAAAACAAATATTAAAAAATGAAAACATTTTGACGGAAACCCTAAATACTTCAGCCAAAAAAGCAAAAAAAAAAAAATCCAATCCACAATGTGTGTGTTTTTGTCTCTATTAAAATACTTTGATTTGGAAATGCTGCCACACAGGGGATTTTGTCAGAGTAATTCTCATTCCCATGTGGAGTAAATGCACTGAATCTGCTGCCTCCTTGGTGGTGGGCATGGAAGAGGTCCTGGGGCAGTGCCTCCCTCTTCAGGGGGGAAATCCTCTGGGAAGGAGCCTGAGCAGGAGGTCTCACCTACAAAGACAGGGAGAGCCTGGAGTGCTTCAAATCTGACTAGTGTGAGATACCACAGGGACATTATTAATATGAAATATCTCTGTTTGGGAATATGATATTTCAGGGTTTGTATTTCCTTTAAAATACTGGATTTAGAGAAAAGCCAAGCTTTTTGTACTTTTGTTAATGACTTTTGTGGGGAGTTGCACATTGCTCAACCAGCTTTAGTCACCATGAGGAGTGGTTAAATCTTTATCAAGCCTCAGGTGCCTTCCCAATGCAAGCCTGGAGATTCACACATGGGCAAGCAGGATGTGTTTCCTTTTTCCATGAGTGGTGAGGGATGCCTGACCTCTGCCATCCTGCCCTGCAGCTGCTGAATACTGACCACTGGAGCATTAGGCTGGATGCTGAGGAGATGGGGAGGATATTCCTGCTCATATTTACTTATCCATTAAAATCAAGCTGCTCTGCAGAGCATAAATGGAAGGATGGAGAGTTTTCAAGTCTCCTGGCAAGAACATGGGGAGGAAAATGAGGCACATTTCTTCCCTCCCTCCAGACTGAGCGGGGGGAAGGAGAGAAGGGCTGCAGGCACACCCGGCCCCACTAAGCCAGGTGTGCTCTGCCCGCTCTCAGGCTGACCAGTGCACACTGCAGCACCATGACAGGGAGCCCAAGCAGCTGAACAAATCCAGGCTGCCAGCATGCTGGATGAGCTCTGGCCCAGCGCCATCCTGGTGTGGTCACCCCATTTGTGGTCAGCTCAGCACCTCGTCAGCGCTTGCTTGCGTCTCCTTAGTGCACCCAGGGCACTCATCTTTCATGCCTCTCCCCTCTCCTCTCAGCCCACCAGGGTTTCATCTGCATATTTACAAGACAAACTGACTCCCCTGATTTACCATGAAAATAAATTTCACGATGAATTAAAGGAAGGTGTCTTGAAAATTTAAGAAGCCCCCAAGTATTTCTCCTGATGCAGCTCAGGCCTAAAATGTTCCTGTTGGGATAAATAGAAATAAATCCCCTGCTTCTTTCAGCCTGCAACTTAAAAAGCAACCCCCAATTTTCCAGCAATAGAGAGAGCTATGAGGCCCAGAGAAGTATCACACTCTTGATTACAGCTTTGCTGAAAAACATTGTTCTGATGTGTCTGGAGACGAGATAATAGGCAGTGTTTTAGTTTAAAATAAGAGGCATTTCATGAACAAAGATCCCAGTGTGCAGAGACAGGGGAATATTGAAACTGTCTGTTGGTGCTCTGCAGATTTGCCTGTCTGGATTGTACAGCCATTAGGTTTTCCCAGAAGTCGCACTTTTGGAGAAGCTGCACCACCAGCTCCTTGCAGTGGATCCAGAGAGTCAGTAGTGCCAGCTGAGAGAAACTTAAGTACATGGAGAAAGAGCGAGCCTTTGTAGATCTGATCCTTGTGTAACTGGATAGAGCAGCTTTTTCTTGCTTTCTTCACCTGCTCCTGTGTTGTGCAGTTAGACATTGTAAATAATAATTTTTATTTGCATTTTATCTTCCCTGAATTTGAGCTTAGTCTGTTTTCAGCATGGATGGTTTGATATTTAGGCACATTTACTGCAGTAATATAGTTGTTCTTAAAAGTATGGCAGTGGAATATCTTTAAATACCCAACTTTCTTTGGAATTACTGCAGATCACCCACAGTCTTGCAGGAAACATGAGTTGAATGGCATAGTCTGAAATCTGATGTTGCGGAGGTCCAGAGAAGATGTGTTTCCAAGTGACCATTTAATGAAAGGGAAGGCTTTTTGTGTCATTGAGAGAATGTCTGATTTTACTGAGCTTCCACCTAAACTCAGGAGAAGAGAACAGATTAAGAAGCCACTGCCAGTCTCTGAGGGCAGAAGTTGTCTCTGTAGGTGAACCAGCAGCCTTGGAGACAGCAAAAAGCAGATCCAGTGGAAGTTTTGTACCACCAGCCTCAGCCAGAGCTGCTGCATCCCCATCTGTCTTGTGTTGGTTTTGTTGCATGGGGATCACTGAAACAGACCTTGAAGCCTGCTAGCAACCAAATGCATTTGAACAGTTCAGATTTAATAGTGAATATCTTCTGCTTTTCATTAGGGATGTGCAGCTTCCAGGCTTCCTGATATGAATCCAGAGGAGCTGGCAATAAAGGGAAACCAACAGCCCATGCATAATGGAGCTGGGTTTTGTGCTGACACAGCTCTCTCCTCTGTCTGAAACCTTTGTGAGTGGGTACAGAACTCCCAGGGCACTGATTGTGTGGCATGGCAGGTTCTGTGCAAGGTTCAGGCCACTTCCCCCTGCGTTTCCCATCTGACCAGTGCCAGCATCTGCAGCTCCAGTTCTTGGTGTTCCACCTCAGGGATCTACTTTGGTGTGTCTTCATCCACCTGAATTGCTCAGCACACAATGTGCCCTCCTCTGACACAAACTTCTCTCCCTCTGGTTTGGACTCTGAACTCCTTTCACATTGTTCCAGTGGACAGAGTGGTCAAGCTGCTCTTTAACCTCACATCTGAGCTTTCCCCAGGGCTCTTCCATGGCATTTCTCCTGCCTCTGCCCTGCTGGTACCTTGCTGTCTTTCAGAGCTGAGGTAAATATGATCACTTAGGATTTGGCACGAGGGGCAAGATCTTGACTTACTGACCTGGGGAGAGGTTGAAAAATACCTCATTAACACTGCATTCTGAAATAATCCACTTGTCTCCCAAGTGTGTGTTTTCCAAGGAATAAAAAAAGCATGTGCTTTGTTTTGAATGTGAAGTTTCATGCTCAGTGCGAATGACCATGGTTTAATACCTCACCCACAACTCAATAACTGTGATATTGTTTCTTTCCTGTGTGTTTCCGTATAGACTTGCCAAAGACATTTGTTGCTCCTCCCAGCTCAGCTACAAGCAGCACATCATTGCCTGGTCTGGACGGACATCACAGCCTAAAGGTCACAAGTTGAGGCCTTTGCCCAGCTCTGCTGCTTACAGGATTGAATGGCCATTACCCTTCCATGGGCCATGTCTTCCTCCCTCTCCACAAGAGTTCGGAGCTTCTTTCCCAAGAGCTGGGGGAGTGACAAAAGGGCACAGCACCCATGCAAGCTATGATTAGACCTGTTAGCCCATGGCAGGCAACCAGACAGGCACAATGAGCTTGTGCTTGGAAAGAGAGTCCTGAAACACCATGGAGAAAAACAAAGACACCTGTCTAGAAAAATGCTGAGCAACTCAGAATAGGAGCATCCTAAAAGGATGGTCTATCTTGGAGAGGAAAGAAAAAGTATAACCCTCTGTTTCTTTATGCAAGGGGTTGGATTCATCTCAATTCTTCGAGGCAGATATTTCCATTTGAGCTGGGCACCCCAGGCTCCAATTATAGCCAAGGACAGACACAGGCAGTCAGCCTAATGTCTGTAATAGCATGAGATGAACTGCACTTTAAAAAGCCTATTATTCTTTCTAGCCTGTAAAATAAAGCTATGATGAGTGGATTAGTTCTCCAAATAAGAATATGAAATTAATCCCATTTCTGATTTCTGGGTATCTCAGTGCAGAATTCTCCACCCTCCTACAGTTTGATGCTGGATTGGTCACAAAAAGACTCCACAGTTTCCACAAACTGAATTCTTGAGGAGAGCATCTGGAATTTTTTAACCAGACCAGGCAGCAGGTGGTACAGAATACCTGTGGATTAAAGCAATTTGAACATTTCCAGAACTGTCAATCTTGTTTTCTTGTCTTTCCTGCAACAAACAACAAGCTAAGCCAGGTAATGCTAAATTATACCTCAATTTTATAAACTCTTTCACATCTTGAGATACTGGTCATTATGCGTGACAGTAATTGAGATGGACTATTGGAAATTAATTTATTGCAGCCTAAGGTATGTATCAGACTAAATATACATTCCTTAGCAGCAGTGAAATGAAGTGTGAGCCACAGAGCCCCTATCTCTGTCCTTGGTTCATGTGGCAATCCAGTTCTGGAATCAAACAATGCTTTAGGGGACATTTTAAAGTTCAATGGACCTTCTGAGCCCAGGAGTCTGCAGATCAAAGGCTGAAGTCCATCATGCCAGACTTACAGAACTAACATCATGCCTTTTGTCTTGACTGTACAAAACTGTACAAAATATCCCAAACACAGTCTTACTACTGCCTTGGCATCAGTTCTTCCCTTTTCTCATGAAAACACTGTTCTGATGACATTTTTTCTACCATGGATGACTAATAAATGAGTCTTTCAACAGAAAGATTTACCAAGGACAGCAATCCTCCTTTCCCTCCCTAGCTGTGCCGTAAAAATTCTTCCTTATGTGGCACCCAAGTGCGTGACTTTTCAAACTGTTGTTTCTTTCACATTTCTGTCTACTTCCAATGGCATTTCCTTTTCTCTGTGTGTAGCTGAGCCCCTGATCTGCTCCTGCCCCTGTGCTGCCACACAGCTCCCACTCACCAGCCTTCACCACTCCATCAGTCCTTCCCCACCAAAACCCAGCAGGACCCAGCCTGCAGCCACGGAGTTAATTGGAGGCAGTGACAATGCTGGAGTTAATTAATCCCACGAAGCCAACGGCAGGAACTTCCTGATTTCTCATTGCTGCTCTCAGCACGTCTGATGAGATTCTCCCACCAGGAAAGGACCTCATTCCAGCCAGGGCTGGGGAATTCACCCACCCCAGTGCAGAGCTGACATTTGAGCCCTGCCTCCTCTCTGCTCTCTCACACAGCTCCAGAGATGAAGGGCAAAAGGGCTCCATTAAACCTCACCCTGTAACAAAGCACACACCCCTCTCACAGCTGAGCCCCCGTGCCCTCAGTCTCACTGCCACTGTCAGGCCCCATAACACTTCTCATTCCCAGGGAGTTCACTCCTCCCACCTGAAAATCAGTGAGTGCACTGTCCCTGCTGGAAAGCCTAAAGCTGATGCTGTCTGCATCCTCAACTGCCAGCAAGCTGCAAAACTTTGGTGCATTTGGATTTTAGCCACTGTGCATCTGTAAGCCCTGAGGATAAACTGTCCCCGCTGAGCTGCAGAGACTGGGAGGCCGCTCCAGTTCACCAACATCTCCTGAAGCTGACTTTGTAAATCTTTTAAACCACCAAGAAAGAGCTGTATTTAAAACTAGGAGCAATGGAGTCAGGGCAGGGAAAGGAAAAGTGCAAGAAAATTGTCATAGTGCTGCTCCCTCCATCTGCACCCTAGGTCTGGGAAATTATCCCTACCTCAGGTTCCTGAATCCAGTTTCATGCCATAAAATCTAGGCTTGTCCCCAGCTGTTTGTTCTAGATTTACGAAGTTTTCCTCACTGCACTTGCTTTCCAGCAGGTTTATTACCAGCAGCTGCTAACAAGCACTGCTGGCTTGGTGGCTCGCCACAATTCCTCTATTTATTTGCTTGGGATTTCAGTAGGGCTGCCATGTTGTTGGCAGTGAAAAATCTTGGTTCAACGGATTGGTTTGAGTCACTGGCAAGAAAGAATAGAGCAATGATGCATAAATTGTCTTGGAAAACAGAAATAGCTGTGTTGGAAAAAATTAAGTCTTTCAGTTTGTAACCAAGGCAGAGCACCACTGCAAGTCACTGAAATCCAAGAAAAGCACTGGAGCTCACTCCTACAGCACTGTTAGTGAATTTAGGCTCTTTGGAAGGAGCCATTAACATTTGTTTAGTTATTTTCAGCAGAAGTTGGCAATCTTTAATCTGTGAAATTTCCCATAATTTATTGACACTTACACATCTTTCTTTTCTTCAGAAACGCTGCTGGTTTCAATTAGCGCAAATTAATCAATAGCAGGGGGGCCACGCTGAGTTGCAGTGAAAGGCAGGTGAGGAGTGCTGGCTGCATGTTAAACACAGACAAATGTAAAAGTGACAACTGGAGCTGTTGTGGAGCTGAGCAGCAGGGCAGGGAGCACGGGGAGCTGCACAGCTCCAGGGCTGCAGCACAGCATGTGCTGTGGGATGGGAGTGTCTGCTTTTAATTATGGCTGCAAAACTTCAGTAAATATGTGTGTGTGTGTGTGTTACCAGCCTCCCCTTGTGCATGCTCCACAGATGATGAGAGATGTTTCAGGGTTTTTTAATCTCATTGGAAAGCTCAGTTTTGCTGGGTTTGTCAGTCAGAGAGGGACTGTATCAGCTACACCTGCACACAGTTAGTGGTGCATGAATCTGCCTGAGGCTCTGTAGGTGTCCCTGCTCTCAGCTTCCTCACACATCCCGGCTCCTGTGCCCACTTCTGCAGGTACTTGGGCATCCTGGTCCCCCAGAAGGTGGTGGAGTTTTGGCCATTTTCAAAACACAGCCCTGATGCTCACTGCTGTATCGTCAGACCACCATCCTAAAGCTGTCAGTGGAGACAATCAGGGAGACTGAGAGGAAAATCAATGGAGAAAGCATTTTTCAATTTAAAAGGCATAACTTATTTAACTTAATATAGGGATTGTGTGCTTTGAGTTGGATAGTCAGATGCAACTCCTGATTTTCTCCTCTGGTCACAGAACAATCTGACAGCTCTAAGCAGGGCCAGCCTATCATAGAATCCCAGAATGGTTTGAGTTGGAAGGTATCTTAAAGATCAGTTCCAACCCTCTTGCTGTGGGTAGGGACACCTTCCACTAGACCAGCTTGCTCAAAGCTCATCCAACCAGCCCCACTTCCAAGAGTGGTGCATCCACATCTTTCCTGGGCTACCTGCTCCAGTGCCTCACCACCCCACAGTAAAAAATTTCTGCTTAATATCCAATCTCAGTCTGCTCTCTTTCAGTTGGAAGCCTAAGATACACTTTCACTCCCTTTTTTCCCTCTCTCTGTGTTGTGTGCAGGCAGGGCTTTCCCTACCGCAGCTCTTCCAGCTCCTCTGTGCTGGTGTTTTTCTGAATGTCCCTACCAAGCCATCCCAGCACCTGCAGCCTCAGCACAGACACCCTTACACCTTGTCCACAAGGTGCTCTCACTGGATATGACAAGTCACACTCTCCCTGCTTTTCTCTCCCAGATCTGCAGGATCAAACCATTGCAAACTCCCACATTTCTCTTTGTCTTTCTTCCTGCCATATCCCAGGCAGCAGCAGCAATAATCATTCCAGGATCAAAACCTACTTTCTAATATCCAGCTTTGGTTGATGATGATGTATGAAGCAGAGAGAAAAGAGACAGCTTGATTTTCATAGGCTAGGTGCTGACCCTGCTGGGCTTAGTGTAGCATGAAACTAGTTTTGACTAGTAAACTGAATAAATATACCAGGGAAGCTGTAGAGGGGCAATATATATGCAACACTATGGTGCCATTTTTGCAAAATGACTTTGATTCATCAGAGGGCTAAGCTGATGCCCAGCGCATTAGAAATCCTGTGAACAGAAGCTCAGGGAAATATTTAAATTCATAATCTGTTTGCAGGAAATAGCTTCCTCTTCTTCTTCTAAATGTGAAGCCATTTGGCAGAGCATCTCAGGGCAAAGCCCGTGGGACATGGTGCTGCCAGGCAGCCCAAGGGATGTGGCAAGGAGGGGAACAAAGGCCTCGCTGCTGCACTGCCAGGTCTGCAGAGCCAAGAGACTCCCCTGCATGACACTGTGGTAGAAGGAGCAAGAGCTGGTTTGTTAGCTGAAAAATTATGTGTCCTGCGAAATTCCATCTAGGTCGAGGCAGTAAAGTAAATGGTTGGGAGCTGGTTTCTTTGCAGTACTTCTGACTTGACAGAAGGGTGATTAAAATAATGGTGATTTCAGCTCACAGAAACTCTTCCTGTGGTTCTGGTGTGTCCTTCAGAGCTCAGTGCTCTGGCAAGAGGCCCATCTTTCTGCATCTGCACCACAGCACCATCCGTGGCAGAGGACTAAAATGCTGACAGATTTAAATTTCAGGTGTGTCACAAAGCAAGAGCCATTTCTGGTTGAGTCCAGAGAGATCTGAAGCTGATCCTCAGCTTACCCAAACTCAAGGGCAGCTGTGCCCCTGACTGCAGTGTGAGTCTACCTCAAAGGGCAAATCCTGTTCTTTGCTCCCATGGAAGGGGTGCCTAGAAGCATTCCTTACCTCACCAGAATTTTGATGGATGCACTATGGAAGAAGCGCAGACTCAGCAGACATCCAACTCAAAATGCTTTTGAAGCTGTACCTTCCCTGGCAGGAGCCAGATGGCCAATCTTGGTGTGCTCCAAACCGGTCAGATGTAATCCCAACCTGGCATAAGAGCCATATATATGGTCATTTTGGCAGGATGCTGCTCTCTCCTTAGGGTAAACATTCCCTAAAGGATTCTAGCATGTCTTAACAAATTATGGGACATTTCCCTTTAATTCCTGCAGCAGCAGGCAGTAATAACAAAAACACTGCATCTGCTGTCTTCATTTACACTCCACTGCTTGATTGTGATTTTTGGATTGCTCTTGAATATATGGACTGGGAATTCTGCTGTCCACAAGTACAGCCCCTGCATGGTGAGGGTTCCCCTCACCAAGCTGGGTTAGTCTGGAGGTAAAGGAACCACATTATTCTTGCACAACATGGCACATGCCTGCTCATAATCAAAGAAAACCAGGGCTCTTACCATTGCTGTCCTATGGTAGGACAAAAAATAGTTGGATTGAGGTCAGTGGATTCTGTGGGCAAGAGGACACTCTATATATTTTTCCTTCTGGGCAATAATGGCTTTCCATTGAGGAAAGAGCAAATATAATAAAGAAAATCTTCTCATATTGAAATACATTTTTTTATTAAATATAGAGGTCAAAGGAGAAAAAGTGAGAGAAGAAGAGATCCTGGCAAAGGTTTATTTAATATAAGCTACATTTCTTTTTTTTTTTTTTGAGTTAGAGAGGATAAATTGAGCATTTTAATGTATTCCATAATGCTGCAGAAACATGACCTTGAAGTTAGCACAGAAATCTATTTCAGCTTTTATTTAGCAGCTGTGTAGCCTTTCAGAATATGAACTTTAATAGGAGCAGAGTTAACAACCAATTGTCTTCACT
This sequence comes from Zonotrichia leucophrys gambelii, assembly GCF_028769735.1. Lineage (NCBI taxonomy): Eukaryota > Metazoa > Chordata > Aves > Passeriformes > Passerellidae > Zonotrichia > Zonotrichia leucophrys. The sequence continues at coordinate 10,324,972 of NC_088182.1, read as the reverse complement.
CAGGAATGATCATAATCTGATTCATGAACACATACTCTTCTCTATTGCTATTTGTTTAATTTTCCATCCTTTGAAATAAGTGCTCAATTCCCTATTCTGGCTCCTAGATCAAGACTTAGGGGCCCTGCGTGTTTTATCTGCTTCTGTGAAGGAGAAGCACTTGGGAGAATAGAAGCACACTCCAATCACTCAGAGAGCTTTTGCTGCCCTGAGAAGACTTCCACAGCCCACAGTTCTTCCCAAACTGATGTATCTTGCACTTATTTTTAAGAAAATAAAACCAGAAATTTCTTCCTCTGGAATTCATTGAAATATGTCTCCAACTTCAAAGAGAGGTTTTTTAAAAAACATTGTTTCAAGCTGCAAAATTCACTAAAATTAATTTCTCTCTCTCTGTGTCTCTCTCCCTTTTATTTGTCCTTTTTTGGGTTTTTTTGTTGTTGTTGTTTTGTTGTTGTTGGTGGTGGTGGTTTTTTGGTTTTGTTTTTTTTCTGAGGAGAGAAAACAGGTATTTGTTTTTTATTAGGAGAGGAAAGAGGAAACAGGTATTTGGTAGACATATATTTTGGTAGGAATAAAATACTCTGATGGGAGAAATCACTCTGTGCAGAGTATATTTTTGCCCAGCCCATGATATACCAGGATAAGAGCAGCACCTCTCATTAAAAACACACTTAAGAAAAACCAGGACTTTGTAGCAGTAGATGAACAAGTTGCAAAAATACAAAGAATAAAGAACCAGCAACGAGCACTCTCTGTTCCAGTTTTCTTGTTGGCTTCTTGATTGATAGGCTGGAGGAAAGAAGCAGCATCTCTTGCTAAGACACGTTTCAGTGCTGGGCTCCTGCTCTGCCTGCCTGTGTGGAGGCAGGTGCGGCTGAGCACAGAGCTCTGCACCTGCTCAGGTGTTTGCTCAGCACCGCCCTGGTCCCATCTGAAAGCCCCATCCAGAGGTCTCCTGCACTGCCCCATCCCAGTCAGGTCTGATCAAAGAGCCTGCCCTCTCTCTCACCTTCCTCTGGTGAAGGCAAGGAAAGGAGAGGAGGCAGAGGAGAGGAAGGAAGTCGTAGTGAGTGGTGTAAATGAAGGGACAAGGGAAGAGTTATCCACCCAAAACAACGCACACAGAGTGAATGTGGCTGACAAACTGTCACTGCCAGTGTCCTTCACTTCCCTCGCTGTCATTTGTAATTCATCAGAAGCAGAGAGAAGACTCAGAATCATAACAGGGTGGCATCTTCCATCACAAGAAACTCCGTTCTTCTAATTAACTTTCCCACTGACCCGGAGACGAACACTCTGTGTGTGCGCGTGGAGCGCAGAGAGAGCCAGAGAGGGGGATTGCACTCTGATGTCTCCACGTTTACAGCACTGCTGCTTGATTGGTTTGTGGGGAGAGGGGGGGATTAATTTGAGCCTCTAAAGCATGCATGGATAGTCTTTAAATTTGCTTGAAACAGAGGTTTCCTTCGCCTGTTGTGATCTGCCCTTGTCTGAAGGGAAACGTGCTTCCTGTGCAGCACAGCAAGCAGCATGGAGAGTCCATCCAGATGATTCTGAAGGAGTTCTCTGGGTCCTTTTGTGTGAAAAACAGATTTCTGGGCCTCACCCCTCTGTCGTGGATGTTGACTTTACACAGCTGTTACCAAACCCACCTGTCATCCCTCTTACAGACTCCATAGATGGAGGACCAAAGCTGTGCTCCAAGGAGGACTCTGCCAAATCAGACCAAAGATTCAGCTCATGCCATCTTTTTTCTTAAACACTGGACAAGAATAGATATTTAGGAGTCATTCTTAAAAATTGGGTGGAAAAACAGGTGTAAACCTCTCAATTTCTTGGCCAGTGGTTTGTGGCCCAAGGACTGCCATAGATCTGGGGAGAGGGAATGATTTAATCTGCTCAGAGATTGAGTTGGGGATGGGCCACAGGAATCCAGGTGCACAAAAACAAGATTTCAAAAAGCTTTAGGGTTTTCAAAATAAGATGGAAAGGCTTTGAAAAAGATATGCTAAAATATAGTCAGTCAACCATTGCATAAAACTTGGTGTTGAAGAACTGATTTATTATCGATGTCATGAGATGAAATAATTTTTTAATGTTCCTTTTGTAATTGAGCAGTAAGATCCTAATGGACTATAGCCAGGCTGGACCTAAATGTTAGAACAAGCTACCCTGAAAGCAGTAACTGCCTGATGCAACAGCCTGGAAATCTTGGGGTGACTTGACATAAATTAACAAGTAGAGGTTTATAATGCATTAAATATGACAATTAATCTTACAGTCAGTGAAGCAGCTTCTCTGTGAGTTATTTTGATGTCAAATTACATTTTACTTTACTCTCCCTGAATCCCCTGGTCTCGCTTAAGATGCAATAAATTTTATATTCACAACAGCAATCAGTAGAGTAAAAACTGTTAGAGAGGAAGGTAAAAAAATGGAGTTGCTTATTTAGAAAATAGCTGGTTACAACAACCTTATATAATCTATGTCTCTCAAAATCACTTATTACTTTAAGGAGGTGGGGTTGGCGGCCACACAGTTTATGTGAAGCCTGTCCAGGCTGCAGGCTGTTTCCTAGGGCTGCTCTGTGGAACCCACACACCTTAATGCAGATAAAGCTCAGCCAACAGTGCTGCCTCTGCCATGAAGCACAAAGCATTACCATAGTTATTATGTTCAATTAGTTTTCTGTCTAGTTTGAGCAATTACATCTGAGGCCTTTTTTTTTTTTAGTGAAATATGCTTACAATACATCCTCCCTTCCAATTCCTCATTGCATGGATAAGATTATTTCCTTATACCGTGTATGGGGAGATCAGTGGCAAGCTAAGCACATTGCAGAGCCCACCATGTGTCTGGTGGGCACTTTAAGAAGTTTATGAGGGCAGCAACTTGTCATTTGACTGGTCATTTGCAAAAGATACATGAAACATAGGCGAGCAGAGCATGAAGTGTTTTTTATTGCTGAGAATTTGATGGGTCCTTCCATGGAGAGAGGTGTCAGAAGCAGAATGACCTTGGGGCTCATCTGTTCTTCTGGAAACAGGCAGATGGGATTCAAACTGTTGTCAGTATTTGTGCCCATGCAGCCAAAAGTACAATGAAAAGCCAGCAGAACCCAATCAATGTGAGGTGGGTTCAGCTATAAAAATGGATAAAGTGGGTAGAGTGTGTGGATGAAGAAGGTGTTTACATAAATTTGACTTTGGGGATTGACTGACGCATGATCAGCTGATTAGGAGAGCTCAGCAGAGCCCTCAGTCCCCTGGTATGAAAGGTCATGTCCTCCACCTCAAGCACTGGCCAATATTTCTGGAGGACCAACATTCATGCTCTAGAATTTAAATGCTCTTTTGGGTTTTCCAGGCTGTTTAATTCACTCAGCTAGAAATAATCCTGGTGTTCAGCAGGGCACGGCGGGATGTCTGCTGGGAGGTCATGGATTAATTTATTTAGTCTATAAATTAGGAAAAAATACTGGCCTCAAATGTAAGCAAGACAGATGCTGAGGAGAGGATTGCAAGCCAAAAACCATTAGCAGGAGCTTGCACACTCTGTGTGTGTGTATTAACCCTGGGGTCAGCAGAGTGGGGGCCTGGAGCCTCCTGATTGCTGACGTGAGATGAAAAGCTCTCCAGCAAATGGGCCCTGATTTCACCTGCACTCAGCTACCAAGGGGGCTGTTTCTGAATGGCCAGGTGTGGCCTCCTGCCCCAAGCTTTGCCAACTTGCACATGGCTGAATGAATCTGCTAAAATGATCAGCTGGGAAATAGCTAATATCGTTAAATACCATTTAAGCTGTCATTCCTATGTGTAGAGTCAACACCCCTCGTGATGAATGGGTCAGCTCTCACCTCAGGGAGCAATCATTGCAGGTGTGTTGCTGCCTTGGAAAAACATCAGGGTCTTGCTTTGCCCTGGCTTATATTTAAGCCTACAGCACAGTTTATGTAAAGGCAAGATTGGGCCCTTAGGAACCATGTCTGTCACGAGGTGCACGAGAAAGAATAAAGGAAGAAGCCTGATGTCAGATTTTTGATTTTGCTGAAGTTTCAACACAGCACAAATTCCCAAAGCCCCAGCAAGGAGCGCTGAAATTTTCTTTAGCAGGCTAATGATGTTTGAGGCTATTTTTCTTGTTGCAGACAACTGCACACCAACAGCAACAAAAAAAGAGCCTAATGAACCTGCAGAAACGTATGGCCCTAATGAAGATGAAAGCCTCTCTTGCAGCCACCTTGCCTAGAAACACACACAAAAAAGGAGGAAATTAAAAAAAGAAAAGACAAGGTGCCAGCTGCTTGGAGAGATTTCAGACGCGCAACTGGGTCTGCAAAAAGGAAGAAAGGAAGGAAAGGAAGAAAAAGCTTTTTCCCTGGGGTTCTTCTACAGGATCATTCTTCATTGCAGCTGAGTTTGCATTAAATGGCGCAGCTGGTTGGAGCAGGAAGGCTTCTGGGTGGAGGCAATACAGAGATATATATTTTTAATGGGCTCATAAGTTTCTGGAGAGAGAAATGAAGAGCTGTTAAGCTTCTTGAGCTGAATAGTTCTTCTGATTCCAAGAGCCCCGAGTGTTGCATTGCCTCTGGTGATTGTCAGCTCTCTGCGATCTTCACTCCATTTGTTATTTTATTTGTGTGAGAACAAACAGCCTATCCCCTGATAAGATTTACAACTAATGCTGAGCAGGATTGTACAGAAAATACCAAAACTTGTACTGTAAGGCTTGTTGGTTTTTACTGAGATCTGTTCCAGGATAGAAGACATTAGTTTACCAGCTTTCTCCTCTGGAAGCTGCCTTCGAGGCTCAATTTTGAAATTTTTTTCCTGGTGAAAGAAGTGTGTCTTTTATCTCCAGCCCCTTGAGATCCCTTGGAGTAGCAGGAGGTGTCAGGCATGGGGTTCACTGACTGAGTTTTGTACGTAGGCAAGGCTGGGCTGGCAGAAGATGCTGCCTGTCAGGTCTGAGGTGGGTTGGTGGAGCTGTGCTGCAGCCCCTGTCCACATCCTCACCAGTGCCCAACACAGAGCTGACATTTCCAGAACCAAGACTTTTTACATTCTGGCAAAACATTGATTTGAAGATACATAAAAACCAGCTGCCTAATGAATACTGTTCTCCAATGAAGGGGAATAAAACTCAACAGCAGCAGACTGAAGTTCTGCCTTCAGCCTTTCTGCTAAAACTCTTTGGGTCACCCTGAATTTAAGAGCTGAATTTGAGATGCTTTGTATGGGGTATGTTTTGGAATAAGAAGAGCTTTTAAAAGGGATGATAATTTCTGCTCTGACTGTTCCTTGCATTGCAGTGGTGCCTTTAGATTTAGCTTTCAAAGAGGGAGTACACGTGCCAAGTCCTGTCCAGACTCCAAGCAGCACAGCCCAGGAGGATAATGTATACCTTAGGAAAGAGCAGAAATGTCTGACTGGCAATAACAATGAAAACAATTTTTCCAGGGAGTCTATCTGGAAAATGTACAAACAGGAGGAAGAAATGAAAAGGACAAAGCTCCAATGCTTAAAGATGTTTCAAAGGCACAATTTGAGCTGCAAAGGGGAAAACAAAAAAGAGGGAGAGAAAAAGAAAAATAAATCCCTGTCTCACAATGCTGCTGCTACAGGGTCATTCTTCATTGCTGCTGCTGCTGATTCTGCATTAGAGGTGTAGCTGATTAAAGATTTGGTTTTGGAGAAGGTTAGGGGTGAGGTAATACATAGATATATATTTTTAATGGGCTTGTAAGTTATTAGAAGGTGAAATGAAGGGCTGTTCAACTTCTATGGATGAGAAGTTCCTAGAACCTTGAATGCTTCAGGCATTTCACTAATTGCCTTTATGTCCTCAGTCTTCAGTCCTGTTATGATTTTTATTTGTGCACTGACCAACAGGAGCTGTCCTCTGTTAAGATTTGTGAGAGTGTTTGTTGTTTGTCCCCAGCACAGACTGCACCACTGCTGATGACATCTATAAAACATTTCCTGGTTGGACACAGGTCACTTTGACATGGAACTGAAGGCATGTAACCACTCCCCACCACCTCTGGTTTGGTGATACAACAAATCCATTTGAGCCTCCAGCACAGGGCCAGGTATGCTGAGGCAAAGAACTGATTTGGTGGGTGCTTGCTGTGATAATTCAGATTTGCTCCAAACCTACTGATGGGCTGAGTGTGATGTGATCAGCTGGCTTTCTGCAGGACCTGGTGCTGCATCTGATCCTGCAGGCATCCTAAAGCCTGGAGAAAATGTACATCGCCCTCTCCAGCTGGTTACAGAGAAATTCAGCCCTGTTTCCAGACCAAACTCAGTCCCTGAGTGTAAATTTAAACTTAGGACCAAGGGCTTAAAGCATTGGCTTGTGAATTATCTGCATCTGGAGTACATCACACCAACATCCTCACTGCAATTCAAGCCTGCACAGCTACTTATCCCATATTGTTGCTTGTTAAAGTCATAAAGTTGGGGCAAAATACATCTTTTATAGCTGCATATTTCTTTTTCTCCTAAGCAGAAAGATGGTTCTGGCTAGGAGGGCTCATGTGCCAAAAAGCCTTGGCTGCAGGTGTATTTTTTCCATTAAATATAAGAAAAAGAAGAAGGGAAAAAAAGATGACACAGGTTTCTTCTTCTCACCTCTCTGGCTCAAGTGGTTTACTGAGATTTAAAATAAACAAAAATTGCTACACAGCCACCTCTTGCCCTCTTCCCTGGGAACCAGCTCTGGAGATGTGGAGCGTGGATAGAAGAATCATTAGAGTGTGATAAATAAACCTATCATGGGGATAACACAAGTCCTGGGCTACACCTATCAGGTGGATGGAAGGAGAAAGAGGTCACAGCAGTGAGGTGAAAGGGCACTGTAGCGTGCAGGTAGTGTTTAAAAAGGAATTAGTTAAAGAAAACAAAACAAAACAGAAAAAAAAAAACTGAGTGAAAATTGTCCCAAGAGGTGGGCAACAGGAGAGAGGATAAGAAAATACATTTATTCGAAACAAAAATTTATGGGGATAATTACAGTGAGTAAGGGGACAAGGAAAGTAGGAGAAAGAAAAAAAAAAAAAAAAAAAAACATTAAACCACTAAACCAAAACATATTGTTGGTGTTTTCAGGGAGAATCTTACCAGAATGGTTTCCTGATGTCTGGCCAGCTTTGGTGAAATCCTGTTTTACTCCTCATTTTGCTAATTGAGATTGGGAAGATATTTGACTGTAAACCAAAACTTTTTGCTATTGTTTTCTTTCTAAATTGATTCTTTTTTATGTTTCAGTGAACAATAGGGACAGGAACACCTTGTTTTCATTATTTTTCCTTTCTTTTAATATTAGTAATGCACAACAAAGAGAAGGGAGATGAGATAGGATTGCTATTCTTAGCGCCTAATGCAGATGCTTGTGAATGCTGGAATAAAGATATGTGGGCTCAGATTGTCTTTCCCTCATTTACACATTTCTCTTGATAAAAATTATAAATTCATCTTTGCCTCTGCCTGGATTCCTCTCTCTTTCATTTAATTTTTAATGTGTTGGGGTTTTTTTCCTGTTACTTTGTGTTTCAGACCCAGCATCTCTCTGTTTCTGTTGACTCTGACAGGAATTGCCTTACTTTTGTGGGTCAGGCTCATCACTGGGGCACTGCTCAATGGGTCTCTCAGGCTATTCCTTCTGTGGCCACTCCTTCTCTTCCAGACACTGGGTGTGAACTCAGGATGTTGTGGTTCACAACATCACTGCATCAGTAGCAAAATCTGAAGCAATCAGCCTTGTCCATCAGAGGATTTAGCTCGTGATGATTTGTAGAGTCTCAGGATGTTCTACTGGTCCCTTCAAATGGGTCAGCATATCCACGAGCTTCTGCTGCAAGTGGTCACATTGCAGGGTCAGGGTCATGGCAGACTAGGACAAAATCAAAGTAAAAATTTATTAAATCAACATCTGAGGCACTAAGTGGGCTTTGGATTAGGTCCAGAAGAAGATTGTGATGTGGGGCAATTCCTTTGGGGCAAGAAGGGGTGGCTTCCTTCTCCCCACTGCATCATGCAAATTCATGGTGCACTGTGAATTTACTTTTATTTGCATCTCTTTGGGTAAAGTGGAGAGCTGAGTTTTAGGAAAATGAAAGCTCTGCTAACCACAAGCTTTCAGAGACCATTTTCACAGCGTGTCAAAAGGGAGATGAGTTGGTCTTTAGGGCAGGCATATTTGTGAAGAGATACTCAGAGCCATTTCAGAAATTAGTGCCTGCTTGGAGAACCTGTTTTTCAATAGAGTAGAGAGGCATAAGAAGTCCCCATGGGTTTCTCTTGCCAGGTACCTCTGAAATCCACCACATTTTGAATTAATATCACCATCTAGCACTGATTGCATGTTGCTCCCCCCAGGATGTGACCACTACCCTCCATTGTTACAAAGCCATGGGCAAAACACCGAAGAAAATGTCCTTCAAAGCTTTGTTAATGAGTGGTTTTTGAGATTCACAGTATTTTGCTCTGTGGTTGCTGGGTCTCTGTGCTTAGAGGTTGTCATAATCTGCCCTAGATAGAACATGATTAATAAAGAACTGTTTTAATGTAATTTTTGCTGCTGACCTTAATTGCACAGGTCAGAAATGAAAGCAGCTCACCATATGCCAGACATTAAGGTCTTGAGCAATTCCCCAGCAAATGTTACACTCCCTGGATTGGATTGGAGCACAGCCAGTCTGCCCTCATTGAAACTTATAAATTGCCTTTATCTTGCTGGCAATGTAAAATTAAATTGGTATAAGGGATATTGCATTGTTGATGAAGATGTACAAGGCAGAGTTAACTCCAATACAGTGAACTTATCACGAGATATGAAAAATATCTTAATTGGCTCAGCACCTTCCTTGCATGGCCTTGAAGAAACCCAGTGTTCCTGAAAACTGAAGTAACATTGAAGAAAATATTCTTTGTTCATTCTCTTGGTGTGTTTGAATTGTACAGCTTTTCCTACACTGCCCATGAACAGTGGAACACAAAACAGGATGTATGGCAGTTTAGATGACGCTGTAGCAAGCTATGGTTGTATTTAAAAAGTGTGAGATATTTATGGCCTGCAATCCTTCCCTCGCTGCAATTCTTCCCCCAGCTCTATTTCTGTCCAGTGTCCATAGAGAACTCATTTTATCAATTTTCTCATCTTTAGCTATAATGACAATTGCATGATGTAAATGCAGGAGCAGCAGGAAATCATTGGCTAGAGATGGAATCTGGTGAACATTAACCCTTTTGGGCTCCCTTGACATTTAACCTCAAAATTTAGAAGTAAATGACAATGAAAATCCTTCTAGTAACTTTCTCTTTTCATGAACCCAATCAAAGAAATTAAAATCAGCCAAGACCTTTTGGGTCAGCGTGTCCTGCTTCCCTTGAGCCAGAGTCCTTGTGGTCTGTTACTTGTCTTTGAGAGAAGATTGGGAAGTTATTGTATTACTCACTTGTTACAATCCCTCTAGAATTATAACCACATTAATGTAATTGTGCCAAACTGAGGCAGACATTTTCCAGAAAAGGGCAGTGAGCAAGGCAGGGTTTGTACTCTCAGGAGTTCATATTCCCAAACAGCACAGCTGCATAGAGACTGGTGAGCCCCAAAGCAGTGGGGCCTGACTGCTCAGCTGGGAGGGACCATGGAGCACACCAGAAAAGCCATTAAAAATCCCAAGGGTCTTTCCCACTGCTGTGATGGATGTGCATGCAGTCATGGAATTGTGTTACACACACAGAGCAGACTGCACTGCCAGCAATTCCTGGCATGCCTGATCCCCAAACCTGTGTGTCCTGCTGTGGGCTGTGGCACTCTGAGCCCTGGGGTCCTGGTGGAAAACGGCACAGATTTCTGGCAGCTACACCTGCAAAGGGAAAAACAGGCTGGATGGGTGAGTGAGAGACTGGACAGTGAGCTCTGAAACTCCCTCAGTCAGCTCTCCTTGACCCTGGCAGTGTGAGAAACTGGCCAGACCTTCTGCGTGCTCAATGGCAGAATCATTAAGGGATTTGTGCCCTCAGCTGCCACTCTCAGACACTTACCCATTGTCCTTGACATGAGATCCAGGCTCTCATGAGGTGTAAGGCTGGCTAGATATTTCTCCTGTGACTCTAGAGATGGTTTCAGCACTTGAAGACTGATGCTGCCTCCAGCACTGAACCTGGAATGAGGTCAGTGCACTTTGCACACTCCTCATTCACATTTATATCAGCCAGCATGGACCACATTCAGTTTTGGAGGGTTCTCACAGGAGCCTTTTTGTGAGTTTGGGGCTATCTGAAAATTGGCAATCCTCAAAGTGCCAACAGCAAGATCTAGTGCAGGGTCAGGGGGAGGAGGGGGTACCCCATGACCCATCCGTCTGGGCCCAGGAGGAATCAATACCTTGCAGCCCCTAGATGTTAGGGTGACAAGCTCTAATAAATGCAGCAGATGGGGATCTGGTGGAGAGTCTTTAGTAGGCTGGCTGAGTGCCTGACAAACCACAGGGAGAAAATCACAGTATTAAAAGAAGTCCCATGCAGAAATGCACTGAAACACTGCCAGCAAAACATCCGAGCAGCTCGCCAAAGGGCTTCCTGCACAGCACCAATCAAACCTGCTGCCTCCTGCATCCCCTTCCTCCTTCTTTCCCAGCCCTGATGCCATGAAGGAGCCTTGGTGAGCATCTCACCAAGCATCCATCTCCCACCGTGCCTCTCCTCATGTTCTCCTTGACCCCGAGGGATGAACAAGCAGCATCCAGGTTGTACATGGGCCATGTCTGGAACTTTTTAAAAAGATGGAGAGAGAGAGAAATATTTCAGCAGAACATATCTGTTAACTGGCTTCTTCACCTAATTAGCTGTGGAAAAGTCACCAGATGGACACAGATTTTAATGATGGCTTCATTCAGAGTCTTGGAGGAGTGGGTTGGATATAAGAGATAATTATCTTGACTTTTAGATGTAAAAGGATTCTATTTTATTCTGCTTTTTTTCCCCTCTAGTTCATTTTTAATGAAAGAGAGGAGCAGTGAAATTCAAAACATCAAAAAAAAAAAGGAAGGTTGACAATCCATCGTTTAATCTCTGCTTAGTGCCAGCCTGGAGTGACATTTCTAAGGATTGGTTTGATGGGAAGCTTGTTTGTTCATAAATTGCCACAAAATGGCATTCTGAGTTTAGCCAGGGACTTTCCCCTCCCCCTGTGTGCTGGGAGGAAAGTTAAAGCCGTATGATTAAATGCTGCAGGGGATGGAGGTGTGTTTTCATGACACAGAAAGGAATATGGATAGGAAATGTCACTTCCACAACTATTCTCATCCTACCCCTCATGCCCCTCGGATCCTAAACTGTGGACAATGAGAGACACCAAGAAGAGACCATGAGAGACATCCACTGCTGCACCAGAAGGTGACAAAGACCTCAGAGGGGCTCTTGGGACCCTCCTTTAGCACAGAGAGCAGAGCCTGTGCCTGCAGGGCAGGAGAGCTGCCACTGCTGCTGAGGGGGTGACAGAGGCTGGAGGAAAAGGTGGCAAACAGAGCTGGAAGAAACTGGAAACAGAGGACAATTTCTTGTGGTGCAGGGGCAAAAAATAATTTCTCTACAGGCCTCCTCCAGCCTGCTTCCATCTGGATAGGAAAAAGTGCATGAGCAGCCCAGAGCACTGAGCAGCTGCAGGCATGAGGAGAGAGTTTTCAGGAGTTAGGATGAAAGAAAAGTGAGGTTTACCAAATCAGCAGCATTCCAGTGAGAATGGGCTTTAAATGAATGCTCTGCTTAGGTCTGGGGTATGCTCTGAGTAACATCCACAGGGTGCCTTTGATCATATTGATCTGGGTGCAGCTGGTGGCTGGAAGTGGATTTAGATTCAAACTCTATTAGCAGCGTGGACACTTAGACCTGAAAGGGTGGATGCTCATACACATCTCAGGGACCAGCCCTTTCTGCCCCCTGATCTGATCTTCAGGGGGACCTGTTTGTTTGCCAGCAATTGCCTCCCATCTCCATCAGTGCTCCCCAAGCATCTGATAGAAAAGGACGAACACAAAATAGATTCAAAATTTAGCAAATTGCCACATTTCTTTTGAAACTAGTCTGATGGCTGAGAACTTGCAGTATATGGCTATCAAATTTGGCTGCTGTCATTCAGATTGAGTGCAGTGTCCAGGGACAAGCTTTGCTTTCCTGTATCATAGTGAAGGGCTTGATAGTAGAGCATGCTGAGGGAAATGCAGTATATATAAAAGAATAGAGAAACAAAAGAAAAAAAAGCCTTCAGTTTCTGAGAGCTTATACAGGCATCTGGATAAGTGGATCCTGTTATCCATGATTGAAATAACTGGGACCTCTGAAGTCCAGAAAATGAGGAAACCACTTGAGAACAACATTGTTGGAGAGGCTTTAGCATTCACTCTGCCAGGGTAGCCCATGAGACCAGTCTTTCACACAGTGCTCCAGCCCTTTCTGTGCAGCTGCTCTGCAGAAGAAAATTTGCAGAAATAGAACTTGATGGGAAAATTCAAAGTAGGTCATTCAGAGCTCTTGCAATGCCTCCCTTTCCAATCACATTTTCAGCAAAAAAGGAAAGGATAAATGGGAAAACATTTATTGTTATTGTTACTATTATTGTTGTTGTCATTATTTTACCATCATTTCCCAAATTGTCGTCAGTCTTGTGCAGATTATGGATCTATGAAATATTCAGGTGTAAAGTGTAAACTCTTTTCCCAAGACTTTGCATTAACTTCAGCTGACAGTCTTCCCAGCCTGAGAGGAAAGGGTTTGGGACAAAGCCCTGTGTCCATAGGAAAAAGTGGCACAACTCCTCAGCACAACACTGCAAATCACAGGAGGGCTCCTGGACCAGCTGTGGCTGTAACTAGAGCTATACTGATAGGTAAATGTAGACATGGGCATATCCATGTAGAATTGTATATAAAGCTGTTGGATGGGTGCTAGAAGGTATTATTATTGCTTTAGAGTGTACAAGAAAAGTGGGATAAGAATAAAAGCCTACCCCATAACCAAAATCATGTTAAGGTGTAATTAGGGATAAAGTAGAATCAGCAAGTCTGGAGCTAAGCAAGAAGCCTTGGGCTTGTAGAATTTGTCCAATAAGAAATGCTACGTTGAGCTCCAGGATCTGATAGCCTCACTGTGCCTTCCACAGAACTCCTGGCACTTTTACCAGAAAGCTCTTTCCTGGTGATTTACTGAGGACCTTGTATAACATGAGATCAGACATCATTTCCAAACCCCTTAAATTGTTTTTGCCTTAGCAATGTGGCTAGATTTTTCATTCTAGTTTTCCTAGGGGCTATATTAAAGTGTGAAGCTGCTTTCTGTGTTTCAGATAGAAGTGTGGTATTCATCATTTTGAGCTGCTGGTATTGAACAGCTGCCTTTGCTTTTGGTGCACCCTGGAACTTCAGCTTGTTTCTGTATTTAATTAACTGATTAAATATAGGTAGAAAAGTCTCTGTGTTGCAAAGTCATTCAATATTTGGAGAGAATCTTTGAGAGAAAAAAAAAGTCCACTACAGAACATTCATGGCTTCAAGCTTCAGAAAAGGGAAATGCTGAGAGATTAGTGTGGGGTCCTTTCTGTTAAGCACTGGGGATTGCCTGGATGAATTGCTTGAATTATCAATACAGCCAGAGGAACTGGGTGTGCTGAGACCTTCCCCAGCAGTGCCCAGGCTCTCACAAGATCTGATCACACATCAGAAATGCCATGGTCAGGCCAGGGTGATCAAACCACCATGAGGTTAAAGCTGTATTATTACTGATGTCACTTAGAGTGACCTGAGTACTTTCCTGTTGTAGCTGTGCTGCAATAAAGCTCATTTCCTTCTCCCATTCCCTATTTATTTACATGGAGTGAGGCCATCAGAGTGACAAGTTAAATTAATGAGGTGGTTCATCATTTCCTCTTTTTGTAATTTTAATTCAGCAGATTGTTGCCTTGCATCTGGATATGTGTTGGTGTGTCTCACACTCCCCTGACACATCACCTTTCCAGGGCTATCATTTTTCATCTAAGATTATGGACAGGCCTTTGGAAAGTGGCCTCAACCAGCGAGGCGAGGTGAATTTGGATCATTTTTATGAACCAAGGGGTAGAGTGATGCATTAAATATATGTCAAATTAGAACCAGCATTTCACTGTAAGAAAGACACCAATTAATGGATTCTGTGGGTTTGGTTTAATAGAGCAGAAGATTTACCAGCCTTTAAAAGCTTAATACCAGCACCATTTTTTGGGTGAAATAATTTGTCAATGGCTTAGACCTTCCTGACTTCCCTGGTCCTTTGCAAACAGCACAGACACTGACAGGGCTGTGGTGCTCCTTGCTAAAAGCGTTTCTCCATCTTTTTCATGGATGGAGCTTGAGTGAACAACAGGATACATTCAATATAGGGAATATGAAGAAATAAAATCAACACAGATAAGAACCTCTCTCTGCAGCTGTGACTGGCTCTCACCAGCAGCAGTGCTGTGATAAATGCCAGGTTATTTGCCTGGCATTGTCAAGTGCCTCCTCCTCTTCCTTTATTCAGAAATCTTTTCTTCCAAGTTACCTACCCTAGGTCTTCATAGTTTAGGATGAGACACAACCATCAGTCTTAGTGCAGAGCTACCACAGGATCACAGAATGGTTTGAGTGGGAGGGGACCTCAAAGACCATCAAATTCCTTCCCCCTTCCATGGGTAGGGGCACCTTCCACTAGACCAGTTTGCTCAAAGCCCCCTCCAACCTGGCCTTGAACAATTTCATCTCATATGAGATAGGGAAACCGAACTGACGGTCCAGAACTACTGGGTTTTCTTGTGGGAACTCTACAAAATCTGATAGGATTTCTGTTAGAAACCATCATATCTACAGGTAGTTCCTTCAACTTGCCATGACTTTGACTTGTCAGTAGGGAAAGAGGTTTTGTCCAAGTGACACAGGATTTATTCAAATTTATACAAAGAATCATTTTTCCTTGCGTGTATTCAGTGCTGAGAATGACTTACAGTAGTCCATGAATATGTCTTTAAAATCACCAAGACAATGAGCTTAAAAAATTATCATGTATTCTTTAATCCTCATAAACAAAGGGATTTGCTATGCAAGATTATTTGAAGAGCATTCTTAAATTACTCCTTATTCCTTAACCACATTGTGTTTGTGAAAAGGCATGACTATGTGGTTTCTCAGATAATATTATTCCAGCATAAGAATGCAAAGAATTTTTTTTTTAAAGCAAACAAGCAAATGGAATGTAAATAAAGGAGAAAAGCAAAATATTTGGACTTCTGAAGTTCCTCCAGGGTTGTTTTATGTATTTTAGAATAGTTTGCATTTCTCTTGCAAAATTTCCCTTGCATACAAAGAAAAAAGAGAATTTTCAAGGATCTGAAGCTACATAAGAGTTTGAACAAAGAAAATCATGGTCATGAAAACACTGTGTTGTGTTGTGCCATACAACTTGAGAAG
This sequence comes from Zonotrichia leucophrys gambelii, assembly GCF_028769735.1. NCBI lineage: Eukaryota > Metazoa > Chordata > Aves > Passeriformes > Passerellidae > Zonotrichia > Zonotrichia leucophrys. The sequence continues at coordinate 10,309,485 of NC_088182.1, read as the reverse complement.
AGCCTTTCTTGGATCTTTCCTTCAAGTGAGAGCTCTTGTTACCATATCACTTCCACACCAGCTGTCACAGAAAAGATCAAATGCTAATTCAGACCACAGCAAAAGGTTATTATTCAAGTAAATTTCTGAGGTCACTAAAAGTACAAATTTACAACACTTGATCAAGAGATACTGCAGGATGGTTGCTTAGCCAATGAACTTTGTTTACAGCAGATTCTAAAAAACTTACCCAGGCTGTCTTCACTAGCAAGATGTTTAGGTGCAAGGAGAGAAGAGCTTAAGGTGTCTCTGAATCTGCTCTTCTACCCAGGAGAGGCATTTGGGGGAGATGAATCTTATTGAATTTCAAACCTGTTTTTGTGTAAGCCCCACTGATGGATATGAGAATGTCTCCTCTCAAGAGGACTTGAGAGCTGTATATCATGTTCAACATTGTGTTCCTCAAAGAACTGTAGAAAATCAGAGTTATAATCTAATGAATTTGAGAAGATGTCTCCTGAAGGGGTAAATTACCATGCAGAATGTGTTCTTTTATTGTAAAGCTGTAATCTTATTTTACTGTTCTACTAATGATGTACAGTGAGCAGTGACTGGGGGAGCCCCAAGAAACATAATGACATATAACAAACTGTTGTTTGTTATAGCAATATTTAATATGTTTCATTAATACAGAGATGTTTTCACTGAGGACAGTGGAAATTCTGTTGTAGGGCAGGATAAGATATCTGTGCTATGCTAAAATACACACCAATTATGTCTTCTTGCTTTTTCAAAATCAGCCTTGATCCCAACTGTTGGTTGTTCTCAGTAATCAGAGACTCTGAAATGTTCTCTCAAAGGTTTGCTCTTGCATGGACCAAAATATAGCTTACTAAAATAGAAAAGGGAGTTTGACTTTTTGAGGAGCTGGTGGCAAGAAGCCTTTCAGTGAGGCTGATGGGGCAGTGGGCAGGGTTTGATGCTGAAAGATAAGGATAAAGATAAGGATGCCTTTGAGAGCTGCCTGGAGGCAGGGTTCCCTGTGGCCCTCCCATTTGACTTCACCTCCTGATGAGTGGATTGCTCTCAGGGAAGAGACCCAAAATCACTCTGCTACACTCTGCAGGAGTGAGGATGCTCGTGCATGGTTGCTGTGCTGTTCTTTGTGCTTTCTCCTAAAGCCCTGCTCAGACTGAAACTCCCAAGACCAATCCTATCTGCTGGTCAGTCAAGAAGTGAAATAGGGAATGGAAAAGCAGCAAGGGATGGGGCCAGTTTGGCCAGGCCATCAACCCCACAGGTCAGCTCTTTCTTCCAGCTCTGCTCCAGCAGTTCTGCCATAGAGGAGTCTTGCTGTAACAGATCTCCTGTGGCTGTGGCACTGTCACTGCCCAGACTTCCCAGCCCTCTCCATCTGTCCACCTGTTCTTTCCTTTCCCCATGGACAGCAGAGTTTGGATTAAGAATTGCTGGGCTGGGAGAGTATTCTGCTTGTGGGGGGAGGATTCTGGATGGGTTGAGAGCAGCCTATTCATTCCCTTTGAAGAAATGGCAGGACTGTTGGAAAGGTGGTGGCATTGGTGGCTGTGCCCACAATGATAGAGTGGAAGGAAGAAATAGCACTGGCACCTAGCAAGAAGTGGTGATGCTGGAGTGAACAGCAAGTGCTCTTAATAATGACAGCCACCTGTTTCATTAGCCATAGCTTCAAACAGAAAAGGATGTGGGCTGCAAATCACCATGCAAAGCAGGCTGGCAAGGACCAGATAGGGGCAGGGAGTTGCCAAAGGCTCTGATAGCAGCTGAAGCAACAGATGTGTTGCACCAAAGAGTGCCAGGAGGGGAACAAATGCCCATGGCTGCACTTTCCCTGGAGCAGAGCAGAACAGTGACACTGCCATTTGGCAATATTTCGGCCAGGTCTTTATATGGGAAGTTGACCTTGGTTTGCAAGGCTGATACTTTCAGCGCTCTCCAGGTGGCACTTGCTGGATTAGCCACCTAAAGACATGTCAGCATGAAACCCAGACATAAAAATTTATCCCAGCCTAATTCATGGAAGGGACAGGAACTTATGGTGCACTAGCATGCTACTTGCATAAATTGCATCTCATTGCTTTTTATAGCTTACATATACACCATAAATTCTGGAAGAAGAGAGAGAAAGGGACCTAAATAAGATTGAATACATGCAGAAAGAGATGTTCCTTTTCCTTCTAGTTTCCAGAAAAGCAGTTGCCTCCCTTTGTCTGGAGGTGTGAGTTGTAAGGATGAGCAGTGGATGAATTTCAGAAATTTCAAAGCCTTGGCTTGGCTCAGCCATGGCATCCTCAGCTGAGTTGGCCAAGCACACAGGCAGAAGCCAGGCTGGCTCAATACTGAACACCCCTGGAGCTCAGCTCTCAGTGAATGTGAGCTGAGTGCTGAAGGAATGCAGGATGAGACTTGACTGAACCTCTGCCAAGATCCATCAAAGGCAGAGATTTGAAGAAGGATAGCCCTTTGAGATTAAGAAGAGCTAGGCTGTGTTCCTGGCTCTGTCTCATATTCCTGGGGTGACCCTGGGCAGGGCGTTTAATCATGCAAAAAGGAATACCAGCTGTATCCTCACTTTACAGGGCTGCAGGGGGGTTGAAAGGACAGATTAATTAAAGTTTAGGAGAGACTCGAACAGAACAATGACAAGTCCTACATAAATAGCTTGTTGCTAGAGCTAATGGGAAATGCAAGCTGCAACCCCATGTGGATTTCTGACATTGCAACATTTGGTTACGAGCAGGTTGATGTGAAATAGACAACTTAGGCAAAATAATAAGGTCACTAGTTTCTATTAGGAAGTACCAGCATGTCTCATTTTGGCTTATTTCAGGTACTCTCTGGCTTTTGAACTCCTTTTCCCAACACAAGCTATCATACCAGGGCTCTCAGGATGCCTTGTGGCACTGTAGTCAAAGAAGAAATTCTATCTCATCCTGACAGAGGTAATTTGGCTCTGTATCTCTGTAATAATATGCAAATCTCCCTAACACCATATTTTTCAAATCACTACAGAAGTTCAGGCAAGAATCTGCTGCTTGTGAGATCAATCTAAAATTCAGATTTGATTCAGCAGATCATAATATTTCAGTTGATGTCCACCACCCTATCTCCTACAGGTTTTTCACTTTGAGTTTCCCATCTCAGAAAAATCAATGTATATTTAAGGATGGATTTTTTTGGAAACCATATGTTGCTGCCTACAAGAACACATTGATTTTTTTTTTGTTGTTGTTGGCTATATGTGGTATATAGTGACTACTCCCATTTTCCAGTTCAGGCTAAAGCCCTTTGTGTTGCTCTGTGAGTATATTAGAGCAGAAAATTATGGAATTCCTTATGAACTTAAGCTGATTTATAATACACATAAAAGGTGAAATAGGAGGGGTTTCTGCGTTTCACCATAAAGCAGGCAAAAACTGTTAATTCAGCCAAATATTCCACTGTCTCTGTAAATAAATCCAAATCCCTCAATATAAAATGAAATGGATAGGTTGTTAATCTATTGGAAACAAAATAATTGTCTTTATTTTTGTAACCCTGACAGAAGTCTGAGGTTAGATAGATGCATGTGAATAGCATTGTAGGAACTATTTTGCTCATCTGTATGCAAATAGGTTGGGTAAAGTGTGGTTAAAAAAATGTGCAAAGAAAAATAAAAGAGATTTGTAGGAAGATCAGGAAAGCAATGTTTCACAAGGGAAAAAGAAGGGTTTTGTTCTACCTTTGACAGTGACTTACAAATTACTCCTTACTTTGCCATGATAAAATTACTCAATTTCCTATTCCCCCCCCAAAAAAAATTCAAATCAGTTTTTTGAAGGTAATTTACTATCCCATAAAATAAACCAAAACCAACCCCTAATAAAATCACATTGTTAGAACTTTCTTGGGAAAAAATTATTTTTGTTTGGACTGTCATCAACTTGCGTAATGTCAAGGAAAATGTAACATGACAAATCAAAGAACTGAAGTTTTGAGTAAAAGGAACTTTATGAAATTTTTCGTGTGGTGTCACTGAGTTCCTGTGAGCTGCCCATTTCCTCATGTGAGGAACTCAGATAATTTTCCTGTAACACAGCAGCAGGTTTTGGAGCTGCCTTGTTTATTAAGTTAACCACTGCTGCATATCCTGGCAGAAAAGGTGTTCTTTGTGGGAGAAGTGTGCTAAATTTTGTATGTGCTACCTCCATCAGCCTTCAGAAGGGTTGAGCAGAGCTGGTAAAATTTCCAGAGCAAAAGCAAATATGTTTTTATGATATTTCATGATGTTTGATGATTTAATCTTGCGCACATAGGGACCAGTACCTGCATGTGTATTAAGGGCAGGATCTCAAAGATCCTCTTTCCCTTTCTTTTCTAGGAGCACACCAGACCTGTGAAGGTTTATTTCAGCACTCCTGAGTGGGTGCAGACTCCTGTGTTTTGGGGAAGGATTTTCTGTGTGGCTGCTGGGGACAGGAGCACAGAACCACGCCCAGCTGATCCCTGCCAGACATGCTCTCACCTCAGTGAGGATTTTAGACCAAACAAGCATCTTTTTGCTGGAGGTGATGGTGGAATTTTCACCCTGCAAAAATTTTAGGGATTACAATCCCTTCCTGCATGTAGCATTTTTTTCCCCACTAAAACTCCTAAACCAGATTTCTCCTGTGAGGTCACTGGCTCCTACATTAGACTCTTTCTGAATCATAATCTCCAAATCCTATTCTGGCTCCAGACAGCATCTCATTTTTTGGCTGAGGATTGAGGGAAGCCTCCTTCTCCCCATATGCAGGGACACAGATATCCTTTCGTGGTTGATGCTAAACTGCTCTCCTCCCAAGACAAGACACAACAGCATTTTTGCAGGCTCCAAGTGATAAGGTAAGTTCATAGAAATCACTGTGGATTTTGGTTTTCTGAATCAGAAAAAGCCAGAACTCAACAAACAGACCCTGGCAGCAAACTCCCAGAGTGGTGGGAATAATATTTGGTGGCCCCCCACTCCCATCTTCATCTGCACACATGGCAATCCTGCCACAGAGGCACAGCACCTTCTACCAGGTGAATTCCCCCCAGATATTCCCATGTGAATATTATCTGCCAGTGTTTTGTGAAGGATTAGGACTCCTGTGGCTGACTAGAGCTCCTAGTACAGCACCAAAGACAGAATTTGGAGCGACCATTGCTTTCAGTCTGTAGGCTTCATCTCCATGGGAAGAAGTCCCTGGGATGTCCAAGCTGAACACAGCAGGCAGGTCTAAAAGATGTCTGAATTGACATGAAAAGATCCCCCTGATTTTCTGACCAAAAACACACTCTTTTTTTCCCTCCAGTGTGTTCTGAACATAATCATCATTTGGGGGAAAAGACAGAAGTAAGGAGAGAGCCTGTCCTTCCACTGTGCCTGTACCAGAAGTGATTTTGGTGCTGCTGCTGATTTTCACATCTGTGCTTCCACTTCCACCCAGCTTCCCCCCTTCCCAGCTCAAACTCATCAGGAGAGGCTAGGGAAGGTGCTTGAAAATTCTCTTTGAAATCTTGCCTGTGAGGCACGGATTTATCAAAGCAAAGAAGTTGTGTGTGTGAGCACCTGCCCTGCCATCACATCAAAGGCAAGAACAAGAAGGAGTTTCAAAGGGGTGCCCTTGTTCCCCCTTCCCCATTTCCAGGCACACACACGTGTGCACACACAGGCACACACGTATTTCCCTGCCTCCAGAAACGATGGAACTTCTGCTGGGGCCGCTCCTTAAACTCAGTGCTGATGGAGAAATTCACAATCCCTCAGCACAGACACAGCATTCAGGGATTAACCAGCTAAAGCACTGCATCCATTCCTGCCCTCAGCCCACAGACAGATGCAGCTGAACCAGTGGCTCAGAAATGGCTCCTTAAAAGGTCAGGATTAGCCACAAAAGCACATCAGCTCCTTTGCCAAAAGACAAGAGGGTGTTGTCTTTAGTGCAGGTGACAGCTGATAAAACAGCCTTTCCCATGTGTTCAATAAAGGCAAAGGGCTCAGAGCCCCTCTCAACACCTTTATCCTGGCTGTCAGTTATGAGGCCTCCTGGTACCAATAAGACACAAGTCAGGACAAAGGCTGCCCTGTTTTAATTCACTGGTTGCCCTGTTTTCTGAGGGGTGAGGCACTGCCATGTGCAGTGAAGTGGTTTGAAGCCACAGTGATGGAGCAAACACACGGCAGAGTGAGGAGTAGAGCTCCAGCCTGAGTTTCAGGCTCTAGAGACAGAAATGTCTGGCCTAATTCATGGGCTCCAAGTCTCTCCATAGCTGGGATGAGGTGAACCCTGGGCTCAGTTCCTCCACAGGGTGATTTGGTGCTGTTGTTTCACAGGTATGACTGGCCTGTCTGCAGATGTCTAGACAGAGCAAGGATGAAAAGCAGCAGCCAGCATGGCTACAAGCTGTCACTGCCAGGAAACAGTGGCCAGCACCTTCTTTGGATTTGTGCTGTGGCCTCTTGCTACTGCTTGCTCTGTTCTATGAGCTTTTCAAGGTTTTACACTTGGCTCATTAACTGGACATGGTAAAATGGGTCTGGGACTGGTTTAATGTAGAAAATAATATTGTGTGTCAACCTGCACAGAGAGCTCTGGATGAGAGTCTGGGGAAGAAATTTTATAGCAATGAGCCCGTTTTCTTGAGGATGCAATGGTTTCATTCTCTCCAGGGTTCATCATTGCATCTTATTCAGTTTCCACCATCCCCATTATCTTAAAAAGACACGTATACCTGCAAATGCCCCTCTTCTCCTCAACCCTCATTTTTCTTCCCAGGCATGGTCATCATCCCTTGAACTTCAAGCACTTCTCAGACCTCAGTTTCCTAACTAAGATTATTTATTGATAGCCTCTTTCTTTTCTTTTTTTCTTTTTTTTCCCTTTTGGCTCCATAGCTCATCAATTAACTGGAGAGGGTATTGATCAGTAATTGTGTCAGGTTTCCCAAAGGTTTCTGGGAAATGCAGCTGCTGCTTCAGATGATTGCATATGCTCTGTCTTTGATTCACAGAGCACAGCCAGGGAGTATTCTCACTCAATGTGACTTAAACCAGCAATGAGCTCACAATTTACCCTCAGGATGGTATTATTTGCAGTTCTTGCTAGATGGGCATTTGACTTTAAAAAGAAAACAGAAGAAGCCAGAACCTGACAATTAATTCCCACTGAGCACAATGGAAACTTTAAACTGGGGGTCTATAGCAGCCTGACATACATTAACTTCCAGCACTAAGCTACCTGGCTGCAAGGATATTTGTGCCTGGCAAACTAAACTTATAGTAGTAACATGATTTGTACCACAGTCCAATTTTACCCTTCTCCTTCTAAGGGATCAGTAAATTAACTTGATGTTGGTGGCACTCTGTGCTGTAAAACTGCTGCTGTAATCCCTACTGGGTCTCCGACTGCTAGCACAGATCCTAAATTTGGAAATTATTTGCTTAAAGAGATCTGCCATTGATTAATAAGGGATTTTTTTTGAGACTTCATCTGCTTCTCTACATGAGGGATAATTCTACCCTGGCAAGACTGTAATTCCCAAGCCTGAGATTGTGCTGACATTTTCAATGTGTCCATGTGCAGGTGCTCAGCTCTTTTCCATGCCAAAGCCCTATTGATTTCAGTGGAGGGGAAAACAACGTGACATTGCCTTTGATTCTGGGAGGATTCATGTGGCCTCACAGACCACAATGTGCCTCTGGCCTCAAAACTCAGTATCCATCTCACTGGCAAATGCCAGAGGGTGTCCAAAAGCAGTTAAAGGTGGGGGGGGCACAAACTGACCTGTCCACAAATAGCCTGGGAAAGAGCTGCTCTGTACATCTGAGCATGGCAGGTTTGTCAGCAGTGGCTCCTTTGCACTGTGTGATGATCTGTTGCTCACTGCTGCGTCAAGGGCTCCAGCTGGGTGTTGTGCCCCTCAGCAATGCTCCAGGGAGGGCTGGGCCCCCAGACCACCACAGGAGGGCTGGGACATTGTAGAGTCATGATGGCTCACTGATAAAATAGTCCCTTCCTCCAGTCCAGTCTCTAGTTCCTGCTTTCTCTGCCTAGAAAGTGACATGATGTTGCAGAAGGGGGCTGAGGAGAAGAGGCAATGTTTTGAGTGCCAGTATTTTGGTAGGTAGAAGAGGAATTGCTCTGTGTGTTCCTTCTTTCTGGCAATAGGAGAGCTTTTGGAAATGTCTCCTCACTCATGTTCCTCACTAAACACCCCCTGCATATCCCCAAAGCTGACAACAAATTAGTGTGAGGGACTTCATTCCTACTGACAGGATGGGACTTTGTCACATAGTCCTGTGTCTAAGACCAAGTTTCTTGCTCTTCAAGAAGCCACTCAACCAGAGGGATCATTCCAGCTACTCAAACTTGGGTCTTGAGCCTCTGACATAAAACTTCAGGGAGCATCTGATTGAAATAAGCTGTTGACAAGCCCTTGTGGGATGCTGCCACCCTGAAGGGTAAGAAAGAGGAAAGGGAAAGGACTTCAGGATGGGCTGCAGGGTTTTGAGGGTCTCAACTATGCTGAAAGCAGAGACTGATATTTTGCTCATGCTATCCCAAAGCAGCTCTCTGTTCACCTGTGTTTCTGGTATTGCCTCCTAGGGCCGTTCAATGGAAAGTGAATCATTTCCTGGGTCCAGGCCTGTTTTCATACTTCAGTGGGAGTGATAAAAAGCTTGTCAGACAAAGCCAGTTTTCACAACACCCCCTGCATGTCCAGCCCATGCAGACACACACAAACACAAAGCCTTTCTCATTGTTCCCAGCTTTGTATTACCCAATTCCACCATTGTTTTTTCCTCTTATTGCACCTTGACCTGTATTCAGAGCAGCACCTCTGCATGTGTTGTTCTTCCCACAGTAACTGATGTACACGTGTTCCCACATGGATTATGCATGCACCAGATCTTCACAATTCCCTTGTGGCACCTGGCACAAGTTCAGAGGAGTTGAATTGGAAAGTGATGGCTTTTTCCCCTCTTATCACTACATGTAGATCTTCATTGGGTTGGTGACTTTCCAGCATATCACACCCACTGTTTGTGTTTTGTTTTGTTACTCTATTAGCTCTGCAGATAATAAATCAGTCTTAGAATTAGCACTTTGATGATGCCTTTCTGCCTCACAAGAATCTTGTTTTTAATTGAGATGAGGGGTAATTCTTTCCATGAAGAGTCAGCATGTGAATTTTCTAGCCATGAGCAGAGCATCTTCTGTAATTCCACAAACTGAGCACCTTCACCAGGCTGTCAGCTCCTGCTTCTGACTGCTTCTCTTGTGCTGTGGACTTTCACACTGCTCTGGGAATGCTTCACAGCCCAAAGATGCCACCTGCTTCCTTGTGAACTGCTGGAAAATGCTTTGAGCCCACCCTGTAGGATGAGTGGTGGGTGTGGGAGATGAACCAACAAAGAAGGCTTGAGTCAAGGGTGCCAATGGAAAGAGAAGTCTCCTGATGAGGTGGGTTTGATTTGGGCTGTTCCCACCATTAGGGTTAACCCCTGGTTTCAGCTCTGGTGCTGTGTTCAGCCATTATTTCCCAAAGTTCAGAGCTGTTGTCAGCAAATTGAAAGGTGGTTTGAACAAAGGACTGAGTTCCAGCAAGAAAGGGTCAAACTCAGCCCACATGAAATTTAGTCCCTAGTTTTAAAATAAAAACAGAATCACTTTAAGAAGTTAAGTTGAAATAGCAGCTTTATTTCTTCTGAGCATTCTCGTGTATATGCTGTAATTCACTCCTTCCCCATCAATCACAGTAATTGAGAATATTTTCTTAAAGTAATTGTGAATGAAATAGATGTGAAGAAATCACTGCCAATGGTCAGGCTGGGAATTCATCAACATGTCTACTGATCCTCTTAAAAAGGTATCATTGCCTGTTGAATTGTGGAGCCTAATGGAAGCAAAATTAATCAACAAAGTTAGGTTTATTTTTCCAGAGTTATAGACTTGATCGCATTTCCAATTCCCTGCTAAACAAAGCTATGGGACTACCTTTTGTTCAATTTGAAGCATTTAATGACTTCATAAAAAAGAAAAGACCCAGACTGTTGAAATTTATACCTATAAGAAGTTGTCATCTTTGCCTTATTTTCAATTTTCCCGTGAAGTTATTAAAACATTATGTGATCGTAATATATTTATGGGGAGGGGGAAATGAGGTGTAACTCTGACTGAGGCACAATGATTTGCTGTGAATTGTAGAGCATCAAGGGCTACAAACTTGTACAGAGGAAGATGTGTGTGTGTCTGTACAGAGAGTGGAGTTTTGAGTACATATATTCCATACTTGTTGCACAGAGTTTCTGTTCTCCCAACCAACATAAATATTAATGAGACTCAGAGGTATCAAACTCTGCTCAACAAGTTGAACTTAGACTCCCTCCTGCCTTTGAATTTCTTTGCCTTTTTCTTTTGTATACTGCATGACAGAGGATAGGAGTTTTCAAGCAAACTTGATGGTAGTGTTTTGCAGCTAACAAGCACAGAGCCTATTATTATTCCCCATGCCTTTATTCACAGGGGAGAAAAAAGAAAGCTATTAATGAACATAAGTAGCTTTCTAGGTTTCTGTTCTGCTCTGTCTTCTGTTCCTGCACCTTCCCTCTGGTATCTGAACTTCTGGCCTGTTTTGACAGCTGGGTGAAGAGCCAAACTTACCTTTGTGAGTAGGATGCTGAGCACGTTGACTGCTACAGCTCTGCACAAGGATTTTCTTTCTGCTGAATATCTGCCAGTGTTTTGTGAAGGATTAGGACTCCTGTGGCTGACTAGAGCTCCTAGTACAGCACCAAAGACAGACTTACAATTTGGAGAAACCACTGCTCTCAGTCTCTAGGCTTCATCTCCATGGGAAGAAGTCCCTGGAATGTCCAAGCTGAACAGAGCAGGCAGGTCTAAAAGATGTCTGAATTGACATGAAAAGATCCCCCTGATTTTCTGACCAAAAACACACTCTTGTTTTCCCTCCAGTGTGTTCTGAACATAATCATCATTTGTGGGAAAAGCTGGACTTGATATAAATAACACCAACTCATTGTCTTGAGCAGTGCTACTCCAGCTTCCAGTGGTTGAGGAGGGGTCCAAGCAGACTGATGGGTGTCAGTGTGAGTGATGGGAGGCATGTGTTCCTGTGTGCTAAAAGCAGCACAACACATTGCAGGGGATGGGGAACTGGAGCGGTTCCGACACAGCCACATATGGCTTCACATGCATAATGTGCAAATTCATCAGTCAAAAATATCCAAACACTTCATAAGGGTAAAGCACTGCTCCTACAAGGGCTGCCATCCCACAGACTTTGGGGGAGCAGAGTGGAAGCAGTGCCAAGTGCTTGCAAGTCCTCCCACAGAAGTGTTTTCCCGGATGGTCACATATAAACAACTTTCCTCATTTGAGACCAGGATTCTTATCTGGCTTTCACCATGTCCAGCTGACAGATTTCACCCACCTTCCTGTGTCACTTGCAGCTCCTCAGTTGTTCACTCTCTCTGTCACTTGCAGCTCCTCAGTTCTCCTGGACTGGGGGAAGCTGTCCATGCCCAAGCAGACTCGCCATGGCAAAGGAGTTTGCAAGACAAGTGCCTCACCCTCTGTTTGTTGGAAGATTGTTGGAACCCAGGGCACAGGGAATATTTCTCTGCCTGTCCTAAGAAGTCCTGATCCCCAGGAGAGCACTGCTTTTAACCTTTGTCCATGGAGAAAGCTTCCAAGACTTTGGGATGAGTTGGAATCTACGAGTGTGTGAAATAGATAGTAGTATAGTTTATCACAGGGTGAAAAACTTATAGTTTTGAATTTTGAGTATGGAGGTAGATAGAAGACAAGATGGGGGGTTTTGTGCTTTGTCTGATCTCCTTCTTGTTCTCCATCTACTCCATTTTCAGCAGTGTTGATAGCACAGAGTGACTGGTTAGAAAGAGCCACAATGCAGATGTTGTATGAACAGACAAATAATTAGTGAAGATGAAGAAGAGGGGGCTTCATCCTCATAGTGATAATGGTTGATGGACTACAGTATCCTGCTGCTCAGGAGAGAGGTTTTTTTGGCAGGGAACCCCAGAGGTGATGTCAGAGGTTGCTGGAAACAAGCACAGGGACTATAGACAGAGCTAGGCCTCTGTGCTTACTCAGGAATAAAGAGCCTTGGCAGAGCTGTGTGGGGAATCCAGCAAGGTATCTGCCCTCAGGATTCCTGACTCCAGTCTGCACTAATACTTGGGTCTTTCAGGGTTGCTATACCCACTCCTGAAAAAGAAAATGCAAAGAAAATAAATGCTGGAATTTTTCCCTTCGAGGTGTATCCCAGCACCAGTAAGTTTCATGTTTTCACATCCAAGCTGCTCTCCAGCAGCAAGATATGAGGGTCTGGGTCCACAAAAACCATTTATTTGTCCTTCTGGGACCAGCACATTCGTCACTTGGTAAGGTTTATTTCCATGGCTAATTTTGGGCTGCCAAGATGCATGGGGCTCCAGAGTGCAGCTTACTGTGTAGACTGCGCTGAACTGACAGGACAGGGCCATTTGCTGGCATGTGGAAGAAAAAAACAAAACCAAAAAAAAAATTAATTACATTGGAACTAAATAAGATAACCCAGAGAGTCCTTCTTGCAGCCAGCTCTGCTCCTGCTGGCACTAACTGCATAATGCCAGAGCAGAAAGCCAGGCCTAGCATGGCTGCTGGGAGAGGGCTTTAATTATTTTCATTCTCAATTTTCATTTCAGCCTTCCTAGTAATTTGTGTTGCCTTTGTTACCAGAACAAGGGAGACAAAAGACGCTTGCCTTGTGGATTCCTTGAAGCAGCAGTTCTTTGTGCTGGGGAAAGCAGCCTGCCTGACGAGCTGCTGGGAGTGAAACCACAAATCCACACAGGCCCAGCCTGGAGCACACACCCAGGGAGACTCCTCACAGCCAAATCTCCAGGGCAAGAAAGGGGTGCAGCCTTCTGCACCAGTCTATTTGACAGGGTTTTCAACACAGCATGGCCTCAGGCATGTGTTATTTGTTGTTACAGATTATTCCCTGTCAGGACCTGAGCTGCAGCACCAAGCTCTTCCCCCTTGGTCACCAAAGATGCTTTTGATAGAGTTAGTTCATGGTGGCAGCCACAGTGGCTGATTTGGGGCAGGAGTTGAGGAAGGAATAACTTTGTTCTTCTACTGAGCCTTGGTGCTTGATAAAACTGTGTATATGTGTTGAAAAAGAAAGAAAAATACTGGCATTAATGGAAGAGTGGATTGTTGAGACAGTTCCAGACATCCAGAAGACCATAGTGTTTTTGTACTGGAGTTGGACTGATAGGTGATGTTCCAGACTACACACACAGGAATGCTTTTTATTTTAATTTCCAGCTCAGAAGGCTTGCACCCACCATTTTGTCATTGGGAAATCACACTGCTTTCTGTACCTGCTTATCATAAAATAAAGAGCCTGATTGCCCAGCATAGCTTTCATTCCAAACTGCTTGTAAATTTAGGAGTGGCAATGGCAAAACTCTGTGGTATGTCAGTGTCAACACCCAGAAATCTGTGTGTCCTTTCTGCTTGTCCTCTGAACTGGCCATAAACACACAGGGGTTTTTTTTCAGACAACCATGTTAACAAGGAATTCTTCCTTTAAAGATACTGGAGTGCAACAGTCACCAGGCCTTTTTTAAAGATACAGCTAGGTCTGGAGAGGAAGGAAAATAGATGGTCCTTGTCATTGGCTGTCCAAACTGGGGCAGAGGAATCTGAGTATTGGAGTGAGAGGTCATGTAAGAATCTGTGTGCATGTAGGTGAATTTACCTGAATTAAAAAAAAAAAAAAATTAAAAATTTTTTTTAAAAAAGAGCTCCCTCAGAACTGTACAGAGAAGGATCTCTTTTATTAGAAAATATGAGGGGTTTGATGCAGTGATTACAGTGTTAGCCTGGTGCTGGAGACAAAATATGGCTATATGCATTAAAAGTATTGAAAATGGCTGGCTACTGCACAGATACACACAGCTGATGTAGTCAATGCATTCATTATTCTGGAAACACAGGCAGATCTTGTGCTTTGCTGTAATTTGCTGATGCTCTGCTTTTCATTCCATTTGAACCTGTTTCCCTTCATGTTAAATATTTTTTAAGCAGAGTTGGCTCTGGTGTTTGTAATGCCCTTAGCAGAATTTGGAGGTCACTGTAGCAGAGCAACTGGTGAAGATAGCAGAATTCCAGCAGCAATTGAACTGCTTCCATGAACTGCTCTTCATTGTGTCCTCTGGACATCTGTTGTGCTTCCTTAATGGGGACTGTTGGCTTTGCTCTTCAGGAACCAAGCAAAATATTCTCAAGTTCAAAAATATCCAGAAATGCTGACTAATTCAGACATAAATACAGAGAGAAACACAAGCAACAAAATAGTTTGTAATGCTTTTCAGCACTTAACATGAGTGTGTACCATCACCATTGAAAAGGAAACTTCACTGATCATTGACTGAAATTCCTTTTTCACTTCTTAAACAGCATGAGCCATGTCACATGAGATGAGCCCGGACCTTTGTGTTTCTTGATATAATGGACACAGCGCAGGAACACAGCAAGGGGATTTTGCTCAGCGTCTTTTGTACATACCTGGAGCTAGGAAAGAGGTTGTTTCTGGGCAAAGGGCAATATGAAAAGTGCTTTCCAGAAGTTTCCATCAGTTCTTTGCGAGTGAGTTGGTCTTTCAGAGGAATTTTCTGCTTGAAAATGCTAGATGTTTTTTCCTACTCTGTGCTGCAGACTCCTGCACGTTATGTTGTCATACTTGGCAGGAGGGCGAGGGGTAAAGAAGTGTTAAGTTATAATGTAAATTGAGTTTATTGCTGTCTGGCAGAATATTTTGGCAGCCTTTTGTGACAAAGCCTCTGCCACAAACACTTTTTAGCTCTTGGAACCAGGTCAAACCATTAATCTGGGTGTCTGCAGGGACATGTACAATGCTACAGCAGCTCCTACTGTCAGAAGATGGATGCATCCCTGGCTTCCCACTGCACACACTCACTTCTGACAGTGCTAGCCAACAGGTTTTCCTAGCAAGAAAGATTATTGGGGCAGGAGGAAATGACTGATTCAAAAGGGTCTGCATTAAACAGCTGCTCAAACATAATGTTTCCTGTTTCTCAGCGACTCAGGACAGGCACCACATCTTTCTTGAGACCATCAAAACTCAGCACAGGTCATTACTAACCTGCCAATCTGCCAGCTTCAAAGCAAGGCAGGGAATCTATCCCAGTCTGGCCCTCAGTATTCCATGCTCCATGTTCCTGTTTTCACCACAGACCCTCACAGAACCCTTAATGAGCCCTAATGCTGTGATACCTGCAGGGCACAAGGAGAAGCTGGCCAGAGGGTCTAGCAAGAGGAAGGACTCATCCCAAATGTCCTCCTAGCAGGATCTTCCAGTTCACTGTGTCTCTGTAGTAAGATGTGACAATACCCACTGAGTTATACCAAGTGTTCCTGTCATTCAGGATCCATTCTCCATCATTTCAGGTGAGGAAGGGAGGGAGAGAATGGTTGCAGTCAACTTCTTTACTTTCTCTGGCCCCAGGATAGCACCAGTTAAAATTAATGGGGCCACTGTGCATGGGCAAGCCTAGCAGAGGATTTCTTTGACAGAGTTGCAGATGGAAGGGTTAACTACAGGTCTAAAATAGCTTCACTACTCAAAGATTTTCTTGGAAAGCTTTGAAACTGTATGCCATTGTAGTTAGGTTTTTGTGTTTTGTTTTTTTTTTTTAATTAACATTGATCATTTGCCGTACCAATTAATGCAATTATGTGGTCCAAAATAAAACATCCTACCAAATCTGTATCATATGCTAGTCCTCCTAGGAAAACAATTCGGCCATAGCAGAGTGAAGCAGTGGATTAGCCAAAGAAACAATTTCTGTTAATAAATAATCTTTTGGGGTCTTTTTTTTAGAAGAAATCATACATTGCCTACATGTAGAGTCATAACCCATTTCCTTTTCAATTGGAACTAATGAAATTATTAATGTTTAATTACTGGGCTGTCATATTAACTATCCATTATTTTTTTTAAATAAAATTTAAAAATGTGAAATGAACATTAAAATTTAGGAAATGGTCTCAATACTGATATTTCCTCTTGGGATACAGGTAGGATTTGAAGTTTCAGTAACTTTGGAAGGTGGGTGTTCAGCCATGCATTTGTATCTGATTTTTCCAGTTAATTTCAGTGACCAGAGAAATTTACAGGAACTGTTATTTTCCCAGTTCTGCATCCAAGGGATACATTGGAAAACAGAAACATGACCTGAGCATAACCCCCCACTGATCTATAAGCTATATTAATATGACTGTGGGTGGTAGGGATTTGTATACTTGAATCCAACATTTTTTTTTTCCTCTCAAGTGTTAATCCTTTACTTGGAGCCCACATTTAAAAGACTTGGCTTCCCAGGACCACATCATGTGTTTTCCAGGCTGGTGGGCACCTCACAGATCCACTGGTGGGAATTTGTTACCATCAAACCCGAAATGAGAGCTTAATTCTGGATTTGCCTGAGGGCCAAACCTTTTCTACAGTTACAATCCACATCTAAATACCAGCACTTTGATCTTCCCTGCTTCATGGACTCCACTCTTTTATCCTTAAAAGAGAATCAGCCAGATTTGTAGTGGAGATTACACCTCACTTCTTTGTGCCTCTGCTTGCAGGAACACCAAACCCCACCTTTCCCAGCCTGTTCCCTCTCTGGGTGGTGGGGTGCGAGGGTGTTCTGGCAGGGTGTTCCATCCCAGCCTGTGAGATAGTGCCCTTCAGACAAACCCAGAGACAGAAACACAAAGAAAGGGGGCAGAGAGAAGACCTCCAGCTTCATTCTCCACCCAGCAGTTCCCAGGCTCTGGAGGACTCCAATGCCATCTCTCATACATTGATGAACTCACACCTGCAGCCAGCTGGGGAAGCCCAGCAACAATCCCCAGACCAACACAGTGGTTTTCTGATCAGCCCAGAGGGGCACATCAGGTCAAGTGAAACACTTTGCAAATAGGTGGGGAGAAATCAATTAGTAACTAAAAGTAATTCCTTCTTTCTCAAAACACTGACTAAAAAAAGAAAACTTCTGGGATTTATATATTTTACAATTTTTAACAGTTTTAAAGTATTAAATAAAGCTGAAAAACCAAAGTGAAATATCATTTTGACTGTCAACTTTTTTATTCACTAAAGCTGCTATGAGAAATGGGAGGATTGGGCTGTATCTCCCATACCTGTTCTATACATATTTTTTAGTATTGCTAGTGAGCTGAAAGAGTATTTTTCAGTCATCCTTAAAAAGCTCCTGAGTGATCCCTGCCCTGAGCTTTGGCATGGGACATAAAAAGATGGGTCTGAGGGGTTACCTGTGGTCTCTTTTCTAGGTCACTCATCTGGGCCATGAGGCACAGAGGAGTTTGACTTCTGTCAAACACACATTTGAATTCAAAGAGAGAGATCACAGGAGGAGCACAGAAAAGAGCTGGGCTTTGTGCTGTGGGGCATTTGCAAGATGAATGGTGCCAGAGCTAAAGGACATGAAATCAGGACATGCACTTGGCAGGAGGACTGCAGCACAGGCAGCAATGGCACTGGTCCAGCTGGAGATCTCTGGAGGAGATTATCCCAGGCTGCTCCGTGAATCCTCCAGCATCCTCTGCCTCCAGGGCTGTGAGATGGGACCTTCAACAGAATCAAAGTGGGGTCATGTGGTATTCACATAGCCTCTGAACAGAGAGAAGCTGTGAAACAAGCAGAGAAGAAGGAAAACACAATTCTTTTCTCACTTGCTGTGCCTGTGTTGTGCTAAAGCAGAATGCAATATGGAGATTGTTTACCCAGAGTGAGGATGTTTTGTTTCCTTGGCGTGTGTGTGTGTGTGTGTGTGTGTGTGTGTGTGTATGTGTATCAGACTATCACGGGACAATCACGAGAGAATCAGAGATGAGTGCAGGTCTGTGCAGTTGTGAGCAAGAGCGAGTGCATGGCAGATTCACTTTAGATAAAATGTACATAGCATAGTATAATAAAGTAATTCTTTGGTCTTCTGATGATGGAGTCAGATGCATCATTCTCTCTCCCCTTTGTCAGAGTCATCTTTGATTTACAATAGGGTCAAACCCAGTGGAAATTCATGGTGAAACAGGGCCCTTCAGGGTCCTTGCAGGCTGGATGAGATGCAGATGAATAGGTGGGGAGCCCCTGGGATGAGGAGGGCTCTCCTTGGGCAGGAGCACCGTGCCTAGAGGGTCTGGGAAAGCGGCTCACAGCTTGCTTTGGTGTGAACTCTTTCTCCTCAAGTGCATCCAGGTGAGCTTTCCTGTGCTGCAGAGGCCAGAGCAGCAATTCCCAGCACACCGAGCCTGTGATCCATCCTGTAGTGCTGCTCTGGGCACGCTACGGAGCTGGAGCTGCTCCCTCACACCCCGCAGGGTCCGGCAGGGCTACCAGGACAGCAGCTGTTGGGAAGGATGAAACTTTGACAAGAAAGTCTCACAGATATGTGTGCTTAGCAGAAAGATTTTTAAATGTAGAGTCTGATGAAGAATAGAGATGGAAGCAAGTTCTGATACAGAAGAAAAGAATTGCTGAGCCAGTCTTACTGGATAACCAAGGAGGCAAAGGGTGTGTTAGTTAGAAGGGTTTTTTATGGCTTAGAGCAAAGGATAAACCCACCTCAAACAAGAAGATGTTTTTACCAAGCAGAAAGATAGCACAAGCAAACAAGTCAGCAAAGTTGCAAGTAGAAAAAAGGTCTCAGAATTTTCCACTGCAAGAAACTGAAAAACAACTTCTAGCTTAAACTGTAGTGTACTGACTTTTAGTGATTGGAGAGCCATAACATGAACATGGTAAATTTAGTAGTTATGATAGGCTATAGATAATAGTTAAGGTATAGATTGGTTCTACTGTATTAAGATGCTCAGCAAAGAACAGTATATAATGCAATGTAACCAAAAGAAAAGTCTATAATGCATTGTAACCAAAACCAAAGGGTCTCCAAGCCTGCCTGCAGCTGGAGCTGACAGCTGTAGGCACAGGCTCTGTCACCCATGACCCTGGACTGCTGTAACATCTTGGATGTAATAAACTGCATTTTGGAGAGCCTCTGGAGTCCTGCATCTCTCATTTAGTTTCTTACAAGCAGCAGTGCCACAATGTCACACAGAGCTCGGGTGATGGCCCATGGCTGCAGTCATTTCAGCTTTCAGATCTTAGGATGGCTTTCCATGCTTCTTATCACTGCCTGGTGCTGCTGTGATGTCCTGTGGCTCACAGAGCAACCCTGTTCTGTTTTACTTTCCATGTCCTGGCTGCACTTTTATCTCTCTGCCCTCATCAGGTGCTTCCTGCCTCAAGCACATGTGTTTTCCCCTGGGAAAATACACTTTTTCTTAGTGACAAAGGCAAAGCTTGAGATAAACCATCTCAGTACAGCAAGATTAACAGAGGTTGAGAGAAAATAAATGTGTGGTCATCACCTAGTGTCAGAAGCGTTGAACAGATAGGAAGCTGAATGCCCCATTCACCATTTTTCTAGACAAGAGGTAAAAAAGCCAGAAGAAATTGCAGTTGTGTGCTACTGGAAGAACAGAGTGCATCACCTCTTCCCTTCTCACTTGCAGGGAACAGAGCTTCTCCTTCATCTCCAGGTTAAAATCTCACCTACTTGTGGGTGGGATACTGTTTTGAATACTACCACTCATGCTCTTCATGATTCCCAATTTCCTACCCCAAGGATATAGGGACCTGACTGTCACCTACCTTGCTTTCCTCTAGTTGTAGCCAATGGCTGAAACAAGCAGTCCATGAATGAGAAATGGCATCACCTCACCAGGAGAGAAGGCAAATTTACCTGTTCTCCACATGATGAAAGAATGGAGCCAGTGCGACAATTTTCCATTGAAATTGGGGTTTGGAAACAAACAGTTAGCACCTAAATAAGTCTATTCACAGAAAACACCCGTGTCTCATGGAAAATGTCAGTTTTTCAGATAGAGAAATGCATTAAAATGTCATATGTCAAAATATATCAAAGATATTTTGTCTGAACTAAAGCTGAGGTGGGGTTGTTTGCAAAAATTCAAGCAGGGAGAAGTTTGACTTCTCTGACTGAATAATTATTACAGCTGGCTTTATCCACAGTGCACTGTAAGTGTGTACACACAGGAAAAAAACTGAGATATCTGAGTGATAAAATTAAGGGAGAAACAGGGCACTGAGTGTTCTGGATAAAATTGTTACCATTCCATCAGCTCTCTGAGAGCCTTCAGCCCCAGTGAGGTCAGCTGGCATTTCTTTCTCACTCTGCAATCATCACTGGTGGCATCAGGATTATCTCACAGAAATGACACCTTTATTTGGCATGCTGCTCAGCATAAATCCAGCAAGGGTTGCCCTTTTTTATTCCCAGGTATTGTCACGCACGGATCATTCCCCAGCTGCTGGTGCTGTGTGTTGGTGTGGCATGGGAGCTCCTGAGTGATGCTGCACCAGAGGCTGCTTCTCTCCTCTACCTGGCAGCACTGCAGGGAGGGGCTGTTTTGGGCTCACACCACCCCAAACTTGGCCCCTTCTGAGATGCGGACACACCCCAGGGCTGCTCTGGGTGTCCCCAGGAAAGCTGCCAAATTGCACAGTCTGAATGCAGTCTGGAAAAATCTGTTTACATGATGCACTCGTACAGCTGGAATGATTTAGCTGCTATTTCAAGCAAACCTTCCTGTGAATGTAAAGGGGCATCTTGAAATGCATTTCAAACACAGAAATGAGGGACTCTGCTCTAGCTCATTTTCACCTGCAATGTGTCATCTCTTAAGTGGCCTCAATTTGCCAGACACCAGCAGGGAATTTGGTGTGTGAATGCCACTCCTGCAGCTACATATTCCAGTTACCCACACCATGGCCAGCAGTCTGCTTTAAATACACTGGGGTGTAACCCTGACCCCGACTAACAGCAATAACAAAAGCTGTCCTGGATATCATCTCAGTGATTGCTGTGCACAGGACTCTCAGTTTGAGGCAGGGTGAGCTCTGACACAGTAGGTTCAGCACAGCTAGAGAAATCCTCCCCAGAACAATGAGTTTTTTGCATCCTTTATACACATAGGAAATCAATTTATACTGAAGTCCCAGTAGTTTATCTGGGGTTCCCTTCTTAATATCTCTGCTATAGAACACCTGACAAGAGCTTCCCAAGTGGCTGCCTGCCCTGAAGAGAGAGGAGACATCAGCAAGGACATACCAAGACATCCACAGATGTGTACTTGGATGCAGCCCTGAAGATTAGAGCAATAGCATCATCCATAGTCAACTAGAATTTCTCTTCTACAGGCAATAAATATTGGATTATTTATTTTGCATCACGACTGCCTACTCCTCTCCTTTCTATTTTTCCCTCTGTATGGTAAGGAAAGAGCATATGATGAGTGTAGTATATTATAACTGAATATTAATCTCCTCTATTCAGTCAGTGCATGCATTCATTTATATGGATGATTTGCTAGTTTTGTTTGAATACACACACGCATATTTAAAAGCGAGGTTTATTATGAAAAATGCCCTCGAATTAACTCCTCTAAAAGATGCCAATATTATTGGCAAGAATTGCATTTTATTTTCTTTGTAAATGTGCTGCTTCCTTAAACATTCATTCCTTTGGAAATCCAGTACTTTTCCAAATGCAAAGGCAGTGGTGATGAGCAACTGTCATTCCCACATTAAAAAGCAAAATCAAGCCTTGATCTTTCTACAGCAGATTAGGGAAAGAGATAAAAATGAGATGAAAGCCTCAAATGTCTGTTCCACTAGATTCGAGGCATTCTTTTTGTTTTAGTTCCGCACTCTGCCTCTTTAATTCCCCCTGGCTCAAATGCCAATTTTCTGCTATGTTGGCATGACTGCCGAAGAATTGCTTCTGTTAATAAACTGCACAAAATAGCTGAGCAATTAGGCAATTAAACTGTTTTAAATTTAATTTAAAACCCTGGCATTTTGCTAGGAGTACTTTTTTCCTTTAATCCCATCTTTTTTTTCTGTGGTGGGAGGTAAAGGGTGAGTTGGAAGGGTGGGAAGGCAGCACGGTGGTGAGGGAAGGGTCTGGTGTGATCAGAGTTGACTCAGGCAGATAAGTGTGAGGGCTGTCCACTTTGGGGAGCACATTCCAGCCTTGTCCCTTATTAGAACAAGTAATTTTTTCCCTAACATTTAACACACAAACAAGCTTAATCTGATTTCCATCCTGATCCCAGATGGGTATCAGGGCTTGTAAGCAAATGATTTCAGGAGCTGCCTACCTGCTCTTGGCTGCTAATTCAGAATAAAAAGGAGTGCTGCAGAAAACACAGGAATTACTATGCCTGGGGGTGAGCAACCTGTTCTGCTCATCCCTGCGTGTTCCCACTGCATTCAAGGGCATTTCTCTGGGTTACCTGAACTGTAGGAAAGTTTGTCCCTTGGGCTTATTTGACCTGTACTTACAGAGTTGGGGTTTTTTTGGTACAGACTGAGTTTGCATTTTGCTAAAGGCTCTCTTGCTGACTTGCTATTGGTGGCGGCACAGGGATTCACCCTTCCCAGAAATGGGGCGCAAGGGAATGGTGAGAGGGCTTATTCCATCATGCCACAGCTGCATCCCCAAGCCCATCATCCCCTGCCTTACCCCACTGCCAGCCAAAGCCCCTCCTGTGCCACCCATACTCTGGTAGCCCTCTTCTGTTGTGCTACATCCCTTCCCAACCCAGCCATCACCCCCAGGCCACCATCTAAAACCTGTGCATGGTCCACTGTTCCAATCCATGCTTCCAATCCATCCCACTCATCTCCTAAGCAAAGTTCTCTCAATACCCACAAATCCTCAGCTGCCCAATGCCATCCCTGTCCACTGCTCTTCCAACCTCTCTGCTTCCCACCCTGCACTGCATCTGACCCACAACCTTAGCACTGCCAGGTTTTCCACAGCAACCTGTCCTCTTTACTTCTCAGTGCATTAAATCTCTTTTCTTACCATGATGGCTGGAAGAAACAAAACATTCTCCTTAGTGTCCTGATAAAATTTTCTGCTAATAGAAACACATCACGTTTTCCAAGCCTTTTTTCACTACCTATATTTGGATGAATGATGGCACAGCTAAGCAAAACACCCTGTTGTATACCCTGCAGTGTTGACTGTCTTCTCAAGAAAAGCTTGTATCTCCATGGTCACATCATGGCTATTTTTAGTGAACCAGTCATTCCTGTTATTCTCCAAGTGTTTGAAATTAAAAATAATGGAAAGAGAATTAAAAGTATTCTTCTAAATGTTACAGTAGTCACATGCTGTTTGCAAAATTCCAGGTGAAACTCCATCTCTCTCCCCCCTGAGCTAATGGGGATATGAACATTAACAACATTCACGTCATCGTTGCAGTCAGACTCACATTATCATTTCCACTTAATGCACCGTTGGGACCAATCCTGTGGTAGCTGGGGAAATGTATTATAAGTTAATTCATTATTTCTGATGTGATTCTGTGCTTAATCGAGATCTCCTGTTCTGCACAATGAACCCACTTGAGAGTCAGTCCCAGGAAGTTCCTCTCTCTGAGCCTCAGCATCCCCAGCCCGGGTGCTGCGGAGGGGCTGCAGCAGTGCAGGCTGCAAGCAGAGAGCCAAGGGCTGCAGGTGCTGCAGGGCCTGGGCTGTGAGACATGCCAGGGAAACAGGCTGCCCAGGGCAGAGCTTCAGAGTGAGGCACTGAGGTAGCAGTGTATTTTCTGTATTTTTTTTTTCATTTTTTGTATTTTGGACCTCTCAGAGAACCATTGCAGAGCCTTTTTTGTCTCTGTGTGTTAGCATAGATTGCAATATTAATTTCTGTTCTCTCCTCCCTCCTGACATTGACTCTCCACCACAAGCCCTTTGGCTGTCCAGTCCATTTTGACAGCAGGGCAGGATCTCTGTGTTTATGCAGTTCCCAGCATGAAGGAAAACTGATTTTTTGCTGGACCTTTAGCTGCTAGTGTAATGCATATAATAATAATATTACATCCTTGAGCTCTCTGTCCTGTTTCAATGGATCTGACAACATTTTTAGAAAAAAATAGGTATTTATTATACAGATGTGAGCAAGCTCTAACATTAAATGGACAGCACATAATTCCAGATCATCTTCTGAGTGTCACAAAACCCCAAACTGTCACAGGGATGATATAGGGAGGGATAATTAAGATAATGGGTTGGTCTTTATGTTTGTACATTGCTTAGCAGCCATCAACAGAATTACAGCTCCAGGCAGACCTCAGAACACTTCAAGACTCCTTGGTAACAACACGCAGTTCAAACTTCAGAACAGGAAAGTCCAGGCTTTGCCTTTGTACATTTGCAAGATTTTCAGGCACCATAACTCTTAGAAGAGAAGCATCAACTTTCCTGATCCTACAGGCAGCAAACTGGACTCTCAGGCCAGCAGCACTGACAGAGTCCTGCTCTGGTGGTGACCCACAGGTGGGAGGCGACAGCAGTTCCCCATGGGGCAGCAGCTCCTTGCTGGGCTGTGCTGAGCACACAGCTACACCTGGGCATGCTGATGATGCCACTTCAGTGCCTGTGCTGCTTTATTCCTGCCGGGCCCAGGATTATCCAGCAAGGCCTTCCTTAGGGTCAGGGGGCTCTGTTCAGATGTGCTTCAAGAGCCACACTGAGGTCACAAACCACTCCTTGGACACTTCTGCTTCATTTTGCAAGGCAGGGATTAAAGGATGTCCCAGGAACTTGTTTGATTATTGTAGTTCCTACAAATGCCAGCAGAGGTTGTATTGAAATGTGAGATAAACACGTATGCAAATAATACATTGACTCTGATTCAGTCATGATGATTTTGCCAATAAATATACAATCACTTTATAATACATTACATTTGTATATTTTAAACAACCTAATTGATAGCAGCATAAAAGCATTAAATTACCATATAGCTAAACTACTATACCACACTAGACATCTATTAGCATACTACATGTCAATCAGTGTTTTACCAATTAATGGCTATCTAATTATCTTGCTATAATGAGCTTGTTAAATGCCAATTAAATGGCAAGATGTTTGAATGCATTAATAAGAATGTAATTACACAGTTATTGGTGACATAATTTTCACATCATTAACTAGTAACTTATCCTTATTAAGTTTAATAAGTATATTCTTTTAACTTCCCATTGATCCCAAATTAGGATACAATCGCCAGTCGGTTAAGGCTGAGTGAGATGGCTGTAATTATCAGGATCATTATTGGAAAAGTTTAATGTCTCTGATGTTATAAATAAGCAATAACTAAAGAATGCACTGGAGCAAAAGCCAACTGAAAGTGTAACTACACTGTGCACAGAGATTCTAACCTGGGATAGAGAGCCTTCGTCCAGACAAGAAATGCTTTTCTCATAAGAGACCAGCTTTTGAACCTGGAAATTGTAGTTGGTTTGCATAGCAGAAGGTGAAATCTCCCTTATCAAACTTTCCTACCAGAGTGCTCCACATGAAAAGGAACTGATGAGAAAGGCTGAGTCCTCACCTGGTGTGTCCTCCCCAGGTGAGGACACCCTGGGACATTCCAGGAGCTGATGGTCTGGGGTGATGCTCACCTTGCTTGCTCAATATGGCTCTTGGGGAAATAATTTCTGCTAGCTTTTGTTTAGCTGAGATGGATGAGGTGCAATGATAAGTCCACAGTGTGCTCCTGCCTGGAGAAGGGCAGCAGAACCTGGTGGGACCAGCCCTCTGCTGGAAACTCTCAGATTATTTGAGATTATTCTCATTTACCCCTCATACTTACCCTGAAGTTTGGACAGGTAATGTAAGCCATCTTATCTTTCTGTTTGCTGGGACTTGTGAGAGTAAAATAATCAGTAATGATAATGAGGTATCCAAAACATCCAAGTCAGGGGCTGCAGAAACATTGATGCCAATGGCAGCTCCCCACAGAGCAAGTATCAGAGCAAGTCAAAGCAGTCCACAGGAAGCTGAGCTCAGATCTCCGCTTCAACTGTTAGAATGTCATAGTTTGTATAAAAGAAAATAGCCAATCTTCCATCTCAAATCTTTTATTTATGAAAGGGAAATAAATCACCCTGTGCATTTCCACACCAGGAAAAGCTATTTAACCAAGCGAGCATGCGTGAGCCATGGCAAATGCACAAATAGTTCTGCATTAATCTTTTCCTGCACCCTCTCATCCTATTTTTGCAAAATATTGGGTTCATACCATGTCTACTGTATTTGAAATGAAGAAAGTGATTGAGGGCCATTTACTGAATTAGGCACTGTACTGAGATATGTCTGCAACAAAATCAGCCCTCGGC
Source organism: Zonotrichia leucophrys gambelii (assembly GCF_028769735.1). Taxonomy (NCBI): domain Eukaryota; kingdom Metazoa; phylum Chordata; class Aves; order Passeriformes; family Passerellidae; genus Zonotrichia; species Zonotrichia leucophrys. The sequence goes on along the minus strand of NC_088182.1, from coordinate 10,283,110 downwards.
CTCAGTGCCTTAATTAGCCACTCCACTTGATGAGTGCCATGGATCCCAGCGTAGCCCAGTGTGTATCCTGCGTCCCCAGCTATAGATGCACTGCACATCTCCAGAGGAGCTTGGCCAGTGTTTCCAGACACCAGGAGACAAGAGGATGCTCAGCAGTCCATCACAGCTCAGCAGAAAACTGCAGCCTGCATGTGAAAGTGTTTTTCTGAACTGTGGCCATGGAAGTACCTCATCTTTCCCAAGGATGTAACCTAGCCCTCCTCTAACATTTTTTCTTTTTCTTTTCATATATCTTTCTGACTCCTTCAGGATTTTATTAAGAGAACTGGGGAGGTCTGTTGAATTCCTGTGTCTCCTGAGATGTATTTAACAGGAACGTGTTGTTCCTATCTTGGACACATAAGATGGGCAAATGCGTACACAGACATCACAGGAACATCATCTTCTATTGATCTCTGCTGATGCAGGCGCATTGTGGATGTGTTTTGCTGCTTTAAAGAATTGTTTTCAGTGGATACTTGTCAGGTTCTTTCCATCCCTCAATTTCATCTTCTTACAAGAGGGACAATTTTGTGTGAAAACACAGAGGTTCCCTCCTTTTTCTCAACAAAACAAAAATAAAGAAAGGGGAGAGGGGGGTGGGGAAATAAACCCTTCCACCTCTTCACAGCATTTTTGTTTTTCTCCCCAAAAGCAATATGAAATCGCACTGAGCAGGTATGCTAATAATCAGCATTGAGTGCAGTAATGATGTGTCTCCTGCACTGAAGCTCCTGACAGGAAAATCATGACCTGCTCCCCACAGGTATCAAAGTCACTAATTACCCATCAGGTGCTCCAGATCAGCGTTCATTAGAGGAGCCAACACTCTGTTACTCAGTCATGGGGAGTCTCTTTCAAGTCTGGGCACTTTTCCTTTTGATAGAAAAAGTCTGCATCAGCACAGGCAGCACATTTGCTTTCTGCCACTTGCTGACTGCTGTGCTGCACATGAGACTCCAAGCTGAGGGTGCTGCAAGTTCAGCTGAAGGCACAACTCAGCACTGCTTGGAAAATGTTCAAAAACAGATCATGGAGATCATTTCTAGGATCTGCTGCTGCTGCTGCTGCCCACCTGGCCTAAATCTCTTTTCAGCAATGTCCCCAGTGCTGCCATCTAGATCCAGGTGTTTCCTGTGCCTCTCAGATGAACAGATGAGCTAAAGAAAATGGGTTGTTCCTGTTTTGTTTTTTTTTCAGGGCTGGGCTAATCAAGGTAGTTCTGCTATAACTGCATTCATAGGCTAATAAGATGATAGGTAGAGCCCACCTTACTAAATCCAAATCTAAATGTCCCTGGTGTCTGCATAGACCAGATTTCCCTGGAGCTCTGTTTTCAGACTCATCTGCAACAGGATTTATAATTCTGCCTTATATCTATTTCCTTGTTAGAGCCTTTCTCCCTCTCTTCCAATTTTTTTCCTTCCTGCTAGTTGCTTTTACTACATGTCTTTGAAACTGAAAATGGTACTTAACAATTAAGAATTTTTTTTTTTGCATATTATCTCTACAGTGGCACTCACCAGAAGAAAATAATAAGGAGTCAGCACTGGTAATGTTACACAATTTATAGGTTACCTAGTTCAGAGAGACACTGGAGCCTTTCTATGCACTGAAACATCCAGCACTGATCACTGTTATGGCCACAGCACCTTGCTTGGGTGAACCATTAGTGTATTGTAGCATAGAAATCCCTATAGTGGCTATAAAACACATTTATATATCTATAAAACCAGGATACTCTGGTCTACTGAAAGCACTTAGATACTTGGATAAAGAACATCATGTGGGAGCTGGATGTTCAGGGGAAAGAAAGAAGCCACACTCAGGGTTTGAGATCAGCATTTATTTTCAGGCATCTGCAAGGAAAGCCCATCAGTTTGATGATTATCTGAACATATGTGGAACATTTGTAAAAAGCTGGGAGAATTCCATTATGTATAAGCTGCTTAAAAAGTGGCTCACTTAAGGTTATTACATTGCTGCTTTGGGTTATTTTTGTTTAATTCAAACTCTGCAGTGGGTGAGACTCAATTTCAGTTTAAACAATCATTTCAGTGCCTTATCTTTCTCATCATCTTCTGTACCTACCAAATTTGCAGTGTGGGATTCAGATAAATAAATACATGATTACACACACACTTGCTCATCATTTTCTCCATGACATTCCGTTTTCTGTGAATAAAGAAAATGGCTTTCAGGGTGCTTTTTCCTTCTCCTTCTAAGTGAATGATTTCCAAAGGGCCTGTCTGTCCAGAAGAGATTAACACTCTTGCCTTAGAATGAGGCCAAAGCACAATTTTAGTGTCAGAAAATCAGTTTTGAATCCACAAAAGTTCCCATTCAGAAGTCTATTTAAGAATATACTTATAAATTGTCTTCTTTAACCTGCTCCATCTGAGGGAAGAATAAAAATATTTATCTACTGACCCAAGAAAATGCTTCAAACAAACTGCCCTGTTGATAAAATGAGTAAGATAATGTGGACTATGATTTTTCCCCATAAGAAAATGCATATTTGACAGCTTTTTAATTAGCTCTGCCTCAGCCTGGGTCCCCAGTGAAAAGGCTGCATGATGTTTCTGAATGCAGACTTTGAGCATCCAAAGCAAACAGTGCAGCAACATCCTCTCTGGAAAGACCTTTCCACCACTAAAGGACTCCCAACCACACAACACCAGACCAATAGTAATCAAAGAAAAAACTTTCAGTGCCAATACTCTTTTAAAAGTACTGAAAAGAGAGCATTAAAAGACATGAAAAAACCCATTCTTCCCCTCAGGAGAGCCTTCATGGAGGAACCAACTTCGGGGAATATCTTTCCTTCAGAATTCTGCTTTCATATTAATATCCTTAAGATTTCTTAAGTCTATGTAAGAAGAAAGGGACATTTTCTGTAGATCTCTTTCAAACAGCAGCTCTGCTATCAGTTCAGTGAACTCCTCCTTTCCACAGGGCAGAGCAGGCACCTGGTGATTAAAATTCAGCCCAAGCCAACCAGATTCAGATCTTATGCAATGTCATGGCAAAAGTTTCCAGGCACTGTGCACCTCTCCTCTCTCCATGGTACATTTTTCCATATGGGGGTGGAAAATGGCTGAGCTGTGTGAAACAATGCAAAATTGCTCTCTCAGGCATATTCTTTGCTCCCCAAATTAAAGTGCAAAACTTCAACTGTGCTTCCCTCTGTGTCCCTCCTCGTGGATTGGTAAATTGGGGTAAATTGTGAATGCTCTTGAATTCTGCTTATCACAAGCCTGGTAGCTCGTTACACCCTCTGCTTTTCCCCCTCAGATGGTATAGAAATACAACAGTGTAACTAACACTTCTCCTCATTTAGAGCTGCAGGTGGTGGGAGTACGTGTGATTTTATTGTCTTTACTTGGTAATTACAGGTCTGTTCCTCTTCCCACTGCCTCAGTGGGATGCTTGTATAGTGCACGTATTTAAGTCCTTTCAGGTGTTCTCAAGGTGGATTAGCATGGAATATTGCACAGTGCAGAATGGTGCCTGTGACCACTGTCTGTAAAGGGGTGCTGGCACACAGGCTGGCCTGACTGCTTCTATGGGCACGAGGGCAGTGTGAAGCCTGGCTCAGACACAACTCATCCCAGGAGGGAGAGGAGAGCTGGGATTTGGGTGGACCTGCCTCCTGGCAGAGTGTGTCTCCACACCCATGAACAGGGTGCCTCCGCAGAGGGTGCAAAGTGCCGTGGCCCCAGCTACTGCTGAGACCCCAGGCTGCACACACACATCAGGTCATTCCAGGAGTCTTCCTGTGGGGTGTCCCTTCCCTTCCCTTCCCTTCCCTTCCCTTCCCTTCCCTTCCCTTCCCTTCCCTTCCCTTCCCTTCCCTTCCCTTCCCTTCCCTTCCCTTCCCTTCCCTTCCCTTCCCTTCCCTTCCCTTCCCTTCCCTTCCCTTCCCTTCCCTTCCCTTCCCTTCCCTTGCACACTCTTGCATATCCTGGCTCACTTGTGCACACTCTCGCACACTCAGGCATGCTTGTGCATGCTTGTGCACACTCAGGCATGCCCTCGCACACTTGGGCACACTCAGGCACACCCTTGCACACTCAGGTATGCCCAGGCGCACACGGGCACACTTGCACACACCCTTGCACATTTGGGCACACCCTTGCATACTTGGGCACACCCTCACACACCTGGGCACACTCAGGCACACCCAGGCACACTTGCACACACCCGGGCACACTCTCGCACATTCAGGCACACCCTCACACACCCGGGCACACTTCCCAGATAAATACAGGAACTGTTGTATATAATTAAAACTGCACTCCACAGTCCTCTCTCCATCAATAACAAGGGCCAGCAAATTCCAGCTCCCTTCATAGTCCCCTCCTGAGTTTTCATTTCTCTCCTGTATTTTCAGGGGTTTTGTCATATATTTGGTTATAAATATTACCATTTAAGAAGGGAACAATTGAGGGATATCCACCTGAGGTCTGAAATTATATTCTTTTTATTATGAGTATTGGAGAAGGATGCACAAGGCATCAGCAGAATGTTGCAGCATGGGTTATAGATTGCTGCTCAGCAGTTGGTGGGCTGGCTATTTCTTTTAATTGCTGATACTGTATTTTCAGACAGTGCTGATCTTATGACAAATCTTTTTGGCTACTTTTCTGCAATTAAGCAATTTAACTGATAGTTGAAAAAGTTTTTTCACAAAATAAATACTCCATCGTACAAATACACATGTGCCTGTACATGTATGGAGATGCACACGAGTGTGTGCACATGCACAGAGACATGAAACTCCATTTCACACCAGTTCTGACAGGGACATTTCCTTTCCCATAATTCTAAATCTTTTCTTGTGCTATCTGAAAAACTCAGAATTTTGCTTTCCCAGACAATTCTTGCCCTTAATGAGATATTTTACAGTATTTTCTTTTAGTTCAAAAGCCCAAATATCCAGTGAAAAGCTGTTTCAATGACAACTCTGTGTGTGTGTGTTTGTGTCACTTTCAACCTCAATGTGCCTGTCCCATTTTCAGCTCCTGAACTCTAAATAAACTGTGCTCACTTCCAAGAGTTATGGATTTAAGGTAATTGCACCATTACCCTTTTCATTTGTTTAATTATTTTTTTTCCTTCAGCCTGCTCTGTTAGTTTATCATACATGTGGTCTAATTAAAGTTTCCTGCAGGACATTTCATCCAGAATAAATAATGACATTGCTCAGAAGGGCTTTGGTTACATTTTTTTTCTTCCAACTGTGCTGAAAGGGAGGTTGCTGTCTAAAAAATCTGTGCCTGGGTGGAAGAGACAGTTTTATAATTGCATTTCCAGTCTTCTTTGTATTCTTTTGTGTTATATGCTTGTACAAGAAGAAACTGGACAGGCCTGTTGGATGGCAGCCAGGCAGAATTGTCAGAGAAAGAGAGACCAGATTGAAAATGAAATAGAAAGGGGGAAGAGAAATAAAAAATATCAGGATGATCTCTCAGAACAATGACTTAAGAAAGTGAAACTGGAGGAGAAAATAGCAATTTTGTTTTGTGTCAGCTTCTGAAGTTTTAAAATTGTCTTTTGCTTTCTGTTTGGTGGTTTTTTCCTCCAGTTGTGACAGAGAAAAGTCAAAGTACAGGGACGTGTTTCAGAAATGGAACTGGGACAAAACATTTGTTTTCTGACTAAGAGTCAAGCACTGAGAAATCTGAGTGCACTCTGAAGGATATAGAGAAGACTTTATCTTGAAAGTCGAGGCTCTGGCAGTCTCAAGGTCATATTCCTACTCTGGATGAGATCAGCTTTCCTTTGCTTTGGCATTCTATAAATTAATTAATTCATTAATTAATCAGTCAGTAAATACATATTCTCTGTTGCTGTGAAGCAAGCAGAGACAGGATCAGCATACCCAAACCTGCAGACTGTGCCTCGACCTTCACGTGTCTGAGTGTGAAGGGCTCTTCTGATTTTCCTTCCACTTCTCATCTTTCCCAAGTCCCTGCAGGTTTCAATTTCTCAGGCTGATGTACTAGAGAGTTGGTAGCAAACAGGTTAGCTCTGCTTTGAGAAAATGTGGTAAAAGTGACCTCCAGGAATCCCATCTAACCTGGATTTTTCTGTGATTCTGTTTAAGCCAGCCGCATAAGCATCCATCTACAAGCACCAGCAGCTGCACTCTTTGTTCCAGTGAGCCCACAAGTCATGGTCAGGCAGACTCTGTGACTGGTAAACAAAGAAAAAAAAAGCATAAAAGGGAGGCAAAAAACCTCTTTGAGCCTTGGGATGTGATTATTTGTGCAGGGACAGATTGAGAACAACTGAACTGAAAGGAGGAAAGTAAATGCAGGCCTGTGAGAAGCTGAATGAGAGCACGTCTGTTCCATACTTTCCTTGAAGGCACAGTGAGTGGATGTACTTTATTCATAATGACAATATGATGTGATTCACAGCAATTGCTTCTTCACAGTAAATTATTCTAAGCTGCGTTGTTGTGCCACGTTGCAATGGCACAAATGAATGATGTTAAAATACTGAGCAGACAAAATGATAACACCTGTTACAGAGGCACTTAGAAACCAGAGTGCACAGAGGCATTTGTACCTGTCTCTATCACACATTGTGAGCTACACATCTTAGGATGGTTTATGAAGGAGAAGGCAATTTCTGCTATTCTGTATTAAAACATTTCTCAGAATTCCCTTAATTTACAGACACCCTCTCTCTGTTTACTTGACATCAGCTCCTGCTCTCTGCCAGGCAGTGTAGGAGAGAGTTCACAACTGGCTCAGCACTCAGATTTCCTACCCAGATCAGTCTGGGAGGAGCAGGGTAACAATATCTCCACATGTACATTTAATCCTGCCCCCTGGTAGCACAGAATTACCCAGGCTAGAGAGGGGCAGGGAGCTGTGCCCCCTCCCAATGCCCCAAGATGTGAACTGGCACAAGCAGGCAGGGCAGTGCCTGATGAGGATGGTGATATCCTGAATTTCCACAGATTTGCACACGTGCTCAGCACCTGCGTGGCAGTCAGGAAGGTCAATGGCCTTGTGCCTCGGCCTCTAAAAACTTAATGCAATGATTCATTGAGCAGGTGGAGGAGTGGGGATGGCTTTTGCCATCCCTGTGTAGGGCACTGCACCGTCTACTAGCTGTCACCAACAGAGTGTTAAAAAAAGGATGTAATTCAGAGCAGAGCAGCCAGGACTCAGCCTATGATGGCACATGGCTTTCCTTGAGGGATTGACACCCCTGACATCCACAGAGAGCTGTGAGGAGGTTCTCTCTGAGCACTGGATTCACAAAGGTGGGCAGGGCACAGAGTTGTCACCAGAGAGGAAATGCAGGATGATGCCCTTATATTCTACTGAGAACATTACCTCCAACAGCAAGGCCAGGAGCACAGTCAGATTCTTTTTTTTTTTTTTTCAGGGATAGGGGAGAGGTAGAACAGCTTTCCTGTGATTTCTAAGGAAACTGGTCTGATTGCTAGCCAGATATCTCCTGTCAGATGTCTCTCTAGGAAATGGAGCCCTAGCCCAGCTAGCTCTACTGGGGTTTTTGTTCCAGTTTCTAACCTTGCAAGTGAGACACTAAGCTTCATTCCTTCTTTTAATTTTCTTCTCCTCCTTCTTTCTTCTTCTTTTTCCTGGATGCAGTCCTGTGTTGTCTTCATTAAATGCTACCTACAGGATTCTCTCCTCATGCTCCCAAGTGCCTTTTCCATCCAGAGGCAGCTGGAGAAATTGCTCCTCTAAGCAGCAGACACTTAATGAACAATGAGATGAGCTCTCCATTTGCTTGCCTTCTCTCTGTTTGTCCTCTTTCAGCTGTCTGCTGCAGTGAGAAGGTGTGTACCAAGGTCCTGACCAAAGCTTTGAGCTGCAATCATCCTGGGATACCCAAGCGAGCTAATTACCAGCTTTGCTTCTCTCTCCCTTGCCCCTTCTTCCCTCTGATGACAGGGGGCGAAGTGGATGCTCAGCCCACAGAGAAATGGCCGCATTTCCCTCTCTCTTTCCCTGCTAAGGGGTCCCCTGTGAGATACTCTGTGCCCTTTGATGGAGGTGCTGATGTCTTTCCTCTTAACTAGCCTGGTCCCTCTGGGAAGCACTGGGGAAGTAATTTGGCTCCCCCCAAACTTTGAAGTTCAGGTTGTTTCAGGAAGGTTTGTCAGCACAGACACATACAGCAGGGGCTCTGGATCAGGTACTTGACTTTGCCACAGAAAAAGACAAGGCAAGAAGCTTTTATAACCCCCAAATTGCTGTGTCCCAGCACTGTCTGCTTCCCACAGCTGGAGCTGCAGCATCAGTGCAGAGCCATGCCATGGGAGGGTAGTGGGCCAGTGCAGGAGGGCAAGGGAAATGCATAAACCATCCTGGAAGGCAGCCATTGCCTCTTTTATTGTGATAATTTCTGTTCTAAGATACAAACATTGCTGTTTATCATCAAACCTGTCCCACTTTCCCAATTACCAGTGGGCAGTAAGGGGCTCCTCATTGTTATGGAAGGTGAAGAATAATTAATTCCCTAATTAGCTGGGATGGTTACTGCCTGAGGGATTCCCATCCTGTTCAGCATCATTCAACATTGTTTGTCTGATTACAGTGGAGCAGGAGGATGAGGGGTAGCTCAGACCTGGGCAGGTGAGAGCTGAGGGAAGTGCCCAGGGAAGGCAATGAGTCCCTCATGGGTGCTCCTGTGGGCGATGAGCAAGGCCTCAAGAGGAGAGCAGGGAGGAGAGGATCTCCTCAGGTCAATGCTGAATGAGACTGTGGAAGCAGGGAACAAAAAAAGGCAGGAGAAACCAGGCTTCCAGTGAGGGCTGAGAAGGTCCAGTCTGCCAGTACAAGGGTGGTGAACAGCCCTGGAACTTTCTTATGGCTGTTTCTGCATATCTTGAATACCATATAACCATCAGCAATTACAGCTCCTTCACACCCCTGGGCCACTGCTGGTACCAGACTGCAACAGCTTGGGGCTGGTGTTCACATCCCAGAGACCAGAAAGTCCTGGTGCAGCTCCTCCAACACCAGTTCTGATCCAGACCCACGGCATGCCAGTTCTACAGCCTCCAAAAGGCTTTGGTTGTTTCCAAATGTGCAGCAAAGCTGCTTTGTGGCCTGGACAGTGAGGCCCTTAGCACACATTCCACCTTCAATGCAAACACTTCCTACTAGGCTGGATTAGAGGACAGGTCCAGCTTTGTAATCCAGCCAGCTAAGACCCTGTTTGACAACATGTTCTGACTCTTCCTTTTTCTACCTGCACATCCCTGTACATCCCTGTAAAGCCTGGTTAAACCAAGCCCTTGAGATGTTTAAAGCTCTGTACAAATATTTGCTAATCAGTCCTCAAAAATCCCTTGTCTGTACTGAACAGTAAATGTTGCTGGGCCTGATTCAGTCTTAGAGTGTATCACAGCCTCACTGGTCCCAGGTAGGAGCAGGTCAAACAGGAGCAAGCACACAGAAGCACCAGCTCAGAGCAGAAAGGCTTTCCAGCATCTTCCCAACCATTTCCACTGCCTAAAATAGCTGCTGACACAGTGCTGCTTTTGACTTATGTGCCTAAGACTGTTTTGCCCCAGGCAGATTACCATGGAATCCAGCATCCAAGGTCTGCCTTTTCCAGATTTGTTAGAGACCTGACTCTTTCCTCTCTTAGCCTTGCCACGGCCACCACCTGACTTTACAAGCTGGTTCCTTGGATTCCGGCTACTTCCCTCGCTTCTCTGGATTTTGACTGTGCCCTTCCCTTGCCCTTTGGATTGGCACATCTCTGTGTTTCCTTGGATTCTACCCAAAGGAGCTGATTCCTGCCATAGTCTGCCTCACTCTGCGCCTTGGGTCTATAATTCAGTCCAGCCTAGCCAAGCTCATTTTTGCAAGGCATTTTCCTGTATTTCCTTAGCACCCCAGTCATGCCATGGAGCTGAAATATTTGGACAGGGTCCTGGGGTCCTGTGATCCCTTCTCAGGAGGTGCCTGATGGCTGTGGTGGGGAGGAACAGACTTACAGCCCCCTCCTCATCCTCTACATTCATTCATTGCCCTGAACATGTTTCAGATGTGTTTTCTGAGAAAGCTCAAACTCCTTATTTTACCTTTTGCACTGAAGACTCACACATATCCTTAAGTCAGTGCCCTGGCTGTGCTCCTGTGCTCCTGCCTGTGGTTGTTCTGCTTTTACCATCATTGTCCCTCCCCATGTGGCTGTTCCCTCCATGTGGCTGAAATCCGACAGCGTGGTCCCTGCTGGAGGGGCTCTTGTGTGCTCACAAGTGTGCATTTGCAGGCTCTTCAGTCCCTCTAGGCTGGGCAGTGTGTGCTGAGAGGAGGGCTGAGGGGGATTTCAGTGCCAGACTCAGGTAAACAGCACAGCCCTTGACTTGTGCATGATCTCTCTGCAGCAGTGCACTTTATACACAGATCCTTTTGGACTCTGCATTAGGAATGCTTATTGATGCCAGCTGTATCAACAGATGGGTTTCTCATCTGCAGTGTTTTGTATAGCCTGAAGTCTTTAGGCTTGCCTTCATGGACCAGAGATCATTAGCAGTGAGAATCCTTCAAATGTTGACTTGGCTAATTTGTCTGTCAATGGGGTCTGTGTTGCAATTTAATACAAAGCTGAGAATGTAAAAGCGAGTTGCATTATGCCACAGGGATGGCCTTGTGGCTAGTTCTGCAAGAAGGGGTTTTGCTGTTCAGAAAAACTGAGCCTCACCAGGCCTCACCAGGCCTCCAGGCTCTGGGTGAAGCCAGGACAGTGCCCCACGCTCTCCTGAGAGCCTGGCTGGATTCAAAGTTTAGAAAATCACTTGTTGGTTGGCTGCTCCCTTGTTACACAAAAGCTGGGCTGGGAAAAATTTTCAGGATCTGAGGGAAACTCATAGGTCTCTTGTGTCTGAGTGCCAGACACTCCTTTCTCTGCAGAAAAGGAAGGTGGCCATGAGCACTGGCCAGGAACAATTTGCATCAGTGGGTGTTGCAGCTTTGGTTCAGCATTTTATCTCATTTACTCAGCCTCCAGCAGAGCTAGGCAAGGACTGCAAAAAAAAGAACAGGAAAACAAATCTCCCCTTCAGCATCTGCTCATATGCAGAAGTAACTTCACTTTATGCTTCTCCATTGCTGAAAGCTCAGAGTGAAGGAACAGTGGTGCTGCTGGCTTGGCCATCTGTCTGGGCTGGGAACCGAGGGTGCTCCCTACTCCTCCCACAGCTTTCTTGCTTTGCCTCAAATTAAACAAATAAACTATTTTCTGTCTCAGCTTTTAACCTGTAAAATGGGGATCACAATCCTCTGTCCCCCAGGAATCATTTCCTGCAGTCAGCTGCTTTGCTGGTGCTCCCAAATAAATGTGCTAAATGTGCCCAGCCATCCTGGCATGAGGAGAGGCACTTCTGCCAAGGTCACCTCACTCAGTGTCTGCTGAGACAAGTGCTGGGATGTGACTCTGTTGTTTGTAAACTACTTTTCCATGCAGTCCACAGACCTGCTGAAACTGAAGCAATCAAGATGTCCAGCAAAAGCATGACAAGTAATTTACCACCCTGGCTACTTGCATGTTAAATAAAAGCAAGGTTCATTTCTTGGCATTCACTTTAAGGCTTCTTGAACTATAACTAATTTTTCTGGCCTTTCTTTCTGTATTATTTTCTTCTGCTTCTCCTGATATCATGTGTATTATTATGTAAAATAAATAAGTGCATGAAATTGAGTAAAGAAATAATGGAAAAGGGTTTGTTGCAGGAGTTCCCCTTGAAGCCTCCATTTCCTCCTACAGATTCCACATAAAAGCCTCTTGAGGAAGATAATAGAATAACAAGCCAGGCTAGTGAAGTGGGGAACAATCAGGAATCAAGTAAGATGGAAAGTGGAAAAAATAGTAATAATAAAAACAAGAATGAAAATGATATTTCAACAGTATTGGTGCTGAACAGATCACAGTTTTTAAGCCAAAAGTGTGGTTTTCAAATGATAATAAAAATAATTAACTTCAAGGCTCTTCCTTATTCTTCCACCCTTTTCTCCCTCCTACAGAATCTCCCAGGATCCTTTGACAAAAAAGCAAATTTTATCACGTTGTTTTTATTCTCAGCAGTTTCAAGGCCTGGCTGTGGATTTCATGAATGGGTGGTTAGTTTGGCTGAGGACGAGGCTCTATGGGGATCCTTCTTTCCTTCCATTTTCTTCACAAAGGCTTGTTGAAAAAAATCTATATTTTGAAATATGACCCTTTCCTTCATGCAATGCAGCACAGTAATTCCCAGGTCTCTACCTCTTTTTCTTTGATACCAGGGAAGAGGATGGGTTTGGTACAGCTTTGTTCCTGACTAGAAGAAGAGAAGTGTTTTTTTTTTTATAAGGATTATTCATTTCAAATGGATCAGCCTGTTTAATCCTCCCCTTTGTGTCTGCCACAAGTCCTCCCCACCAGGGCCAACTGGGAAACACATTTCACAGGGACTTGCTACCAGCATCTCTCTCGTGATGTGCTGGGCCCTGCACTCCAGCCAGGGCTGCTCATGGCAGATGTGAAGGATCAAGGCTCTCACACACAGTGCAGGAGTGGGATTTTGAGGGAAAACCTTTAAAGGAGAGCTTTCAGAAATAGCATAGTCCCCTATTCTCTGCTCTTGGAATGTATGCCCAAAGCAGGAAGGCTGAGGTTTAAATTTTTGGATGAATTATTGTTTGGGCTTAAAATCGGTGAATTGGAGGGAGGGGCAATAGCTGGCATGGCTTGGCTATTATTGCCAATAATATTATTATTCTATTATTGCTGTGTTTTGGCCCAAGAAGTGAGCCAGGAATCCGTCTCTTGGGAATGGTTTCTTTTGGAGATTTTCACAATGGAGCCTGGTGTTTCTTTGACAAACAAAGAAACATTTCTTTACAAAGCATGGTTGAAAACATAGTTCCCAGAACGTGGTCAGCATTGAGGAGCTTCCTAACTTACAGTTCCCCAAACTGCCTTTTACAGAAAGCCCATTGCCTGAAAAAACCTTTGCTCTTTCACACCCCACATGGCATCCACTCATTTTTTGGTATTCTGCCTAAGAGGCCCCACTGTCAAGTCTCTCATGAAGGCTTTACAAGCTCAGTTGGTCTCCCAAGAAATGTCTCAGTCAGCGGTGACTTGTACCAGGCCATACCTTCAGTCAGTGTCCTCTGCAGTTTCAGGTCTCTTGCTCCTCCTGATTGCTCATAACCATGCTAGAATTTAAAGCAAGGTCCCTGGTGACACATTTAAAGGCACTCACCTTTGAACATGACATGCAATGACTCAGCTAAGTGTTGCAGCACAAAGCCAGCTTGCTGATTTGAAAAAAATAAATTATGAATAGGTTAAAATATGGGATCTGCTTTTGTTGTAATCCTTCATGCATGACTGCCCTAGCAAGGAGCAGCATTGCTGGTGTGTGAGCAGGAGTCTGTGTGGTGCACACAGCCCTTGGAGCCGGGGGATTGATTCCCTACCTGGGAGGAAAATGCCTTGTTATAAAGGGCAGCTTGAGAGGAGTGGGGAGGGAGAGCAGGGTGGAAGGGAGAGTTTTCAGCTTCCTTCCTGCTGGCTGAGCTTGGCAGAGGATGTCCAGGGAGGGGAGCTGAGGTTTCACAGCTCACAGCAAGCACTGCTCCAGCCCGGCAGTGTCTGCTCCCGGTGCACCCAGGTGGAGCTCAGGATGCACACTGCTCCTTGGGGCTGTGATCTGTCAATTCCTCTACCTCAGTGCTCCCAGACAGCCTTTTCCATCACTGAGCTTCTTTCTCCAGAACCTTCAGCCCCATACCATTGAGGCAATGGGCCTAGGCATGGGACAGAGCTGGGGACTCATCCTCTTGGCTGCCTTAGTGAGTCAAACATGGTGAGACTGAGAGGGACAGGAGATCTCTGTGACCCAGACATGGGGCTATTTACCTATCCAGACTTCTCAAGGCTCCCTTCCACTGCTAAAACTGAAAAAAAGAACAGTAAAATTCGATAATGCATTTTATTTCCTCACTCAGCGGAGCTCACAATCAGCATAGGCTGCCAGTTCCTTGTTACAGAAAAATACCCAGCTGGCTTGGCCCTGTTTACACCATCATACATGTTTGGCACAGCTGGAGGATGGCTGTGTCACCCTCAAAACAATTTTTTTTGGCATGACCCTTGAATGCTTTTGCTTGGTATTTTGCCTTTAAAACAGAAAGAGGATTAAAAAAAAAAGTACTTTTCCCTGGGGTGCCATCAGATGCTAATAAAATCTTTAATTAATTCAGATTCGGATGGGCTCACATTTCTCTCACTAGCTCACAACTTCAATCAAGTTTTTTTCTTTTTGCGACGCTGCTTTCATGCCACTTTTCACTGCATTTCTGCTTTATCTGGAATTGTGCTATATGGGCATATTGGCAGGAAAGGCTGGGATAAAAGGGGACTAGGATGAGAGAAATCATTAGCACAGGATGTATTTTCTGCGATTTTTTGAAAGAAACCCTTTCCAGAAGAAAACCCAAAAGGTCCTATTGCTGTTATGAATCCCATAGGAACTCTTTAATACAGACAATTTGCCTGATTGGGCTGCACTGGTCTCAAGCATTAGAGAGAGACAAATCACTCTTAAGAAACGTTAAATCAAATAAGATAGAGAGAAAAATTGATAATGTGAAATGAATTCCGTAAAATTAAAACATCTGCTGAATGTTCACTTCATAATGAAGAGATAATCTCTCTGAAATGGAGCCTGTCTCATTACCAGTTCTACAACTGGTGTGGATGGTGTGATCTAATACTGGTTAACTGAAAAGAAGTAAGTGATACATATTCTTTATTGGCCCCAGTAAGAAAAAAAGCCTCTCTCTGCTGTGCTGTCAGTCCTTCCAGGGTCAATTTCCCCATTCATGTGCCATCCCCTGGATGAAAGATTTACTGTACAGGATACAGAAACTGTTCTAGCACTGAAAGGGAAGCATTTCAGACACCTTTTTCCAAAGATAAGTAGAGGAGTTTCTCTGAGAGCTAATAGTCTAAAGATGGAGGCAGGGAATGGATGCATTCCAGCCCAGGGAGAGGCTGCACAACCAAAAACCACACTCCCAGAGGCTCCCTGGGTGCTGATGAGCAGAACAGGGGATGGCCAGCGTGGGCACTGCATGCAGGGTGAAGGAGGGCACTTAGGAAGGAAGGGCTGATTCCATTCACTGCTGCTTCAGCACCTTGCCGGAACAAGGAGGATAACCTCACCTGGAGTCTCCTCTTCTACTCTTAAATGGTTGATCAATAAGCCCAGGAAGGAAATAGAAAACATGTGGTTGAATTTCCTTAAAATATACATGTAGCCATGCTTGGCAGGCAGGGATTGAGTTCAGAGCTCAGCAGACTGAGAGCATTTCCAGCTCCTTCCCTCCCACAGTGCTGCCTCTGCCCCCTGGCCCTGAGCTGCCCTGCCCCTGGGATGCTGCAGAGAACTGCAGTCTGTCTTTCTTTCAGGCTCTGGACACAACTTCTGCATGGAATAGTGTGGTTCAGCTGCAGGAGAAATGCCATTCTCCCCTGATGCTTTTGGGATCATGAATGCACCCTCACCTGATTTGCTGTGGATGACCACAAGGTGATCCACCCTGCTCGTGGCTTGCAGTCTTGCTGCAGAATACAGAGCATTGCCTGCTCATAAACACAGTGCCATGGTCTGGGGCAATATTATAATTGAATAAATTATATAGAATAAATTATAGAATATTATAATTGAATAGATATAACAGATTATTACCCATTTGATGTGCAGCATGGAGCTGCAGCACTCCCTATCCTATCCCAGCAGAGCGAAGCCAAGGACTCTTTCTAAAGCATCCATACAAGCAGGAAATGTAAGCAAAAGGCTCTCAAAATAGTAATAATAACACAACATATCTCTAGGGCTGACAAGTGTGTTGAGTGCTGCAGTTTCATCCGTAATCTGTCATAAAATCAGACAGTTCTATCAATGGGGAAATAAACAGTCGGGATAATAAAAGGTGAGTGCTGAATAGCAACCCTTCAGCTCCCTCCAGGCTTTATTAGGATAATTGATTTTGGAACATTAATAAGGGTATTGATTAGCTTTAAGGAATTGAAGCTCAGGGAGCTGGGGAGAAGAGAGCTGCTGCTCCTGGCAACAGACTGTGGTGGATCAGGAGCCCTGCTATGAAGAGCTGATCAGTTGTGCCAAAGGATTAGCTTTTCTCTTTGACACGAATTAGGACAGAGATCCTGCAAGTGTGCCACCCACAGCACGAGGACCTGAGAAATTACAGAGCAAGAGTGCTTCCAGTGCCACAAGGCCTGTCCTATTAGTGGGACCCTCACAGGCAATTTCCATCTGGTGATTCAGCACTTCAGCAGAGCCACGGCTCAGCCACCACGGGGCTGGGGGGAAGGAGAGTCAAGCAGGAGGTCTGTGTGGAGGAGGCTTCCATGCAGCCAGGAACTGATTAGATCAGGAGTGTAATCAGCTCCCTGAACTTGCAAAGTGAGGTTTCACTGATCAGTGAATTTCCAGGCTGAAAGAGAACTCTCATAAATATGGAATTTCACTTTCTTTCTTTTCAAGATCAAGTGGTTTCGCGTGATTATTTTTTTCCTTGCAGAGTTAAAGCCCTGACTCTCTGATACATTATAGAAGAAGGAGATTGTTTCCAGCCATTGAGTGAACAAAGTCATGGGCATCATGTTCACTCTCCCAGTAAAATAATAGCCTTGAGAAATGCTACAGCATGTGGCAAAATCAGAGCGAGCCTGCATTTTACATACTGTTGTGATTTAACAGAAGTGTCAGGTGGCTTCTCAGGCTCTTGTTTAGATTGATTTAAAGATGAACCTGGACCTGAACATGGCTGCTGGCCAGGTTGCCTGTATCATATCATGAATTGGCAAATTGTTACATTAAATACCCTACAAACACATATGCAAATGTTTAAAGCAGTTTCATATCACTGGAGACAATGTGGAATTAAATAAATTCAGAGGTAGAAGCTGCCAGGACCAGTTTTGTGGCTCAAAATTTTCTAAACCTGTGTGTACACCAGAATTTGAGCATCTTCTTTAATGGGTCTCCTGAGACTGCAAGATACTAATTTTTGAGTGTGAACCTTTCAGTGGTTTCTTATTGATGCACAGGTAATTTACATGGTCCCCCTGGAGCAACCAATGACCCTAACAGAATCCTACCAGAGAAAAAAAAATCTCCTATTAATCTCAGGTATATCTGGACCCAAGAATGGATCCACTAGGAAATGGTTAACAAATTAGGTTAGGAAATGCCTAACAAATTATGAAATGAAAAGACAGCAGAGAACTGCAGCCAAAGGTGCCTGTTTCTGAATTAAAATATTGCATTTTCACCTTTTAGCCAATCTGCTCACCACCTGGGATGAACAGACCAAAGTCAATGGGAGTTATGCTCCAGCTCCAGCCTTTTGAGGAGTTACTGAAGGACTTTCAGCATTTCCCCCCAGAGCTCCACCTTCAATACCCAGCACAGCTGTGGGTGACCCGTGTGCTCTCTTGCCATTCACCAAGAGTGAGATCTGAGGCTTTTCCTTGCTCCACCGTTCCCTTTATGCCCCAGGGATGAGGGAGATGCTTTTGTCCTGCTGCTGCACGTGGGCACAGAGAGCAGCTGGGGCAGGAGAGGCTCGTGGATCGTGGCTGGGCTGCTTTGTCTCTGCTTTGAACAGCACTCACGTCCAGGCAGCACGCACAAGGAGCAACTCATGTCCACATTACATTTTTTTCCCCCTCCCTCAGCTTGTCTTGTATCTTGGTCCCCAAAAGTAGATAGAGAGCAGAATATTTGGAAGAATGAGGCCATGGATAAAGATTATAATAGACAGGTAATTACAATAAAGAAAGAATTATTAGATAACTGGATAGATAACCGGATGGATAGATGTGGAGAGAGATCTGATAGGGTTTTTTCTCTTTTGCAAAGCCCTAAAATAAAGGAACTCTTGCACATACATAAATCATCTAGCTCTGGGATAGGAGCAAAGACAAGTTCCCATAGCAACAAGATCTATGCTGTAAAGCTGTGCTGCCCTTTGTTATGTATCATTGTGATATTTCTCTCAGACATGTCATTGGCAATTACCCACAGAAGGAGAGCTCAAATTGTGCAGGGGCCCAGCAGATCCACCTTACATTATTTTTCTGTAATTAATGAGATTATTGAATTTCCACACTAATAAAGCATGGCAAGGACTCTGAAAACAACTACTCTCTGAACCAATTCCGGGTGATTCCTCAGTGCAGCACCCCCACACCTCTGCACAGACCTCGGTGAGGAGGAAAAAGGAGAGCAGGAGCCTTCTGTAGAGCTCTCCTGCTCTGCTATGAGTCAGCCCAAGCTGCATTGACGTTTCTGTGTTGCCAGGAGGTGAAACCCTGTGTAAATGTTCCTAAAAGCAGTTTTCAAGCTATTCATCTTTGATAACATTGTTTCTTTATGAATGCTTGAGCTTCACTTAGCTGCCTATGCATCACTTTGTGACAGGTCTCCATCTATTCTGCTGCTGCCTGCATGCAGAAAGCTCCCTTTCAGACAAAGGAGAGGCACTTGGATCCCCTGGGAAGCTTGTTTTCCTGAAGTTTCCCTTCCAGAGGGCCCTATCCTGCAGGATGTGACAGCAGTGCCTGGCTGTGCTGCTCTGGGAGAGCCAGCTCAGGTCCTGCACAAATCAGGATGTCACCTGTGCACTGAGCTGCAATGATTCCGTGCTTGCTGCTCTGCTCTTGAGGGACAGGGCTTCCCCAGCATCTCTCAGCTCCTTTCTTCTGCCACTAATTATTTTTTAATATCCGAGGAGAAAGAAATATGTGGCAGGAGACAATTTTAGAGTAAGTACCCAGGAGGGGACTCTCAGGGAAAAAAAACCACGGTGGGGTCTGGTTCCTTTGTAATTGAGTGCACAGAGAAGGATGACCTTTGCCTTGTCATGCCTCCTCTGGAAAGAAGGATCAGCATCCCCACGGGGCCAGCAGACCAACCCTACATCCACTTGTAAACACTTTAGGATCTTCTAATGCTACATTGATAGATAGCGAGATGAAACGCACAGGACTTGTGCCAGCATATTGGAGAGTATTGAAGAGTCATTACCTCATTTTGCAGCTGGTTTTTCTGCAGTAATGCCTTTGTGGGTCTTTTAGAGATGCTTCCTGCTATTCATCTCCTTCAAAGGTTTCCAACATGCATCTGCCTTCTCGGCTCCTGGAAGCATTCTGAAATTCTCCCACGACATGCGCTTTTTGGAGGCACAATGTTGCTAGGATCACTGGAAAGTCTTTCCCCTGCCTGTTCCCTTCCTTGCAATAACAATAATTTATTGGGAAGGTGCTTGCCAGGCCCTCAATCTCATGTGGGAGATGCAGGGAGACGAGGCCCCAAGGACTTGACATTCTCCACAGACAGCAGCAGTTCAGGCAGAAAGTGCAATGGACAGCTGGGGGATGATCTGTCTTGGAGCACAACAACTTATCTTCCCTCAGTGAGCCTGCCATGGCAGTTCCCCACTGCTCTCTCTCCACATGAGTTACTTTACTGTGCTGGGCTCTCAGAGAGCAGTTTCACAAAGAAATTTTGTTGTTTGCCTGTGGAGTTATCCCTTCCCCAAAATGTCCTCGACTTTGTCCTCACAGAGCACTGTGGGGCTGAGCAACACAGCCAGCATGCTCTGATCCTGCTCCTCATTCCAGCACTGCCCTTTCTCAAACATTTTTCTCCTCCTGCCTTTGCAGCTCTTCTTGAAGAGAAAACCCTGATTTTTTTATTTTTTTTTTAAGTGCTCTGAGCTCTAACAGAGAAAAGCCCTGAAATGGCATTTACACCCACCTTTTATTTCACTAGCCTAATTTCTCTCCTTCTTCTGTTCAGGTTTCTTTCTATTCCTTTCTTTCTACCTACTCACCTACCCACCTATTGAGACTGTCTAATCTCTCCATGGCAATTCTTTCCATCTTTCCCAGACCAAAGGGGTGATGTTCTCACGTTCAGATGTGCTCTCTGTTCCAACTCAATTGCAAACCTGTCGTTATTTCTCACAAGTTTTCCAGCTCCCTGTACTCCTGATAATGATCAGATAAATATCTATGCTCAACATCTCACCATTCCTCTTGATGCAGCTTGCCAGCTAATTGAAGAGCATCCTGTTTCCATGTGAGTATATATTGAACGTCTCGGTGAGTAACATAGGCAGGAGCAGGCTGCTGTAGCTACAGTTTGGTTAAACCTCCTTGTCCTGATTTATTGGCAAGTGTCAGGATTAGAAGAACCAATGCTACTTTCTTTAAAGCTGAAAAGAAAGTGTCAAATTGTGCTGCTTAAGAGCTGCATAGTGTTGAATGTCTGCTGATATGACACAATATCCTGGAAAATTGCATAAAATATCTTAGAAACCTGGAGTACAGCTTCCATTCACAGGGAACACCATCATGATGAATTGGCAAGTCAAACCCTTAAGTTCACTGAAAGCAGATCTTCTTAAGGCTCCTCTCTAATTTCTAAGATTAATTGTGAACTTACCCCACGCACATGCCTTTGTCAAACATGAGCACAAACAGCCCTGCTTGCAGACCCTCAGGAAATGCTGCCTGACCAAGGAAAACATCTCCCTGAGCATCTCAGTGCAATTCTAGGCTTAAGATATTTGTGTGAGGAGGAAACTGTACAGCAAGAACAGTTTAGAGCTTGACTATTGATTTAAAGCAGGTTAAATATCAAACACATCCCAAAGAGAAAAATGGGAGCACCAGTTTCCCTAGCCTACAATGAAATCTACTTCATAAACTTTGAGAGAGAGATGTAGTTCAGCACTAAGGATCACTGAGGAATTCTGGTGCTTCAGAAATAGTTTTTGTGTTCATGATGTTCCTTGCACTTGGGGCCTGGGAGGGGAGCATGATCTGGGCTTGGACAGGGCAGCAGCAAGAATCAGAGAACCATAAATTGGTTTGGTCTGGAAGATACCTTAAAAACCATCTCACTCCAATCCCCCTGCCATGGGCAAGGACCATGACCAGGTTTCTTGGAGCCCTGTCCAACATGGCCTTGGGATTCCTAAAGGGCTGATTGCCAGCCTGAGCTGACATGATAGGAAAAATCATTCTACCCAGAAATTAGTTTTTATCTCCCTACGCTGAAAAAATCCATTTTGTTAGCCACCGCTGGGACTGAATGTTATGCTACAAGGACCTCTGGTCTGATCAGTACAAAAAAACTTTATGTTAAACAAAACATGAATCAAAACTAAAACAAGCCCTTTGACATGAGAGTCATTTGCTCTTGAGACTGGACTGGGGGGAGCTCAGACCCAGCAGCTCCTCCTGTCTTGCTGCACACAGAGACCTCACTGGACAAATGATGGAAATTGAGTTTTTGCCCAGCATCATGGTTTTTTTTAGCTGTGTTTCCAGTCTAGCTTAAAACCAAGCATGGAAAACTACATCATTCTTTGCAAAAGAAAACATTCCACAGGGATTCCTTCAGGATTAAATTAAACGTTCTAGAACAGCACTGTTTGTTCTGAAATTCATTGATATTTTATGGACAACCTATTAGGGAACCTCAATTTTAAAAATGGAGCTAATTAAAAATTCATTTGAAGAAGAAAAATAAAAATCTGTTATTCCCAATGTAAGCACTCATCCCGTCCTGTATTCTTTGTTCCACAACTAAAATTGGGCAAAAATTTGCATAATTCAGGAATGCATTTCATTCCTGACAAATCTGCATTCTCAGTTTTACATGGTTTTGTCAAAGTTCTTCCAAACTCTTCCACCTTCAATTTACCTCTGGCCTTTACTGCTTTACCTCCTCCCTTGGCTCCTGCAAACTATTACTTCAAAAAGAAAACACAAACAGATGACAATTTTCTATGAACCTTTCTGCTCAGACCTTCGATTAACCTTTCCCTTTGTACATAAAAACACCAATAAAATATAATCTCCCCCTGGGATCCTGCAGAGATTTGTTCTTTTTTGACCTAATACAGAGGTTTTAGCCCAAATGTGTTTCACTTACTGCTTACCTTTGTTTTCTTTCTTCTCTTCTCACAAGGCTTGTCAGAAAAACCCTGAAAATTCCTCCAAATTATAAACACTTTTTGGCATATTTTTCCAATTGCCTAGTTAGTGTGTTTAGGCTGTTGTGTGAGGAGAAGGGATCAAGAGCCTGTGAAAGGAAGAGTGCAGGGAAATATCAGGCTGATAAGTGGTAATGTTCCCTCCAGGTACTGCAAGTGCAGAGATATTCTGACACTCGTTGCTTCCTGCTCCTTGTTAATAAAGCTGGCTTCCTGCTGAGCCTGGTGAGTGTCTGTGAGCCAGCCTCCCCTCAGCCAGGAGTTTAATGGGGCTGTTTTCCTGCCTAATCAGGCAGGCTGAGGCTGTGGGCTCCAAGGCAGGTGGGCTCCCAGCTGGCCGAGCAGGATTTTAAGTGGGAAGGGGACAGAAACTGTGCTAATGCAGTGGCAGGGATGGGAAGGGGTCCCACAGGCTGGTGGGTGTTTGCTTCAGCACAGTGGGAGATGGGGATGGGGATGGGGACGGGGATGGGATGGGGATGGGATGGGATGGAAAAACCACTCTGTGATCAGAAATCAGCATTGGGAATAAAGTGAGACACCAAAGGGTCAAAGCCCAGCCCTCCCTCCTGTGCTGCTCCTCCTGCCCAAAGGCTCCATCCAGCCCTTCTGGGCCAGGCGTGGGCATGCACCTTATTCCAAAATCTGCCGTGTGCTGGTGTTTACGTAGTTTACAAGTATTTCAGGAAAAGTCTTTCTGGATATGACATCCAGAACCATCTCTGACCCCAAAAGCCAAGAAGAAGCACTAATATCTGTTTATTTTTACTGCTTCACACAACGCTGAGCTATGAAGTGACAAAGTTCTGCTGCTGACTGTAAGGGCTCTCTGATCTCTGGGTTTGAAAATTTTTCCATGTAGTGAAGATGCAGTTAAAACATTGTTACAGCAATCTGCCCTAATTTTGTATTAATGAAGAAATCCAGGGTGTGCCACCAAGTGTGGCATCATTCAACATCACTGCCCTTGTCACACCAGTCCTCTCTTCATGGTGACATGGAAACAACTCAAAACTTCTCAAACTTTTTGTGTTGCATTGCAACCCAGAGTACAGGAGGGTAAGAATCTGTTCTTGGATGTGCATTGGAAAATATTCATTGAATTGCAGATGTTTTTCAACAAAGGACACACAAATTGCGTGTTTCTTCATTTATTCTACTTGTAAATTATCTCCTGCAGCTGGCTATCCACGGCCTGTTGTTTCTGCTCCCTGGTGGCCTGGCTAAATAAAGGTGTATTGGGAGAGCAGCCAACCTAGTGCTGCTCTGTATCCCACCTAAACCTGATTGTGAAATGAATATATGCATTGGGCTAAAATACATGAAGCTTTGGGGAGGATTTGCAAGTAACATCCAGATATTTGCAAACAGCAAATAATCTGATCCTTAGAATTCAAATAAGCCATCTCAGACCTTTCTTTTTCAAACAAAATCATGTTCCGTAGTACAGGAGCAGGAGACTATTAATTTGATGATAGATGTGTTTTTCTAACCCAACTGGCTATAATCTTTTGCACCCCACAGGCTTTTTTTCCCCCCTCTTCTCCTCCTCTTTCCTGATCCAGCATGGGTCAGAGCAGCTTTCTAAAATGTAAAATGCTTTTTAGCTGTAATTCTTTCCATACAATTTCATATTTCAGAGATTAAGCCAGCATGTCCAATATGATTTCATCCCCAAGTCTGATTGCCACATTTCTATTCCCAGCATGTTGAGAGAGGCCTCATGGTAACTGTGAGCTTTCTATTCTGGACACCTCTTCTTTGATCTTCACAGCACAAAGCATGAAGAGCTGCTCAGATAAGTTCATGGAAAAAACTGCTGAGCAGGACAGGGAGTGTGGGGAAACGTGAGCCATGGAGGTGCCAGCTCTGCTGTGGGACCACCAGCTGCCTCCTGATGGAACTGGGAGCAGGAACTGGACAATTACAAGGTCAGGGAAGCCTCCACAGTGTCTCTGTCACCTAGAGAACCCTTGATTTTCCACAGTTTGGAGTCCTGGAGGTGGAAACAGGACAGATTTTAAAGCCACTGTTTCCAGCAGAAAAGTGCATGGTGAGAATCATCTTTTTGGCTCTTCTGTGGTCTCTGCTCCCACCCTTCCCCTCCTGGCTGAGCAAGGCCTCTGTAGGATACGACCTTTTAAAAAGAATATAATACTCAAGTATTTTGCATACCAGCCTTCAGACAGAAGTCAGCTTTCTGCCTGAGCCTGGGAAGGGGGCAAATCTGTGTCTGTGTGCCCAATCCATGCAGTGGTTTGGTATCGCCTCACCTCCCTGCAGGGCCAGTGTAGTGACAGGGTCTGTAAATGACCCCTGAGTTCCCAGATTCCATGGGAAAGTAAAGCTTGGCCACTACAAGACAGAGATAGGGCAGCAAAGTCAGAATCCTGACAGTTTTATTTCAGTTCAAACACACTGTGTTAAACACAAGGATGGCTGCAGGCACATGGGCAGCACAGTCAGGAATATGTTTGAAGTTGGTTGTTTACATGGGTGAGGTGAGAGCCCTGATGAAATTACACATTTGGTATTGTCCTTCCACAGTATCAGCACAGGGTTGGGGAGGCAGTGGCCTCTTAGATGAGAAACCATTGGGAGTAGGAGCTGTGCATGCCCTTCATGCCCTGAAGTGATGACATCTTTCTACAGGAATTTTCCAGAGGACCACCAAAACAAATGACTGAAGTCCTTCAGGGCATCTGCAGTTTCCCTTCATGAACAACTTCTGTAAGGACGAATTTGACCTTGAAAGAGAGAGTTTTTCTAGGCAAAGCTTGGAAGGTGACAGTGAGGTCTATTACATTTACACAAGCTTGATTCGGAATTAAAAAACCACATGGATTTACATCCCTTGTTCTGCCTAACCACACCAATTGCCTTTCAGTGGTGATGCTGGATCACCTCAAGTGTTTGTTATCATCTTGGTCTCTCCTGCCTCCCCTTGCGCTCTTTGTTGATGTTCAGTCCTAAGAGCAGACAGCACAACTATAAACACTTTTATTGCACCCTTGAATCCCACATTTTCCCTCCTCATATCTCCTTTTACTGCATGGCACCTGTGTTTTGTTTTCATTTCCTCAGAATAAGCAATAAAGCCTTAACTTCATTCAGGGGAGGGGAGCTCATAACACTGAGCTCCAAGTTTTCTGGCAGAAGCCACAGAGGGAGCAGGGGCAGCCTGGGTGGGTGCAGTGCCTTCACCCCATGCAGGTGGGGGAAGAACCCATATGAAGTTTTATCTGCTGGTGTATACAGTGTGTTTTCCACCCTCAGAAGGTTGTCGTCACTTTTGGGTGGCTCTTATGGAGTGATCCTTTAGTTCTGAGGCGTTGAGCTGCAGGTTTTGTATCTGAGGTGGGGAGGAAGTGTCCAAAGAACTCTGCTTGAGAAGCAGTCAGGATCCCCAAAGTAGAATGGTTGAAAAATCACTGTCTAATTAAATCACAAATTATGGTCTTGGCACTGGAAAGAAATCCTTTGGTCATGCCAATCCCTATCATAAAGCATTTGAATCTCTAAAATATTGTTATTGGTTAACAGTCTGAAGCACTGTAACTGAAAAAATGCTGATCCTCCATGTGGAAACTGTGGGCTTTTATTTTTGGTTGCACTTCTCTCTTGGTTAGCAAAGAAAGGAGCAGCATTTCAGAGCCACCTGGCAGGTCCTATGAAGAGAAAGTCCTGGAGAGTATGAGGTACCAAAGAAAGGCAAGAAAAAATAGCCATAACCTAAATTCTGGGCAAGGAAGGTTTCCAGAGACGTGGAAAAATTGCACTGAAAAGTTCCTTTGCTCGCTTTGCAGGGAAGCAGCCTGACATAGAGGACAAAAAGGGCTCTTGCACAAAACCCCAGTTGACACCTGATGGTTCAGACAGTGCTGAGGGCTTTGCCTCCTCTGCTGCTGCCCCAAGGGCTGTGCTGGGCTCAGGGATGGGATCCATGGTGAGCACATCCTCCAGGCTGTGCTGAACACTCAGGGGAAGCTGGGGATGCTGCTTGATGTGCTCCCAGTTTCCCCCAGTGCCCTCTCAATGCACACTGAAGTTTTCATCCCCATGCTCTCTGATACTCCCAGTGCCACACCAGAATGTGTCTCTTTACAACTGGAATTACTCTGGGGATTTATTTGGCTTAAGAAGACATACAGTAAGAAGATTAAGGTATGTATGCATCCTATAGAGAAGGACCTGGAGATGTATAAATGGGGAATGCTGTGACCCCAGGTGAGGAGAACTGCCAAAATAACTTCCCAGCTAGGAACCAAATCCAAACAGGGTGTGACACTGAGGGGCTGTTGCCAGCATTGCAAAAGTGCATGAGAGATTTCTACCACCCTGCTGCAAACTCACCCCTTGATCAGCCTTGGCTTTTAATGAGCCCGGCCAGTAACAAATATAGCCCACTTTGTCTTAAACATTCCTCCAGTGCCTTTTAAATGATGGTATTTACTGGGCTCCTGAACTCCAAACATGCAAACATGGGCCACTTAATTAACTGCATGTCCCCCCAACATCCTGCATGAATGTGATGGCATTGGACAATGTTTCAGCATTTTTAAAGGCTGCAGGCTATCACCCAGGGCAAGTGACACTGATTGCCAGCAATACACTCCATCACATTCAAGCAGCTTTCCAGGAGCTTTTCCAGTTTCCTAGCAACAAGGCCAGACCTAAAAGTCTTTCTTAACAAGCTGTTTGTCCAGAATATGCACTTATCACTGCATTGCAAACAGCCAGTGATCTCCCAGGCCAGCTGATTATTAATGGAGGGAAATGTGATGGAAAAGCATATTTCAGCATGGACTATCCCCTGCAAATTAGTTAGGTAATCAAATATTTGTCAGTGCAGAGAGGGGCATGTGGATTAGAGCAGGACATAGATGCCCTCATTTGGAAGCCTGGTGTTTCTCTGTTCTGCTGGGCTTTTCTAACAAGGTTCAGGGCTGTTCCTGTGGAGTTTTCCAGGGCCACTGCATGGTCTCAGGTGAGATGCCGTGTCCTCTGACTCCCCCAGAGTTTGGAGTGAAGCACAAGAACACAGCAAGTGAGGAGCTTGTGCATTATTAAACACATACATGTAAGAGAAGGGAGCAGCCTTGGGATTTAAAGTGCATCCAAGCATTAACGGCTTTATTTCTTTATTTACTTTTTTCAGAGCTGACTTACACAGCTAATTAGCTTCTTTTCCTCCTCCTTTTTTTTTTCAGAAGCCAAACTGCCATTTTTTTTTTTCTCTGGCAAATGGATGTGTTGAAAGACAGCCCTCCTCCACACAGATACTTTTTTTTTTTTCACTACATCCACCTAACCATGATACACTCTGGATGATATATGTAGCTCTGCCCCTCAAGCAACCATCTCCTTTTATGGCTCTGAAGGGCCAAAACCAGGTGACAGGCTGAGAAAGTTAAATGCTGAAAGTTTCCAGAACAGAAGTTGTGACAACAATCAGAAACATACAGAAGTAGAAAAGAGAGGGCTAGAGAGTGACACTTGACCATCTGCTGGTATTGGGAAAGAATAAACACTGAGTAGATAATAATAGGAACCTTTTCAAATGCTCTGAGAGGGCACAAGTGGCAGGAGCATGCCAGGGAAAACAGAGGTGCACACTGGCTGAGAGTGGGACATGCTTCTGGCTGGCAGCCCAAATCCTGAATTCCCCCTAGCCCATTCCCCCACTGCTGAAGTCTGGAAGTCAGAAAGGATTAAAACCATTGGGATTCACTCATATAAGAAGATATAATGCCTGGACAGCAGACAGAGATGTATTAGAATGAGTTGGCTTGCACTGCTTTTGCACTGCTTAGCCCTGGAATAACTCTTTTCACTTTAATGTACTTATTGCCATTGATTTATTCAGGCTTGAGAGGTGCTGAGCCAACCAAGCTGAAGTAGATCTGTATGGTTCTGCCAGAAATAGTGGTAGAACCTCTCATATCTACAGATCTAAAGGAATATCTATATCTGTATATCAATGTGTGTGTGTACCTGTCAATGTGAATTTAATTTTTTTCTTTAAGAATATCCATATTGTCCTTCTCAGGTACCCTCTTAGAGAAGATTAGCACTTTGACGTGTTTCTATAGACTGAGTGCAACTGTGTCAAGATCAGGTACAGACAGATAACTTTTAGCTGAATCCCATAGAACAAGGCAAAGTCCTCCTGTGGTTGCATGCTTACATTTTGTTTCCTGAAAAACCCAGCTGCCTCGCAGTGGGAAAACAGCCAACAGATAAGAACAGGACTATTCTAAGTGAAGGTAATACAATGCAGAGCCCTTTGTT
This sequence comes from Zonotrichia leucophrys gambelii, assembly GCF_028769735.1. NCBI lineage: Eukaryota > Metazoa > Chordata > Aves > Passeriformes > Passerellidae > Zonotrichia > Zonotrichia leucophrys. Next base: position 10,254,692 of record NC_088182.1, on the reverse strand, counting down.
ACTGACTAAAGCAAGCAGAAGAGAATTCCCCACTTTCTGGCTTTTCCATAGTTTTCTGCAATTCTAGGCGTTGACTCTTCTCTGCAGATGCTCATCTCTCTCCCCTGACAGCAAAGGCAGCCAGGCTGAGGAGGCATTTCTAGGCTGCTTGCATATGGTTTGGGAGATTATGACTTTTAAAATTAAAACAAGAGGCAGAAAAGCACTTAATGAGATTTAATCAGAACAAGCAGGGAGGAGAAAGACACAATCTTTCTTACCTCAGATGTGAATTTCTTTTTCCTTGAAATAAAAGAGCAGGATGTTCTGAGGAAGTTTACATCCCAGAACTGAAGTCTGGACAGTCCTTGAACAGCAAGTGATGGCAGAGTCAAGCTCCAAAGGCAGCTGTGTTTTGAGCTTGTCTCAGTACTTTGGAAACATCTGCATTCTTTATCAACACCCATAACCAGTAAAAAGATGAAGCAGAATTTCTGCAGCTGCAGTAGAGTGGTGTAACTAGCACACACTGAGTTTTATTTCAAGTTTTGACTACCTCTCCTGCAAGGGCAGCGGGGATATTGTGGATGGCTAACACACAAAAGATGCTCAGGGTTTGTGGTGACTACTGAGTTTTTCATATTACACATGCCAGGGACAGTAAAGAGACTAAGAAAAAGAAAATCCCTCATGTAGGTAACCATCTGCAGTGGGAACCCAGCCCTGAGTTTCAGTGGCATTCAGTAAAGAACGAGGCTCTTGGTGTAAGTGTGGAACACAGGAACTCTTGAGCATCTACTGCAGATAAAATTAGAACAAACCCAAATACTGTGTCTAAACTTGATCTATGACTGATTGCTGTGATCAGAAAATACATGATTGAGCATTAAGAGTCTGCTTGATTTTCAAACAGCCAGGTGTGGGCTGTCTATGATTAAATACTAATAGGAAGGTTTGATCCCATGCTATTTCCTGCCTTGAGGCCAGGGAGATAGCCATACCACATGCTATGCTCTTCTAAGCCATTAACCTTTTTGAAGTTTGCCCATGCTGATTTATCTCTCCATCACAAAAAAAAAAGCTAGAAACACCCTAGTACCTGGCACTCCAGTGATCCCCTTGATAAAGACAATTTCTCATTTTATGAAGGCATTTATTTGGGTGTCTGCTAATACAAAATGGGACAATCATCTCTATATTGTGGATTGCTTTGATGAGACTTTAAAGGACTTCTCCAAGCTCTCCAAAGACCAATTGTAATGAATATTACAGTCCAATTCACTATGAGATTTCTCCTCAAGCCAGATAATATATACTTTGCCCAGTTCATCAGAGAGACAGAAAGCTCATTTGATTAGTAATTAGTCAGCACTGTTCCTCTACTTTTCAGGGCAGGATGGCTTAAACTATTATGGGCATGTCCTTGAAGAGGGAGAAACATAGCACAGGACGAAACATAAGTGTGGTTCCTGTGCCTGAGTGTGCAGGTCAGATCAATGGCTCTGCACACTGCTAACAAGACACCCCATCAGATGCGGGCAGGAATATTTCCCCTCAGGAGGAGCCCTCGTGGTGCTCATGGTGTGCCAAAGCTGCTGCAGAGCTCTGCTCCATCCTGACATCAATGTGTCCCCTTTGTGCCAGAGCAGTTTCCATGTGTGAGCAGCCACCAGGGAGGGACAATACCTGCAGTGCTGCCTCCTGCACTGCCACCCTCTCACACTTCTCTGCAGGTGGGTGCAGCATTCACATTCTCTGAAAAAAACCCTTCGCCCAGGATTTTTCTCCAGGGAAGCTGAGAAGCCTCAGAGAAAAGGAAAACAATTCTTATCTCATTTGCTTCTCCTCTGTTTTCCTCATGTGGAATGTGTCTGGGGATTGTTTACCCACAGGTGATTGTTTCATTGGATGCTGCTGTGAGTTGTTTTGACTCTTTGGCCAATCAGGGCCAAGCTGTGTTGGGGCTCTGGAAAGAGACACGAGTTTTCATTATTAGCATTTTAGCATTAAGTATCCTTTCTGTATCCTTTAGTATAGTATAGTATAGTATAGTATTCATTAATATCATATAGTATTCTTTAATATTACATAGTATTCTTTAGTATTATATAGTATTCTTTAATATTATATAGTATCATAAAGTAATAAATTAGCCTTCTGAGAACATGGAGTCAAGATTCACCATTCCTGCCTTCATCAGGACACTCCTGGCAAATACCAGTGGTGGGAGCACAGCCAGTGCAGCTCCTCACCCCTCAGGGCTGCTCTGCCTCTCCTCCCCAGACTCTGCTCAGTGCCAGGGCTTTCTGTCCTGGGAACAGAGTTGTCTGTGGAGAGAGAGGGCTCCTCAGCCTGCTCTGATGCTCTGGGAAGATGTGTGTGTGCTTGTTTTCTGAGGTTCACTGCTCGAATGGCAAATCAGCTCTGATCCAGACTCGGGTGCGCTGCAGCTCCTGACAGGACTTGGCCAAGTAATTCAGAATAGCCCACGCTGCCCATTGATTGAATTGCAGTCTGACCTCTCCTGCCTCTTTCCCAGCAAGGCTTTTGTTCATCTTTTTGTGTTCAGTATTAGCCTCCTCTGATAGCCCCTGCTCCATTCTGCCAGCAGTATTTATTACCTTTTCCACAGTATGGCTGTTTTCAGTTTTCTTACATTTCCAATTATACTGCACAGTTTCCATTGATCTGTTTTCTGTTAGCATGAAAATCAGAGCTGTGATCTATATAATTTAAGACTCTGCCTTCATTAACCTTCCTTTTGTTTTTAAGGCAGACTATTTAAATTGATCTTTATTAAATAAAATTACAGGAGCTATCAATCCTCATGCTTCACGGTGTAAGTTGATCAGTGGCTAACTCAGGAAGTAATTGCCAGAGCACCTCTTTGTTAGGATACTGCACAATTAGATGTGTTTCAGCAGTTTTATTCTTTCAAAGGAGTATATAGCCTCCATCAGGGACAGTGTTCTGCACTCACTGAATTGTTGGTAAATTTTGATGTTGAATAAGAGAACTGGATGGGATGGACTCTAGCCACAGCAGCTCATCTCTCAGCTGCCACAGTGGTTAACACCTCTCTGCTGATGCATTTCCAGGGCCAGATCCTCTGCTGATATGCAACAGCACAGATTCACTGACCTTAGGTGATACAAAGATCCTCAGCTTGTGCAATTCAGCACAATTTCAGCAGTGACTAGCTGGTATTTTGCCCTCTCTTGTGCCAAAGAGAGATGGGGGTGGCTGTGAAAGATGAGCTTATTTATGAAAAGCACAATTCTCATCCCTTTTCTCCGATTGCAAACTGCAACTCCTGACTGTTGTGGTGATATTTGTGTTTTGCACCAAATCAGAATCTTGTACCATCCAGGGAAACTCAAAAGCTTAAGTATGGGATGTCTGCACTCTCAGCTATCTCCTCCCTTGCTGTGGTTCTATGTACCCTAACTTCTTAAATTGACTTTTCACATTGTCTAAACATATTTAGACACAAGATTTTACAATTACAGGAAAGTTGCTTTCAACATCCTCCTACTCTCACTCAGATCCTTTCTCTTTCGCTCTCATGTTCTGAACATATTTAAGAATTCTGCACAAATGAGCATTAATGAACCAATTTAAAATTATTTTTCCATGAGCAATTTCAGCTGCAAGACGCTTGATTATGTGAATCCAAATGATGTGGGAGGGGGGAGAGCACAGAATGTGCCTTGGTTGCAGCAGCCCGTGACGAGCTCCAGAGCAGGAGCAGGTACGTGCAGCAGGGCTGAGCTGCCATCCTGCCTGCACAGCACTGCCTGCAGAGGAGATGGTGCAGGGCTGTCAGGGAAACACAGAGTCAAATGAAAAAAACACATACAGGCAGGGCAAACAAAATCCCTTCCTCCCTGTGTCTCTCACTGCCTGGTGTGTGCAAGCCCATCTCCCTCCTTGGCAGGAAAACCAGCACCAAGGGGTTTGTGGGGTGGGGTCCCTGTGGAGGCACAGGAAGGGTGGGTGGATTTGTGTCACCACACACAAGGTGCATCCATCCAGGGTGGGAAGAGATTGAACAGCTGTGTCTGTAAGGCACAGTAGCATGTAGGGACTGATGATACCTCAAAAGCTTGTGTGCAGCAGCTGTGCACACTAATATATTGGTTTTCAATTCCAGGTACATTCTTATACTTTAGCTCTATAAATTTTAAAGTTAATTCAGGAAGGAGTTATTCAATTTGCAATAAAATGTGACAGCTTTGTTCTTTTCTTTCTTCCTGAAGCATGAGCAGGGAAGAGAAGCTGCTCTGGTGCAGAAAGCAACAACCATGAGTTCCAAGGGCTCAGTCCACCTCCTGTGGAACGTGGGCACCAAATGGGATCCAGCCCACAGCAGCTGGATCATGGCTCCAAACACCTCTGAGAAGGAAGGCTCTTGCCTAGTTTGGGTGGTTTCCACTTCACCTTCCAGCTCAAGGATAGGTTTTAGCAGGGCAGGCATTGCTGGCTTTGGGCTTTGATCACTCTGCAAGGGAGGGCTGTCTGGTGGGTGCAGAAAAGGCCCTGGTTTCAAAACTCCAGGTTTTTTTCCTCCAGCTCTACTATTGACTTTCTCTCTGACCTTGGGCACATCAATTCTTCCACTGAAGTAAGTGGGAACTCAATTGCATTTTACGTTTCTTTATGAGTCAGATTCTCTTTCTGCAAAATGAGGATCATAACACTTAACTACCTCTCAGAAGTGCTCTGAGGCCTAACAACAAATTAATGTTTAAGATCCTTGGATCTTTTTAAAGAAAATTCCAGTGAAAATTGTCAATTTGTTGAAACTGAAAAGTTCTGCAGATGAGGATTGTTTTCAATGCATTTCTTAGCTTGGGAAAAAAAAAAGATTTAAAGCATAGTTTTGAAATGGATGAAATGCCCTGTTTCAGCATTTTGAAAGTGAAACATTTTTGGTTTTCATTTTGAAATTACTTTCCATTTATTTTTTTCATTATATTATGTGCTATAAATATGACACAAAATCAAGGAAAATTGAGGCATGACGTCTCTGTTTGTTAAAAGGGAACTGCTTTGAACTACCTGAAAGGGTATTACTTTTTTAATTTCCACTGCAGAGAACTCTGACATCTCCTGGATTTGCTCTGTCTGGCACAATTTCAAAATCCAGCAGGAAATGGGATTTTTGTCCTCCTCAGGACACACGAGGGCATGAAGTCTGTGACATTGCTCCCAATGTCACACAGGGCTGCTGTCCTCAGGAACTCTTCTGCTAAAGTGAAAATATCAAATCAGAGAGGTGCAAGGCCTGGGCAAGAAGGTAAAAGACACGGTCCAAAGATGTCCAGTCATTTGTAGTTGTGCCCAGTGGACACCGTTTCCATAAACCTGCAGGTGTTTAAGCATTGGAGCAGGTGACCTTCAATTCCTGCTGAGTGTCTGTGGTGGGAAAATTAAAATTCTGTCAGATGTTTGTAGGAAAAGCATAAGTAAGGCTGACCCTGCATTAACAGGGTCAGCAGAGATGAACAACATGAGTTCTCCTTTAGCCCTGCAGGCTGATGCCTTCACTTGCTTGGGCAACCAGAAGGTCCCTGGGAAGGCAGAGGGACCATGGAAAGGAGAAAGGCAGGAAGAGAGAGGGGAAACTGAGTTTCAAAATGACACATACAAAAATGAAAGAGAAGCAGAAGGGGAGCTGGCTGAACTCACAAGGCACATCAGCCAAGGAACAAAGGACATGACTCCTGAGGGGTCAAAACACAACAGATTCTAAAAGCAAAACTAAATTCTGCTGAAACATTTGTCCATAATGGCCCTTGCACATTGCACATGTAATAAACTCCAAAAGAAATAAACCACTAAGAGTTACATTTCTCACAAAGAAAGTTTGCTCTCAAGTCCTTTGCTTTCTACCAAAGCTAAAACATCCCAATTCTTACTCATTCATATCCCAACCATAGCTTTAATTTGGCCCCCATTCTGTGTTCATTTGCTTCCCCTGCTGTTGCAGCAGCAGAGCTGCCCTGAATGTGCAGGGCTGTGCTGGGTCCCTGAGATGGGAGCTCCCTCAGGCAGGACTCAGGGACCTTCACCCCTGATCAGAGCTCAGGGAAGCTGGGCAAGGGCCAAGCTGCAAATTTGGCCTCATCTTTTATGATTCCAGCTGCCAAACATCTTAATAGCAAGCATTCCAATTTTTCCTCAACTGCAAGGGACCTAAAACGTTTCCCGAGAGATGAGGCATGAGGTGGAAAAGATGCAGCTCTCCTGTCCCAGCCTTCCTCTGTGTGCTTAAGCATCTCAGTAATGTTGCATCAAACATTGCATGTAAATGCTGTGGCCACAGGTGTGTAACAAGGGTCTTCTTGCGGTATGTAAATGCTGTGGCCACAGGTTTTACAGGTGTAACAAGGGTCTCCTTATAGTATAAAGGTCACTGATGTGCAGGCTGATTTCAGGCAGGTGAAATGTGTCCTGTGTTTGCGCTGTGCTCTCTGCAGTGCCCCACAGAGCCAGCACTGTTGTCAGCAGCACAGAATGCCTGTGTCACCTCTCACCCCAGGGACAGTGTGTCCCCATCCCTGTGACCTTCCTTCCTGTGACCCTCCTGGTGATCAGATTAAAGGGAACAAGGTGATCTGAGTCCTATCTCTGCTGACACTCTGAATTCCCACTGTTTATCAGCTTCTCTTTAAAAGGATTTCAGATTGCATTTCCCTATCTAGCATATGGAGACTTTCATTTCTGTGACAGGTTGATTCTTTTATCAGGCATTTATAAGGATTTACAATACCAGTGCACTCCTCATGCAGCACAGGGTTTCTCACAAAATAAACACTGGCAGAGAGGGATAGGATGTCCTCAGAGCAATTTTTCCTTCTCTTTCCTGTCCCACCTTTCCTAGGCTTTGCAGAGGCAGGTCAGTACAACAGAGGCTGTGAAAACACTAATGCCCTTCCCAAGCATTTTCTGCAGGGATGAGTGGTGATGGATGCAGGCCCATTAAAAGAGCTGAGTACATGGGGCTCTTCTGTCCTTGTGAGGTGGGGATGCAGCAGCCAGAAATCCCCTGCCAGCAGGTGAACAGTGATAGGCACAGGAAGAGGAGAAAGGCACTGAGCCCTGCAGGAGATCTGCAGAGAGGAGACAGACACTGGATTTGCAAAATAAAATCCTCCAGGACAGAGCCTGCAGGGCAGGGATTTCTCCTTTTTGACAGCCTACAGTGAATGAAGCACAAAATAGCCTGCTGTCTCTGCAGACAGCGAGGATATTTGGAGATGTCAAACTGGAGTACAGAGGATGCACAAGAGGAATGGAGACACAGCTAACTACCTCCCAGGCTTCTTATTTCTTGTTCCAAGTGGGAGAGCCTGAAATCATGCAAGCTTTTCTTGCATTCCTGCTCAATCAAAAATATAGCTTTCTTTCTGCTTTGGGATAGCAGAGGGAAATAAAGCTTATTTGGTCTTCGTTATCTGTCCTTGGTTCAGATTCAAAATTGCCTGGATTTAAAGCCCACATATTTTCAGCCCTAGCAAGGAACAGGGGAATATCAATGGACACAGCCAGGCATGAAGTCCAGTTTCCCATTTCTAAACTCCACATAGAAGCAGTTTCTCAGATTCATTCAGGGGTTTATAAGGACAGGTTATTTCTGCTGCATAGTTGACAATTTGCCTAATATAGCTCCAGTCTCATACTGAGATTCACTTTCTGATTTGACTTTGATTTGACAGCTGCATTTGGTAGACTACAATGATCAATAGCACGTTATCTTTGGTAATACAGTTTCTTGATTTTTAGTTCGAGTTGGTTAAGTGCCTTGATGGAATCTGCAAAGTACCCAGAGGCCCATTAGGCTGTGCTGGGACCTTGGGAACAGCTCTGCAGGTGGAGGCTGATCTAAAACTGCCCTGCTCCCTGCCCAGCTGACCACAGGAGCTGCTTCTACCCTGTCACAGCCCTGCCCTTTCCGAGTTCAGGAGCCTGTCCTGGTGCACACTCAGTGAACTGGTTGAGAAAAGCAAGTCAGCAAAAACAAAAGTCAAAATAAATGCTTTTGTGCCAATTTAGATCACCAAAGTGGCTGAGAGCATCAGGCATGCTGGTTCCAGGGCCAAAGCAGCATCAAAGCTGGGAGGATGCATAGAACAAGCTCCAGTATTCTACCAGCAGAGAAAGTTCCTCCAGGAATTACAATCCTGCACTAACAATCTATTTGGCTTTTCTCATTAAACATTAAAAGTGTCTTCAGCTCTTTTACCATCACCTGATATTGCCACTTGAATTGTGAATGGCCACATCTACTTGGGGCTTAATGAGGTTTAATTAATTTATAGCCACACCTTACTTCCCTGGTATTAATTTGCCTGCAGATGCATGTGTATTCTGTAGTCTCTCCTTCAGCCTGAAGGGGCAAAAGGTACTTTGGAGTAATGAATAAGAGTCTCAGGAGCTGGGATGAGGGGGAGAGGTTATACAGTGAGGGCCTGGTCACAGCAGCCACTAGAGCGAGCAGTAAGTGGACAGAGCAAGCAGTAAATAAGTCACAAAGAAGGGTCTCATCCCGGGTCTGCACGGGGCAGAGCAATGCAGAGAGGGGAGCTGAGGCTGCCTGCACAAATCTGTGCTCCTGAGAGAGACTGGTCTGAGCCTCCTGCTCTGTCCCTGTGCTGCCAAGCAGACAGCAAAAGAAAGGGGGCACAGGGCAGTGTTAGAGAAGGAGCAGCACAGAAAAGGCTGTGAGGACTGTGGTTTAAACCCTCTGAAAACACTTGCAGCCAAGTGCCAGCCATCCAATATGCAGGCACAGTTGGATAATGTTAAGGGTGATGGCTAGCTGCAAACAGATTCTGGGTGCCTGTTATTTTGCTAAGAATTTCCACGCTTTTTGGAGAGTTTAAATCAGAACTTTAATGGGCTTTTGATGTTGTTTTACTTTGGTGAATAGTTTCCCGTTGTATCTGCTTATTCAGTGAAACAGTGAGGAAGAGCAGTTACAGGGGGAGATGACAAGAGACTATAGAAGCCTATCTCAGCTGCATTTGCACAGCAGAAGCCTTTAAAAATCGCTGTGCTATGAACAAGACATTTCCATATTTCACGGCTATTTTTGCTGGATGCCTGAAGTTGATGATACAGCAAAAAAAATTTGAATGAAGGGAAAAGGGAACGAAGTCCTTCTGCTGTTCCTTTCTTTCCCACAATTTGCATCTCAGCCATGCTGCTTGGCAAAGCCAACAAAGCAAAGTATGTTGTGGCTGTAAAATGATAAGCACATGGGCTAGGCTGAGGATGATTTCTCCCCAGCATTTGGTTAGGAAAATGGGGATTAATTTTGAAGTTGAACAATTGACTCTTTTTTTTTTTTGCTTTACTGCTCCTTTTTCTTTTTTTTTCCCAAAAACTTATAAGGGCAGCTGTGTCTTTTGGGAAAACAAGGTCAGAGGGATGCAGGAACATTGATTTTCAATGTGTGCTCCCACTTAAACTTATGGCAACAGAGATATGAACCCTCTGTGTGCCTGGATTACCATCACCCCCAATACTCTGCCCACTTATCCAAGCCTGCAGAGATCCACCAGGCTCTACAGTTTCCATGGTGTAACAAAGCATGCAAAGAAAAAGTCAATAATAGGCAGGGGCAATCCTGCTAAGTGATGCTTGGTGAGTCTGCAGCACATGGCACTAGACTGAGGAAGCTGAAAATAAGAAAAAGAAAGCAGAAATGGAACTTCAAGGAAAGTTTCCTGCTGTATTATTCTGTTTCCAGAGAGGCTGCTCAGGACTCTGGGATGCTATGCCCATGTGTGAAGCTGTGCCCAAAATTATTGGTTGCTTTTCAAAGCTCTGAGAGTCTGAGGGTTTTTTTGGTTCTGTATCATTTATGCTAATTATCATCTGTGACCATTTCTTGGGCACCTTCCATGTGTTTGACAGCCCCTGTCCCACTGTGAAAGACACAGTGTACATTGAAATGCTCTAATAAAATTGCCTGTTCCTCTGCAATTAGCTCAGTTCTTATGGCATCACTAAACAAGACAGGCTTGGGGTATTTTTTTTTCCAAAGAAGGATTTGAAAAGAGCTTGTGGACTGCAAATAGGAGACCAGCTTGTGAATGATGGAAAAAAGATCCCATCCAGGCCCAGGAGCAATGGAGGCTCCCGCTGTGACGGGTGTTTTGAGCTTGCCCTGGGACTACCTGGCCATTTGGCACATCAGCTAATACCCCAAAGCCTTCCTTGTGCACCACAAAGTGCAAATGTCACTTAAAAGGCCTTACTTTGTAACCCAGATGTGGTGAAGCATCTTGTCCTTGACCTACTGTTGTAGACATCTTTTATAAAAAATCCTTTCCTCAGGATTTTTCCTCCTGAGAAGCTGAGAGGCCTCAGGAACAAAATGTAAACATTGATTATCTGCTGCTGTGGAATGCAACAGGTGCATCTGTGATTGGCCCATGTTGGATGTTTGTAATTAATGGCCAGTCACAGTGAGCTGGCTCAGACAGAGAGTCTGAGACACAAACTTTTGTTATCATTCTTTTTTTTTCTATTCTTAGCCAGCCTTCTGATGAAATCTTTTCTCCTATTCTTTTAGTATACTTTTAATGTAATATATATCATAAAATAATAAATCAAGCCTTCTGAAGCATGGAGTCAGATCCTCATCTCTTCCCTCATCCAAAAACCCCTGTGAACACCATCACAACCTACCTTCAGCAGCCATGACACGGATGAGGTTTTTCCTTTAGATCTGCAGGCCAAATAACAGCAGAGACCTGCAGTTTTCTTTCTGTCAGGATAAGGAAAGGGGTTCCATCCAAAACTTTGGGCTTTGGGGCTCAGGCATGTCCCACACAGCCCATGGAGGAGCTGAGAGGGAGAGCACAGCTCAGGGCTGGCAGTCAGAGAGTCAGCCAGGCTGTCCCAGGCCACTGAACATCCCTATTGCTCACTCTCTCCATCCATAAAACAGGACTCTAACACTTGTCTCAGATGGGTGTGTGAGGATCTGTGGCTGCAGTAAACCTTATGGCTCTTGGCTGGAATACACCATACCAACACTCACTGTTGTTACTAGGGAATAATTCCTTGCATATGACCCAAACAAACTGAAAGGGATTTTAGAAGGTGGCTCTGTGCCATAGGAATTACAGTGATGCTGGCACCAGATAAGCAAATGGTTTGAACAAGTCTATCCTCCACTGAAGCCTGAAACACAGACAAAGCCCATTTGATTGGTTTTTAATAGTGGGAAGAGCCACAATTTTTTTCTTCATATGCTTTTGGCTCCGGGAGCAGTGAAAAAGTATTAGAAGTACTCAAAACAATGGAAAAGCAAAGAGAACAACTAACATTAATCTGACCCTCAGTAGAACAGCGCAAAGGAAGGCTGCTTTCATCAGGTTTGTACTACGTTCATAGGAGAACTGGGAGCAATTCTAGAAATAAAATCCAAAATATGGGATCTGTTGCAGATTGCATTTGCTGAAATACCTGCAGGAGTCAGCAACTCCTCCTGCAGACTGGAGTTGGTGAAAACAACTCAAACTTTCCAACAAGTAAAACTTTCCTGGCCTTGACTCTGTTTAGGTCAAAATTTGGGGAATTACTGGAGTTCCCCCAGGCTAATAGCAAAAACCAAGGGATGTAAAACTCATATGAAACACAACTGCAAATAGGGTCATACTCTAACACAGATGTGCCTGACACTAGAAGAGAATCCAAACCCAGCAAAACCACTGAATCTTTCCATTCCCTTCACAATTCCTGGGTTTTTTTATTCAAGTCTCTCATGAGGCTAAAAGAGGAGAAATTCAAAATTAGGTCAGAGCTCTGAAGTGCCATTAGAGGCACAGCAACTGAGGTTGCTGTGGTTGTTACCAAAGTCCTGATCTGCCACCATTGCTCACTCTGGGAAGAGCTGGGCCCCTGTGCTGCAGCAGGGATTCAGTGCCCCAGGATGGCCGTGCTATAAGGTTTAATCAGGTTAGCTGGGTTTTCTCTCTTGATTTCACAGCCTCCATTCAGCCCACCAGATTATAAACTTTCAACATGTAATTGAAGCTGACTCAAGGAGCCAATTGTGTTACAGTGAGCTCTGAAAGGGGGAATGGCAAGGGCTAAAGTTTTCATTCAACGAATGCAATTTCTATGCACAGAAATCAATTCAATTGACATCAGTTGAGCTTTAATGCTGAATTAAAGAGCTGCCAGGTTTCCCCCATGGGGCTTTTACAGTCCGGGTTTTATGAATTCATTAAAATGCACACACAAACTTTTAGGGAAATAGCATTACACTGTAATAAGAGCTACAAATCGACCATATTCCTCCGAGAGAGAAGTCTAATTTGAGTTGCCTAGTTGGCAAAATTGTTTTCCTTCGCTTTGCATTTATTAACAGAGGGTGTCATATTTTCCCTTGTTTCCATTTTGGTTTCTAGCTGTTTGCTTAGTGGGCAAAGCATCATATTTAGAAATATCAAGGAGAGATGAAGTCTTTCAAAAGCAGGTGCCCACTTGGGAAGATGTAGTGCAGCTGAGGCAAACCCAAACCATGCTTCAGGACAATCAGGATGGCTGGACTGGAGGTCTGAGCGACTCAGTGGACACTTCTAGATTGATGGTGTCTGCCGAAGTTGGAGCCCCTCAGTCTAGGATGGAGATCAGCAGGATGCCCAAAAAGTCACCTGTGCTGAAGGAGAAACCAGCTTCAATGAGAGCTGAAAATCAATCTCAGGAGAGGAGAGAGAGGCTCAGACATTTTAGAAGAATGTCTGGAGTTTCAGTGGCCAGGTGAAGTTCACTGAAATGGATCTCACAAAAAAGAAATAGCCTTGCAGCAGCCCACAGCTCCCATTTTCTCCGCATTAACTGCAGGCACAATTAAACTCACAAATTTCACCTTCCTCTGATTTACTGGCAATGGCTGGGAAGCTGCAGGGGCAGCCACAGAAATCATGCCCATGGAAAAGTCCTTTGAACAGGTCAGCATCTCTGGGCAGCCGCTGTGTCTGTGTTGTTGCCCTTCTCCTGTGGCACACACTGCAGCACTGGCTGATAATGAGCGTTCACAGGGTTTCATTAAGTAGGCTCTCTAATTGGATTGATGACCCTGGTGATTGCAGGTCTTGACCTATCCATAAAACAAGTGGGACTTAGAAAGCACAATTTCCTCATCCTGCTGTTTTCCTAGCATGACTTGGCTCCAGCTTTTGACGGATGAGTGAGTCTCCAGGGCTAATTCAGCTCCTGCAGGGAAGGCACAGTTGATGTCATTTGGGATGGAGAAGTTTGCAATAGGGACACACATGCCCGTGGAAGAAGGCTCCAGAGACAAATCTGACAGAAAGCCAACCCTCTGTCAAGTGATAATAGATAACAGCCACTGCCAGCTCTCATTTCCAGGCTAACTTAGTGATGTGGAATGACTCCACATGCTCCAAACAGATCTGATCTCCCACTCTGATGGGTCAGGAGTACCCAGAGACACAAGGGAAAGGGGCACAGGTTCACCAAGGACAGGACTCTGCTCTTGAGGTTGAAGATATCTCAGTGCTGGATGCACACACGGGACTCTGTCCAAGAGAAAAACCTGAAAAGCACCTCTATCCCTAGTGACAAATCATCCAGAGGAGCTGGGGCATCCTCTGCTCCATTCCTGAGATGCCAAAGTAGCCAACAGATCTCAGTGTTACAGCTGTGGGGTGTGCAGTGTACAAAGGAATTATTTGTGTCACCACTTCGGTGTTTTGCACAAATTTGCTTCTTGTCTGTGCATTCATGAAGGGTTGTGAAGAGGAACCTACAGAAAGATTAATTCAAAGGTTGTATCTTTGAATATCTGAAAAACTATCTTTGAATATCTGGAAAATATTTTTGAATTGCTGGAAAACTATTACTTTTAGAGAGCAGATACTTCCTTTTCTTCAAATCTGCAGGTTTTTTCCCCCAACAGGGATTTGCATAAGACCAGGAAAAGAAATTCATTGCAAATTTGCTGATGAGCCAGCTAACATATTAGAGGGGGAGGGAGAGGAGCTCTGTCCACTTCCTTCTTTTTCTTTTCACTGTATCATGCTGAGTCTTTCCAGATTAAAAAAAGGCTCTTTACACTTAGAGAACTCACAGGAGAAAAGGGGGAGCAAGAGGTAACTAGGCCAAGCACTCTCACAATGAACCCTGGTGATCTGCATGCCAAGAAGAAAATGTCCTTCACCCATATCCCCAAACACTGTGAACATCCATGCGGAAAGTTCCACCCAAGCTGTCTGGAGACCCATCAGCAGCAGGACTGGGACCCTTCTTTTTAACCTGTAAATTGACACAAATGGGCAAATTACAGACCCAGCAGGAGGGATTATGCCTGAGGCAGACAAGATGCGATTCACGAAGCAAAAGCACCAAGAGGGGGAAAGCTCAGTGCATCCATCCCTTGCCCAATCCCTTTTCCCAGGTCAAGAAGCAAAGCTCGTTGGAGATGGTTGTTGCCCCAGCAGGACACAAATGCTGCTGCTGGCCAAGTCCTGCAGGCATGGCAGGAGCCACGTGCTGAATCAGCTTTCCTGAGGCCACCTGGCTCCCATGCCCCGAGCTGCCAGCTCCAAATGGAAGGCTTCCTAGCCTGGAAAATCTTAGACACTTGTCAGTGTGATTGTATATGCAGAAAATGTCTGTGACAGATAGACTGCTAGATAGAGCTTAATAAGAATTGTTCTTAAAACCAAATGTTCCAAGAGCCTCGTCCAAAAGAGAAAAATCCTGTGAGTCTAAGAAAAATAAATCCCATTAAAAGAAATTTGGAAAAACCCCTAAAGACAGTTTGAAATAGGCAAACACTAATAGTGCAGGTTATTGCAAATCTCTATTTATTTTATCCCCCTCTCCTTCATCCTCCCGCACATCCCTCTCTAGACCTGCTTGTGTCTGCACTGGACCATGATAATTCATTCCCGGTGAGATTTTCTCTGGAAAGAGAAGGAACGAGCGGATTGGAAACTTCTGCCGCATCCCGGCTATTGAAAGAGCAGTGCAAACGGACGGCGTTTCCCGGCGAGCAGCACCAGGGTTTGCATTTTGCGGTTCCGGAGCGCGGCTCGGAGCCCTCCCCACGCCCTGCCCGCCGAGTCCCGGGGGCAGCGCCGGGGATGCTCCACTCGTGGGGCGCGAGTGACACCCTGTGGTCACTGTCCCCAGGGCTGGCAAGGAACAGGGACTGGGAGCCGGATGGATCCAGCCCCCTGCCACGGCATTCCTGTGCCCTCGGGAAATAGAAAGTAGTGGTTCTTCCAGCTGGGAGGAGGAAGAGGTGCCACGGTTTCACCCAAAAGGAGAATGGCTCTCTGAGCCTCCCGGAGTTGCAGCCAAATCTGAGGCGCGGAGGGCAATCAGAGGCGTTCTGTGCCCTGTAAAGGACAGAAGCGCTGCTGTCCTGCCCTGTGTTTGCCTGGCACTGCAGAGCCCAGCAGGGTGTGAGCTGGGGTCACCCATGGCTCTGGATGCTGGACCCGGCAGTGCAGGGCCAGGATGATCTTAGAGCTCTTTTGCAACATAAATGATCCTGTGATTTTAATGATATCTTTGCCCATGAGATTGCCAGTTGTCCTCAGAAAACTATGGAGAGTTGAATAGTTTGGGCAAAAGCTGGAGGATCACCTAAGCAAATATGAAGTGCAGCAGAGAATCACTCATCTTTAATCCCAGAGCTGTTCAGGCACACACAGTGAAAGCAGCATGATGGAGATGCAGGACCATAAATACAAAATGCTCACCAACAGCAAGACCTGGATGCATTCAAGGTTTAAGCAGAGGTTTGCTCAGCTCAGACACAAGCCCCACCTATGCAAATGTTTCTTTTCATGGGAAACTGCATTTTTGGATTGCTAGAAATTTTAATTTTTTACATGGCATGAAGAAATGAAGACATCTTAATCCCAACACAAATACGGAATCACCCAATCCACCACGGGGTAATTGTGAGGGTGCAGAACATTCTGGTTTGCTGCTGAGAGAAAAGGGGAAAAGTATCTCTTACAGGAGGAAGAAAAACCCAACTCTGCAATCACATAGATGTGTATTACTTGTCTGGATCAAGTACTGTTTTGTTCAAAATGTCAAATTCTGCATGTCTGTGTTTCAGCAATCCAGATAGTAGTTAGCTTGAAAATCATCCTTCTGTCACTGAATTTCCAAATTACAGGGGGAAAAAACGGAGTGAAAGGAACTCTGTCTTTAGGTTTTGGCAACTCCTTTCAATTCAGCAACAGACCAACAGTTTTCATGTGAATTCACTGCCCCCAGCACAATTAGGTGTTTATGATTTTAGGTTTTCCTGCAGTAGGAGGGAGAAATGATTAATCTCTTTATTAGGGGTGGATGGGAGGAGAGAGTTCAGTAAACATCCACATTTACTGAATCTCCAAACTTTGGGGGACCCGCCCCTCCTGACTCTTTCACAGCATTCCTCTCAATTGAATAATTTTAGATCTATACCTACCTGCTAATATCCTCTGCAAAAGAAGGTGGGGGGAAAGTCGATTGCAAATTTGTGTACATTTGCATACATTTGCATAAATTTCAGCACGTTTCCTCCTAGGCACATGCCCTCCTTCTAGGAATTGATTGTCCACCAAACTAACATGAAAGTGCTACTACCCTCCTGTATTCATCCATGAACAGAGGCAAGATGGGAGAGTCACAAATACTTATGGTTAAACACTCCATTTTCACAGCTCAGTATCTCAGTGATGGAGCAGATCAGCCTAGAACACAGATTATGAAATAATTTTATATCTCTTTGCTCCTATCTGCCCCAAAACACATACCAAAGGCAAAGCCTTGCTGCAGGTTGTTCCACACAAGCACTCACAATTCTGCTTCTACAGAAATTTATGAGATGTTCACCAAACTACCACAATTCTACTCCTCCTTCCACGGATGTGAAAACATGGGAAAAAAAGCTGCCAGGCTTGTAGACTCTAGCAACCACATATAAGCACCACCAGTCTAGAAATCCCAGAGGCTTTGGTTCTGCCAGGGATTTTCCAATACAACAGCCCAATTCAATCATTCTCCATCTTGAGAGAGATTATGATGAACCATTTCCATGGCTCAATCTGCAGTTCAGTGGTGATCCTGGAGATTGGTGCATTCCCAGGAATCAGAAAACTTGGCCTTCCCTGTAAATCAAAATGCAACAAAAAAACCAGCCCACCCACACCACCATCTTCGAACCCTTCAGGTTGTGCAAATCATCTTCCCAATGTAAATAGCTTCAGTAATCAGGATTGTTGAATATACGCTACTAAGGAATGTGCAGTTCATTATTTTTTTTTTCAGTGAGAACATATTAAATTATGCTTTTTGATATCTCTTTTTGAAATGTGGATTATCAAATTTTTATGTGCTTGGATATGTGTGCCGACTCTGTCCATACATAGCAAATGCACTTAAAACACTAACATTTCCTCATAATAGCTCGATTGATGAGATTTTGCTTTAAAAAGAGGAGGAGAGGGAAATCAGATAAAAGAAGCTGGCTTGGGGTATTTTGATAGGAATATTTGTAAATCATTATTCACCCAACTATCAAGTGATCCAGGAAAAAATTGTGCCCCTTCTGAGTAATCAAGGAATAAAATTGGTTGCTGGGGACCCTCACCTGCTGCAAAGTGCAGTAATTGCTGCTGCTTGAATGAAACCACTGCTTTACAGCAGGTGACCTTTCTTCCCCAAAATGCAGAAATACAGGAAAAGCACTCTGCTTTGTGTCGGGTGGTGTGATCACCCCTCCAGCAGCTCTGTCCCTGAGAGCACCAGGTGTCAGGCTGAGCCTACACTGAGTAATGAGCAGAGGAGATGGGACATCCACACAGGATGTTATTCTTCACAGAGAATCACTGCCCTTAGATAAAAAAACATACCACATCTGTCAGGTTTCCCTCTATTTGTAGGAAGGACCAAATATGAGGGTTCAGCCTTAGATATGAGAGGTCTCCTGTCTTGGAGTCACTCTGGCTGCCAAACAGATGGTGCATTTTGAAGGAACTGAAGCTCCAATAATTCCCCTCATGCTACAGCCTCAGATCCATCATCCTTTAGCTTTTAACAGCCAGAGGGAGACAGGCATAACTGTGCTTCAGAATAGGGGCTGGAACATTAGTCAAGCCAACCCAAATATAAATCCAGCACCATCAGGTCTTTCCCTGCAGTTATGTACTGTCTCCCATGTGATTTTAGGCAACATTTTCCAATCTACTTTCTGATAACACCATCGTCAAGTAGCACTCAGGACATTATCCCAGTATTAACACACACACAAAACCCCTCTTCCTGCAATCAAGTATTTCCTTCCACCAAGAGAGCTACCAGGTTGTGGGCACATCTGTTGGCTTGTTTATACTTTAATGTCATCCAAATAATAAGAGCAGGAGAAAAGAAAACAAAACACAGAAAACCCTCTAGTGGGGCTGGTGCTGCTGTGTGTACCTATGGTAACTACTGTGAGCATTAAGATGAAGCACTTCAAGCATGAATAATAATAAAAAAAAAATCTAGAAGATAGATTAAAGCGCCACAGCACTTTGTAATAGTATTTGTAATGCAGATAAAGCATTTGTACTCTAATTTCCAGCATCACCAACAAAATAAGTAAGTGTGCTTGGATTGCATTTTTCTTTCAAAAATGGTTCAAAAATTATTCATGTTGAAGGAAAACAACTTAAACTGGATTTGGAAACACAATGCAAGCGGGAAAGTTGCTCACTGTTATCAGCATGACAAGAGCAACCTGTTCCTTTGATAAATGGTGCTTGTAGGAAGACACAAAGCTCATCTGCTTTGTGTTTTAAGTTTAATTAAGTAGCGAATTAATGTTTGCAAAATGCTTTGAGATCCTTCATCAGACAGAGCGCGTACAAGTGCAAAGTGCTTTCAGCATGAAACACACTTCCAGGGGTTGTACTAACCTATTTGTGTCTTTGTGACAGCCTGATCTGCAGCCTGAAGTGGTCAGAGATAAGACCCCTGCTGACTTCAAGGTGTATCAGATCAAGCCTGCAGGACAGGAGTCTTGATTTAGTAGGCAAGTCCCCCAGAAGAGAGCTGGAATACTTCCACACTGAGAGTCAGGCACGTATTTAAGTAGCTTGCTTTAGAGAGTATATTTTTATATGCGTGCCATTCACTGAGACACAGAGCTCAGGGCCAGAAAAGGCCATTAGCACAGCTTGGACGACCTCCTGTTTATTTCAGGCCATTATATTTTACCCAATGTCCCTTTGTGAGTGTAACAACCTGTGTCTGCTGAAACAGATCTTCCAGAAAGTGCTTCCAGGCTTGCTTTAAGGCCAGGTGGATATAAGGAATCTACCACTTTCTTTGGACTAGTGCCTAATCAACTTCACTGCTTAAAA
Source organism: Zonotrichia leucophrys gambelii (assembly GCF_028769735.1). Lineage (NCBI taxonomy): Eukaryota > Metazoa > Chordata > Aves > Passeriformes > Passerellidae > Zonotrichia > Zonotrichia leucophrys. The sequence continues at coordinate 10,235,313 of NC_088182.1, read as the reverse complement.
TGCGAACCTTATTTCCTTATGTCTCCTTTGAATTTATCTGGCTTCAACTCCTGGCCATTAGTTCTCAGTTCTACTTTGCTGCCCTGGACAGAAGAGCCCTTTAGCAGACAGAAATTTGCTGCAGAAACATTTGCTAAGGTAGCATTGTAAGGGCTACCTTAATGCTCCAGAGTGAAAGGTCACTGCTCGGGATAAGAAAGGAATTGAAAGAATTAATGCTGGTCTATAGGGTGGATGCAGAGATGCCTGTGCTCCAAAGACACCATAGCCTAAAAAGGTAAAAACAGTAAAATGAGGGAAAAGTAAGGAATGAGACTGCCATTGGAAAAGCATCTTCTTAGCTCTGTTTTACTGCCAGTCATTTGCATTGAGAAGGCTGTAGATGTTACCAAAAATCAGTAAAAAAAAACAAACTCCTTCACAGCCTCCTTAACAGAGGTATACAATAACCTCCTTTTCTGGACAGTTACAGCCTGTGCCTTGGCAACACTTGGTTCCCAGAAGGAGCAGCAGAACAAGGACTGATTCACTGATGCAAATCTGGAACCCAGCAGGGCTGAAATCCGACCATATTTCCGTGACAGCATGAAAGTTCTGGGAGATGTGTGTAACTCTGAGTCCAGCATCACAATATTGCTCGTGCTACAGGAACAGTACTCAGAGCACACAGGAGCTGCATTTGGCCCATCACTCAGGCAGGCAGATGAAGCACTGTGATGGGGACCTGCTGGAAGGTAGAAGCTGGATACCAGCTCAAACCTTGAAACCAAACACATTTGGAAAGCCATATGCTGCCAGCCCAGGCAGTGAGGAGAAACCGTCTGCTTGCTCAGAGCCCCGTGACCTCCCACGCATGGCAATGGAGATGGAGCTGGATGGGGCCCTGGAAAGTACCTCTTCTTCCTCACTTTGTTATTACCTTTAGGCTCTCCTCATAAAACCTCCAGCATGTGCAGGCAAGGAATTTGTGAATAGACAGGGGCCACTCACCCCTGCATAAACATCCAGTGTTTCCAAGCCTGGACACCTGCCTGCTCCACGAGCTCCCTGGCAGCACTTTTGAACTGCAGCAAGTGAATATCATCAGCAGCACCTCCCAGCCCCTGCACTAGAGCTTCCTTTGCTTTCCTGTTGGCTTGGCAACAGCTGCTGTTGCTGTTTGAGGTGGCAGGAGGGCAAAGAAGTGCTTATTGCTACAGAGCTCTTCAGGAAAGCCTTGTAGCCTCCTTGGCAGGGTTTAACAGAGGCCAGGCGCTCTCTGGAGCAATGGCCAGTGATGCTCTCAGGCAGGGCTCCTTCCTGCTCTAGCAGTGTCCCTGTTTCCTCCACACAAGGCTGGGGCAGGGCAGAGCCCAGGGCTGGGATGAGGAGCAGCAAAGGAGCAGCCCCTGGACACAGAGGGTTCTGACATATTGCCTGTAAGGAACAGAGCAATGATGTGCAGCTCTGCCCCATCCTGACCTGGGAACTCTGAGGGTGAAACAGGTCTGCAGGCATTTCCTGAAGCAGACACTCCTGGCTTTTTCATATTCAGTGGGGCAGGTGATAGGACACCCATCCAAAATGCCACTTGCCTCCCTCTCTCAGTGCATCAGCCAAGACAGACATCTGAAAGGAAAACTTAGGTCTGTGTTCAGATTTCACCAACAGCTCTGTGCAATGCAGCATGTAATGCAATTACCACCCACCCTTAATGTGTTTTAATTCAGCAGGCTGTGTGAAATCCAGGTCTAGGCCCCAATTTTAGTACAGTTTGTGTTTCTCTTCAGTGACAAGCACATGTGGATGCAAGAGCTGCCACTGAACATCGCCTTTCTGTTCGTGATGGCTGGGGAAGTTGAAGCTGTGGTTTCATCCTGAGCTTAAAGCCTTGAACTTGCAAAACCACATTCGGTTCAAGTGACACAAATGCTTTGGAAAGAGAGGAAGAGTTTTTTCCTGGCTGATTTTTTGTTATACCCTTACTCTTCTGCTTCCATCTGATTACAGCCAGGATATCGCCAAATTTTCCAGACCACTATTTTTAATTCTCTCTCTCCTGCAACTCTCTGACTCCCTTGACCTGATGCCATAATGGGCTTGCAGGGAAAAGCAATTGTGGGAACTCTGGGCCTTTCTGCTTTGTGAAGGACAGGACTATCTGTGGGCTGCCATTCATCCCATCAGGCAGAGCCCAGGGAAAGCACAATTTGCTGCGAGCCGATAGCAGCACGCTGACACTCAGCAGGATGGGAACGTGCTCCAGCCTGACAGGGAACAGCCACACATCACATTACAGGGAAAAAGGGACAGGGAAAGAGGTAGAGAAAGGGAGAAAAAGAAAAGAAAAAAAAAAGGAATTGTTAGCTATTCAGAAAATGCCCTGTAATTTGGGTGTCAGTACTAAAATGTTAGGTCAGATGTTTTGATTGAATGTCAGTAGGAATTGTATGCTGGAGAGTCATGCTTCCCATTTTACTGACAGAGCAAACTAATGGGAGAATATTCCAAAGTGACTGATTTTTGTGCCAAGAATCTTTTACTGATATCTCAAAGTAGCACAGGAAATGCCACTGCATGAATAAACACATTTTTCTCAAGTTATTTAAATAAATATATATATTTTTTTAAAAATGAAAGTAAACTCAAATTCAGCTGGAAATACAGCTGAGTTGGTGCAGCCCACCAGCCAGAGCTGCCAAGTCCATAAAATATGCAAGTGGGGTTTTATTCTTTTTCTTTTATTTGTTTTTTTTAACTCTCTCAGTGAGATCAACTTGATGATCTTTCTTCTACAGCCCATGTCTCCTTGGAAGAACAGTGTTGTTAATTTGCTCTCTCACATGACTGGATGTAATACACTTCTATAACCTTTTAACATTTTGCTGCTTGCGTGGCATACCTGTGTCTTACTTATTGTTCATCAAATTATGCAGGGAACTCAGAGCCCTGCATAGATGTCTTAAATACATCTGCATCAAAAATATGATTCTGTAATCCAGGCAGCACAAAATCATTATCACAGCCTCATCTGCATATTAGGATTCATTCTCCCAGCCTGAGAATGCAGCACTGAAATAGCCAAGCATAAAAGAGATGGAGAATTTTCCTCAGGTGGTGCCTCATAAATCATCAGTTTCCTATATACAGATTTTTTTTTTCCTCTGGATTTCCATCTATTTATTTATTTATCGCTTTCCAGAATACAGAGTAATTAATATTATCTTCTCTGCAGACAGGAGAAAAAAAAAATAAAGGAAAAAAGAAGCTGTGTTGCCTGAGCGCATTTACCAAGTCTCTCCATTTGAGCTTATGGGGAAAGCAAGTTGTAGAGCAGGAAGAGAATGGTTTAGATTTTGGCCAAGAAGTTTTGAGTTCTGGACATGGCTCTTACCTCTGCTCCATATGCCCTGGGCAACCTTGAGCAAATCCATCAAACCATCAGGACAGTCAAATGTCTCTGATTTTCAGTGGGACAAGCTCCTCAGTTTGGGCACTGGCTCCGAAATGCAGATGGCTGGTTTAGAAGTCCTTATCTTTTATCTCTCTGTGCTTTCCCCTCTAACCCTGGGACTGTGTAAGTGTGCTCTGGGCTTTGTGTTTCATAAAAGCAGGAGACATGGCATCCTCAAGTGTTTCATAGCTGGAAACGAAAACAAGTATTTCCCCAACCTGCTGGTGTTTTCCAGTGGCTCTGCTTGTGGGTGTCCAATGTGAGGAAAGTTAAGGTGACCTGATTTAGGGACAGTAGATTTTCAGCACTTTTGGTAAAGCTGAATGCCAAAAAAATTTCAGCTGGTGATTGAAATTGTAAGCCAAAGCTTTTTACTTGCAAATCTCCTGTTCAATTCTGGCTCAGGCAAGCAGGCACTGGGAGTTGTTCCTGTCTGACAGTTGCATCAGTGGCATCTGGAAAATGAGCTGCTAAGTTTCAGCTTAATTTCTAGTGAATACATTACTAAAAACCCATTCAGTGCATACATCCTGGTACCTACCAACCACAATTGCCTATGAATCATCAGGGATGCGTTTGTACAAACGATGCTACCACAAACAAATGGTGGTGATTGCATCATTCTTGCCTCAGCACAGAAATCAGACACTAAATCATAAAACCCATTTTGTTTCTTGAGGCCAAGAGCACAGAAGGAGAGGAAACAGGCCCAGATTTTGGGATCCAGGGCTAGATAGGTTTATCAAGCCTATGAGCCTCTCCTGAAATATTGCTGAGAAATGCTTTGTGGACTGACAGAGGCAATGGCCTCAAGGGAAGGCAAGGAGAGCAAATTAATTATAATGTTGAAGTTAAACTGGAACAAAAGCAAGTGGAGACAGAGCCAACTGTGAGTCCAATGAACCTCTCTAAAGCAGGAATTTTCCAGCAATTAATAGGGACTGTACCCTGATAAAGGTTACCTTGTCACTGTTAACACAGTGTGATTTTCCTCGTATACCCATATCTATATCATTTGTCAGGAATGAACTTTAATAAGATTATGCTGTCAGAACTCATCATCAGAGTGACCACACACATGGTACAGTAGATGCAGGGCAAAGATCTGCTTTGATTTTCTCCTCTGAGGTGCCAAACTAGTTTCAAATATGCATTAGAGCCACTGGCACCCAGACAAGTCACGCAACACCAGGGCAGGACTCCCCTCAGGAGCCCTCACTCAGAGCACCAAGGAGAGGTGCAAAGGCAGGCTGGTAGGAGGTGAGATGCACAGATTCTGGTCCCAGCCCTGCTAACAGCTTTTGATCACTGTCAGGCTGGCTGGGTCACGATTTTTCCAATAGTGCAGTTTCATGTGTGAAAATGCCCACACAAATGGATCCTCAGCTCGGCCAAAAATTGCAGTGGTGGAGCATAATGAGACGGGGGATCCCTATCAAGCGTACACCTGCACTGGGTGTGCAACCTAGCTAAAAAATTACACCTCTACATTTGGAGTCATAAATGATCATGTGAAAGGATGAATCTTGTACCTTTAATCCTCCTGAGTCTTCACATCCTTTTCCATCTCCCTCTCCCTACACATTTTTAGAAATGGACAAGATTCTTAGCTACTTCACCAGATTACCTTTGAAAATGAATTAATGCTTGTAAAGAGCTCTGTGATTCTTTGATGGAAGGTGCCATAGGCACAGAGATTATAATTAAACTGCTAAACAGTGCAGCTGGATTTACTCAGAGTGCTGCCAACAACTGTGTGCTATGCTTTCAGGCAGAGCAAAACACACTTCCAACCAAAGGGACAGACATGACCCACATTTGTGCCCTCAAGGGCTGTTTGGAAAAAGAGCAACCAGCAAACTTCATCAAGTTTAGAAGGCTGTTTTATGAAACAAGAAACTCCTTAGTCGTTCTTGGAGGCCATGAGCACACTGAAAGCCACCTCCCATGACTCATCACAACAGTATTGGGTGGAGGTGAATATTGTTGTTTTTTTATTCAGCACAGGAGACTGAACTGAATCCTCACTCTGCTCTGTGATGGAAGAACTCAGTGAGGCCATTTTAGTTTGTATGAGACTGGGTAGGCTGGCTCTGTTCCACCTTCCAGTCATGATTTTTCATGAGGTCTCCTCCAGCAGGCTGGGTGAGAGGTGCCACTTGCAAGCCTCCAGAATTGCATCCTGAGTCTCAGCCATCCAGAGTAATTTCGGCTGCTGTGGAAAGGTGCAGTCACAAATGTTTGCAGCCCTGATCTACCACCCCAAACAATAACATGAGGATGTATGAGGTCAAGTGGCCACCAAAGGATTAAGCAAATAATCTTCCTGACATTCTTTCCACAGTCAGTTACCCATGATGTTGAGCACATTATTATGATCTGAATTAATGTTTGGATCTGTGGAGAGGTAAAGACTGAAAATACCTTTAGTGTGACCACTTTAACTCAAGGGAAGTTCATTACAGCCCAGCCTGCAGCAGCCCAAGGTGAAGAGAGTAATGTAAACAGCCACAGTGATGCTCATGGCATTGGCATGACAAGCCTGCTCTGATGCTCACTCCTTCTCCTCTACTCTAACCATACTCCTAAGAAGTGTTCCCAGGTTTTGCTCCAGGCATTCTAAGTTCCTACAGGGAGGAAAGGACCATGGTTGGGTGCTCAGCACTTACTGCCACTGAGGCTTTGGATGAGTCAGGGATACAGATACAATAGGAGCCTCCAAAGCATTCATGCATTGCAGTGGTAATATAGGGTGGAGGAAGTGATAATATCTGTCAGACTCGTGTTTATTAACCATTTTATAATCACAATACATGCAATTACAGTTTGACAAGACATTGCCAATGTGAACAACATCTGGAAGTGTACTGGGGTCTTCAGAATGAGTACAGTTTTATTTGCATTATTTGCTTCTGCTGAGAGTGGCAGTAAACCGTAGTTAATAAAGGAAAGCCAGCTTTTATGGGCTAGGAAGACTGTAAATATATGCAAAATGGTTTGTTGAATCTAGCAGTGGGGTGCCATAAGAGGCTTCATAAAGCAGGGATAGAGTTTAGCATCATTCTTTTAGGGCTGGGAGTGATGCAGAATAAATCTCTCTTGAGTCTACTTACTGACAGCCCCAGTTCAGATGGTGTATACACAGGCAGTGCTTCTTTCTCTGCAGAGTTTCTGTTAATCACTGTTAATGCCAGTCATCAGATCACTAATCATTTGAAACAAGAAGCTGCAGATATTAAGACAGAGATTCAAAACAAGATAAATAGCACAGATCTCTCCAGGGGCAGCAGGAAGGTCTGAGCCCACTGATGCTGCCTGGTACAGCATGAGGCTGCTTGCCTTCCTAATCTTTATTAGGATAGCAGCTACTCTACTCTGGCACAGAGAAGGAAACAAGAGGCTTGAGAAAGCTTCCATGGCTCATGAATCCAGGGGTAGATGTGGCCAGACCTGATCATGTCTGTATGTCTGTCTGCAGAGGATGGGAAGAGCGTAATAAACTCCCCCATGGCTGTGCCCTACCAGACCCAAAGTCCATGTGTTTTGCAGCAGTTTAGCTATCAAGGAGCAAATGCCAATAGCCACACATGGATTCAGCAACCTGATGGGAAACAAGGATTTCCTAAGTCCCACATCACTCTTCTGGCCCAACCTGATTCTTTCTGTTGACTACACAAACCCGAGAGCTGAAGCAACACCATTTTCTCTTGCCGCTGGGGAGGGTTTAAGAGCAGCTGCACGGGCAGAAACTGGTTCTGCTGATGGCCACTTGTGTCTCAGTTTATCACTTGTGGTCCTGGAAACGTGTCCTGAGTTGTCTGAAACAATTCATTTTTCTGCTCAGAGCAAAGGCAGTGAAAAGGTTATGCCACTGCGGTGCAAATTTTCCTTGTAAATCAGATTCAGAAGTCAATGCCTGGCAGCCACCTCCTCTGACACTGTTGAAATCCTGAACCAAGGGCATGTGCCTGCAGATGTCAACATGTGGATTTACATGGCAGCTTGGGATGTGGGTCTCTGGCTGAATTTGCATGTACTACCAGTGTCAGCTTCACCTCATCTGACAATGGCATTTGGTGTCCTCAGCATGAGGCATCTTGTGGTACAGGATCTGCCACTTCAGCACGGGCTCACCTCAGAGGCGCTGGAAGCAGGGAGACAGCAGCAAAAATGCAGGACCCAGGGCCTCTCATAGGCAGGACTTGACAAGATAACAAGCAACAAAACTGGAAGTGCAGGGGAAGAGGAGGGGAGGAGGCAGAACAGACTTGTGGCTTGATCTTGCCCAGAGCTGATTTCAACAGACTCCACGGGGGTCAGGACTATTCCATACTTAACAGTGGGAGTGCAGGTAATTGAGAGATTGAACGTTACAGGGGACCATGGCTTGCCGAAGGGGAAGTCAAATAACATCAAAGCAATCAAAGGAATTCTTCAGGAATTACTGAATGAAATTCTATGGCTCAAAGAGGACCTTAGGCTAGATTAATTACAATTGGTGCCTGTAGAGCTAAAATCTGCTCACGAGTAATGTCCGTTTCGATTTTGTTCTTGCTCCCAAAATTTTGTCTTGAAATCCAGATCTGACTGAAGAAAATGGGGAACAAGACAATGAGCAGCGCCATGTGATGTCTTTAGAAGAAAGTCTGTCTAGAGACAGGCAGCGTGAATACCTTTGGAGCAGATGGGTGAGGGCAAAATTCTGCTTGCCTTTAGTGAATAAATGGAGACAGAGCCAAGCAGGCTGGTGAGATGGCCCCACAAAGCCTGGGTGTAAATAAGCCCAGAGATACCTGCATAAACAGATTCAGTCTTGCTAAATTCCTTAGCACAGCCCAGAGACCCAAAACAACCACCAGTGGGGCTGGTTCCAGATCTGTCTCTGCTGTTCAACACAACACAGACCAACATCACAGGCATTACCTCACCAACCACAGAACAACTGTGGCCCCCCAGGTCTCCCCATCAGATTACATCCCAAGCAGAAGGCATTGTGAAATCCTGCAGCTCTGCAAACACTCATTTAACGAGTGATGAAGGACAAGGTATACACATCAGCACTCCTCAGGCAAAAGCACAGTTCAGATCTTGCCTTCAAGACCACTTTGCAGCATAGCCCTGAACCTTTCAAGTCCTATCTGAGCTGAGGAATCTCCACTGTTATTCTGAAGATCTCTTTGGGGCTGTGCTGGTAAATGCTTCATTGGATTGGCAGTGATTCAATGAATTGTTTAATCTCTCTCAATCGATTCACAGAGGAAAGGATGAGGAGAGTAATTTTTTTTTTTTAATCTCCTTTTTCTCTGAGCCTCTTTAAGAGTGAGTTCCCTTCTCTCTCCCCACTCCCAGCACTCAGCTGCACTCACATGCACACTCTCACCCTGGACCCCAACACCAGCTTCCCCTGGTACAGACTGGGTGCTGTATCACTGCTGGTGGTAACATCCCTGAACAGAAATATCTGGGAGATGGTGACCCTTTCTAGAGCAAACAAGTGATTTGCTTTCATTTTGGGTCAAGTGCAAGCCAATGAGCTGCTATGGTAACTTCAGGAGCTCGAGTTCCTCCATATCTTCCCCAACTGCCAACAAAAAACCTTGCAAAGCATTTGCGCATTATCAAGGTTGCTTCTCCAGATGGCTAAAGCAGCCCTGCGTGCTTCTTTTTAAAAATCCCCAACTGTTGCTGTCCATTTCCTAACACCATGCTGCAGAGCAGCACGTAAACCTCAGCCCCTCTGAAGATAAAAGTTTTGCTCTGTGTTGGGTGCAGTTTATACACCCTTGCATCATCCTGATGAAGTTAATATCCGCAGCTGGGATGTCGGCAGCTTACGGGGAACATTCTCCTCAATTAAATCCTTATGCAGGCAAATAAGAAATTCTGCATTTCTCCATTTCAAAAGCAGAAGGTGAAGCAAGCCCTCAAAGCCTTGCTCAGGAGCCTCACGTTGAGACTTCCAGGAGGGGCTGAGTACCTGGCGAGTCTGATGTAATATCAAGGGCTGGGAACCACACAATTCTGCTGAGGCATGGTTTGTATTAGACCTACAGAGAGGGTCTCTTCAGCCTGTCAGCACAATGGGGAAGCCAAGTTTGTACTCCAAGACAGTGTATAAATCTTCCATCTGCCAAAACTCAGTAGTATTGGATCCAGAGCTCAGGTTTAGCTTTATTCCAGAATACACGCACAAATGTAACATCAGTAGGCAAATAAACCATCCTGATGGGAAAATACTCATCATTTTACCCTTCCAGGAGAACAAAGAATTTTTCTTCTTGCTATTAGAAAATTGGCTTAATGGAACTACTAATTAAGCTAGTGGTTTTTTTTCTGAATCATCAGCTACATTGTAATTTCTACCAGACAAAAGGGCCCCATGGTTCATCTGGTGAGGCCAGAGAAAGGATATTGAAAATTATTCTTGTTATTTTATGACAACCTCTCTCCCCCATGCTGTTTGACCCCTTCCTGTGTAGCTTCCCTGATTCCCTTCTGTATTCCTAAGCTTGGAAGTCATGGCATGGGTACCATCATAAAGCTGTTTTATAAATGGGAAAGATATATAATTAAAATAAAACATTAAAAATTAGGAACTACTTTTATTAGAAGCACCAGATCCATCATTATAGATATCATTCTGTTTTATTTACATTATATATGTCCTCCTAATAGTCTCCCTCTGGTGACCTAACAATGATTCTTCAAGTCCCCTCCTAGAGACATTTAGGATATTTGTGATGAATGAGCTTCCAAGACCTCAGATATTTAATTTGCAGCTACCATGCTTAGTGATGATTAAGATCCCTTTGTTTTTACAGTGTTTCTTAAATAAAGTGCAAACATATCCTGTCCAACTCCATTAAAGAGTGAGACACATGGGAATGCCAGTGGAATTGCTAAGAAAGATACTGAAACTGGCCAGGCACAAAGTAAATACACATGATCACACTTATACACACCTATGCATGTGTTTGTGCATGTGCAAACAATGTACCTTACACAGACAGAGATGTATATGGAATTATAGGCAGTTATTTGTACTCCTTCTGCCTGGCCTTGACTGCAAGTTGTCTTAGTATCTGGGGATTGCCACTAAAATACCAGCTTGATTTCCCACCAGGAAACATGAGAAAATTTAATCAATCTGTCTGGGTACTCATTGAATATAATTCCCTGTTCACAACTGATGAATCCAACAGATAGGCCCAAGCAAACAGTGCCTGCTGGGAAGTCACACGAGAGCTGCAAGAGGAACAGAATAATTGGCAAGAAGAAAGCCTGGTCCACAAAAATCCCTTCCCAGCGCAACCCACCCTGAAGGACCAGCTGGGTTTGCTCCTCCTGTGATTGCACCACACAGAAGTTCACTGAGTTAAATGGGGGTTTTAGGGAAGATTATTGCATTGCAGCTTGAAGCAAAAGATTTCACATTCATACATGGGAATCCAGACTCTCCTCATCAGACACTTCTTTTAGCTTCCCCCAGCTTCCATTCCTATAGGATCCTATAACAATGCCTATCAGAAATCCCAGAAGTTTATTCAAAGCTCTGCTTTTCCTCATTCCTTGGCACACCACTTCTGTTCTCTGTCTGCAAGCTGCAGATCACATGAAGATTCCCCAGGCTTTTCATAACACAATTTTATATTCTGTATTTCCTTGACTGTGCAATATAGCTGACTTTAGCAAAAATTGCCCCAAAATGTTGCAGACCATGAAATGTGAATTCCCCTGTGAAGTGACTGTCTATTCAATCTCCTCACTTCTCACCAGATATCAAGGAAATACTTTTATCCTTCTTGTTTTCTGCTCCCCAAGTGCTCTCCAGATACAGCTGATCTTTTCTCCTAAGCTTCAGTTCACTAGGCAAATATCTATATACGTTACACACACCCATACATCTATATACAGTGGTAAGAATTAGCAAATAACTAAATAAACAAACAGAAAAACCTGTTACACACTACAACTGCTTCATGAATTTATAACATATGGTGGCAAAGCACTATAAAAACTGTAAACTACAAAGAGGGTTACACAGCCCCATTCATTTATCATGTTACAATGAGTAATTTGTGCACTAGGCAGGGAAGAGAAAACCCACACCGTTGGAGTGTGAATATGTATTTCTGAGGCTCACACTAGAGAGCCTTTTATAAAACACACACATGATTTGAATTCCAAAGCAAAAGCACTGAGAGGCAGTGCATGGGCTAATATTGTTATAATGGTGTATGCAGAGCTTAGGAAGAATGGGCACTAGCTGACCTCCTTTACTGATAAGAGTACTTCCAAACACTCCACGTTTCTGCACCATTCAGAGTCTGTCCATTTAGAAGCTGAGCTCCAGCTGATAGCTATAAAACTTCTCCTTGGTGTTGTTACAGAAATGGCAAGATGGTGCTTGAAGAAGAAACCATGGCTGGGTGCTCCTTCTGCTGATTCTGATCAAGTTTCACTCACTTTTGCCTCCCTTCACATGTGTGGCCGGGCTTATGTTGAACCACATTCCCAGCTGGGTGCATGTACTCATGGTCCAAGGTGTGTTTCAGACCCAAATCCACATATTCTGCACAGAGAAAACAAGACCAGTGAAGCTAAGCGCTGCATTTCCCTAGAGGGCTTCTGACCACTGCAGTGTCTCACAATAAATCCCATAGATTTTCCAGATAGCACAGAGCCTTGTAATTCACATCTACCTGCTCCTGATCTGACATTTCATATTTTTCATTTCCAGCTGGCAAAGAGCTTTTATGAAACACATAACACATGCCACATGCTCTGTCCTGGAAATGCATTCGTTTTCCCAGTGGGGCCAGCAAATGATGTAGGCTGTGTCCCAGTTGTCATGTCCCAGTGCAAATGGTTAAGATCTTCTTTTTATCTCAGCAAATGCCCCATGGAAGCTTGAGCTGGGTTTGGGCCCTTGGGTCATTGCTAAGCAGTTTCTCTTTCATCCTTTTCAGCACCAGCAGACATAGCTTGAAACGTGTATACAAGATGCAGCTTTACAGCATCCCTTATTCACTGGTACCTTGGAGACTCCAGTTCATTGAAAGTAATAAAACCAGATCATCAAAAAGAATTCTTTTGAACAGGCTTTGGGCTCTGCTGTGCTACTTGGTTACGGATATTCATCTTCCTGGAAACTGTGCTGTTTGATACAGCACCAGCACGACAGCCTCAGCTGCCTCCCCTGTGCATTAACCCCCTGAGTGTTGAAATCACAGTCCTTGAATAGCAAAATAGTTATCACTTATAATTGCTTGAGGGGAGAAGCAGATTTTATTCTCCCAGATGCACCAAGGGTGCACACTGGGGTCAAAGTTTCCCTATCCTCATCCTGCTCCAGTGATGCAATGGGCTGTGCACAAAAAGGGAAGAGGGAGCAAAAGCAGCAGCCTCTGTTGGTTACAGCTACAGGCAGGCTGTAACGTGACTCCTGCATCAAAGGGTGCCATAGCACTTAATCCAAACTGAAAACACAGATGTGCTGAAAACACAGGCATTCTGGTACTTGGGGCTTTAACTTTCTGTTAACCTTACATATCTTGTGATCCTGTGTGTTTTACAGAGCCCTGATGTCAAGGCTTTAACCCAAACCCCCTTGATTTGGCAGGGGGAGTGTTGCCACTGTTGTCAGTGTTGCCAGAGTTCTGGTGGTTTTTGATTGCATCCAAACCCTGCCTTCTTTCATCTTTCTCAGCCAGAAAGGAGAGAAGGTCAACACTGGCACCATCAGCATAGATGTACAGCCCCTGTTTCATTTCTCTAGATGCAGAAACATCAAGGATGGTGCAGCTGGGCTAATTCTGTCTGAGTGGCTGGCAGACTGAACTGCAGAGCATTTGCATCTGTGCTTGCAGGCCCAGGAGGACCAAAGTCTGAACTGCTCCTCTGGTCCCTCTAGGGCTGTGTGTTTTCTGCTCTGAGACCTCTTTGCTGAGCTCCATCTTCACCCTGGGACAGCAAACCCAGCTTGTTTGCAAAATTCCTTCAGTAGAACACAATCTGGGTTCCAAGACTATCCCTAGAACTGCAGCTTGCCAGCTGCTGGGGAGAAGCTGCAGAAGAGACTATTCTATCCATTTGGCCTCTTTTTTATTTTTGTTTTCCAGACTCTACCACCATTCCCCATGACTGGTCAACACTGGGGATCTGGATTAGATGGTTATTTGATACCTCTTGTGCTTTGTCTCTCATACTGCACTGGTGAAACTCCAGTGCTGAAGATGAGTGAAGAGAGCTTCACTTTCCTAAGTCACTCCTTATTTCATACCACTTCCCTTGTGAGCCTTCATGTCAGGAAAACATATGGTTCCTTTTCTCTCATGGCTCCCAAATAGATGTGAAAAAGGAGACTGTTGAGATGCCCCCTTTGAGCTTCCCTGTATTCCCCTGCCTGAAGCTGCCCCACGTCTGCCCTGCTGCACCCTTGGGACAAGAGAGACTGTCTGAGGCTTCAGATCCAGGTCACACACCAGAGGCTGCCTGCAGAGCATCCTTCTTTTCCCAGAACAGGCTCTGCCAGTGACAATGTTTGAAGGAAAATGGCTGAAGTTTCAGATCAGCTGAGAATAAATCAATGCAGGAGCCCCAGGAGGTCTTTTTTACACAATGGCTCGACACTAGAAGAGCAAGTAGATGAGCAGGAGGGTAGTAGCTGGAATTGATCACACCTGATTACTTATTAGTTTGTAAGGAAAGATGTTGGAAGAGGAAAACAGCAGGAGTGCCTTTTATGACTGGTCTAGAAGGGGTTGGGGGAAAAGGGTGAGGAAAACACCTCAATATTGACTCCTACACTGTTCTATTATATTATGACCCCATATTTTTTCCCTAGATTTCATCACTAGTCCAGGTATTCTGTGGCAAAGGTGAAACCAACAGTTGAGAGGGATCTGAGGAGAGTCAGGATGCAGACAATAATACATGCACAACTACTACATGAACAAATATTATACAGAGGCCTCAAATGAACTGCATGTATGGGTTTGTTTCTGCACATCCCTGTATAGACAGACATGTGCCTGTGAGGACATACAGCTCCCTCTCTGCATGTACCAGCATGTGTTTGCACATGTACATAAATCTGACATGGAAGATAAGATTTTCCATGTGGCAGTGGCAGTGCCTGTCATGCACGTCTGAACAAAGCCCCCCCAAAACTACTGGGGTTTGTGCAGAGAGCTAAAGCAAGAGGGTCCTAAGCAGGACAGCTCCTAAGCTACTGCAGTATTAGTTAAGAAAGCAACATCTCTTCATAAAACTTAAAATAAGCCCTACATCAAAAACAGTACAAAACAACTCTAAACCCTCAGGCTACTGCAGGATTATGCTGTTGTGAAATACATTATCCAGCCTTTAAAGTCATCTTTGACTATCTGCCTGGGGTCATCCAGACAGCTCTCAGCTACCTAATACGAAAAAAAAGTTGAGCCTGCAGATGTTCTCAGGAAGGCAGTACATCAAGGTCCAAGCTTTTCCTGCAGGGAGAGACCAATGGGATCAGACTTGAATTTTTTGTTTTCTATAACAATGGCTCAGCAGAGAATTAGATCCAACACAACCTGCTGTTGGAGGGAGATCTGTGTTTGGTGGCAGGAAGAGAAAACAAAGAGTTACTGGACTCCTGTGAATGAGTCATTGCATCAGAGGCCTGGAAGCAGATAGGCTATTCCTTAGCAATAAAGAACCGAGACACAGCAATTTCCAAGAGACGGATTTGAAGGTAGAGTTTTCTATTTTGTCCACAGCAGGCACACCAACTTCAGCTTCCAGCTGCAGTTTCTGGTTAGCCAGTCAAGCTTCTAATTGGATCTCCTGTTGGACATTATCAGTGGGACACACCAGGGTGGGAGCAGGGGGCCAGGCTGCTGCCTTGCCAGTACAGCCGAGTCCTGGCAGCACCCTGCAGTGAGAGCCAGGCACTGGGATTATGGGCAAAAATTCAGCCAGTGCACCACAGAGTGCCCAGCCCACAAGGAGCTGCTTATCCCTCCATCCCAGGGCAGCAACAGACCCAGCCAGCCTTGCACAACCCCCCCATACTGGCCACAACATGCTGGTTTTACACATGGGCACTCTGGACTGGCCATCCCCAGCCCAACCTCTTCTGTGCTTCTAAACAAGCCCAAGGGAGGGCTGGGATCTCCAGGGAAGATGAAGTGGTGGGAATTAGCTTGTCAGAGGCTTAACCAAAGCAATGCTATCAGCACAGCTAAATCCAGCTTCACTTCAAGAGGCAGCTGGACACTGTAGGTGCAAGAAGGCAAGTGTCCTGGGCAGCTCTGCAACTGCTCTTAAGTGCTTGACATTAGGAATTCTCAGCCAGGAATTCATGTGTTGTGCACCTCAAACTCACAGCATGAAAATGTTGAGCTGTCCCCAGCATCCAGACAGGATTTTCCAAGCAGCAAGAGGAAGTATGAGATGAAGAAAGGATGTTTTTCTATGGACAACAGTGATAAGTGTGGAGGATTTTACTGTTCACTCCAATAACTGAGGTGGCACTTTTTTTCCTGCTGATTGTAAAACACATTTGGCCACTCCTTTCCTTGCTTACCAGCTGCTGCAATGGTGCATTTTGAAATCCTTACTGAGGAAAATTGGCACAACTTTTATTTTCTACATAAGGACAGTAAACACTAAAAGGAGCTCAAAATCAAATTTCCATTGAAGCAAAGGCCACCTCAGGATCAGACAGGTGGCTCCACTCCTGTGTAACAGGCCAGTGCCAGAATGCCTCATCCAGTCAGTTCTGTCAGGAGTTTCCCAGCAATTTCTCCTTGGCCTGGCATCACTACTAACCTGAAAACAGATTTCTGTAGTGTAGGAACTAAGGAGTGCAACTGCTTCTTCAGAAGTGATGAAGTCCCTGGCCATGTACAACACGTCACTGCTGTTCCTTACAGGGTACAGCTGTGAAAGTGCTTGCACTCAATTTATCCTTCTGTTACAGGGGAAAAAGCACGGTCTGTGCTTACCAAGGAGCAGTGGGGGTTGTTCTGTGAGCTGTGTGTTCCCAGAGCTGCAGACACTGGCATGCCCATGCCTGTGCCTGTGTGTGCAGCTGGCCACTGCAGAGTCCCCGTGCTGTGACCCTGGGTTCAGCCTGACCAATGAGCCAGCTAATCAGTTTGTGTTAACATAAACAGAGGCAGTCAGGAAAGACATCAGAAATCAAACCTGAGGAAAGGAAATTAGGGGAAAAGCATTCATTAATTACCGCTTCTCAAAGGCAAATGCTTTCCACTCACTCTTTTAAAATGACATTTTACCTGCTATTAGTTTACCGTGAGTATCTCTGGCGCTGCCTTTCCTCCCCACAGCTGATTCCCTCAAGAACAAAATTAAATTTAAGCTACTAAAGTTGGACCTTTCTGAAGTAAAAGGAATCTTTAAAAATGGATTTTTTAAAGGTCATTTTGAACTTTATCTGAGCACACATGGAGACGCAGGCCATTCAGCTAAATAATGCCACCTGACCACCTCCTGTCACCATTACTAGAATAAGAACATCATTTATGTGATGGAGAGAGTGGAAGGCTTTCTGCTCATTCCTTTTATTCCTCTTCTAATTTTTGGAGACCTTAATGCTGTTCATTTTTATAGCTGCCTCTTCACTTTCCACTTTCCTTAATAACCCCTAGGAAAGTCATAAACTTATGCTGAAGTAAGACAATCTGATTTTGACCCAAAACAAGACAGATTGCCCTTCCTGCTCTCATGGGATCAAGCTGAATTCTCTAGGATTCCATCTGCTCCTCACCCTTAGCATGTCCTGCCACACTGGATGGTGTCAGAGTGGTCCATCCTTCTCCTTGATATGTTTCCCTCTTCCAGAAATCCAGCATTACAAATTAAACAAACATAACCCATTATTATGTTTCTAAACACATGCTTAACTTCAAGCACCAGAACAATCATGAGCTTCTTTTGTGAATTTATGCTTCACTGTGAATTGGTACAGTCTGTGGCACCAAAGCCCTGCTCCAGAGGGATGTACACTATTTATCCCAGCAGTGTCCCTGTCTGCCAGAGCAACTTTCACCACTGACCTGATCCAGAAATAATTAACTTAACACTATCTTCAACATTATCTTGAGAGCAAAGGCTGGCATGGGGGGGATGGCTTTGCACTGCCAGGCTCCAGTCTGAACAAACACAGACTCTTTAAGGCATGGATTTCATTTCCAGACGTGTTAGATCCACCTCCCTACTGCCAGCTGAAGGTAAGGGGGTTGCACACAGCTTGCTGTGTGATGAGCCCTGAGGCAGGGCTCTGCAAACACTGCATGTTATTTACTGTACCCAGTTCTCACCAATCATGACTCAAATGAGGCCATATTTATTGAAGAGACACTTAAAAATGTCCCATGGCTTGCTTTGTGTGAATGGGGACTTCCCTGAACTGGAGTTTCAGCACTCCACCTCTTCCTGCAGAGGCACTGGTGTCCCAGTTCACAGCTGCCTGGTCTCTTTGAACAGGCTTCCCTTTAACAATGTTCAAATATTTAATTTGCCAAGTGCTGTGGGAATCCCAAAGGTTTGGAAGAACTATCTATTATAAATGACAAAACATGACATTATTATAGGTAGCCTGCCTACTCAATGTCATCTGTGTTCTATGCTGCTCCTTTAATGAGGCTGTCTTTCAAATCCTGAACAGAATAAAAAAAGATCCTGATGCCAGCAGTTCCCAGGTACTCTAAAAATTAAAACAGCCAAGTCCTTACAATATTAAAAAAAAAGCTGCTTTCTAAACCCTAAAACCCTCATGTTCAGAGGAATTGCTTGTAATATTCTGTTATTTAGTTGTACAGGCATTCAGGAGGAGGTTGCTCTCAGCCACCCAGTGCAATTCAATAAGTGTTCCCCTGAAACATAACCACACAGTGCCCTCTGCTGCAGTTTTCTCCAACATATTAAAAGAAGAAAAAAAAATGAAACAGGAAAAAAAAAACAACAAAAACCCCCAAACAAAACAAAAAACCCGAAACAACCCAGCCATGTTTTGTCGCCAGTCCTCTGGCTCAAATTGAGATAAGCAGATGGTTTGTTAGTACTTATCAATGACTCAGTAACATCCAAAGTACTATATAAAACACTTTAGCCAGAGAAAAGTCAAAATAACAAAATGCATTCTATACAAGGGGCAGTGAAAGCAATTGAAAAATCAGGCAGGGAATGCAGCTCCCTGCTCAGCCTGGCTGGCCCTGCTTTCCAAGCAGAACTCCAAACCCAGTGATTTAAGCTAAATAACTAGTTCCTATACTGTCATTACTTTGTTCTTCCCACCACCCTCAACCCCAACAGCACATCCTCCAAGCTCACAAGGGCTGTGTGAAGAAGCCAAAGCAAAGCCCCCTCTGTCCTCCCAGTCCTGGTGCCAGGTAACCTGCACCACATGGAGCCAGCTCAGCTCCTGCTGGGCACCCTCTCAGGAGACAAGGATGGGCTGGGAAAAGTCATTTCTGTCATCTCACTCTTCATTTTTGACAGCAGTGCCTGCAGCTGACATTCCAGGGGACACGGATCTTGGTGGAATACCACAGAAAAAAAGGACAAACACAAAACAGCCTTGGGAAACTCAAGGCCAACAAGGTACTTCAGCAATTCTTACTTTGAGCTACTATCACTTCAGGCTCAGTTAATTAAAATCAATAACTGCATTTGTCTTGGTTTGGAGTTTAGGCCTTCACTGAACAGTACTAAGGCTTTCGTTCACAGATTCACCAATTATAAAGTCAATAATTTTAAATTAGCTAGACATACTGTGAATATTGTCTTGGCAATGTAAGGCACCTCTGAACACAGGGATTCAGAGAATGCACAGGCATTAGGATTTTAAAACAGCACCCTGCTAGTGCTGCAGATGAAGAACAAAAACATTTCAGATACTCCATAAGACTGTGTTCAGACCCAAACACCAGTGCTTGGGAACATTTCATTCTGATTTCTGGGTTAGCCTGGTAGAAGAATAGGGTCTACCTAAAAATTGTACCAAGAGTCAATGAGATTACAATCTCTATAGATCCGAGGGTTGAGTCTTGCCACCAAAACCTACAAAAATCAATGGGCTCTAAAATTGTACTATTAAGAAATATTGAGTTTGTTACATAGTTGGCCTGATACTCAAGATTGTCAGACCCATGTTTCCAAACTACTGTTTGCATGAGGAGCTTAAAAAGATGATAAAGTTTCTCTCCCCATCACCCTCTTTAGCAAAATACAAAAAATTGAGAAACTTTTTAAATTATGAGATTTGACAGAAGTCTGGGTTTGTGCTTGAGATGTGCTGTTGTTCAGCAAGGTCAAGAAATCTATTTAAGAAAAAAATACATGTTTATTTGAACCTTCCCTGAAATTTGAGCTTCATCAATCTCTAAACCTTTAGAAAATACCAGTCTGTTAAGTCTTCTCCTTTCCACAATACCTTCTCCTGTGCTTTCTGCATCTTCCTGGGTCTCAGCCAGGCCTGGAAGCACCAAATACCCACAAGTAAGATTGTTCCTTGAGATCACCACCCAGGAGCAGAAAAATACCACGAACTGCTTGGGCGGGCCTGTTTTTACCAAAGGAACCACCTTACAGAGCAGATGTGAAACCTTGAACAGAGCCAGAAATTCAGCCAACAGCTTATCAGCACCAGTTACTATGAAAATCAACTAATTCCACTGAAGCAGCAAAAATCCTAAAAGGATGGCTTCTTTTGACACATGGAGTCAGCAACATTATTCTGATCAGCAGGGAGCAGAGCATGTGTGAACCAAAATGCACAAAGGGCAGAGTTCTCAACTCCAAAGATTCAAAGACATCCAGCCTGCTTGTCCACAGAATGGAAGACAAAACTGAGCAGGAGACTAAAAACTCTGTGCAAATCTACATACAGAAAAAGATCTCTCTGCCATAGCTACCCCAAGGGTGAAAAGCTGGGAGAATCTCTGTTCAGCACAGTGTTTAATTACCTAAAGGAAAAACCATGTAAATAGACTTTAAGAGACACACTTGATAATAAATCTATGACAAAAGGCAATGTAGAAATCTGTGCTTCTGAATTTATTATCTGACCTTCCTGCTGAGCATTCCCATGCAGCTGCAGGATAAAATAAATTGCACTAGCTAAAGAAACTGTAGGACACATTTGAATATTCCTTGTTCTGAAATATTAGCCTGTGGTAGTTTTGACCATCTCTCTCAAGTGGAGAATGGCACTGTGGACAGAGGAAGACACTAGGAATTTCACTGGAAAAGAGGATTGCAAAAGGGAGTAGTCCCCAGCTGAGACCCCTGCACTGGAAGTGCAAGAGTTGTCTTGCTAAAATGGATTAGAATCAAAAAACCCAAACCACAAAACAACCTTCATTAAAATACTCTTCTGGGAAATGTGCAGCATATGACTACTTAAAGGAACTGGTTTTGCTTAGAAATATAGCCAAGTTCCCATATTTCTGAAAGATTAAGGAATTTTTTTTATCCTTTATGTCTGCATTTCTTTTCTTTTCCTTTCTCCTTTAAAAAGCCTTCATAAGAATCCCAGAAAGGAAAGGTGACTTTAGTGCACGGCAGATGGACACCATGCTGTTCATTAAAGCAGATAAATAAAGGGCTTATCCTGTAAAGCAGCTGAGCACCAGCACTTTTTCTGTCAGCTGTAGAAAGCTCCTGGCTTGCAGCACTTAATACAACTGAATTGTGGAGGCCATTATCCCACAGGTTTAGATCCAGCCTGAGTCTCTCGCCCTTCATTAATATTTCAACTGGGCAAAGGGAGACCCTGGTCTGCACAAATCCTTGGAGCCTCCTCATTGCTTTCCCTCAGACTGCAGCCTCCCGAGGAAAAAGGCCTGGAACGCTCTACAGTATTATTTATTATAAAATAACATCTTGTTGATGATGGGACATCATCAGGAGGACACGTTCTCTGAGCCTAAGTGTTGGCAATCTAATTAAGGCACATTGAGAAAATCCCATGCTAACCTCAGACCTTCATAATAATGATACTATATAAAAACAAAAACACTGTTCAAAGGACATTAACCATGCACTTTAGATTGAAAGTATGACAGGTAAGATTAGATGAGACATATTCAGCAGACCAGCGGAGCTAAATTTTGAAACAGAGGACTATCAACATCACATTTGCAGGAAAGCAGATACAGTCCTATCTCACTTGCAGGCACAAACTAGCAGATGGTTTGCAAAACCAGGAAAGTGAACTTGAAGCACCCACTCTGTCTTTTACAACTTCACAAGCATGAGTTTTGCATGGAAAAATTACATGTGTACATCATTAGCAAATGCAGGTCCTAACTCTACCACTTTGATTATTTCCTTTTAACTGCCTTGTTTCTGATGCCTTTTAAAAACGAGCACAACAGTTTCTCACTATTTATTCAAGATCTTGAAGAAAAATTATTCCTGGTGGGTCTTGAGCTCCCCCCATTGACTTCTCACTAGCTGCTAACATTCAGGCCTCATTCCAACACTGCCACTGTCCAGACAAGCTTTTCTGGGTGGGATGTTGAATTTTTACAACAATGAAGATGTGATTGCCCTCTGCTGTGTGTATGTTGGCTGTATTTTAGTTGTACCACTGCTAACACAAGTTATTGCTCTGCCTGGCCCTTCCTGGAGAGTGCTGCTACTCAGCTGAAGAGCTTATTTTCCTTTTTCTTTCACTGTCTCCCTAAACTGTTCCCCCTTGCTCCCTGGCCAAAGCCTTGTGTGATCTGACACACTCTCCTCAGAGAGCCCAGGTTTATTACACACTCTGGATTATGTTCACCATCAGCACTTCAATGAGCTGACTTAATGTACTTAATGGTGCCAGCATTTCTGAATGAGCCAGAAGACTTTTGATATCACTTGCCATGAACACTAATCCATAAAGTCTGAGCTTCAGGCCATCCACATGTCACCCAATAGGCTGGCAAACAAATCAGGTTGTCAAGAGCCTCCAGCACGGCTCAGGCTCCACTGACTCTCCATTGTTGGTGTTGACAAAGGGCGTAGCCATGCTTGTGGCTAAGGACTTTGGCTGTCTCCTGGCTTAAGACCAATTTCTACAGTAATCCAATGAGAGACACTTGTTATTTTTTTTTCTGAATTAATAACCAGCATCTCTTTTCTTTCTTCTACCCATGAAATACTTATGGCTTTGAAGAGATCTGGAGCTCCTTCCCCAAAACAGGAAATGCAGTTCTAATGTGCAGCACCCTTATTCGTCTCCTGATGCAGATAGGTGAAGTTCCCAGAAGACCAGTGAAGGCATTGGAATAATGTGGGAAAAACTGAGGCCACAGTTTAGGCCTTTCTTGGTCTTTAAGGTACATTCCCTACACTTTCTTATCTGTGTTACGCATTCTGGATATATAAAAGTGGGAGGGAGCAACTTTAGAGTGTACCATTTCATAGACAGGTCCTCAATAGAATATAAAGATGAATGAGGTAGGTCATGCTCTTTCTTTTCCCGTCTTGTGACATGAGGCTGTGTCAGGGAACAAAGGGATATGGCTGGAGGGAACTCTCTGATTATTCTTTGCTGTTAAATTGACTGCTTTCAGCAGCATCAAGGCTCATGGCTATCTCACTGCACACGAGGAACGGGAGCAAGCCCAGGTGACAAATTAATTTGGTTTTAGATGAAAGAATGGCTAAAGATTTTTGCAGTTATGTTTAACACACTTCCCTGGTTCTTTTCTACGAGCCATTTGCTCTTTCCTCCAAATATCTTCTTGCAAACAACTTAATTTAGAAATGCTTCCAGCACCTGTTGTCTGCATGGACTTGTCTTTTGGAACATTTCCTTTGTGGCAAAAATTATCTTACTCATGGTTTTCAGAATGGTGTGTAGCTTTACCCTTTCAAATATGAGATCAGAGTTTTATAATGCCAAGAGCCCCCTGGTCCTATGCAAGAGCTGAGTAAATCATGCACATTCTATTCTATTCTATTCTATTCTATTCTATTCTATTCTATTCTATTCTATTCTATTCTATTCTATTCTATTCTATTCTATTCTATTCTATTCTATTCTATTCTTAAACCTCCCCTACCAGCTTCTACCTCAATGCCTTCCCATAGCACACAATGCTACATTATTAAGAATTATTTTATGTGGTTGGTTTAATCCTCAGACTAAGCTGAATAATGCCTAGGAGAGAACTGTCATAATGAGACAGTTTATATTACAGAAAGCAGGCCAGGGCCTTTCATGTGGAAGGTGGGGAAGCTCATCATCATCCTGTAAACACTTTGTACAGCTGCTGACTGGCCTGCAGGGAGCCACAGTTCAAGCAAGCATGTTTAAACCTTTACTAAACAAGTCTTTTGCATTCCTATCCTTAAATTCCTATCCTGATCCTTTCCACAGGTCACTTGCCCCTTCTTCAAAATCTCTTCTTGCATACCACTTCATTTATGAATGTTATACTTCTGCTTTTTCAAATATTTTGACATAATCTCTTAGTGAGTGGAATGGTTGTCCAAAAAGCTATAGAACTTCTTACATCTCTCCCCAGCACACCTGAAGAGTAAGATCCTGAGAGCTGAGTATGGTCTGGTATTCTGAGAAAAAAACCTCAGAGCAGAAAACAGATTTAGGGCATCATCTGTCAATGATAATCAGAGCCATTATTGGGGTACAGAGACAGGACACTAATGTGGCAGTCCATTCATGTCTAGAACTGAGCAATAATTTCTTTCTTTTTCTCCAGAGTTCAATCCTTTCCTTTTCTGTCAACCACCTACAGTGACTGAAAACAAAGCTAAGCAAAAAGCTGCCATCAGAGTGCTGCCAGACTACCCCTTTGTTTTGCAAGTCAACATTGTCCCCCTCCTCCATTTTCCACAGAATCATATAATTACAAAATGGTTTAGGTTGGAAGACACCTTTAAAGACCACCTACTCCAACCCCCTGCAATGAGCAGGGACATCAGAGATCCATCCAGCCTGGACTGGAATGTTTTCAGAGATGGGGCATCTACCACTTTTCTGGGCAACCTGGCCCAATGCTTCACCACCTTCATTGTAAATTAATTCTTCCTTGTATCTAATCTGAATCTACCCTCCTTTAGTTTAAAACCATTACCCCATTCTTGCTCTAAGGCAACAGTGGTAATAACCAAGAGCAGAGTGCACAGAGCAGAAAATAAACCCTCAAGTGACTTAATTTGCCTTGGACATTTATTCCTCGTGGGACTTGGCACACTGCCATCAGTGTCGAGCATGCCAACAGAAAAAGATCTTTTGGATATTTATTCCTTTCTCAGACCTTTCTAGAGGTGATGGATGTTTATATTGAAGGAAACAGACCAAGTTTAATATGAAAACCTACCAACCTTCAGACAGTGGCACAAACGTTTGAGTACCAATAATAAAGGCAGCACTGTTTCTCACAAGGTAAAACAAGTCTGAGAAGGAGAGAGAACAATTATCCAAAGCTAGTAATGAAACAAGCAGTTTTGTTTGGACTGTGAACAAAGTACAGTGGGTAGTTCTGGCCCATGCATGTTATGTCAAACCCCAGTAGCTGCAGGTACTGTATCCACTTTCCTATACGCTGATACTGAAATAAAAGGCTGCAAAATTTAGATTTGTTTTTCTCTGTGGGGAGTGTAGAAAGTCTTAGTCTAGAACTCCTTCATTGTCAATATTCAAATAAATGCAATATAAATTTTTTTCAAGCTCACTGGGCAGTGAATGTCGTAGGTACCCATGATCCAAAAAGGAATTAAGCAAGTTAATTCAATTGTCTCCCACCAGGCCCATTTTCATCACTGGTGGCATTACAGCTATTATATGTGGCTATTTTTAGCATTAGTAAATAGCAGTAGGACTGGTCTGTGGCAGGTGTGGGAGGAGCAATGGACTTCATTACCTAGGTTGTTAAAAACTCCTTATTGAATCTTATGAAATCACTCCGTGCTTTCCTCACCTACAGAAAATAACTCCTGTCACTCAGAAGCTCACAGGGTTTGATTTAGCGAAGTTCTGAGACATTAAACCAGGACAACCCCCTAGGACGGCTCACAGAAGCTGCCGCTGTAATGGGCACACATTCGGGGACATGACCGAGCTCTCGGGGCCTTGGCTCGCCACCGGAACTGCCCCAAGCCCTGGGGCGTAGAGCAGTGACCAGGCAGGGACCTGCCCCTGCCCTCACAGGGGCTCTTGCCGTGCCACCCTCCAGCCCTGGCAATCACCAGGCTTCGTGCGCATTGAGTAGTCCCATCTCATCGCAATGTGTGCAATAAACAGTACCAGATGCCTCAGCATGCCCTTCCTTTAGAGCTGCAACGTGTAAGAAAATGAAACTTTTTCTGCTCTCTTTGCTACTAATCCATTTTATTATAGGAGATGCTCCACTTGGACCCGTTCTCCTTCTTGTGCAGGAGATCCAAGGAGCAGGTGGAGGCACACGGGGGAAGCAGCTTTTCCCTCACTTAAAGGGGCACCGAGGCAGGTCCAACCCGGGCCGTAGGCCGACCGCTCCCCCGTGAGGGGGCAAAGGACAACTTCGACGCCACCCCCTGCTCCGCCCGCGCTGCCCAGCACTATCCGCCCTGCCAGCCTCGGCCGGGCGGGCGCTGAGGCGGTGCCACCCGGTCACCGGCCCCGCCCCGCGCCCCGCCCGGCACCGCCCGCCCGCCGGCCGCTCATGCGCGCTCGCGCCGGCCTCCTCTTGGCTCACTTCACGCCCCCTCTCAGAGGGGAGAGAGGCTTAAACAACGCAAGTTTGTCCTTCTCTGCGTAGCCTTTAGGCAGACACTGACGCTTTCGCCTCTGGTATAAAATACTTTTTTTATTATTTTACAACGATTCATAGTGCTTGTGACTGAAATGCAGGGTGGAGAGCCCTCTCTGGCGTCTTGTCCCCCCCTCGCTCCCTCCGAATAGGTCGGCCCACTCGTCCTGCTGCCGGCTACGGAAGGGGCGGGCATGGCCGAGGGTCAGCCCGGCCGCCGCGGCGAAGGCGATCTTGCCGCCATGGCGCCGCCGCCGCCGCCGGTCCAGACCCGGCTCCCGGACTGGGACGGGCTGAAGCTCCGCGTGCGGAACCTCATCGCCTCGCACCGCGTCATGATCTTCAGCAAGAGCTACTGCCCCTACTGCAACAAGGTGAGGCGGCGGCGGCGGCGGTTGGAGCCCGCGCGGCGCGGTCCCCCGCGGGCCGTCCCTCGAGGCGGGCACGGGCAGACCTTGGCCCGAGGGCGCCCGCCGGGCCCGGGCAGGGCGCGGGGCTGAGGGAGGGCGGTGCGGGCATGCGGCGGCACCTGCGGGCTCTGGAGCGTGTGCGAGTGGCGCTGTGTCCGTCCCGCTCCAGCACCACGTGCTGGAAAACCTCTTGCTACTCTAAATCAGGCGAAGTGGAGTTCGTGGTGGTTCTTTTGCTTTGCCACGGTGGGAGGTGGATGAGTGGCGAGTTCTGCACAGTGTGCTTGTTCCTCAGCTCTAGAGCCGCTCGAAGCTCAGGCTGTGTTCCTTTCTCGCTGGAAATTTGGGTACCACATTGGTGTTCAGCTTGGACAAAGCTGCTCTCCACGGCAGGGATGAGTTAAGTTTTTCGCCCTTTCTAAATTTAAGGAAGGTTGACTCTGTAGCAAATGAATAAGTTCTAAATCCTGATCGCAGCGTGTGTTTAAAAGGAGAGAAAAGCACTCTTGGTTAATTGCGATGTTTAGAGAAAAATATCTTTTTAGCCCTAATTATACACCAATGTACACTCATTAGGCTATAGTCAGTAAGCCAAACTCATTAAAAAACTCAAGGCCTTCGTTAGAATTTTATGATACCAATACACTGATCATAGTCCACACAGGACCTGAGGGTTTGTAGGCCTTAGGTTTCTTGGATAGTTACAAAGAGTATGTTATGAAATTTTATTTGAACCTCACACTACCATATTTGATATGGCCATTGTGTAAGTACATGAGTGGAACTGTTGGATCAAGTCCTTGTGTTCCTTAATACAACTGATAACCAGGAAAGTACTCAGAAGCCTCACTCCCATTTCTGGGTTAGGTTTAGTTCTGGGAAGGGAAGAGATATTATGACCTCCTAGCAGAAAACTGAACTGAATATATCCTCACTTGCAACTTTTTTGAGGTTTTGGGAAAGGAAACTTCTGTGTTTGGGAGGATCAACCAAACCAGTGCCATCTGTCTAAGAACTTTTTGGCAGATAGTAAATCAGAGTAAATAGCTCAAATCGTTCTTAGCAACTTACTCTAAGTTTCAGTAAATGAAGAGTTGGAGTCTTGCTTCTGTCTAGTCCAGTTGACAAAAGTGTTATCTTCTGCTGAGGAAAAATCATTTCTTGAGGACTTCAGAGTTGCCCATTGAGAAATACCTAGTCATGCCTGTCAGTATTGCCCTTTGTGCTTTTATTGCTTGTGATTGTAAATGCTGATGCTCATGGCACTCAGTTCAGTGGAGAAAAGACTCGATTGTAGTCCAGTGATTAAATTCCAGATTGTTCTTCCTGCATTTGTTCATAGTTTCTCCATTAGGCCAATTGCTTGCTTCAGGAAAGCAGTCAGATATGAGGAATATTATCCTTATTGTTTTGCAAAGGGGAGGAATGAACACAGGGAGTAGGAGGACCCTCTGTCATGGCCTTTTCTAGGATGGAGAGTTGAAAAATGCTGTGTGAATTTTTGTGAAGAAACAGGTCATAAATAGAAGAGGTGACTGCCCTGCTAGTCAGATTTCCTTGGCTTATTTTCCTGCTTGGAACAGAACAGAAAGGTAATATAACAAAGATGATGTGGAGAAGGGGTATAGATTGCAGACAGAGAATTACAAGAAGAAAGTTTATGGAAGAAGGAAGCCACACATGAGACATCAAGTGATAAAACAGAGGAATATCTGTAACACTAAGGGTATTAACAATCCCTCTTACCAAAGACTTAGAAATTACTGAAAGGAATGGGAAAACAATGGCTAATGCAGGATTCTTGTTAGCTGATCAAGTCTATAGAATTAATGAAGTGAATATAATTTGGAAGTGTAGTTACAGCTTGGGTACTTAGACTGTAATCACATAGTTCTGAGTTCTTAGACAGATATGAATAGTGTGCATTGTATTATCTTTTACTGTGGATGGTTGTTAGCAGTGTGCTTTTGGTAGGATTAACAGAAAAAGATGTTGAGCACTTATGGTCTGAAAGTACCTAATTTGGGGGGTGGAAAGAATTCTCTCTTTCAAGTGGAGGTAGCCATGCTAGAAGGAAATTAAAATGGCACTTTTCTTTGGAAACACAACTGCAAATAAATTGCCTAAGTGAATTAGGTAAGTGATTGTATTCAGGTTAGCTAATAGCATGACTTGGCAATTGTGCTGTTGTTCTTCTGCAAATGCAATTTGTTGTTCAAGTGCTTTAACAGGGCCGTGGTGGAGAGGGGGTGGTGGTAGAATTACTTCCTTGTCATAGTTTAACTTGGCTGTTTCTTCAATTGCTTAGCATCCAGAATAGATAATAAGTAAGCTAGAAATGCATAAAGAAAATGCATAGTTTTTTAGCATGAAAAAGTGGCAAGGCTGAACACTGTGATATGTCGATACTTTAGGAGCAACAGTTGTGATTGCATAAAGTTACTGGTTATTTAAGTTATATTTTATGCAATTGCAGATTACATTCTCTGTCCTCAGGGGGTTCTGGCCAATTCAGCTGTAGCTGTTATGGAGTGTTAGCTGATACTTGAAAAAGCAGACCTAGGACATGCCATTATTATTTTATGATAGGAAGCTTATCTCAAACATGCTTAGCTTCCCTGGTGACAGAAAGCATCTTTGGGAAGCATTTCCTAAAGCTAGACTAATTTCTTGGTTTCAGAGGAATTATCTATTGTTTAATAATACTTGGAAGTGTTTCTAGTCCATCACTTCTTGTGAAAACTGAAAGAGTTTAGTAGGTAACTGAGGCCATTGCATTGGTGAAAAGGGAAGTAAATGCTTGTATCCGTGACTGCAGCCTTGTATCCCATCCCAGACATTTGAAGAAATGATAGTTTTGTCTTTGGGCTGTAAGTAAGAATATCTCCCAGTGCACTGCTGAAGTTTCCAGTGGGGTGTGTGTGACACAGGAATTTCTTGACCTGAGTTGGTATTAGTTTTATTGGGTTCAAAGTTTTCAGTTGATTTTCTTTTTCATTAGTTGGTCTTATAATTCCTTTAATCTCATTTTAATTTTGACTTTTACAATGCCAGCTAGCAGTGATTTTTCTGGTTGTGTTCCCCAGGGAGATTTACTTCCTTTTCATTTCAAAGTTGTTTGCTGGTAAATGCAGTTGTTGCTGAGTGCTCCAGTGAGTATTTCTGAGAAATCATTTCCTGTTCAGCTTATCTTGATATTAGTCATGATTAGTGTGTTATCTTTCTACTCCTCCTAATCATTTCCTTCTCCAAACCAAAGTCATCTATTATCTCTTGCCTGCACTGAAGATTTTGTAACTGCTCATGTGCTTGCTATGATCCTTCCTTCAGTTTCATTAGCACAACACAAGTATGATTTGTTCATAAGTGTAAAGTGCAGTAGTTGCCTCTAATTAGGATGCTGGCATTTGTCTGATTTTTTTTCTCTCTACTGAGTACCTTCAGTAGAGAATAAAGGTGGTCTAAATGCCTGAAATCTGTCCTTTCTTGAGTGTAATCTTTCTTGGTTTAGTAATGTTCTGTCCTGTCCTCCTTCCTGCCAGCTGCTGTTGCAATGTTTTGGCAGTTTTTTAAAAAGAAAACAAAACCCGGTGAACACTTGCCTGTTACTCCACTGCTTTGCCGCAAACTAAACCAGGAGCCAAGCAGCTAATTTTCTAATTTGCCTCTGTATTCTTAACACTGCCTAGTAGCAATCACTTTAGCTTTGCTTTTTGGATCTTTCATGGCATTTACTTTGGGATTTGTAACAGAAGATGCAGAACAGGAGGTCTGGAGTGGTTCCACTGCTGTTTCCCTTTCATTCTGCCTGTAGCTGTAATTATTCCAGGAGGCAAGCCTGAAGGTAATGGTGAGCTTAGGACAAAAAATTTCAAGGGTCATCTAGATGGTTAGAGGACTGGAGTATCACACACACTGAATGTGTGAAGGAGGAGCTCAGTTTGTTGAACTTTGGTAAGGCTGACTGGGAGTTTTAGTTGGTGCCTTCAGCTGACAGGTGGGAAGACAGCCAGGTTGTTATTCAAGTTGCAGAGTGAAAGAAGAACCAACAAACATAAGTTGCAATGGCAGACACTCCAGTGGGATAAAAGGGAATTTCTTTACTGTGAGGATGGTCAAACATGGAGCCAGCCCAGGGAAGTTCTGATGTCTTTGTCCTTGTGGATGTTCCAAGTGAGAGGACAGTGCTTGAGCAATGTCATCAGCCTTCACATTTGGCTCTGCTTTGAGCAGGGAGTTCATGCAGGTGGCCTGAAAAGGTCCCTTAGAACTTCCACTATTCTAAAACTGTAGAGCCAATATAATCAGTTACAGAGGCAAAGCTTTTTTTTTTAATGTTACAGTTGATATATGATGTGCTAAGAAACTTAATTTGTAGTTGGTACAGAATACAAAATCTTCTTGTTTGCCTGCATAAAGCTGAAACTTAATCAGAAAACACTGGAATACTCAGTATTCAGTATATAACAGTGTGAATCACAGCAGTATTAAAAACATTTTATTCCCTGTGTGTTGGACATCTTTAAACTTACTAGATGGGCCTCAATATACTCTTGATGAAGCTCTGTCCATAAATTTGAGGATGAGAAAGCTGATTTTAAAATGTTCAGACTCCATGCTGGCAAGTGGGTCCATCCCATAGACATTCCGGCATTCTTGCTAGAGCTGTTTTCACATGCCAGCTTCACAAAAAATGTTACTGTAGAAATCTTGTTTCTTAAAGGTTGCCTGGTTTGAATCAGGTAATGATACATTTTGTCCATCCAGAACTGAGGTTAAAAAAACACCCAGCTGAGTACTCAGTATTTGGAACATGTTCCTTCTTTCTGCAGCTTTTTTTTTTTTTTAATTTCCTTGATAGCATATTGTTTTGCTTATTATCCTCTACTCCCTTTTTTTTTTTTTTTCCCTTGGTATTACTAAGGACTCTTGCTGCTGCTTTGTCTCTCTTCTTTGTTTTTTTTTATATGGCAGTCACTTCCATGGCTTTTGGTATGTAACAGGTGGGGAAGTCAGCAGCTAAGCAAATTGTATCTAGAAGCTTTTTCTTAAGGTGATGGGAGGTTAAACGCTCTGGCTTTAAGTGAGGAGCACACAAAACACAGAACCAAGCTACCAAAGCTGTGTGGAGCCCCAGAGCTGAGGAACTGAGCCTTGGGGGTGTCCTGTGTGTGTCCAGCAAGGAAGTTGTACCCTGAGCTCAGGAACCTTTGCACTGCCATGGTGTCTGTTCCTCTTGCAGGTGAAGGAACTCTTCCGCTCCCTGCATGTGGACTACTATGCTCTGGAGCTGGATATAACTGGTGAGTAGGAGAAAAAACAATGTATCACAATGTGCTGCTGCTTAATGTTACTAAAAATGAGGGATTCTTTAAGCTGCATGATTCCTTAAGCTGTCTTGAGCTAATTGGGGGACATGTGAAACAAGTAAAATACATTGTAATATATGCAGAGATAAAGGCAATTAGGCTTCAATGTGGTTTTTATACAGGATGTGTTTTTAATATAACTGAAGGCTTTGACTGTAAAAACCATCAGGTGATAGAGAATGTGAGATCTGATTTTTGTCCAAGGAGCTATGGCTTTTGGGGAATAAGTCTGTAATTTTTTTCCTACTCCTGGTTCTCTTGTGGCTTCGGATGAATTGTTAATGTTTGACTTGGTATGTTGGTGACCTTCTTTGAGAAGAGTGCTGAGTCACTGGAAGGAAGGGCAAATTCCAGTAACTTGGCTGCTGCTAGTTTCAAGTTGTTTTTTTCCTTAAAGCCCAAGCTGCTTTAGTTTTAGGACATGGGCACTGCCTTATGTGTATACAGACATAATGCACGTAGCTTTTAATGTAGTTTTAGGAACAAATAGTTTCTTATACGGTTTTTACTGAGCTCTTAAATGCACATTTGGTAAACTGTTGAGTGTCTATTCTTTTTTTCTGCACAAAACTTAAATTTCCAATTTTTTTTTTAAGTTCTAATGCCTTTTTGAAGTTTTTACTTTTGCCTAAGCAATGTTTGGGAGAAATGTAGCTATTTATTAATCTCTTCTTAGTTACTTTTGCTTCTTATTCAAGTTGTCATACTGTGAATTAATTATAGCCCAAGATATGTAAAGTACAATGCACAGCCTTTTTTTTCCTGGAATTACTTCTAATTAATAATATATTTCCTTTGCAGTTGCTCTGATTACTGATACTTAGTAGATACAATCTTGGAATAAAAAGATTTTAGTCAGAGTGATTACTGTAAATCCCCATTCCCACATTTACTGCTGAGAGATCTAAATTGAGCCTGTGTGTAGGTGCTGATGATTCAGATGGCAGGTGAGGTCAAGCAATGATAATTTTAAAACTAGAAAGTTTCTGACAGTGTGGTGGGTAGAAAAAGGAGGAAGGTAGCTTTAGGGTAAGTAGAAAAGCATGTTCATACTTCCCTTACCCATTGTCTCATAATACAAAGCTGCTGGGCAAAATTATGTTCCTGTGCACAGAACATACTCCAAAACAAGAAGTTCTCATGATAGAAAAGGTGTCTGTGTGATCTTCTGTGATAGCTGGAAAAGAATTTTTGTGTAGTGAACACTGTAGTGTGTAGCAACAAATGTGACACTGTAAGAGATAAAAATCCTTGAAATAGAAGAGCTAAACTCTTACTACTTCAGCATTACTCCATGCTGTAGAATTGTGGCTTGAAATATCAATTTAATTTTTGTATTTAAGCCTGCTCCTTTGAGAAGTAGTTTCTGAAGACTTGTTTATGTCCAGGAAACCTGCAAATGGAATGTTTATAATAAAATTGTTGTCTTGGCAGGCCTACAGTGTTCACAGTCCAAACCTTTAATACTTCAGGTTGTTCTAAAACCTCTGTTCCTGAAATCTGTTTATAATGTACATATTTCTTTTATTCTTAGAGGATGGAGCCAGTATTCAGCAAGTATTGGCAGAGCTGACGAACCAGAGGACCGTGCCTAATGTATTTGTGAATGGAACTCACGTTGGTGGCTGTGATGCAACATACCAGGTAACCTGGCTTTAAAAATCAGCTGGAAGTGGACAAGACTGAGGGAATTTTGCTGTTTGTAGCTGAATGTTGTGTGACACAGCAGCCTGGGTGACGTCACTCAGAGCAGGCAGTGTTATCAGTTGTTTGCTCAGAAACATGTGTGCTAATTTGATTATTTATTTCTTTTTCTCTCCCAGGCTTATAAGGATGGATCACTGCAGAAACTCCTTGGGGATAACCAAACCATTACAGAACCCTATGAATATGATCTCATCATTATTGGTGGTGGCTCAGGTGGACTTGCATGTTCTAAGGTAGGATGTGAAAATGACATTAGAGAACAGGTGGTATGTAAAACTTATTCAAAAGTTACTCACTATTAATTATGTTGGTATAAAACAGTGTATATTTTGATGAGTATTACTGTTCAACTTGTTAATTAATGAACCAATAGTGGTCTAGTAATGTGCTTACTTAGGGGATAAAGGGACCAGTTTGTTGCCAATGTCTATTCAGCTCTTGATCCTAATTATAGGTTTTAGTTTTCTGGCTGAGGGTGGAACCAAATGTTTTTTAACTATCTCTTCTGCATGTGTAATACACAGGTGCTTCCAAACAGTAATCTAGAAAACTTAAAGGGCTGCTGTTGAAGCCTTTTGACAGTTTAGGATTCAGTATCACCAGTCATCTAAAATTAAATGCTTCCAGCAGTCCCCTTCAAGGAGCTGCCTCTCTCTTTGGATCCCTTTTTAGGTGCTTTCTCAGAAATGGAAGCTGAGACTGTGTAGCTCTTACACAATTAGCTGTTGTTCAGAGTGCCTCAGGACCTGAGGTCCAGATTCAGTTTGCTCTGCTACCCAAGGGATTTGGACACATGCTCCCATCTCTCAGCCAGGTCCTAAACTGCCAGTTTATGTCTTGGGCAGGGTCAGGCTCTTCTTGACAGCCTTGACAATTGCTGAACTGTACAGCCAAACATGCAACCTTCATTAGAAAATGCAAAGCAGGCAGGAGGGGCTGACAATGGAATTCTTCAGTTGGCCAATTGTCTATTTTCAGAATGTTCAGATCTTTCCTCACAGAACCTTCTGGGACATCAGTTGTAAACTTTGTGCTAATTGCCAAATCGTTCAGAGTAATATTCAAAATATAAGCCAGCCAGCTAAACCTTGTTTGAGGCAGGATTGCAGTTCTTAAATAGATTTGAGGCACCTAGAGATTTAAGTGCTTGAAAAATCAAACAATGTCTACCTGCTAATTTCTTGGATAGAGGAATAGGCATATTCAGGTTGGAGTGGACATGAGAAGAATATCTAATAGAAGCTCCTTGCTCCAAGCAAGGTCCAATGTGAAGTCACACAAGATTGTGCAGGGACTCATCCATTTGAAATAAGCCAGGGGTGGAGATGGGAAGCCTTTCTGGGAACCCTGTTTGATTGTCCTCATGATGTGAAAGTTCCTTATATCCAGTCTGAGTCTCTTGTTTCATCTTAAAGCCATTGTCTTTTGTCCCTTTGCTACTTGGCCACTGTGAAGAGCCTGGCACAGTCATCTTAATGTACTTCTCATAGGCACTGGAAAGTTGCTCTGGTGTCCCCTCCAAATGCAGTTGTTCTCCAGGTTGAATGTGTCCAATTCCCTTTACCTTCTCATAGTGGTGCTGCATTGGAATGTCTCCAGTGTGTCACCTTCTGTTCCATGCATGAACATGCCAAGTCAGTTCTGTCCTGAATGGAAAGCAGAGCTAACAGCATAAATATTTCTTTAGGTGAGGTAGAAGAGAGCCCATCTCATACCTTTTTCAGATCGTGGCTTTTGACAGCATAGGATGATCTTGATGCAGCATTGAACATGCAAAGAGCCATTCAAAGTTTAAAGTCAGTTCTTGAGGGATTTCAGTTTTTGTCTAGGGAAGGAGACAGAAGAGCCATGTATGTTAATGTCTAACTGGTGAAGGTAGTAAAGAAGCCTTTTATTAGTGCTAAATGTATTATGACTATAAATGAGTGGACAGGCTTGCTTTGTTCAGTAATGCTGACTGGTCTTCTCCATTTTTTATAGGAAGCTGCTGCCTTGGGAAAGAAAGTAATGGTATTAGATTATGTTGTTCCAACACCTCTTGGAACCACATGGGGTAAGCTTTTTTTAATCTTGTGTTTGATGATGTTTGAGTACCAGTGATGCATGCTGAGATGTTACATATTATGGATTTGTGTTCTTAGGAATTGAGGGTAATTCTTACCCTCAATTCTAATTGAGGAATTGAGGGTACACAGATAACAAGAGTTATTTGCCTGGCATGCCTGCTGCTTTTCTGAATGGTTATTTCTGCTTTGGGCATTGCTATTCTCTGTTCACTGTCAAAAGTTTTTCTAGCTTTGATCACTTTCAAACCATGTGTGGGTAGTGTGTGCGTGCATGTTCACATTCTAATATTTGTGGGGATATTTTGCCTTTTAGTTCATCCGGTTCTATATTGTATACAACTGATCGGCTCCCTTTAGAACAGTGACTGCTTGTGAGACTGTGTATGTCTCACATTTTCCTAATTAAGGACAGCTGCTGGCTGACCTCATTAGTGATACTGGCAGCTGAGAATGAGTAAGAAACTTTGGTGAAACTTCTTTTGAGTCAAGGAATGAATGTGCTCTTGTAGACAGTATTTCAAACACAGGCATATTTAAATACCAAATAATAGATCATACTAAATTGTAGAAACTCTGGACTTTTTGCCTTGCTTCCTTGGCAGCCTGACTAAAGTCTGAAGCCTTGTGGAGTAAGTAACCAGGCTCTGTGTTTGATATGCTATACCTGTCTGGGGCCAGTGAGCCTAATAACATCTTAAACTGAATACAAGCTTAATGTGTTCATTGTATTCTAAAATGTCCCTTGCAACAGAAGTTTCATGTTACTGGTGTGACTGTACTAACCTCCCTGAGTGATACAGTGAATATACAAAGTATGTGCTAGGGAAATAATGAATCCCATTCATGGAAGCAATAATGTGATTCTTTCCATCTCAGGACTTGGTGGCACGTGTGTAAATGTAGGTTGCATTCCCAAGAAGCTGATGCATCAAGCAGCACTTCTGGGTCAGGCACTCCAAGATTCAAGGAAGTTTGGGTGGCAGTATGAAGAACAAGGTTGGTAAGAACACAGAGGGAAGACCAAGACTGTACAGATGAGATGCTGAGCTCAAGACTGTTCTTTTACTTAATAAATTAGAGGCAGAGCTTAGTGCTTTTCTTAGGTGAAGCAGGTGTCCTCCTTCTTCAGTCATAGAAGTCTTTGGGGTTGAAAGATAATTGTGTTTTGTTCCCTGTATTAACTGAAATAAATGGCAGAACTTCTAGAATTGGCTTAGTTCAGATAGTAACAAGTCACATAAATATTAACATAATAGAACAAGACCTTAGTATGTATCCTCATTACTGATAATGATGTGTTCTTAGCATGATATACAATGAATAAGTTAAATTTTTCTTAAGGGGCACATTGCACTTTTATTTTCTTAAATATTAAATTAATGTCTTATTTCAGTTAAACACAACTGGGAGACCATGGTAGAAGCAGTTCAGAACTACATTGGTTCTCTAAACTGGGGCTATCGAGTGTCTTTGAGAGAGAAGTCTGTGACATACCTCAATTCTTATGGAGAATTCGTGGAACCACACAAAATCAAGGTATACTCTGCATTTAAATTACTTAGTTGGGAGGGAAACCTCATGTTCTAGAACTGCCTTATAAAATTCAACACCAAAAAGGCTTCATCTTAACGTTGCCAAGTTAGGTCAACTGAAGTTAATAACTCATTTGTGAAGTTACTGATTAAAATAATTATTGTGCTTTAGTACCTGCCACAGTGTTTGCAGACCTAGTTCTGTAAGAGTGATGTGGGTATGTGTAAACCCGTGTCTTGTGAGAATAAAGGAAGGTGGTCTCTGTCTGTACTTTCATGACTGATTTCAGCAGCCTGAGTGAGAAGGGGGGAAAAGGAAACTCCAGCTGTGTGATTTTGCAACTTGGAAAATCCTCATACTAAAACATAAAAACTATTGAAATTAAATTTAGATTAAGTGCTTGCATAAGAGCTCTGCTAGAACCTTGTGCTGTATCAGCATACAAATTAAAGTGTCAGTCTGGCAAGACAAAGCTTGTTCTGCCAATCTTGCTATAGGTGAGCATACTGAAGCAAGGTTAACCTAGAAGTGCGTATTGAAGGCAACTGTTGCACTCAGTGGATGTAATTATCTGTTTGCAATATCAAGGCTGAACTACTTGTGTTTTAAACCAAGAACTCAGCACTGAAAGATAATAGTAAATTCAATTTACCTTGTGTACCACCTGTTCAAGTGTCCAAGCCACTAAAGTGTCCTTAATCAATAAATGAAGTAGAACAGAGAGACTTCCCAGCAGGAGGCTGGACTAGATGACCTCCTGAGATCCCTTCCAACCTGAATTACCTGTTGACTCAATGGGGAAAATGTTTCCCTTCATCTGTGATGGAAAACTAACAAAGAGCAAGAATGAAGGTCAGATTCTGGGAGAGATGCACTGGCAAGATGGAATTTCCAAAGACCAAGAGTCTCAAATTAGAGTTCAAATTAGTTAGAATTCATGCAAGGTTGGGACTTAGGCCCTCTGAACTGAAATCATGTAACTAGTTACCTTTTTTTTTTATTACTTTTTATTTACATTAGCTGAAGGACTAATTCATGTTATGCTGTCCCTCTCATTACATTGGCCTTTTATTGTGGGGATAAAGGGGTTGTCTTAATTTGTTGTGGCTTTTTATAACTCGGAAGTCAAGTTCTCATGAGTAATCCCATCTAACTTAGTAGTTAAAATGGGCAGGATTCAAAGAGTAAATGATTTTAAGTGCTCTAATGGAAGAAAAGCCTGATAGTCAGTTGTTTAAACCTGTTGTTCTTCAGTGACCTGTGTGGTATCTCTAAATGCATTTGTTCTTGTTTCAAACTGCTTATTCTTGATTTTCAAACATATCTACAATCATTAAGGAAAGGATTACATAATTTTTATCTTAAAGCGTATGAAAACGTCAGTCTTAACTGTGTCTTCATCAACAGGCAACTAACAGAAAGGGACAAGTAACTTATCACACAGCAGAGACTTTTGTGCTGGCTACAGGAGAAAGGCCAAGATACCTGGGTATCCCTGGAGATAAGGAATTCTGCATTACAAGGTGAGATGAAAAGGCACAGAAGACTGATCTTGTCTGCTCTGGTGTTTGCCAAGTCAGACAAGCTTGTGTTGGAAGGACCTTATAACTTAGGCTTCTTCTCTTTTCAGTGATGACCTCTTCTCCCTGCCTTACTGCCCTGGCAAGACTCTGGTTGTGGGTGCTTCCTACGTGGCTCTGGAGTGTGCGGGGTTCCTGGCTGGCCTGGGGCTGGATGTCACTGTGATGGTCCGTTCCATTCTTCTGCGGGGCTTCGACCAGGAAATGGCAGAGAAGGTCGGAGCCTACATGGAAACACACGGTGTGAAGTTCATCAAGAAGTTTGTACCTGTTCAGGCAAGTGCTTTTTTCTCTTAACACATCATTGCTTTGAACAGCACATGTAAAATGCAGGTGTTGTCTGGGAAGGCTTTGGCTCTGTGCACAAATAAATGTTTTATGAGACTGAGCTTTTTTAACTGCTTAATGATAGATTGTAGGTCGAGGCTTGAATGACAATGGAAGTGAGCTCTGCTGCTTCAGGTCATTCTAAGCTTACAAAACTTTGCACAGGTTGAGCAGCTGGAGCAAGGAATGCCAGGAAGACTGAAAGTGACAGCAAAGTCTACTGAGGGATCGGAAACCC
Organism: Zonotrichia leucophrys gambelii; assembly: GCF_028769735.1. Lineage (NCBI taxonomy): Eukaryota > Metazoa > Chordata > Aves > Passeriformes > Passerellidae > Zonotrichia > Zonotrichia leucophrys. The sequence continues at coordinate 10,195,896 of NC_088182.1, read as the reverse complement.
TTGAGGAAGAATATAACACTGTAAGCATGTCTGGATTTTAAATAAATGGCTATTGATGCACATGAATAGTATTCAAATACTTTTTCTTGAACAACTTGAAGGGAACTCCTCCTTAAAAAGTTGTTCATGTAATTTACTGGCAGAAAAAAAAGTGGAAATTCCTTATATGTCTTTAGTTGAACCCTGTCAGCCTGGAGTTTAGTTCGTATAAAGTGTTGCTGCTTCTGGTTTTGTTTTGGCTTTTCTGCTTGTTATATCTCTAAAACAAGTTGTACCTGGAAGAGAGTTATGGGTGGCTCTTTCAAATTTTGAAAAAAACAATGTGGAAGGCATTTTATTCATATGCTTCAGTTTTTTCACTGAAAAACCAAAGGAAATCTTATACTTCTCTTGTGTAAAGTTATTGCATTTAATTTTGGGGTTTTTTAGGTTTTGCTTGCCATTGGTCGTGATGCCTGTACCAGGAATATTGGGTTACAGACAATTGGTGTCAAAATCAATGAGAAGTGAGTATTGCTGAACTCCCTAAAACCACTAAATGCAAGAATTTTTTTTTACCTCTGTAAAAATGGTTTATGATACTGATGGTCTTTGAATTCCCACTCTTATATATGACAATTATGTAAACCTTTGAAAACTTTTTTGTTCTCAATTTGAGTACAGTTGTCCATTAACTTAATTTCTTCAGTATGTACTTTGTAAAATAAGTATTCTGAGTGAATATGTACTAGTTGGTCATTGTGCTGAAAGCACAGAGCTCTGTAATAATCAGGTGAAAGACTGTGAGTCCAAAGATGTCTGAGTAGCTTGACTGCCATCAACCAGGCACTGTTGTTCATGTCTGAACTGGCCCACTGAATACAGACTTCAGCAGTGTGTCAGAGTTGAAGGTGATTGATGCTCTGAAGAGTTTGCAGTTAAAGTAAAAAAGGCATAAAGATATTTAATGAAATGAGCTCAGTAGTTAGAATAGAGTTTCTCCCCTGATTTTTTATAGAGATCTGAGAAAAGTTGTAATGCTAAATTCTGTGGTCTTCTGTTTGTTTTAAAGGAATGGGAAAGTCCCTGTAAATGATGAAGAACAAACCAATGTGCCTCATGTTTATGCAATTGGGGATATCTTGGAAGGAAAGCTTGAACTTACTCCAGTTGCCATTCAGGCAGGGAGACTGCTGGCCCAAAGGCTCTATGGAGGCAGTTCCAAAAAGGTAAAGCTATAAGCAGACAACTTCAATTTATTTCTCAATAAGATGCTTTTTCCCTCAAAACTGCGGTAACATGAGTTAATTTATCCACTTATCTGTTGGCTCTGCAAGTATTTTGTAAAAAAGAAGAAAAGTTCTTATATAACTTTTTCTGTTATGTAGTGTATAGAACTTGCATAGTCTAAATATGATTTTTTTATTTTTATTTTTAGTGTGACTATATCAATGTACCAACAACAGTGTTTACCCCTTTAGAGTATGGCAGCTGTGGGTATCCTGAACAAAAAGCCATAGATGAATATGGAGAACAAAACTTGGAGGTAAGAACACCCAAGAGTCAATTAACTTGTAGCTTGAGGGTGTTTTTCTTGGGCCTTGCTTCTTTAGTCTCAAGGCATAGATTTACAAGATTAGCAGTTTAGACAGGTAGAAGTGTTGTGGCTGTGTTTTTATCTGGCTAGCAAGGTACTGGACTCACAGAAACCAGGACTGGGCTTAATGCCATTAGAATTGTGCATAACCATTTGCAGGTGGCTGAGAGAAGCATTTGACCTCAGGATGCCAGACTTGGGTTACAGAGCTGTAGGGAGTGGTTTTTGTTGTCATGAATTAAAGGCTTTTATTACTGAAGTGTACCAAACTCCTGGGATGAACTATTTTCTGCTGGTTCACTGTACTTGAATTGTGAATTTATTTTTTGCTGACCTTAACATATGCCTATAGGAGTACTGGGGATAACTTCCCCATTTTATGCTAATTTCTGGTTTCTGCACATCTCTAAGGAGTTATGAAGAAGCTGCTTTTGCATGCCTTTTGTTTAATTCCTTATATCTTTCAAAATCTCTTGACATTATTGAGCTTCTGCTGTTACTGTTTTGCATAGTAGGTTTAAGTGTATAGTAACTGGATATTAATTTTGTACTTCTCTTTCTGAAAGTTTGATTTGCAACTACTGTATAATGTAGCTGTTTTTATTAAGTATTTAAATCAGAGCTACATGGTTTGAGTCAAGTCTTCCTCTGCTGAGATTTGGAGTATGGACTCTCTGGGCTGAGTGGAAAAAAATTACTCATCTCGTTTGTTATAGGCAAGAATATAGTGGGTTAAATGTCAAACCACCTATTTGTAAAAATACTAAGTAGAATTGTGCCTGACTGAATCAGTGACATTCGAATGCTCTTTTTCTTATTTTTCTCCCAGGTTTATCACACTCTGTTCTGGCCACTTGAATGGACAGTGCCAGGCAGAGATAACAATACCTGCTATGCAAAGGTTATCTGCAATAAACAGGACAATGTAAGTAGCAGGATGGATATGCTGAGGGTATTCTTGAAGTGGAAAGAACTGCAGAACTACTTTATTTGAAGTAGTTAATTTTTTAAAGAGTCTGCTATTGACCTGCTTGCATAACATTTTTAGTGTAGTGAGACAGCACACACTAGAGCTTTTGTTGAACTTTGCCTGGTACTGACTCATATTTTTCTCTCACCTGTTCTGCAGAATCGTGTGATAGGACTGCATGTTCTTGGACCCAATGCTGGTGAAGTTACTCAAGGTTTTGCTGCTGCAATTAAATGTGGTCTCACCAAAGAATTACTTGATGAAACAATTGGTATCCATCCTACTTGTGCAGAGGTGAGAAAGGGAGAAGGCACAGCCTGATTTAAAACCTGCTCTTGAAGACAGTTTTACCAAGAGATCAGTAGCCATGTGGATAATGCAGGCAACAGTAAATAAGTTCTTGTTTTTTTTCTCCTACAGGTGTTCACTACAATGGATATTACCAAATCTTCTGGCCAGGACATCACTCAGAAGGGCTGCTGAGGTTAAACCTGCTGTTTTACTTGTTTCCATGTTGTGCACTCTCGGTCCTGTGGAAGCTCTAACACATCCAACTGCCTTGCAGCAGTGCCACTGTGGGTGCTGCAGCTGGGAGTGGTGCCTTGGAGAGGCTTCCTCAGCACGAGGTGTGTTGCACATGGAGCAGTAAAGCAGCAGAGAAATCTCAGACTGTGAATCCTGACTTTGCCTGGATTAGCACTGCGGTGCTTTCTTGACGTTGTTGCTCTAAATCTTCTTGGGAGGTGAGCTACGACTGATGACTGCCAGGCAAGGCTGGGAGCTTCCTGTCTAGTCAGATGACTGAACTCCTCCTGAAGGAAATTCTTAAATTGCACAAATTAAAGCTAATGCTTCTAGTTCCAGTGTCTTGTTTGTACAAATGCTTGAAATAGATGACAAATACATAATTGAGTGATTCTTGCCAACAGTTTTCAGTTGACTGATTTATCTTTTTGATGCATTTTGTTATACTTAATTGTATGTTCAGTTGAGACAAGATGGCATAAATAGGATGCAGTGTTGAGCAGTGCAGTTCAAGCACTAGTCTCCCACCCCAACCAGTCTAAAACTTCAGAGTAAGTAACTGAAGGACACCACTGTTGTTCACATTCACAGTTTTTTGACCTCAGGTGACATCATGTCTTCAAAATAAAAATTTGATTTGTAGGTGTCTTGTGTGTCAATGTAAAGAATGTAAGTGAAAGGCCATGTCAGTTTGCTTAAATCTGGTTTCAGCTCTGTAATTCAAAATCTCACAGAACCCAGAATTCTATCTGTGCTGTTGTGTGGAATGCTGAAGTCCTGGAGAAGCAGACTCTGTCCAACTGCCACAGCAGGTGCCTGCCCATGGAGGCAGAAGGTGTTGTGCAGAGCTGCTCTGATTGATGTGGCGGCCCAGGGCAGTGACCTGCTGTGCTTTGTGTAGGGTTGTGTGCTGTCAGTACTTTGAAGCTCTCTTCCACCCCTAGCATTCTGTCCTGAGGGAATTGTGCTTGAATCTGGCTCTTAGTTTTGTCCAAAGAGCTGTTTTGAAAGACTGTTCTGAACATTGTATGATAGTAACCAGTTTTTAACTATTTAATCTGTGATCTACCGTGGCATTTGAAGTTCAATAAACAATGCATACAGCACTGGTGTCTGACCTCATGATTTCTGTTGCCTGAGATTTTACTGGGCTTGAGTTATGTTGTGTATCCTGTACAGTACTAAAACCCCTGTGGATTTGTGCATATTGTAATCTTTTAAATGGAGAAACAAGTTGTGTTATCTCCCCTGGGGGCTTGCTCAAGATATCAGATGTGCTTCTGTTGGGGTATACAGAATTGAATTTAGGCGAGTTCAAACTGGAAAGATCAGTTTTTTACCATTTCTCTATATTCCAGAAGATCTGAATACCTTGTATTGTTTAACTGCAACACAGCTCAAAGATGCTCAGTAAAATCTAGGTAGTGTTAGCAGCAAATCTTGCTGGTGTTCAAGTTTAATAACTCTTGGAGACTTTGGGCAAAACCCAGTCTCAGTAGCGCTGCAAAATACCTTCACTTGACAGGGGAGGTGCTTGCTGAGCTGCAAGGGCTGCTTTGCTGCAGAGGAATCACTTCTGGTCCAGTAGAAACGATGACAAACTGACTGGGAATAGCAAAGTTTACCTGGTGTAGCCCTGCTGGAGAGGAAGTTAAGGAGGAAGCCAAGCCAATGAGTGCTAATTCCTGAATTTGCTATTAGTAAGCACTAATTGAGTTTTATTTCAGATTAAGATTTGATTTGCAGGTTCATGTTAATTGATCAATAATTACCACTTGCATATCTGTAACAGTGTCCTAATTGCAGATGTTCCCTTTGTCATGCTTGCCCCAGCTGTCAGCTCTAGGTGATACACAGCTGGTGGCATCAGGAACTTTTGCAGAGTTACTCTTTAAAGCTTTCAACTCTCCTGTTAAAGTAGCCAGTAAGTAGCTTATAGCTGGAGGAAGTGAACATGTCACTTGTGTTCCAGTAGGCTCACGTGTAAAATAAAATGTGTTGTGACAACAAGCCATGGATCAAAGCCAAAATGTTAAGGTGGACAGAAGGTGTTAGAGAAGAAGGTGAGATCTGAGAAGTGGGACTTGTAGCAACAAAATACATACCCTGAATTTGGGTAATAAGGACACTCCAGCAGCGGCATTAATGGCAAATTGGTGTTTACATTTCTGTTGTCATAAATGTTGTTGAACAAGCCCTGAAGAGCTATTCTGTGTTCTTAAAACACTGGTATTTATTCGTGCTCTAATACCAGGAAGCTTTTGTAAGCTGTAGTTAAAAATGCTCAGTTGTGACTGAATTTGTGTTTAGCTGCTTGTCTAGATCACTGATAATTGTGGCACTCTGTATCTCAACTGGAGCTCTTGAAACAGTGGATCAACAGCAAACCTCTGTGTTTTTTAAATTTATTGGTGAGATTTATCCATTTCAGGTCCAGAAGTGGTTATGATTATAGTTATTGTAAACATTGAAGACAATCATCAAATTAGTAGATTGCTTTCCACATAGCATAAGTTTTAATTATACCTTGAGCACTGTAATTTATCTTGAGTAACATAAGCAGCTAAAGCTGGCCTGTGCAAGAACTGTGGGGGCAAGTAAGAGACAAAAGGGGGAGCTGAATATTCTGTAATAAGCCATGAAATGCCAAAATTAGACACAAAAGACTTTTCCTGGGTAACTGAACTGTTTAAAGCTTCTGATTCTCACAATTCCCCTTGGAGCTGCTTTTGACAAAGACTTGAAGTGTTTACCCTTTTACAGCACATCTCATACTGGCAGAAAATTGAAAAATAGGGTTCGTTTTTTTCCTTAGCTCTAAACTGAAGTTAAAAGTACTCGTTAAAATCCTGTGCTTGTCAAGCCTTCCCAAGTATTGGCAAGGGGAAAATTCCTGGATGTGCCTTACAAGAGTTGGGAACAACAGAGGAAGGAAGGATCAAGCATTTTAACTAAAAATAGTAGTGGATCTATTGAATGTCATGTGCTTTGTGGTTCCTGCTCTGCAAGGGAAGAAATGTTCAAAGTACCAAAACCAGCTGTAAAATTGTGGATGGATATGAATAAAAAAGAAAAGTGACTCTTATCTAGAGGTTCAAGTAGAAATAGCCAAGTTTGGAGGTGTTTTGACCTGTAGTATTTTTTTACTAGCTTTTCTTGAAATAATTTGCCGTTCTTACAATGTGTACAGTTCAAATGTAATAGTGGTGAAAATCTAAAGACTTCTAGTTTCTACATAGAAAAATTTATCTTAAAAGACTTTTAGGAAAATTTATTTGTGGGCTTTGCAACCATTTAACAGCTTTGTGGGTTTGACTAGTGAGAGGAGAGAACTTACTTCTTTAGTTAACTTGGTTAAAAATTATTACTGCTCTCTTCTCTTTTCTGAAATACCAGAGTTGGGGGGTTCTGTGTATAGTATGGTGTGTAAGGAATTTGGTTTGTCTCCCTTGGGCACTCCACCCTGCTGGGATGGAATTGCCCTGTTTGTGCTGCTGCACCTGAGCTGTGGCTGAGTGGGCTGAGCCCACAGTGAACCTGAGCCTGGACAAGAAACTCCCTCTAAGCAGCCCTTGCTCTGCTGTGTGCTCCTCACAGGGGCTGGCGCTGTGGGTAGGTGCTGGCAGGGCTCACCCCTGCTCTGTCTTGTAAAAATGTCACTCTTGGGAGCCTGGCACTGACTCACTTGTGTAACCTTGCCTTGGACGTGCTCTGACTTGGGGCTGCCGTGCTGTGTGGGCGAGGGCAGAGCAGGGCTGGGGTCTGGGCTCTGGCAGTGGGGTGGAGTGGGAGTTGTGGGGCTGGAATGGGCATCAGGAGGGCAGGGAGCCCTCACTGGCACAGGCCGGGCAGAAGAGGGAAAAGAATGGTGGAAGAGGAAGGATTGGTTTCACTCACCTCTTCTTTGCCTCCCTTGCTTCAAGCAGGATGAAAAATCATGATAAAGCCTATACCAGCCTGCGGTAAAAATGCTTTGCTGGGACTGTAGCAGCCAGGTTTGTTGCCAGGTGAAGTTCCTGCATGTTCTGTCTTTTCTTTACCTCTATGTAGATAGAGTTCAGTGAGCAGACTGAGAAACAGACTTTACTATGCACAGTTCCATTCCTTTGCAGGAAGAACTTCCCTCAGCTTGATTAATTCTGTTCCTCTACTCATCTGTCCCTGTTGACAAGATTATTGCTTCTCCTGTGGGATATGAGATCTTCCTACTCTTTCCCCAAAAAAAGAGGCCCCACACTTTCCCTGGAGCAAACACCCCCTGCTTTAATTCTCTTCCCCTTCCTCTGTCACTTTCCAGGCTTTCAATTACATTTCTATTGCTCTTGAATGTTGATTTTATTGACCTTTGCCAATCCCTGCCCTCCTCCCAGCTGAGGGACAAGCTTGAAAAGGATTATTCCCCTCGAAGGTGATGAAAAGTGCTCCTTGATTGCCAGATTGGCATCTCCATAACATTCAAGGTCTCTGCTGGGCCAGGGAGGTGGAGGAAAAAAGCTTGGGAACCAAGCCAGCTGCTTCCCACGTTGGATGAAGCATCATTAAACAGCCCCTTCCCTTCAGGCTCCTGTTTGTCTCTCCCTCTTATTAAAGGAGCTGAGTTTCTAAATTAGGAAGCCTAAGATTCTGCTGTTGAGATGTTCACATTTAATTTATTTTGCACTCTACAGGAGCTGAAGTTCATCCCGCTGATCCTGACCTCAATCAGCAGGGAATGCAGACTTTTTAAATGTGTTTGTGCCTTGTACTCAGGTTTGCTAATGTGGGCTGTGACAGCAGAGGTTAAAGCTTTGCTTTGTCTTGCATTTGTGGTGTGACTGGGTTGGTTACTTAACATCTCCAAGGATAAGCTTATATTGCATGAGTGAGAGGATTAGTCGGTGTTTGCACAGCACTCCAGAGGTCTGAAGGGAGATATGTTAAAGGCAATGTCACCAACAGGATCCATTTGACATGGAGCTGTTTCTGGCTGGGGGCCTGCAGCTGTGCCAGGTGGTGCTGGGGGCCCTGAGAAGCTGAATTCCTGGATTTCCCTATGAAAATTCTGTAAGCAAGGTGGGATGGGTTAACCTGGGATGGCATCAGTTGCCCACCAAGCTACTCTCTCATTCTGCCTTCTCTGGACAGGGAAGGAAAACACAAAGAGAAAGCTTTTGTGTGGAGATGAGGACAGAGACCACTCACCAGTCACTGTCATGGGAAAAACAGACTCAACTTGGGGGAAATAACTTAACTTACTGCAAATCAATACTGGAGTAAGACAGTGAGAAATAAAAACCAAACCAACACTCTTGGCTGGCTCAGCTTCACTGCCAACTCTTCCAGCTCCTCCCCAGGAGCACAGGGAGCTGGGGATGGAGGGTTGTGGTGGGGTCATCACCCTTCATCTCCCCTGATCCTTCCAGTTTGGGGCCCTTCCTGGGGAGAACCATCCCAAACCTCCCCATGTGGCTTCCCCACAGACACAGCTGCCCTTTACTGCCTTCAGTCCCTCTCAAATTATCAAGCACAAATAAGTAGTTGATGCTTTTGGGATGGGAATTTCTGGCTTGGCACTTCTCCTGTGGTCCTTCTGCTGCTCACAAAATACCATGAATAGGGCAGAGCTGTTGTGTTTAGTATCACACCATCTGTGCATTGCTCCAGTATTCCAAGAGTCTGTACTTGTAATCAAGGATTAAACTATCTTTGCGTTCATCCTTGGTGCATATGATAGCAAGCATAGATTGCTCCTAAATATTGCAGAAGATTGTTGAGCCTTGAGTTACTTTCTTGCAGCATAGTCACAAAGACAGATGTATTTGTCAGGCATCAAAAAAGTAATACACTTCAAAATTCACAAAGTTCTAAAGATAAAGTGAGTTTCTGAGTAGGGTTTAGGCACACTTTCCTTACAGGGTTATTTTCTTCTCTTCTAAAGGAAAAAAATTTGGTTTCAGCACAGATCATCACTAATATTCTAATTTTTAGTGCTTTTTATGCATAACAATACAAGATAATAAAAAACAATTTTATTATCTCTAAACCTGACATAAACAAATGAGATTAGCTACTCACAATTTTGGATAGCAATATAAATATCTGCTACACTTTTTGATTTGGTGTTTATTTTTGGGATTGTTCTGGGTTTTATTTAGATTTAATAGCTTAAGGAAATGAAAAAAAGGATGGGAAAGCATAAGAATGGATCTAAATGTATCTGTCCCCCAAAGTCTTTTGATTTGTGTCAGGAAAGGGCAGCCCAGTTTGCAGCAGAGATGGGATTTGTTCATCTCTGACTTTGGCAACTCTGTGGCCTTTTTCCATGTCCTACAGGAGACATCAGTGCTGCCTCTGGCAGAGGAGCCTTGGTGGGCTGCACCATGGAGAGCTCACCTTGCTGCCTTTTCATTGCTCCTGTGCTCTAAGCAGATGGTTAATACCTGGAGGATCAAAAGAATTTTCCAGCTAGTCTTAAAAATAGTAGCATGCATTTAAAAACTTAATGATTTTCAAAATGAAATATAAAAATTTCAGAGTAACTCTTACAATAAATTTTTGGAGTCTTTTTAGTTTGTGGTTTCCTAAGTCGTCCTTTACTGGAATGATGGTACTTTAAATGTATTTAATAATTATTACAATGTGAAAGATTTTAGCCTGTAGTTTGAGGAATACTTACCTGTGAAGGAAACTAAGTGGTAGTCTAATATTCTGTATCACTGATTTGTTACATTAAAATTAGGATCCCAGTAGCTGGAGCAAAGACAAAATATTGTATGGCCCCTTTTTCAGCCTCAGCTGCTGCTTTGCTTCTTAGGTGCTTGTTTTCTCAGGTGAGCTCAAGAACCCAGCTTGCAAACTGCTGTGTCCAAAGGATAAAGAATAAAAGGACATCCAGGGTTCATCTTCTGAGAAAACAGCAGGCAAAGAGCTCAGGCAGTGCCTGCTCACCACACTGAACTCTAACTCAGATCACTTTGTATTTCTCAATTATCTTTTCAACTGCTCGTAAAAGAGGTGTCAGCGTTTTTAATTGCCTGTCATCCCTCAAGAATCTCTCCCTTAAACTTGTGCCCTTAAACTTCTGAGGGTGATAAACTTGTTCTGAGGCTGGCCCTGACTTTGCATTGCTAGTAAGCAGGAACATCTGGATATTGCTGTCAAAGCTGATGCTAAACACTAGAAAAATGTCAAGGCTATACAAGTTTGTAGTGAAGTTTATCAGGAAAAAGGTTCTTGGTCACTTTTAAAGCTTCTTTAGAGCTTTAAAAAGCCCTCTGGCTAAAAGCCAACTTCTGCTTTTCTTTTTTATTTTTTGTCATTACAAAAATTAATTTTTCTTTTATTCTCTTTTCTAGTTGTAGTCTCAGGAAAACAATTGGATGAAATTATTTTTTATCTTCCTGGGAATTAATTTTGTGTGATCTGATAGTTTTTTATTAAAAACAGCAGAATGCTGGAGTAAAAAGGGCTGTTTGCACAAGTCACAGACATACCTAGGCTGTCACAAATCTCCTTCTCCACTCCATTTTTTTTTTTTTTAAATCTTTGAATTCTTGGCTGGAGCAATGAGATTATATCACTGGACAAGGAGATTTGTCCAAAGAAAAGGTTTTGCAAGGATTGGTGAGTGACGAGACATTTGGTTGAATTTCAAGTGACAGGAGACCATCCCTGAAGGGAGAATTTTTATATAAACTTGTGAATTTCAGCATTAAAGGCAGATTTTTGAGGGGTGCCATATGCTCCCTGCTCATGACAGGTTAAAAATTCCAACACAATATTCCCTGTTCACCTCCTCCAGTCAGGCTTGGCACAGCCTCTCTGGTGTCCTCAGCTCACAGGTAAACATCATCCTGACATTTCTCCTGCTTTTAATTTTCAGGTGGGTTTTTACTGGACTCAGACCCCCTCAGTGCTGGGTGTTGTGCTGCTCTTCATGAAGGATTTTACTGAACTTGAGCCTTTCTCCCAACTCCTGTGCTTCTGAAACTTTGGGGTTTGTGCTCTCAGTGCTCTGGTCTGGGAGTCTCTCAGTTCTGAAACAGAAGGAAAGAACCCTACCTTGACCAAAGAAAACTGAAGTTTGCAGTAAAACTGTTCCTATTTCAAATCTGGGTAAGAAAAATATCTTTTTGTAGACAAATAGAGCTTGTTTTCCTGAAGTGTCATCAGAGCAAAACAGTGTTGGTTAAACAGAAACGATGGAAAGAAATCTGAATGTTTCCTATGACATGCACAGTTAGACACTGCAGGCTTGCAAGAGTAATTCAGTATCCTGTTACATGGCAAGGACTCAAGGCTTCTCCCACCCTTGGATTCTGGCAGAAATGTTCTTTGGTGGGAGAAGGCAGCAATGCCAAAACTCCTCTCCATCATTTAATCATTACTACTGCTTTACTTACATGGAGGTTCAGCTTGAAAAGGATCCTCTCACATTAAAAGACCTCTCCAGTGAAGTGTTACTGTTTGTGCTGAAGCTCAGATATGCAATGAAATTTTTAATTCACAGCAGCAACAAAAAAATAAAGTAGGAGCTTGTATCTTATTTGCAGTGTATCTTCTTGCCAGTAATAAAAAAAAAAATCTCCCTTTCTGAAGCATATGTAACTCATAAAATCAGAAAATTGCTTTGAAGCATTGGCCTTGTACAGAGCTACACTGTGTAATTGGCTTTTTCAAGAAACCTCTGCATCATATGCTTTAAGGTATGTACTAAGTGATTTAATGGGGTATGTCATTTTTAATTACTGTGGAAGAGCATTCATAAGTATAAAAATGCAAGTCATGTCCTCTTGGCATTACTGCCTCTAAAAGCATTTTTATGTAACCTGCAGGAACCAGCACAGTATTTTCTTTATCCTCTAAGTGCATGATAGTTTTACATTTTTGTGATCTGCAGGATGAGTTCAGTGGCTGATTTGTGGTAAATTAGCCTTAACTGAGCTCTCAGAAAAACTGCTGCCAATATCTGACTTTAAATGGTCTAAAATTAGCTCATCCAGCTTTACAATACATCACTGTCTTAGAAGCATTCCAGTTTTCTCCACCCTCTCAATGCCATCTAATGCAGCATAATCTCTGCTAACAGGAGGGAAAAGCCATGTCATTGTGATTGCCCCTTCTGTGCCACAGCAGCATCTGAGTCCACTGGCCATCTGTGGAAAATAATTGATTTTTTTTTTCTTTTTTCTCTTGATATTGAGTTCTCAGCAAATCATTAGAATTTAAAAATGACATAAAACCTCTTTATAGGAGAAGGTGATTTGCTTTGAGAAAGTGTCGTGTGCAATTTAACCTGCAGTGTATTGTAATTGATGTTGGCTGCCTTTGACAGCTATTTCATGATTTTCTCCTCTGTGCCTGTGCTCTGGCCCTGCATGCTGAAAGGAGCTGAAGCCTGACAAAGGAGAAGCTGCTGTGCTGTTCTCATGGCAGCCCCTGAGCATTCGAATGGCTTCATCCATTTCTGAGTGTGCAAGCAATCCAGCCCAAAAAATGCAGTGAGAAACCAGTGGTGCTGGGGGCTGACAGCAGGTTTGTGGATTTGTGGGAATGGCAAAACACTGAAACAGTAAATTCCAAAAATCTGAAATGTGTGGAAAAGGTCCCAACCAACAAAGTAACCTCTCAGCACTTACAGATGAAAACACATCTTCCATCCAAGTTGGAGCTGACATCTCCAGCTAGAGTTGGTCTTTCACCACCTGCAACACTTCCAACAAAATTTGAAAGTTTCCAATAATTTTTAGTGTTTAAAAATGTATGAAGTATATGCTGCCACCCATTTCATTGCATCAGTGGGGGACAACTTTTAGCATGAAGTGAAACTGTGGAAACACTCTTGGAAACAACAAGGCTGTTCCTCAGCAGAGGGCTAGTTGAACGGAAGCTCTTTAGCATTGAGTTAGGTAATCCTTTTCCTTTAATGAAAATTTAGCTTTAATTTATCATTTTCATGATTCATCATTATTTTTTTTTTTCTTTTCCTTGGCTAAGACTGAAGTTCTCCCTCTGCACCCAGACAAATGGGATATCTCTGTGTCCTTGCTGCAGCCAGCCATGAGCCTGCTATCCAAACATCCCTGTGGAACAATTCAGCTCCGGGGGACATCAGACCCTGCACAGCAAGGTCCTGGCTTTACTTTTGCCCTTTCCCTTGCTCAAAATGCTGCTTGTCCCAAGTTCTGCCCTTGGCTGCTGAGAAATTCTGTCCCATCTCTCTCACTTTCTTGGCAGAGGAAAAATTACAAATACAGTTTTCTAGCTGAAATCAGATGAGATGATGGTGAGGGGGAGTGTATATATGAATATAGATAAGATGTATCTATATTGGTGCATTACATATTTCAGTGGCTTCTGGTTGCAATGTCAATATTGGCTTTCTTCCTTCTACAGGAATAAACATTAGAGAAGCCACAGGAAACAAAACAGAGACTCTGAAGTTCATTCAATGCATTTGCTCCACTTAAAGTAGATATAAGTCTCCTGAAAATGATCTTGCTTGAGCTATGGTAAGCTTTGAAATGCCCCTGCTCCAGTTGTTTTTTGTGCTTGCACAGGTTTTGTGGGAAAGAGGGTAGAAAATGTTGCAAAGGAGAAGGGATGGGGAAGCTTGGAGCCATAGAAGCAGCACGTGGTGATGCTGGAGCCAGGATTGCACTGGCCTTGCTAAAGTCTGGATTAAACACACAACAACCACTTCATCTCACCTGGGCCAGTGTAAAGAGGGTGATGAGTGCTTGAGCAGGTAAGAGCTGCTGGTTCTCTGCTGCTGTTTGCTTTCTCTGTAAGCCCTGGTTTCCTGAACCTGTTCATGGCAAATGATGTCTTGACACCCTCAATTTAACCCAATGCTTTCACATCCCTTCCTTATGAACCTCACATCACAGAAACTGTTATTCTGCAAAAGCTGTGGCATGATTAAAAGAAAGCTGTGCTGATGCAACCTGATGTTTCCCTTCCTAGTACTATTAAAAATATTCAGGTTTTTATGCTTTAATGTAAGCTTCCACCTTGCTAATACTGCTTATTCTCCTAGACTGAATAGGAAGCTACAAATACTGAATTGTAACCCTCACTGAAGATGAGGGAAACTGAGAAAAAATTTTTGATAGAAAATAGGAGTCAGAAAATTCATTTCCATTTTAATGGGATTTTAGTTGTGTTCTGAATATGCTTCAAGTTTAAATCCAACACTTACAAAGCTCATATTACAAATGGGCTGTATTTTCAGTGGAGGAATATGTGTGTTGTCTCCTGAAGCACCCATTGTGGTGCGTGCAGAGAGGATTGAGTGTGTAATTGTTTTTTTACATAGGTGACTGTGGGATCTAGAAGCATCACAATATGTTCAGAGTCCATTTGTATTGTACAGAGTTTGTCTGGGGTTATGTGAAGGCATGTTAGATTAAGAAAACTAAAAGAACCTGTGAGGATGCTGCTAATCAGGGAGCTGAATTTATATGAGCTGTAGCCAGAGCCATGCAGTGATCTTATCTGCTGTAAATAATCAAGAAAACTTATTAGTTTTATTTCCTTTTTATCTCCAAACTCTATTTATAATTTCTCCCACAATGAAGTCATAAGAAAGAAAAAGAGAGCTTGAGTTTTTCTTAAAAAAATCAGAAACAAAAAGAAAAGCAATACTTATTTCTCTCCAGCCCCTTTCAAATATTGTCTCTCCTAAGTAACAAAGAAAATACCAATTCAGATAATCACTGAATTTTAAAATAGGTAGCATCTCCAAATAGACTCTGCTTTACTGTCTAATAAAATATTTCCAATCTTGCTGAATTGTTTCCTGTGTAATATAATAGTGACTCTGGGGTGCTTTCATTGGCTTTGCAGTGGAGCTGATTACCAAAGGCTGTTCTAATGTGTTTCTAGGGAATCACCAAGTGACCCAGAGCAAAAATTCTATTACTTCCTGTGTATCTCAAACAGGAAAAATACCAAAAGGAACACATTTAAGATACAGACTGTGGACCAAATTGTTACAACATTCACAATATGGGCCACTGTTTCTGCTGTCTCTTTCTGTCACAAAACATTCTCATGTCCCTTTACGCCAGCACAGCTGCTGCACTCCTGCTCTCCTGCAGGCCAGGAGAGGATTGCTGCTGCTGCTGTGCTCAGTGAGATGCACAATTTCAGATAAGGCATCAGCACCACTGTTCATAGGTGCCATTCATCCATAAAGCCCAGGATTAACTTGGATTAGTCCCCCACTGAGATTCTCTCTGGTGAGGGGCCCTGGGCAGCCAGGTGCACACAGTTCAGGCAGACAGGAAGGCTGGGGATGGAGAAGTGACCTGCTCTGCTGCTTCTCCCTGCACCCATGTTGGGGTCTCCCCTTTTTTTACAGTATCAGACTTGTAGATAAAGAGCTGGAGCACTGAGAATGAGGCTCACAGACCAATTTTTATTTCACTGAGCTGCTGTTATTTTGGTCCTTTGGTGAGGCTTATTCAGGAGTGTTGTGGAGCAGGTGGGAAAGAAGCTAATGTGTTATGGATTATCTGACACCTTCCGCTGCATCTTTCATTCCCAAGGAACAAAAATCATTCCACAAGCACAGAAATTTCTTTTAATTAACCACCAGAGGTAAAGAAGTCTCCACCTCCTCCCCAGGAGCTAAGTTGTCAAATCAAACTGCGGCTGGATGATTTGCTCTCTCTGGTTCTCATTGTTCTGTTCTCATGGTCCTGGTACAGACCTGTGGGTGGTGGAATCAGAGTCAAATCCATTTTCTGTTGATTCAAAGAAGAGATTGGAACCAGGAACTTGAAAAAGAAAACCTCCATCCCAGCATTTCACAGTAATGTGGGGTGAGGATTGCTCTGTCTCTAGGTAGAATTATCTCTCCTTTCTACTTTTCTGTTACTTCCATTTTCTACTTTATTTCAGAATACTCACGTAGCTAATCACACCAGAATTAACAAAATGGCTTTTAAGATAGACATTGGTAATCAGAAAACCTGACTCCTTTCTTGGTTAGATTTATGCTAGTCTTTCCCCTTGTATCTAAAAATAAATCTGAAAAAAACCTCTAACAAAATGCAAGTGTGTTCTCTCAGGGCAAATATCACATTGAAGCCTATTTAGGTGGCTACCCCAAATCCTTGCTGCATGTGAGGTCTGTGACTAAGGGATACAAAGGATTTAAACTGACAGAGGGTAGGTTTAAGTTAGATGTCGTGAATAAATTCTTCCTTGTGAGGGTCATGAGGCTCTGGAACACAACGCTCAGAGAAGCTGTGGATGTCCCTTCCCTGGAAGTGTTCCAGGCCATGCTGGACAAGGCTCTGGGCAACCTGGTTTAGTGTTGGATGTCTCTGCCCATGGTAGATGTGCTGGAACTAAATGGTCTTTAATGCCGATCTAACCAACACCGCTCTGTGATTCTGTGATGATTTCAGTGAAATGTAGGCAGGAGAGGATGATTCCCATGGAGTTCTGGTGGCCTGTGTCTCCTCCACAAATATTAGTAAGCTACTATTCTTCTGTGGTTAAGATATTAAAATCTAATGTGGCTCCAGGGAAAGCTGAGGAAGAAAAAACAATGCAGCTTCTCAAATAGAATGAATCCAAAGTGAAAGCTCATAGCTTTGCCTAGGAACATGGTAAGGGAAATCTGGTTTAGAATAGCATTTTAGAGGTTGTTAAATCTAAACAGCAGAGCTTAGGGTGCATTGGGCACTAAGGGAAATCTGCTAGACAAATTCCAGGGCAACTGCAATTTGTACTCTGCCTTCAGTAAGAATTTGGCAACACCTGAAGTCTCAGAGGGTGTGTGCAGGTGTATCAGAGGGCAGTGGGGATCAGCTCTGCATCTGAAAGCTGCTGGAGGGCTGTATTGACAGGATGTGAGAAATTACAAAATACCAACTGGATTCTCTAGGAGCAGCAATGATATTTATAAGAGAATGTTATTAAAGTATCTGTTTTCACTAAAGTGAGCATGTAGAAGTGGATTACAAGTGCAGATCTATATGATTGCTTGTCATTGCTCTTAAGCAGAGGTTAATTTCCAAATGCACTGCACAAGCCTCTGCCTGTGGATTTAATCTTCAGACACACCATTGATTTAAATATTTTCTCCCAGAAAATGGTGAGAGATCTACCTATGTAACAACAGGGAAAAACAATCCTCCTTCTTGCTTGTACACACACACAGCACTCACACTGCCAGAGGTGCAATAACCCCTATTTAGCTGGCAGAGCTGGTGGGAGAGTAGTGGTGGCCCCAGGCAGAGGTTATGGGGCAAGTACAGGGAGTGACTCCTGCTGTTATCTAACCCGGCTTTGTGGGGCTCTGTGGAGCCCTAAGTAATTGTTTTCTGACCCTTCCCTTCGCTGGAGCCAGCTTTAAATCCCCGATCAATAAAAGGAAGTTGCACCATGGCTTTGAATGAATAATGCAGCAGCTTTGCAGCACAGTGCAGCCATTGAAGGGCAGCAGCTCATGATTCAGGGCTGATCAGACTCTCACACCTGCTCTCACAGGCCTGGCTCTGTGCACTGATGAAGTTCACAGGGGTTTTCTCCATCTTCATGACGAGGTGAATGTGGGGAAGGTTGTTATTCTGCTGATTTATCCGTGGCTCTGGGTGCATGGGTGTGTCCCTGCTGGGATGTTAAAGGTACTGGGAGTCACCTCGGGTTGTGCAACCTGTGAGGTGGCTGCGTCTGGAAAAGCTTTTTACAGCACTCAGTCCAAGAACACAGAGTGAGCACAGCTGATCTCCCCAGGCAGATTTCTTGTCCTGAGAACTCCTGAGCTTCATTGCAGCTCCAGTCTGAGATTGAAGATAAGAAAGGAGCTACAGTCACAGTTACAGAGCTCCGTTTCCTGGAAAAGTGTATGGAGGGAAAATCACAGCATCATGCAACACTATGGGTATGCAAGATATGAAGTGACTGCTCCAAAGGTGTAGTGGTGGCAGAGCAAAAAAATTAAAACACTGAGGTAGAACTGAGGAGATTTTCACTAGAGCAAGATCTATATTTTGCACTCTAGCAGTCTAGTTAGCAGTAAAACTTGTCAAAACCTCGGTCTTTCCTAGAAGCACACCTGCTATGTTAAAATTAGCATTAGAAAAGATCCTAAAGACCAGGATGAATTTTTTGTTATTTTGTCCTGAGCAAGAAACTGTCCCAGTGGCCAAGATTAAATCTAGGAGCTGTAGAGTGCAAGTTCACACTTTTGCTTTTTTCCATTTGGTCTGGGTGGTTGAATGTGTGTTTGTCTCATCCCAGACAACTGGGAAATTTGACCTTTCACTGTTTCCAGCCACTGGCTTCGTTAGCATTCCTCATTAAATGGACATGGAATCATCGAGTCATTAGAGTTTAAAAGGGTGAAAATCCCTACTTTAAAGTTTTAAATCCTATAAGCACATAAATGGATGAGTTGAATTGTGTGTGCTGCTTTTACTATGAGAAAAATACTTCTGTTTTGAAGGTTATAAGCCATCTGTAATTAAGAATAAATAAGTCATGGCCAATTTATTAGACTTGCTCTTTTATATGAGACAATTGTCTTCTAGATTTTCTTTGCTCTCTCTGGTGTGCTGATCCTGTCATTGCTGTTATATAGTGCAATAATATATAACAGCACTTCACACATAGCATGAGAAGACAGCAGTGTGAAACCAGAAAAACACATCAAGCCAAGAAGTGTCTCAGGTATTTCCCCAGCCCTTTGTTGTTGTTCTGTTTATTCCTGTGTGCTGCTGTGTTTTGGTTTTTCAGCACTGACTGTGCCAGGGCTTGCAGTTTGTCTGCTGAGCCCACTCCTGATACAGCACCCAACAGACTGGGTGGTGATTTATGTTGGGAAAAATACCTAACATAATGATAGATCACTGAATCCCTCCATTTGGGACTTATCTTGTATCTCTGGAAAGGTGCAGACTGTGGCCTTCCCTAATGAGTAAAGCACGAGAATCTCTTTTCCTGAGATGACATTCAACAATTTCACTCAAAAACAACCACAAAAAATACACTTGGATTGCATACAAAATGGAAAGCTTCAAGTTTTAGGCAACCTCATCTGCTGGAACTGACCTAAAGGATTCTTTTTTGAAGAGAGTTTTGCTGCACAGGTCCAGCTCACCAGTTGATCAGCAGCCATGTATAAAGGGGTAGAAATTGTGCCACCAGCTTTTTGAGGTTTTCTCAGTCTGAAAAAATATAGAAATACTTTTGTTGCAGCAGAAGTAAATGAAAATCCATAAATCTGAGAAGACTATTTTAGTCATGTTCCCAGACTCACATGGGCTCAAGAAGCCCAAGTTTCCTGGGCTGCTGCCAAGAGCAGGTAATGAAAGGTTGTTTGGCATTTGGGAAGTGTACAAAGCAAAGTCTAAACACCAGTTACATTCTGCTGTCCAAGTCACAAGACTGCCTAGAGAACTGCTGGTGATAAATGTTCACAATTATGGTATAGAAATACCATCAGGAATTTAGGGTGGAACAAGGCAGGGCCACCCTGGGCTAATTACATGGACTCAAGGAGAGGAGGAACTTCCTTGAGAGAGAAGTTTGGAAACAGACACATCTGACCAGAGAAACTCTGACTGTGTGGTAAGAAATACTTTCATATTTCAGGAGGATGAACTTCGCAATTCCAGCTTGGGAAGTGTGCAGGGTCACTCACAGAGCCACTGCATCTGAGAGCCAAATGTGCTGCTTGTCTGGAAACCAAAGCCACTTCTCACTGGTGTTTTTGCTCTCTGCAGTACTTTGCTTAAGTCACTTAAGCATCTGAAAGAAGTTTAGTGGTGCATGAGATGAGGAAAGGTTCAGTATTTATGAATAGGTTCAACTGTGCTTCCAGGACAGATTTTTTTCCATGCACAACAGCACCAAAAGTTGGGCAACAGCCAGAATGTTACACTAAGTTCTTTTATTTGTTCTCCTTATTGCTTTATTAGCAATTCCAGGGTAATCTGTTGTTTCAGACTAATTTTAGTCCCGTTTTGCAGGATTATTGAAAGAACCATTGTAACAATCAGCCAAGGACACTGAAACACTTGAGGTCTGATCTCCATTTGCACCTGGGGAGTGGAGGGATAGTGTCTGTACAGAAACTGCACAGGCTGTAGATAAAACACAGCAACATCTGAACAGAAGGCATCCCTTATCTTCATGAGCTGCCTTAATTAGCTTGGTGTAGAGTTAAATTGCCTTCCCTACAGAATGAAAGTTTCTGCTCATTTATTCTTTGTTTTCTGAATACTGCTGAAATCTTGCCATTTATATAAATGTGGAGTTTCTTTCCCCGAAGAGTCTTGAAGTGTTTAAGCTTAATGCAGGATGAGAGACAGGTCAATGAGTTAGGAAACTGTTCCTGGGGAGAGGGAAGAACTTTTCTAGGCTGTGACAGCACAAATTCTGCAGAGTATTTTGTAAGAAAGCAGAAAAACTTTCTGCTTAAAAAAGGAGGTGAGGGATGATTAAAAATAGGTATTAATGAAGGAATCACAATTAGAAGAGAAGGGGGAGCAAGGTGACACAGGCAGCCACAGAAACAAGGTGCAGAAGCTAGAACTGAACTGATAAAAAGGAAGTCAGATATACAAATTTTTCTCCCTGCTAGCACAGTAAATTGGACACTGTGATGACAGAGCAGCTCCAAATTCTCACAGGCAGGAAAAGGATTACACTGGAAAAGTGACCAAAGCAGGGGCTGCTGCTGAGGCTGGAAAACCACAGGAGCTGCAGAGGAAAGGACAGAATTTGTGTTCAAATGGTTGCATTCATTCAGTAATTCAGTTACTTATCTCTTATGAAGTCACTTTAGAGCCACCTGTAAGTCCTTTGCATATGATTGACAATTACTGTGACTATTTGCTTTTCCTTCTTGGGGATGGTGAAATTTTAATCAAAATTACCTCAATATAGTAAGTTTGCAAAAGCTGAATTGCTAATGGTTTTTTCCCCAACGCTTTTACAATCTGATCAATCTTTAATAATGAGACTGAGCTGAAAAAAAAAAAAAGACCAACCCAATTTTCTACTCAGACAATGCAATTTCATCAGAAATGAATCATCTTAAGTGAATACATTGATTTAGATTAAATTTGATAGGAAAATATCAAAATGAATAATTTTACCTTATTTCTTTTTGGCAATGTTGAAATATTTTATATTGGCATTTTATTCATTTAATTTCAACTTCTATGATATTTACATTATTTTGCTATTCCTATACTATTGCATGTAAGAGTTTCAGTGATTCAGACCCTGTATGTTTGTTATTTGCACTGAAAATAAATGTCAAAATGTTGGAATTTCCCATGGGATCAGAATTCTACTTTCTATTTACAATAAAATGTGTAAAGAAATACAATACTCTAGTGTAAGTCTGACCTTAGTACTTCTCAGGAACGCCAGGCAATCTAATATATGGATCAGGATTCTGTAGGAAGATTTCTGAATGATTTATGCCAATCACATTTTCATTATTTCCTCACCAATACTGGCAGTGGTAATTCCTTGTACACTAATGCATCTTTTCCATCCAGTTAGATACAACTTATGTGAAATAAACTGCCAAGAGTCTCCTTGGAGCATGGCTTCCTGCTTTAAGGATTGTTCAGGTATTTCATCTTTTTTTGCTGAATTAGGTCCAATGCTGGTCAATTTATGATTTCAATCCCCAGTATTATCATTGGTACTTATTTTACAAAATGTTCTGCAGTGTTGATGAGTTTCAATCCATGCAGAGATAATGGCAACTGTTCTCCTGTGCTTGCTCATAAAATTGATCTGAAAAAATCAATGAAATGGTGAAACTTTCTCTAAAACACCAGAATGACACTTAAAAATATTAGAAGGGATTTTTTTTTTAATTAAGCACATAACCAATATTCATGTAAAGCAAGACAGCTTCAGCTTGTGCCGAGGAAGTAATTAACACATCAGGTGAAAGTTCACCTCTGCAAATGGTGTTCCTGAAGGTAAGGGAAACTGAATATATTCTAAGATTGTTCATCTGAAAAATACCTGTATAAAAATTGATTTGATATTTTCCTGAAACAATTACAGCCGCCATTTCCTTGTACTGCATAAACTATTTCATCAGCTTGTCTTCTGGAGAAAAACTTACACAAACCCTTTGCAGAACCCACTCGGAAATTTAATATAGGTAAACTTCTTGATTGAAAAGTTTGAATTTGGCTTCTTCACACAGGTCAGATTACCTTGTTCCAAAGCTGTAGGTTTTGATCTCTTGATAAGATATCTCCTCTCAGAACATTGATAAAGAGCTCAGATAATAGTATTGAGTTTAATTCTGTGTCATTAGGCCCACTGGACTCTCTTACCCGCATGTTCTCATCCTTAGAGAAAACACTCAGAAACTCAGTGCAATGAATGGAAGGAGGGTCACACAAAGGAGAAATGGGAACCAGAGTTCCATTATAGGCTCTGCTGAACTCTCTTAGCCCAAAGCCATACACAGAGTAAATTATCTTCTTATCAACCAAATCTGCTGGTGATCTGAAAAACAGGCTTTTTGCATTTAGTTTCTCAAATGCAAACTTAAGATGCATTTGCTGATGCCTGCTGAAAATTTCCAGAGCCCTTGTGCATGCTACTCCACCAGAAATACTGCATGGAACCTGTTTGTGGAAACCCTGAGGGGAAAATGCTGAAATTCTGTCAGAAACTATGCAAAATATGAGGATAAATTACATCAACATAAATGTTTTTGCTGTTTCTGTTATCTAATAAGGACAATCTAAAAATCTTAAATGTATCTGGTTTTTACTAACCAGAATATTCTTACCCTGTTTTGGTCTGCAGGGCAGCTGGCCTCCCTTCCAAGATGGAAATATTGCTCTGGAAAAAAGTCTTTCAGGCCTCTTCTAGACTCAGGTTTTGGGCTCTACTTTCTATTTATTTCAGTTATTCCACTGACCAGGGACATCACAGAAATTCTTTTACATTGAACCACTCCAACTACTCCTTGAACAGCCCTCTCTCCTCCTTGGTTCTTTCCTGCTGGGTTTCTGCTGGGCTGAGCTGGGTAAGAGTGAGTCTATTCTGTCTTGGAGATGGGCTGTTTTGTGGAAACCTGCTCCTGAAAAATGTATTTACTGGATAATAAACACATTACATTAGATTTTGTGCAATCTGACAGACTGATCTCATAGCAACAACAGTGCAGGAATGTGGGTTAGTAAAGATTTTGTGTTGTCAGCCTTTTATATCATCCTTAGATTTTTTTATTTATTTTTTTGAGCAAAATAGGGTAATATATGTCACTATGTTTCAGATGTAATATTTAAGAACATTTTCAAGAATTATTTTTTTTAAAGTGCCATCTCTCTAAAAACACCCTGCCTCTAAATTCAGGCCATGCACTTTGTTCCACATGGAGAACAACTTACAGCCTACACCAGCCCATTTCCTTGTCACTGCTTGTTGTCCAAATTAAACCATCCATCCCACATCTACAGACAATCCCTGCTTCACCCTGGGTTCCCAGATACCCCTTAGGTTTCTGTAAACAGGTATTCAGCCAATTGTTTCAATTGTTTTAATGCTGTTTTCTTTGTCAGGAAGAGTTTAAACCCCATCCTCTGCTGGCAAGTCTCCCTCCTAAATGCAGCACAGTGGTGCTGCCAATGTCATTGGGAAGTGACATTGTGATAGTGGCAGGGTTCTAAATGACAAGGCACAGAAGAAAAGCCCCTGCTCCCTGAAACCTGCTGGAGGAACAGATAAATGTATGTTAAGTATATAATTAGTGAGGCAGATCTTGCAGAGGAATCATTGGTGCCCTTTATGGAAAGGATCTGTGAATAAAAGGCAAGGGGATGGGGGATGCACTTAATAAAGGCAAAACCAGAGCTAAGGCTGGACTGACAAGTGCAAAGGCGGGAGTCTGAGAAATTCTGGGGCTGAGCATCAGGATACATGAAATAAAAGATACACAGGGAGGGCAGGGGCACAACTGGGGTTTGTGAGGAGGGGAGAAGATGTGGGTGTGATTGCTGCTGGGTACAGACTGAGGGGAGCATTGCAGCTGTGGGATGAAGCTTGCTGGAAAAGTTGTCAAAATCAAAACAACAAAAGGACAGGCAAATATTTTAGCCACAAGTTTTTGAAGGAAGATCACATACTTTAAAAAAAAGCCACAATTGTGGTGGAGAAAAAAGCAAAGGAGGTCTTGCTAAGGGCAGTGTGGACATGCCACAAGGACGATTCCAAAGTCCTGACAGTGCACTGAGACAGGGAACCTCAATGACAGGATAAATGCTTTATTTTTCTCATGCAAGCTGTCAGAAATAATTACACTTAATTTATAGTTTTCATTTGAAGATATATTCAGTAGTTCTCAAAAGACACTCCTATGTCCAAAAGCACATTCCAAAAGCTCTCACCCCTCTGGTAGAAGTAATTGTTCTCTTTTGTAACTTATAAAAACATGTTTGGCCTCCTCTCATGTCTGCCTGTGGTACACAAGCTCAGCAGATGCAGACATTCCCGTGCTGTTTGTTCCAGCAAGGTGAATTATGATTATAACACAGGGATGAGCAGCTGATGTTGACAAGGTTTTCCTGCAAGTCACTGTGAGGTAACGAGAAGTGTCTGCTTTAATGATTCTTGCTGTTTAAATTTTTATTGTATTCAGCTGGATTTCTTTTTTATAGCCTTTGATTAAAGTTCAGAGGGAAGATGAATTTAAAAGTCTTCAAGTTTGTTAGATGTGCTACAGCTTGCCAGTCACCCTGCCAAAAATTTCCACTGTGTACTTCTTATAGTTCTGCGTGGTCTAAATTTAATTGACTGCAGATGAGAAGCATTATTACAGATCTGTCATTGCAGCCACTCTTCATATGTTTCACTAGCTGGAATGAGCAGTCACTGGGTTTGTTTCTGACCTAATTCATAATGATGTAAAGCAGCAGTGATTTCACAGAAGAGGAAACAGATTTAGCTGGTGTAAAGGGCAGAACTGGGCTCAGTGCTGCTCCAGTAGTGCTCATTTACAGGTGAGTGGAAGAGTAAAGCCCATTGTTAAAACACTAAATTTCAATTTTGTGAGAACAGAGGTACATTATATAAGCTGTTCAGTTGATATAACAACATAATTCATCATTTTATTTCACTGATTCTGTTAAGACAATATGAAGAAAAGACAATAATCTGGGCTTTCCAGCCTAGCCCCTCCTTAGGATACTGACTATTGTCAGTAAAGATCAAGGAATGGACAAAGATGTATTTAACATGCCAGCTTACACAAACTGGTAATGTTATTTTGGTATTTTGAAACATTATCATTCCAGCAGCCTCATTTTAGTAAGTTAAAGTAAACTAATTTATATGTGGATGTCTGGATTTGTCTGCACATTGATTTATCAAGTATATTTGTTTATTAAATCCCCCTTACTGATAACAAACAATTACTACTTCAGGTAATTTATTTAAAACGTGGGGGAGACCATTGCCAGCTGATCCTGTGCCAAGAGTTATAGTACAAATTAATACAGACCAGAAGCCTACGTGCCTTGTACTTGCTCCACCAGATCAATATGTGAAGTAAGACTGGCATCCTCCAGTTCTGTTAACAGTCTGTAACAGGATCTTGTTGGGAATACAAATGTCCAGCACATTGCTGGTGGGATCCTTTTTTTCCTGCATATATTTTGTACTAACAGCTGACTTTGGGAGAACAGAAGGCACTATGATCTTAGTGGGAACACACAGGGAGAAGTTGAGACTGTGATCTTGCCTCTATTAAAATTGATTGCCATGTGATGGATTTGGTCTCTCTCTAATCTGGGACAATCTCAAAAATTCGTGAGAGTCGTCCTGTGTCGGATCTCAGGATCTCAGTCCTGAGGTGTTGAGCCACCGAGACCACCTTGGGGGGCTCGGGAGTCCTGGAATGTTGCCAGAAGTGTCTGGTGGCTGGACTTTGGTCCTACACAGGAGACGACAAGGATGAGGGCTTCACCGGGGTGAATGGTGAAGGGATTAGTTAATTAGAGAGTGAGACACAGGGTTTAGGATTTATGTACAGGGGGGTTTAGAGAAGTAAGATGGAGGAATTGGGGTGTGTCCTGTCCTCCTTCTTCTTCTTCTTCTCCTCCATCTTCTTTGGTGATGGTGGCACTTTTAGATTGGTTATTACTGAAAGTGCACCCAGCAATAAGAAGAAATGGTATTGGGGAAAAATGATAAATATTGTACACGTAACAATGGGTATAAAGATACGTGGCTGCCCCGGAGGGCAGACAGTGTGCTCATGGCTGACTGCTGAGCAGATCTCTGTTCGGCTGAAAGAACATCTTTTAGATAAACAATTAATAAACATAAAAACCGAAAGAAGAACTGAAGCCTCTTCTCGTCCTTCGATACGCGGGCTGCCCCAAGGCCACCTCGGGCCTTTCCAGGCCCCTCAAACAGCCGAGAAAACCCGACAGTCCTGCAAGATGCAAATGTGATGTTGAAATGGGAAGCCTTTTGTGCACAGCCATTAGCAATATTTTAGGTAAGTAAGACAGGAAGAAACAGAAGGTAAGATGGACTGAGAAGCCTTAAAATAAAGCCCTCATCAGAGCAGAAATGTCCAGCTTCCTGTCAACACCAGCAGTTAAATAACTCAGAGGCTTTTCAAACAATTGCTTGGGCTGGAGACAGGAGCTGTGACATCTGTGCTGTCAATTAAAGCTCTGTGAAGTCACTGGAGAAGGACAAGAACAAACACTTGTTAACAGGGTATTGAATATGAATAATTGTCCTCTGCCCTCACAGACTGAAAGTGGTGGGTAGTGATTTACTGCTGAGGAAGAGAGGCAGTCTGGGCATGACATAGAATATTGCTGCTCCAAACCAGATTTTTGATATTATTTATAAGTATTATTAAATGAATCACTGAAAGTAAAGGGTCAAATTAAGGTTTGGAGTTTTCTTCCTTAATGACTTCGTTTCCTTCCTAGTTTTGTCAGTAGCTTTTACCTTGCTAAGGACAGTAAAAAGTTTAATTGTATTCATAGGGTTGTTTCATCCAAAATCCTGAAATGTATCAACTTTATTTAAGAATTTGGGCTTATTTCAATAGCCTGTACATCATATCTTCCTGCTGGGTTGTTTCTCCTATTTAGAATATTTCCATTTGACAGAGAAAATCTATATTATATTTGCAAATTAGGATTTTCAAAATTTAGTCCAAATTCAGAAGACAAGACTCAGATTTGTCTTTTGATAGAATTTGTACCTTGGGACTCTTTAGACTTTCAGAAGGACAGGCCAATTCTCAAACATTTCCAGCAATAAAAATGTTCAGTTTACTTGAGGTTTTTTGGCCTTTAAAAATGTGTTTTCTACCATTTCTTGTACTAATGGTTTGTTGTTTTTTCACAAGAGTGCTCACAGACGGCAAAGTTTAACTGATAAACATGCAAATGTGTTCACAGGAAGGCTTGTGCCAGAAATTTTTATGGGTCGCTGTTCTGCTCCTGATTGAATAAATCATGGTGGCTGCTCTGACTTTCTTCCTCTTTTCAGATTTGGTAACCAATGACAGAGCAGGGAAGGGCTGGGGAAGAGAGAAGTTGGAAACATTAAGACAAAAGCCCCTCTGACTTTTCCCCAACCAGAACTGTATATAACATGAATTTTGTTGACAATTTTAAATAGCCAATTGAAAGAAGTTTGACTCATGAGTTATTAATAAGCAAGTAAGTTGGGATTTTTTTTAGAAAAACGTTACAGTTGCAAAATAGCATTTGGAAGGGGTTTTGTGCAAGGAAGTTTTTTTCAGTTCTTTTAATTGAAAGAAATTAGGGAGCAAAAGGTGTAATAGTGAAACATTATGGAAATGTGTTTCTCCATTTCAGGTTCAGGGACCTTAGATGCTTCTCACAATGGTGTCTTTCTTTCCTTGCCTGTTTCTCTCCTCCCTCTTGATCTTTGAAAGACATAATGCCTCTAAACCAGAACATTTTACATATAAAATAGTCCCACTCACTTGTAGACTTTGAGTAATAAGAGAAGAAATTTCAAAGATGCATTCAAAGAATAAGAAAAAGAATTTGAATGGTGTTACTTTCCTCTGTTCACCTTCCCCTGGCAATGCTCAGCACTGGTTTGAAAGGCTCAGGGTGTGGGTTGTGTAAGCCAGGGCCAGTCCCAGTGTCACCTCCCCTGTCCTCAGTCACCAGCTCCCACTTCCCTTCATGTTCTGTGTCAATGTCACCTGTGTGGGTGTTGCTTTTGGGGCCTAAATCTGGCTCATGGACAGGGACAAAAGCCTCCCTCGTTTGTCCTGCTGCAAAAACTCAGAGCTTAAGTTTAATTCTCAGGTTTTTGTTATACCAGAGACAGAAATAAAGCATATTTCAGAGTTAGCTGGGAGAATATTAAGGTTGGTTAGTTCACCCCATGCAATATCCTCTACTACAAGCACAGACTTTCCCTCCCTCAAAATAAAATTAGTCTTAACATCTGCATTGCCAAACATTAAAATATCCCACAAAGAACTTGAATGCCAGGTCCCTGTCCCTAAAGTACTGAAGAAATTTGGGTCAAATCCAACATGATAAATCTAAATGCCATTGGGAAGATCTAGTTAGAATTCATACTTTTGTAAAGCATCTTTTAATTCTGAAAAAGCACATGGTTATTATTACTTCTCTTGACAGTTGTGTTTACGGCAAAGAAATGTTCAATTTGTGTGTGATATGGAAACAATGAAGAAATCAAAATATTTAAGATCTATTTAGACTGCAAAGCAGGCCAAATGGAAAGATATCACTGCTGTGACTGACCTACAGAGGACTTGTTGATAAAGAAAAATTGGTGTGCTGATGCTTATTCTGTCAAATAATAAAGAACAAACAGAAAACAAGGCTGAAACCCCTTTTGGTAAATACACAGCTAAATGCCTCCCAGACCCGCCTCAAGCATCCACTTTTGCTGCCTTGTGATTTGGTAGGGCTGTCTATAGATCCAGCTTGCTCAAAGATTTTTCATTTAAGTGTCAGTTGCTGTGGTAACAGCATGAAGAGCAGATCAGATGGATGCCAGGACCAGATGGGTTTCTCTAAGAGCTCCACACACACGGACAGTTGGTGGTGACCCAATTCCAAAAGGTTACCCTCACAGATTTCTACTGCAGCTGACTTCTCCAGGGGTCTTGACCTTGTCTCTGAACCCCAGGGGTTCTCTTTTTCGCAGCCCTGGGCTTTCATCAGAATCTCATGGACTTCCCACAGAGGAAATGCAGGCAGATTAGCAGAAGTGATGGAGTTTCATACCCTGATGTTTATGCTGCCTCCTCATTGTCAAGGGCTGGGCTGAGCCCAGTCTTGAGCTCTGTCAAAACGTTGAGTAATTATTACATGATAATCACACGCTGCTGTTTCTCCCAGGCTTAATCTGATTTGCTTACATCCCACCTAAAATCCACCCACATGTAGTTTAACCAATATCTCCGATTAGATTCAATTTTCCATGGTCAGAGCTGTGTTACATACAAGGTGTATCAGCAAATATTTGACCTTTGCTGAGGTCTTCTTGGTTGGTTCTCTTGCATTTAAAATTGAATGAATATTCTGATGAATAATTCAGTTGAAATCATAGTAATGGTCTGGTGTTTAGTGTTTGGTAAAACCCCAAGTTTCCCTTTCTGTTTTGGAAGGTTGGGTTTCCTGTTTGTTTTTTGTTTTCCTGAGAAATGTGTGAAGGGAGTGTGCATGTCGTGGTTTAGATTCAATTACGTGGGCTGGGCCAGTCAGCGTTCCAGCTTTATCTGGAAAGGGGATGGAAGGCAACTCCTTAAACAATGCTCATTTCCCTTCCTCTCCTACCTCCAAAATATGTTCTAACATGTTGGTTTGTTCAATCTTGATCCAATCTCAAGCATATTGTGGGTTTTTAGAGGAGTAATGCTGCATCACAGATTTGGGGGAATTAGGGAATACTCCCAAAACAAGGCTCTGCCTGTTCTGTATGGATGATGTGGGTCCCTTGCCCCCTGGCCTGGCTGTGCTGGCAGATTCACAGCAGCGCAGCTGGGTAGATAAGAAGGTGTGGATCTTGACTTTAGGGTGTTCAAATCTACTTTTTTTTAAAAAAGACATTTGATATTTGATAAAAATCCATGAGAAGGCATTCACAGAATTGAGAAAAGTTTTGTTTTCTGCTTTTCATTGCTGCAGATTCAGTACTTTGGGGTTCTGTTACTGGGGTAATACTGTGCCATGTAGATGCCAATTTATCCTCTGATCTTCAAGCCTCTTGCTTCATGACCTCACCAGAAGATGTTCAGCCCATGCAAATGCCAGGTGATTCTGGACTCATGACATTTTTTTGTCCCTAATCAGCAAGCACAGTTCTAAAAATGTCTTTCAGGAGGCTGGGAGTAAGGCTCCACATCAGCTGGATTCTGTCAGCTGTGCCAGGCAGTCAAAGCAGAGAGATCTGTGAATGTGCTGGTTAAATTTTTGTGGTTGAATTTATGTGGAGATTATATTCTTTCCTTTCCCTTGGTCCCATGTTTGGGACTGTGCTGCAGCTGGAGACACACCACTGGCACCAGGGAACACTGTGTGCCTCTGGCAGGTGCTCCAGGCACTTTGTGGAGGGCAGGCTCCCAGTTTCCCTGGTCACAGCTCAGCAGATTAGCCTGCCCATGGAGCTGAAATGAACCACAGGCTGCTTGTCCTCACAGGCTGTGCTCATCCACACAGAGAAGCCTCAAAGTGATTAATTTCTGCATTTGCAGCTCTGGGCTTTGAACACAGAGATGAAGAGAAAATACTTGGCAATAGAAACCCAGAGAGGAGCAGATCAAAAGAAACAGAAGAATTCAGAAATATCTGCACTAGCAAATGGGGAGACTGGAGCATTTCTGGGACAAGGCCACTGAGTAAGGAGGTAAAAAGTCCATTTTTACACTTCTGGCTTTGGACCAGAAAGCAGCAGTCTGGGAGGTGTTCATGCACAGGACTCTAAATGTTAGAATAGACACACCTTCTGCTGGAAATGGTAAGAACTCAGCTCAAGTTTAGCATTTTCAGAGAGTCAAAGCCCAGCCTGGGATGCTTCAGACAGGCTTGTGCTGGCTCAGGATGCCCCACACTGGTGTTTGTCAGTAGGCTCAGCTGGCTGTGCATGTGTTGCCTCATCTCAACTGAGATGGGCTTTGCTTTTCTAACGTTAATTTGGTTTTTGCTTTTCTAAGGTTAATTTGGTTTTTGCCTGCTGAAGTTGCTCAGTGCCTGACAAATGGAACAAAATTACCAGGTGATGGATTCATCCTGTGGCAACGTGGCAAAAATTATTCTCCAGAGAGGAATCCCCAGGCAGGGTCTGCATCACTCAAAGCTCTGTTCATGACCTGTTTAGGGGAGCTGATGGGTCTCAGGTCTCCTGAGCCTCATCTAGCCTGGGCTGAGCTGTATTCACAGGCAATTACTAAATCAGTTTTAAGATTGTTTCATAGATGGTCTTGATCCCTTTATCTTCCAGTGCAAGCTGTTCAATAAAGCTCTAGGATATTTAGCCGAATTTGCTGTTTGAGAGCCTTCTTGATAACGCTCCATTGCTGTTCCCTCACTGCTTTTGAAGGCATCTTAGAAGCTTTTAAAAATGATCTTTATATCTTGCTGTGCAGTTAATGCTCTAAGTTTCTCACTGGTATGTACAGATGTTTCTTGGATATTGGTAACTGCTAGAAAGTGGGGATGTGTTAAAAAAATGCATAACCTCATGGATCTTCCCTTTTGTTCAGCTATTTTTTTGGTGTCTGTTTCCATCGCCTGCAAAATAAACTGTACTTTTCCATCAGAAAGCAGGACTGAAACAAAATGTATAGCTTGAAGGAAATTTGGATAACCTGAATTTCAATAAGATCCAAGCCTGGGTTTTTGAATCCCTCAATTCTGGCCATTTCACAGTCCTGTTAATTGGAATAAGTGCCTCAAAAAAATAAATATGCAAGGTTAATTCTGTGTAAAAAGGCAAAAAAGCAGGGCTCATAATTTAGATCCAAACAGCAGCTGGAAGAAAAAACCTTCTCATTCTTATACATATTTAAATGTTTTATTGGGTTACTTCTATTTAGACAAAAAAAAAATGTTTTTACTTCTCTGAAGTGCTTGCTGCCCATACACAATAGCACTGGGCTATTTAGTGTGGAGAACCCAGAATAAATCACACTCCTTTGACTTCTGTATTGAATGAGCTGCTGAAAAAAGAAAATAACAGCATCATTTGGAGGAAAAATCAAGCAGGAACGGGATAGGGTTCCCTGTGGGAAACCTTAATTTGGAACTCTGCAAGCATATTCATATGTAGATAAATGAGCTTTTAAACTTAATGATGTCCAGTTTTATTATGTTCATAAAATATTGTTCTTTTTATATCCTTACCACATTCATCCATCTTTGAAAATCCATCTTTAAACACCAAAAGGGAGAAAAAGCTGCTGTTTCTGGGGTCACTGCCATCGATTCCCACCTGGAAGGATTCTTGATGAGAATGTAAAGGATGAGCAGCCATAATGAGCCAGACCAGAGGTCTACAGAGCCCAGTACAGAGCCCAGTATAAAGGAAATTAAAAGAACAGGAAAACATCCCATGACAGCCCTCCAGTACATCCTCACAGCATCCAGTGCACTGTAGTATTGCTGCTACTTGAGCTTTAACTGGGACATCTCATGGATTTTTCTGTCTTGGGTTTGCCTGATTGATTTTTGAACCTGTAAAAAATTTAGTTGAACTTGCGCTGCTGTGAAAAACGAGGAATTGAATTCTGAATGAGCTGCTGCATTCAGAAATGTAAGAATCAGTTCAGAGTGAAGAAGAACTGATCCCAGCAGCCAAGCCTGCCACCATGTGCTAAATATACTTCAGAACAATCCTTTGTGGCAGATCTCTGGAGGTGCATTGTTGGGAGTGAAAGGAAGGAAGAAAGGAACCTTTTGTGAAATCCAGAGCCAGGGCACAAGTCCTGCAAGAACTGCTATTTTTCTGGACAAAACCTGAAAGATTTCCCATCCTGCTTTAGTCAGGAGTTTCTTCCAAAGCAGAGACTGCTGCCCATTGAAAAAAAGCAAACCTTACTTAATAAAAATGCACACAAAATGCTTGTATCAAATTAGACTGTGCAAACAATCTGGCTTTTGAATAGGGGGTTTCTTTATGTTATGCAGGCTGGGTTTCTGAAAAGAATTTTGTTACAAAGACTAAACACAGCAGCCTTTACCTTTTTCTCCCCCATTCTCCTTTCAGCTATTTCCCTGGTATTCTGCTCCTTCTACATTCACTCACTAAACACACAAAACCAAATTTGTTGGTGTTTTTGTGAAAGTTCACTGCTGTTTCTGTATTTGTCATAGGTCTTCCATTTTTAAGAAGGAATCCATATTTGAAGTTGTTCATTGAAGCTTAAATTTTGATGAAGATATTAAAGAGACATTTTCGTGGAAGCAAATACTTTTTGATCAATTGTGTCTTTGAGGTTTCACTTACTTGTCACCATCTCTGTTTTTTTTCCCCAAGAATTACAGGAGGAAAACCTTACATAGTACCAGCTACAAATAACCATGATCTACAAAAATAAAAGATTCAGAATACTTTTTCAGAAGGATGCTTTGGGTAAAAGCAGTACTCAAGATGAAATATGCATCTCTCCTCATAGGTAGGGAGCTTGAAAGCCTGGAGATTTACCTTTGCATTTTCAGTCTGATTTTTTTTTCTTGTTCTGATGTAAAGAAGCATAACACAACACATTCATTAGAGTATTTGGTAGAGCTGATGGTCTTTCCTGTACAGCATTTATGTCTCACCTAAACTTCATATTTGAATTTTACTCACTGGGGGAGAAAATATTTTTTCCAGTGAGATTTCTGCTGCCATGAACTGGTTTTTGGTACGTGCAGCACAGAGGTGAATGTGTGTGGGCTGGATTCTCATGTTTCTGGGTGCAGGTGGGGGTGAGTTTCAGAGGCATTTAGAGGTGTTTTATAGCCACCATTCTTGTAGGAATTTTTAATCATCCTGAAATTCCATATTGCCCCTGCACAGCCTGATCAGTGCTTTGTCAGAAACACCACCATGGTGATCCTGGGCTCAGCTCTCAGCAGCAAGGAGTGAAATCAGCTCGGGGATTACCTTTCCTTATCCAAAGCAGTGATTGTGACAGACAAATTTGAATAATCACCGAGGCCAAGGGCTGCAGGTGCCAGGGGATCTGGGAACTCCTACCTTTGGAATCTCCCTGCGCTCTTCCTTCAGCAGGCTCTGCTCGGAGCCGCAGCCTGAGGAACAGGTTTGCATGAAACCATCGTGATGGCTGTACAGAGTGCACCATGTGTCACTGAGTGTCACTGAGTGTCATCCTGTGTCACCATGTGTCATCCTGTGCCACTGGGGCAGAAGGCAGAGATGCTGATGAACCATCCATGCTTTGGCCACCTCCTCCTGGGGTTCCTTCCCAAACCTGGCTGGGCACCTTTTGACACACAGGTGGGAATAACTGGAATTCTCCAGGGCTGCCACAGACATTTCCCTGCTCCGGGTGACATCTACTGGTAGAAGGATTTCTGTGTTTGCAGGAGGGAGCTTGGAAATATATACCAAATTTAACACAGGCACCTAAATCCAATGCAGAATTTATTAGTGTAAACGTTTCTGTATTTGTTTGGGTTATTCTGTGGGCAAAGGGAGGCAGATTTGTGGCAGGAAGGAAGGGTTCTTGGCAATATTGAAATGAGAGCAAAATAAATCACTGCAGAGGGTTTTACAGGCAGCACTTCAGCTGAGCTATGAATAAGTGGGATTATGCTGTCGCTGCCTCCAAGGCTTTTCTGCGGTTTTGTTCAGTTTGCTTGTTCTGCTCTCCCTATACAAAGGAGCTGTTGGTAGGAAGTGTCACACTGTCAGAGGGTTCTGAAAGCCAGGTTCACTGTGGGAATCTGAGATGGCACCTTTTTGTTTATAATCAATGCTTTCTGGCCCTGGCATGTCACAGGCTGTTGGTTTAGGAAACAAGTGTAAAACAGGCTTTTCTTTCTGCTAGTGGCTTGTCTTATATAGGTTTTTTTTAGGTTACTGACACTGAAAATTAATCCCCTGTTAGAGACACCTTCAGAATACATCAAGCAAAGAACAAGAAATTAGAAGTGAAGAAAGAGCCAAAACAGATTTTTTGGGTTTTTTTAAAAGTTCTTTTGGCAGACAGAAAATTATATTTGTAAAAGGCACAGAGTTCATAAAAAATAGAAACTGGGCTTTAAAGATAATACCCCTGTCCACAAAATTAGTGTAAATATATTTACTTTGGTCTATGAATTCAGAAGCAAAATGAACTGTAACTACAATGGTTTCTCTTTGGGGGGTTGAATTCCCTTCACTTTCCTGCAACTGATTTGGCTTTACCAGGGTTAAGTGCTCTGCTTGTCCATTTCTCATCTTTCCCATGTAAACGCTCTCAGGTTACTGTATGGCTCAGTCAGTGGTTTAGAGATCCTTGAGGAAGGGAAAGCATTTTACTGCTGACATCAAAATTGACTTGATTGAAGACTGCAATGAGCAGACATAAAAATCATCACAGATTTGGATTTTTGAGACACCACAGCATGTAGAGACCTCTTAGATTCTGCCTGGTCTCTTTTATAACAGTGAGTAAGTTAGATATGATTCTGTAAATGTGTACTCTAGGGTTGCATTCCTGGCTGTTAAGCTGGATGTTGCTGTGCTCACAATGTCACTTCATTATACAATAAATGCTTAAACTTGTCTTTTAATTATGGCTTAGAAGATTATTTCAGGGAAGTTTATTAAACCAGGTCCCAGAAAGACACAAATGGCAGACACCAGGCACTCACTGCTGTAACTGAAGGTGTTTTCCACAGCAAACATTTCTCTGTTTGCTCTTGTGTAAGATGTGAAAAAGCCCCTGATGCCCTCAGACCACAGCAGGACAATGAAAGAATGTTATTGCTGAAGAAAACTCCTGAATGATGATGAAACAGAGAAACTCACCTTGAGCTGCTCCTTTCCTAGGATGTGTCTCTTGGAACAAAGTCACACTGCAAAGGACTTGGAGAGCTTTGATTTTATAGCTCTTGAAAAAAATGGTGTTTGTGTATGTTTTGGGAGTTTTTTAGTGTGTTGCAGGTTTGGTATTTTAACATTAAAAGCAAGTCCTAAAGACTTCCTGAAATTTTCTATACTGAAAGATTACAGAAAATAGGAAACTCCTGAGAAATGCTTGGATAAGAGGAAAGTTCCTGTGATCCAGATGGACTATTCTATCCTAGAATAGGTACTTTCCACAATTGTTACTCACTCAATATAATTTACAGGGAATGACACATTAGTCACTGTGCTGGGACTCTAATGACCCATAGCAGGATAAATTATGCTGTGTGCTCACACAATTGTTTCCTTGAAATATGTTTATTTTTCTGTGAATACAGGCTGGGATCACAGGATGGTTTGAGGCACCAAGACTGTCTTATGAGCACATTCAGCTATTCCTGCAGGCAAGGTCAGCTGTCTTTGTCAAATCTACACACAAATTAGTAGAGCTAAGGATTCATTTTCTCATTGCAATTTGTGAGAAAATTAATGAATCATCTCTTGGTAGGTGTTTTAAATGTGAACAAGAAACATTTTGCAATTAACTCACTACAAGCCTGTCTACACACCAGAGGTCCTAAAATCCAGGAAAGCTGTAGACCTGAGAAGATGGGCACTGGCTGGTGCTGTGTGATGGGCAAACCTGAATATTTGCTTGTGTATTACATCATGTGTGTTCCTTGTGCTCTTCCCCTGCCATGAATATTTACCTTACTCTTCCTTCCTTCATTTCCATAGGTAATTCTTTGCCATCTCCTTCCACTGCCAGTTTCTCTACAGAGCCCTTTCCCAACATCACCTCATGCTGAGAGGAGCAGGTATCTCACATCAGGAGAATCTGAGCTTCCTCTCCACTTGTGACACTTTCTCATGACAGCATCACAATGAGGTACCTTGAAAACCAGCTTATAAATAAAATGAAGAAATAAATAGTGCTGCAGATTTGTTAAATTTTGGAACAAGAAACAATTTCCTGCAATATTGATCTTTGTAGAAGATGCTGCTGTGTGTCTACATATATGTGTGTGTGTGCATGTATATATATGTCTATATATACATATATATATGTGTGCATATATATAATTTTATATTAATATTACTATACTTATTATTATTAAATATAGTTTAATATAATATAATTTGAATAAATATCCATATAAATATATCATAAATATTATGTAATTATTATATTGATGTAGTTATTGCAATACTATTAATACTTATTATTATTTATATAAATTGTATATATTTTATATACTTACTACTTTATTTCTATGTTATAAATGTATAAAAATAAATATACATATACATAATTTTATATTAATATTACTATACTAAGTATTATTGAATATATTTTAATATAATTTGAATAAATATCAATATAAATATATCATGAATATAATGCAATTATTATAATAATGTAATTATTATATTGATATAGTTATTGCAATACAATTAATACTTATTATTGTTATTATTTATATTAATTTTATATATTTTATATACGTACTACTTTATTTCTATGTTATAAATGTATAAAAATAAATATATAACGTATTTTTTATATTTATATGCATAAATACATATTCTCTTTAGCCACTTTCTACTTCCCCACGCAAGAAAGGTCAGTATTTTGTAAAGTCAGAGCAGCTGAGACTCTGCGGCTGAGGTGCCGATTCTTGCAGGGGCTCCGGCAGCCGGATCCCCGCAGTGCTGCCCAGCAGCCGGGAGGTGGGGCACGGGCTTTGCTGCTTCCTGCTGGTGATGGCGACAGGACCGAGGCTGAACACCAATCTTGAGGCTTGTAAGGTTGAGAAAAGATAATGTAGCAACAGATTGCTGATTAAAATTGCATAAGTGAAACCGTAGAAAGTGAGAATTTTTAATACCACTCTCAAAACTGAAGCTGGTTGGCCATGAGGTCTCTTGGCACCGCTGAAAATGTTGTCAAATCCAGGTGGCAGAGCTAGGGAACAGGGAAAAATAGAAGAGTAGGGAATTAAACTAAGGGGGATATGATGTAGCTCTATTTGCCACTGTTTCTGAAACTCTTTGGGGCAGTAATTAACTGAGAACACTGACTGTAAATTTCAGTTTAAAATAGATGTATTTTCTATGTTCACAGCAAGGATCAGGCAAAATCCAATATAAATCTGGGTTTGAATATAAGGCAAAACTTGTTCATTTACATTGAGGTAAATTTAGATCAAACCCACAGAAGTTCTCTGGGTTGTTAGGAGTTTATTCTGCTGTAATTGTGAGCAGAGACATCTCCAGTCTCTGGACAAGCTGTGAGAAGCTCAGCCTGAGCTCCATCACATCCAGGAGTCACAGCAGTACTTGGCAGCTTGCATGAGCCTTTAGTTCTAGGTTGATAAGCACATAATTGTGATTCAATTAAAACTCAGAACAACGAAAAACACTGCATTAATATCCACAAAGAGATTTTTCCTTCCCTAAGCTGCTTCCAGCTTTGAAGCAGTCAGTGCACATCCCTGCTTAGGAGCACATTGTAAAAGGTGCATTCAGATGTTTGGAAAATTCCATAGCTGCCCAGAAACAGCTGCTCTGAGACAGCATGGCTATTAATTTATCAAACATATTTATCCACTCTGAATGGACTGAAAGTGCTTATCCTGTAGTTTATAGAGTTTCATGCTCTGGATGTGCTCCTCAAACCACTCTGCAGGTAAAGGTGTGTGTTAACACATGTTGTTAGTACCACGTCCTAAATAACAATGGACTTGGGCTCTTCCCCAGAGGAAGAACTTGGCCCTCACTTGGCTACAGCCTCCTCCCAGGGACTCGTAGGAGCCATAACATCCCCTCTGAGCCTCCTTTTCTCCAGGCCAAACACCCCAGCCAGTCCCAAGGAGGTTTGTGCTCCAGCCCCTTCCCCAGCTCCCTTGCCCTTCTCTGGACACACTCCAGCCCCTCAATGTCTTTGCGTAGTGAGGGGCCCAAAACTGAACCCAGGATTTGAGCTGTGGCCTCAGCAGTGCCCAGTACAGGGGGACAATCACTGCCCTGGTCCTGCTGGCCACACTGTCACTGATACAGCCAGGCTGCCACTGGCCTTCTTGGCCACCTGGGCTCACCTGAGCTCGTGTTCAGCCTCTGTCAACCAACATCCCCAGGTCCTTTGCCACCAGGAAGCTTTCCAACCACTCTTTCCCAAGCCTGTAGGGCTGCATGGGGTTAGTATATAAATATATTGCTGGTTACAACTCATAACCTGCTGATAATTTACACAACACTTCAGCTTGTCATAATTAGGTCCTATTAAAAATTACTCATGCCATAGAAACTGTATCTTCCTTCACTCCTCCCATTTTTCTGGTGAAGAAGGGAATGATCATCCCATGTGCAGTTATCTGTGCCGTGGCACTAGTCCTGACTTTGCTGCTGGTGCTATCAAAGCAGGTCAGTCTCCCTCAGCTTTGAGAGCCTAATCTTTGGGAAGACTGAGTAAAAGCACTCCTCTAAGTCAGGTAAGGTCCTTCCTTCTCAGTGCACTGATAATTATAATTGCTACCATCTTCCTTCTTTGTGAGGACTGTGAATCCAGTTGGGATCTGGAGAGCCATCTCTGACAATATCAGATGTTCTCAGAACCCTTAATCGAAGGCAGCCCATGAAAGCACCCTGGGGAGTGCTTTATTCTCTGTGTTTAAAAGGACATGAAAGTACAATAGTTCTCTTTATAAGGGTACAAAGCAGCCAATTGATCTTGTCAGTTTAATAAATAATACAATTGCTTCCATCAGACACTGTTAATAGACTCCTGTCTGGACTAATGTTGTACAGAATTGTACAAGTACAGAAATGTTATCTTCCTCTGCCTTGGATTAACCATCTCCCACTTTGTCACCTAGAGGCAAAGCTTCCAGCAGTAGCTCCTGGAGGGCATCAGATCCCCTTATCTTCATCTCTTTCCTCATTTTAATGTGTGTTCTTGGAAGAGATGAGCTAATTTCCTGATGCATCTGTTGCCTGGCTGGTTCCTAGCATTTGGATTCAAAGAAGCTTGAGAATGTAAAATATGCAACAGGTTTAGGGGGCTTCTTTTTGTTTATTTTTAAACCATTCACTGACAATGGGATCCCAAGATGCAAAATTTCAATCATGCTCTTCAAACACTGCAAAAGTGCAGGGAAGCTGGGATGCAGCTTCACACCTGGGGCATTATGAGCACAAGGACCAGGCATCAGCAGAATTGACACAAGGTTTTGGTTCAAGAAGCTCACAGCTGAGGGCTTTGGGATGCTTCTTGTTCAGTGTCAGCATAACCAGCTCATGCCCTTCTGTAGATGCC
Organism: Zonotrichia leucophrys gambelii; assembly: GCF_028769735.1. Lineage (NCBI taxonomy): Eukaryota > Metazoa > Chordata > Aves > Passeriformes > Passerellidae > Zonotrichia > Zonotrichia leucophrys. The sequence goes on along the minus strand of NC_088182.1, from coordinate 10,155,423 downwards.
CCACTCAGCATTTTGAGCAGGCCCTGAGTTTTGCATTATCAGCACTGCTTTTTAGGTGAGCTTTAGGTGGAACACACACACCAGTGTTCACCAAGTGCTGGTAGCATTAGCAAAGGCAGCTTTGAAACTTCTCGTTGACTTTAAATCTTTTACTGAGTTATTTTCTTTCCTCTGCCATGGCAGAAAGTGGTTCTGGGCTTTGCAGCTCAGGGATGTGCTAAACAGGGAAGAAAGAGTATTTGTCAGAGAGAATAGGTTTTCAGGGGTTTCAGGAATTTTTGCTTTGAAGATAGATAATTTTACAGCAGTTATGGATGTTTCATTTTTACATCTTTCTGCCAATTACATACCTAAATATATGTTTATATAAACATAGAAGGTTTGTAAATATAAAACTATAAAATATAAGTATAGTTTATATAAATATGTACATGTGTATATGTATGAATTTAGTGTTTGTCTGTCAGAGCCCCCACAGGTGTTTTCCCCAGATGATGACAGTGTTTTCTCCTTATGCCTCCCTTAGAGTATCAAGAGAGATATTGTAGTGAGTAAAACAATGGGTGATACCTTTCTATGTGTTTGCAAGGAAAATAGCTCTGGTTTTAATGCTGGAATCAGTTGTTCAGTTGTTAATAATATTTTATTTCTCTATAATAACCTAAGTGAATAATGCAGTGACCAATGAGTAAAAACCCCTGCTGATGACCAGGCATTTAGATTCCCTCTGCCTTGGTTTTCCCAGCTGTGAAATGTAGGTAGCAGCAGTGCCAGAACTCAAAGGGGCATCAGGAGGATAAGTATATTATTTACATTGAGCTGTGCAGGTATTTCGGGTGCTGGGACAATATAAGAAGGCAAGGGATTTGTAGCTAAGCAGAAAGATATTCAGGCTGAGCAATGAGGTCCTATAGCATGTGGAGAAGTCAACAGACCTGGAATTCTTATGGATCAGTGGGAAAAGTAATTTCTGGGAATTGAATGCTTCATCCCAAAAGTCTTTTTCTCTGGATCCCTGTGGGATCAAGTCTGTGCTTCCATCATTATTGCTTTTGAATTGTTGCACTGCTTGCAGAGAAAACACACTGCTGCCCTCCAATGTAAAAATGAATTCAAATGTTTTTACTTTAAATTCAAAACCTATTCAAAATTTAGATTCCTTGGCTAATTTTAGATATAAATTCAGACAAAAAAAAGAAAACCGGATCTTCAAATAATAAAATGCTCATGTTGAAAATCAGTTTTTTTATTCCCACATCCATTTTGAACTGAGGTTACTGTGTTTGAAGGGTGAGACCAAATTATGCTTCTAAAGTCACAATTGGTATTTGAAAGGCAGCTCTATGCCCTCCTTTGAGTGCTATTGATGCTTTCAGCTGGGGCATGAAAGACCTAGAACTCTGATCTCTGGTTTTGGCAAGTCAAGTCATTCAATTCAATTTCAGAGCTGTGCAGCTGTGAAGCTTTACAGTTTTTGATGTTTAAAAAGGTAGGGATTATTTCTGTTCTCTGTGATTTCTGAGAACTGCTGCTTCTGTTAGCAAAGCCAGGAAGAAACCTGTCTGTCTGATGTGCATGGACTGTAAACTGATACCTGGCCAACACCTGAGCAGATATTACACATCTGGCTGGCATCTCCGAGATCAAAGCGCTCCCTGATGCTCTGCTGCCCTTTGAACAGCATTTAATTGGCCATGAGAGCACATTTTAGGACCTGGAACTGAGCTTTGCCTCTGTGGGTCACTGGATGAATCCAGTTTAGGTCTGCAGGAGAGTGATTCTAGCAGGAGAGGGCCCTGTGCAATGGCTCCCTCACCGCTGATTCTGTAGGCCCTGCTCTCCCTTGGGGGGCTCTGCATTTTGGCTGGGACACATCAGCATGGACTGCAGGGTGGGGACACCCCTGGTACCCTCTGCAGAGATTTCAGGCAGGCTTGGCTGGCCTTCCTGGGCTTACAAGGCGTGTGCCAAACCCCTCAGAGCAGAGAGGAGCTCACAGAGAGGAGCAGGTGCAGCAGGCCCAAGGTCGAACCACGAGTCTGTGGCAGGGAGGCAGCACTTGGTGATGGATGGCTCCTGCTGCTCACCCTGCTCATGCATGGTCCCATCCCCTGATGGGGACCCCCAAACCCAGCTGTCAGAGCCTCAGGACCCTGGTGTGGGCCTGGGGAGAAGCCAGCACTGCCCCCTCTGCCCACCATGACCCCTTGGCCCAGCCCCACAGCTCCTGTTGGGGCCAGCAGCCCCCACTGACCCAGACAGTGATAATGGATGGGTGGCTGTTTCCCCAGTCATAATCAACTTATTCTGCCTCTCAGGGACCCTCAGCCAGGCCTAGCTGTGGGGTATGACCTCTGGTCCTATCCCATGCCATTCAGGAGGTCCCAGGGACTTGTGCTTGGCTGTGTCAGCAGTTGTGGCTCTCTGTCTGGAATGCTTTAAAGAGTGAAAACCTGCTTTTGTGCAGAAACTTTATTTTGTGCAACCCATCTCCTTCCTCTTTGGTGTTTGGGGAGGCAGAGAAGGGCAGTGGGAATTGCCTTTCCTCTGGGATCAGGCAGAGCATTGGTCCTGTTGTTTCCACTGTCCTAGAGAAAAAGGATCTGGCATTGTAGAGAGGGACACTCCAGGTGTTCTGAGTGGGGAAAATAGTGTGTCTGCACCCTACCCCTACAGGGTGGACTTATCAGCTAACTGGACTGTGGTGTGTGCACTCTGAGTGAGCAGCTCCCTGTGGCTTGTGACAAGGACGCTGAGCACAGTGACTATATGGTGCAAAAAGGGTCATTCAGAGACAGATGTGGGATCCAGGTCTCTCCCATGACAATTTCCCAGGCAGGACAGATCTGCAGGGGTGCAGGGCAGGGAGGTGAGGGCAGTCAGAGCAGCCTGAGCTGGTGGGGGTGTTGGGATGCTGACAGCACCTCCTCACTCCAGGGGTGAGCTGGTGAGGGGGGGAGTGTGGGACATGGGCAGATAGATGTGCACTGGGGAAAGGAGACATCAAAGTCATGCTGCAGGATGTTTCCTCTGAGCATGGGACTCTACCGGGGCTCAATTCAGCTGTGTGCAGCACTCCTGCTGTCTGCAGCCAAGTCCAAAGGCATTGAGGATACCAGCACCTTGCAAGATTAAGCTCTTTGATTCCAATCTCTTCAGCTACAAAGCATGTTGTTTTATCTAGTGCTTGTCCCTGTCTGTTTTAGGCTGTGGTGCCTGCTGAGAAAAGGTATGCATAATGAAATGATTAAATCATGCGTTTTCAAATAATCAAAGTCATGCTGCTTCAGCTATGCAGAAATCCTGTTCCTCTTATGAGACATCTAGCCAGATTCAGAATTTGTTTTGGATTTTACATTTCTTAGAAGGACTCAGAATGAAAAAGAGCATCTGTTTAAGGCCAGTTCTGCCTTCCTGTATGCCCAGGGCCAGAGATGATGACATTCATATTCTTCTTGTGTCGCTGCAGAGAGAAAATAACTTTGCAGTCTGATTTTATGCTCTAAAGAAAATCATTCACACTGTGACAGCACTTCAAAATATTTCAATCCTTATTCTGTATATGCTGCTGGCTATGACTGCAGTGCAGAATAAAAACGCTTCACTGAATCAGTACTTATGGGAAGGGGTAAAGTTTCCAAATCACTCCTTTCCATCTTAATTTTGTAACTAATCCCTCATCCCTGCTGGATCTCCAGTTTGAGATGTCTCCCCTGTAACTCTGCACAGCTCCCAGCTCTGGCATCCCTGACACAGTTGGTTGCTCAACACTGCTTGAATGTTGTTCAGGGTAAGGTCAGAAGGTGCAGTGTGGGCTGCTGCACATGGAATCACCTCCTGCCTGTGGGGAATCTCCAGGGAAATGTGCCCTGGGGTGGGTGGTGAAGGAAGTGGCTCAGAAAGACACTTATGGTGCAAGTACACTGAGTCCTACCCATCCACCAAGGTAATTCTTCTAAAAAGGAGGCTGTTCAGGCTTTTTTACCCAAAAGGAAACTTTGTGTGCTTGAGTGATGATCATTTGTGTTCCCATGTTGTACTGTTTGGGGTCACTTAGAGGAGTACATGAGAAAACAGCTGAAAACAAACAGGGAAGTTGTTATCAAGGAGGTCATTGACTTGCCAAGGCCATGAAAGTGACTGACCTGATGGACATTAATATAATTGTTTAAATGAAAGAAAATTATTTACAGATGAGGTGGCACAGCACATATAAAGCAGCTGCACTATAGGACTCACTTAAAGGTTAATTTTTGCAGGTCCTAAATAGAGCCTCAGGGAAAAGAGTAGTGAACAAGTCCCTTCCTACCTCAGTGTGCCACATTTATGAAATTGAGTAACAATAGCAATATCCCTAAGAGAGCAGAGATATTTAATCAAAAGCATCAAATGTACACTTCAAACAGACAAATGCTATTTTTTTAGGCCAAGGGGAAGAGTTTAATTTTAACAAAAGAATTTTTAAGAACTCATCTGCTTTCCCATAATGAAAACTGCCACCACCTGTCTTTATTACAGAATTGTTGTTACCATAGACTCCAGACCCACATGTGCAATTCTCCATCTGAAAACTGAACCATCACAGACCAAATTACTCCTGCAGTTTCAGAGAGCCCCATGAAGGAGCCAGTGGTTATATGGCTGCACTACTGGGATGCCACCCTTGCTCTGCAGCTCAGATGATGGGGACAGCATGGTGATAAGACAGAAGGCATTAGTCCTGCAGAAAGTGTTAATTTGGGACAATGGAAATGCCAGAATAGCTATATGCAGACAGCAGATGGAGATGGAAGAAAAGGAAATAATCAAATTGTGCATTAAGACAGAGCTTGCTTAGATGTCTGTTTACATTTGCACTCATCTTGTGAGATGAATTTGCTATTTTCCTCTAGATATAGATTTCATCAGATGACAAAATTTAAAAAAAGGCAGAACTCCCAGCTTAGCAGCAGTGCAGAACAAACTCAGAATTTGAAAATAAAAGAGCAATTTCTTATCCCTGAAAGAACAAATCTGGATGGTTTTGCTGGTTCCCTTCAGGTTTAAAATGCTGCTGCAGAGCAGAGCCTGGCAGAGCAGAGCCTGGCACTATTCTCTTTTGCTCTGTGGTGCTCTCTGGGACAGGACATCATGCTGCCGTGGAGAAACCCACCTGGACAGAAGAGTCTGGCAGATATTCACAGACCTTCATGTCTGTGAAAAAAAAAAAAAGCTTAAAGCTTTTTTCCAACTAGGAGCTAATGTCACATTCAGCCTTTCCTTTGCAGAGTTCTGCCTCATCCTCTGGGCTGTTTTACATCCTACTTGAACCTAAAACTCCAACCAGCAGCCAAGAGAAGAGCTGTGTGTAGGTCTTAGAGTCTTCAGTGCCATCTATTTGAAAAATGCCTGTTACTAAATGCTGTAAAGCCTTTAGCAGTCAAGAGTAGAACAACTTTTTGTCAAAAACAAATTATACCAGTCCATATTGATTTTCCTTGTCTGAGCAATTCCCAGATCAAATGTGCTCTTTCTACAAGTCAAAGGGTGATATTTCTAACTTCAGTCACTCCAAACTCTGAAGAGCTAAACCCCAAGTTTTTCTTTCTGTGCTCCATCACTGCTGTAAATAAAAACTTTACAGTGAAGACTCACCTTACCATTTTGTTGCTGATCCATAAAGCTTACTTTTAAAAGAAGGCAAAAGCTTCCCAGCTCCATAAACTGGACATGGCTGTGAAGAGCAATTGCACATAAAAGACCCAGTTGTGTGCAGCTTTTATGCTCCCAGGCACCCCAAGTGCTCTGATGCACCCTGCCCCCTGCTCCCACTGTCTGACCTGCACGCTCAGCTTCCAGAGGACAGGAGTGCCTGGAGTCTGTGCTCTTCTCACCAAGCACCCTCTGCTTGAATCTGACACAACAGGGACAAGAAAGAGCAGAGTGGAGCAAGAGATGAAAATGCCCAAGCTCCTGGCATCAGATGAGATTGGTACCTCCATTCCTTGTGGTGTTTAGATTTAACTCCCCTCCTCCTCCTCCTTCTCCTCCTCCTCCTCCTTGAGGTTTGCCAAGGACATTCTGCTTCTGCCAAGTGATCAGTGATGCTGATGTTTGAGATCTGCTGGCAGAGCTGACAGCAGCAATATCTTCAGTTCTCCACAGAGGTGCTGGTTGGGTGCAGGGACCCCCACACAAACCTGCAGTTGTGTCACCCCAAGTAAGATTACACAGCCAAGATGATGGATTTTAGGATATTAATAAATCAACATTTATTCATGAGTGGACTGTGGGAGGATCCTTAAAATCTATTTCACTAACAACAATAAAATTGGAATTTCAAAAAACAAAATATGTCAAATACCAAAGGACATCCTATTGAAGGAGAGGAAATCAAGTTGATTTGACTCCAGAGACAAAACCTGAATACTTTGAATATTTCTCTCTACAACCGATACAATGACTTTTGTTTTTCCAAAAAACTACACTTCCATCTTTTTTCTTTTTTTTAAAGTAAGTACTAGTCCAATACATTTGTCATGAAGGTGGAGTGAATGGTGCTGGCTTTCATTCTTGGACTCTCCTGCGGAAACAAACTTATCAACAAAGAGGTGATGGTGACCAGATCCAGACCAGACCAGCTCTTAAAACTTATAACAAACATTGTTTGAATCTGTGTCAGAGTCCAGCCCACTTTTCTGTCTGACCTTCTGTCCAGCCCTGTCCCAAAGTGGTGGCACAGAGCTCTGAGGTCCCCAGGCTGACATCAGCAGCACAGTTGTTCAACCTCAAGAGTCCAGGCCTCAGAATAGAATCACCCTGAAGCCCTTCATTGGCAATGAAAGCCCTTTTGAGCAATCCCTCTGTAAAAAGTACACTTAGCTGCTCTGTGGGCTTTTTTGGTGTGTGGCACAGGCTTTTTTTGTCACCTTGCACTCCTTCAGTCTTCTCCTGTTCCAGATCTCCCAGCCTTTCTGCACATACACTTCTCCTTTGGTCTCCTTCCTTCCCAGCCAGAACTGGCAGGGCTTGCATCCTTTTTTCCTGATTGTTGTCAACATGAGACATGTCCTAAATACGGGGTTAAAGCTGAATACCAGATGACATTTTACATCTGCAGGAGAAAGGGCACTGCACAGTTATTTCCCATCTCCCTTAAGTCTGTGGTGCCCTTCCCATTCAAACAGAGCACTCAATCTTTCCTAGACAATTTATCCCTCTCATTTTCTCCTATAGTCTCCAACAGCAAGGTCCCCAAAGTTATCTAATAAACATAGATGTTATGTCATCCACCCACAATAATTCTAAATATCATACAGGAAACATTGCCTAATAAATTATATAATTACTGTGAAGAAGGAAACAAGCACTCCTGAAAATTCACTGTGAGTTGTTTTTTATCTCGTTGTAGAAATTGTTTCCATTTCTTTTCTTGTGTGTGCTTTTTTGTCCTGCTTTGCTTTTCAAGCTCTTCTTTTGCCTCAGTGCTTGTGATCACGTGGATCACATGGAGAAATGTATATCTCCAGGCACAGAAATATAAAGTGCAGTCATTCTGAACTGGCACGGGAATGCAGGTCCACCCAGCTAATTTTTTTCCATTGTACTGGGTGGAGTGGCTCTGCAGAACCACTCATACACACACCCTTTCTTTTTTGGTATTGTTAATTATTTTAAACTGCTGTTCAGGTTGGTAGCATAGCTTATTACTGTAGAAAATGGGCAGTTTCTCTCTTTCTGTGGTGAGTTATGAAAAGCTTTTTAGCTTGATTTATTCTGAATTCTGCCATGTCTTGCTGATTTATCTATTATGCTCTAAAATAAGGCAAATTAAGCCCAGCAGTTAAGCCAGACAAAGACATGCATTTCCCTACCCAAAAGGTACTTTTGAAACAAAAAGACAGCGCTTTTAGCCAGTAAATGGTATCTTTTGCTTTGAACTAAGGACAGCACCATAGGATTATCACTGACTCTGTTGTCATGGGCACCTCACATTATTACTCCACTTTGCTTTGTTACCACATTCAGTCAAAGCAGCGACACACAAAGGAGAAGGCAGCGCTGTCAAGTGCTCCAAGGATGGGATTGCTGAACGCTGTATTTTAATACTCTGACTTGTTCACAGAGCCGAGGCAGCCCCAGCCAATGCAGGAGCTGTTGTTGGCCAACCAAAACACAGCTGTTGTAGCTCATTTTGAAGTCCACCAGCCTTTCTGCTGTCCCCTTTCAGAAATTAAGCTTAATCTCCTGTATGCGAGGCTTATGTCACCTTATTCAGGAAGGGTTTCACTGACAGCCTTGGTGTTTTTTCCCTCTTCACCTCATCCTTTGTGGTTCTGGCAGGGAAGATTTAACAGAAACATACCCAGGCAAAAAGCAAAACAGTGTGAATGCTGTGTGGTTCTGCCTCACAGCCAGCCCATGGCTGTGCAAGTGCCCAGGGAAACAGAAGGTTTTTGGGAAAAGTCTTTTGGAATGAATGCTCTCCATACTGGGGGAAGCCAACCCTCTAGTGTGACTTAAGCCAGTGGGCAAACGCCCAAAACAGAAGCTGAGTTTTAAGCAAAGTTTTTGGGGGATTTTTTTAACTTTCCCTGAAACCCAAGTGAAATTAAAGTGTGGGAGTGGAGGCAGTAGTCACATCTGTATGGATCAAAATTTCATAAAATCTTCAGTGAGTATCAGTAAAACAAAGCAGCTGAGCCTCCCCAGCCTGCCAGTGTCTCCCCATGGCTTCATTGTGCTGTAAAAAAACCAAAGCAGAGCTATAAGTAACTCTGCTCCACTGCCAAGGGCTCATCACATTGGTTTATCCAGAAGGGTTTTTGCACCAAAGATAGCCTCAGGCATGTGGGTTCCATTTCAGGTCTGCTTTTAGAAGAGGGAAGCTGAATGTTGGTCTCCAGGCCTATGATTGCTGTAAAAGCCTAGATTTGAGCTTTTTTTACTGCCTGGTGTCACAGTGCGCCTCTAATGACCACTGGTTGTTGCCACAGTTGAATAAGTTTCCCAGATTAACCAGCAAAAAGAGAAACCCTCCACCCTTGGTTCTTTTTTCATTTTATAATTATCTGCTCTCTCTACACTTGCTCTTTTATCCTTTCGCTTTGCTCCTGCCTGGATGTGCCCAGTGCCTTGCAATTAAAACGAAGCTGCTCTGTAGAGTTCACAATCTGAGATCACATGCTGCCAACCCTTGCTCATTAGAGCAATCCCACTGGAGAGAAGAAGGCTGTTTCACATCAGGCCTGCTTGCTTGGTGTAGTTAAGTTCTGACCCTGAGTTAGGTGTTTTAAAACATCAGCAAAACGTTCTCTGACTCACTGTTAATAATATAGCTGCTAATAGGGTGAATCTCTAAAAAATACATCCAAATATTTTTATATAATAATCAGAAAACTTTCATTCCCAAAGGGAAGGAACAGTTGCACTTTCAACATTGCTTGTGTTTTGGCCTGGAGGTGTCCTACATGCTGTGCCAAAAAGTAATAATTAAAGGGACACAGTCAACATAAAACTAAGTTTATTGAAATTCCTAACCTGTGCTCCTTGGCAATGCAGTAAAGTGTTCAGAGTGAAGAGTTTTTTAATATAAGTTTGTTTTGCATCACTCAGGCTCTTTGTTCTTTCTGCAGTGCTCAGTTTTAAGTATAAAATCTGTTTTTTCTGGTTTCGCTTCTAGTTTGTGTTCGATCACTCAGTGTTTCTGTGCTGTATGTGTTCTGAATTTAAAAGACATCTGCTTCACTTCAGCTGGATCCCCTACTGTCAGTCTTTGCTTCCTCCTGTTATGTGCATGTTAAAATATCACTGGCATGAATATGCAAGGAAACTGAATGCAAAGCCAGCACCACAAATAATTGCTGATCCTTTTAAAGTGTCCAAGCCTCTCATGAGGTCTTTGATGCAGAGGCTGTTAAGCAAGACAAAAAATTTGACTGCTCTCTTTGCAAGCAACAAGAGTGAGCATCTGCAATTACTTTGTGAAAGCAACCACTGGTGAGAATTACAAATCAATACAATGCAATGTGCTGGGTGTGTTTTGTTTTAATGAAACCCTGCTTCACGGAGTGTTTGGAGTTTCTCAGCTGCCCTGTTCTTCCCTGGCACCCAGGCAGGGTGATAAAGGAGTGAGCCACCTCCTCCCCAGCTGGGGTCATGTGGCAGATGCTACAAGAGACCCCACAAATTTTGCTGATTTCTTTTTTTGGTGGTGTTTCCCCTGATTGGATGGTGTTGCAAGTAACTCACTGTAAATCACAATTCACTTAGTCACCAAGGGTTTGCAAGTAAAACTGCAAGAGATTCAAATTAAAAGAAAAAAAAAAAAAAAGAAGTATAAAAATGCCTAGCTCTGCATCCGTAGGCAGGCGTGACACTCCTGCCTGGGTCAGAAGCAGCTGTGCCAAGCAGACAAACCCCAGCCAGATGTTGGCACCCTGCCCTGCCCAGGGAGTCTCAGATGGACAGTGGGGAGTCAATGCCCACCCCTGGGTTTGAGTGAAGGGGGCTCTGCCCCCCGTGCCAGGCTCAGGGCATTGCTCATGCAGCCCCACAGCTCCTGGCCAGGAGCCACCTGCATCTGGCCAGCAAAAACTGAGCCAGAGGAATTTCTGTCCATCTGCACCCACAGCCTGTTCCTGCTCAGGGTGCAGTTGGAGGTTAAAGATAAACCAGTCTTGTTTCTAGGAACACTGCCCTGAGCAAGGCCTGTCTGGTCCAGAAGATTTGGTGTTCGCAAGAGGAAAAAAACTTTAAAAAAACCCAAAAGAACAAGCACCTTTACGTCAAAGCTGTGCCATTATTCCCCCGCTCACAGGGCTCAGAACAAAAGGGTCTGCTGGTCTTACAGGGACAGTGACAGCCCAAAGGCTGTGCAACAGCCTGCTCTGCCAGTGACTACTTCTAAGACGTCCAGAGAAGGGGAAAAAGCCAAAACCAAAAATTCTATCAGAAAGTGTAAGGGGTAGAGTTGAGAAATCCATATTGCTCAGGATGGAAGGGAGGATCTGGATACCATATTAATCTCTGCCAGGGAGAGCCAGCCCTTCCTCTGCAGCAGCAGCAGCACTGAGAAGATGACCCAAGCAAGAGACTCTGCACATTTCCAAAGATCCAAGAGAGCACTGAGAAATAAATACTATAAATATTTAGGTTGTGTGAATGCTCAGACAGGTCAAAAAGCCAAGAGGAAGACGAGAGAGGCTCCTGGCAGAGCAGCACTGCTGGGGAGAAGCCTCTTCCTCCCAAGGATGGGGGCTGTGCTGGAGCTGTGCTGCTTCTCTTTGGAATTTCATTTCATTCAAATCTCTTTCAGTCTTGATTTGTAATTCTTCCTGAAAACCGGTTGTTGTTTTTACTTCAAGGGCTCAGTAGCCACTTGGCTCCTCTCCAGCAGATGCTCCCCATGCACAGCCAGGGCTGTGTGCTCCTCTGTGTTGCAGCTTTTATTTCTGTATTCCCTGCCCTGAATGCAATGAAGAGGGGTTTGTCTGCACAGCCCCGTGCAGGGGTGACAGGGGGAGCCGGCAGAGCCCCCAGGGTTCAAGGGTGAATGCAGACAGAATCAGAGGCACGTGCAGGGGCTGCTCCCAGAGCAGTGGGGCCTTTGTGGATGTGAGCAGCCTTGGCAGCGCCACAGGCACAGCTGCTGGGGCTCAGCCCCTCTGCAGGCACAAGGCACTCCCTGGGACAGGCTCCTGCTGCTCCTGGGGCCGGGCACTGCACAGCACACTCTGCTCTTGGCTGCTCTTGGAAGAGCAGCAAAACCTCTCTGCAGAGAGAGGTTGCCTTTGCACTGGGAGTGACATTATTCCCTCTGTCCTTCTGCAGCATCCTGAGCAGGTTTGGATATAAACACCCAGGCTGAACAGCCTGGCCTTGACCTGCACCCAGCTTGGCCCCCTGCTGCCATGGGCATCCTGGAGAAAGGGCTTTGACTGTCCCCAGGATGTGAAGAAAGCTCAGTGCATCCCTTCAAAATGCTCCAGCTCTCCTGGTGAATTGTGGACCCCAGGGAGAAATGCCTCATGTGCTGAAATCCAGCCAGTTTCTCAGTCACGTTGCATTTGGGGTGCCCAAATCCTACCCACAGAGCCTGGCCTGTGTGCTGCAGTGGGGAACTAAATCCCTGTGAGAGCTTGTTTGGGCTGAATTGTGCATGTGCACAAGGGAGAACCTGCTGAAATGATAAAAACCCATGCTGTCTCTGTGCTGGTGTTTGGCTGCACTGATAACATAACAATTCCTGGAGCAAGCTGGAGCAAAGTGACAGGTTTACCCTCTACTAGGGAAGTGAACTGAAAGTGAACTTAGACTCTGACTGTGAAAGTAAAAGAACTTGAAAGGAACAAAGAAAACATTGGATTAGTTGTTAAAGGTGTCTTGCAGGAGATAAATTGGCAGGAGTGAAGCTGACTTAACATTAACACCCAGAACGAATAGGAGGCTGTAAGTTAACCTTGAGGGATCATTAACTTCCATCTCCTTTCAACCTATGGAAAATTATTATTCTCCCATTCTCTTATTTTTTGGCCCCTTTGAAGGTGATCAAATGCAACTCTGCTTTTCAGTTCAGCGAAACCTTTTAATCCTGCCTGTGCATGAAACACTTCATACCATAGTGTGGCACTTGACAGTAAATTAAATAAACTCTTCTTTATACTCCTGAACTGTGAGAGACCCTCAATAAATAAAACAAATCTGCAAATAAAGAGAATTTAGTAGAAGGCTGAATGTTTTCCATTCCCCTCAGAGACGTGGAGATCAGTGTTACCCTTATGTGCCTGTGTAAGTTCAGTCAGACACCTGACTTCTGTGTGCCTCTTTCTCTTCTTTTGCTTCAGAGCAGCACCTGCTGTCTTCTGAAAACAACCAGGGACAACAAGAGCAGCCTGCTTGGCTGCTCTAGGCAGTCTTGCAGCCCTTCCCATCCTTGCATTGTGCTGCAGGTGCACTCCTCACCCTCTCCAGGCTCTTTTGCAGGTCAGCAGAAGAGAAAGAAAACCCTTCTATGTCCATGATATGCACAGGGGATGGGAATCAGAATGAGCCAAGAGCCACCAGTTTCTGTGTGAGGCCTGGTGAATAACAGATACACCTGAGAAATCCATGGGCTGCCCCTGAGGATTGCCCAAGCTGGAAGAGTATCTGGATACCATGGTGGCCTCTGCCAGGAGTGCCAGCCTTTCCTCTGCAGTGGCAGCAGCAAGGAGATTACCCAAACAGGCACAGTGGACACTTTCAAATACACAAGAGAGCATTGGGAAATAAATACCAAAACTGTTTATGTTGTGTGAATGCTCAGCCAGGTCAAAAGCCAGGGAGGGGAAAGTGCCCTGCAAGAGCCAGGCCAGGCTGCCCAACGTGGCTGACAGTCCCAGGCTCTGTGACCCAGGCACTGATGAGCTCCAGGGAACATTCCCCATGGATGATTGTTATTGCTGGATGGTTTCAGCTGCACATCCTTGGATGTGGCTCCTCTGAGCTGGCTGGGATTGAGCCCAGCCCAAGGCACAGGACACTGATGGTTGCTCATGAGGCTGGGAGAGGCTCCTGGCAGAGCAGCACTGCTGGGGAGAGGAGAGGAGAGGAGAGGAGAGGAGAGGAGAGGAGAGGAGAGGAGAGGAGAGGAGAGGAGAGGAGAGGAGAGAGAGGAGAGGAGAGGAGAGGAGAGGAGAGGAGAGGAGAGGAGAGGAGAGGAGAGGAGAGGAGAGGAGAGGAGAGGAGAGGAGAGGAGAGGAGAGGAGAGGAGAGGAGAGGAGAGGAGAGGAGAGGAGAGGAGAGGAGAGGAGAGGAGAGGAGAGGAGAGGAGAGGAGAGGAGAGGAGAGCTTGTTTGGGCTGAACTGTGCATGTGCACAAGGGAGAACCTGCTGAAATGATAAAAACCCACACTATGTCTCTGTGCTGGTGTTTGGCTGCACTGATAATATAACAATTCCTGGGGCAAGCTGGAGCAAAGTGACAGGTTTACCCTTTACTGTGGAAATGAACTGAAAGTGAACTTATACACTGAATGTGAATGTAAACGAACAAAAGAAAACATTGGATTAATACTGAAAGGTCAGAAAAACAGCCAAAAAACCCCTCCAGGTCCCTGATACTCACATAATGTGGGCGTTCAGTACAACCCAGGAGCTCTTTTCTTTTGATGGCAGCATTCCAGGCTGTGGCATGGGGATTTCACTATGGGTTCGATGTTGGAGGGATCCTCTCTGTCACAACATGGGCTGCTTTTGTACCATGTGTTTGAAACCTTTTGTCGTCCTGCAGAAGCTGGCCACTGGTGCCCCAGCAGTGCAGGACAGGCAAATATCATTTCACAACACTTAACTGTCTCAAGAAGTGATACCTGCTCTTCCTCAGACACCTTCAGTGCTGAGCACATGGCTTGCTGCACCACCAGCCTTCACAGGGGCAGGAGAGGGAGGGTGGTGTGTAACAAACCTGGATGTCCCTCACAGAAACTCCTTTAGATGTGCATTTGGAGTAAACTACTCCAAAAAAGTTAAGAACTAAATCAAGAGAACTAAATCAAGTTACCTTAGTTCTGTTTTGCTCTGCCACTGACTCGTTCTTCCATCACAGGCAAGTCACTTCATCCATATACAAGGACTGTAGGAATATGTACCCAGGGGAGGTCTGTTCCATGCTTTTCTGGTAATGCCTGTGTTCACTTTCTGCTTTGTCCATGTTCCTTTGATCTGGAGATATGCCTTTAAAGTTTAGAAGAGGGTAGCATGGATTAGAAGTCCTTGTTAAAGACCCAAACATGCAGTAGATAGTTTAAAACTAGTGAAGGTGTAATTGGTTAAAGAGTGAGTAAAATGGGAAGGAACCTGTGGCTGGTAGGGCAATAGAGCTCCATGTTCTCACCCCATCGGCCCACAAAAACGATTATGGGGCTCCTACAATGATTTCAAGATCCATTGTACTCTTAGCTGCCCGCTTTTTGCCACAAAGAGCTATAAATGTGTCATGTTCCCCATGGCATTAACTTGTCTGGCAGCACAACCTCTCCTGAGCCAAGTATTTCTATAGTGGCACCACACAATCAGTGCTGCAGCCTGCTGTGAATCACTGGGTATCCTCTCTCCAGAGCAGAAATGTGGGGGGGAAACTGCTGACACCCCCGGGCCTGTGGGCTTTCCTTCTGCCTGTGCCAGCTGTGGGGAGTTTGCAGAGCTCTGATTCCCCAGCTGCTTCCCATGGCTTTTACACAGGACACATGCAGGGTGGCAAACTGGGAACAGGGCTTGTCTTTGGGTGGGGCTTTTGAGGACTACTTAATGAGACACTTGTGGTCTTCTGCACATCTTTTTGAATGTGCTTTAGTACAATTCTGACCTCAAAGGGTATTGCCCAGCAAACATTCATCCTAGTGAGTCTCTGGGGTTCTTTGTGTTTGAACGTTGACAATTCACCTGTCTTGCTTAGGTAATAGCAAAAATATTCCCCTAGAATCTGGTTGAAGGATTTATATTCAAGGCCCAGGATGCTGTCATTGTACTGATCTCTTCTTATGCCACTCTCAATCCAGCTCACCGACTGGTGCACCCACTGTGTGCTCCTTCTGCACCTCTTACCATCACCTCCCTCTTCATCCTCACTGTCCTACACAGCTCAGTCCATATCTTAGACAAACTGTGTCCCCATTTTCTACTGCAGAGAAGACACAGCACCTGTGGCCCTGGGTCCAGCAGTGTCCCCTGTTGTTCCCATTCCTGGCCTCTGTGTTGGAATGGATAATGAAATGGTTCTCATTTCATCTTTATTAGCCTTTCCAAAAGGCTTTGGAAAATAGGATCTCTGTCTGAAGGGGTCTCAAAATTCACAGGCTCAGTTAACTGCATGGACTAGAAATCACCTGGAGGGCTTTTTAAACATTTTTTTGACCTGTGAATATTTAAATTCAGCAACCAATGTTTTCTCTGCAGGAGGGGGTGAAATTACCATCTTTTAACTCCAAGAAAAAAGCTGCTTTCCCTGATTTCCTTACAATGCTTTAGATGTTAGTGATTAACAGTGTCAGCCTTCATTTCTGTCTTTGCAATACTGAATTTTGTGCATGTGGCAAGTGATGCAGGTACACCACCTATTGCTAATGGACCAGCACTTCCAGCAACAATAATTCATTTCAGCTGCCATTGTTTTGTCAAATTGCAACTATTTGGGCTGAAACTTCCTAAGCAGAGAATGTCTGCCTCATACAGATTAATTTGCTTTAAATATCAGCAAAAATGTTTCAGCTGTTCTTTGGCCAAGGTTAAAGGGATTAAATATTGGGCATTGTTCTTACTATTTTGGTTATGGTGGAGGTTTTTATCCTTTCCATCAAAGAAATTATACCACCCACAGTTGTTGTACTCTAAGCTTGTCATTTCTTGGATGGGATTTCTGGTGTCAGGCAGGGTTGTCCTGAGAGCCTCTATGAAACAAATGGTAAAATCACAGCCCATTTCACTGCCTCCTGTTACACTCTGTCTCCTGGAAACCTTGCTGTCCCTGCTCCTGTCCTCAATCCCACCATCCAAGCTGAGCAGCTTTCTGCTGTCCCCTCTTGCAATCAAATACACTTGGGGTTTCAGGCCTCCTTCCCCTCACTCCTTACAGATCTCTCCCAGTGCTCAGATGAACATTTTTGTCCTCCCTGAAGTCAGCAAATAGGCTGATTTTAGTTGGTTGTATGAGTCTGGACAATGTGAACATTTCCCACTTGATAGAACTTCTCAGCACTTTCTGTGTCTGGAGAGGGTATGGACACAACATCTGGGAAATCCTTGTGTTAAGTGAGTTTATTCTGTGTTTTTGATAGTTGATTGATTTTACAGCCAACATTCTTATGGGCAGGTGGGGGAAGAGGTTTTTTGGACCAGGAGAAAACCAAATACCTAAAGCTAGTTAAGAAAAGATTCCTCCCCCTCCTGCCCCCATTTAGTTAATATGATATTTACTTAATATCACTTAATATTATTTAAAATTGGCAAGAAAGACTTGCTGCAGGAGAACAGAAATATTCACATCTGTCCCTGTAACTAACAGGGACTTTCTCTGAGCACAGCCCAGAAAGTCAGGTGCATTTGTTTTCAGTGCTGTTGGATCTCTCACCAAAAGCATTTGGTTCCCCAGCAGGATTTCCTGCTCTGGCTTCCATGAGATTAATTGTTTCAAAAGCTGGAGTGGATGGAAAGTTGTGATGGCTAAGTCCATATAGAGCTAGCACTAATTCTCCATGCAGGAAAAACTGATATTTTGAGCTATGCCATGTGTTTCTGTGCAGTGTAATATTTCTTTCAGCTGTTACAGATTTTTTACTTTATTCAATCATTATTTAACATATTAAGGAAGGACATGAAGAGGTTCCATGCTGCTGTTGATTGATACCTTTTCCTTTATAGTCTTCTCATAGCAATTTTTAAAGTTTCATTGCCACATTTACAGACAGCAACATGCAGTCACAGATCAGACTTCTTCAAACCCAGGGCAGGTGTTGGAGGCACTGCAATCAAAAAGAGGAGATTTTGCTTTGTGTCATTCACTGCTGCTCCTAACAGTGGTCACAAAGAGTGGGATCTAGGATTAAGTTTCCCTCTGCAGTCCTGACTGATTGAAGAATACATTTGCGAGACTTCAGCTGAGAATGGTTTTCTTTCCTCATCTTCTGCATTGTTCAATGAAGATTTAATTGGGAAACAACTAGTTAAGTATATCTCTTCTTCAGCTGAAGCTGCAGCAACCCCATAGCTATAAATTCCCGTGTACCTAGAGAGGGGCTCACGAGATCCATGGAGTCATGCCCACATTGTCACGCTCTGGACATCCTGAGAGGAGACTCTGGAAAGTTAGCATTTGCCTTGACTGCATGCTTGGCTGGTTTAACACCAGAGTCTCTGCCAGGCTCTGCAGGAATAGTTTGGCTGGCTACAAACCAAAGACCAGAGAAAGTACAGCTACAGGAGCAGAACAGAAGACAGCAGTCGTGGTTTAACCCAGCAGGCAGTGAAACACCACACAGCTGCCTGAAAGACTCTCAGACACACACACCCATGACTGGGAGAGAACTGGGACAAAAAGTACGGGACAGCAGTAAAGTCATATATACTGCCCTGCAGTGGGGATGGTGACTGTCAGCAGACCTTTACTACATTTTTTCCCTTAATTCCTAATCTTTTCCTAGCATGCAGCCAGAGTTTATAGTCTGGGCCAGCCCTATTTCTAGATAATGTTTAACCATGATTCCCTGTCACTGATTATCTTACAGCTCAGTTTCAGCTGCTTTGCTGGGCAGCAGGAAACTTTTCCACATGGTCTGTGGACATCATTAAAACGTGACACGAGCCTGGTGCTTTCAGCCCAGAGGGATTTGACCCCCCTCCATCAGCAGGCTGAGCCCAGCAGCAGCCCCTGGCTCTCCCAGCCCCATGGTGCACTGAGGAGCTCTGCACAGGAGCCTCAGCCTGCACACTCCATGCAAGCTTGGATGAGATCCATGGTGCAGCACAGTATGGATTCATAGTTCATTCAGAGCATGTCCCTCTCTGCCACCCCTGCACTTTGAGAGGAGAGTTTTTAATCCCTCACTAATTATTAGGTATTCCTTGTCTTGCTTTGATCAAACCAGGAGGTTGGGAGTGGCTGTAGGCCCCCATCCTGCATTTGGGAGGGCCCTCATGAACAAGAGGACTGCAGCACAGAATTGTTGGCCAGGGGCATCTCAGGGCATGAGCCACAGAGAGGCTGACTGAGGCACTTTGTTCGAGCTCCTTCACTCCATTAGCTCCAGGATGCCAAATGCAAATAGAGCAAGCTTCAGTACAGTTCTCATTGCTTCAGGGTTTAAAGACTACAACATATGCCTGAGCTACCTTGTACTGTGTCCAGCTGGTGCTTTCTGGACATGCCCTCATTGAAAGAGACAATTGTGTTTTGTTTAAATTAATTTCTGAAGTTTAAAAGCCCATTTATATCTGCACAGTTCACTGAACTGAACCTCTGCACAGTAGCATATTCAGTTTCTACTGTAACCTGCTTCTGGCTGTAGCTGTAACCACAAAATAGCAGCCAAAAAAAACCAAAAAACACCAACACTCTACTCACTTTTTTCCTTCTTTTTTTTTATTTTTTTTCCCCGATGACACTGGCTGCACTGTTCTTTGAAAAGAGGGTTTGGGCAAGGCATATATGACTGTGCTGTCTTCCTCAGCTGAGAGAGGAATTGGAATTCTCTCTGCCTTTGCTGAAATCACTCTGTTGCTGAGAACATCTGTAGAAATGAAGTAGCTTTTTCTCTTCTTCTCTCACTGACGGCAAACTTCAGAGCAGGTCAGGCTCATGGGTGTTTGTGTGAATTATTTTCATGACACTGAAAAGGGTAGAGCCTGTCTCACTGCAACCATCTGGAAATACAGCAACCTCTTTTAAAAGTACATGATTTAGGTGCCATCAACGTATAGATTTGGTGGCAGCCAGACTGTCCAACACTGCCAGGTGCTCTGAGAGGAGGTCTGGCCATGGCCTGGGCAGTTCAGAGCAGCGGGAACTCAGGCAGCCACTCTCTCTGCTTGGATGCTGGAGCCTCCTCCAGGGTGCCTCAAAGCTGGGGACAGGCTGCACCTGGGAGCTGGGACTCACAGCTTGAGTTTCTGGAAGCCCATGACACACAAGCTCATGAATCATCCTCCCATGGCCAATCTCTGCGAGACGAGCCCAAGGCACTCCCTGAAAACCTTTGATCTGAGGGGTTTGGCCTGCAATCTGCAGGGCTCCATGGGCTGCTCATCCTGAATTGATTGTGGTACTAATAAAAGCTCCAGCTGCAAATCCCCGTTCCCTTCTGTCTGTGGACACTGGGATGAGGAGCTTGTTTGGAAGATTTCTTTAGCAAAGAGAGAAGCCAGCTGGCTTGGCTTTCTCTGCAGTGGCTCAGAGGCTTGGAATGGGCTTTCTCCACACCACACTGAGCTGATTTGGTAGCTCTCCAGGACTAAACTTCTTGCAAAAGACACCTCTGGATATAGCTTCTGGTGGAGGCAGACACCATGCTTCCTTGATAGACCTCCTAGACATTATGGGTCAGTGGCTGTCTGATTTTAGCTGTGCTGGAATTTTCTAATGCAGACGTAATTCAAATAGAGCACCCAGAGCATTCGAGAAAAGCCTTTATTATTTTTAGTCTAAATAAAAATAGTATCTCAGGCTTCCTAGAATAGTGAAAACACAGAGTATCATGAACAAGAGCTGGACTAAGAATATTTATATGCCTTTTCAGCCAGGGTTTCAATGAAATAGAAGCTGTTTGAATTGGATTTGCCCAGCCCTGTCATGTTCAGACATATGCAATTACTTCTCTATGCTTAAAATTGCAGTAACAAACCTGAGTTGGACTTTGTGGCAGTATGTACTCAGTAATGTATTTAGTTGATGATGATTATTTTAACTGCACCTCCTTCAGTAAACAAGATCTGTTTTTAGTCATGTGGAGATGTACCATCTGTATTAAAGGGATTTAGGAACTTACAACCTCAGCCAGGCATGGTCAGTGAGGACACAACCTAAATCACACAGGTTTCTTTGAAAATGTCATTCCATACTATATTCTTTGTTCATTTTTCTCTTTCCCCAGGGCCAGCTTGCCTCTTTGTAGAAAGAGTCAGCAATGTCAGTATTTCAGGATGGTGTGGTTATGTTGTCGGGACATGGTGTGCTGAGGGGAGAAAGGACAGACCTGCTCAAGCTTCCCTGATGTGAGAGGGACAAAAATAAATGGGACCTCTGTCCCTGCCTACAACACAGGGTTTTAAGGAGAAAGAGAAGTTTCTCAGCATGTTCATTCTGTGGTTGGAGAGATTTCTATAGTGCTGTTCTGAGAACTTTACACTTGCTATTTACAGTGTGGGTGTTTTCCCCTTCCCTTTGGAGCCAGTTCAGAAGGATGTGTGCATTGTAGCAGCAATGTGAGTGCTAGCAGTGCCCACCAGGCTGGGAAGATGCTTCCCTTGCCCACAAGAATTCATCCCCACAAAACATCCCCCCACTCCACTCTCAGGGATAACTCTGCCTTTGCTCAGACCTGGGGAGTTACAGAATGCAACACCCCAGGTCACAATCTTGTGCTCAATGCTGCTGTGCTCAGAAAGGGGCTCTCCAAATGAGGCACTAAAACTAAAGTCTCTCTCATGCTGTTTCTTGGCTGTGGCTGGTTGGATGCAGAAGATTCCAAGAGCAGATTATTTGGTCCCAGGATTCTGGTGATGAACAGTCAATGTAAATCAATAGAAGTCCAGGAAACAGAAATTCCAGAGAGATTTCTGAGCAGTCTTTGCTACCTGCTCTGCTCCTGAGATACCAGGCTTGTCTGTGCTGCTGAGTTATGTGCTTTCAAGCAAAGAAAGCCCAGTTTAGAATAATCTGGTTTATACTTTTTGTGAAGTATGGTATAAACCATAAAAGCATGCTGTTAATCAATTTCTTTCTATCAAATGCATGTATCCTGGACATGGTCCCTCAGCTGGGATACAAATGAATACAGTCTCTGAGCAAATGCTTAGAGCAGTCAAAGATCTGGCCTTCCCATTACTTCAGTCTAACACTCCAGGCTTCAATCTAACGATCCTGGGCTCCAAATCCATCACAAGACACTGTGTCTGCGTGGGCAAGCTCTGTCTTTTGCTTCCCCATCACCAGCTTCAGCCAAATGGCAGAAAGCACAGTGCTCAAATTGCCCTGAAATATGGAGAGGTTTCTTGATGGCATCTCCAAGCCTCTCCTTCCCCATTTTGGGAATACTTTGAATGAAAACTGGGCCTCCAAGGAAAGAATTTCTTATTCTGACATGCTGGAACGGTGGTAGCAGGATCAGCAGGTGGTGGTGCAGGTGTTGTGCCCATCTCACCTGGCTTTACTGGGAAGGTCCAACAGTGTCTGAATGCAGACAGAGGCTTAACAGAGCTGCCAACACTGGATTCCCAAAGACCCTAACCCGGTCATGGTGAATTTCTGTGAGGTTTAGGGCTACCCAGTAATGCAGACCCTGCAGTGTATTCCCCCCAGATGTAGAGAGCAGTCAAATAAAACATTTATTTGCAGAAGATTGGCCATGCCCTGTTTTTGACGACAAAATTGGGCAGTAGTGCAATGCTCATAATCCCCCCAGGGATTTAAATACTGCAGTGTCACACTGTGAGGTGAAACAGCAAGGCATAGGATGCAGTCAGGATTTTCCATTGATTGAAAAATTATGGGCTTGGGCTCTTGAGAGACCATCCTGCCCTGAGGAATTTGGATATAAAACTATAGGGATATTTGTATTTTTTTTTTCCCCAAGACAGGATTTGTTGTTATT
The DNA here is from genome assembly GCF_028769735.1 of Zonotrichia leucophrys gambelii. Taxonomy (NCBI): domain Eukaryota; kingdom Metazoa; phylum Chordata; class Aves; order Passeriformes; family Passerellidae; genus Zonotrichia; species Zonotrichia leucophrys. Next base: position 10,133,104 of record NC_088182.1, on the reverse strand, counting down.
TGTTGAGATTTGCAGTACAAGGTACTGCAAATAATACTGAATAAGACAGAAGACATTTTTATGAAATAGTGAATACTCAGTGATGACAAATACTGAGAAACCTGCAAGAGAAGGTAATTTGGGTTCTATAAAAAGTCTGACAATGTACCTGGTCTGAACTGGGTGTTTGTGAGCCAGGCAAAATTCTATGGGTCTTGTTTCAGGAGTTTTTACCCTTCACTTCAGAGCCCTTATGATCAGGCAGATACAGCTCTTCCTTGGAGAGAGCAGCAGCTTAAGGAAAAAGAGGGGAAAATTCCCACCTCCAGAGGACATTTGAAATGCATGGGTTTCTGTTTGTGCTTGAAAGGCTCCAATTCCTCATTCCCAGCCACCATAATCAGGCTGTAAGAACAAGCATTGAATGTGAGAGTCCCTGCTCTGTGAAAAGTTTCCATCCTACCAACAGCATTTCCAGTAGATGCAGGCAGAGGGTTGTCCTTAGAGCCTATAATTTGGTTTGCTTCCATCACCACTGGTGCTTTTAAAGGAACAAAACTGCTTCTTTTTCTTTATTTTTAAATTGTGGCAGAAATAAAGTTAAAGGAATGTTTCCTTGAAATATACTTTGATGGAGACCAGCATGCCAAAATGAGAAGCGACAGCCCCATTTTTAGTTCCTTGGTCTTTAGGAAGATTTCTGAGGAGATCAGGAGATAATTGTAAAAGGGCCCCTGGGAAGTCATTAGCTTTTTCTTTTTTATGTGGTGAGGGGGTAACAGAAAGGTTGAGAAGCTGTGGAAGTTAGCCAGGCTACAATGTTGAATACTCAGAATCAGGTGCTATACGCACTATTCTAAAACTCAGAACTGTTTTTCTGATGAGGCATAAGAACCTTTTATCCAACCTGTGTCTTTTGTATACTGACCTTGCCAATATTTAGTCCAGCACTCAATGGTGAATAGTCCACCCCAGCATGGTTCTCTGCTGCTGTGAAGTAAGGCTCTTGTATATCAGTGCAAAGTGAGCATAAACACTAGTGCATTTATGAAATAATGTTTGAAAAGTCACATTCTGCAGGTACAAAGGGCTACAGGAAATTATGGAAAATCAATGTACTACTTGAGAAAACAAGTATTCCAGGTCGGTGCTCTCATCAGCAGGGATTTTTCCTTTTAATACATATAAGTGACAGAACAAGGCTCTCTGCTTATCTTTCAGGGTAAAATGTCCCGAGTCCCTGATAAGGATGGTTCAGATAAGGTTCTAGGAAAAATTTTCAAGGGTTTGTAAATCTGAAAAGGATTGGCAAGATCTTTGCTGTCCATCTTGGGGAAACTTGCAGAACAAGCTCAAGCAGGGATAGGCTGAGGCTGTGCAAAGTCCCTCTCAGCCAGCGTGTTACAGTGATGCCATAAAACTGAAACCACAGCACTGAGTGTCAGGATACACAGGGGTCCATGGAAACCCCAGAGGCAGGGAGATGTCTTAGGAAACAGAGAGGAGATGACCCATGGTCACCCCTGGAGCATCTCCCAGGTGCTGAGGAAAGCCTGTGCTGCACCAGTGTCATTCCCACATCTCTGCCCAAGCCTTCACTTGGTGACACTGACAGTGGCAGCAATGTCAGTGCTCCAGGGCCACCAGCAGATGGGAGTCTCACCGGCAGGGGCCAGGGAAAACTTCTGCAGCTCCAGAATTAAACAACTGGGTGCAAAGTCAAAATATCCTCCAGAAAGGCTTTTTCACAGTGGCTGGACAGTCGGGCCTCAGGGTACAACAGATTCCTCAGTTTCCAGCAGCAACTAGACGCTGTTTAATTTCTATTCAGCATGGTCATCAGACCAAAGCTCAGGGTTAATCTCACTCATGGCACCAAGGTCCTGGGAAAAAGCAAAGCATGTGGCAGAAACCTGCTGAGAAGACAGTAACGAGCACTGCTAATGAGCAGGGAGGGAATGAAGCATGCACTGCATCAAAGGCACAGCATCATTCTGCAGGCAAACAGCACTTCCTCTTCACCTACAAGCCCAATGCAGCTCAGACCTTGGCAGCAATAAATAATTTCCCTCCACAGCATGTTTTTAGCACCTTTTGATCATTATTTTTGGTTACCAGTATTGTTTAATAGTCATAAATAGCTCCAGCCACGCTCTAAACCCCATAGTGGGAGGAACTGTGGAGACAGGGAACAGGGGGGGCCTTCCACAAGGAGTTCACAGCCTGTCAGGGAAGGAGCCATTGCCATTCTACAGCAAAGACTCATTTCTCAGTTCTTCCAATTGACCTGGCAAAGCAACAGATTAAGACACCAGGCATCAGTGCTTGCCACATTTATTTCATTTCATGTGTGCTGCTGAGCAGTTGTATTTTCATGTGTGCTTTGTGCACCTGCTGTTCTCCAGCCACCAGTGGGGCCTGGGGAGGGAGAGAAGGGCTTCTCCAAAGCAGACTGAATCTGATGATTCCATTAGAAATAGGCAATCTGAGACTCTGACGGCTTTATCTTGTGCCCTTCTATATATCTGCAGTGATCTTTTCAAGCAAGCACTGGTCACTGTTTGCCTTAATGGGCTGGGGTTGCTCTTTTCAGAATGGTGGGGCTGCAGGGGAAGGGGGATGGTACAAGAGAGCAGTTTGTGTGACCAGGGAGGTCTGTCACTCACTCAGCAACAGGCAACAGCAAAGGCCTGACCCCCAGCAGCTGGTGCCACTGCCAGCAGCCAGCTCTTATCAAAATATATATATATCTTACCTTCCACCTGGAAAATGGGTTTGTCCTTCTAAAAGGGATTTTCTCCTTCTGAAAGGGGTTTGTCCTTTAAAAAAGGAAGCATTTGCTGCTGAGTCCTCATAGGAATCCTATGAAATGCTCATGATGTGCTTCCATGTTTAGCCCCGTGGATCTGAACAGCACGTTCACCTCAGGCTGCTGAGGACCAGCCTCGCATATGTGATGTGCTCACAGATGGCCCTGGCCCTGCCCCCGGGGATGAAATACAGACAGCAGGACTCAACAGGTCCTGCTCAGTGCTTGAGTTTCTACTGGGATGATTTACTGTATTTTCTTTAATGGGAATTTCTAACTACGGGTGAAGTTTGCTTATTTCTACTGTTTTTATTCCTCCTGCTGAACCCAGGGAAGCTTGGCTAAAGGGATGATTATTTTCTCTAGCACCCCTGGGAGCCTTGGGCTAGATTTTCTGGTGTTTCAGTACTGGAAGATGCAAAGAATGAAAAATTCACCAACAGTCTTGAGTACACATTCCAGCTCCCGAAAGGCTGCTCCAACGGGGTTCCCACTGCATAGGCTGGATATGTCTTTAGTCATTGAACTCTCACTGGTCCCAAGGACAGCAGTACCAGACTTCCCTTTTGCTGCCCCTGAGATCTACCAGCCCATCTTCACAAGTGAGGCAAACCACAAGTGTTTCCACACTTATCAAGGGGCCAGAATTACTGCACCATTTGCAAGAGAGAGCAGGCTGCATGTGCACAGCCATTGGCACAGCAGCGCTCCCCGAGCTCTGTCTCTTGCTCCCTGGTGCTTGGGGTCACAGAAACAGATCACAGATCCCTCCCTGCAGGTCACAGAAATAGAAAACAGATCCTTCCTTGCAGGTCATAGAAACAGATCACAGATCTCTCCCTGCAGGTCACAGAAACAGAACACAGATCCCTCCCTGCAGATCACAGAAACAGAACACAGATCCCTCCCTGCACAGATCCCTCCCTGCAGGGATCAAACAGCCCCAGGACTCTGATGCTGGTGTTCCTTCCACACTGGGGTGCCCTTGCAAGAAGAGGTGTTAGGGTCCCAGCTGTGGTCTCATTTCTGTTGCCCCTCTCTAAACCATGCAACAGGGACATCAAAGAGCTGTTTAATTCTATGGGCATAATTCCACAGCCTGCAAGGTGCTGTGTGTGTCCTTATTTCATTCCAGTTTCCTTCACTACAATGAGATTCTCCTCCTGGTTTCCTCTGCCCTAAATGAGGGTAGAATGAAGCCCTGCATGTGCACATACCCAGGCTTTCTTTGTCATTCCCTGTGGCTCCTCCTTGAGCTGTCCTCTTTTTCTTAAAACTAAATGTGCTGGGGCTGAGGAAAGCAGTGAATGGGTGCTGTCAGTAGAATCCAGCTCTCGGTCTGGCTAATTTGGCAGGTGGCCTTTGAGTAGATCTCGAGTGTTTTACAGAGCTGGGTGAAAAGCATTGCTGCTATTTCTAAACTGGGGCAACGAAAGCTCTGGGCTGGTTCTGCCTGCGACTGCGGAGCCTGGGGGATAGAGGATGCAGTAAGAGAACTTGGTGCTCTCACTTTCCAAAAGCATGCCGAGAATCACAGAAAATTGTGTCCTCCTTCTACAGAAATTTATTGCTTGAGGTGGAATTAGTCAGAAGCATTATTGCTTTCAGTAAAACACTGCAGAGACAGGGGTAGCCGAAAGAATATTAAAAAAAAAAAAAGAAAAAAAAAAAAAAGAGGTGTATTTTCAGGCCACGTGTATTTTAAGGCCACGAAACTTTGTGATGCTTCCGAAGCACTGACCGTGCACAGGAAAGTCACCAGGAAACTCCCGACCCTGCCAGCACAGCAGCGACTCCCGTTTCCCCTCGGGGAGCCCCGGAGCCGTGACAGAGCCGGGGAGGGCAGCGCGCACCGCGGAGCGCCGGCAGGGCACGGACACGGCCCCGGCCGCGGAAACCCCGCCGGCCCCGCCCGCCTCCGCGGCCGGGCCGAGCCGCCGCCGGCGCCGCGGGGCTCTCGGGGGGCGAAGTTCCCGTGGCGGCGGCTGAGCCGCCCCGTGTCACTTCCTGCGGGCGGGCGCGGGGCCGCGGGCGCGGGGCGGGGCGGCGGCGGCGCCCGGCGGGGCTCGGCGGGCCGGGGCCGGGGCCGCGGGCGCTGCGCTGCGCCGCCAGCCGCGGCCGAGGATGCGGCGGAGCCGGGCTCCGCGCCTGGCGCTGGCCGCCGGCCTCGGCTCGCTCCTGCTCGTCCTCTTCTACTTCCAGAGCAGCCTCAGCCCAGGTGGGTCCGCGGGCGCCGCGCTCCGGGAGGGTCCCCGGCGGTGGCGGGCGGGCGGAGAGGGGAGCGGCACACGGCGGGGCACGGCGGGCAGCCCTTCCCTGCTCCCGGAGCCCCTCGGGTGCCGGCCGGTCTGAAGTTGTGTCCGCCGGGGAAGTGGCCGGCGTTGTCCATCGCTCGGCTGAGCCCGTCCAAGTTCGGCGCGGTGCGAGCGGCGCTCCCGTCCCGCAGTGACAGACAGCCGTGCCTCCTCCCAAAGGCACCGTCCCTCGGGTCGCTGTCCCGCTCGCTGTCCCTGCGGGGCACCAAGCCCTGGTGAGCTCGGTGCCATCGCGGAGCTGAGCGCAGTTCGCAGCCCCGCCGAGGCTGAGCGGGGTCGGTGCGGGAGAGCGGAGCTGCCCCGTCCCGCCTGTGCCCATTCACAGCCGCGGTCATCAAAGTTCCCGGGAGACTTTGAATGGCTCAAGGGACTTCTCGTGTGTGTGCTCTTAGAAATTTCTCGCAAGTTGGGAAAGAATTCTGAGCTAAAAATCTGAACCGTTTTGCACTGGGAGGGATAATTTATTTCCCTGCCTTTTCTGCTCCTTTGGGGAAATTAGTTCCTCTTTCCTACGAGATGTTTTTTGGGTAATTGCTGCCGTTTTAACAATGTACTAATGTTTTCTGAGTACAGCAGCAATCCATCAATGGGGCCTTTAGAGTTACATCTTAAAATTCAGAAGACTGACTTGACTGAAACGTTAATGGAATTTTATCAGTGTAGACTAAATGAAATGTGATTTTCTTTTTAGAGGGGCTGCTCCATCGCTTTAATGTGTTTTTTTCCTAAAAATAAAAAAGGCATAACTTGTTGGCTGAGTAAGATTGAAAAGGAGTTGGGTTTCGAGCAAGCATTTGTTATTTCTAGACGAGTATGTGAAGCTTGTCAGATGAATTCAGAAATCCCAGAAGACCATAATCAGTATTGTATTCCTTAGTAACTTTTTCTTTTCTTAAGGAAATTATTTATGCATCATATTTTAGTACTGAGGCTGCTCAGTAAAAAGTGCAGCACTGAATCAGCTTTAATCTCCAGGGGTGCTAATGAAGAGATGATTGTGTTTTACACTGGATATGCTTTCTAGCATCTGTCTGGAAAACAAATCTCTTTTCAGGGCTCTGGTTTTCAAAAAAGAGATTCTGCTGGTCTGAGTCAGCAGAACTTTCTGCGATTAGTTGACTTTAATTCCTCACCTGATGTCAACCCAGTTTCACGCAGAGTTCCTGTCAGGTCAGAGCAAACCAGGTGATGGTGATGGTGGTGGTGTCTCACGAGGCACTGGAGGGAATTTGGGTCTGGAATGCTAATGCAATGCCCTGCAAATCTATTATTTCACGCGGGACAAGTGTGGTTTTTGAAAGTTCCCATAGATGCTGATAGGTCTGAGGTAGGGATCTCCAGCTGCTGGAACCAAGTAAGGTTTGTCACTCTGTGGGAACTCGTTTGTGAGGATGTGGATGGTCTCTGCAGATTTGCCCCTTTAGGTTCAATAAAGAAGTGAGTTAAGGCAATATTCATGTTCTCTAACACCAGCTTATTTTCTAGCCACACTGTTGTCTCCCTGGGTCCAGCCTTCATTTTTGTGCCATTTCTTTCCCTTATTATTTTTCAGTTTACAGTTTTTCCTTTCCTCTTCAGATCAGTGAGAAACACTAGCAGAGGAAAGGTCATTACCATATACAGAAAAGAAGCAAGCTACAGATTACTTCATTTTTTTATCCCAAGTGAAAACAAACTGAGACCAGTTGCTAGAATTTTAGAAGTTATAAGTTACAATAATAGGTAAACAATTTGCAAATGAAAATGTCATCTTTAAAGTGATGTTTGCCTGGGGGTTATTTGGAGTTCTGGTTGTCTGGTGTCATTTGGTTTTTATATAATAATGAAGAAAAATACTAGAAAAAAAGGAAGCAGTGCTATGAGTTTCCCCCAGGAGCAGTCAGATCCTTTCTCCATCATTAGCAGGATTGAGCAGGTTGCCTTCCCTGGGCCACCCACAGTCCATTACACGGAACATGCTGAATTAATCCTTGCTAATGGCACATAGAGACCAAACCTTCCTGTGACCAGGACAAGGAATGGGGACAATGATGATACAAACCTTTAAAGCTTGAGAGTGCTCAGGGCTCCCTCAGCTCAGGGAGCAGGAATTATCCACTCTGGTTGCCTTGCCCACTCACAGCTCCACCCGGACAGTTGTGCATGCATGCAGTGGTTTGTGCTGAGCTCCGTGGCTGGCCTGGATGGAATAAGGCTTTCTTGTTCTGCCTCAGGAACACCCACACACCAGCCTGTGCTGAAATAACTCTGCTCCTGAATGCCGCTGAGTTGGTGATTTTGGTGGTGGGCTGAGTCAGTCTGTACTGCAGGCAGTGCAGAATTCCCTGTTGTCCCTCCTGGAGGCAGGAATGGGTTCAGTGTGTTTGCCAGAGGGGTGGGACAGGTCCTGGTGCTCCACAGGGAGGTGGCCTTGTGTGCCTGAGTGTGCCCTGACCTCGTGGCCCTGGTGGGTTTTGCTGCCTTTCCCTCCTGCTGGCTGTGCTGGTGGGCAGACACGGGGTCAGCAGCCCCTCACTGCCCTGGCCCTGGGGTGGAGCTGTGCCAGGGGCTGTCCCCTGTGACCTGGCTGTCCTGCTGGCCATCAGCTGTGGCTCCAGGCTCACAGGTGCATGGCCAAGGGGAGGATGTCTGCATTGCAGGAAGGTGTTGAGGTGGTGCTGAGCACACTGGCCCTGGACCTTCCACACCATGCCACAGTGGGTAGTTCTGGCGTGTACCTGGAGCAGTCACCTTTCAGCACCTCCCGCACCTGGGCTGGTGGCGTGGGCAGGTGTGCTCAGCTCCCAGGCAAGCCTCAGGCCATCTCAGCTGGGCTCAGGGGGTGATGAGGGCCCCCAGGAGTCCTTGGCTGTACTGGTGTCACTTCACAGCCGTCCAGGAGATCCTGTCTGGCCTCAGCATGTTTATCATCCACCATCTGAGCTGATGTTCCTCTGCTGTTCCCACTGTGAGCTGTGCTGGCTTGTGCACGCTGTACAATTTCTGCACAGAGGTGAGGGTACACAGCAGGGCTCCTAGGCTGGTGTTTCATCTCACTCTGCTGGCAGCACATCTAGGCTGGCACAGCAGGAGACACTGGAGCCTGCCATTCCTTGTCTGCATCAGAGCTTTGGTCACTGCTGTTCTCAGGGGGACCACACTGATTTTAGCAACAGTGGGGGAGGTGGGATTACTCTGGTTGTACAGATGAGGGATAGAGGGAAGGGGGAACATGTGAGGGAGGTAGAGGAAGGTCCTAAGGCCTTGTGTTCATCTGGTCTGAGGTTTCTGCAGGGCAGTACTGTGGGGCCACTCCAATGGTGTGTCTTTGGGGCAACTGTGAGTAGGCAGACTGTACTGACATCTGGAGAGCTGGCAGATTTTCTCCAATAAGAAACAAGGAAAAGCTCTCAATCTTAAAGTGCTCCCTTTATTTCTGCTCTGGTTCTGTCCATGTGCAGCATCCAGCTGTTGTTTCTTAGGTCTTTTTAGCAGCACTTGCTCTATGCTGGCTTCTGTTGTTTCACATCCTGCTGTCAGCACGAGCTGTTGGACCTCACGGGGCCTTGCAGGTGAGATGTACTCAGCCTTTGGTCTGACTCTTTCACAACGAGAGATACCAGAAGTGCCAGGGCTGTGATCCTATTCCAGAAAGCTTTCCAAGTGAGAAAGCAGCGAGAGCCCTCTCTCCATCCTTATCTGCTCCTGTATCAATCAGCTGCATCTCCTCTGAGCTCTGATAGAGCAAAGCCTCTTCCAACCCCTTCACCAGCCTGAGACAGAAGGGTTGGGGTGCTGCAGGAGGATGAGCAGCAATGCCAGAAGCCATCTCAACACCTGTAGCAGATACCACAGGTAGGAAACTGCATCACCATCTCTGTGTTTGCTAGCCCTCTGATGTACCAAGGTGGATATGGAAGACGTCACTGCCACCATTCTCTGCCAATTCTCAGGTGGTTTCAATTGCCCAGCCCAACACCCCTCAGGACCAGCAGATCTTGGAGAAACTCTTGCTTCTCATTGTTCCAAATTTATTGATCTCAGTCAGCTCCATCTCTGTGCCTAAATATTGGTCCCTTCAGAGGGATACAAATTATTACAGAGATTGTAGAGTTGATAAGTGATTTGACCCGCAGAGCTCTGATCCCTGAACCTACAACTGCACCTAGACCCGGCGTGAATGGAGATAAATACACACCTAAATATTAGCAGACCTTTGAAAACTAGGGATTTTCTTTTTCAGAACAGGAAAGAGCCTGTTTTAATCCTCAGTTCCTCCCCATTGTTTGAAGGTATTTGGAGGTTGAAATTCAGCCACTGCCTTGGGACGTGTGCAGGATTTGGCCAGCGAATGCTCCGAGCCTGGGTCGTGCCTGCAGCTGGCTGACACATGTCCTCAGCCTTCCAGATAACCAGGGACATGCTGCTGTTACCTTGGCTAAGGCTGACAAATCTAGCCACCCTCAGATAGTGTTGATTTTTCTTTTCTTCTCTTCTCTTCTCTCTTCTCTTCTCTTCTCTTCTCTTCTCTTCTCTTCTCTTCTCTTCTCTTCTCTTCTCTTCTCTTCTCTTCTCTCTTCTCTTTCTCTTCTCTTTCTTCTCTTCTCTTTCTTCTCTTCTTTCTCTTCTCTTTCTCCTCTCTCTCCTCTCTCTCCTCTCTCTCTTCCTTCCTTCCTCTCCTCTCCTCTCCTCTCCTCTCCTCTCCTCTCCTCTCCTCCTTCCTCTCCTCTCCTCTCCTTCCTCTCCTTCCTTCCTCTCCTCTCCTCTCCTCTCCTCTCCTTCCCTCCTTCCTCTCCTCTCCTCTCCTCTCCTCTCCTCTCTCTCTCTCCTCTCTCTCCTCTCCTTCCTCTCCTCTCCTCTCCTCTCCTCTCCTCTCCTCTCCTCTCCTCTCCTCTCCTCTCCTCTCCTCTCCTCTCCTCTCCTCTCTCCCTCTCCTCTCCTCTCCTCTCCTCTTCTCTTTCTCATTTCATTTCATTTCTTCCTAGGGCAGTTTTCCCCAGGTCATTTTCCCAGTCATAGTATTGTGATGCCCAGCATGCAGCCTCTTCCTTTTGAGGAGCCAGCACTCAAAGTGCAGTGACATTTGTCAGCCAAGATGTTGGCAAGCACAGGCTGGATGCCCTCAGATCTGTTTTTTTTGGAAAGGACATGAAGCACTCCATTGGTGACCTGTCGGGGTAGCAGAATCCGCGCAGTCCAGTGCTGAGAGCAGGGCAGTAATGAAGCCCATCTGCTCCTGAGGGCCAGGCTTTCCATGAGGAATGCTTTCTCTAGTCCTTCTTGGCTTTATACAGTTTCCTGAGAATCTCTGATCCATGCAAGAGGTTTTGGAGGGGAAAGGAGTGGGCTCAGCACACCCGGAGTTAACTCTGTCCCTGCAGGAGAGATTCGTGTCCTGGTGGCTCTGCTGGCTGCATCCAGCCCCTCCTGGCCCCACATTCCTCTGGCATCTCTGGCTGTTTCTGTCTGGCAGCACCATGCACCTGCATTTTGTCCCCACACACAAAACTCCAATGCCCTGCTGTAAGAACTGCACAAAAACAGCACCAGGAGGGCTTTGCCTGTGATGGAGCAGGGCTGTGAGGTCCAAGGCTGGGAGATGAGTACTGGTGCAGTCAGGGCTCTCCTGAGGGTGTTGGGATTTTTTATGTGCTGGGTTTATTTCTTGGTCCTTGGTTCCTGCAAGCATCTGAATGGAGAGCGTGACAAACCCTCCATCTTAATTCCAGTGCAAACACAGCTGTCTTTCCCAGGACTCTCTGTCAGAAGCCAAGGAGCTGCAAAGGCATCAGCCAGCAGTGCCAGTTCCCCTCTGCAGGGAGCTGAGCCAGCCCAGGACACCCAGGAGCCAGAGGAACCTGCAGTGGCTGACAGCCTGAGCTGTCACCCCACCAGTTCACAGCCACAAATCTCTGCACCCCTCTTGGTGGGCTGAATCTGCCAGAGCTCAGCAGTGCCCTGGGTGAGTTTTCAGTGTGAACCCCTCAGACAGGACTGTGATTGCAAAAAGCAAACACACACACACACACTGCTCTGTGCACACACACTCTCCTGCCATTGGCAAATTGGTCTCTGAATCATCCCCACACTTGCTGTGACTCACCCTGGACAGCCTAAAGTAAGGGTTTTCAGTCTGAAAAGCTGATGAAAGGCTGTGTGAGGGCACCTCATGGGATCAGGGCCACAGTCATGACACTGGAGCTCCATCTTGGACCTGGTACTGTCCTTCTGACCTGCCACTTGTTGATGTGGGGACATCTTTATGCTGGCTTCTGGTGGACAGGGAGGGAAGCTGAGCTCTCTTCCAGCATTTCTTTTGAATGTAATTGAGCAAGTTTCATTTTTTCCAGACCCTTTGCAGCATCCTTACTGCGATGTCTGGGATCTGTAGGCTTTTTGAAAGGTCCATTGTAACCTTTTCCACCTCCCAGCTTTGGAAGTCTCAGAGGCAAAGATCTGCCTCAGGTATGTTTCTAGGCTTGGTGATCCTTGCCTCAGAGATCCTTGCACAAGTCCACTCCCTTCAGCTTGCTGGCACTGAGCACATTTAGCTTCAGGGCATGGAGTTGTCCAGCCTTGAACCTGACAGTGGGGAATTCCTGCAGCCTGGTGGAGGAGCAGCCTGCCTGCTCTGCCTGCTCCTGTTTTCCCACTGTGCCCCTGAGCTCTTAATATTTGGATGAGCTTTGACTAAATAAATAGTTGTAAATTTATGGGCAGGCAGACTGATGGGAATCTGGCTGGGAAGGGCTTGGAGTTGGCCTTTCCTGGGAGAAGGAAGCAGGGTTTCTCCTCTCTGGAAAAGGCTGTAACAGCTCCACCACCCCTGGGTTCTGCAGCTACATCCTCAGCTGGGGTGGCTCCTCACTGTCTGCCAGTGCAGGAAAGCCTGGCCACACAAGCCACATCCTCTGGCAGCTCTGCTGAGAGGAGAATCATCTTGGGTGTTGAAAATGGTTGAGACCCTGGTTTTGAGGGTGTGAGTGTGTGTGGATTCCGTGTCGGCTTATTTTTCTGTCCCAGTTGAACGTGCTGTCCCGTGCCTCCTCAGGTTCTTCTCTGTGCTGTGGTGAGAGCTTCCTGACCTGCAGCAGGGCTCCCCAAGCACCAGCCCTGTCAGCAGCCCTGGCCTGGCTCTCTGGGGTCCTGCTTGCCTCCCTGTCTGTTGGCATGTCCCACCTCCCCTTCGCCTTTCCAGTGATCCATTGGAGCAAGGAATGGCAGAGAATGGTGTTCAGTGCTGCTGGCTGTGCTGCAGCCCTGGTCACTGACCCTGGGCTGGTGTCACATTGTGAAGCTGTTTTGGCAGCTGTGAGATGCTGCAAACCACAGGGCCCCAGGCTTGTGTGTGGTGGTGTGAGTCTGTTACAGGGCTGTGTACACAGACTGCGCTGAGCACGGGAGTGAGACCTGCTGTGCTGAGGAAGCCCCTGATTCTGGTGAGACCCAGCTTTTTTAGCATTGGATTTAATTTTCATAGACTCCCTCAGAGCAGCATCCAACTGGGCTTGAAGCTGTTTTCTCCCCATAGAATGTCTCTGAAGGTATTGCTGCCCCTGTAGTGGCTCGAGTGACAGATGAGGAATTCTCTAGCCTGGCCATGGCAGATGGGCACGTGGTGGTGGCTCTACCCATGGTACTGGTGCAAGGAGAAATGCCATCAAAGTTTTGGATCTTCACAGCAGTGCACAGGGCCTGTAGGTCCCTTCCCATCAGCCTGTCACCTGTGGTCCAGGGGGATGCTGAGGCCATGAGTCCTGGCCTCCAGTCACAACGTGCTCACAGCTTTTCCTTCTCCATGTAAATGCCACTTGGTTTATAGCCCTCCATCTCCTGGCTGCTTTCCCAGCTCCTCCAGGGAGGGAGCAGCAGCAGGTTGGACCCATCCCTTGCAGAGCTCTCTCTCCCTGTGAGCTTGCAGCCTCACTGCTCGTGTGGAACCCAACCCAAGCCTGCTCTCTGGCCAGATGTTGCCTCACTGACCTGGCAGGAAGATGTGTAATATCGACATGAGGTTCAAAGGTGATGTTTGCTCAGAACTGCCGGGTGTGAGTGTCCCCGGGGCTACCTTGTCTGTTCTAGAGGGCTTTCTTCAAAGCAGGGACCTGAGAAACCAGCACAAACTAGCTGGAGGTCAGCAGCTCCCCACCCCATTTGTTCTGTGTTTCCCTGCAGACTGGGGCTCTGCCTGCCACGGGATCCTCTGCACAGGCAGGGGAAGGCAGCGAGTTCAGTCCTGCACATATCTACAGAGCCAGGCCCTTCCTTTTGGCAGGGGTGCAGGGGTAGCATATTCATAGCTGGGTCTCTTCCAAATTTTCTCCTGGCAGTATCAGGGAGATTGATTTCCCTTTAGCTTAATAGGATCAGCAGACACAGGCACTGTGAGACCCAAATGAGGCTGAACTGATGCTGGTGGAGTTTTGCATCAGTGGCCCACAGCTGCTGCTGGGTGGTGTAGACACAAGCCTCCAAGTTCCCTTCTTCCTGAGGTCCCCATCTTGCTCACTCCCTGTGAAAAGGAAAGGGATGTCCCCAGAGCCAGCAGCCACCCTCAGGAAGGATTAAACGCAACAGCCACTCAGACAAGCAGCTAGCAGTGATCTGTTGTCCCCCAGAACTGCAATGGCAGTGGTGTTTGTGTCCTCTGCTGAACGGACAGGGCTCTTTGGTCATTACTAAATGCAGCAGAAACAGGCACAAGGGGCCGTGTGGTGGGACTGTATGTGCTGAAGGTGGTTCTCAGAGATGGTTCTCCCAAGTCTCCAGCAGGCTGTAATTCACTCCTCTCCTCCTCTGTGAGTCAGGCATCTCTTTAACTCTTTGTAAAGCCTCTTGTTGTGTATCTTGTGAGAGAGTCTCACCAGTTAAAGAGCTGTGTCATTGGGAAAGGCAGGACACAGCCCCCCAGCTGGCTCTGCAGGGAGCAGAGGGATGAGAGCCATGAAGCCAAGCCAGGGAGGGATGGCTGCATGCAAGGTGCTGCCTTGGGAAGAATTTGCTGAGTGTGCATTTTTCGTCAGATCAGCTGGTTGAGGCTTTCATCAATCCCAGATGCACAGAGCTGAGGAGATGGCTTGAGACACGTTCATCTGGCAGGCTGAGCCGTCTGACAGTGCTGTACCTGTGCAGGTGGCCTGTGTGCAGAGGGCACAGACAGCATCTGCCCAGAGCAGAGCTGAGTGTGGGCAGGTTCTGAGCAAGCCCAGCCTGGTGCCCTGCACGCTGGCCTGCCGTGGCCCCAGCAGCTGAGCAGGAGGCAGAGGCTGCTGCAGATGGTCCCTTGGCTTGGCTGGCAGCTCGTGGTGCTGTGTGAGCAGCTGTGGCTGCCCCAGCCTGCCCAGAGAAGAGCCTGAAGGGCTGGAGACACCACACCAGCAGGGTTTTAGGGAGAGGTGCATCTCTCCACCTTGCCCAGGGAAAATCAGCCCCTGCCCACCCTGACAAAGGGCTGTTTGCTGGTGCAAGGCCTTCTTGTGCAGTTCCTTCGGGCAGCAGGCTGCAGAGGAGGAGTTTATTGACAAGGAATGGAAATGCTGGCAGTTCAGGCTTGAATTATAAATGCAAGCAGCCAACTGGGGCCAGGAGAATGACAGGCGTAATGGGGAAGAGAAATTGCTCTTGGAAAGCTTCTAGCTTGGCTTATGGGAGGAATTAACCATTTGGAAACGGAGGACTGCATGGTACTTGCACACAAATACTTTATTTGCTCACAGAGGCTGTGTTCCTGCTGGATATTGTTAATTTTCTGTTGCCTATAAAGATCTTAATTGTAGTCCTTGTGACAGTAGAGACCTGGGGACCCTGCCCCAGCAAAACACATCCCTCCAGCTGCAATGCCTGTGATCTTTCTGTAAAACCTTCCTGGCTGGTACCAGGTGAGCAGAGCCTCCTGCTGCTGAGGAGACATGAAGGTTTAGGAAGAACCCCTGCACAGAATGGGGCAGAGTGTCCAGACCAGCTGCCATTGGCTCTGTTCCTAATATGATCCCCACAGACCGTGCTGGGGCATTTGGCAAGCTCCTTGAAGCAGCTGGATTCCTTCTTTCCCTTTCTGCATGATTTATTGTGAGCTAACCCTATAACTGTCACCATTTTCCATCACTTGATTAGAGTTTCCCTGGCTGATCCTTGACTCGACTAAATGGGAATAAGAGAGCCTTTCTTGTAAACAGAGCCTGAGCCATCCCCACCTCTGGGGAGGAGGGAGCCACAAAACCAAGGTCCAGCTGTGCCAGCCCCTGAGCCTGGGTATGGCTGGTGGCACTGTGGTAGTCCAAGAGCTGTGAGTGAGAAATGAAGAAAAATTATCTTTAGAAACATAAAGGCAAAGTAAGCTGTGCAAGAAAGTGGGAGCCAAAAGAGGAAAGAGCTTTCATGAAGCTTTATAGAAAACAAGGAGGCTCTTCATGTAATTTTAATATCTTCCTAATGGCAATGGCAATAACTTCTTCCTAAGTAAACTTTCCAGGATCTTGAGCATCAAGAGTAATGCACAAGTGGTTTTAAAGCATGTCCAGAAGCCAGATCTCTGAATCAGAGTCACTTCTGGAATGAATGGCAGCCAGTCCCTGCACTGGCTTCGGTACAGCCAGCACTCCCTTAACAGTAGGCATCTGGCTGAAGCCTGGACACACCAGGGATTTCAGATTTAAAAGGTCTCTTCCAGACAGTTAAAAGCTGAGAAGCATCCTGTTAGGGAAAAAAAATAAAAAAGGAAAGGCAAAAAAGTAAAGTTAGAAAGATAATTATTTTCCTGCCCGATGTGTGTGACATGCAGTAGAAATCTAAACTAGTGCAGGATGTTCTGACCCCGTCTCACGTCAGGAGTTTAATGTTCTTTTTGTGGCAGCTTAAAAAAACATCCATCAGATGACACCCCTTCAAACCCCAGAGCCACCTCTGTGGCTGCTGCCTGGGCTTTGTGAGCAGCAGATGGGAGGCAGAGACACAGAGCTGGCTGCAAACCCTCAGTGCTGGATCGTCCCTCAGCCTGCTGAGCTGCACAGTGCTGAGTGTGCACGGCAAATATGGAGCTCTCTGGGCTGGGTTTGTCATCCAGGCACGAGGAGCAAAACACACACAAATCCATTGTCTCTTTTGCCCGTCCAAAGGGCACTCACTGATGGGGGCTGCACGCAGGGTCACACTGGCTTTGCTCATCTGGGGGTTCTTGTATGCTGTGAGCAGTGAAAAGTCAGATCCAAGATTTCCAGTTTCTGCTAAACCTGCAAGAGTATTAATAGAAATGGACAGTGGAGATTATACTGTCAGCAGTGCTTGCTGTATTTCTTTGGAGCACTTTCAGCAGAGATCTCTATTTTTTTAGTGGTTTGGAGCAAAACCCAAGTAGCTCTGAACATTGGAGCACTGCCTTCCTCCCTCCCATCCCACATCCCACGTGGTGCTGAGCAGGACACGCAGGCTGTGGTGTGGCAGGGGCTGATCTCACCCAGCAACCCACAGTCCTGTTTCCAGCCATCAACTGTGCCGAAGGCACAGCAGATCCTGGAGAGTGGGAATGAAAAAACTGCCCCTTGGAGAGGCAGTTCTGGATCTTCTCAGTGGAGGAAGGAGTGGTGATGTGAAATAAGGTTTGGTTATCACGTTTCTGCAGTGATGGCAGTGCCAGCCCCATGTGTGACCTGTCAGAAGGCTCTGTGCAGGTGTGACTCCTGGAAAGGAGCATGGCTGGGATGTGTTCAAGCTAAAAGAGAAGATCCTGACCTTTGGTGGCCAGGGGGACAGCCATGAGGAGCCTGTTGCTGGGAGGGTCAGGTCGGTGCAGTGCCCACTCAGGAGGCATCTGTGCCCTTCTTGGCACAGGGGCACTGCCTGCCCCACAAAGGTTGCCACAGGTCTTGAAAGGCTGGGCTGAGGCATTTTCTGATGAAAGTCAATGTGGCTGTCTTGAACTGGATCCAGATGGAGAAACCTGAGGTCTGGTGGCACTTGGTGCCAGTGGCACCTCATGCTGCTGGCCTGTGCCCCGTGTTTGCTGTCTGTGGATTTATTGCATCTGGCATGAGCCACTGAGTGTGGAAATGGGTGTGGGTAGGTGACAGTCATGAGCATGGGTCACTGCAGCCCCAGACTGAGGAAGCAGGGATCATCCATCTGCCTCTTTGCAGGCTGGAAACCATGTGAGTTTTTTGTTCAAATTTAATATGTCTGGGGCTTCTGTGCTGTCCCTATGCCTGTCAGCCCTCAGATTTCTGTGTGAGAGAGTGTGCTGTGAGTAATCTGCACTGTGTGCTGGGACAAGTGCCCCAATACCAGACGGAGGTGATGCAGCTCTGCTGCCTCTCCACCCCCCACTGCAGCGTGCCAGAGGCATTCCAGTCCCATGAGCCCCATTTGCAGGGATGCTGCCTGCAGATAGATGACTGTGCACAGATATCAGGGATCTTGGGCACAAGTGCAGGCAGGTGTGCTTGGATTTTTGGTCCCACCTCAGTCCCCTGAGGCTGTGTGTTTCCATGCTCAGACATTCACCACAAGCACTGCTGCTTCTGGCAGGCCTGGCTGCTCTGTCTGGCTGGAATGAGAGCAGGACATGTGCTCACCCCTCTCATGGCTCTTCCCATCCATCACAGCTCTGAACCTTCTTCCATGCCCTCATTAACACCTCTGAAGGCAGCACACCCCTTGTCCCTCTCTTGCCCATGGGCTGCTGCCTTCCAGCCTGCAGCCACATCCCTGGAGGAGTGAATGACTTTTCCTGCTGAAGGCAGTGCCGTCCATTGAGTTATCCATGTAAAACAGTGACTCATTGTCCCCTCTTTCTTTGGAGAGTGTTTCTTGGCTGGAGGAAGGCTGGTGTTAGTGCCAGGGAGCCTGGCTGCCATTACCACCCAGCTGTGCCACACAGCCCTGGCACTCTGGAGAGGCTGCAAGGAGGGGATTGCTGAAAACAAGGGTGTTCTTTTCATGGGGTGACACCTCCTGTCCAAAGGAAGCAATCTTGGACATCTTGCCTGTGTACACCTGGTTATGGTGAGGTCCAGGGATCCCCAATACTTTCACGTCTGTGTATGTGTGTACTGTGTGGTTTTGGGTGGAAAATGCTGCCATTAGGGGATGGTGGCTGTGGAGCATATGCAGTTGGTGGAAGGAGTTTGGAAAATGCTCCTTTCCCTCTTGGCTAGGAGATTTATACTGCTGTGCCTCCTCAGAAGTGCCTGTGTCACCTCAGTTCAGTGCCTGTGGAGCCTTCTCTGAGGCTGTGGCTGGGAAGGGGGTGCTGGGGTGCTTCAGCAGCAGAGATGTGGGATGGAAATGAGTCCTGGGGCTCCTTCAGGAGCCATCTGTGACTGCTGGGAGTTTGCCTTAAGTAGCTTCCCAGGATAACAAGAGAGTCATTTGTGCAAAAAGGGGAGATTTCTGGGGAGGAAGGTGTGTGTGACAGAGACTGGTAGGATCCCTCCACTGGCTCCACAGGAAAGTGATGTATTATAGGTACTGGAGAAGAGAAAGATGATGGACCATGGTGCATCCTACTCCTGATCTTGCCCTGCAATGGTACTTTATAACTGTGGCTAAAACATCACTTCTGTGTGAGCCCAGTGCCTGTGGAGATGCAAACCCACCCTCTCCATATGCAAACACGACTGAGTTCACCCATGTGGGCTGATGGGAGAGCAGATTTGTCATCCCCTGCTGCAGTTCAGTGCACGTGGGCTGTTCTCTGTGCAAACCTGTCATGCACAGGTCCTGTCTTGCCCTGCTCAGGTTGGCCCTGAGCTGCTTTCCTTGTGGTTTTTCCCTCAGTGTTGTGGGTAACCTCCTCCCAGTGTATCTCTATTTCCAAGTGCTGGGTGTGAGGGGAGGTGGGGGGGTTTAATTACTTGGTTTGGCTGTTTCAAGAGCACTAGGGGGGATGGGAGAAAATGTGCAGCTCTGGGAAAAAAAGCCTGAGCTAGGTTTTCAAGCACCCCTGTGTTGCTGGGACTCAGTTCTGTCTGATCCAGCCAAGTTCAAGTAATTTGGTTTAATTTCTGCTAAATTAATTATCATTAAGTCAAGAGCTACCAAATGGAGCCCCTTTGCCATGGGGATTACCAGGCTGACAAAACCCAGGCACTGGCTGTGTTACAGAATAGAATTGTGTGGCCCAAAACCAAGCTAATGAGGCAATTTCTGAGCCTGAGAGTTAGGGTGCAGTGCTGGTGAAGGACACTTACCCTGTGGTTTCAGAAGGACCCCTGAGCTTCCTGGTGCCATGCCATGCCTGGGGGCTGTGGCTCAACTGGTGACATGGAGGAGTGAATCATGAGATGGCTTAGCAGGGCACAGGGATGTGCCTGCCTGCTGATCTGCTCAGGGAGGCACAATCACAGAGATCCTGCCCTTCTGATACACTACATTAGCCTGGCTGGCTTATCTGGGAAGGATCTGCTCCAGGAGCCCTGCAGGGTGCAACCAGCCTGGCCCTTGGCTCTGCTCTCATGTGTGAAAATGCTCTGGAGCAAGCCATGGGGAAGGCTCTGCTGCTCCCCAGGATGCTCCAGATTGTGAGTTGTCTGTAGGGAACAGGAGGGGAGCTGGCAGGGGAAGGGCTGTTGGAGAATTATTCCTGTTCCCTAGCAAGTGAGCTCAGACAGACATCCCCAGCAGACTCCCTGCTGCCTGTACCTCAGCAGAGAGACATGCAGGGCAGCCAGCCCTTCCCAGGGCTTGGCCCACACAGCCAAGGGCAGGAATAGCTTGGGTTATACATTGCTGCTTGTTCAGCAGTGAGGAAAACACTGGAGGAGGCCAGTGGTGGTCTGCCTGTGCCCACACTGAGTGGGGCTGTGTTAGGTGGCAGCCTCTTACCTGTGTCAGTGCCGAGCCCCTGTCATGAGGCAGAGCAGGCTGAACAAGCATAACTGGGGAGAAAAGCACCATGAAAAGAGAAGCAATGGTGGCAAAGGCCACAGAGGCATTTCCTGAGCTACAGAGGATGTTGGTCTGGAACAAGAAATGGATGTTTGTATTGTAAATATCAGAGTTGCAGAGTTTGCGAGTTGCTGCCAGCTCCCCTCCATCACTCCTGCTCACCACCCACTGGCACAGCCCCAGGAGGGACAAAAGAGGTCAAGTACAGCATTTGCTCCACAGGGATCTGTTCACTGCCCCCTGGAAGCTGTGCAAGGTGTGGGCTGTCATGGGTTGATATCTGAGCTCTGCTCTTCTTGGGGAGCTGTGCTGTGCCTGGGAGAAACCCAGGGAAAAGAGCAGAAATCATCTCTTCTGGGTGCTCTCCAAAGGGCTGATTGCTTTTTGCCATTGCTTGTGCTTGTCTGAATATTGCTGTGACATGTTCTCTCTCCCCAAAATTCTTTCCTGTGCATGTGCTCTGCTGCCAGTTACCTGCCAGAATGGGGCATGGATGCTACCCAGTCCCACTGAGTGTTCTGGGTGCAGAATGAGCCCAGCCACTGACATCTCCTTACACTTGCAGCTCCCCAGGAGAGGTGGTTGTGTCTGAATTCACAAACATGAAGGATGCATTTAAGCAAATCAATCATGTGGCTCTATTGGATTTCTTTGCCTAAGCTTTTTAATTAAGCCTCTGTTGTCTACATCCTCGACTTTCTAGATGCAGTAAAAATGAGCAGTCACAAGAATCTAGGGAGATTTGATTGTCTCTTTGAAGCCAAAAATTTGATTTGCTTTTGGAGCCAAAAAATTCCTATTCCCAAATCAAAACCTTTCAGAAAGAATTAAGATAGGAATAATTCCCAAAGGTCCTGCCTTAGCTGTGTGAACACCAGAATTGCCACACAGTTCTTCACAGCCAGGAGTATGATGTGAGAAAGCAAACAGTCACTTATTTGGTCATCTTGTCCATCAGAGAGAGGTCACTGCCTTCCACAGCATTAAGGCAGTAAGTGAGTCTGGAGTTCTCTGTGGGATTCTGGTGTTGGATTCTCACATCACCGTAGATTTGAAAAATATCTGTCTTTTAAAAAAATCCAAAACACCAAACAACAATCAGCCTTTGTGTTTAGGCAGAAATTAAGGAAATGCATTCTCTACCAATAGGAGCCCAAACATAAGAGCCAGAGCTTCCTAGAATTAAACTTTTTTCTGGAGACAACACTGACCCTATAGCTCTGATCCTTCCAGGCAGGGCTCTCACATGGACCACTGAACACTGCCCAGGGGTCCAGCTGGTGCTTCCATGTGGGATTTCTTGGCCTCCATGTCCTGGATCCTCATGCAGTCTGTGTGTCTGGCTGCATGTCTCAGTCTTTGCTATCAAACCAGGAGGGAAAACTGAGCTCTGACTGCAGTAACTGTCTGGGTCCATCACTGCTGCTGCCAAGCTCTGTTTTCTTTTTCTTTCTCTTTCTCTTTTTATTTTTTGTCCTGATTGGATGTTAAAATCGAAAATTGGAGACATTTAGCTAGGGTTTGGCTTTGACTAACACAGTCATAGTATCCTCTCAGAAATTCTATGGCAGGATCCTTCTGGGTGCATTATTTTAGCAGTGAGGAGCCTGTCTTTGTGGTCAAGGGTGAGTGAGCCATCACTGCTGAGGCTGAAGCACTCACTCATTGCCCCTGGCAGGTCCTGGAGAGGAGTCAGCAAGGTCTGGAGAAGCTCATTGCTGTGCCTACAAAGAGATCCAGGTCCTAATTTCTGGCTCTTCCAGTGATGACTTAAACCAAGTGCTAATCTCTGTACACTGTAGAGCTCTGGGCATTTTAACCCCTCTGTAATACAGTTATTTGTTTCTCTCTGTACACTCTTCTTTCTCCCATGAATGTAGTTCAGCTGCTCACATGCCACGTGTGCCAAGCAGACAGCTCCTGTCACCAGTCCTTTTTCCTTTGTTCAAGTCAGAATCCATTGAAAATATCACCTTCAATTTCAGAACTTTTTCTTTGGTGTGGGAGAGAGCATTCCCTTCCAAGAGGGAATTCAGTTCTCCCCTGAGAACTGACTCTTCCTACAGAACAAAGCAGCACCTCTCCCACTGCCCTGCTGGCATTTGCAGGCTGTAATTTACACTGATCATTTCAGGCACCGCAGGTATTTTTTTCTCTTTTTTTAGGTTTTGCACAGACACAACAGGAAGCAAGGCTGGGGCTGTGAGACAGCAGTGGGGAGGCAGTGGTGGGGTCAGGATTAGTTCCTCAGGGTCCCTGGGGTGCCTGCTCATGTGCAAGTACATGTGCTGTCTCTTCACTTCCCTGGTCTGGAGACCACTGATCATCTCCAGGTGTTCACCCTCTCCAGTGTTTCATATTGGAGACCACATGTGGAGTGTTTGGCTTCTTGTGGCCTCAGGGTCCAGCCTGGAAAATATCTGAAAGCTTCATCCTCAAGCCCAAAATGAGTTGGGATTTCTCCTGCTGCATCCCAGCCACCCACATGCTGTCCTGCATGTGGACCCCCTGCCATCCTCTCTGCTGGCCTGTTCCCAGGGGTGATCCCAGCTCTGCTCACGCACACATCCAGCCCATGCACCTCAGGAGTCCTGGGGTCACCTGGCAGCCCTTCTCAGCACCTCTGGACCTGCCTTGGTCCCGGAGAGCAGAGCTGTCAGTGCTGCAGGTGAGGGTCACCAATGCTGTGGATAACAGCATATGGATAATGCTTTTTTTTTGCTGTGATGGCAAATATCTCACCTGATTTGTTTCAGGGCTTCACTTGCCTTTTTTTATGACTGGCAGCTGATGTCACACTGGCAGCTGATGGCCCAGAACTAATGCATCTGGGACCTCCTGCCACTTCCAGCAGCAAAGTAGCCGAAACTGCTGAATTCCAACATTGTGAAATTAAATCCTATTAAGTTTCCACTCCCCTCATCCAGGATGAACTTCAGTTTCCCTGTTGGTGTTTGTCTTTCCCTGCCATGGCAGCCTTTCTCAAGTCTTTGTCCATCATCAGTATCTTTCTGTTTTTATGTCAACTTCTTCTCAATGTATTAATCCCAAAGCTAATCTGGGAGATATTTTTCTAGAAATCTGCCTTCTGCCCAGTATTTCTCATTTAAGTGCCACCTGCTTTCTTGTTGCTTGCGACCTTTACAGCTCACCTTCTAAATTTCATCCTCTCTGACTGAAGAGGATGAAATCCTTGTTTCCTGTGCACTGTTGTCTCTCTTGCCCTGTGTGTATCTGGGTGAGGATCTACCACATAGGCTTGATCTACAGAAACAACTTATTTACAGACAAGTTTGCATGGGTATGAGCTGTGTCTGGTTAGTGCCATGTTGATTTTCATTCTAAGTTATTTGAACCCACATGTTTTAATTGCTTTCTTTTCTTCAGACTGTTTTCTAAAGCCTGGGTAATGCTGATGTCAGCCTAGCAGGCTTGTTGCTGCCTGAATCTTGTCTCTAAGCCAAACTCTTCAATTCACACACTGGATTTGCTGTTGTGGTTGCAGAGAACCTCCCTCCTTTTTTAAGAGTCTGTGCAGCCAAAGTAGCATATTCTTTCACTTCTTCTTCCAGAAGTCTGGAACAGGCATGATCCAGTCTTTCCCTCCCCTCACACATGTCTGGCTGTCTTTGCAATCAGCTAGTACACCTAAATATTCGCAGCTTTAAAATCTATTCCCTTTTCCAAGGACAGCTGGCAAGACATTGAAGCCCCAGATCCTGCTGTGGTGTTGATGTCACACTGTAAGAGAGTGTCTTCAGCTGTGGTGGGACAGCACTGAAATCTGGGGTACAGGAGGAAAGAAAGGAAAAAGTGTGATCTCTTTTTAAGCTCCAAAAGAAAGTCTGAAAGCCCTTGTAGCACAGCAGACTCAAAAATGTCCCTGAGCTTCCTTTCAGGCTCATCTTAGTGATTTCTGCTCAGTGTCTCTGCCTTAGCACAGAGGCTTTGGTCTCGTGCTCCACATCACTCCTATTCCCTTGCCTCATACTTTGAAGATTTAAAGGACAAACGTGATACTTCCTTCTACCTGTGTCAGTGAAAAGCACTTTAGATTTGGATCACAGACATGCACTGTGTTGATACTTCTCACCCAAACAGAGATCCTGCAGTTGCCAAGGTTGGTGTTTTTCCCCCTTTAGAAAGTTGATATGCCTTGGCTGAGTGATGTCCCTGCTTTCAGATGCAATTGTGGCAATGCTAAATTTCCAAGGATTACCACTGCCTGTGGTGGAATCTGGGAGCCTCAGTAACAAGCTATAAAGTCAGGAGAAAATCCAAGATGTGAAGATCTTGGCAGCTCCTCCACGATGGAATATCCTGCTGTACTCAGGGCCATGGTGCCAAAATGCAACACAAACCATTAACTCACTCACATGATACTCCCTCCTCAACAGTCTCATTTATTTCAGTATTCCTTGGCCTTCCCAAACTTTTTGGGAGTCTCAGGGGCATTCCAGAGATTGGTAAACCAAAAATGGGACAGGGAATGGGATGCCTGGCTTGCTCTCAGCATGAATGAGTGGAATAGGAGGGATGTGTAAATTCCAGCCAGCATCTGGCAGCAGGGAGGGCTGGGACAGGAGTGTGTGAGCAGTGATGCTGCAGGTGCTGGGGCTGGTGAGCAGGGGGTGTCCACAGCTTGGGGTCACAGGGCAGGGCTGTGTTGGGTGTCAAAGGCTGATCGTAATGGGGTGGACTCCATTAAATCACTGTCTCCAGCCTGCTGCTGGCTCAGCCCTGGCCTGCCTACCACTGTGATCCCAGATGTTTTGGGGATGCTTTGGGTGCAGACAGCCTGGACTTGTCTCTGTTCACACACCTGCAGCTGCTCTGACCCAGCCTTATGGAGAAAGGACTCTCCATCCCATGGGACACTGCAGATGCTGCCCTCCTCATGCTGCATCTGCCCCAGGGCTTAACCCTGGCTCCAAAGCCACTATCCTGGCCCAGCCAGGATCCCAGCTGCTTTTCTCCTCGGGATGGTGCGTGTAGTGTGAGCAGACAGTTTCTGAGCGGGGAGACTTCCTGCAGTGGAGCCCTGTAGAAACCCAAAACCTGCTGCCAGGCCAGGCCTTGCTCTGGAGGGTTTGGCAGTGCCTGGGCAGGGATGGTGTCACCGCTTTGGAGCTCAGAGCTCAGGATGCAGCCAGTGCTGAGTGCTGGTGCCTTCCCCTGCCAGCTCAGCACTCCCAGCCTCCTCCAGCTGCACGGGAGCAGCCTGGCAGGGAACTTTTTTCCATTTTTTTTAATCTCTTCCTCTTTTTTCCTGGAACTCTGTACAGCAAGAGCATAGCAGGGATCCCAGGGGGTTTGCTGCTATCCAGAGAAGATGCCTTGTTCTCTGCCAGATCTTGCTCTGGGGAAGGGCTGGAGGAAATCCATTCTGCAACATTTCTGCTGGGGCTGTTGGCAGGAGCCCTGTGAAGTGCAGCAGCCACTGGCCAGGATGGTCCCTCTGAAGAAAAGAGGGCTGAATAGGTCAGAGCATGGCTGTGACCTGCCTGACCTCTGCTCCCTCCCTTCTTTGCTGCAGATTTGCCTTTTGTTGAGCCCAAAGAGCCTCCTACCAAGCCAGCACTCCTCCAGGGCTGTGACCTGACACTGCAGCAGGCACTGAAGCCGTTCCCTGGGACGTTTCCTCTCTGCCCTGTGCAGCACCAGCACGAGCTATTTGCATTTCTAACAGCCTTAAGTCAGCCTGAACCACCCAGGGTTTGCTTCTGTCCCCATGAGAAAGGTTCTGGCTGATGCACGTGTTAATCTCAAAAACAAACGCCTCCACATTGTTTGTACTAAATATAGGAGCAGTGTCTGCTGCAAGGCACTGCCAGCCCTCTGCAGGGTCACATCCAACAGGAGTTTATCAGCCCCAGCCCAAGGGGAAAGGGGCTCAAGTTCAGAGCTCTCTGTTTGCAGATGTGAGCTGCAGTGAGTGCAGTTTTCAAGGTCGATCTCATTCCCTGTCATTTGCAGAGGGCTGAGTCTGGAAATGTGAACCGGGGCTCCTCTGGGATGAGCATGTCAGCCCAGCACTGTACGTTGGACTTTCTGCTTATCTCTCACTGGCACAGATGCTATTTCACCCTCCTGTGGGGTAACTGATACAGAGCATTGAGGAAGAAACTGTACCTTCTTCTCTTGAGCCACATCTTGATCAATGCAGCGCTGCAGGAAGTGTCATTTCCACCGACGCGCAAGCGTACAGGCACTGCTGATGAAATTTTGTGAGGTCAGGCCGTCATTTCCTCCCTAATTACAGCTCCAGGAATGAATAATGTTTAGCTGAGACTCTGGTGACTCTGTGCTTTGGTGCAGTTTTCATTTAAGCAAAATGCAAGCATGTCGAAATGAACACAGGGTCTGGATTTTTCCTTCTGGTTATTTTGGTTGTACGGATGCCATCTGCGACTTGTGTAACAAATGTGGGGCTGTTTGGTGACGGTCAGTGAATGAAAAGATCCGGAGCCCCAAACTGTCATGCAAAAAGCTTCTGTTAGAAACCTTCATGTTGCCAGAAATGTCTAATGGCAGATGATTTTTCCAGGAACTTGGAGGACTGGAAGAGCCTCCCAGGCCACAGTCTTCTGAACAATATGTCCTATCTTCCCCTTCAGAAAAAAACCAAAATTCTCCATTTTAAAACTCATGGTGTGATTCCTTCTGTGGAAGCCAACTCCAGGGCTGCACAACCCCCATGGTTACAAACCTTGTAATGTGGAAATTGTCGTGGCATCCTCTGCCAGTGGAGAGAGTCAGAGCCAAGCAGCAGAGGGTGGGTGAGTGGTGGGAGAGCTGCTTGGAAGTGTTGCTGCAAGGGAGAGCCTGTGCCCCTGCCACGGCTGGCTCCATGTGTTGTGTTTGGGATATCCAGGCCTCATGGTTCTGCCCCCACTCTGCTGGAAACAGGTCCCTGAGGGCACCTCAGAGGCTGAGCTGAAGCAGATGCTTCCTAGCGTGGAAGGGGTTGCATCCCTAAATAATTTATGAGCACAAGAACTTGGGCAGCTGTCACTGATTGGGTTTCTGGTGCTGCACTTATAGCTGGCCACATCCAGCCTTGGGTTTGGTGCTGCTGCAAATGGACCTCCAAAATGAAACAGCTGATCTGCAGGGCAGGGAGGGCAAGGGCTGCCTGGGTGTCTGTCTGCAGCTTCAAACACCAGAGGAGATGCTGCTGGTTTAGAAGGGATGGAAAAAAATATAAAAAGCAAATAAGAACTTCAATTGATTTACTGGTCAGACAAATCACCTGATCAATTTGTGTGCTCCTGTTTGTGTCTCTGAGGCTGGAAGTGCAAGCCCTGAGCCTGTGGGGGCTCAGCACAGAGCTGCCAGTGTTGGATCTGCCCTTCATCTCTGCCAGGCACAGACCCAGTCTCACCCCTCACAGGGCTGTGGCAATGCTGGCAGGGTCCTGTCTCCTCTGGGTCATTCCCTCAAACAAACAGCCTGGACAAAGTGGCATTTCCCAAAAGCATGTGGATCAAACTTTACCTAGTTGTTCTTGAAATTGTAATTGTTACCTTTGTTTATAGTGTTTTATTTGATAAAAAATAGGTCTGGACCTTTTGAATCCTAACTGCAGATTTTGTTACAAAGTGGGAGGGAGGAGCATTGCTTGAGCATCACTTCCAGAGCAAAATGGGTTTGTCTCTTCTTGGGAGAGGTTGTCTTATCCCAGCTTGGGCATCTCAAGAGAAGGCAAGGGAAGCAGATCCTTCCAACCCCTCTGATTTTCCTCTCTCCTTTTTCAGTCTCTGAAGATCTGAGATCCACCTGGCAAGGCAAGGCTGGTCGCAGCCCACTCCAGGCCCTGTATGAGAGTGACCAGGTAAGGGGGCAGGGACAGAGAAATGCTGGGGTGAACATTGAGTGGGGCACTGAGTTCTGACCCTTTCTTCCACTTCTCTGGTGTGTGGGGCACTGTGCCAGCTCCAGCCACCCCCTGGGTCCTTGCAGCTGAACCTCTGACTGAGTCTAAAAGACAAGACCACACTGCTTGGGGGTGTAGCTTGATAAACACTGCTTATGGCCCTTGCTGGTACTTGGGTAAATGTTTTAATTACCAGTGGGATGAGCCATAGCTGGGCAAACCTGGGAGACTTTGCTGTCTGAACATTTCAAAGCCAACTCTGTGCCATCATAGTTGGGCAAGAGCTTCATTGCTGCCCTTCCTGAGCTAATAATTGGCAGATATTTCTGTGTTAGCTGCTATATGTACATGCACACACATAGGAATATGCACATATATATGTGTACATAGATATAGCTGGACTCAGCCATGGGGGATTTATAATCCTGGAACATCTCAGGCCTCTCCATCACTCTGAGCTGTGCCAGCTACACCTGCTGAGAAATGAGCAGCCAGGCACAGCCTGGGCAAAGGATCACTCCCCTCCAGGTGGGCTTAGTGGGTCCCTCCCTGTGCAGGAATCAGGGAATGTGTCCTGCTTGTCCCTCACAGTGGGGCTTGTGATCAGAGCTGTAAAATGTCTTTGTTTCTTTCTGCTGCATTTCCCCCCTGGGCAGGCAGTTTTCCCCTAATTCAGCCCCACTTCCCTTTGCAGAGGGATCTTCACCCACAACTTCCCTGCAGGAAGCCCTGTGGGAAACCACCCTCCAACGGGTGCCATGCCACGTGCCCAGCCACCAAACGTGCCCTGCATCTCCCTGTGTCCATGGGGCTGTCCTCTGCTGCAGCCCCAGGAGCAGAGGGCAGTGCTGGTGCCCCTCAGTGGGCTGCCATCCCTGCTGCCTCCCCATGCAGCCAGAGTCAGCTCTTCCCGCAGGTTTTGCTCTGTGTTAAGGTTGATGCTGTTATGTCTGTAAGCAGCCAAAGTACATTTGCTCTCTGAAAAATTACAAATATGGACTCCCTTGGCCGTGATGCCAGCAAAGCCTGACGCTGCTGGAATGTCGTGGTGCTATTTCCTTAAAAGTGATACTTAATTTCCCTGGCTTTTAAAGAGAAGGAAATGAAGGGAGCAATTTTGCTGTGAAATAACTGCAAGACATGCATTTATTCCAGTGGGCGGCTGCTGAAAAGTAGTCACATTTATTTGTTGCCATGCCTGCAGACAGTGTCTGTCTGTCCGTCTCTCTGCTCCAATAATTTTGAATTATGCAAATGCAGGGAAAAACACCTGAAAAAATCACATTATTAAAATACCTCTTTTCCTAAGCCCTTGCAAAAAAGGTTTTCCAGTTCTAAAAGCTGACTGGGAAGCTCCAAACAAAAGGAATTTCTGCTGAAAGGTTTGGCTGTGTTGCAAGGCAGCATGAGAATGCTTCTTCAGCTGTGGTTATAATCTCCCTAGGTGCTGTATTTTTTTTGTAACCTCATAGCCAGCAATGTCAGAGTCATACCTTGCTGGCAGTTAGCATCTGTTCACCTGAATTTCCTTTGTTTTGGCATTTTCCCTTATCATGTCTTTGTTAGAAGGAGTAAGGATGGGATGCTTTCTCCTGTCCCTGTTTCACATTACTGCCCATACAGGTTCCTGGAGAAAGTGGTCACTAAGGTGACCTGGATGAGGTTATTTCCTTTGTGGAAATAAGATCCAAAAGAGTCTTGAGTGTGGTTCATTCCTTGCAGAAGGAGCTGTTTGCCCAGGTGTTAGTGTCTCTCTGAGGATGACAGATCTGCTGGATCACCCACAGTTTGCTTTAGCAAATCCCAGCTCCTGGCAGGAGCTTTACAAGCACTTACAGCTGCCCCTCCAAACACCTTGTAAGCCCCCAGGGAGCAGTGAGGGAGCGCCTGAAGCCTGGCCAAGTGTCAGGATCTTTAGCTTGTCAGAGTGACTCCAAGAAGAGTTAGAAAGTCTCTTTACCCAGCCCAGAGCTTGAAGAAGGAGTCAGAGCTCCTCATTTCTTGGTATCAAGGTTGTTTATTGTATCTTGTCTGTAAAATTCTTTCTCCTGCCCTGCTGAGGTCCATCCAGCAAGACAGTTCCAGGCACTCTGCCTCCCCCCTGGGTGGTGTTATGTCTTTATACTAAAAACTACATGTACAATGTTTACAATTACTTTCCAATACCTATCACCTGTGTTAGACAGCTTCTACTCTAAACCAATCTTTAAGTGCCAACATCACAGCAGAAAATGGAGGCCAAGAAAAAGAAGAAGGAGAAAGGCTGGACATGCCCAGATCCCTCCATCTTGCCCCTCTGAGTCCCTATTCTAGAAACCCCAAAATCTACTTTTTCACGTGATAAATTCACTCTCATTCTACTTAATTTGTCATGGCTTGCAGATTTTCATCTAAGGTCAGTAACTTGCTCCACGGGTCATAGTCAAAACCACAGGGGCATCTTGGGCTCTGTGCCAAGGTCTCTGAGACCCCTGGCAGGGGTCTTGCCTGCTCAGGACAGCCAGAGGGATGTCCTGGGTTCTGACAGCCAGTGGTGTTCTTTAGCATCCCTGGGCAGCGGCAGCTCTCAGCAGCCATGCAGGCAGTAAGGCCTGCTCTCACCCTTCATTTGGAGTCGCCACAGCTGTGCAATGCAGAGCTGTTTGCTGTGGCACCCTCTGGCACTGGCAGGGCTGTTTGCAGCCCCAAAGTGGGAGCCACTCTGATGTTGGGAGGTGGTGGTCACTGCATGGCATAAAAGCCACAGCCCTGCAGGGTCAGGGCCACCCCCCAGGTTAGTGGGTGCTTGGTGCTGCTGTTCCCAGACGAGGCTGTTGAATGTTCCCAGCAATGAGGAACACAAAATTTCCCAACCCTTGTGAGCAAAGCCGGGACAGAGTGGGCAGGAGGAGGAGGGGACCTTCCCCTTCTGACTTCCTGGCAATGGTTTCCTTCCCCAGATGTTCTAATGACATTTCAGGATTTTTGGCGAAAACCATGACAGGAGAGGTCACGTCCCCAGATCTGTAAGGGGGTTTCAGCTGGGTCAGGGTTTAAGGGACTCTGGGCTTCTGGTAAGCCAGTGCAGCAGCTGCCAGCTCTTGATGTGAGGGTCCGAGGGGTTAAAGGACCATGTGTTGGTTGCTTGTCCCTGCGGCCAAAGCAAACTGTGACCAGAGCTGAGGCATCGGAGTGGCCTGTGTCCTGTCCCTCAGGAGAAGGAACCCAAAGCCCTCAGGAAGGGCATTGGCACTGCCTACTCAGCCTCTTGCTCCACTCCATCATACCTGCCACCCCACCTCATCTCCAGCTCCCCTCCTGCTCACCAGGCTTTGATCATCAGTGTTAGAGACCATTTCCATTTGCCTTTCCTTGGCAGAACATCCAGGCCATTTCCATCCAGCATCCCTGAATGTTCTGCTATGTTTCTGCCCTTGGCTGGGTGTTCACAGCAAGCACATGTGAGGCAGCAATGCCTCATTGCGGCAGGAGATATGCAGGGCCCTGTGCCAGCAAACAGGCTGTGCTTTCTGCCCCTGGGGCTGTGCTTTCTGCCCCTGGGGCTGTGCATCCCCCCAGACTAATGTGAGGGATAGCACATTAGCCCAGTGTGTGTGTGCTTTTAAAAAAACGCTCTGTTACTGACCCTCTCTGCACCACCCCTTCTTCCCTCACCCCCTTGGATTTTTCTCCTCATCCAGCTCCTCATCACCTTTTGTCCTTTCTTTTGATGCCAGCCTGTCCAAGGATTATGTGTACCAAACCAAGATGTGTTTAAAGTGAGTGCTGTCCCCAAAATCCCACATGGGTGACTGACCAGCCCAGCAAAGGGGAGGCAGTGGGGACAGTTGTGGACTGAGTGTTGTGTGTAGTCCACAGGGGAGGTAGTGGGGATAATTGTGGGCCGAGCGTTGCGTGTAGGCCACAATCAGCTTGGGCAAGCTGGTAACCATCTCTCTTGGGATTTTCCTCCCCAGTTTGAGCAGTCGTCCCTGCAGGCAGTTCACCAGCAGAGACGGGAGATGTTGAGCAACATCTGCAGCCGTTACACCCGCAAGCGGCGTCTCCTGCGGCCGGACGACTTGCGGCACTTGGTGGTGGACGACACACATGGGCTGCTCTACTGCTACGTGCCCAAAGTGGCCTGCACCAACTGGAAGCGGGTGATGATGGTCCTGACGGGGCAAGGCAAGTACCGGGACCCTCTGGAGATCCCCGCGCACGAGGCCCACGTGCCCTCCAACCTGCGCACGCTGTCCGAGTACAGCGTCGCCGAGATCAACGCCCGCCTGCGCACCTACCTCAAGTTCATCTTCGTGCGGGAGCCCTTGGAGCGCCTGGTCTCGGCCTACCGCAACAAGTTCACGCTCAGCTACAACACGGCCTTCCACAAGCGCTACGGCACCAAAATTGTGCGGCGGCACCGGCCGCAGCCCAGTCAGCGCGCCCTGGAGCGCGGCGACGACGTGCGCTTCGAGGAGTTCGTCTACTACCTGCTGGACCCCCGCACACAGCAGGAGGAGCCCTTCAACGAGCACTGGGAGCGCGTGCACTCCCTCTGCCACC
This sequence comes from Zonotrichia leucophrys gambelii, assembly GCF_028769735.1. Lineage (NCBI taxonomy): Eukaryota > Metazoa > Chordata > Aves > Passeriformes > Passerellidae > Zonotrichia > Zonotrichia leucophrys. The sequence continues at coordinate 10,100,721 of NC_088182.1, read as the reverse complement.
CCTGCATCATCCACTACGACGTGGTGGGCAAGTACGAGACCTTGGCCGAAGACGCCAAGTACATCCTGCAGCTGGTAGGGGCCGATGCCAGCGTCAAGTTCCCGGCTTCATCCAAGACCACCAGGACGACGGACGACATGACGGCCCAGTTCTTCCAGGACATTAGCCCCTTCTACCAAAGGAGACTCTTTAATTTATACAAAATGGACTACTTGCTGTTCAATTACTCCATCCCCTCGTACCTCCGCCTCCGGTGAGGCGGGGGCTGCGGGGGAGCAGTGAGGGAGAGCTGGATAACTCTCACCTTGCCATGATACCTCTCCTCCTGCCTTGAGCTCGTCTCTTGGTTGACTTCTTCCCCGTGCCCTTTTGTTAGGGTCTGCTCCACCTCCTGATGCCTTGTTCGTGCATGCTCTGGAGGAAGAACACTTCTCAATACACTGGGGCTGGAGCTTTTCCTTCCCTTTCCCTCCCAGCCTTCAGTATCTACCGGGAATGGTGGTGGGACTGGACGCTTCTTGCCTTGGTGGGGACTTTCTTGTAACTAAGAGACTCCTCTGTAGATCCAAATCTTGGGAAGGCTCCTTTTTTGGGCAGGATCCCTTCAGGTCTTTCTCCTCCTTACTGGGCTGTTTGGGGGCAGACATGGAGTCTCAGGGGTCAGAGGGGAGTGTATCAGAGACTTGCATAGAACCAGAAATAAAGCAATAATTTAATGTAACTTTTTCCTTTTATTTAAAATTGCTCCCACCTTTTCTTTTTGTCTTGTTCTCTTCTTGTCCTTCATGCCATCCCCTACTGAGGAGGTTATAACACAGAGAGGTGTGTTACTCTGGCCACATTTTTATCCCTGGAGGGATTTTTTGTTCCTCTCCTTCCACGTGTTCTCAGCTGGGGTTCAAAATTCTCCAAAGATAGAGAGGAAAGGCTTGCAGCAGGTCCTCAGCAGGTCTTTTCCCTGAACTACCACAGCAGAGTGCCTGTGTGTGCATGTCTCTGGATTTCTGGTCAAATCCATTAAATCCAGGCCCCCACACCTCCCATTTTTGAAAGCAGGTGACAGCAGTTGTGAAGCCATACAGAGTGTAGGGGTGCAGGTGTCTGCTCTGATGAAATCACACCATCCTCAGTGTCCTGCCCTGGCCCTGCTGGTCAGGCAGGGCCCTGCTGGCACTGCTGGCTTCTCTTCCCAGGACAGCATAAAGTTAGAAAAGTTATAAAGTGTTTGGGGGAACACTGGGCTGGGATGTGGGAGATTGCTGTGGTAATGGAGAGGTAATGTTGGACTGGGAGGCCAGAAAAGTCTGTGTGTTTGTGTGTGTGTATGTGTGAGAGAGAGGGAAAAATTGAGGATAAAAACAGGGAGAGAGACACCTAGAGGGAAACAGTCCTTTTCCTGGTTGCCTTTGGATAATCATTCCTTGAAGAAAGAACAGGGAGGAGGGAGTGAAACACAAAAGAAAATGACAAACCGAGCCCTAGGATTTTAAATTAAAGCCAGTCCATATTTCAGTTTTTCCTCTTTTCTGTTTGGCTTTGGCTTGCTGGCTGCCTTTGTAAATAAACACACTGGTAATAGATGCTGTGGAGTGTGTTCTGCTGGCTTGGCTGCAAACACTTGACTTATTAGTGCAATACAATGGGAGGTTTTATGAAACCACAGTGCTCTCAGTATCTGTAAAAAAATGGTGTTTCCATCTAACAACTTTCAGCTGTTATATCTTAACCTTTTTCCTCTCTGCCTCTGACTGGCATCTATATGCCGACACTCCCTCCTTGCTTGCTCCATTGGAGATTGGCTTTAGCAAAGCAATGAAAAAGAAAAGTAAATGAAACTGCTGGTGATGCTGGCAGTGTGACTGATTCTCCCAATCTGCACTGGAGATCTTGAAGAAATGGCCTTTCTCATGCTGTCTTGGTATCTCCCTGTCTAGCTGAAACACAAAACACAAAAACAGATTATATGATGCAACAAATTTCATCTGCAGCGTTCAGGCTTGGAGTGCATTCCTCCTGCTTTCTCAGGAGTCTTGTGCTCCCTGCTTAGAGCTGCCTCTGCTTGGAAAAATCATTCTTCAAGTCACTGCAAGATCTTTTCATCGCTTTTGGTCATGAATCATAATCTGGGGTCAGATGCAGGGTCATAAATGGATGGGGTTTTGGATGGTTTTTTGTTTTTATTTTTCCTAAATACTGTTCCCTGCCAGTATCTCTGAAGAGCTGATGGCACAGTGAGTGGCAGGGACAGAAACACTCCCAGCTGTGCTGTCTGTGGGTGTTTAGACGATATCTGGCTGGCTGGGAGCTGCTTTGGGCTTTCTTTGGTGTGAGAGTGAGGGAACAGATGCCTCTGGGCTTTGTTCTTCAGCCAGGTGGTTTCTAATCTTTCCTGGAACAGTGGCAATGGGGAGGTGTCCCCAGCTGTGAGTGGCTGTTCGACTGGCAGTCTGTCCTGGCATCCCCATCAGACCTGACCCACTGACCCATTGACCAGCCCAGACACACACCCATGGACCAAATGCAGCCCTGCAGCCTTGGTTGTGAGCTTTTGAAAGCAGGACCCTGTAAAGCTGTGTTTTGGGTAATTTAGAAATTGAACCTTTAGAAAACCCACCCTTGCGCTGCTTCTGTAAAATCCCCACAGACAACATCCACAATCCAAACCATTTAGGTCATACCCTTGGCTTGCTCTCTGCCTAAACCCAAAGCTTTCCAAAGGAAAACCTAATCATGCAAACACAAAAGGGGCACTTTGTATTTCTGAAACAAACACTTTCAGCCTGGGCTGGAGCTTTTTGGGACAGAAATCGCTAAGTCCATGCCAAGGCCAGATTGCTGGGACCGGGATTCCCCGGGGCCAGCTCTGAAATCGGGATGCTGCGGGACAGGGTCGGGATGCTGTGGGGTCAGGATGCTATGGGGCCGGGATGCTGCGGGGTCAGGATGCTGTGGGGTTAAGTTGCTGTGGGGCAGGTATGCTGTGGGGTCAGGATGCTATAGGGTCGGGATGCTGAAGGGTCAGGGTCAGGATGCTATAGGGTCAGGATGCTGTAGGGTCAGGATGCTGAGGGGTCGGGATGCTGTGGGATCAGGATGCTGTGGGGTCAGGGTGCTGTGGGGTCAGGATGCTGTGGGGTCAGGATGCCGTAGGGTCAGGATGCTGCTGGCAGCCGCCGCCCTCGCCTCAGGCTCGGTCCGACCCTTCCCGGCCCACGGAAAGCGCTGGAGGACGGGAGCAGGACGGAGCGAGGAGGACCCCGTGTGACCGGAGATCCCAACTACAGGCGGTGAAATTCCCTGTGCGGGTGCTGGGAACCATTTCTCTGGGGGCTCCCGGTTCGTTGGACTTTTCAGACTGTTTCACCGCATCCCTTTTTCTTTTTAGAGGAAGAAAACATCGAGGAGACCTGAGCCATAATGTGACTGGATTTGGTTTTCTCTTCCACTTGGAGGTGGGGATGTGGCACTGAAGAGAGGACCATGGCAGTAATGTCCCCCCAGCCCCCTGAAAGGGTCCCATCCTGGCCTCAGGCTGCAGAGCTTGGGGACAAGAGACTCTAAATGAGTCAGGCTGGTCCTGGAGTCTGGCCCAAGGCTGGTTTTGAACCCTTTGCAAGGCCCCCAAGGAGATACTGGGGAGCTCCCAAGGACACAAGAAACAAGAACAGCCTCACTTTGATGCATTCATGTGTGCACAAATATACAATGAAAATAATGATTATATTATAATGTATAATAGAATTACTGCTGGGTCAATCTACATATTATATACTGATTACTTTTGTGTATGGTTATAATACTTAATAGACATTTGGCTTATGTTTGTCTGCATATGTGTGCCTGTGCACCATCTCACTTATTATATAAACACTCAATACTCCCCGGCATAAAAGGGAGAGTACCTTTCCTTGCTGTTCTGTTGAGCTTTGCCACAGCCCAGCATGGCTCAGGAGTCAATGAGGAGCCAGCCCCTTCCTCCCAGTGCCTCCAGCAGCTCCAGCCTGGTGAGTGCTGAGCACTCTGCTGTGCTCTGGGTTTGCTGGGTTGTGCAGCTCCTGGCCCCATCCCTCATGGCCCACGTGAAGCTGTTGAGTTTCTCCTTCCAGTGGAACAAAATGGAGCTTCAGTGATTAGGAGGTTTCTTTCCAGACTTTCCTGTGCACCACAGATTGGGTTGTTTACCAGCTGGAGGATTAAAGAGACTGTCATTGAAGAGAAAAAAAACCCAAGTGTATTCAAGTATGTCTTGGAAGCAGTGTCTTCCTTGAAGGAGGCTTTTCAGACTTGCTGTGTTTGCTGGCTGGCACTTTGCTTGTCCCTGCTAAGGAAGCTCGATCTCACAGAGAGTTTCTGGAAAATTACTGTGTTAGGATGGAGGCAGTGAGTGGAAGCAGTCGGGGGAGAAAAATAAATTATTTGACTATCCCTGAAAACAAACCCCTGTTACCATCTTCATCTACAGATGGTGACTGCCCCGTCTTTGCCTGCAAAGAGAAACCAAGAATGCACCCAGGAATGGGGGAACCCCTGACTGACCTTCCTCCCCAAGGTGTTCATCTGGGATCTCCCCAAGGTTCATCTGGGATCTCCCCAGGGTCCCAGCAGCCACCCCAGCACCCCAACACCTGTGGTGGGCAGGCACTCACCCCCTCCCAAACTCCAGTGCTCTTCCTCAGCCCCACTCCACAACACTGACATGAACCTGAGATTTAATTGGGGCACAACTCGTGGTCAGGAGTGAACCTACCTGCACTGCTAATGCAGTGGGAAATAAAACCATGGGACACTAAAAATAATTATATATATTGTTTCACTGCCCACTACTAGAGTCTAGATCAGCTGGCTGATGGCTGCACAGCGTTCAAAACCAGCCAATCTCATTCTCTGCCAACACTCCACATTTTCCTTTATTCCCTCTAAAGGTTATAGCAAGGTAAGCCTTCCACAAGCATCTCACAGCACTGGGTGGGTTTCTCAGTCCAGGACCAGCACTGAGCCCAAAGGGGCAGCTCAGCAACCAAGGACTAAAGAGCAGCAAGAAAGAAACTCTCTTCTTCCACCTCCTCCTTTTTTGAGGCTATTGCTTGTTTGGGAGCTGTGAGGACTAAATACAAGTAAAAGTCACTGTTGGCTGAAACTGAGGTGCTGTGTCTGTGGCAGGGTGGGTCCAGCCCAGTGACAAGCTGGGCTCAGTAATGACACAGACACAGCAGCAGAGAAGCCAGGCCCACTGCTGGCAGTGATTTCCCTGCTGGGTTAGACAGAAATCCCTATGAAATGTCCCCACCCTGTCTGGGCTCTGCTACCCACACAAGTCTGCTCTGAAACTGAAATTTGTGGAGGAAAATGGAGTCAAACAACCCCATCCCTAAATCTTCTCTGGCCAAATTGCTCCAACACAACAACACAGCAATCATAAAGCCAGGTAGGGCCTGCTGTGATGTACTGAAAATTCTTAGAAGCTGAGGAGCCTGCAGGTATTTAAGCATCAAATTTCTGATTTTAAGGGAAGGGAGAGGATGCCTGGACAACTCAGGGGCTTCTGGCAACTGGTGCCACGGGACACAGCAGTGCTGCCCACTCACTGGAGGGGCTGGGGGTGCTTTCTTAGAGGAGCAAGTTCAGACAGAGTCACAGGAATGCTGATCCAAGCTGTGCTCTGGGGTTACATATCAGCTCTGTTAGCAAAGACCCTTTCTCATTTGCACAGACAAGAAAAAAAGAGGAAAGAGTAAACAGGCTGAGCAGCCAAATAACTAGCCTCTCACTGCCCTTATTAAAAAAAAAAAAAAAGGAGAAAAATCCCTTTTTATTGAAACCATTTCCTTTGGTTATATCATTTCTCTTGAGGCTGGAAGCAATTTTAAATCTTAAGTGCCTTTCTCTGCACTAAGCCCAGAGGCACAAGGCTGAAGCTTGGCTGCCCACCAAGGCGTGCCCTGGAGAGCAGCACATCTTGCTGTGCCCTCTGTCCTTGCCCCACAGCACCCCTGAGCCCCGGAGCCTCCTGCAGGGGGGAACCCCAATCCCAGCACATGGTACAGCATGGGTCACCTTGGCACAGCTGAGTGCCACAAGTAGGACACAGATGGCATCCATTACGTGTTCCCATCCCATCCTCTGTCAACAGTGACAACCACATTAAGCTGAGTCCTGCCCAGAAATCCCCCAGTGAAGGGACATGCCAGTGCCAGGGCTTTGCTGCAAGCACACAGCAGAGAAGCAGCTGTGCATTGGGCACTGGGGTTTGATGCCGGAGGAGTGTGATGGGGTCCCTTGCACCAGCCACTGGCTCCAGTCTAGGTCTTTTTCAGGATTGGAGGAAGCAGGGCCAAACCTGTGTTAATAAGAGAAAAGCAGAAGGAGTTTCACATGTTCAGGATCCTGTAGAGGGCTGGGGTGTCCCCAGCAGCTTGGCTTTAGCACCAGCCTCACCTGATTCACAAGACCAGCACAAGCACCAGAGAGAACCTCTCTGAGCTGGTGGGGACAATGCAGCAAGGAGGAGGAAAATGGTGCTGAGGAAGGAGGAGTCACTTGCCAGGCCTGCTCAAGCCAATGCCAAGTCTGAGCTATTAAAGCTTTGCAAAGTAAAGCACTAAGCTGAAGTTGTTAAAATATCTACATACACATCCTCTAAGGTGCCCCTCACACTGGGACTGGCAGTCAGAAGCTTTGCTTTCCCCACGGGCTGCAGCAGGGATCAAGCCACACCCAAGGCAGGGCAGTGTGTGCTGAACCCTCCCTGCTGTGCACAGCCTCTCCAGCTCAGCAGCACCAGGCAATTTGTCCTTCATGGCAAAAAAAAAAAAGAAGGGGAAACTTGGGGAAAGGGGCGGCTTTCCTCCCTCCTCAAAAAATAGCTTTTTTTTTTTTTTCCCAGGGAGTGCTTTCCCCATGCCTGGCAGCCCAGAGCTGCTCAGCTTTCACTGTTAGGGACCCTCAGCCATGTGTGGAACCCATGCGGGGGCCTCAGCTCTGCAGTGACACCAGCTCAGAGCTGGGAGCAATGAAACACCCAAGGCCAGCAGGCACTCAACACAGCTGAGGTTCAAGTGTTTTAGAGCTGGCCAGGTCCTTAAATAAGGCATCATGGGGGACTTGACCTCCCCTTTTCCCTTCTCCAACAAGAAGGTAGATAATTAATAAAGGTGAGGCCCAGTGACATTTTTCAAAGGTTTGATCCATCTCCTCAGCTCCTGACTCTTCAGCATCTTATTATCTGGAGGACTCGAGTGCTTCTTCAGTTTCAGTGAGAATTGGCTGCTTCCAGCCCCAGAAGCCTCTCTGATGGTAGCCTCCCTCAGATTGCCACCCTGGAGCAAGGACCCAAGGAGTCACTGGCCACAGCCTCGTGCCTGATCCTCACCCAGACCAACACAGGCAGCTCCTGGACTGATTCCAAAGCAATTGTTAAAGAGTGGATGGTGACTGTGGGACAGGCTTTAATTCTGACCTGAAACATATGGGTGTCAAAACATTCTTTGTTAGGAAACACTGATTTTCCTGAAACCCTATTAAAATTGTGTTGTCCAATCCTGAATGGATGAGAAAAAAACCAAGAAGTTCTACCTGACAAGTAAGTACTAAAACCAGGCAGAGTCGTGGCAAGAAAAATCAACCAGCAAATCCACAGCATTACTCTTTTTTTTTTACCCACTTTATTTATGTGTGTGTTTCTATAAACATTTGAACTACTGGACATTTCATAAACCGTAAAAACAAACCTTCCTGCCCCTAAAATGCAACATAACCAGCTTTTTGGTCAGAGACCAGGGATGCTGGCAGGGCAGGTAGGTGGTATCCCTAGATAACCTCCACTGGGCATGAGCCAGCAGCTCACTGCCTCAGATATTGAGCTCTGACCTGGTTGCTCTGCTACTCCAGGAGCAGGAGAAAAGTGGGGTGAATAAAGAATTTCCCTTGGTGGAAAGTCAGAGGATGGAGGGGCTGCAGCATCCCCTGGCAGGATCAGACACAGTGACCTGGGCAGGCTCTGGAGCAGCCTCAGGGCTGTCTCAGTGCTGGGGATTGACACCATGGCCCAAATGCTCCTTCCTCCCTTCTTCTTTTCCGTCCTCCCCAGTGGCCCAACTGCTCCTTGTTGCCCTGTTTGCAGGTGTGAGCAGGGGGTGCTCCTTCAATCCGCTTTGCTCCCCTCTGAGGGCAGGAGTTTGTGGGTGCTGATTGCTGGGGCTGGCTGTAAGGCACGGTGGGGAGGGCAGGGGGTGGGCAGGGTGGCAGGGGGGGCCCAGCCCAGCCAGGTGAGCCAGCACAGAGTGCCAGGCATTCACTGGAGGGGGGCACCGTGTCACAGCAGGGGCGAGAGCAGCACAGGCACTCTCAGTTGCCCAGGTTCATGTCTGTGCCATGGATGAGCCACACCAGGCGGAAGCAGATGGCCAGGAACCCAGTGCCCAGCAGGTCCCCCAGGGCTGTGAGGTAGGGGATGGAGAAATTGTCTGGGTCCAGAGCCTTCCTCCACATCAGGCGCACGAGCAGGTCGGCCACGTAGAGCAGGATCCCCACCTGGGAGGGGAAACAGAGAGAAGGAGACAGACAAACCCTGGGCCCAGAGCCAAAGGGAGCTGCCATGGCCAGGGAACCAGAGCTAACGGGGTCACTGAGCATGCACAGCTTCCCAGAGAGCTGGGGTTCCTCTCTGGAATGGGATGGGATGGGATGGGATGGGATGGGATGGGATGGGATGGGATGGGATGGGATGGGATGGGAGGGGATGGACGGGACGGGATGGACGAGACGGGATGGACGAGACGGGATGGACAAGATGGCATGGCATGGCATGGCATGGCATGGCATGGCATGGCATGGCATGGCATGGCATGGCATGGCATGGCATGGCATGGCATGGGTGTAGCTGGCTCCTACCCTATCACATAACCCACAGCCCTCTGCTGCCAGCCCCAAGTGCAAAGACCCTGCCTGAACTGCTCACCAGCACTGCCTGCCCAAACCAGAGCCTGGCCACACCAAAAGCATCTCCCAAAGGTACAATTTCTATCCCTGTGCCTTCAGCAGGAGTGCTCCCACTCACTCCACCAGATGAAGGTTTCTGTGAATATGCAGGCAACCCCAAAGGACAAGTTCGTAGCCAGGGTTTTTTTTCTTCATCCTTTTTTTTCCATTAGAAATTCAGATCATGTCTACTTTGTTTTTCCTAAAAGTCTCAGTGGACAACTGGAGTTTGAGGCAGTTTTTACATCAAAGCCATCCCAAGCAGAACTGACATGATAAAAAAAAAAAATTTTTTTTTTCATCTCAACAGTTTAAAAATCTTTGTTGTGATTTCTTTTAATTCTTATTTCATTCCCAATTCTGATAAACAGATGGCAGAAAAAAATATTTTGGTTAAAGATTAAAGACTGTCTAGTTAATTGAATTAAGAAGGGAGAGAGAATTTGCACCCCACATCTGTGGTCCCTCCATGGGAGACCACAGCACATCAGGAACCAAAGCCTGAGGCAGCATTTCTAAAGGTGAAAACTGCAAGCTGGGTTGGGAGAAAGGGAGGAGGAGAGATGGGGGAAGTAAATTAAATAACAGAATCACAGAAACTACAGCTGGCTGGAAACTCGAGAGTTTTACATAGATCATTTGTCTTCCTCAATTCAGGATCAAATACATCCACATCTTTCCTGATGGAAAATTTGTTGAACTTGTACTAAACAACATCTCACAAATGGAGATGCCACACTCCAAGCAATCAATCCCACAGCTTTTTCCCCCCATTTTTGTTTTTCCCAAGGCCTAACATAAATCTGCCTTTTTCCATTTGAAATCCATGATTTCATGTTTCCTCCCCTAATGACCACATAGCAAATATTATTCTGTCCCTTCCTACAGAAATTTGGCAGTTTAAAGGCTGTTAACCAGACTTTCCCCAAGTCTCTCTACTTTGGACTAGTTAATCCCAAACTTTCCCTCCAACCCTTTTTCTTTCTGCCTTTCTTTATAAAGGATAACAGAGGGGAAAAAGGGCCAGGCTGAGTATGCCCTCCTCCACTGGCCTCCATGGGAATCTTTTGGGGTCAGTGCTGTTGCTGGGATGCTGCTCTTTGTGCTGTCATTTATTCTTGCATTTTCATGCCTGGCTTTGGTTGAGGAGTTACCTCCATGCATAAAGAGAAGAATAAATATTTTCCTTTAAACTGTGGCTGTGCTTCTGGGCTTAGGGCTGTGCAAAGGTCGAGGAAAACTGATTGTTTACACACACAAGGAATTCACCCTCAGACACAAGGCTGCTTGTAAGGCAAAGTGAGAGTCAGCCACCTCATCATGCAAATCAATGAATCACTCATTTAAAAGGGCAAGTGAAGTCAGAGCCTCTGTGAGTTCAGGCAACAGCCACATGCATTTCTGAGTGAGAAAAATAAAGTTTACAGAGCAGGAAAAGCAGAACAAATCAGATGATCTGCTCATTGCCTACCAGGAGCTTTCACTTCTGAAGACTAACTGCTCAAGGCCTGGGCTTCCCCTTTGTTTTTTGCCCACATGGCCCTGCCCAGAGCGATTCCCTAGGTTTTCACCATAAAATGTGACAGTGGTTTCCAAAATGGGTGGGGAAAACTGCTGGCTGCTGTTCACTGCTTTTCACCTTGCTGGGGGTAACTAGTGGCAGCCTGGAAATATTTGCAGCTTAGAGACCCAAGGAGTGAACATTCTAAAGCAAGGTACTTCTTGCTAAGTGTGTCTCTGCACACTTACTGCAGCTCAGTGGATGTTGAGAAGTTTTTCCTCCTCTCACCCTAAAGCACAGCTGTGCTCATGTGGGAAACTAGAGCCTGGCAATTTGGGTGCAGCATTACAGGAGCTACAGAATGCACATGATTCTTGGCAGAAGCACACCTGAAATGGCAGGAAGCAGAGGCTGCTGCTGCTGAATGTTTTACTGTGACTCCTTTTAAACCTGGAGAATGCTGGTTTTGTGTTATCTGATAGACTCCTTTTGGGTGGGAGTTTGGGGTTTACCTGCAGCAGAGCAGCAGTCAGGTAGAACATCACAAAGGTGAAGGACAGGGATGTGTGGCCCCCCTGCAGCAGGTGGATAGTGTAGAGAAACACCAGGTGCCCTGGGATGACCAGCAGGAACAGCACTCGGGCTGACTTGGAATTCACCCCTGCAGAGACAGAGACAGAAACAGGGGTAACAGCAGCTGGGAGGACAGGACACAGTGAATATTTTAATGCATAAACCCTCCACCAACCCCATTGCTAATGCCTTCTCTAGATCACACAAACACAGGCAGCATCTGCAGGATCAGCCCAGCAGCTTTGTCTAGCACTGGAACTGCATGCCAAAGGCTTTGTGCTCCGTGCTGATCCACTGTGGTTCTTGCAAACCCTGCTCTGTGATTCTTGCAAACACTCCTCTGTGATTCTTGCAAACACTCCTCTCAGCTGCTCTCTGCCTCCCACAACTTCTGCTCTGCCTCACTGCAACAGATTTTCCCAGTTTATAGTTTGATCTAGCACTAACTCTCAACCTAACAGGGAAAATCAAGAGGAACTCTATAAAGACAACAGACCCAAAATTGAGTTTTGCTGATTCTTAAGTATTTCCAGTGCTGAAGGTAGAGGAATTGCTGATATTCAGCAAGATTATGGTCTATTCACTGCTCTGTCCACAGGTGATGGCTGTAGGCTGGCCATTAAAATGACTTTCTGTTAGATCAAATCTAAGATTCTTTTTCAATTACTTTCCTTAGTGCTCCCTGAAGGCCACTTTCTTTGCATGCCACTGAGCAAATATGCCTTAAGCCTTTTTTTTCATGCTGCCCACTGCAAGGATGCTTCCTCTCTGATCTGAGTTTTCTCTGAGAGAGGGAAAAATTCTGCCTTTGAAACCCAGGCAGTGCTTCACCACAGAGGCTTGGGAAAGGAGCCGCCTGTGAGGACAGAGAGACACCAAGGGCTCAGGGTGTACCTGATGAGAAGAACGTGGTGCATGGGTTGGGCCAGTTCTGCCTCATCTTGTATGGCAAAACTCCAGGCATGCTCCAGAAGTGCAGGAATGTAGAAATTCGGCTGGCTTGGATGGCAACCAGATTCCCTCCAACACCTGTGAGGACAAAAACACAGAAAACCTGGAAACCACGTTCACTACAGCAGGAAACAGGATTCCAAAACCCAGCCTAGGGTGAGTCAATCTGCATTCACTGAGAGCAGCAGTGAGGGAAAGAGCAAACCTGACCCCTGCATCCCTAGGGGTGCTGCACTATTCACATTTCAGGAACAGCTCCTGAAAATCAGGAAGGCTCCAAAAATTATGTTCCTCTGACTGCTGGCTGAAAACATTTTCCCTTTCTCCCCAGCACTGGATGTGGCCTCTGGAGATGATGAAATTGCACCTGTCTGTGAGCAACACCTGGGGAAAGCAGTGCAGAGGATGCTCATGGCCACTTCTTGGATTTACTCATTCAGAGAAATACTATTGTATGAAAGACAACAAAACATCACAGAGAGTGATTATATGACTGTCTGAAGGTACCTAACACACTTGTTCAATGAGAAGGAATCATGAGGATGAATTAGAACCCAAAAATGTTAGCTAATTAAAGTAAATTAATTAATTCCAGGCTGATTAATTGCAGCAAACATGAAAAAGCAGCTATAGAGGGAAAATTATCTATGGAACAAACTTCCACCACCCTAAGTATTTTCAGGGTGGAAATGCCACAGAAAAGATAAGGGTGAGCCAGATGCTACAGGCTTCTCATGCCTTCCCTTCCTTGGAGAAGAAATCATCATTAAATATGAGATTTCCCAGATGGGAATCAAAGTGAAAATATTCAGGCTGTCTCTGCAGCTGAAGATGGACCTGTCTGAGCCATGCACTGCCAGGCTTTGCACAGGCAGAGTGAAGAGCTTTGAGGGTGGCACAAGGCCCTAGGAGCCTGGGTTTCCCTTGGAATGGGCCTGTCCTACAAGAATGTTATAATAGCAGAAAATTAAGCTAGTGGATCTTCAGTGATACCAGGATCCCCAGCAGTTTGTGCTGATAGGTGTGTGCATAAAAGTACTGTGAATATAAAATATAAATAAATATTAATATAAATGCACACAAAATATGTTGAGATATATATATTAAAAATCCAATTATATCCAATTCATGCATGTAATCTTTATGTATATATAAAGATATATATTTAGCTCATGCACATATCAATATAAAAAAAATAAGTAATGTAAATATAAATATAAGTATAAATGTACACACAAAATATATTGAGATATATACATAAAAGTCCAATTACATCCAATCCATGCATATAATCTTTACATATATATAAAGATATATATTTATCTCATGCATACAAAAATTACAAATATAAATATAAATGAATATGCACACAAAATGTTTATATATATATATATATACCCAATTATATCCAATCCATGCATATAATCTCTCAGATTCATACACATGTATAATCTTATTATATTACTAGTTATCAACATTCTGTATAGGAGATGATTGCACCACACAAATCACTGAGTGGAGGGAAGGAAACAAGGGGAAATGGATTTATTGAGACATCCCAGTAGGTTTGATTTTATGAAAAGTGTCAATGTAGCTCTCAGAGATGCTGTTAACCTTTTTGCACAGCTCTGTCCTCGCTGCTGTTTTGCTCCAGAGACATTTCAAAACATAAACAGGAACATGATGGGGACCAGTAGCTTCACTTCCACTCATGATGGGAGCAGGGAATTGAACACTGATCTCTGTGTAGGGGCAATGGTGGATGCCAGAAGCCTTGGGAGGAAGGAGAGGTATAAATAAAAGCATGCATAGAACCTCCATGTCCAACCTACCATTAATCACAGGTGTGAAAACTGCCATGCCTTCAAAGTTTGGGTCAGTCACAGTTTTGTCCAGGATGAGCCCACCAATGCTGTTAAAAAAAGGACAGCAAATGAGGTCGGACCAATCTTTTCCCAGGGCAATTCCCACACTGAAAACAGTACCCTGCCATGGGTTACTGCATCTTCCCCACTGCCAGATTGGACTGCTCACCATGCACTCCTTTACAGCTCAGCTTCCACCAACAGAAAACATTATAGATTTTGTTAACGGCATAATGATTCATAAGGATCTCCTTGCCCACCCCCAAGCAAAACTGGTAGTGGTTAGAAAAGCATTATCATCCTCCCACAAAGTTTTGTTACCCTTCTATACTGGACTTAGCAGTTTTTTAAAATTCTCTTCCAGATCTCAGTTTGTACCACAGGAAGAAGGAACTCCCTGGCTCTACATTTACCAGTATTTTCTCTTTACAGCTGGATAAGAATGAGGTTGAAGCCTGACAATCTGTGATGATCAAAGCCTGTCAATTTGTGATGATCATTATCTGTGCTTTCAATTTGCTGGCTTTCACCCATGTGGTGCCTGGATGTGTGAGTGAGACTCAGAATGATTTGCTTTTCCCAGTCCTTTGGGGGCTCCTTATCAGCTGTCTCGCAAATAAGGGAGACAGACTGAAACCCTTTGGCACAGTTTGTATCTCCTTTATGCAGGACTGAGAAGGACCAGAGGCAATTAAAAAAAAAATTGAGAATCTTCTCTGGCAAGAGGTGTGGAAATCCAGAGCACTGGGAATATTTCTGTGTCTGCTCTGGGGTGCCCTGACCCCCAGAGGAGCACTAACTTTGACTCTCATTCATGGAGAAAGTTGCCTAGACTTCAAGATAGACTGGAATCCACAAAAGTGTGGAATAGATTATAGAGACCAGTGTAGGTCTATCACTTGGTGAGAAATTTAGGTTTTGGGATTTTTAGTATGTTGTGGATGGAAGAAAGATGGAGGGCACAGGGTGTCGTCCTGGGTTTCTTCTTCATCCTCCTTCTTCATGGGTTTGGGTGGCATTTCGTAATTGGGCAGAAAAGTCCATATTGGGGGCTCTTTGAGATCAATTATTGGGTTAAAAGGGAAAATAATCCAGGTGTTAATTCTTAATTGGATAGTTTAGTCTTAAAAGATCTTGTAACAAGAGATTGTTGGCCATCTTGTAACTTGCTGCTGAACTCACAGTAGGGAGACTGTTTTACTGATAACAAATAATAAACACCTGAATCCCAACACGAATTACTGTTTCAAGTGCCTTCAATCCAGACCCAGAAAAACTGACAAGTGGTACCCCCACAAAGAGGATATTCTGCAGCAGGAGAAGGGGCTGCAGCTGGCACACAGCACTACAAACTGTACAGACTCAGAAGAGAGTCTGTTGGAGAGTCACCAATGGCTGAGAAGCTCAGGGCAAACCCCCTGCTGCTGTCCCTGGCAGTGTCCCCTTGGTGTCCCTCTGAGCGAGCCCAGGTGTGTGCAGGGTGCTCACAGGGTGGGAGCTGTGCCTCCCTTACCTGCTGATGCTCATGGCAACAATGACCGGCTGCCAGCCGGACTTCAGCACTTCAGCCAGGGAAGGACTTTGCTTGGCAATGGCAACCCAGAGAGGGATCATGACAATGAACACAGCACAGATCAGAGGAGAAAGGTACTTCACATCTGGCAGGGAAAAGAAATGTTGAATTAAATTAAACCGTAGCTTCACTGGTTGCCAAAATCGTAATGCACAAAGATGGGAAGAAATGCAGCAGGATTCTTGCTCCAACTGAGTTACGTTAGAGGAAAAAATCACATGAAGCAGGATAGTCCTCACAAAACCACCTCATTCCACCACAGAAATCCATAATTAATCCCTGAAATTCACTGCTAGAGGATGCAGTTTGAAAATCAGCAGGATTCAAAGCAAGCTATATTTGAAGACGAACAACTCTCCAATTTCATCTCCAACTAAGAAATATAAAAAGTTACAAAATTTCTGGCTTCAGGGTGCAAATCAAACAGCAGGGCAAGGGGGAAACTCCTGTGTGGAAGCTGTACCCCACTCAGGGCAGACACCTCATACCTTCACCTAAAACAAGAGGTAAGAGGCACTTTAGGAGGGGAGCTAGCAGAATTGCTGAGCAGCTGGTCTGCTCTATAGGAACAAATGTTCTCTGGCACATATCAGCCAGTTCAGATCTGGGGTTTTCTTTTGTGCTAGCTTGCATGTGTTTCCATTAGGTGCTTTTTCCATTCAGCAGAGGCATAGCCTTGGATCTTTAGAAGCAAAGAAATTAAAAAATAAGATGTGCAGCACTAAAAGAAAATAAACATGACTCAGAAGCATGAGAAACACCTTCGAGCAATGGGGCTGATGCCAGCCCTTTTGATACAAAAATGCTTCTTCAACAAAGCTCTCCATCTGGTCTCTGAGCTGGGGCCAAAGGCAGTGGGATGTAATGCTGGCTTTGCAGGTAATCTGGGAGATGAAGCAGCTCCAAGTGTGCATTTTTAACAACACCACTGCCAGGGCCTTGGGCTACCTGGATGAGACAGCACTGACGTGATGGCATCTGCTGGGAGTGAAAGGCTCTCACACAAAGAGGTGCAACTCCTCATGAGAGGCTTCAATGGCACTGAAATGCATCTCCACTGAGTTTTGTCACTGCACTTCACCCCCTGGAGTCATCCAGGACAGGTGGGTTGTCTGACAGACTCAGCTGCTGAACTGGGTCTCTTACCCACACCATGTGTTGTTTTGAGCAATAAATTCCTTCTTAAATAAAGCAGGCACAGAGTACTGGAGTTGATCAAACCTTATCAGAGCCCACAGAAAGGCTCCTGGTGGGATGAATGCTCTTCAGGCTCCACATTCCAGTTCTGCTACATTCTCTCACAGGCAGCCCATACCAAGCTGAAACCCTTTGGCACAGTTTCTATCTCCTTTATGCAGGACTGAGAAGAACCAGAGCCAATTAAAAAAAAATAAATAGAGAATCTTCTCTGGCAAGAGGATATTCTGCAGAAGGAGAAGGTGCTGCATCAGGTGGCACACAGTACTTCAAACTTCACAGGCTCATCAGTATTTTTGATGGATACATACACATTTTGGTAGGACCCAGAAGTTTTTAGAGTGTGACCTGCACCTTATTACACACTGGGCAGGGAAATGGATTTGTTCAAGCACCATCAGCAGTGCCGTCCTTCTACCTGCTTCACTTCATGCTCCCAACGACTTGGTGTCTGTGTGCTGACAATTTTCCATCTCAAAAAGCTCTTCAAACTACTCTGGCAACCCTAGAAATGCTCTCTGGTCACAGCCACAGGGGTTATCATGCTGTTCTGCCCTGTGCTCCCTGGGAGATATTATCTGAGGCTCAGCAACTGAAAGACAGATTAGCTTTACAGAGGCAGGTGCAATGGCATCATGGAAAAATCCTATTAAAAAAAAGCGCGCCTCTGAAGCTCAAGGAGGACAGGATGGAAGCAATTCATAGGCCTCTCCCTGCAGTGTGGGCTCCTTCACTCCCTCACTTGTGCTTGCACATGGAATGAGTTATGCAAACTGAGAACAGCTGCCTCATGCTTCTGCTCAGTCTGGAGCAACAGTTTGGGTTTCAAATGGAATTGAGTTTGCTGCATCTTTTTATTTTCCCATTTCTGTTCTAGCTTAGGCTCACAGTAAATAGCCCAACACTTTAAAAGCAACAGATATATCACCAATGTTTTGAACTTCTGAGGGTCATCAGGTGCCCAAGCCTTTGGCAAACAGCAGCACAGCCAACCCCAGACCACAGCTCCTACTCGGAGTCCTGCAGGCACAAAACACTGCAGGCTACCTCCCTCCAACTGAGTATCTTGTTCATCCATGGCTCTCCATGTGAGAGGATACAAGAATATTTCACTAGTGCCAAACCCCTGGAATTGCTTGTGAAGCAGGAGCTGCTGTTACCCATCCATGCACAGGAAGGAGTTCTGCTGGCTAGTGACAGATCGAGGAACAGAGTCAGTGTCACATATGTCAGCCTCCTGTTCCAAAGCTGCACAATACATGTTGGTCATTTCTTTGACAAATCCCACTTGTGTTTACTAGGCTCTGCCTTCCAGTTTGTTACTAAAAGACAGTCTGGAAAAAGCCTCTTTGTCGTTTTTCTACCCCAGTGACATGACAGCCTCCATTCTGAATCATGCCAGAAATGCTGGGGCAGCCTGCAGTAATTTCAGAAGGATTTGTGAGCTCCCTTGCTGAGCTGCAGCTCCCTGCTGAACACTGTACCTATGTATTTGAAGAGTGTGCTGCTGATTCCTGCCAGGAGGGAAAGGGTTATCAAATCTCCCAGGCTTGCTGCTATGGGTGTGGCGACATTGTCTGGGTTGATCCCAACTTTCCTGGCTCCAATGATCACACCAATCATCACCAGACCTAGAGAAGACACAGAGCAGGCATCAGAGAGAGCATTTGGCTGTGTTTTACCCCAGAGCTGCTGCTCTGGGTCAGGATGTGGGGGTCTAAGAGAAGCAAGAAGCAAGAAACACGATACCCACAACAGCACCGTGCAGCTGGAGACTGGGCACCCCCAGGAATTTGTCCTTTTGTTTTCACCAACCTGAAGTGCACGACTCTGTCCTTATAAACTGCACCAAGGGCCCAGAGGCACACAGGCAAATTCCAGGGATCAAAGCAGACACCAGCAGGCAGCTCAAATGTAGAAGCTCCCCTCCTGAGCAGCCTAATCTTTGCTGCCTTGAAGCAGGAGCAGGCACGAAGCACACTCATAGATAAGCACACAGCAGGCATGCAGCAGCCTCTTGGTGCCATCCCCTCCTCTGGATTCCACAGCACAAAGATATTTTCCATATTAGACTGAAATTTCTCAAAGTTTGAACCACCAAGGAGCAATGAGCTGCCTTACAGTGGCCTGCATTTCAGCCCAGCCATCAGACTCAGCCCTCATGTCCCAGAGCCTTTGGGGCTGCTTTAAATTGCTTTGGGTGGATATTGATGCTGTGAGCAGTCCCAGAGTCAAGGGGTTATGGTGGCTGCCCACATCTCTTCCCTTGTCCTCTGAGGTGCACCTGGAATATTGAGCTGCTTTTCAGCACTGCTGGGGAGAAGAGAGGTTTTACTTGCCCAAGTTTAGGAGCACAAACCCCAAACCCTGGTGAACATGTGGGAATCCCTCAGTGTGACCATGTTCACAGGGGTCTAAGGAAGAGGGAAGAGACAAGGATCTGACTCCATGTTTCAGAAGGCTTGATTTATTATTTTATGATATATATTATATTAAAACTATACTAAAAGAATAGAAGAAAGGATTTCATCAGAAGGCTAGATAAGCTAAGAATAGAAAAAAAAGAATGAATAACAAAGGCTTGTGTCTCGGACAGAGTCTGAGCCAGCTGACTGTGATTGGCCATTAATTAGAAACAACTCTATGAGACCAATCCCAGATGCACCTGTCGCATTCCACAGCAGCAGATAACTATGGTTTACATTTTGTTCTTGAGGTGTCTCAGCTTCCCAGGAGGAAAAATCCTAAGGAAAGGAT
The DNA here is from genome assembly GCF_028769735.1 of Zonotrichia leucophrys gambelii. NCBI lineage: Eukaryota > Metazoa > Chordata > Aves > Passeriformes > Passerellidae > Zonotrichia > Zonotrichia leucophrys. Next base: position 10,081,328 of record NC_088182.1, on the reverse strand, counting down.
TTTTCAGAAAATATCATGGCTACACCTCAGCTATCAGATCTCTCACAGCAATGTGGAAGAAGCACCTGGAATAAGCTAACTAGCAAAGGCAGCCTTGAGACAAGGGACTAGACATCCCTTCAAAGTCCTTCTGTGGCTGACAGGCTGCACTGAAAGAAGCCCAAGAAACGGTGATTCCCTCCAGCCCAAGAAATGGTGATTTCCTCCAGCTCACAGCCTCCCTGTGCCTGTCTACAGCCCCTCCAAAGCTGAGCATGCAGAGGAGCATCAGTTCTACCCCAAGAAATGTTCATCTTCCCTGGTACAACATCCCTTAGACAAAAACACATCCTCACACAATGTGACATTTCCACAGCAGCCCTCCCAGACAGCCACACTCCCTCCCCTCAGCACAGCTCATGCTGCTCCCCTCCCTGGCCATAAAAGCAGCAGCTTCAGCCACACACAGGCTGCCTGTGACATGTCCAGGGAAAAATCTGATGTCAAACCTGAGAGAGCACAGCAGCAAAGCCTCTCTGTGCCCCACCAAGCAAGGAGATTGCAGGGAAGAGCAATGAAGGCTGAGCTGCTGTTGTTTAACAACTGCCTCATCCCACGTTTTCCACCAAAGGCATCTCCAATCACCCTCTGACTCCAGCTTCAGGATATGCAGTTGTTCTAACTTGTCCCTTTCATTTAGAGAACTTGCAGCATCCTTTGTGCCAGCTGCTCTATTCAGGGTACCATGCTGCCCTCGTATGGCAGACCCACAAACTGGAGAGCTTCAAACCACTCCGAACAGCTCAGCCCATCCCATTCCCCTGGAAGGGGAAGAGCCAGGGGAGAGAAGTGCCTGGTTCAGCTCACAGCAGGCAGACTGCAGGGCTGCCCACAGGTGTGGGGTGACCCATCTCGAGTGTGGATTTGTCAGCTACCAGACCCTCAATCCCTGGGTGACATTATTTCACCTTCACTGGAAAAGGGACAGCATGGATGGCTTGTGTGACACCCCAGAGACACAGAGTGGGGGTGTTTCTGCAGCCAGGCACAGCTTGGGGCACTTTTCCTGTGCCAGGTGAAGCACACTTTGATTGCTGCCTGTGGATGCTGAGAACAACAGACCATGGGGGAAGAGAAGCACAAGCAGCATGCAGAGAGGATGAAAGCAGCAGCCACAGTTCCCTGCAGCCCTCTCCCTCTGCCACACCAGAGGGATGCCAGCTGGGCCTCCCTGGTGGCACAGGGACAGCTCATCCCCCACCTGGGTGCTGCGTGGTGGATCTGAGGAGGCAGAAGCACTCACCAAGGGAAAGGGCAGCAATGAAGGCCGTGGTGACACTGCTGGCACACAGCACAGCAGCCTGGCTCAGCTCCACAGACCCCTTGGAGATGGCTCCCAGGATCACAGCAGCCACAGCAGCCAGCAGCCCCACCACAGTGGCCTGGACCTGGGGAGCAAAGGACAGCTGGTGAACACTCACCCCCATCTGCTCCTGGCAGCCCTGGCCCCACCACTGCAGCTCTGCCACAGCCTGCAGGGCAAAGCCTGGCACTGATGAAGATTGTTTGGGTATTTAAACAGCATCCCTGCAAGGCTCCGCTAGATCAAAAATAGAAATCCCGACAAAGTTTGCAGAAAATCTCTGGGGGTCTGCAAATGGCAGATAACACTTCAGCAAAGGACACAGAGTCCAGCAGCAAGTGCATAGCCCTGGTCAAGACAAAAATGGACTCCCCATCAGCTCTGCACTCCTGGGAGGCTTGGAGCTGTGCAGGGAGATAAGGGAAAGCACACAGGCACAGGCTGCCAGCCCTGAGCTCTTGCCATGTGCAAACTCCAGGCTGGCTCCTGGATTTTAACAAGCAGAAGAATTGCCTTTGCAGGAGGGAATTTCTCCATCTCTCCCCTCCTGCCCAAGGCTGATTCCCAAACAGTGCCAGTGAATGACAGGCTTTATCCAGGGGCTGCTGTGAAACGGGGATTGTGCCACAGCTCCTGTGCAAAAGGAGTTTTTATTAGTTCAGTTTGTCCACAAAGGCAGTGAATGTCCAGATGTGTTTTACAGCTAAACTACAAGCTCTGGGCCACACAGAGCTTTACTGGAGGTCAAGTCCTGGCTCTGCTTCGCTGTGTTGAGGATTCCTGACCCAAATCACCAACTCTGCATTCAGCACTGCTGGAACAGATGCTGCTGGTCTGCAACAGAGCAAGAGAAAAGAGACTTCTGCATCTCCCAGCTGAAGTGACTCACCTGGATAAGGGCTAGGTTGCAGGTGGCCATTTTCCATTGCTTCTGGGCATCATCCATCTGTCCAGTGTTAGCCTAGGAGTCAAGAGAGATACCCTGAAAGCTGTTCCTGTGGTACAGGTGGCTGCTGAAGGCAGTTTCACCTGCTCCCTGGGGGAAAGGGGCTGTCAGAGAGAGGCAAATGCAGGCCAACATCTCCCTGCAGCCTTCCCTGCACCTCTTTCTTGACATTTTTCCACCAGCCCAGTGTCCCAGGGGCATCAGAGGCTCACACACTGGAGGTGCAGAGGTGTTGCAGGGCACCCAGCTAAAAGTGAAGTGGGCATATCCAACACAGCCCACACAGACCAAAAGCTGAAAAAATTAAACCATTTTTTGTCCTTTGTTCTCCCTAAATTCCTCTAGTAAGCTACAATTTCTCCTGAGGCATAAAAAAAAAAAAGACCAAAGTAAACAAAATTGCTTAGGGAGATAGAAGAGATCAAACACAGAGCAGCAAAAGCTGCTGCAGGTTCCAAGAAGCCTCAGTCTGCTCCTCCCAGGGTAGGATTTCTGGAAAGCCCTCAAGGATCAATACCCACAGCAAAGCAATCCAGCACTGGAGCTGACAGCTGTGCAGCCCTGGCTGTGTCTCCTTCATGTGTCACAGGGCCCCAAATATCAGCAAGTGGCCACCCAGGGATTAATTCACCTTCAAAGTGCAGATGGAAATTCTCTGTTCCAGTTACAAAATGAGGGCAAACACATTATTTTAATGTTCATACCCCACTAGTTTCTAGTTAGCAGAAAAGGGCATCTCTCATACACAGCGTGATTATATAAATGAAGAATCTCCTGATGCCTCCTGCTAATCACCCCCCTCCCACAATTAACCAGCCTGTTAACACTCACAGCAGTGGAGAGCCTAGATGCCAGTGTCATCTCCAGATTTCCCTTCAGGCCAACCAGGGCAGGAACCAGGATGAAAACTTCTGTGATGGTCCGGAACACATCCCAGTGCTGCAAGGAAACAGAGGCAGCGACCTCAGCCTGTGGTGCTGCATCCCAGGGCCTTGTCCCAGCACCTCCAGGTGTCCTGGGCACACAGGGACAGATGCTGCCCTGATCCATTTCATGTTTTGCATTTTGGGAGGGAAGGAGGAATTTTCGGCTTGCAGTATTCTTTCTCATCTCGTGCACAACAAAGCACTGCCCTAATGGAGAAGGATCTTTCTTTCTGGGGGCAACAGAAGATTTTGGAAACCCATAAATTAAAACATTTAAATTCTGGAAACCTATAAACTGAAACCTTTAAAGTTTGGAAACCCATAAAATAAAATCTCTTTAGCACCAGCCAAGACCAATGTTAAAAGTAATTAAGGTTCACAAACCAAAGTAAATAAAGCATGTTCTCCATCCTTTGCACTGACACTAGAACCTCTGTGACTAGCACCTAGGAACCTCTACTGCCATCCAAACTCATGAGAACAAAACCAAAGATGTAGGAAATGATCTCACAAGAAGAAGTTGTGTTTTGTCTTTTCTTACCAAACTTCAAGTCAAGCATCTAAGACTGCTGGGGGGAAGGAAAGAGATTTTTGTATCTCTTCTCCACAGGCAGTTCCTAAATCTTCCTGTTACCAAGCACATTCTTGGTACAGCTGGAAAAAGGTTTTGAATTAAGATATCTCATGAGCCAAACTGCTGAGCCAATATCTTCACTGTTGTTGCTCCTCTGAAGCTGAACTCTGCAAAGGTGTTGAACCAGCTGCAACACCAGGGACAATCTGAAAACTTAACAAACTTTGTTGACTGAGATGTCATCTCTAATTTTTGTACCACACAGTGCCTTGGAATAGAGTTCATCCCTCCTCTGTGCATTCAAGGGTGTTGGCAAAGCCCTGCTGTGGCCAGAGAGGTTTAAATCAGGATGGATCCCAGGATGGGGACACTCAGCATGAAGGAAAAGTAACGAACCCAACATCTAAGAGAGAATACAAGGAAGAAAGGGTGGCTGCAATGAATCACATCAAAGGTCCATCTAACCCATCCTTAGCTCTGCCAATAATCCATTTTGGGTGTGTAAAACAAGAATCTACAAAAATGACAGGTTAATGGGAAAACTCTCCTGTGTATTTTCCAGACTCTGACTATCTCCACAGGGTCCTGAGCTCCTGGGGGTTCTCTGCACATTTCCCAGTGCTGAAAGGTTTTCTCTTTCAGGTGCTCATCCAAACTCCCCCCTCCAAGCCATGTGCCATCCTGTGGCACAGATTTTCATAGTTTAGCTGCACATCACATGAAGATCCATTTGTTCATTCTTTCCATCTTGCTGCTGGCTGGTACCCATGGTGGTCCTGAATTCTGGCACTGGAGGACAAAACAAACCAGCACATCCCTACCCACCTTTTTCACATCCGCTGGGATTCTATAAACCCGAATATCCAGGTGGCTGGACAGACTCAACAAATGATGACACATTCAGCTGCCAGCCTGTTGGAAATATATACAGGGTGTAATAATAAACACCTGTATAGAGGTGTTTTTCTCTGGCTGTGCCATGGGAAGCTGTGGGAAGGTGGTGGTGTCTGTCTCACAGCTTCCTTCTCAGTCAGGATGGATGAAATTGGGGCTAAGCCAGTCCTGAGCATCAGGTGGAACAAGGCACCTCAGAAGTGCAGATAACAGGCAGAACGTTACTATCAATAAAAAAAGGCATTTTTCCTGGCAGTGGTGGAACAGGCACGTTTCAAAATGGGCAAGGTATGTTACTGTTGCATAAACAACTAACAACACAAAAATTATCCCCTTATTTGGCACACTACAGTTTTGTTTATATTTGTTAACATGGAACTTTACCTGAGAAAAGCTAGGGGTGGACATTTCTTTTAAAGATTCATATCCCCCTCTCTGCTCTCTCTTTAATTAAGAATAAAGATCCAAACACATCTTTGACACCTTCAAAAGAAAGAGGACAAAACACAGGCTCCACAGTCACAATGTAAAACTCCCAATCGTTTAAAGCACAGAGGCATGCAGAAATTCGTACTTGAGACCTTGCATATTTTGCACATAAAAAGACATAAATAGAAAGCAATAGAAAAACTCGACTGTTTGTATTTTCTGTGCATGCCACCTTTGGGAAATACAACTTTGGTATATCTAGGTAAGCTCCAATCCTTGTGACATAATAGATTTTGCAGGTCTCAGGCCATCAAAACACAAGTTTCAGCATATGAGGTATGATTTTTGGGACTCTGCCTTACATATAATTACACCTGAAAGCTCTGAACAATTAATAATCACACAACTGTACTAATAATAAAAAAAAAGCTGATTTAATTGCCTCTATTTGAGTCTCATTAGTGACTCACTGAGAGCCTAAGGGAAGATTCTTAACGATTTATACTACAACAGCCAGGGCTCCATTGTGTTAGTGACTGCAGGAATACAGAATAAACAGATGATGCCTGTGCCATCAACTGGCAGGGCTGTCAGCTGGAGGAGGGGCTGAGGGGGCAGTTTGGAGCCATGCAGGCAGGAAACTACCTGAATGAAGACACCTGGACAAAGCCTAGGAAATGTCTGTCCTTTGAGACAAAAACTGGCCTAGAAAGAACAAAAACATTCCATGCAAACCCACTCAGGCAGACACAGAGCCAGAAAGAGACTCTTTCCCACTTCACATTTTCACAATGGAGTTCCAGCCCTAAAACTCAGCTCTGAAGAAGCTTGATTAATAATTGGTTAATAAAAAATTCCATGTTCTACCCAAAGCAGCTGGATCTGCTCGTGGGGTCCCTCAGAAGAAGGGAGGTTATTTATCATGGATGCTCTGAGCCAGCCCCCAGCCTCAGTGCAGCCCCCCCATGTCACAAATGTCTTTTATGAAAAATCCTTTCTTTAGTATTTTTTCTCCTGAGAAGCTGAGAGGCCTCAGGAACAAAATGTGAACAATGGTTATCTGCTGCTGTGGAATGCAACAGGTGCATCTGGGATTGGTCTCATAGAGTCGTTTCTAATTAATGGCCAATCACAGTCAGCTGTGAGACAGAGAGTCCAAGCCACAAGCCTTTGTTATCATTCTCTCTTTTTCTATTCTTAGCTAGCCTTCTGATGAAATCCATTCTTCTGTTCTTTTAGTATAGTTTTAATATAATACGTATCATAAAATAATAAATCAAACCTTCTAAAACATGGAGTCAGATCCTCATCTCTTCCCTCATCCTCGGACCCCTGTGAACACCATCACACCCCCAGCCTCAATGCAGCCCCCCAGCCTCAGTGCAGCCCCCCAGCAGCTCCCCACACTGTCCCCACAGACCCAGCCTGTTCTGTTGCCTCCCCAGGACATCCATCTCCCATCCATCCATCTTCCATCCATCTCCCATGGCAGCAGCTCAGAAGCCTCAGAGGTTTTACACTACTCTGAACAAGTCAACAGAAATATCAAAATATCCTAGAGTACAAAATGCAAGCCAATTCAAAATCCTTTTCAAAGTTAATCATCTCATGGGCTTTTGTCAACAAAGGACAGAGATATCTTCAGTCTGTGACTTTTCTTTGGACTGTGTCCCACTCCAGTGGCATGGAAAGGGAAAATGAAAGGGAAGCTTTCCTCCTGAATTCTCTGGTTGGAAATCTGATCAGCCAGCTTCAATCTGATTCTTCACTTTACTGTAAAAAAGTGGGCCAAACACTGGCAGGGCCCTGCAAGGTCTCCAGCAGTGCCAGCCAGCCCAGAATCCAGATGGACCAGCAGCCAAGGACCACTGGAACAGAGGCAGAAATGACCAGAAAGAAAAGCCTGTGCCTTGCTATCAGCGCTGCAGAGAGACTGCATCATCTGCACACACAGGAAGGGAAAATGGCAAACATCTTCTTTGGGCATCCTTTTCCTGCAGCATGGGAGACCAAGGTCTGAACCTTAGAGTCAACTGGGCTGGGTAAATTGCTTCTGTTGATTTTTCTCTCAAACAATAACAGTTCCTGGTTTCATCCCAGAGCAGATCAGAAACTGCTAAAATCCTGAGAAGTTTGACAGGATACAAATGAGCAATTTACACTTTGTTCTCTTTACAGCAATATGAGCCCTGCAAAAGACAGCATCAGCTGGACTCACAGCACAGAACCAAGTTATTTCAAGATATTTTGAATGTAATAAAAGAAGGGCAGTAGGATTAAACTCAGTATTATCTATGCTCTAGATACCATCCTTAAGCTTGCCCATATATCTCCCTGTCCAAGGCAAACAGAGTTTCCTAAGAATGTTTTGCAGTCACTAGGGTAAGACATTCCTTAGCCAGAAGAACCACTAGAAAATGGGCAAACCACAGACTCCTGGACTTGAAAAACCTGTAGTTTCAGTATGTGAGCCCTCATGCCTGGCAATATGAGTCTCATGGTACCTGGCCTCAAGCAAACAAACTCAGTGTCAGGTTTTAGTTGGACAAAACTGTGAGTTTCCATCTCTCACACTTGCAGGAAGTTGAAAATCAACAGCTCAAAGACAAGCACAGAACAATATCCCAAACCTTTAAAGGCTGACATCTCTGCATTTTCCCAGCTACTGGTTTTGTTTTTAGCTGTGGGGTTGTTGCTACCATGGCAGCTCACCTCACTAACATCTCCCCTGTGCCATTTGTGACTCTCAATGCACTGGCCGCCCTTCTCTGTGAGCTGAACCCATGGACTGACCATTTCTATTTCAACATACTTCACCAGAATATACACTTCCTGTGGTCGTGGTTTACACCTGACCCCATTTCTATGAGTCAAGTGAGCAAATACACAAACTAGATTGCACATTGTCATTTAAAGGACAGGTGCAAGGTATGCATACACGGCCTGTGTTTCCCATCAGTCTGGATACAGCTACATTTTTGAACACAGTTCAGCTCTTAGCAAGTGAATTGATTTCTTCTATACAAAGACCTGTTCACTCCAAGGTATAGAGTGGGTATGTGCTGTGTCCTTCTCCTTCTTTGAGACAAATGCTAACTATCAACATAACATCTTGGGGGTAGTTTGAGAACTTCTGTAATGCTGCAAGACAGGTCTGTGCCTAAGCACAGCACAAGGTGGAGATGACAAACACAGCCCAGATAGAGCCTGTGCCACTCCAGTTAACCCTTCCTGGATATTCCTTGTGCCCCCTTTAGTTCAACCTCTCTGCCTTCTTTGTTTCTTCCAGTGCAAGAAAAAAACCAAGCAAGGTATTGTCTTTCCAAACATTCAAGTACCCATATTTAGCTCCTCCCGTGGTATTAATGCCAGAGAATCCAATGTACTCCAGTGAGCTCAGAGTGTAGGATTTATCCTTGGGAAACTCTGCCAGACTTTTGATTTGTAAATCCACCAGCATGAGATGCCCAAACGAGATCAAATTTTGCATTTCTATTTGTGCCACCAGCACAAAGGAAACACAGATGGGACAGATCCTGGTTGGGGGCACAATGGTGCAAATGCTGCAGCACTCCCTGGCAGCCAGGGGAAGTCATTCTGAATTTATACCCACCTCAGGAACTGCCCAAGAAGCACCCAGTTTGTAGGCAAGGCTAATCATTTCATGGTGGCATACCTCTCATCACACTATCTAAATGATTTCTAGACCAAAGATTATATTAGGTTGTTTGCAAAGAACTGAAAGCATGAACTTGCCTCTAAGTAAAACAGGTAGTTAATAACAACCCTGACCTAGATCTCCTTATCAGCAGCTTTTGAAGGAAAGAAACGATATCATGCAACAGGGGAATATGCTGCAGCCTGATCCAGTTGCTTCACAGGAGTTTTATCAAAGTATTCAGCTCCGCAGAGAAAAGGGAGCACCCTGTCTATCACACCCAGAGCAGTGCCAGGCAGACATCTGACAACCCACACCACAAGGAACCCAGCTACTGATCTAAAGGAGGTGGATGGTGTCCCTCCAGCACAGAAAAAGCCTACAGCCATACTGCTGACTGGCTGCTAGGAGCACACTCATTAAAAACAAACAACTCAAATGCTCAAGGTCAGAGCCTAAGCCCACCCTCTCACTACAGGTTGCCTAATTACAGGTACCTACTTGAACAACATCCATCAAGAGGCCAGCAGCTACCATTCCCAAGCCAGCCAGGAGGAATGGCACAAAAATCTGGGAGGCAATGGAGAAGGATGTCTCTGGGAGAAATCCACTGGCTGACCTGGTCAGCTTGCAGGTGAAACCTCTCAGCTTCTTGCCATGGAAGCACAGTTCCAGCTGTAACTGGGTGACCACCATGGTCACACACTGTTACCCCATGCTCAGCAGGAAAATGGAGAGAGATCAGGACATGACACAGATCCTCTCTGCAGCTCTCTCCAAAGCCAGAAGGAATGTTTTTCCTCAAACTACAGCAACGATGCCAAATTCCTTTAGTTTCTTCTCCTCCTAGGAGCACGTCCAGACGATTGCAGCAAGGGTATCCTCCAAAATTGGTTCAGCTGGGTTGAGCCCAGGTGGCAGCAAACTCGATGGACACAATTTCTCTGATTTATATCCAGGGGGGAATTAAAAAAGAGAAGAGAAGATTGTAGAGATGCTTGTGGACGAATAGAAACGAGCCCACACCCCATTCAGCTCCCACCACTTCGGTAAAAACCAGTAAGACCTGCTCAGGCTACAGCACTGAAAGAGTAACAAGTCACACAAGAATCCCTCAGCGTGCTCAAACACACTGGTGTCCTTTCTCCTCGGGTTACATTTCTTGTCAGAGCGCGGCGCGCGTTCGCTACCAGGGTTTAATGTGTAAGCTGCTGCCAACAACCAGCCCGGCTCCTCGCTCCCACCACAGGCTCTGCTGAACTTTCCTCGCTGTCCCGAGGCCGAGGAGGTGGGGAATTACCAACCACAATCCATGCTGCACTTCTCCAAGGTGAAGAAAGGTCAAGCAGAGCAGGAGCCCACGCTTCTCTCAGCTGACGGCGGCGTTACGCAGGTCCTGTCCCCAGGCAGGTGACACAGCTGAGCCGGCTGGTGACACAGGATCTGCCCTCCTAGACCCCAACCCCAGGCAGGTGACACAGCTGAGCCGGCTGGTGACACAGGATCTGCCCTCCTAGACCTCGGCCCCTCGTGTCCGCTCCATGGTCTCGGTGGGACAGAACAATCGGGCTGTGCCAGCTGTACCTCTGAATGACTGGCTCTCACGGGGAAAAAAAGTTCAGAGAAGCAGCCAATAAGCTTCAAAAGCGAGTACCCTTATCTGCTGTCATCACTTCAACTTTCTGCTAGTTTGCAGAGGCCGAGATAAGAGTCCTAGCCCAGCTCATTTAAGGTAGCTCCATAATCTCTCTGCACGACAGACAAGGGAGAGAAAAGGCGCGCTGTGAGCTGGTCACCCTTCCTGCTCTGAAGTGAAACATGCTGCTCCTGCATGCTCCTGGGAAGTACTGTCTGAAAAAGGGGGTCTCACCCAGAGCTTCATGGTTAAGGAGCCTATACAAGGTCAAAAATCACAGCTGCACCTGCTACATATGGCCAAAAAAATTTGTATCCTGCTCCATAAATGCTTCAGCTCAAAGTCAGGCATGTAGGGAAAAGAGTCATGGTATTATGCCTAGGCTCCTTTCTAATAATTATTTTGGGCAAACTAATTGAATCAGAGGGTCAAAAAGGTTTTAAAACCACCTTTTAGGATGGATCAAGCCCTTCCCTCTCATTCCCTGCAGAGAGGAAAAGGCTAATGGCTTGTGGACTCTGTCCTTGTGACAGGGTCCCCAGCACTGCGGGGGAGTTGGAGAGAACACGACATGCTCGCAGCTAATTTGGGAACTGAGGGAGCTCTCGGCCATTCAGGCAGTGTTTCTTTGGTCTGAGCTCACAGCAGCTGAGGTGACAGAGCAGAACTTCCTGGAAGCAAGGCAGAAAACACATGGAGCTGCAGGGGCTCTGTCCTTCGCTGCTTTCTAGGCTGTTATTTTGGTACAGCCCCTGAAACCTTCTCCACTCCCAGCTGGTGTGTACAGTGTCTCCACCACCTAACAATGGTCCAGTTAGCTGAAAGCTAACAGGAGAGCACATTTCAGCTAATCTAACTGGAAAAAAAGTTCCACAATATCTGGAAGAGCCAGGTTAATAAAAATCCTGTAATAACCACACATGACCCAACCTCTTTATACCAGCTGGGAAGAGAGAAATGACAGTATGAAGGCCCAGTTCTAGTTTACCATTGACAGAGGCTTCAAGGAAATAAAAGACAATTTCTGGACAAAACTTCTGGACAAAAAAATAAGTTTTCCAGTTCTAATAATGTGCCTACCTAGTCCCATATGTCACTGTATCAGCTAAGTGGATTGATGACAGGCAGAAGCACTAATGTAAAGGAAATATCAATGAGACTGAATGACTCAAATGACATTAAAAAACACAGCAGCAACACATCCTGTACTAAAGCATCAGCCTGACAGGGTTTATGAGTTTATCACGCTCCATCTCTCTCCTTTTAAGCAAGCACCATAAAAAGCCCTCAACCGATAAATCAGTATGCAGAGAGGTAATTGGTTCAGGTGACCCATGTGTGTACACTGGGACATTTTATTATGCATTTAAGGAGCCTCTGATAAAGAGCCACACCATATTTATCAGTAGGGAGATGCATCTCTTTTTCCTGGCAAAGAAATATACCTTATTTGTCCAGACAACATGCATCAGGTGTGAGAAGAAAGAGAGCATTGCTCAACAGTGGGAAAAGGATTGTAGTCTCCAGAATTGGCACAATTGCTTCTGACTAACAATAATCTGGTATTATGGGATGTATCCAACTTCCAAAGTGTAAATTTGTGACTGGTATTCATGTGGATCCATGGTGCAAGAAGCAATCACAGAAAAGACACGAGACCAGAGAGAATTGATATTATTTCTAATACATGAACTGGAAGCCTGGAGACTAGCTAGCGAAAAAACTAAAAAAAAACCCCAACAGCTCATGGCTGTGCCACTCAAGATGGCAAAACCTGGAGAGGTGCACTGCTGCCCAGCTCTGCACACAGATACATCCTCCTGTTGCCAGCTAGCCAACAAGCAGCACTGCCTTGGAGGAGCCAAAGCAGAAACAGCCTCTTGGGTGAGTCCTGACCCTGACTTAGATCCCCCATCCACTGGCACAGTGCAAACATCAGAACAGACAGACAGCAAGTGTCTGAGAGCACAGTTTCATCCCTACCTTGTCATCCCTGCAAAGGAGACACAGAAATGCCAGGATGCTCTCACAGTGTGGCAGTGCTGGCAGCACTGTTCCAGCACCACGGGCTCACAGGAGAACCTGATGGTGCTGTCCAGGGACTGCACATCCCAGCTGCTCCAGCACCACCACCCCTGACTCTGGGAGCTCTCTGCTGCACCAAGCAGTGAATTCCTGTTTCTAACCTTGCTCTTCTCCTCCCCACTTTAGGAAAGGGCAGAGAAGAGAACTTTTGTGGAGAGATGGAAGGCGGCAGATGGAGAGTGCCTGGGGCCCAGGGACTTCAGAAACAACAGCAGCAGCCAGGCAAAGGCCAGGCCTGGCTCAGGAAGGAAGGGCAGCAGCAAGTGCTTGCTGAGATGTGCTCAGGCAGTCCATGGTATTCACAAACAGCCGCTGTGCTCATTGCCAAAAGCCACGTTTCCTATGACATGTTGCATGGGTTGGTTTCCCATACTTTAAGCACTGCTATGATGGCTTTTAGTGAGCTCTGTATTTGCAAAAACAGAAAACAGACTTTTGCAGTTGCAGAGGAGAATGAGTCTGCCTCACATTCTGTTCATATTAGTGGCTCAGCTCCTCCTAGGAAAAAAAACATTGAAGAAAAAGTCCTCCTCCAACATCACAAACCCATCTGCAATTAATTTCACACTTTAACAACTCACAGTAGGAAGAAACACACATTTAATGTCAGAGATCCTTTGGAACATGCAGCTCTAGAAAGTCTAAAAAATAAAAACAGAAGTGGCTGCTCAGTGTTCAAGGCTCTTGGGAATGATGTCTAAGGAGACAAAAAGTAGTTTGACAGTGGGTTCTGCATTTGCCTGGTGTTCTGTGATCTGACTAGACATTCTGCTGGGTATCAAGTACAAGCTGAGGTCAGTTAAGGATACTGTGTCACTCCTAAGCCTTTATAGCTCTTCTAGCTCAGGGAGATCAGCCCTGGGTTAATGACAAAGGAACACAGCTCCACATTTATGAAAGTTGTCAGTGTAAGCACTGAAGCTTCTGTGTCCCTCTATCAGATAGGTCAGGGTAGTTTGACCTCACTAGTTAGTCAAATAACAAGGTTAACAGAAAGGCAGGCTGCTAGAGGAACCCAGAGTGCAAAGGCATGGCAATTTATATCAGCTTTAAACTGTCTAAAATTAGGTGCTGATTATTTCCTTAAAGGTCTGTATTGCTGCACCACAGGAGGAAAGGTCTCATCCTGATCCCCAAAGTCAGAAATGGGACCTAAGGAATTCAAGTCTTCTGCTGTGAGGCCTTAGAAAAGGATGTGGTGCACAGGCAGGGCTGAGCTGTTGTGGGAAATGTTAACAGTGCTGGGCTGGCTGATGCCTTGTGCAGGACTGTCCAGAGCTACATCCCTGAGTGATGTCACCTCTGTGTGTGCTGCAGGAAAGCACTGTGCCACCCCAGGCTGTGCCCACCCACCCTCTTCCCAGCACCAAGGGGACATCTCTGCATATTCCTGATCACTAATCAATTAGGAGTTCACATTCCTAATCATCCTTATGTACTCTTTAGTACCGTGTTCTCTTTTTTATCCAGAGGAGGAAAGGCACCAGAAAAGCACCACATGCCTCTTGAGAGCTGCACACAACAGCTGACTTTGAGGGACATGCTGGCATAGGAAACTGCTGCAAATCCTCCCTTACTGTGCCATTCCCAGAGCACATCCCCTGCCAGTGAAGAAAAGTCCCCCACTCATCCCACAGCAGGTATGTCAGATGAGCTTCTTCCCCTTACCTGAACATAATCCAAAACCATGCCTGCCAAGACCATTCCCAGCCCAGCCAGGAGGTATGGCAGGAGCACTTGCAGGCAGATTGAGATTGCTGACTCTTCCTGTGCCTTTGCCATGGCTGCTTTCTCCTCAGCCAGCAGCTTCTGCTGTGCCTGCAGAGAGACATCCTCTGGCTCCTGGCTGCCAAGCCTGCTCTCCCTGTGTTTACCCTTGCTCTTTCCTCTGTGCCGGGGTCGCTCTCCATTCCTGGACCTGCCCTCTTTCCTCCTCTGCCGAGCTTCCTCACCCTTCATGGTGGCTTTCTTGGATCACAGTTTTTCTGAAAAACAAAGTCAGAAACAAGGAGATAACAAAAAGAATTATTAGGTGGGCGAGAGACAGGAAATTCTTTGGCATTGTGTGCAGTCCTTTAACCTGAAGGCAAACTATCACTCGCTCCCCAAACCCAGGATGCTCTGCTGGCCTCAATACTAGTACTTAGTTTACCTTCAACTTTGTACAGTGTGGAACCAATCTCCCTTTGTGTAGTAGCATCCCTTCCAAGGCCTGTGTTCATGCTGCAGTGCTTGCTGTGCATCCTGGCTGCTCCCCTGAGAATGCCCAGAAGAACAGTGCTGCACATGGCCTGAACTCTTGACCCACCAGCTCTCACACTGGGAGTCACAAAGAACTTATGAGCCCAGCAGAATCCAACCCTTTTCAGGACCTGACTCCTGGCCAAGAAATGGGAGCAGCTGACTTCCTTATATCCTAGCATCCCATAGCCCAGCAAAGGACCAGCATCCAGGTGTGTACTATGCTTACTACATAGCTGTCCACCACTCCTCAGTAACAAGACAATTCTTTGATCTTTGTGCTAATCTGGATACTTTTCCTTCCTTTTGTGCCTTAGTTGACAGACATGCACTACATGACTCATCCATCCACAGAGAAGTTGCCACGACCCCACAGCATCTCACAAGAAAAAATAAACATGCAACATCCTAACCAATAGCCCTTTTGCTGCCATCAAATCTCCTTTCTTGATGGAGCTGTCACTCACACTGCTGGCCCAGGCAGTGCCCCAAGTCTTTCACCCATCACCTCCTGCCAGCCAGCCCTCATCGGGATTAACCTCTGCCAGATGTTCCCTGATGTTCTCATTTTCAGGATGGAACACCCCGAGGCCCCGCGCTATCCCAGGCAGGACCAGCCCTCTTCTTGCCCCAACATCTGGAGAGCGGAGGGAACAGCTGGGAGGCCCCAACAACCGCTGGGGAAGAGGGAGGGAGGATGGGCAGGAAGATGGGGAGGACAGTCCGGCTGTGCGGGCGGAGGACCCGCGGCCCGTCCGTCCGTCCGTCCGTCCGTCCGTGCTCTTACCGGCTGGCTGTGCTGCGGGGGCGCTGCCGGGGCCGGGGCTGTCCCCGCAGGGCCGGGGCGCTGCGAGCGCGGGCGGCTCCCGCCACATCGGGGCGCGGCGGCGGCCGCGGGTTCGAGCCCGGCCCCCGCCCGCGGAGGGAGGCGGAGGCGGCGCCGTGAGTGGCAGCCGCCGGTCCTGCCCCGGCGCCGAGCCCGCAGCGCCGCTGCCGCACGCCCCGCCACGCCGGCACAGCCCCGGGCCCTCCCGGTGCCCCCCGGTGCCCCCCGGCATCCCGGGTGTCGCTCCCGCAGCGCCCCCGCTCTCCCCCCGGAGCCCAGGGAGGGTGGTAGGGGAAGGGTGACAGCTTCCAGCGTGGGCAGCGTAAACAGGAGGCAGCAATTCAGAGCTGCGGAAAGACGTTTCCTCTGTTTGGGTTCTTCGCGGTGTTTTTTGTTGGGTTTTTTCCCTCCTCTTTTTGACATTTGCCAGAGTTCGTGTTGCGCGTTTCCTGTGCAAACGCCTGCCCCCGGCACCGGCAGGGCACAGCTCCCCTTGGTTCGGGTTTTCTCCCCCTCCCGGTCTGAATCAGCGTGTTAGAAATGTGATTACAGCATCCATCACGTTTAAGCACATAAATCTCATTAAGCGCTGGAGTGACCATACTCATGCAGGTCTCCTGAATCATGCAGCTCAAATTTCCAGAACAATTGAGGATATTAAATCATACCTCAGTAGCAGAGCAAACTTATATCCTGCTGAAGTCTCTCAGATGTCATGCTATGCTAAAGGGCTTTTACAGATAAAACGGTGCCCCTGGCTCAAAGCAGGGCACACCAAAAGGAGTAAAGGTTTTGGTAAGTGGCAGTAACGAAGCCCTGCAGCTGCTCCGTGTCAAGGGTGCACGGTGCCTGCTGAACGTCACTCTGTAAGGGCAAGGCTTTAAATTTCAGCTCACTTGGTGTAATTTTACGTCTTTACTTTGCAACTGATGCTTCCCTGAGAGCGGTCAGAAGACGGCGTCTTGGTGTGAGAAACAAGAGGGGAAGGAACGCGGTTCTAAAAAGTAACAACGTTGCCAAGACAGTTTTAGACCTGTTAAGTGTATTCTCCTATCGTTTTACCAATGAGCTCCGAAGTAAAATATCTACAGAGCAAGCACAAAGTCTCCTGGTGGAAGTTGACTGACAAGGGTCCTTTGGTGGCGCTTCCAGCCCAGGAATGTGACTGTTCTGCACGGATCCCACAGCTGGGTCTGAGCTGCAGCCACAGGATGAGCTCCCAGCCCGGCCAGAGCTGTCTGTGCCATGATCTGATGTCCCCGTCTGCAGTCCCTGGAGCATCCCCAGGGGTGTATTTGGGTGGCAGCAGCACAAAGCTGCGCTTTCTCAGAAGTGCAGTAACACTGTGGATAGGTCCTGGCTTTGACGTAAGGGAGCAGTGGCTGGACCTTGATTGCAAACAGAGCTGCAGTGACCCTTTAGATAGGAGAACTCAGCTACTCCTTGCAGCCTGGGAAGTGCACAAAGGTGAGCCACCTCATGCTGAAATGTTTTATCATCTCCCCCCTGAATTGCAATTCACACGTGCTGCTTTCCTGTGCTCTCTCACAGAGGTGCAGGCAGCACCAGCAGTCACAAGGGGAGGGCTCAATGCACTCATTTCTGTTTCTCCCCACAGGGCTTTTGAAGACTGTTTCCTTCAGCAGGGAAAAAAAGAATAACATTAGTATTCCCTTTGTCACCTCCACATTGCTTCACAACTGGACTTTCTCTCCAGCAATTATTCCCTGAGCCAAGAACAGTGGAATTTTACAGCTTTCTTCAGTATTCTGTCTGAAGATGTGATTTTTTTATTTCCTTCCCAGTTTTCTCCTATAAAATGGCATTTCTTGGGTGACCAGGGACTACTGGAGACATTTCTCAAATATAAATCATGATTTATGACTTCGGTTAGCCCTGGTCACAGACTTAGTTGGACTCCTGGGCCTTGCAAGCTCCCATGTCAGCAGTGGGGCTGTGTTGGGGCTGCTGGAGCCTGCTGCATGGCCCATCAGGCTGCATTCCCACCATGGGACATCCCTCTGGATACCCAACTGCTGCAGCTCAGGATGCATAACGAAATTTGCATTCTCTAGCCTTTCTCCTCTGTGAGACAGTGCTAGCTAGCATGGCTTAAAATAATTATTTGGAGATATGTGCACAGACAGACACAGGCAGTGCAAAACTGATACATGATCAATGCCTTTTACATTATAAATCTGAGGGTTTGGAGGCAGAAAACAGCAGGAACTTCCAGGGGCTGGTAAAGGGGGAGAAGCAGACATCTCTTCTCTTTGGTTTTCGTTTATGTAATATTTGAAGGAAAGTAAGCTTTATTGTCTGCTAGGCCAGCCAAATAAATTTTAGATAGTTCTGTTAATTTTGTTCTAATCTCCACCTCCTTCTCCTTCTGATACAAAATTCTGGAAAGTCCAGATGTTTTGTGTGCACCAGTGTTACTAAGAATTAAAAAATTAAAAGTGCCATCTCCTACCTTCTTTATCTCATTGCTTCCCCTTGTTGTAGGCACTCAACTCTCAGTTGCCTTTGCCATTGGGTCACTTGTTGAGCCAGGGTACAATAACAGACTTTCCCTCAGGTTTCCTGTATGGAAACAACCCAGCAGAGAAGAGCACAAGCAGTGTGAAGACCTGGTGTTTGTAGTGGGAAACCTCTGTGTTGAGCTGCAGCACAGCAGTCCTTTGTCAAACTATTCTTCAGAGGAATAAAACCAGCCTAAATCCCCTCACTTCCCCAGCACTCTGATGAGAACCATCTGTGCAGGTTTTACCACCTACCCGAGTCCCATTGGTGATATTCCTGTTGCTTTCTATTGCTTGAGGCCTTTCCACTCTCCATCTGCCATTAGATGGCAGCAACTGAATGCGAATGGGGCCCTGCGAGCCCTGTTTATCCCGTGGCTTGTGCAGGGATTTCAAGCTTTTCACTTCTAGGTCAATGGTTCAAATCTGGCCCGGGTCAGGAGGGGCCAGAGATCTTTGTAATCCGGCAGCTGCTCAGCGTCCCCTGTGAGAGCAGCTTGTGCATTTCTGCCTCTGATCTCGTGGAGGAGTGCCCTTCTCATCCCTGGCACCAACTGGCAGCAGTGCTTGACACGCCAAAAAGAGGTGGAAGATCCTCCAAAGAGATGAATTCTCCTCCCTGAGCTCCGGATGATTGGACAAAGGGGAGCACTCATCCCTGTGCTGCCCTCGGTAATGATGCCAGAAGAATGTGCTGGCCCCATTCCTCCTCTAAGATAACTGCCCAGAATTATCTCATTCCGGGCAGCAGGGTGACAGTTGGGGTCTTTCAGCAGATAAAATTAATTTGTTATTAATTTGAGATATGATATTCGGACGGAGTAGTGATGGCGCAATGAAACCCTGTCAGGCATGTTGTAATACCTCTGTTATTTACAGCCTCCATAACTGCAGGGACAAACTCCATCCAGAGCTGCCTCACAAGGTGACCTAATTTGGAAAAGAAAACAGATACAGAATTTTCTCACATTAAAGGACACCTCACTGTGACTTCTTCTCTTACAATTTTAAAGCCCTGTGAAGGGCTGGAGCAACTGATACTCTCCAGAGAAACCCATGAGATAAGAACTGAGCCTAGCAAGCATGTGATTGTGATACAGTTCAAGCCCGTGTGTGTATCACTCAGCTTGTTCTATGAAGATTTGAGAAGCATGTCACTACGTAAATCCCTCTGGGCAGCTGGGCTCCCCTCCAGCACACAGATTTCCCCTGCTGCTAATGAATCAGCCTCTTTTGCTCACTTACCTCCAAAGCTCGTTTACTTGGAAACCGAGGGAGCTTAGGGAACAGGGCTCTCTCCATGCATAACAATGACCTATTTGAGATACTTCTCCTCACGAGGTAACGGAGAAGGGGCAGCAAAAGAGTGCCTCTATCCAAAAGGCATTTGCTGGAATCAGTCCTAAACAATGCCAGCCATTTCCATTTTGAGAGCTGACATTTCATGGTGCCAGTGCCATCAGACAACAGAAAATGCCAGGGTGAGCCAGGGATGGGATCCAGCTGTTTTATTTTAAGGATACACAGCCAGGCCCGCTGCACACGTGGGTATTATTGTCCAAACAGCCCCCTTCCCACAGAAACTGGTAACCCAGAATGGAAATGCTCCACAGCACTCCCAGAGCAGCATGGCAGGGAGGCCAAGGGCATGTTTCACACATCTGGGTGTGTTTACATCACTGGGCTCTCTCAAGTATCATGAGTAAAAACACAGAAATGCATTAGGGAGTCTGTCCTTCCTCACCCAGCTCCATGCTGAATTAGCAGCACAGCTCACAGGACTGCAGGAAAGATGCACCTGGTGGCCCCACAGGAAATGCTTGGGAAGAGGAAATGAATGTTTCATGTGCCATCTTGCCTCCGAGATGTGGGCTACTGCCCAAGCTTGGGAAGAATTAAAGCACTTTGTGATTTTCCCACAGTTCGTGCCCCTGAAGCAAAATGGGAGGAAACAGATTATAATGTATTAATTATGTATTTTGTTTAACTCAAACCTCACCAATCTGATTAAAAGGCTCAGATTCCAGACTGGAACCCTGTGGTTTCAGCACATCCATGGTTGTATCCTGCAAGGCAAGAGAGGACCCTTGTCCTGTGTGACTCAAAGCCCACAACACGTCTTTAGATTAGCTCCTGGTTGAAGTGGAGCTTTTCTGTTAGAAATTCTGTCAGAATGTCTTTATGAGGCTTAATTCTACCCATTTCATTTCAGCCCCTGAAAGTAGTTACATCTTTATGACGATACAAGCTCATATCCAAGCTGCATTTCCAAGATGCCCTTTCCCTTCTTGTCATTCTCCTCAAGTCCCTCACATTAGGACAAGCAAACTAGCTTCCACTCACTTGTGAGGGTCTCCCCAAAACTTCCCACTTAACTTTCCAAATAGTGTGCAAAACCACAGAGCCCAGTATTGGCCAACAGTGCTGAATCCAGAAAGAACCAAACTATCTGCCCTATGGCATCACTTTTTTTTTTTTTTTCAAACCAGTGACCATTTAGCCCTGCTAGACCTTTAAAGACAGGCACACTGGCCCATGGATTTTCATGCCTGAAGTGCTGGTTGTTTGCCTGTGCAGCAGGAGGCTGTTAGTGTGTCACTTCAGCCCATCAGCAATAGATCTCTGCCTGTAACCTGTCAGCCTAACTGGATTAATTTGAAGGGATCTGTTTTTTCCCAAATAAATGTTCTCTGGTGTTAATTACCCAGTTATTTTCATTCATGAGTCACCTCTGAGCTCTTCCATTATTTTGACTAATAACACTGTCACAAGCAGTGACACACAGCACAGCCTTTTTTCCATTCTCCTGGAACATACCTGTGCCTTGCTGCCTCTGCAGGGTACATTTCTCACCACCACCAACAGCTCAGGCTACTGAGTAAGAGGGAGAGAAAAAAAAAAATCAGTGTTTTCACAGAATCACAGTTGGAAGGAATTATTAAGATCATCTATTTCCAACATCCTTGCCATGGGCAGAGTTTTTCTCTGGTTACCAACAGGCAGTTACTCAGTCTGCTTCATCTCCCAAGTTTACTCATGACTACATCAAATATGCTCTGTTCAGCTAATGCTATTTTTGGTATTAAAAAGGGAGTCATCTTCCTGACCCCTGAAAATTCAGTAAGGTATCATGATGAATAATTATTCTTAGTCATCTCAGCATGTTTAATTTAGCATAACTGCACCTTTACTAAGAAACAAGATGGCTGGATTTGTGCTAAGCCCTACAATTAGTTCCCTGTGGCTCACACCAGAGTATGAGGTGAAAGCTGTACTCAGTATTTCTCCATTTCCCAGTTTGCACTGATCCTTCAAGATACCTTGCAAAACCATTCAAGAACACTTACACATGCACAGCCCTGGTATAGGACACAACCTCATAATAGTTTTTTAAGGTGCCTGAGTATGATGGAGGTGACAGTAGGAAATCTTTCTGCTGGGATGCAGCAGCTCCAAATGTAGGTAACAAGAGTATAATTTCTTCCATTCAGTTCTGCCTGGAACTGATACTCAAAGTAAGCCAGTGATCCTTCTACTCTTTTTTTTTTTTTTTTTTTTTTTTTTTTATAGCTCTTAAAATAAACCATCTTTCAAAACCACTCAGTTTTGCTGAAACTTGGATACTATTGAATGTTTTTGGAGCTGTGTCACTGCCCCCAAGGAAGATGAACAAAGCAACCTTTCCCTACAGACAAATGCCTCTTGCTTAAGAGGAATTAAATATAGACACTTATTCCTTAGGGCAAAGCTGTACTGAAATGAATATTATTAAGTGACTTAAAAAATATCATTTTGAATGTTCTGGTTTGTCAGGATATTTCCTCAGGAAACAGTTTCATTCTTACCTTTTGCTGATCTCTGTTATGAATTGTTGCCTTTGATTTCTTAGCTGTTTGCTGCTGCAAATAGCAACAAACTTTCCTCTCTGAACTCTTTCCAGAAAAGCTGAAGCTTTCTTGAGAAAGGATCTGGGAAGACCAAACAATATTGTTTAGCAAAACAAAATGTGCACTCAGAGTGTCCCAAGGATCACTGTAAGAAATGGCCTCAAGCTTGGCAGTCTTAGCAGAAAACTCAGGGCATAAAGAGGACTAAGAAGTCTGAGTGTGGGCACATTCATTACCAAAAATAGACTTCTAAAAGCATAGTTAGAGGATTTCAGGAACACCTTTTCAAAGGAATTGTCTAACAAGGTGGGTGCATTTTGTGTACCCTGTCTCAAGACTTGCACATAGTTATTATGCAAATGTATATTAATCCCCAGATATCTCAATACAAAACTCCCACAGGACAGCATTTGGACCTTTTGGGAGCCATGGGGGGCACCAAGGTCTGGGCACACACCTCTGCCAACCCTCAGACTGTGCCCTTTGCTCAGCCAGCCCTTGGTCACTGGGGCCCAGAGTCCTGCCCCTGTCATGGAACAGACACACACAAATGTCACAGATCCCCTTCTAGGAGCAGGACCTGCCTGTGGCTTGGGTGGCAGGGAAGACATTTTAGCAGCATGAAAATAACAGAGTCAGGTTTCCTCCAAGGATCCTTGAGCAATTTACGAGCTTCCTCGGGAAGATTTATTTAAGTGGTATTCTGAGAGCTGATAAATGTAACATAAATTTGGAAAAGAAAACAGATACAGAATTTTCTCACATTAAAGGACACCTCACTGTGACTAGTAGTAATAGCTGATGCTGCTATAATTAGGCACAAAAATGCAGATTAAGGAACCCAGGCTCAGTCCCCTTCAAAGTGCAAACACTGAGGGTGTCTCCCCATCAGTTACCATGCACTCACATGGTGCTTCCCTGCCTGCACACCTGAAAACTCTTGCTCATGGTATCATTTATTTGTGCCACTCCTAATCTAACAAACTCTCCTCACTGAAAACCAATAGCAACAACATTTCCAGTTCTGTTTCAGTCACGACTTTTCTCCTTTTTCTCCCAAACACCAAGCAAATGCCAGTTTCTCCTCCCCATCGATGTGCTCTCCACGGGCAGGACAAAGGGATGTTGCTCATCCTTGGCCACTGCAGCCCTGTTCAGACCATGTCACCCCCATGCAGAGAGAAATTAGGGGGAAAACTTGTGTCCCTGCCCTGCAGCTGAGCTGCAGCATGTCAGCCTGCTCATGGATTTAGTATGTTTGCAGCTGCCTTTACTCAGCTCCGCAGCAGAGGCTGATCAGGCTCACTGGGGCTGTGCCAGGCTCTCCTGAAAGAAAAAAAAAGACAAGGGAAAAGGTATTTATTTATAACCAGCTTGTGAGATGGAAAAGTGGTTTCTATATTTAATAGAAAGTGTTCCCAGCTGATTAACCCTGGTAGTATTAGGTTTGGGGACTTGTTTGGTTCTATTTGAGCATTAGCTACTATACTTATCATATTTCCAGTCCCAGTCCCATAGCATAATTGTTTACTGCTTAGAGAGGGAATAGTTTATTCTCAATCTGTCAGAAGATCCAGACTTAGAATTGTACTGTCAAGAGGAAAGGAAGACAGTAATTTTCAAGGTTTTTCTGGGTTATTATTTTGTACTTGAAAAAGAGAATTGGTGTTTGAATGAGTGCTTTGTGCTGCAGCCATCAGTACCACATTAGCCCCTGTCCTGTGATCTTGTAGTAAGATCACTTCTGCCTTTTGAGGCCAAATTCAAGGGCATGCTCCCACCTAAACAGCAAGTTTAGAAACACTGCATAAGATCAAAGGAGGTGTGAGCAGGTATTTCTCCATGCCTCCATGCAGTGAGGTGATGCAGCAGCTGCAGTGCCCATGTGCAGAACACAGCTGGATGCGGGCAGACCCTCACCCACAGATGCTTCTGGAGCTGCCCTGCCAACATCTCACAGCCCTCTGCAATCAGTCTCCTGCCACCATAGCACAGAGGCAAAAGACACTTGAGAAAGGCTGTCAAACATGGGTGCAAACTGAAGGAAAGAAGTTCCTTACAAAGATAATCTCTGAGTTCCAGCATGGGTAGATTACATTCTTCAAATTTGCATCACCATTTCTTTTTCAAAGGTATGCAGTGCATGATCCCTCTACCCTGCTGTGAACTGCCGTGCCAGGCTGTGAAAAAAGCCCTGCTGTAACATTCAGTCCCAGACATGGGTACATTCCAGGAGCAGAGACACTATTTCTGTGCCTTTCATTCTACCCTGTCCAGCTGAGCTTGTTTTGAAACTGACTTTCTATTTGACTGAGAGACTTTGGAGATACTTGGCTAAAGCATTCACATAGATCTCTCTTTCCAGCTTAGGCTGCATTTCTCTTGTGGTGCATTAAGGGAACTCAGACACAAGGAGCTCTAATTAAATCACACAAAGCTACAGATGTATCTGGAGAAGACTCCAAGGACAAAAAGACTCTGTAACCTCTAGATTGTATCACTTTTATTATTCTCTCACCTCTTCTCCCTAATAATGAGGAACATTTTTCCAGACTCAGACTCTAATCTGGAGTGTTCATATACTCGACCATGCAGAGAGATCTCATCCTGGTACGGCAAGCCCAGATACTCTGTCAAAGTAGCTTAGAATTCTGATTGCATGCAAGTGTCTATGTAATCACCAGAGACAAATATAATACTAGGAAATCTTGGGTTTTTTCCTTTCATTTGCAGCCTGGGCAAAGGGAAAAGGTCTCATGCTCTTGCTTGTGTGCCACCACTCATTTGGTGCAGGGAGATTCTCAGTTCCTGAATGCAAGAAGTGCATGGTCAGAGAGGGTGTACAACCCACATGCTGCCTCCTGGTCTCATACCAGCATGCTGGGAGCAGCCATCACATGCCTTGGCTTCTCAGGAACCTGTATCTACAATATTACTCAATCCCCTACACACTCCTGGCCATAGGGAGAGCCATTGCTTGCCTTTATCAGCAGTGAGAGGTTTCTATTAAATGCAGAGCCCTTCTGATCAGAAACAATGAGCAGCCATAGCACATGATATATGCTAAGTAGCTCTTCAATCTGTTTACCAAAAGCTTGGATATGATTCTGAAGGATTCTGGCAGTGCTGGGCACTTCAGAGGCAGCACAGCCCAGCTGTTGAAAAAGCAGCTTTGGAGGAGGCAAAGCAAAACTTGCATCAGCATGTGCTGCTGGTTTGAGCAGCATTTTAGCCTCCTGTTCTCAGTCTTCTCATGTCTGCTACCAGGATAATTACAGTTAACAACTGAGCACAGTCTGTGGTACAGCTTCCTTAAACATTTGGGTGATAAAAGCTGCCCACAACATTTATGGATTTTCATTCCATTAGCAGTTAGCTTCTGCCACAAATAGGACCCAAAGCAGCTTTGATATCTTAAGACAAGATCTATTTATGTCTCTGTGTGCTAAGCAAAATAACCCAGAGTCCTTGAAATGACAGACAAACAGGTTTCTCAGTGTGGAGAGCCAAGCTGCTGAGGAGAACCAATCTGCTGAGCACCATGTGTTTAATGTTCTGCTGTGCCTCAGGAGACACTCACTGGTGAATGGACCCTGCCTTGCCCTGCCTGGAAGCTCTGACCTGGCAGCAAAGTGCTTTGGAGTAATGGGAGCCCTAGGAATGTGAGCCCTGAGCTTCCCATATTTGTGGGGTGTTTGGAGCCTGTGGCAGCACTGTCAGCAGGACATTACATCCCATGACCTGCCCTGCAATAATAAGTCTGAATGGATGGTGGCATTAAGAACCGGGGGTAAATGTTTTGCAGTGTGCACTCCAGGATGAAGGTAATAATTTAATGAGCTTTTGAAGAATTTGCACCCTTCCAGCGAGCTCTGCCTGTGAATGAGCTTTAAAACAACTTCCTTCCCATCTATAACACCAAGGGGCTATCACTCTAACTGAACAAATACCACATCACAAGGACCAGGGAGAGTCTGGTGTACAGGTGCAAAAAGGACCTTGCTGAAGCTCTCCTTTACTTTTCAAATTGCTCTATCATTAAATATTCATTAACTTGGAAGAGCCCTCAAAGTCACTTGCAGTTTTTCCAAGGAAAGTGACTTAAAAAAAGGTAAATGTTCCAACCTTCCACAAACAGAGCACTTCCTAAAACATCTCTTTAACACTACAGACAGTCACATCTTCTCACTGTCAAAATCTGGTTATGTCTGCAGATGTACTGCAACCTCCCTTCTCCCTTGTCCACTTCAACATCCTTTGGGATATTTTGCTTTATTTGGTTGATCATTAATACATTAGTTTAATTACCTATGTTGAAATGCTAACAAGCACCCACAAAGACATGGTAAATTTGGCTTCAGCTTAGGAAGAGCTTTCAGACTACTGAGATAATGAAGCATTGGACCAGCAGGTCTCCAATAATTGACATCTTTACAGGCATAAACATCTGTGCACAGGTAGCTGCAGCAGAGGATAGATGAGAAGGCTTTTAGAGTTGCCTTCCCACTGCACAGTTTGGCAATTAGCTATGATAAACATCAACTACCCACTTTCTGAAGGTAACGAAGTGTAAGCAACTAGAGGTACATCCTTTGGTATTTTATAAATTGCAGTTAAATGTGTCTCATTCTCAGACACTCAACTGAGTTGCTCTGGTTTACTCAGCTACTGCACGTCAGCTGAGCTACATAAATCTTTGCTTTTCATAGATAAGGGGGGAAATGTAAGCTCTGAGAACTGTTAACCCAGATGAGTAATGCCTAAACCTCTGACTGAATATGTCAAAATTGGAACAGGCTGGATCATACCCATTAAACATTAAGAAGGCTAAAGAGCCAGGGAGCAAATCATCAAATCCATCTTAAACACATCTCTTCAGATGGGACCCAGTAAAAGTGGTCATTGTTCTCTGCTGGCTACAGAAGGAATCTGCCTTAAACACTGGATTTTAAAGTAAACAGACAACATGAGTCTTGGAAGAAATCTTCAGCAGTAAACACAGCCTAGTAACACTGCCCACCTCTGCTTGTACATGGAGGTGCTGGTTTTGGTTAAACAAGGACAAGGGGGAAGGCTTTTTGCTCAGACTACAGTGAACACAAGATCCAAGTGGCTTCAGGGCTCATGCCTGTAGACTGAGGTGGATTTCTTCTCATCTGGTTAGCTACTCTTTTGGCAGAACTGCTTATCTCAGCCCTGCAGCTATGCAGGAGGTTTGCATTGCAGGAACACTGTGAGAGCCTCTCAAGGGAAACCTGCCCAACATTTTCCCACATTACAGCCTTAATCCTCAAAGTTCATGCTAAGTGCCTCGGCTCACTGCATCTTTTGCACATGGCAATGGATTCTGTGCAAGGAGACATGGGAATACAAGTGTTTAGCATTCCTTTCCTGAATGCTGACAATGTGATCCTTTTAGAGCAAGGAGAAAGTAAAGCCCAAGATGAGATATACTGATAAGGCTTGGTAGAGTTCCCCAGAGTAAAATATACATCACTTCTCTTCCTTGTCACACAGCTGTTTCGCTTGCCAGGATCTGCCCAATATCCTGCCCCGTCCCAGGCAGCAGAAAGTTCCCTGTCCATCTCTGCCTACTGACAATCCATCCTCTGCACGAGCAGTACAGACACTTCCATAACATGTTCATTTTTCAGTGCGTTACTTCTCCTCTACCTGTGCCCAAAGAAATGAATCCTCAAGCTCAAAACTCATCAGAAGATGAAAGCCTTTGGAAATGGAGAGCAAAGCTGGAAAGGGGCAGAGTAATGTGGTTCAGTGTGCAGAGCAGGATGAGTGTCACAGCCCTGGGGTGCAGTCACAGCCAGCGGTGTCACTGAGCAGGCACACACTGAGTGGTGTCACACATTGAGCAGTGTCACACACCAAGCAGTGTCACACACAGAACAATGTCACACACAGCAGGCACACACTGAGCAGTGTCACACACCAAGCAGTGTCACACACAGAACAATGTCACACACAGCAGGCACACACTGAGCAGTGTCACACAGAAGGCACACAGCCCACCCCAGGGCAGCAGCTGCTGCACAGCTGGCCCAAGCTGGCTCTGGCTCCCTTCACTCCCCAGCACAGCACTCAGTGTGTTTTGGCATGTGTGTGGCTGACAGCCACTCAAGCTTGGCCACAGTGCAAGTGCAAAAGGAGCAGAAGTGGTTGCAAGAAGCAGCTCTTTTTTCTGTCCACCTCCAACCTCTGTGTACTGACACTGGTCAGCTTCCTCACACCACCCATGTTTGGGGTGGCTGGAGCTGGAGTTCCAGTTCTGGCCCTTGTCCATGGAACTGAAAGCCAGAATTATGATAATGACAACAAAAACATTCAGCACTTCAACCCCACAGGGTGGGATGGATGGTTCAGTCAGTGCCTATCTAATCAATGGCACAATATCAACCATGCCATCAACTAGTCATACAACAACTTTGCAAACTACATATGAAAATATCCTGTGGAGTTACAGGTATTTTTAGATTTCCTTTTTCTCTAGAGTTTCCCCTATTTCTAGATTCCCCAAACCATAGTAGCAACAATAATATTTTTAAAGGATGTTAAGATCTAGAGGCAAGCTGGAGGGGAGCTGTGAATGGATACTCCTAAAGTGATCACTTCTTACTTTGAGCATGGCTTTCTGAGCAGTTTCGGTGTCTTTTTACCCTCCTGCTGAGGGATTTGGCTGGAACCATCCCCATCAGCTGCACTCCTCCTTGATGGCTGGAGGCATTTCCTTGGTGACCAGAAAGTGGCACAGAGGAGCAATTGAACGTGGACTCTTTAAAGGGCTGGCACGGTCCCAGGAAATGAGGGATCAGAAAAGCCACTCCACTGAGCAGCCTGAGAGGAAGGAGCATTTTGGAAGCAACCAGACTGGGAACAGAGGCTCAGGATTTTTAAGACGGAAGCTTCTTGTCCAGAGGATCAAAGTAGGTGCAAAAAAACCCACAGAATGAGTGTCTCGGAGTGCAAGAGATGCCTGGAGAAGATGTTTCTTTTCTTTCTTGGCTCAGGAAGGGGAATTTTGCTCCACTCATATCACACTACTTTTATTAAGGAGCTGATCTTGCTATGTGCTAAAATCCTTGGCTTTCACACTCATCAGTGACTGGAGGTCACCCAGTATTTTGCAGGAATTATTCCATGGCAGGCTCAGGCTCTAAAGTGTTTGATGTCCAGTCCTTTCTTTGCTCTTAAACAAACATGTCACATATCTGCTTAAAAAAGGATTGAGCTCACTCCAGGGCACAGCACCCTTAGGGTTTTTCTCAGGGCAGAGAGCGGTGTTATGTATGCACTCTGCAGTGCACTCCTGTGGTTCACACACGCACTGTGGGCTGGAAAAACCTGCAGCCCCTGGGGATCCATGGGGATGGAGAGATCCACCACAGCCTGTGGGGATCCACAGGGAATGCAGAGAACCACCCACAGCCACTCTCTCTGTGCAGTAGAAGAAAATTTTGGGTGATGAACTGACCAAAATCTCCATCCCTGTCTTCCTGTGCTGTCAGTGGGAAGAAGGGATGAAAATCTAGATTTGAAGCTGGAAGTCCTGCACAGACATTTCTAAACACAGAAAGTCATGATGACCATCCCCACCACCTGCCTAGGTAGCTCATTTAACTCCTGAAGCCTCCTGGAGGGCTTCAAAACATTTTCAAATGTTGTGAAATGAAAAACTGAATGAAAATCCTGAATGCTTATTGTTTAGGTTGCAACACAACTCCAGACCAGTTCTAGGAAGGTCATGCTTTGCCTGCCCTACAGAGATATTTCAGAGATGTTTCTCTGAAGGCTCAGGCACTAAGAAGCATGAAATAAAACACTTGGAAGTGGCAACTCAATTCCATCTTCATCAGTAACAGGGAATTAACTGCTAATGGCTAATAGCTGACTGTAATTACATATTAAGTATAGTAATGAATGAAGATGAGAAACATGAGAGCCTTCATATGCAAAATTATCCAAATTACACAGTCTTTTCTGTTTTCCAAATAGTCAGTCAGCAACCTCATGAAAAAGGCTTGTAATAAAAGAGATTTCTACATTTTATTGTTTCTACAGATATCCCAGGAAAAGCAGCATGGTTTCCCCAGAAGTCCAGGGCTGCATCTGAAGCCTAATTTACTTTCTTGCAGCTGAATCAGCAGGCTGGGCCAATAGCTGGGACATCATGTCATATCAAACAGTAATAAACCCGAAGTTTTACCTGATGGTAAAGTTGATACACAAAGAAAAAATTTCTTGTTCTATGGATATCGCTAGAGTAAAAGCATCTCTGCTTTTGGAGAGATGGTCCTTCTGCTGTCTCCAGAGAGCTTCATGTGCCACTGAGAATAACCAACCTGTTTATTTCCTGATCTATTCATCATCTCTTTTCAAAGGTTGTTCTGGCAGGATGGCACCTTTCTGTAGTTGTGGGAGCACAGGCTGGATATATCCCTTTTCTGGAGAGATTCAGAGGCCTGATAACATCAAAGAGGACTTTGGGTACCACTAAATGTCACTGTGCAATTTGGGAACCTCTTCTCTGCAATGAGTTCTTGGCAGCTCTTCCACCACTGGTTGCCTAATAGCAAAACATGACAATAATCAGAATATTTCCCATGCTTTTTTTTCCATGGCACCACTGTGGCCCAAAGCTTGGTCTCATCCACACTCTCTAGGAATAGCTAGAAAATAACCCAATTGGTAAAAACAGGTTGATGGTAAGAAAGGAATTGGATGGGTTGTTCCTGAGTTTCCAGGGGAGTTTGGGAACTAGTTTGAGTGGTAGCACCAAGAAAGAGAAGCTCAGGATGTGGAGAGAGAGCCAAGAACAAAGCCTGTGCCTGTGTCCAGTGAGTGGCTGCAGCTTGACAGCTCTCATTAGTGCCACAGGAGGGAAAGGAAAGCCCCTGTGCCCTCACACCAGTTCCCTCTTGTTGACACAATTTCCACGTACCACCACGAGCTCCTGGCTCCCTTCAGGGGCTGGCTCACATCATCCCTCACAGACTTGACTGGGCCTGTATCAGACATTCCCTCTCTCCATCCTCCTTTCACACCCACTCCTCCCTTTGCTTTCCTGCCACCTCTCTGCCACTCTTTTTTGCAGCACCATCTGTCCAGAATGGATTTGTCTGTTTTTTCCTCAAACCAAGTTCTTCCTGAGAAGCAAGTACACAATTTGAGGGAGTCCAAAATCAAAAACCAGGCTGATTATAAAAGATACATCTTTCTGACTGCCTCTCACTCAGAGCTCCTACCTGGCAAACATTCTCAACTCATTGCCAGATGATTGTTTCATCTGCTGGGTATGCACCTCATGTTTCTTCTGCTGGATAAGGCTCTCACTCCACAAGCCAGCTCTTCCCCAGGTGCCTTTCACGTGGGGTCCTCCCTGCCAAGTGACAAAGTGCCACCTTTGTGCCAGATAGTAGCAGCAGTTCAGAGAGAACAAGCTTGGAAGGAGCAGGTTGGAAGGAAAAGAGCAGGAAAAGCTTTGAGGTTGAAGAGAACTTGTTTGAATCCCTCCATCAAACTCCAAATGCCTTCAGTGATGAAAGGGGAAAAAAATGAAAAAGATGAATGCTCTGCATGCCAGAACTACAGTGAGAGTCAGCACTGCTCCACTGCCATTGGGTGACTTCAAACACAGACCCTCCCTCAGCCCTTCCCTGGGGAAAATCCTGCAAAGTGCAGGTCCACAGGAACACAGCACACCTCTATTCTAAATGCAGACCAAAACACATCCCAACTGCTAAAAACCCATGTATGGCTCTAGTGATGCAGTGTAAATTTGCACCAACTTTAAACCTGCACTAAGAAGTATATGTTATATAAAGTAAATCTCAAGAAAGGGATTTTCAGAAACCAAAATCAAGGCAGGTTACAGTCAGCTTCTCAACTCCCTCAACACCCTTCCTTAGGTAGCTTTCCAATTAGTGTCAATGAAAGTTTTGCCTGAGTAGTGACAAAGTAAAAATAGAATTATCAGGATTTGACCCAGAGCCTTTAATACACAGAAATAGACAGACCCACACACCAACACACACAGAGAGGGTAAACCTCAGGAGTGATAATGAGCTTTGATTTTTCATCAGCCACAAAAATATCAGCTATGCCACCAGTACATTCCACAATAGGGCAATATTTATATTTGATCCCTGCAGTGGTTTCACACTGCACATTACATAAGCCACTCATTCCCCATACAGTAATGGAAACAGAGCATTTGCCATGGTTTATTTTTTGCATCAGGCATTCTTTGCCAGGTGCTCATGGGAAGCAAGATGGCAGGGGAAGGCTCTAAATTCCCCCTGTGCTGACTCCAGGGAGGCCATGAACAAGCAGTGCAGGAGTTTCACTCTTTTTTTGGAACTCTTGCAGGAGCTTCTGGCTCATCTTGCCCCCTTTGCATACCTAGAAGGTGTCATGTGCTACCAGAGTGTATTTGCTGACAGAACAAATTTGGCACCAGTGCCCAGAAAAGACTGGTCTGTGCAGTGAGCCCCTGCTTCTACCTGTGTGAAAGGATTCAAACAATCCTTGGGTGAGATCACCCTTCCCACAAGTGCCATTATTTTCCTCTGATCTCTGCTAGAATAGATTCTCTGGTCCACCCTGTAGAAAATGAGCTCAAAGATAGGTTGACCCTTCACTAAACCCTGGGGTGGGGATAAATTTCTGTGCAGAGTGAAATGAAAATTCAATGTTACTAAAAGGGACTGACCACTTAATATTGCCCCCAGCATTAACCACACCAAATAGCTACTTGGTAACCTTTTGTGAATCCAGCCACCACCATATTCACAATATATAAACATATGACTCTAAAAGAAAACTTGAATCCAGAGTGAAGATGCTGCTGCAAACTTGACTTCAGCCCTAGGCTTAGACCCACTACAGATGTGGGACCATCCAGCAGCATTGCTGGTTCTCTGATTTTTTTTGAATCTGCATGCTTCAGGGTAAGATTTGTACAGATTATTTCCTGCTGTTAGACGCTCTTAGAGGGTGAAAGCTGAACTATCAAGAGCTTCACAGAGTTGTAGCGCTGTTCTTTGAGTCTTTTCAAAACAGGCTGGAACAAAAGAAGCTGCCTAAGCCATGTCTTCCACACTAAAGTAGGATCACTCAAGCCTGAAATAAAAACCATTCTTGTTACATCTGGGCAAGCCACTCCATGCACCAGGCACTGAATGTCCTGAGCCCCAGTGGCATCACTGGGGAGCTGGGAGCTTTCAGCCTTTGGCAGGCTGGGCCCTAAGCTTGTGCTTACTCAGAACATCTTTCCCTGGGTCTCACCCCTCGCTTGCACAGAGCTCAGAGCCTTGCAGAGGGCTTGGCAGGCAGGGGACATGGTGCTCCATCCACAATTTGCAAGCCATGCCCAATGCTGCCTGGGCTAACATCTGACTGCAGCAACAAGGTCAGGGAAAGAGCTGGGCTGGGAGAGCTTGCAACATTCCCCCCCATGAGCTAGAAAGGCCTGGGAGCAGCTTGAAGGGATCAGAAGATTGCAGTGCACTTTAAACCTGCCTTTTCTCTACAACCCATGTAAACTCTTTTTCTTAGTCCCTAATTGCTTACAAGCTGTGAAGGGACACAGGGGCTGGAGTTTTATCATGCCTTTTGCTTCCAGCAAACAGGCACGATTATTTTTGCATCCTTGCTGGAAAGAACAGAGCAGACTGTACTCCAGGACTTTGTCACCTCAGGACACATGATCACCATTCGTGTGTGTCACCCTCAGACTCACGCCAGCCTGTTAGCAGAGCTGGAATAGTAAAGGCAGCCAGAGACAAGTTGCATTTCCACAACCCTCCAGCTGTCAAGAGGAGCAGAGACTGACAGAAATAAGCTGCACAGGGGAGACAGGCCAAACCAGAAATAATCCATCATGTGCCACAGTTCCCAGATTCCTCAGGCTCCTTTCCGAGGAATCTGATGTCAGGCACTGGGCATGTCAGCACGCCTTGCACTTTGGTGATTTTCCATCTCTAGCTGCTGGTTCTGATATTGTACAAAGGGTTACACTGACACAGAACACTTGAGGAACAGCTGGAGGAGCAGTGGCCAACCCTCCTTTGCATGCTGAGAGCCTTGCACAGCCAACAGCCACGAGACACATTCTGCAAGGCTGGGAATATCTCAGAAGGCAGGGACAGCAGCTCCCCTGGGGTCTCACTGCTCTGGTGTGTGCTGGCACCAGGCTGAACAAGCTGACAATAGCAGGCTCAGCCCCCTCCGTGCTTGCAGAGAGATCTGAAGCCCCAGAGAAGCCCCCAGAGCCCCCACAGGTGGCTGTGTGATACAGGCAGTGCGTGAGAGCTGTGCTTGGGAGGCAGCTGTGGCTCCAGAGCCACACAACCATCTTGAGAAAGATCAAGGCATTGATGAGGGGAGTTAAGTAAACAGCCAGAGAGAGGCAGATTTGTGATTCTTAGTCCTAGTGGAACATCTGGGCTAGTTTTGAGGGGAGAGTAGCTTGGAGTAATCAGTATCTGGCTTGACCAGCAAAACAGAGAAAGCAAAAGCAAAACAGAACAAGGATGCTACAAAAACTCCTCCCAGATTGCCCTGTTACAACTTTCTAGAGTCACTTAGGATGGGGAACCCACTATTTTTACCTTTCTCCCTCCTAGAAGATTCTTCTGTTAAAAATTTTTGGAAGCAACAGAAGTCCAAAACCCACACAAGTTCCTTCACCATCAGAAAAACAACATTTCTTTTCTGCCCCAAACCTGGTCACCAGTCTTGTCCTGCTAATTCCCTCTAAGGCAGATGCCAAATTCCTGCAGATTTTCCGTGGGACCAAACTCTGCTGCCAGCCAGTGCTGACCAGCCATGGAAAGGGAGCAGGAATCCAGAGCATGGCCCTGCCCTGGGACACTAGTCAGGAAAACAATTCCACAGAAACTGAAGTTTGGATCATCCTGGTTGCTCACATGCACATTTCACCATCACTCCTCCTCTTGCTCTTCATCTCCATTCCTATCTATTCACAACCATGCTAGGCATTTCAACAAGTATGAGGAGAAAAGAAGGCAGTAAAAAAAGAGGTAAACTGGTTTAATTAGGATTATTTTGGAAAGCAGGATGCCCTCAGGAAATAAGAGTACTCATGACAATGCAGTTTCATCTCATTTCTCTTTGTTGTAGAGCTAAGTCACCACAAGCATTAGAAAATATGGAAAGAAGCAACTCATGTTCAGAAGTAAAACACCCAAGGTCATCTGGATTGACACTGAACAATGCACTGAACAAGAAATTAAAAGGTATTCAAGAAATGCCAACCAAGAGAAAGAAGAAAGTCACATTTCTCAGCCTCATGTCCCAGCAGCTGAACTTTCTGTCCCCTTCTGTCATTTAATCCCAGCTTTTCCCAAGTCATCAGAGTGCTTCAAAGGAAACTCTTCACCAGAGTGCCCTGAACAGCCCTCCTGTCTCAAATTTAACGCCTTCTGAGCTACTGCCTTTCATACCCTTAAAAGGCCTTATGGTATATTTTAGGCACTAAGTGATCATTTGCAGCTTTTACTGCAACAAGCTCACTGCTTCCTTTCTTGCCTTTATCAGGGGAAGTTTGGTGTTTATTTTAAAATCTTCCTGTTCTGATTTTAAATGGCTTTCTTGCCCACTCCCTCAATGATGTTTGGTGTTCTTGCACAAAGTCATGCTGCCTTGCAGGCCTCTCTTCTCATTCCGTTGTTGCAACTGAGCTGTTGCAATCTGAATGGACAGATTCCTGCACAGGGCTCTCCTCAAGATGTTCTCAGCCCTCTCCCTGCCCAAGTGCACTCCCTGCTCACACAAGCAGAATTAGGTCATTGGTTGCAAGTGTACACAACAAATGCTGCAGCAACAGATGTTGTGGAACTCTGGGCTGTTCAGTGACGCAGTTCACCATGACCCAGTTTTGGGTCTGTACCACTGGTGTCCCAAAATGTAAGGGCATGACTTAAAAAAAGAAAAATTCACATTCATTCCATAGAAAGCTCTGTGGATGGTTCTATGGATGATGTGCTCGTGCAGCTGAAAAAAATAGAAAAAAAAAGGAATTTGTGCAAAATAAGATGCAGCTGCCAGCATTGTCCAAGGCATGATGTTAATGTTTGCCACATGAGGGTTGGGCAGAGCTTCAGTACATGCTGCACTACAGAAAAAATCCAGACTTAACTCAAGAATGGAGTAGCCAGGTATGGCAATGGGGATCATCACTGCTTTGTAGAGCTCAGTTCTAACACTATGTGCTGATTTTGGCTGGCATAGGGTTAATTTTCCTCACAGTAGCTGGTATGGGGCTGTGTTTTGGATTTGTGCTGAAAACTGTGTGGATTATACAGAGATGTTTCATTAATGCTGAGCAGAGTTTGCACATGAGTCAAGTCCTTTTCTGTCTCACCCCACCCCACCAGCAAGTCAGCACACAGCAATGTGGGAGGGGACAGCTGACCCCAGGGGACCCAAGGGATGTCCCACCCCACATGGCATCCTGCTCTACTCAGAACTCAAGGAAGAAAAAGGAACAGGGGACACTGGGAGTGATGGTGCTTGTCTTCCCCATCACACACACGATGGAGCCTTGCTTTCCTGGGGAAGGCTGAGCATCTGCCTGCCCAGGGGAAAGGCTGAATGAATGCCTTGTTCTGCTTTGTTTGTGTGCACAGCTTTTGGGTTACTCACTAAATCACCTTTATCTCAGTTCATGAGTTTCCTCACTTTAACTCTTCCAATTGTCTCCCCCATCCCTTCTCAACAGCACTGTCATGAGATGCCAGAGCTGGACAGTTCATATATATCTCCATTATCTTCTGCTCTTTATTATCTCATGTACTATCAGCCAGCAGGGATGGTCACAGAAACATCTCTTTTATTAAAAATAAAGAATAACAAGCTATCCTATCTAGAGGAGGTTTTGGAAACAATCCCTTAACTTAATCAGGAAGCAACACCCTATTGTTGAAGTCAACAGCACAACCTATTGCCACTAATTCCCAGCTCAGGCAAAGGAGCTGAGGCTCATATTTCTAGTCAGCTTCACCACCAATGTTTGATTTTTCAGTGACTCACTTGGACCCAGCAGGGAATCCCAGAGGAGAACCCAAGAATGGAGATCCCATAGCATCAGCATCTTTTTTTTTCAAGTAACTTCATCTCACTTGCTTCCACCCAAACCTTTCCCCCTTTTCAACAAAACTTTTCACTGGTCCAATTCTAGCTCCAAAGCCTTTCTCTTATGGGGCCCTTGTGAAAGTCTTGGACTCACCAGCACTGGGAATTAGACTGTACATGGCTGTCCTAGCACAGAACAGAGAGAACATGATGTAATTTCCATTTTTCTCCCGTTTGTGCTCTTTCAAAGCCCCAAACTACTTATGGTTTCCACGCCACGTATTCTTCTGTCCGTTGCCATGGTGCAGCCACTGGTTTGTCATTAATATTGTGGGTAACTTCAGATCCTTGACCTCGGGGCTTTCAGAGCTTTTCATGGTGTATTTTCCTCTTGATTGAATTGCTCTGCATTCCCAAGCACAGCTAAAACAAAAATAAAACACTGCTGCTTTTGAATGGTGAAAATTCATTTCACAAAGACAGGCTAGCAAAGGCTGGAAACCCATTGAAGAGCAGCAGATTAAAAGGAAAACAGCCATTCTCTGTGGACGTAGCAACTGTGGCACAGATTTAAATTTACCTACAGCATCTGAGTCAAGCTACAGTCCCCAGGGCCCATGCATGAACTCAGTATCTGGTGCTGTTCCAGTCCTAATAATATGCCACCCCACTGGAGAGGACCTCAAATAATTCCAGAAATTCTCATCCATGAAGTTTCATGACAGTTTTAAGAGTTCCTGGTTCCCAGCCCACAAACTGAAAGGCAGGTACAGAAAAAGAAAGCTGAATGAAGGTGTAGCTCCCGGTTTCCCGTGCATTTGCCCTGCCTTGATCTGTGTTCTTGCCTAGGGCAATTTATACACCCAGGGATACCTCACTGCAGACCTGTGCAAGTGATTTTGTGCCTGTGAATTTTGCCCATTTGGATTATTATTTAGACAGCAATTACTAAGTCAAGTGCTGTCTGTCATTCTCTATATTCAAGACTTGAATTTGCTGAGGGTAGAATTTAATCTCAAGTATTCTTTAATGTTAGTGATAATTCTCACTTCAGAAAGCAGTCCTTTGCTAAAGGTCCTGAGAAATCAGCAAGTTTACATACACTAGGCTGAGGCTGTGGTATCCCTGATTAACAGAAGTATGATTTTTTTTTCCAGCTTTAAGAATATAGCCATTACCATTAAAAATGTATTAATTGTCATATGAACAGGAAATTGCCAAAGCTAAATTATTCTTCAAGTGAAGAGATTTTTAAAACTGCATGTATTTATAGGTGGTGCTTTCACACCAGCTCTTTCTATTAAATGGGATCCCAGAAACATGGATTTGCATTTAAAAGCCCTAAGCCATTGCATTTCTGAAGGTCCAACCCTCCTGCCCAGCCTGGCAGTAGATTTTTTTGGTGAGAGGCCCTCCAGAAAATAAAACCCCAAGGGAACAGCAGCATTAGCATTTTCCTTTATTTCCTGGGGGTATTATTTATTTAAAGGGAAAAATGCATCCATTACCTGCTTGGGGAAGATGCTTCAGAGGATGCAAGAAAACCCATCTGAATCTCCAGGCAATGCAATACTGCATGTGCCAGCCAGGCAGTTTTATGCACTTAAAAATGCCTAATAACTGGGACTGGGACTGGGAATGACACTGAGCACTTGATCATATCAGAACCCATACAAACAGCTGTCAGGAAAAATAAAGAGCAGCAAATGGGCAGTAAGACACAAAGCCTGAAGGGATTTCTGGAAATGCTGAGGGAGCAAAGAAGAAGCAGAGAAGAGAAGGACAAGTAACACAAAGTTATATCCATGCTCCTCAGATTTGGGATCTGGTTGAACTCATGTTGCCACTGAAGCAATTTTAGGATCACTCTCACTTCAAGAATGTTTCCCCTAGCCCCCTTCCTGGTCAGGACAGCTCTGTCCCAGACACATCACAAATGCTGGGGACAAAGCCCTCCCTGCCACCAGCAGGTCCCTCTTGCCAGGGGCTGGCAGTGAAGCCAATCCCACGTTTATTCCCAGCAGAATAAGGAGTCCCTTTAGGATTTGCTCAGTCAGGACTCTCCAGCTGGCCCCACTCTCAGAATCCTGCACTGCTGTGTACCCATCCTGTATGGCCAGCCCAGCAGAGCCACCCTCGCTCCTGCAGCAGGGTGAGTGAGCTGGCCGGGAGATCCCTCGGGCAGCCCATTTCAAAGCCTTTCATTGGGAAGGCCAGGCACATTCCACTTCAGACAAAAACCCTGCCTGACAAACAGCCTTGTTCCTCAGATCCCTGCCTGGAATAAGGAAAGAAAGAAAAAAAAGGAAAAAATAGAAAAAAGAAAGGGAAAGGAAAAAAGGCCATGAAATCCCAGATCTCCTCAGGGAAAAGTGTCTCTGTGTGCGTCAGTGTGTCTGTACCTGACATTTGTTCTTATAAAAGCAATTTTTAAAAAGTTTTATTAAAAAAATATTATGTTGAGGATTTGTAGAAGCACAGTAGAAGTGTTGAGAAATGCCAGATATCCCTTGCAGGGTCAAATCCTGTGAGATGCTGAACATTGTCATCTCCTTCTGAATAAGGCAATTTAAACTCCCAGATCATCATTTAGTTTTCCTCATATTATCAGCCCTATGCTCACAAATGCTCACTTTGGAATCAGGTACCAGCCTACTGCTTCCCATTATCAGAAGTAGGTTTTTTTTGTCTGTGGGGATTTTTAAATACATTTATAAACAAAATAATGCTGGAAGTGGAACCTCTATCTATATATTGCAAAAAGCCACATCTGTTCCCACAGAGAGAACCACACAGGATTAGCCTAATAAATTCTGCTGTAAATTAGATTCACACCATCTTACTACACCTAGGAAGAGAAAAATGCAGGATACCTGTTGAAGTAGAGCTGTCTGGCCTTTCCCAGGCCCAAATCCATCCATCCATCCATCCATCCATCCATCCATCCATCCATCCATCCATCCATCCATCCATCCATCCATCCATCCATTCATCCCAGAGTAGAACCAGTCCTACCATGAAGCACAAAGAAACATAAGAAAATAATTTCCATATTTTATGCTTTGCCACCTTCTCTGATCCAGAGGGGTCAGAATTGAGCAGGGACATGGAACTGCACCTCCTTTTCACAGAAGAAAGACATTAATGAGCCTCAAAAAATAATTTTTAAGTTGAACACATTTCATTAGACAAAATTTCTCCCACATGGAGAACAGGATGCTGGAATGGAAATAGCTTAACCCATTTTATAAATTGGCATGAACCAAGGTAAACAGCAGGTGTTAAACAGGCTCCAGTCATGCTGTTTGCGTGCTTCACTTATTCTATCATGATATAATTTCATCACTGTTGATTAACTAATTTTGTTAGCATCCAGAGTAGTCAACTGTCAGGGCCTTGAGGTCTCCAATTATTTCTTTGCCAAAGTTACGACCTAACTATACATCATCCAATTACCTAACAGAGACAATAAAAATCACACCTTTTAGTTAAACTGCAAGAGTGAAAGTCGGGAAATGGAAATTTTGCCCCCAGCTCTGTTACTCACTTGTTTTTTGTGGCCAGCTCAGGCCATGTTTTCTTTATATCCACTAATCTGGGAATTCCTGTTTCAGACAATCAAGATCTCCATCAAGAGAAAATATAGATACTCAACAAATATAGATGTTCTCAGTGCCTCCAAGTGAGCTCCCAAATGCAGTGGAGAGTCCTACAATTCAACTCTGTAATTATTCCTTAGCCATTTAATCAGCTATAACAAGCCTCATGCACCAGCTGATTCCTGCCTGATGTTCCTCCCAAAAGGTGCCTGGAGCAGCTGCAGTGCAGATCCCTCTGTCCTGCTGCAGCATCCCATGCATTAAATGCACTGCAGCAGCCACCCAGCTTCATTTCCTCACATGGAGACAAAACTAGGGGTCATGTCTTTGCTTGGGTTGTGCCGCTGAGGAGCTGCAGAGCAAACATCCCCAAACATCTGTGGGGTGAGGATCCCTACAGTATGCTGCATCCTGGAATGGGGAGAAATGTCAGGAGCTCTAGCTGGTCATGACCTGAAAAGTTGGAAATCTCTTGTTCAGCTGGCGCTTGAAGAGGTCAGAGCTCTTCATTTCTCGGTCTCAAGGTTGTTTATTGTATCTTACCTGTACAATTCTTTCTCCTGCCCTGCTGAGGTCCGTTCACCAGGACAGTTCCAGGCACTCTGCCTGCCCCCAGTGCAGTGTTATGTCTTTATACTAAAAACTACATGTACA
Organism: Zonotrichia leucophrys gambelii; assembly: GCF_028769735.1. Taxonomy (NCBI): domain Eukaryota; kingdom Metazoa; phylum Chordata; class Aves; order Passeriformes; family Passerellidae; genus Zonotrichia; species Zonotrichia leucophrys. The sequence continues at coordinate 10,040,001 of NC_088182.1, read as the reverse complement.
ATGTTTACAATTACTTTCCAATACCTATCACCTATGTTAGACAGTCAGCTTCTACTCTAAACCAATCCAAAAGTGCCACCATCACAGCAGAAGGTGGAGGCCAAGAAGAAGAAGGAGAAAGGCTGGACATGCCCAGATCCCTCCATCTTGCCTCCTGAACCCTCATACCAAAAACCCCAAAATCTACTTTTTCACCTTGTGATAAATTCACTATTATTTTACCTAAACGGTTGTGGCTTGCTGATCTTCATATAAGGTAGGTAACTTGTTCCACGGGTCATAATCAAAGACACAGGGGTTTGTTTTGGGCTCTGTGCCAGGGTCTCTAAGCCCTCTGGCAGGGGTCTTGGCCATTCTGGACAGCCAGAGGGATGTTCTGGGTTCCCAGAGGGAAGGAGCTCTCAGAACAGGGACAGTGTGAATGTCTACCTCACACAGGCTGTGGCAGATCTGAGGAAACACATTTCAGTTCATTTATGGAAGAAGTGCTGCACAGCTCTCCATTCTTGTGCTGTTCTCATGTAGCTCAGGGAGTTTTTAGCACTTGTTTTCAGCCCTGCAGCCTGGTTAAAAGGAAACACTGTTCCTCTGAAGACGGAATGTGCTCTGGGCAGCTGAGCTAAAAGCAGAGCTTGGTGCTGAAGCTGGAACAAGGTGAATCCTTTGCACCATGGCACCTACTCATGGTGTAATGTGCAAGCATGAAAAATGAAACCAGCTGAGTTCTGCACAGAGCTTTTGTGTGTGTCTGTGTCTGATGTGCTCTGTGAATCTTTTGTCACAGCTCAAAGTGCTGTCCCCAGAGAGGGGCAATTTTTTTCATTTCCCTCAACTGTGTTTTATGGTTTCATTCTAATTTTACAACCAGTCTGTGACAGCTGGTCACACAGTGTGTCTGGGTTGAATAAAGCCCAGGGACCCTTTGCCAAACTTCTACGCAATGTGCTGAGCTTAATGAAATGTGTCAGCTCCTCTGTGAATCGTGCATTCATGGAACTGAATGAATCAGAGTTTTCAAGGAAAACTTAAGGGATACATAACTGCACACAGCAAATTCAGGGTGAGGGGCAGTGGAGAGAGGAGAGAAATCCCACAGAAACACTTAGCAGCTCTACTAATAGCCAAATAGATCCTGAGAGCTGGAATTTAATTAACCTGTTTGAGTAAAGATTGAAAGTAGCCCTGAGGCCTCAGGGGAGACCAAGTGTGGCTCAGTGGCTGAGCTAAAACGCCGTGTCCCACTGGTGGAGGTTATGGTGCAGCTCTGCCACACACATCCAGCACAACCCCAAGAAAGTCACATAATTCTGGGACCTTTTTTTCCCATTTATACACCAGGAACAAAAGTGCTCCATTCTGGCTCGGGGTTTCTTCTCTGATCTATTGAGGTTTTCAGCCCAGCAGGACACTGACCACTCCTGACACACAACCCTGTCTAGTCAGTACTTGAAGCCATTTTCATATTTGGGAGAGGACAGACATCTGAGGGATGCAAGGTACACAAAGCAAAGTGCACAGTGCAAACTGGATTGTACTCCGGTGAACACAAAAATTGCTAATTTTGACGGAACAAGAGGACTTCAAAAAGGTTTAAGACTTTCCTGCATCACGTCAATATGTGAAAGTCATGGTGGCATTGCATTTCTCATCCTTGTAGTTTCTTGCTAGAAATCAGTCCATCAGTCAAAAAAAAAAAAAAAAAAGAAAAAAAAAAAGAAAAAAAAGAAATGTCTTGATTCTCTTTTGGAAGGAAAAGGAAACAGGACTGCTCAACATCCCTGAAAGTCATGCATGGTCTGGGAATTTTTCAGTCCTAAGAGATTCAAGAGATTCACAGCGAAAATAGGTAAATTGTCACTGTTGCCTGCTGTAAAAGCTTTGCTCAGTTTTCCTTTCCCTCAATGTTTTCAGTTAATTGTCTGCTAAATTGTGCCAAAACCGGACCTAGCTGTGTCATACCAACCACTCTGCTGCAGAGTGGGGAGATCTGCAGCAGGCCCTGCTGCAGCTTGCTGTCAAAGTCAGTCTGACATTTCTGGATCAGACAAGAAGTTGTCTGACCTTGACACCAAGGAAAACAGCAAACACACTTGCACAAACATTGTAAAACAGGAGGACATATGTCAAAACATGGATATTCCTTTGGGGTAGAGTTTAAAGTCAAGACAGGACTCTTGAGTGTGTTAACATTGCTTTCAAAGATTTCACCTCTCACAAGCAGCTTTTACCTTAGAAGTGCTTCACTAAAAAATTTAGCCTTAAAATATCCTTTTAGATATTCTATTTTACATTAAGGGAAACAGAAGATTAAATGTCTCCTGCAAACTTTACACTTGTGCTGGAATCATATATAAAGCCCAGCTATCTTTGCTCCACTCCTTGGCTTTAACCCAAGGCCGTATTTTTTCACCTCTTAAAACAAGTCCTGCAGACATGTGCTCAAGAGAAACTTCCTCTGCAAACAAGAGCCCTAGGGCTGTAATCATAGTTCTGAGCTCTGCCAACCAGGCACATGCACTGACAATGAACAAAAAAAAAAAAAATTCCACAGCCTTTTGGGAAGACACTCTCAAAAGTGGCCCAGACCCCACCATGCTGTCTCCAGCCACCTTCTTTTTGCACCTGAACCAACTGCACCGTCTTCCTTGTCCCTGAACTCTCCTTCTCCTTCCACATCTGTTGCCTGCAAATCTTCCTGTCACCACCTCCTTTTTTAAATGCCAAGATCTGGATTGCATCCCCATTCCTTCAGCCCTTGGTCACTCCTGGCCATGGGGAAGAGCAAGCTCCACTTGTCCCACGGAGCCTCCCCAGTTGCCCATGGCACTGACCTTACCAGGTGCAGTGTGTGATGTTCCAGCCCCTTGCCCTACATGGAAAGGGGAGAGAAGAGCCAGCCCCAGCCCAGCAGAGCCTTGGGGATTGCACCAGGAATATGAAACCCCACATGTAACAGGATGGAGGCGGGTGCAGTGCTGCTGGGAGCACCCACAGCCCTCTGATTTCACCAGGAAGGCTTTGAGACAAGACAAGTCTTGCCTGTAATGTATTGCCTATATCCCATTGGTTCTGGGATCCAGCTCAAAATAATCTTTTTGGATTTTCTGCTTGTTTCTCTTGCTGCTCCCTTTATTCCCTCATGCTCTCCATCATGACACAAATGGAATCAGATATAAACCTCACAAATGGAATCAGATATAAACCTCAGCTGGTGCAAGACCTTTCTGTTGTACAGAAAGCCACAGGGTCCTCCTCTTCTGCCCCTGGGGATGAGTTTGTAAATACTTAAATATATTCCAAGTATTTTTAACCAAACCTTTGTGTAATTACTAGCATCTATTCTCACTATCCTGCACATCACTCTGGAGATGGTTTGGGAGTGAGATTGATTCTAGGCCCTGGCAGTGTGCTCTGTGTTGAGCCTAATGAAAGCAGGGTTTACCCAAGAGGAAGGATTAATTTAAGTGTCCTGTATCACAGCTATAGCAATACTTTTAATTCATGTGTTTGTAGACAAGCCAGCCTGTTCAATTCTAATGACCTGTGCAAGAAATACATTTTTCAAACAAATTCTCAGTAGGATACTTTTCTTTAGCATCTCTGGCAAAGCAGGATCTGAGGTGATTTAATTATGAATCTTATAACTTGCTCTGGAAATGCCCTTAATGATGGTTAGGCTCTGAGTTTGTAGAAGTGTTTTTAATTACTAAAAGAAGAGAAAAAAAAAAGAAGTTAAAGCTTAGCCAGCTGCCAGAGCTTCCAGAGGACTGACTACATTCACAAATCTTGTAATCTTTTTATGTTCATTATGAGGACACTACAAAAAATAAAAAAGGGCAATCATATTTTGGCCAACAAATTAAATGCTTATTCAAAGATTAATTCACATCATCTGTACTCCATTAGATGTTCTCCTCTGCCAGGGAATATAATGCAATATTTTCAGGGGGAATAGTTGCTGCTATTGCCAAGAGCTTGCAGTTTGCTGGCTCCTGCAGCACTGACATGGGAGTCACTGGGCTATGGGCACAGCTAGAGCAGATAGTGGAGCAATATTCAGGATGAAACATATGGACCAAATCTGCTTCATTCTGGTGTTAAAAGGTGCTGATTATGACCCTGAGAAGCAGCCAAGTGACAAGGGGGAAGCAAACCCATAAACCAATAAAAGTTTATCTTTCCTTGTATCATGAATGAACAATTTGTTGCAGCTGGGTTTGGGCTCCCCCTCCCCAGTTATAAATACATCAAGATTTCATTTGAAAATCACAATTATGGCTAAGGGGAGTGGGACTTAATTTCAGTGTCTCTCCTGAAACCTCCTAAGAGGGCAAAACTTCCAAGAATAAATGCATAGTTAAAGGCAGATTCTCTGAATAATAATTTAAAATCCAGCTTTCCTAATTAATTTGTGATTCCTTTCAGAACATACAGTGCCACAATGCAGTTTTCCTATCCTGCCTGTTTATACATTCCCTAAACATGAAGATTTTACCTTGTGTTTCCAAACAGCAAAGGCCAGCTCTGCAGAGCTGACTGTTAGCTAGATGTCAGATGGGTTCATGTACAAGAGTGAAATTCATGAGACCCAATATGCAGTGCAGAATTGCCTGTGTTAGCCCATAGGAAATCATAAATATTTAACTTTTGTCCCTTAGGGAGCTGTTGCTACTGGATTTAAATAGCCACAAAGACAATTACACAAGGCAAAGGTGGTTGCACATTTTACTGGATTTGGTTTCTGATCCCTTTTCTGGGCAAACCTTCTAGAGCCACAATAGCAATAATTATTCCCAAATAGTCCTTAATTATTAAAAAAAACAGTTTTCTTTTTTTATTATTGTTTTGCATCCAGGGTCCCTAATATAGTGAACACAAAAATCTCAGAGAGGTAAGACCTCTGAGTAAAAACTGGCACCTAAATGGCAGAGATGGCACTGCAAAAGCAAACACAGAGATTACATCCAGGAGAAGAGGCAGATAATTCCAGCCACTGAGCTTATCTTGAGAATTCAACTGATAATATGGAGGCTGACTCATAGTGCACCTCTGATTTAGGTAGGCAGTTCTTGTTTGTGGAACACTTTGTTCTTTCCAGATGTTCTATTGCATCTGTGTGGTTGAAAGAGATGAATTTACAGCTATTACAAAATTTGCCTGCAGGCATTTTTTTTTTAAATTCTGCAGTATTTACAATAAACAAATCACCATGGAATCTAGATGCCACAGTGCCACATAATGTACCCCCTCATTTGATTTGGCTGAGGTTCAAATCAAAAACAAGTTATGTCCTTCTATTGACTTCCCTGGGTACTGGAAAGGACCCTGATTGCATTTGGCTCCCTGTGTAAGACAGATGCTGAGATGTGGCCATTTCAAATGGCTTAAGAGCAGAACTAAGTAACAGAAAGTTGTTTTTTCCTGTAAAAGCCACACAAGATCTGGGGTACCTAGCCCAGCTTTTAGATACAAAAGTAGATCTAATTCCAAAAACAGTTCTGTGTCAACTGTAACTTTCTGCCTGATCCCTGAAGATTTAATCTCTGCTCTCCACTATAATCCACACTGCCTCTCAGAAATAAGGTAAATCCAACTGCTCTGTTTAATGAGCTGTATTATTCCTATTATGATGCTCAATAAAAATTAGGATTTATTTTCCTGAGCTCTTTCCTTCAGGAAATGTCAGCCAAACATAACCCTGCAAAAGCAAACACCATGTTTGCCTTGGCTTCCTGGACATGTCATGTTCCCTGAATGAGGGCAGAACAAAATATTGGGGTCTAGGCACATTGCCTGGCTTGCAAATTGGGCACTGACCAACCCTGCTTTGCAGATGCTGCAAGCCAAACCTGCATTCTGGGGTTTGCCAAGTCTGGGGCTTTTCCTCTGCTCTCCCAAGCCTGTGATAGCCACATGTAGATGGATTTGGGAAAAGTTTGAGTGCATTTGAGGTATTATGTTAATATCCTCTGTTATGTCCTGCTGCAACACCTGTATTGAATAACATCTTGGAAAGGTTTTACAGACACCAGCGTTTTTGGATTAATTACCAAGCAAAATCCAACCATTTTCCTGTTTTACTATACATTAATATAACCAATCAGCAGAGTCTAGTTGTCAAGCAGCGGCAAAAATAGGGTACTGAGCCAGGTTTCTAAAAAACTACTTAGACACCCTGCTCTCTGGTTTTGGCCCATATGCTGTTAGCAAGAGGACATCCTTATTTCTTCAAATTTCACTGATGGAATAGGTTCACACTTACAAATTACTCCAACTGAAATTGTGATTTTATTTTCTGCATTAAAAATTCCAGAACATAATTTATCCTCTTGTCACTGTATTTTGACATGAATACAAGTCCTCCACAATTAGTGGAGCCAGACCAAACTGGGGTGCTAAACCAGGCTTTTAGGAAACTCTCTTTTTTCTAAGTCCATCTCTAACCAGTTTCTACCTTCACTAAGAGGACAAGACTAAACTACAATATTTTTCCATTCCATGATGTTTATTATCAAAAATCTCAGAATCCAAGCGTGGATTTCTTGAGATTGAACTAAACCCTCACACAAACCAGAGCTAAGCACAAGCAGGGCATGAAGGTTAGCCAAGTCTCCCTATCCCAAGATCTTCAACTGTGAATGCAGCCTGAAAATGAAAATGAGTTTAAGAATTGTGTCCCCAACCAGCTTTCTCAAGGGACAAAACAAATTTGAAATTTGATCCTCAGATAAATAAATTTGGCTCAGGTTTCAGTCATATCTGTCTGAACTACCCTTTCCTACAAATGCAGGAGCTGTGAATATAGGGGTAGAGTTGCTATTTTCAGGATATACAAGCATAACTTGTTAATCTTTCTCTTTATCCCTATCTTGTTAGGAATAGAAAAGTAGAAATGGATTTGATAGCAAAATGGATAGAATTTCACACCCTTTTCCAAGGGTCTTTGTTAGTCTTGCCCCCTCATTAGTCTTTGCTCTGTGGCCCATCATTAGAGTCCCTCCTCCAAGGTGGTGTCTGCAGAATCTTTCAGTAATTTACTTTGGTTTAGATATAGAGTTCCTGAAAGCCACATAAACTTGTGCCCTTCAAAAAATCAAAATCAGGTCAGGGTGTCAAGCTCTGGTGATTTCTGAATCTGTCCTGACATCTCTGCACATCCCAGTGTTAGACCAGAGAGCTTTCAGCAGAATTACTCCTTCCTAACAGGAGAAATCTGCAGTGTTGTGATATCAGACTGCATTTACCATATGCCACATTTAAATGCAGCATTTTTCATTGGCACAGCATTGATCTGAAGCATGCTAAGTCTTTGGAAGGAAATTAGAGAGAGAGAAAGAGAGAAAAAGAGAGGGGAAACCAACCTCATCTCTCTAACACATTACCTTACACCAACCAACTTCCAGGATCCTGGCAGATCCTCTTCTAGGGGAGAGAAGGGGATGCTGAGACCTGCACATGAAATGCATTCCATCACATGGCAATGCTGTTTATCATTCATATTCTACCCCTGTATGTTTAGTAAAGCCCACAGACACTGAAGTTGCACTTTATCAGCATGTTTCTGTTCTTGCACGTGACCATCATCAAAGAGCTCTGCCAGCAGCTAAAGCAATAACAAGAATAAACTACCAATAATCCCAGGCTCTGTAGTTTTCCCTTAAGCAGCTTTGACAGGACTTGTTGAACAGACAAGAGAGCCCTGAAACTTTCAAGATGAAAGCAGAAATACAAGCAAAACTGTCAAACTTCATTTGAGTTAACACCTCTAATAAATATTGTGACCAGAAATACTTTTCCAGAAATGCAGGCGTGAGACTAAATACATAACTGAAAGACATTGCTCCTGGACTGTAACCCCAGCTCTGCCACTGACTTTTTCAGTGATTTCATTTGGGGTATTTATCCCCTGGTTTCCCTACTGGTAAATGAATGTGAGGATCCTGAACTTCCTGGGTGAGGCTAAGGCAAGCGTATGTGTTCTGACATCTGTTCCCAAGGCAAGTACCACACTTGTGGAAAAGAATCAATATGTTACCCACATGTGAATCCCTGTCTCCATTTTGCTAGTGCCAGCAACTCTGCTATTTATTTTAATTGAGAAACTTCATACTCCTTTTTCCATGGGTGCCCAAACTATATTACACCTCGTGGGAAGCTGCTTCTAATAAATGCCTAAAAATCCATCTCATTCTTGATTTAAATCCTTACATCACAGCAATTCTGCCACCCTAAAACATGATGATGATGATGATGATGATGAGGCAAGCTCATAAGCTGACACCTCCCTATGCTGTGCCAAAACCAGCTGTGACTGCACTGCAATGAAATCATGAGCAGGAGGTGTCTGAAGCAGCGCTCTCCCCACATGTGTGAGCCAGGGGGGTTCTGCACAAAACCAGCAGCAGAAAGCAGCCTCAGCCAGGGGAAGCTGAGAGCAAGTTTGAGACAAACCAGAGGAAGAAGTTTTCCACACAATGCCAGCTGTGGAGCTTGTGACCACATGAGCTCAAAATGAGATTAAACACTTTCACAGGGTCACAGGCTATTAAAATCAGCAGCTCAGAAATGGGCTAACCTGCCAGTCAGTGTTCTGTCAGGGACAGACCACTGAACACATGTCCTGATCCCTTCCAGCCCTTGTTACCAGTCACTTCCAGAGAGAACATCAGTTTAGACAAACCTGTGCTCTCACCCAGTAGCATACCCTTACAATTTTTAGGTAAGCTAGTAAGAATTGGTTTTGGCAAAAGGTTATTCCTTCTGGGACAATACCATGGTATAGTTCTTCTATCCCAGTGGCAGCTTTCAGCAAGCTCAGCACCCCTGAACACTGTTTATTGTCCTTGCTGATACATTTTATTTAGCATGAACATTATAGGGAGCAGGACATTTGTTCAGTCCTGTTTACTGAATGCTCAGGATGACTCTGTGTAAATATTAGACTCTAAGGTGAGCTGTCAGAGAGCCCCTGTGGAGCAAACACATGCAGGCTCAACCTCCAGCCCCCTCCATCCATCACCCCAGGTTAGCTGATATGATAAACAACATAAATAGACACGACTTGTTCTGAGCAATAGCTGTTAAACCAATAAACATCCAAAACTTTGGAGAAAAAACACTGCTTTTCCTCATTTATCAAGCAAGACTCTGTATCTATTTTTTTTCACCCTCTTCTTAAACAAGTTGAGTTTGTAAAGATTGAAGGAAAACAAGACGTCCTTTCAAATCCCTCCTTTGGATCAAACCTCATTGGGTTTTGATGTCAATGGTGCATAGAAGGCTGACCACTGCCAGCACAAGTATTTGGCAGCCTGGCTGTTACATAATACAATCCTGTCTTTCACAGGAGAGAGATCTCTGTGCTACTCAATGTGCTAAAATTTAACCCACTGCTTTGCTCCATCCAGCCAAAACAACCTTGTACATTTTTCCACAGCACTAAACGATGGCTATTAAAAAAAAAAAAAAAAAAAGGGAAAGCTTCTGCTTGAAAAATGAAATGCTCAGGAACACTAAAACCACATATAGGTATTTATTTAAGGAAGTACACATTTCCCTTTCCCCACCTCTGACCAAAATCTGCTCTGAGAAGAGAGATGTTTATCCCAAAAAGCAAGAAGGGTATTAAAAAAACTTGTACACCTACTGCAAGAAGTATACTAACAAAAATAAAAGAAGTGTGTTACTCTCAAACTGTGTCACTGCCTCATGTAAATGTTTGGATTCAGAACTCTGGAAACATAAAATGTTTTCCAAGACTGTTTACAGTAAGTTTGAGTTTTCAGCTCCCATGAGTAGGAAGAAAATGTCTAACTTCAACTTTTTTCCAGAATAGTTTTTTAGCTGTTCCTGTGTACCCTGTGATGCTAACAAAAAACAGTATCAGCTTTGAGTGGTGTAAATCAGGGGCACTTTTAGTCCCATTCGTAGTTTCTGCCAGCAAACTGACATGGCAATTTACAGTGCCAAATGCTGACAGGTGATATTCCCACTGAACCCAAGTTTTAAAAAACAAATTATCTTTTCTGAGCCCCAGTGTAAAACAGCCCATATAATATCACCCAGCCATCCCTGGACCAGCACCAATATCTTGTGTTCAGCTCATGAATACCCTCCAGCAAGAGTGATATTAGCAAATCTGGGAAAGATAAATCCCAGTTATGGGACTTACAGGAACTGGAAGAAAAGCCTTCAGGATTTGCTCCATAGAGAATGAAATGGAAAGAGCCCAGGAGGCCCAGATTTTCACAGTCAGTTTACAGTCACCAATAAAGATTACCCAGTGAGACTCTCTCAAGGAGATGGAGAAATATTTTGGGGATACAAATCCATGCTCAAGCACAGAGTTAAGGGGAATTGTGGAGCAGAGCAGAGGGAAGAGGCGTGTACTCCACCCCACACTGAAGACATGAAACGTGATGTGACCAGCCATCTTTCTACTCCAGGGGCAGTACCAGACAGACAAAATTTTTCTCTTGGAAGCCCTGGTGCCAGCTGCTGCTGGAAGAAGAGTTTAGAGACATAGGCTTTCCTTTATGAAGTGTGGACACAGGTAGCCACACATATCTGAAACATAGCACATATTGTATAATGTCTATAATTGACAGCATCCCCTGTCCTGGGCTCCTACAACAATGACTGATCCTGAAGAAAGGAAGATGTCCACTGAGGCATTTAAGAAAACATCTATCCATAAGCCCCTCTGATAGTAAAGTCAGTATAGGATTTATTATAGTGATTTATACAATCTGAATTTTCCACAGAAGAAGGCTGTCCAGCCACTCAGAGCAGAAGCCTCAGAGAAACCAGGAGAGCTGAGTCCCAGGAGCTGAGCTCTCCTCTGGGACACACCAGCCCAAATGCCCCAGCTCAGAACCTGGACAAGCCAAGCCCCATCTCCCAGGGGGAGCATTCCCATTCAGAATGGGAATGTCACTGGAGCATTCCCATTCAGACATTGTACCACACGGTGTCTGGCAAAACCCTCCTCAGCACAACCTGGAGATCATCTCTTGGTGCTCCTCCAAACCCCAGCTGAGCCCAGCGTGTTTTTAATTCAGCTGTGTGTTTCATGAGTGGTCATTTTATTGTACACAGGGAGGAACACAAGAGGGGAGGAAGTAGGTGGGAAGTGTTATTTATTTAGCTTTAGGGAAATTTAGTTTACTTAGGATTTTATCTTTTGTTTCCCCGAATCAGGAATCAATTAGCCCACATTACTCTCTTTGTTTAGATGTTGTGTGTTATGCTTTGCTGGTCGGGAATAGGCCTAGAGCAATAAACAAACACTTGTCACGCTGCCTTGGAGCGTGATGGAAAACCTGGAGACACAAACCAGCCAAACAGAGAGACAGATCAGCCCCAGGCTGGTGAACACATCACACATGTCCAAACCCCTCAATCCTCCCCTCTCACACCCCCAGTCCCCTGCAGAGAGGTCCCAGGTGGCAGATCCTGCTCAGAGCACGAGGCCTGTGCTGCAGAGGCTGCCAGGGAAGGATTTGGGGACAGGCCTGAGTCCCTCTCAGCTCCAGGAAAGCAGCAGCCCCCCGAGCCCCAAGCCTGGCCCTTCCTGCAGCCCCCTGGAGGGATGATACAGCAAAACCTGGCTCCCTCCAAGCTCTGCTCCAGCCAGAGAGCTCCGAGGTTTCTCTTGGCTCGCTGGCTGCCTTGTGCAACCAGGGTGAGGTGGTGTGGGGAGCACGAAGGACGCGAGGCCAGATCTGTGCTGGGGGATGGAGGGGAGCTCAGCTGGGCTTTACTGGGTGTGAGAGACGTAATTAACGGCTTGGAGTCACCGTGGCTGTGCAGGGACAAGAGCTGGGCTGTGCAGGAACAGGGACTACACTGAGAGAGCTGTGGGACTCCTCTGTGGGTGAGCGTGTAAGGAAACCTCGAACCAGCAGCCCCTGTACAGTTCCCCTCCTCTCCCTGCTTCACTCAAAAGCAGCACGTTTCTTCCCCATCTTCAACATTTTCTTTTGGTTTAAAGTTCAACTCATTGCACAGTCCCCCACTGGGGAATTATTAACATTTTGAATAACCACAATTTCAATGCCATGTATATGTGATTCCCTGATATTCACGGGCAAGAACAAAATTGCTTTGATTTTTTAGCAAGTAGGCATTTAAGTAGATTGATAGAACAAGGCAGTACTTACTCAGAAAAAGGACACTGCTCTCTTATGACATGACTGTTCTAGAAACCACACTGCCTGCCAGAATTTGCCACATTCCTGCTGAAATCAGTATATTTATTGTCCTTTGATTATTACAAGTTTGCTTCATGCTCTCTCCTTGCAAATGACAGGTATTGAATAGTAATTTTGTGAGAGTCCCTCTGTGCAAATAATACAGCAGAAACATAATTGCCTGTCATTCATGCTTGTATATTATTAAACTTCCATCATCAAACAGAATAAGTCTTTATGACTGCACATCTAAATGGGGAACTATTTCAACTGCTCACATTATTTTATCATGCAAACACTACAAGCTACGTGCATCACTCAAGATTAAAGTATGCTGAAGTGTATTCAAAAGCTTTGGTGCCTAAATCACTAAAAATCACTTGATGAAATATTTTAAATCTCACTGAAGTCTAACCTCTCTCAAACCTCCCCTTTTTCCCTCCTAATATCACATTACACACTACTTCAGCCTACAGACATGTTAGGCTTGAATTTTAAGTCATGTGAAGTACAGCTCTGGTCAACTTACATCTATGACCACATAAGTGGGTTATTTCCATGTGGAATATTGTTTGTTGGCCGAACTTACCAACTTCTAGAAACTTCAGGCCACCAACAGTGTCCTCACTTACCCATAAAACAGAAAATATGGCTTTGGACTGTGTTTAAAAACCACATGACACCTTTGGTACTCACATCCCAATTTGGCTTCCTTGCCCTTGCCTGCAACCACACGAGAGGTTAAACTCAAGACATTGATTTAAACCCTCTGTCTTCCCTGTGACCCTGTGATCTGGGGAGAGCTGAGCAATGCAACCCACAGCCATGTTAGCTGAGCATGAGGGTACCATGTAAGCCATCATGCTCTTATTACTACATGGTACTTATTTGTTTTCCAGATAAACAAGCAGATGGAAATGACCAGAAAAGAGCATTTTAAATTACTGTTCCATTCAATCATCCAAACACTGCAGAAGCACTTTAATTAACCACTGGTTCATTCTTTGCATCCTTGAATTTGGACTCCTTTTCTAGACACGTCCCCTTGTAATTATTAATATGTCATTCTTCTTTGCAGATAGGATATTCAGCTGTTCAATTTATCAAATAGAGATAAATTCTTACCCCAGAAAGTCTACCCAGAGACTGCCTTTGGCTTTAGCAGCTGCCTCAGAAGTTACAAAGCAGGCTTTAGCTGATCCACAGGCACCATAATTTGTGAGCCACTAGTTACATGTACCTCAGCAAGGAAAGCCCTGCAAAATCATCCTCCTCCTGTTCTTTTCTCTAATGAAACTGTTCGATTTAGTCCTAGTTTTTTGGGGAGAAAAAAACCCAATCACATCTAAATAAAGGTTAGCAATCAGAGCTTTAGGCTAGAAGCAGATTTGACCCCCACACAAGCAGACGTTTCTGCAGAAATTTTCAGTGAAAAGAGTGGTAAAACATCCAGTTTGACCAATATGTGAGGGATCAAAGCAAGATCGTTGCAGCTTAAGTGATTTGTCGCTAGAACTCAAGCTGGAAGCTCAGTTTCTTTGAGCTTAAGAGCCTCTAGAGACTGAGCAAAATCTCTGTACTGCACACTCAGCACATGGAAACGCTCCCCAGTACCCTGCACTGGGCACTGAATGAGTGCCAGGGCTCAGCCCCTCTTGCCCACACAGAGAATCCCCTGCTCCACCCTGAGAGAGAAAAAGATGTCTCAATAATTCATGAGTGCTAAAAATAAACTCAAAATTAAATAAACAGTTTATCAGGTTGGGACATTTTGTGCTACAACAGACACTTTTTAAAATTTATTTTCTTTAAAGCTTCATTTGGCAGAGCAGCTTATTTCCCAACACAGCCCAGGCACCCTGGGTTACTTCAGAGATGATATAAACAAGCCAAGTTTTTCAGATTTGCAAATTAGCTACTGCACACGTACATGTAGCATTTGCAGAACAATTTCCCAACATGTACGTTTGTACCAAGAGCCTTAATGTCCCCATGGTGCAGAGTGATTTATATCTGAGGCGTGTGTGCCTGATTCATGTTGCCAGCCCAACCAGGCTGTGGCATACACCATAGATCAATTCTCAGCCTTGTTTTCTTTTCATTTTCTCTGTTAAAAAAATTAAGGAAAATTAATCAGGGAATAAAGAAATGCAATTTGCCAGCCTCGCAGATTTTTCACAGTGATTTGAATAAATCAAGTCACTATTATGAAAGGGCCAAGATCAAGAATAACTGTTGCATTTGAGAACATTGCTCTGATTCTGAAGCAACCAACAGAATAGCCTTGGGTCTTGACTCTTTTCCTTTGAATGCAAGCTATACAGGAGCAGCTTCAAGTAATTAGTTCAAGCAAGGAATTGTCTTCCTGACAATATATTAAGGACCATATTTTTAATATAGCAGCTGGATATTTACAGCTCTATAAAAACACCACAGTGAGCCACACTGTCTCTGGTCCTTGCATGGGACAGGCACAGCTGGAAAAGGAAGACACAGGGAGGTGGCAGCATTGTGCATCTTGTTCAAAAGCTAAAGATGATCACAATTCTTCTGCTGAGGAATGTTAAAGCAAGGGCTCTGCCTACATGGGGTGTTCAAAATCAACTCATGTGCACGTACAAACGAGAATTGCATGTTGTACTCAAGGGGACGCCAGATTTAAACACTCCTGAGTTTTGGAGAAGTTTGGATGAAAAATCACATGGCTCAGGTCCACTTCTCACTGCAGCCAAGTGCCCAGTCCTGATCTCACTGAAAACAATGGCAAAACTCCTAGAGAACAGTCCAGGTCAGAGCTAGCCAACTGTCTATCATTTTTCTCACTACGTAAGCCTTATTTTTACTATTATACCTGACTTGACTCTCCAAGTTGTGGGTTTTTTCCCACCCTGATCTATATTGAGTGATATCAGACAGGGAGGAAGGGAAACAAATACAGAAATGTGGTAAATGACAAAGCTGGAACCAGCACATCCAAGAAATAAATATAATAAGTAGATACAGTGCCAAGGCTGGATACAGCAGCTGAGGAAAAATGGGAAATGTAAAACTCTCTTGGCAAAGGCACATGGATTCATCCAGCTGAAAGAGGCACATTCAGGCCCACACCATTGTAAGCAATAATCTATGTCTCTCTTGAGAAAATACAGATATTTGTAATTTTTTTGATTTTTTTTTTTTGACTGCTCAATTGAAAATAACCTTGTTTTCTTGAAAAATTCCTCTAGGACTTGGTATTGCAAATGTTACTTCTGTACAAACTGTAAACTGCTGATTCAAACCAAACACACAATTACATACAGGACAGTTTTGAAATGCATTCTAATAATAAAAATGTACTTGAAGATTGACTGGTGTTAATAAATTATGAATTCATTCAGGTTAGATAAGATGCAATTAATAATAACAATAATAAAGGGGCTGCAATCAGAGCTTTTTCTTGTCTGCAAGTGTCCTCCTCCTCTTCATCACCTATTCCAGAACTTTCTTTGCAGAAATTATACTCATGCATACTGAAAAAATATTTTAATTCTCTTCTTTTAATTGAGCTGGTACTTCACTAATTTAATTGCCTTTTAATCAGATATTGCTGATGTACAGGAGTGCAAGTGGTTGAAGAGTACAGTCATCACATTCTTAGAGAGGCTTACTGAATTTGGCACCAAGTCCTGGCAACTCTCATGATTTCGGCCAGAGAAACACTTTAACTGAAAAGGCCCAATTCTCCTCTGCTCTATTTACATAAAGCATATGGCAACTGTTGACTTCAGCCCTTCTGATTTTCACATCTTCCTGGGGATATGGACAGCTGTGTGCTGGGAAAATACTTCAACGTTCAGATGAAAAAACTTCAGTGCTCAAACACATTTTTATTACACAAGTTTTCAGTTTTCACATTTAATCTTTCTCTACATTAACCAGAAGCCTGATTTGATTGTTCTTCACTTTTTTCCTTTCTGGCTTACAAGTGCTGCAGCTTCAGTCAGCCTCCTGGCTGGAAGTCAGCCTTTCGCTTTTGTCTAGCTCTAGGGAGGATGATGAATTGGGAGAATTTTAAATACTTTGTCCCAGAGGGGCCCAAGAGTCACCACTCAATCTGTCAAGCTCAGAACTGAGCCCTGAGGCAGTTGCTGGGGACAAGTGTCAAATCTGCTGTCAATCTGCAGGAAACCCTCCTGGCTTTGTTGAGCACTGACAGTTCACACAATTCAGTATTTCAAAAATGTCCATCATTAACCCAGAACCCTTAGAGAAGGGTTAACCTCTGAGTCCCTGGGGATGAAAGACACCTTCCACAGATCAGAGCACAACCACCAAGAATAACCACATGTCCCTTCCTGTATGGGGTCATCACCCAACACTGAAAACACACAAATTCTACAAATAGATTCCAGTCCTTTCTTTTAAGAGTCCCTTAGCAGGATAAGATGTCAGGGAATTAGCCAGGTAGCTTATAAGAGCTTTGTGTAATCTTCTTTAGATATTCCATGCTCTCTTTTACTTGCAGAAAGCAGCTTCTTAACAACAGCATGCCAGGAGGATGCAGGTGAGCAGAGATGGTTTTTTTACACCTTTCATTATCTGCTTCAAGCAGGTTTCTGTGTTTAATCTTTTTCATCTGAACACTTCTCTGACAAGTCCTCAGTGACCTCCTTGATAACAATTCTGGTTTTTAATTGATCACAGAGTTAAAAGCTTCTCAAAATTTCTCACTTAAATCTAGCTGTGTTTAATTTCACAGTCTAAGTCTTTGCATACTTCACCTCTGTCTCTCTCAGACATCATCTTCTCCTGGCTTTAGTTTCTTTCCACTTTCAGTTATTCACGTCTCAGTTTTCCTCCTAAGCCTTGTAGGGTATTAAAATTGGCAATTTAGACGCACTGTAAAAATAAGAACACTCCTTCCTGCTAGGAGGACACATGGTTTATTGTTTTCTAAGCTCTGCTGTGTCAGCTCCTCCAACCAGCAATTATAAAATTGAAGCCGCCAAGGTTGGTAAAAGTCACTTTCTTATTAGCATCTAATTATCTACCAGCAGATTTGGGTCCAGCCTTCAGTGCCATTGAACACATATGACATTGGCTAGGACAAGCAGAAAATTATGATTTCATTTTTAAGGAGTCTTGTGAATAGAGATGGAAAAAGAGTTGGATAACACAAGGAAAGCAATTAAAAACCTAATGCAAACTTTTTGTATTGCCAGAACCTATCCCCTCCAATTCTCCAATTCCTTTCACTCCACACATCATCCATTATGTGTAGCAGACTCAATTTCCATGAATGCTGCAATGTCCCACTGGTGTAAGCCCTCTGAACTGAGAGTGCTCTTGAGTGTGGAGCTACATCCACTCTTTCCTTCATCTGTGAAAATGCAATCAGTGAGTTTCAGACTGTTTTCCTAACAACACCTCCCAAAATACCACCCTGACCTGAAATAACAGATGTCTGTTCTCTCTGAGGAAGACAGACAATTCAGGGGCTGTGTTTGCTGACACAACAGGTAACTGATCTGTGTGATTCCCTGGCAATGCAAGAAGTTTACAAGAGGCTCAGTGGAAATAATTTACTTGGGAAAGATCCATTCAAGGTTACCAATTAAACCATCCTCAGAAGGCTCATGTCTCAGGGAAAAGAGTTGTGTGTTAAAAGATTGCCTTGGGCACAATATCATGCGTACTTGTCCTGTTCCTGATCTTCCCTGAGTATGCACTTGGACACCATTAGAGATGGGGTATTAAGCTGGAGGCCCTTTGGCATGTTCTCAGCACAGTTATTTTTATGACTTTTAAAATTAGGATGATATACTTAAGTATATCAAGTGCTGAGACAGCATACAGAAAACTGCAAACACACAGGTTTGTACCAAGGATCTGCATGAGAACAGGCATGGGAGCTCCTTCCTGGTTCCGGTTTCCTCCCAGCCCCATGGAGCAGTGGTTTCCAAATAGGACAAGTGGGACTACCTGGATATCATCACATAAGGGAGCAACTCCAAATTCAGCACAAAAATGCTGCAGTTTCATTTACCTCTAGCATGTTTACCCAACCAAGTTGGGTAAAGTTGGCCAAGGAAACCCTGTCTAAGAAACCAGAATGGCAGAACAGGGCCCCTCTGCACAAACAGCTGACAAGCTTTGTTAGTAGCTTGCATTGGGTGTCCTTTCCCCTGGTTTTCCTCCACTGAGGAGAATCAGAAAGTAGGCAAAAAATGGGTAAATTAGAGTGTGGTGCTTGAAAGGTCACTGCAGAGTTCTTAAAGCTGTGTTTTAATAACTTGGATAAATTCACATGAAACAATGGTTTCTTAGTGCATATTTAGAACTTAGTGATTTAAAAAATAAGGTTGTTTTCTGTTATAAGTAATAACTAGTGACTGTTAGGACCATTTTTTTCCTATCAGCAATAGATTCAAGACACGCAGTTCGGATTCAATTCCAAACAATCCCCAAATTCAGGGAGCTTGGATCTGAGATTTGATTTTGATTCAACCCCTTCTTTTTTATTTCCTTATGTTTTGGCCTATCTTTAAGCACTACTAGGGCCTATTTCCAGGATCCCATTCAAAAGGAAGCCTCAAGCTGCTAAGAAAGGGGTTGCCATTAAATTACATCCTCATCTTCCAATTTTACTGCTGAATAAAATCTGGACAGCTGTTAGCAGCTTTTTCAGAGTTTTGATTTGTAGAGTTACAAACTGAACAACATGTAGCTTGTACATGACTGTTATATTTGAATACTTGTCAGACACAGTTCTTATTCAACACTGTTAGCCATCAAAAACTAGAGGGAGATCTTCCTTCCTCAGCATAAGGAATTGTTTTGCTTTTCTGAGTTTGTTGCTTCAAAAAACCTGGCCAGCAATTGCAGAAACTTAACTCTCCAGGGATGGTGAAAATCATCTACTTATTACTTTGTAATTATCAGAAAGTTTTGGATAAGAATGCCTAGAGTCCACTGTCCACATTTCACCCTGACAAAGACAAAGCTGGAAGATGATCCAGCACCAAGAACCAAAGAGTAGGAAATTATTTGGAAACATGCTAAAAGTGGAAGATAATCCTTTGAAACTGCAAAGGACCCTCTGATTAAGTGATAACAGAATATTTGTGATTGATTCAGAATAGAAGAAATGGAAAAAAGCCAATTCATTTGGGACTTGGAGCTGAACTGAAGCCAGAGTAGGGAATTGTCCTCATCCTGAGGGTGCCTGAGCAAGGCTGGAAATGTGAGGGCAAAGGAGAATAAGAAAGACAAATATATACAAGTTCCACTTTTCAAAGAGAAACAGGGCATTTAATTTTACTGTTTTATTATCTCCAGTTTCTATCCTTGCTCCTCTGGATGAAGGTCTCACAAGCACTGACCAGTACAACCACCCAGGGGCTCACAGTGCTCACATCCCACAGAAACCCACTGAGAGCAGCATGGAGCTGTCTTGGAGCTGAACTTAAAACTGTTTCAAGACCTTGATTCTAGAAAAGACTTCGATTGTATCCTGGGGCTCACAGGGGAGGGATGAAGTCTTCCCTTCCTCTCCACTCCTGCATGAGTTACACCTTTGCTCTCCATTTCCTCTGACAGGGACAGCAACTTGTAAAACAAGGAGCACTATAATTGATAATCTGGAATCTCCATCCCAGTTCCAGAGGCTGGGGTAGGATGCACAACATCCTCAGGAACATCAGGAATCAGGCATTCGTGCATACACAGCAGCACATACTACACCATCTCATTTAAACTATTGTTCACACTTTGCAAAAAATTTAGGCTTCTTATTAAATTAATTCAAATTGTTGCTAAGTTATGAATAAACCGAGAGCAACTTAAGACTCTCAGAAATCTCAGTTGAAAATAAAACCTAATTTCTGTCCCTAACTTACTTTCCTACTTCAGTAATAACTAAACCAGGGTTAAAAATGCCATTTCCCCTAAAGAATTAAGAGATTCTTTTTCTTTTTTTTAATAAGGAAAGAAATAAGAAATCCATCATTTTAGAATTTAATTGGCTGGTGTCTCCCCATGACAAAGTAGAAACACATTCATGACATGACATGCATTTATCTTTAAACCACTCACTTCCAGTCAGTGCCATGGAATATGGATCTCATTGAGCAGGGTGGAAAACAGCCCAAGTATCTTTTGGAAAGAATAATTTTGTTACAATTACAGATTTTCAAGAAGGCCTGAAATCTGCTGATTTCCGAGCAACAGGGCACTAAAGCATTTCCCTCCAGGGAGCTAACTTTTGTTTAGGGACATTCCAGGAAAACAGTCTGGACAGATCTATTTTGTTGGCTGTAGCTTTTTTGTAGGCTTGGTTCTGAATGCCATTAATTAACTGAAGAGGCCCCAAAAGAGAGCCTATTGCACTTGAAAGCAGCAGCACATCAGAAGACTCAAAGCTCCATGATGAAACTGCTTTTCTATCCTGTTCTGCTTTGCACCTTTCACATCCACCAAATTTCACTGCTGTGCAGGACAAGAGATCTTTCCTAAATTAAATCAAACCTTGCATTTTGCTCTATTTTTGCTTCCTACTCAACCACACTGAGTCAACCACCTCGCTGTTGGCTTTGATAACCACATCCATCACAGGAGCTTCCTTCTGCCCACAGCACTTGTTTCTCAGAGCTTGTCTGCAAGGGAAAGCAAACAGTGCCTCAGACCAATTTTAGACCGAAATGACCCTTCCAGAGAACATGCCAAACTTTCTGCACCTCACTATTGAAAAGGGCCCTGGAGGCTGCAGCATCACTTTTTGCTTTTCAGTTTAACCAAACCAAAATACCAGGACTAAAAGCTAAGAAGTTTCTTTGCAACCATTTAACCTGGTTACTGTGCACAAGGTGCTGATGCTGCTAATCTCTTCTATAGTTTTACATTTCCTTCCCTATTTCTTTGGAAAGAATCTCACAGATGCAGATTACCTGTTCAAAGGGGACACCCCAGAAACAAAAGCAAAATCCTCAACAACCAAAAAATGATCACCTGTACTGTCTGTCACAACCAAACCTCACCACCCTTTCAAAATACAAGATCTTACTTCAAAATTTGTTATTGAGCTGATCTTAACTCATCATTAGCTGATTTATGGGCTGCATCTGCTCCAGCAGACCGAGAGCAAGTTTGCAAATACCAGTGTGCATCAGATTCTGCTTTCCCCAGGCTGTGTTTTGTTTCACATGGTTTCTCTTTGACTGGGCAGCACAATGGGCTCTCTGTACAGCCAATGCACTCAGATTTTCTGGAAATCGCCATGTCTCCAAGAATTTGGGGGAGAAAAAAAGAGCAACAGCTGAAATCCAGATGACATGAGTATTTTGCTAACAAAGAAAGATTGTTGGAGGCTAAATGAGACTGATCCTTCCTAGAAAGAGCTCTGAACAAATAAGAACTGCATGGTTAAGTGCTAGATTAGGACTCAAATGAGGATTTCTGCATAGATCATAAATCAAACCTCACAGTGGAAGGAATTCATAGAAAAGCAGAGCAGATGTGCAATCTTGTCTAAGTGTTCTGTTATTTTCCTTCTAAGATAAGGAGTTTCTGGTTTAAGGGATAGAGTAAAATTTGGAATTATTCTTAAGATCTTGCCAGCTTTATGAAAGGCAGTGAGCAGGAAAATGAGGGGTAACATCTTAAATTCACCCCTTTCTATTGGCTGCAGCCACTCTTAGTCATAGTCTGCAGCCCCAGCCTCCACTTGCTCTGGGCAGTCCAGATGAATTCCAGCAGTGCAATTTGCCTGAATTTCATGCATCTAACACCAACATCAACCCTGGAGGCACAGCCATGTGAGAAGGATGCATGTGTAACCTGGAACAGATTGAAATCCACACATAAGTACTCCACAGCAGAGGCACATGCCTCGTGTTAGGGGATGATGTAACAAGGGACTGGAGCCTAAGGCTCACCCAGGGAAATGTATCAGGGCTCACTCACAAGGACATTTCTTGGAGTCTGGGCATAACAACTAAAGCTAGAAAAGCTCATCAGTCATCCTTTTTTTCCCTAGGTAAGAGGAGCTATGAGCCTAGGAGCAAGAGTTCTCAGTCTGCAGAAAACTATTCTGTTCCTTAGAGAACAGTATGTAAATAAAGCTAAGGTGAAAGGGGAAATATGCATGTGTGTGTATGTGTGTATATATATATTTATACACACACACATATATATAAGGTTATAGATGCAAATATATAGATATATGAACTGTTTGCTTGGGGATTTTTAAACAAGATTTAATTGCACAAACCCAGCACCACAGTCTGTACATTAGACTTCAGTTTCCTAAATCCCAGGCCTCTGATGCAAAGTGAACATGAAATGTCCCTTAGCTCTAGCAGTCCCAAGTTTTGCTCATTAGGTTTCCAGACTCAAGAGGTCAAGTTTGTCCCATGTACTTCAGCAGATCCCCTTTCCAGCTGCCAGAGAACAGTGCTGGGACCATTTCCAGTGCAGTCCCAGTGAATGCTGCCTTCAGATACACACTAGATCTGGAAAACCTGAGCTTTCTGTAGTGTTCACCAGGAGCATTCTCTTATGTTCATCCATAAATAAGTGGGAGACTTTTTTCCTCCAAAAATCAGAACATTGTTATGCTGAGGTGGCAAAGTTGCTTCTGTAAATCAAACCTGGTCACCTACTGCATAAACAGAAGAAATGGGCTCCATGAACCCTTTTCTCAGAAGGCCTGTGTGCAGGGAATGCCTGAAACACAGCGCCTTTTGGGCAATCAAGATTTTGGGAATGTCCTCAAGCCAGATCTTCCCTTCACTCATGAACTCCAAAAGAGATGCTGTGTCCTTTCTCCCTACACCACATCAGTGAACAGGGAGCTAAAAGCATTTGTCCTCAGCTGATGTCCTTTTCACAGGGCCCCTTCATTCCCTGGCAACTGAAATCCAGCTGCAAACACGCCACAGCCCCTGCTGAGGGAAGGGTTTATGAGCACAGGCACAGCCCTGCTGTGAGATGGTAATCCATCACCGAGCCAGCCCAGGATGTGGGCACAGCTCACCCGACTTCCAGCCAGAGCTCTTCTGGATGGAGTGCTCAAAGTGCTGTGTAAAAATTACAGCTCCTCAGTTTGGGGCTGGAACTGCCACGCCAGAGCCTTGAACTGACCAGTCAATAATGTGAAGAACACACTTTCAGTGCCCATCCACAAAAACTGGGCTCAAATAATTTCCCTAGTGACAAGGAAGAACTTTGGGGGCAAGAGTTGGCATAGGCTCCAGCCCAGCAAGGTGCAGCTCAGCTGCCCTCATGAGGACACCCTCCTGTATCATCTGCACCCCTTGGCCTGGTTTCATCTCACAATATACTCCTGCCTCTCTGCCCAACACAGATTCTGTCCCAGAGAATCATCACCTTGTGTCCTGAAGCAGAGATCTTAGGAGATGTCAGGAAAGAAAACTGGACAATGGAAGACTGTGCGACATACTTATTCACAAAGCAGCCAAATTAACCTTTCCTGTCCTAAGGAGCACATGCCCTTGCTTGAAACAGTGTAATTTGTTCCACATGGCAGTCAGAAAAGTAAACACAGACATAAAAATAGGTAAAAATCTTATGCTTTAAGACAAGACTTTGAAAATCCATTCGTAGAGCCCCTACAGCGTGAGTTCAATGGGATTTCCATTCTTGTTTTTTTTTGTTTTCTCCAAATAGCCACGTATGTGGCTGCAACATTTCTGTGGAGACAAATACATCTTTATTTTAGTTACTGGAGTCCTCTCAAAAATGTGCCTATAAATCCTGCGGGAGCGAGGAGGAGTCACAATGGAAAGAGTGATGGACGCGCCGCTCCGCCGCGGCTCGCATGGCCCCGTGGCCATGACTGCTCCTTTGTGGCCCCAGCCTGGCTCTGTGTGTGTCACCAGCCCTTAAATGTACATTTTGAACTGTCATGTCCAATATAGTGGGCCCTGGTGGATAGTTAAAGGCAGCAGAGTAAAAAAATAGAGAAGCGTGGAAATACGACGTGAAAAGACTCAGTTTTTAAACAAGAGAATAGGAGCTGTTGTTGAACATGGTGCCTGGTGCCCAGTATATTCCACTGGCTTTGAGGGGATAAAGGATTTAGTAACACAGCTTTTATGGGCTTGCTTAGCTGTACACTCTGAATGAAGAACCAACAGTATTTGGAGGCTCTCCTTGCTTCTTTTTCTTTGTTTTCTCAAGACCAGAATATTCTCCAACAATGCAATTTCCAGCTGACCTATCCTGAGGCCAAATGGAAACAAAAGAGAGAGATTAATAGCCCAGGAAACTTTGAAGAGAACAATAGCACAATCTTGGGATGAACTAGAACACGTGAAATGTAATAATCTTGGAGGAGGGAAGGCAGCTCTGCAAAGAGAAACCTTTTCCACGGCTTATTTAACAATGAGTGTAAAATGAAAATGTGCCTGACTGTTTTGATTTAAAATCTGCTGGCTATAAACAATGATTTTGAAATATCATGAGTCAATATTATTTTTCTTAAAATGTGACACAAGGTCTAAAAGCCAAGCTCTCCTCTGGGTGAGGCTGATACCAGTGTGATCAAAAGCAGAATTCATATTGATTGCATTTGGCACCTAGTGATGCTCACACATGAGACACAGGCAAGAAGAAAAACTCCATGAATGAATGGGTTTGATCTGAAAACAGTAACTGGTTGTTCCAAGAGGAAATGTGCTTTTATTATCAGTACAGAATGACTCAATGGTAAATAAATCATTTGTATTGCAACTGAAATATTACTCCATTATACATCAAGGATGTGTGAAACTTTTCCACTTTTTTTTTGTTTCATTTTGATTGTTTTTTTCCAGCTTGTTAAGTAGCTCTCCAAGGACCTATGAACTAGAGGTTAAAAAAAAAGGCAAAACAAAAATATCCTAAGCAGTATTTATATTATACAGAAATCTGTCCAAGCCACAATAAAACACAGAAAAAAGTCCATAACTAATCAGCTTGAATTGTCTTTTAGTCTCTGCCTTCAATTGCCTTACCCAAAATTCAGCCTTACAAAGAATCTATGCAGAAAGGCAATCTTTTCAGAAGGCAACCGAAATCTAAGCTCAGGCTATCCAAGAAATCAAACATTTTCAAGAGTCTGGCAAAGGCTTCCATGACCTCTGGAACAAGTCATGCACAGCCTTCTGTGCCATCCTGGTGGCAGATCACTTGGTGTCACTTAATCATTTATGACACATAGCTTCTCTGGTATCTCTCACAAGATCTTCTCATGTGGCTTCTCTGACACCTTTGCAGAGATGCCACAGACTTGCCTTCCCTTCTTTCTTTCTCAGAGCTGCTTTTCTCTGACGCAAGTGGAGAGACAACAAATTGATATCTCTCTGTCCAGCAGAGCTGGAATCTACCAAGGGTTCCTGTCAGGAGAATGAGGCCTAACACAAATATCTAAGTCACATGGCTTCAGAAAAATACATTTAAACAATATATGAGAGGCTGTAGGCAAAGATTTCCTAGCATGGACAATTATTCTAAATGTGCAACAAGGAGAGAAAATCCTAAAGTAATTTTTAGATCAGATTTAAAATGCTCCTGAAAAGAGTTTTCCTTCCACTGCTGCTATTGTGTTTGCATGGTAGGGTGGAAGGTTTTTATGTACTTTCCTACCAGCCTTGTGCCTAAGCTGAGAGACTCAAACTGCCCTCAGAGCCTTTAAGGAATCAGTGGGCCGGACAGACAAATTATCTTTAAGAACTCACTAAGTACAGTGAGCTCCCAAACACAACTTAATTTCTGCCATGGTGTCCTGGAGAGCCCTTTGTAGTGAACATATCAAAGCTGACTAACAGATGAAATAAAAGGATCATAAAAATCATTATGTATTCCCAGGAGAAATCAGATGATCTGGTATCATCAGTGACACATATGCTTTGCCCAGCTGAAAAGGATTTAGAAAATTCCAAAGTGTCCCAGTTGCATCTGCTGTTATTTTGATGACCTACTTCCTGTTGCCAAGCAAAGGTGTAATGTGGATCAAAACAAAGAGGAGCTGAACTCTGTGTGTCACAGGCAGAACATGTCATTCTAGTGTTTTCCCTTTCTTTAATCCACATTAAGTCTCATGGCTTTTTTTTCCTTCCTATGCAAGAAAAAGGAGATCATATTTCCTTTCACGCATCCTAAAATACTTCCACATGCACAATCAGCCACTATAAGCAAAAAACAAAAAAAAAGTGTGGAAAATTCAATCCACCTTGTCAGAGGTATACAAACAAAATTGACATGAATATCAACAAAACATCTTGAATGCTTAAACCTTCTTCTTACACTGATATGCGCTACATATAATAGACAGCATTTGAGTGGAGAGATCTGTCCTCTGAAGAATGAGCAAGCAGAGTCAGAAGCAAAGGAAATATCAGAAATGTTAGAAATGTATCCTGCATCTGTCTGCACCACCAAAAGCAGAGATTGTTAATAATCCATGTCAGAGGTCAGCTGCGTGGCAAGGCTGGAAGACATGGATTGGGAAAGAATCTACTCAGCAGCTAAAACCAATGTTCCAGTTTAGAGTATTTCCAATTTATTAATACTTATAAGTTGCACAGTATGGATGAGCAGACAGCCCTCCTTTTGCTGTAACACTTTTAAGGGGTGGACAATACTCCCACTGCAGTACAACCTTTCAGGTTCACAAATTTCATACATTCACTTCAAGCACAGGGAAGTTCATTTCATCCTCCTATGTTGCTTTTAGACCTGATTGTTCATAAAACTGTCCTTTGCAACCATCTCTTGTTTTTAAGAAGAATGTAGTGAAGGTTATTCCACAACAAATTGGGATTTAACTTTACAATCAACTCAGACTAAAGAGCAGGAGAAACACATCTCTTAAGAAGGATAGGAGAACATGGAGAGTAACACAGCAGTGGTTTCTTTCCTCTTTTTCATTTCTCATTTGCGTCTTGCTTGTTTGAATAAGTCACAGGGACGAAGCCTCCTTATGGAAAGATTTTACACTTTTCATACATCCCACTATTCATGCAGAGCAAATGGGGCAGAAGAAGAAAGCAACACCTGGGTTCCTTCAGCTCTCAAATCCCTGCCCAGTCAGCGTGCTCACTTCATTAGCCCAGAACACATCGAAAAAGGAAACCTTTCACCAGCAACTGCATTTGAGCAGCAGCAAACACAGAGACAGCTGCAGCCCCTAACAATCCAGCCCTGGGCACTGGCTGTACTTTCAGGTCTGGCACCAGTGGCAACAAGTAAAAAGAAGCTGAATAACAGCAGACAGAGCTCAGTCTGCAGTTTTGCAGGTTCAGACCCAGCATTTTCCCCAAAACACCCCCGAGAGCTGCTGAGGCAGGAGCCAGCCCTGACATTGCCTCATGGCTTTGGTGAGGCTGGAGTTGTGACCATTAAATGGGCACTGCTTCAGTGCATGCCATGAGGGAAGGGAAAGTGATGAAGGTGGGAACAGGAATCCTTTTATACTATGTGGGAATGTGGACTTCTACACTTGAGAAGAATTTAATCAGTTCTGTGCAGAACCAAGAGGCCGCACTGGGTGAAGTGCTAAGGGTACAAAGTTGACATCTAAGTAAACCCCTGTCTGATCTGGGGACTGCCTCACCTGGGGACTGTGCCCTGGGCTGCAGAATGTTCCAGCCCCATCCTGAGCTCTGTGCAAAAGGGCCTCAACTCAACCAGCAAACACTGGACAGACATGAGCCTCAGCACCACACAATGTTCTTCGAGGAGACAACTTTCAAACAGCGCAAAGTGGTTACCTCAACATAGCTGGCATGAGAAGGAACTGGAGCTGAAGGTATTTGGTGGTTTTGGAGAAACACATAATGCCCTATTTCACCAAATACCATTATTTTTTTTTCATTTAAAAGCAATTTTTTTCCTATTTGGCTATGTTATGCCTGGAATGTACAGATTCCATTAATTTGTTCTCTTTGCTATTCCTTGAAATTTCTCCTCCAGCTGCTTTCTCCAACAGCAGACTTTGCAGACCAACTCTCTCTCCATATGCCTGCTTTTCACTGTGAGAAAATATATCTTCTGGCATTCTGTTTAGCAGAGATGCATGGCCCTTCCAACATCCACACTTATACACAATAAAACAATTAAATCTGTTTCTTTTCCAACCTTTTGCTGTGCACTCAACTTGCTAATTAATGCACTTACATGCTTGAAGATAATCTCATCCATGTTGGATCTGCATCTCCCATCCATGTGTGAAAAAAGCAATAAAATTCAGTGAAGAGAGGACATTTGGCCAGAGCCACAAGTTCTGCCTCTTTCATTCTATTCTAGCACAGAAAGCAGAAATAAAAGAACACTGACAAGTAAATTGGAAATCCTGGCTGCTTTGGAACGTGTGTTCCCTCCTCATTTCTTTACAGCACTTTGGCTTGCTGTTCTCTGTCATGTGAGCAGTGTCCAAGAGAGCCAGATTCTTCTTGCTTGGACATTGATGGTCTATGAATCAGCATTGATCCAACTGCCTTTATGGCCCAAGGGCTACATTTTAATCTTTTTCTGTCCCCTCAAGCTTCTTAAAGTTATAGGATAGATTGATACAGAGCCCTAACATTTATATATATGCCTTCACTCAAATCCTCCTTTCTGAGGCTGCTACAAAGCTTGAACACAATCCCAAGCCAACTGTTTCCACATCCAAGCATCCCACCCTTCTCTTACGTTTATACCACTTGCCCTGCTTACTTTGACTTTCTCCTGGCTGATTTCCCAGAATATCCTTTGCCTCTGGCAAGATAATTACACAAGTGTAAAATACTGTCACCGCAAAACTCTAGTTATAATATATGCTGTTCTCAATACACCCAAGGGACTGGAAGTCTGTGGGAGAGAAGTGCTAGTTCCTGAAGAGTTAATTATCTTTCATGTTCCAGAAATCCAGGACAGTCCTTCCAAGTTTAGCCTTTTGGATTTTTAAACCTGGGGTAAAACATTCAGGTTTTACCTACCAAGACCGAAATAGTGAGTGAGGGTAAAGGGGGTGGATTTTTGTCCACAAATTAAAAAAATAAAGTATTTTAAAGCAATGTGGGTATATTCACACCTTTTATTTTATTCAATACTTAGTCATCTGCTGAAGAGCAAATGGAAAATTTTAAGCTGCTGTCTTGAAGTGTTTGATCCACTTTCACTACACTTTTCTTAACTATGCCCTTAATAGAATGAATGTTACCAGCCAAATGCCAGTCAATGACACAGCAGAGACTAAAACCTCAGGTCAGTGACCTTTCATGGGCGCCATGAAAAAATTCAGCCTTCTTTCCAAAATTAGAGGGTGAGGATGATGACAGACAAGGCAGCCGTGCTGGCAGGGCAGAGTTTGAGAGCTGCAGTTCCAGCGTTTCATGGAGGCAGTGCATTGCTGTCAGCCACTCACCTCTCTGCTAGGTAGCAGCAGCCAGTTCCTGCTATTCTGGGATCTCACAGGGGCCAGGCACTCACCTCATTTCCCAAACCTGCCCCAGCCCTCCTGCTCCTCAACATCTGCCCACTGCCCTCTTTAACAGAGTCTCTGTGACAAAGGGACACAGAATTACCCTCTCTACCTCTTCTTTGCAGGCAATTGCAAAACATCCTGCCCATGGGAGTGTTGTTTACATCAATAAGGCTGTTCATTCCAATTTATGTCCATTTCTGCTGTTTGGTTCAGGCCATGTCACATATCTTGGTGACACCAGTATTAGCACATAGTAGTAAATGGATTTTTACCTTTACCATTAAGGGCAGACTGTATTCTTGTCTTCACTTTCACTGGTTTTGTTTTGCATGTGTGGTGGGAAGGAAAATGAAGTCAGTCAGCAAGGATTGCTGGCACTGGGGGGAATTTGAAGGTTGTTTGGATTGTTTGTGTGATCCTGGGATAGGAAGCCAGACGTGGGCGTAATTGCAAGGACAACAGGCAAGGCCAGGTAAAAGTTTCATGCTCTGAGCACTTGTTTTCCTTGTGCTACAGCCCTAGAAATGCACAGGGCTGTCTGAGGGAGGGCATAAGGCACCTGGAGCAGCAGGTGCTGATAGCAGATAATGGAGGGGAGCTTTGTGAGAACAGCCATCAGTGCCCCCAGCCCCAGGTCTCCTCCTTCAGCCTCAACCCCAGGCATTTGTTGTGTCTTTCTCAGTGGAAGAACAGCCTGATCCTGTTCCCATTACAGTTTCCAACTCCACCTATAACCTAGAGAGCATTGTGCCAGCTCTGCCCACAACCCCAAGGATACTTAGGTACTTTGCCTTTCTTAAATGTGAAGTGAGCTGGATCCTTTGAAAAATCTAGGCCAGAATATCTCAGATCTTTGTTTGGACTTGAGGATTTACTAGCTCTTCTGACATTCCCCCAAGTTCTTGTGTTCCTCAAAATCTTTCTTACCACTCCGTGTGTTTGTGTCTCCCTGCCTTCAGCTCTGTAAGGCATCCTTCAATGCTGACCTTCCTTCCTTGCACACACATGTACACTGTGGTATTTAAAGGAAAGCATTTCACTTTCACAGCAGAGTAATTGCTTTAAAAAAACTGAAAAGTGCTTTGCTTCAGCAGAAACCCTTACTTAGAAATAAAGAGGAACTTCTTATTCAAACAAAAGGTTAAACAAAGGACAGTGATTGCCACACTGCTCACAGCAAAAACACTGATCAAGTATGATTGAATTCAGTCCAGGATTATATTGATTATAATCACTTGGTATTCACTTTGATGAAACTAGAGATGGTGTTCTGCTCTCAGTTACACCACAGGTTTCAGTGAAATCGCTTTGAATTGGTACTGTTGACACAGGACAGCACACACCCCAAGTCTGTCATTCTCCCCACCCCAGCTTAGTTCCTCTCACATAATTGATGGCCAAATCTCCACTGCTGAGATTTAACAAGTACCCAATGAAAAAGGCCATTCTTCAAATAAACATTCAGGAAAATGTTAATAAAGTAATAAAATGTCCAGCAAGTCAGAAGCCCAAGTTTTGCCGTATGTCAGGAAAGCAAATTTTATTTGGAGCTTGGGAAGTAAAATTACAAAACAATTCCATTAGTTGGTAGAAATCCAAGGAATGGTTTTACACCCGAATTTTTGATGCCCAAATTCAGACTTGCAAATTACTCTAAAGAGTCCAGCATTTCTGGCTGGGCTGATCTATGCAATGAAGGAGGAAAATGGAGTTTAAAAATCCAACTTGCACACAAAT
This sequence comes from Zonotrichia leucophrys gambelii, assembly GCF_028769735.1. Taxonomy (NCBI): domain Eukaryota; kingdom Metazoa; phylum Chordata; class Aves; order Passeriformes; family Passerellidae; genus Zonotrichia; species Zonotrichia leucophrys. The sequence goes on along the minus strand of NC_088182.1, from coordinate 10,008,624 downwards.
CCTAACAACCCTTATTCTTATTTTACTCATCCCCATGAGCAGCACATTGAGGAGAGTATTTCAACAATCTGCGTAATTTTATCTTTCCTGTGTTCTTTGGATATTATGTGTCATCCCTGTTTGCACAATAGCCAAGTGCCTGATCCCGCTTTCTTTGCCAGCCATACATATCATAAATCAGTGAGCACAGTTCATAAATCTTGTGCCACTGAATACTGAATCAAAGTAGAGCTTCCTCTTGGTAGGAGCTGCAGGACTTCCCTGGGGCTGGGGGCAGCTGAAGGAGCCCCTGAGTACATGGGGATGGGCACAGGCCATCAGCAATAAGGGTCCCCTGGTGAGGTGCCTTGGCCAAGCACTTCCCAGTCTGCTTCTTCTCCTTGGCCCATCCCAAGCCCATCTCTATTCCAATCCACGTACATGGATTGGACAGTGCAACTTTTGCACCATGTCCCTGTAATCCAGTCTGTAAATATTCTGAGCAAGAGGAAGAAGGTCCACAAAACACTCAGACTTCTGTGGGTAGCAACTTTTGCTTTCAGTGACACGAAGGTTTCTTTCAAATATTCTCTATGTGTACATCTAAGGGAAGGCAACCAGCCAGCAAACAGCCCAGTTGTGCTCAGTGAGGCACTCCAGAAACATCCTTCACAAGGTGTATCATGGCCCTGAAAGCACCACAGCTGCTCTCAGCACCCAGCCAGCCAGGCTGCTCATGCAAGGACTCCTCAACCCAAGCAAACAGGAGCCAAATCAGTCTGAACACCAGATCTTTACAACCCCATCACTCTCAATCCCTTCCTTAAGCAATGCAGGATGGAGCACCTGCTGTGCTGGAAAGAACCATATAAAATGCAGCTAAAAAATACCCATATGCAAGGATCATCAGAAATGGGCTCAGCAAGCAGCCTGCACCCCTTCTCAGAGCTCTGTGCAGCAATACATCCCTGGATGTGGGTGGGGAACATTGCTTGTGCTTTGGGGAAGAGCAAGCTTGGAGTGACTCAGTGTTGCTTTTGGCTCTCTGTTTTTAAAGACACGGGGAGGAGAGGCTAACAACATCCCCAGTGAGCTGACAAAGAACCTACAGTGGAAACTCTCTCATTGCCTGATCTCTATTGTCCTGAGTAGTGCTCCAGTAGTGTAGAAATGCATGGAAGGTCTCTTAGCAGGGTCCCAGATGATACTGGATGATAGGGGAACAGGAATGATAAAACCTGGATGCATAGGAACAAAACCATGTGCAAGAAGTTATGCATCTCTCCATTAGACACCTGCAAAGTCAGTCTCATGCTGAGCTGTCTGTTTGGTGGATTAGCCCACAGAACTGCAAGACCTAAATTCCAGCTTAGCAGAACCCAGATCTCAATTTATGTCCCACCTAAACTTTGATGGGAGTTTTGGAAGTCAAAGAAAATGAAAAGCTTGACTTTCTTCCAAAACCCTGGCAAGTTGCATACCATTAACGCAGACATCTCTCACAAGCTGTTGGGGGATCACATTTGGTTATTCTTCACCTTATGTAAGGAGACTCCATCTACAACACATGAAGTCACTGAACCAAGGTAATTTGTTTCCCCAAAAGCAAGTTCACCCAAGTGAGGTGAAGAGGTTGTTATGGTGGATTCCAATTAAATGAAAACTGTATTTTAATCACAGTCCACCAATTATAAGTGAGGAACTGCAGTTTTTAGAGCACAGGGTAAGACCTTTCTCACTCTAGAAATCAAAACACAATACACTAAAATACCACTAGTCTTTTGTTTCCTTCTCTCCCTAGAAATAGTATCAGGTACCATCACATTTTCATACCTATACTCTGCACTGCAAAAATCTGCTTTAATACAGACTTTTTCCAAGCACTGGATAGCCACATCTAAGATAGCCCCAGGAAAGAGGTGACAGAGAGAAGGATGGACCAGAGGAACTTGGCTCCTGGAAAGGATCAGTGTGGTTTGCAGGACCAGAACAAAGGCAGCTAAGGGGAGGGAGCTGAAAAAGGGAGGTAAACACTCAACCTGTGCCTGCATCCACCTTGCTACTCCTGACAAATCTTTGCTTTAAACTGGGGATCCATGGGTTATGCCAAAGCAAAAGTAGAGTGCTTGCAGTTAGTTGCCTCAAATGCAGAGTAAACACTTCAGGATGCACAGAAAATAGGTGCTTTTTTTTTCCTCTTTCTTTTACATTTCTTAAATTTCGGGTTATCTGCTTGCTATGAGGAAGAATACCGAGCAGCAGCAAGAACACAGTGCCTTCCCACAACAGTATTCTGAGAATGACACTTGTAAACAGTTCCATCAAGCAGAGAACAATAATGCAATTTGGCAGAAAGAATCTTAGAAGCCAAGTTACACAGAGAAATTATAGTTAAAATTACATTAATCAAAACCAGTTAGGAAAAGATGAGAGGAAGACTCTGGCAGAACACATGTGGGATGTTACCAATTAAACTTGTTTTTCTTCCTAAAAGGCTACAGCATTCTTTTTAATTAGCCTCTGTCATTGTAATTCTAACAATAACCCTCAGCACAATTACTATTTGAGCTACTTGAAAACTTAAAGCATGTGCCCAGTTTCTTTAAAAGACTCCTCTGTGGACATCCAATGGGGTTGGGTAGAGAGAAATAAACAGCTTCCTTTTTCATTTCTGAAGCTAAGTTATATTACAAGATTTATTCAAATGCTGAGAAGCCATTCTGGGAATAGAAAAAAAACAATCTGTAACAAATAAATCAACTAGCTAAGAGTCAGAAATAAGCAGAAAGACATTTCTTTCCAGATTTAACTTTAATGTTCTCTGTGGAGCAGCACACTGGCATTTGTGAACCACCGCAGAGTTCTGCATCTCCTGAGCTCACAGCAGGCACACACTGGCATTCCTCCTGCTCCTGCTGCTGCTGCCATTGGCACTGAAGAAGTTAATGCCTCTAGGTTGCAATGCCAACCCCAGTTTGGCTAATCCTCTGGCATTACTACGCTATGCAAAATAAAGGCTTGGCTGAAATGAGATTAGAAAACCTAATGGCATTAACAAAAGCCTGACCTATAAAAACGACTTGAAATATAGAAACACTACATTTTTCGTGTTCTCTGCTTTAAAACACAGGTTCTCCACTTCTCTGTGCTGATACTAGCTCAGAACTAGAAGTGCAGTACTTCAGGCCTTCCAACTTCAACACAAAAATCTAACTCTTATAATAATAGGTTACATTTTCTCTGTCTGAATTTGTACTAGATTCTGGTCTTTGAAGTTTTTTCTTCCTCCACCACCAAGGACACATCTCTTTATCTCTACCTCCATGGTGTGAATTATAGAAGATAGTTAGGGATGACAGGAAAGGTGAGAGTTTGATAAAAGTTGCACAAGGTGAAAAATCTCAGTTCAAAGACAACCAATTAGACCTGCTCTAGAAACACACATTAAAACAATTACAGACCAAACTGGTAAAATACACCTATTGTTATCAATAATCTGTTTTCTATCCTGATTGTGACCCATTCTCTGTGCTGAAATATCCTAGTTGGGATAAAAATCTGCAGTATATTCAAGTTATTCCTTTCCTGTGGAAATGTGTTACTGCTAAAAGGGTCACTGCACTCTTCATATCTTTACTAGAAAACAGAAGGCACTGCCAGTAGATGTATCTGCTTTCCAGCTTTTCCAGTGCTTTTCTGCAGCAGTCCATACAAATGGATAGTTTCCCCTTAGACAATGGGATTCTCTGAAATGGAGTCAAGATCTAAAGAAGGATTTTGCACTCAACTCTGTATTATGAATGTTCACAGTGGTGGCCTTTATCCAGAGGTGTGAAATAGCCAGTTTCCATCTGGTCACTTTTACCTTCCTTCTGTTGTTACAGGAGGACAAGACACAAAGTGAAGTCAAGAGTCAGGAGAGCTGAAATGGGGAGATCATTTGTGCCTGCACAAAACACATCCAACTGGTGGGACATTACCCCAACAGCACAAGATAAAAGGAAAACAGGCAATTTGAGGTACAATGGAACACACTGAAGGACTGAGAGAAGGATTCAACCCTTATCCAGATAATGAGAAAAATATTCACTGTGATACTAAGGAGGTGTGAGATATCTACCTCCAGGCTCCAGTGTACCAACCAAGTATTAACTGCCAGGAATTCAGAGGAAAGTGTCTCTTAGTAATAATACCATACAATTATTTAATAGGCTTTTACACCATGCTATGAAGTATCTGTTAAAGTACTGGATGGAATACCTGGCTTGACCAACTAATGTTAAACAGGGTGGAAATACTCATATTTTGCCTTACAAAAGAACATCATAGAACTCACAACAAAGATTATATCAACCATGCTTTACAGCTTCACATATTCTTGTCATGTGCAGTTTCCATTAAAGGCTAATAGGTATTTTAAAAGCCTCTCAGCTCTTTTACAGAACAGAGCTTTAAAATAGCCCAGCATAAGCCATGTGGTATGCTGGCAAACGCTGTGTGTGTTGGCAGCCAGTCTGAGACCACTGCTGGCAAAATCAGGACACCTGTTGTCAGTGTTCTATCAAACACGATCATTTTAGCATTGGGAAAGTTTGGAACAGCTCCATGAAAACCTGTCTGATGTCAAGTTAGCATCCCAGCCAAACAGCAACTCAACTGAATTTTCAAAGTGTCATCAATTGACTAATGAAGTGACAGGAAAATTTAGATAGGCTCATGGGTGAAACACAGTGCATGTCAACTTGAAATATTTACTTGCAGAAAATACATATGCTAAAAATACTGTTTGAAAGGCACACAAATGTTATAAACAGGTATTTTTAGTGGAAGCCCCAGTGAATGAACAAGAATGACCAGAAATGCATGGCAAAGCAGGCAGAAGAATGCTTTGACAAAAAGCCATGTCAGAGATTGACATCACTGCTGTAACTAATCTGGGAACTGATGAAAAAACAAGAGGAATTGAATAGCCAGGATTCCACCAGTGAGGCTAGTTCTGCCCTTTCATGCTCTCCTTTGTGAGCATCTTTTTTGTATTTTCTTATTGGAAACAAGTGTCAAGTTATTTGTCAGTATGAAGAAGCATGATGTGAGCTTGAGAACAACTTCAGACCAAGGCCAGCAGAAATGAACCTGTGAGATGCTCTGGAGAACACAAACATTTGGCAGAAGATTTTTGCATCAACTGCTGCAGCAAGAGGGCATTTAGAGGAACATAGCTCGGTCAGAACAGAAATACACTGGGCACCACACTTTCTATTCCAAGGAATCCCAGAGATAGCACAGTTTATTTATAAAGCTACCCTGAGGCCAGCATTCAGAGAACTTCCCTTTTCCAGGATATGTATTGCTGCAAATTCAACTAAGGCTCCTCCAGAGAGAGGAGAACATTTGTGATTCAACACTAGTGGTTGCAAAATGCATTGCTATTAATGTCACTGTGATCTACCATGTATGTGGCACTGCCCAAGCCAGCCAGATTTATTTCTAGCATCAGTTAGGTCTGAGTTTGATCAGTAAAACTCTGGTTCTTACAGGAGCTGAGCTTGTCAAACCCAAGAAGTCTCCTTTAAGACGGAGGATACACTGAAGTACTCTTGAGAATCAGACAGGAATGATAAATTCTGATTTATCATTCCTGTAAAATCAGGAATCCCTCCCATGAGGAGAACAGGAAGTTTTTGAGATGCATGGAAAGGGGAGCAGCAGAAAGATAAAGTTACCCTATTCATGCCCCCAGCGAAGTGAATGGCACAGCACACAGTATGTGATGGGAACAGTTGTGTTACACAGCAGAAGCAGCTCTGATCCCTCCAGGCACTGGATGGAACAGGGAAGCAGCTTTTCTGCCATCAGCCTGAAGCAATGCCCTGTGGATAACACTCAGATCCCAGATGCAGACTCAGCTTGATAGGTGTAGCCTGGGAATGACTTCACTCATTGCCACGTTTATGCTGGCACAGTCAAAAGCTGAAATCAGTGCCTTTGGAAAGGGATCAAGAGGAAATGGTGAGCAGAAGAGTAAGGAAGTTCCAGAACATGAAAGAAATGGACAGGCATCCAGCAAAACATAAAACCAAAAGGCAATTTCTTTCCCATGTGTTTCTTTTGTCTCCTTTGTTACTATTAATTCAGTAGAACCTCAAGGCTCCAGAAAAGATCAATGTCTCTTTTCATTAAGACACACCATGTGAAATTTGGCCTCCAAAATCAATTATATCAGCAGAGACAGCATTTCTCCCACAGCAATAGGCCTTCCCTGCCATAAGGTGTTTTTAATTAAATAAGCAAGACCAGTGAAGGAGACAACAAAAAAAGATGAGCAGACAGATATAAAGTTCAAAATTCACAGAGCAAATCCTCAACAAGAGCAAAGAGAACCAGAACTCCAAACGTTGCCTCATGTGCTGCAGTCCATGACAATACAGCAGCAAATCCTGTCAAGCTGCACAGTATCAGCTGTGGATAGCACAGGAGAGAAACCATCCTTGCTCTTAAGCTGGTACCTAATGTCCAAAAAAAAATGCAGAAAGAATGCATTCAAGCCATAAATAAGATTACATTAAGCCATCCAAGGTGGTGAAAGTGGTACTAAAGGGTAGAGAACATTTACACTGTGGGAACATGCCAGCTCTCTGACTGGACTGAGATGTCCTTTGGGTAATACCAGGAGCAGCTACCAGACAAATCTTGCCAGTGTCCTTAAATTCTGCTGTTAAAGAGCTGCCTGAAAAGGTCAGATAAGCCTCTGTGATTGCATTTGTCTTGACTTCCCTGTGTACACAAAGTCCACTTACTACCAGAAATGTCTGGGGTATTGACAGAGAAATGGTAGTGGATAACATTCAGTTAGGATGGCAAACAGTGCAGCAAACCCATAATCTCTTGGCTCAATTCCAGCTCCAGTGCACATTTCCTAAACTACTCTGGACTTCCATTTGTTTACTATAAATGCAAGCAAGTCCAATAGTGGAAAATACACAGAGTAGAGGAGCCAGAGACCAGAGCACAGTCCTTAATACACACAACCTGACCCTACTGTGATTTTCCTCCCTGGCAGCACTAATTTGCTGTGAGTTGACAACATTTGGATGCACAGGGGGTGTTCAGACAGCAGTCACATCCTGGGTGCTGCATGGAAGTGCAGGGATCAGGTCCTCCACAACCCAGGGTGATTTGCACAGGCTGCACTAAGTGTCTGCACAAATATTACAACACCTTTTTCTTACAGGTACAGTGATAGCATTGGCCTCCACTGTTTTATAATTAACATCCTCTAACTATTCCATGCACAGTCAGCAGTAACTTTCACCAGGGTATTTTCCATGCAAACACATGCCAACAGTCTGAATTTTGTACTACACCACCCATCTGCATTCCCTCCTTTTTTTGGCTTATTCCTTAAGATCTGTCATATGATATAGTCAGGAAGAAGGCAGGGTTAATATAGAAAAACCCTCAAAAAACTACTGTTCTCTTTGGGTAGGAAAGATCACCACAATTTTCATGCACTTCTCTACAGATGCAGGATCCTAAAGCAGAGAGACTCTTAAGCGCCTGGAATGTGAACACTCGCAAAGCTGTCAATGTGGGGGAAAGGAAAGGAAGGGTAGAAAGAGATGCTTTTTTTTTTTTTTTGCAGGTGTTCCAAAGTGCCTGACTTGATTTTGGTTTTAATTAACACCCTGGATTGCTGTAAAAATTGAGTTTCATGTCTAAATCAATCTAAGAGTGAGATCAGAATAAGAGCTACAAGATTATTCCTTTGCAAAGTTAGATCAGTCTAGAGAAGATGCTACTTTATTCTGAGCACTATTTGGAGACATTTTTTATGTTAAGCACCATACCCCCAATTTTTATTACACAAAATTGTGTCTTTGCTCATGAATCTCTCTCTCCATTGGCTGACCTGTCCCTAAGAGGTTTTGTAGTGTCCTAAAGAATTCAGCTAAAAAAGAGTCCCCTGTCTTGTGTCTTTAGTTTGATACCAGCTCGGAGATGAAGGGAACATTTATCACTTGAATTTCTGGAGAAAAGTAACAATGGCTGTACCAGAATGACTCCAGGTTTATTCCAGGGTAACTGCAATCACAGTTTGTTACCAGTGCTGGAGGTTATGTAAACAGGCAGAGTAAATAACAGGTCTGAGCAAACAAGCCATGTCCTGTCCTCAGAGGAAGTCTGAGCACATCTACATGAGGATGTCCACAAGGGGAATGTGGAGTCAGGACTCATAAAGTCAGTGGAGTCAGACCACTCATAAAGGTGGAAAAACTCTGCAAATGCATCTCATTCTCAAACCTTCTTTTTACAGTTGATGCCTCCAAGAAAGCCAGCTTGCCAAAGGAAAAAAAAAATAGAAATCATCATATGGAAGTGAAAAAATGACAATAAGGAAACAGAAACCTCAGGGAGGGAATGGGGAGGAAAGGAAACAAGAGCAAATAAAACCATAAAACTCCAGCCAAAAAACCCAACTAATGAAATTATTACATAGTAATAATCTTGAACTAAGTCTGTCCTGCAACGCTCACATCATTCTCTCTCAAACTACAGTGTACAAAATAAAGGAAATGGGCTGAGATTGTGAATATAGAATATAGCACAGTATATATATGTAAGAGTGTGTATATATATATATATATGCATGCAATGTTTTCTCCCCCACAACAAAGCTCTCTAATAATCTCAGGCTGCAAGATCTTTGGGAAAGAGCATTTGCTGTGGTTGACAACAGCTGAATTCAGTCAACCTCTGGCTGACACGGCAGCACAACACCATTATTATCCTTTCTGTAAAAAGGCTGTTTCACCAGGGTAAACTCTAACACTCTTGATTTACTCTTGAATAACCCAATCTATTTTTGCTGAGTAACTTGGATCTGGAGTAAGGAATTCAAGGACACTCAATACATCCCACACAGGTAGCCGGAATTTTTGCTTTTGTTTTGGTTTATGGGGAGATTTTTAAACTCTGCCCTGGTTTAAGAAACATCACCAACATAACAAGAGTGTTTCTTGATTATTTTACTAGTATAAAAAAAGCTAATTAATATAAAACACATAAGGCCTGATTTGCTTCTCACATGGGGTTGTTCTTTAACAACAAAGCATGGCAGCCTTCCACAGTCACACCATTAACTCATTTCCTTTTTGGAATAGGCTGGTGACACCTATGGAGGCTGGTGCCAGGGAGCACTGACTCCTGAACCATGCCAAGGAATTGTTTGGGAGAGTGCTGCATGACCAGCAGCATGCCAGGGACAATGCCAATAACATAAAGGCACAGGTTAGTGAGTTGCCATCTCTGAGAACATTTCTAACATGCTTTTGTAGGCATGAAGGCTTAAGGGCTTAAGATTTTTCTTCTGCCACCACTGTGTAAGTACACATGCAAAAAAACAGAGGTAATATCCCCAGTATGGTGTTTATAGAAACTCACACTAATATAATATTACAGATCCTCTACCTTAAAAAGTTAGAAATACTGTAGAATAATTTGTTGTATTTGATAAGTTTATGTATAAACACTGTACTTTAAAGGCAAAACTGTTCAAAAGTAAAGTCCTAAGGAGTGCACATAGTTGGGAGGATTAAAGCTATTAAACATACAGAAGCATACATTGCCTGGGGATGTGTTAATCCACATTCTATAACAAGGCAATTACTGAAATCTTCAGGAAGAGCTTTCACAGCTTCCATGGCATTCAGCTGATAGAGATACAGTGATGGATTTTTTCACTTCTGTGCAAAAGGTGTTTTCTACACAAATGTAGAATATGTAGGAAGTCTTGGAACACCTCACCTGTGAGACCAGGTAACCAGCAACTGAAAATACACATTGCATATTTTGAAACTATGGATTTAGGACAGGGCTCTTAAAACCTTACACTTAAAACTTATCCCCATTTCCTGCCCCCAAACTATTAATAAATACCAAAGGACAAAAGAACACAGTTTGGCTTCAGTCAACTGGTGAAAATCTGGAGCAGCTCAGCTGAGGCCAGCGTAACTGAGATCAGAACTTGGCCCAGGCTCAACAAACTGAGCCAAATTCATTACCATGCTCTTCCCCTACATGTCTGCATATTAAAGAGCATGCTTTTTTGAGGGTTGTTTTTTGTTTGGCTTTTTTTTTTTTTTAAGTGCACATTTCAACCAGTCTAAAAGTACATTTTGTAATTGTAACAAAAATGCCAACTGACGTAAAGAAGCTCCCCAGATTTAATAATATTTTGCTTGGAAATGGGTGTAGAAATGCATGCATTTTCTAATCCAGTGTGCCTTGGCTCTGAGCTGTAGGAAACACCTTTCTGAGAAGCAAGAAAAGGGAAACTTTTCTCCCACATGCAAAGCTTCAAACATGTCAGCAATTACAGTTATTTTTATCAACTTGGACATTGTCTTTAGTGCTTGGATGAAGAAAATTTAATCAAGATAAACAAAGTAAAAGCAGCCAGAAATGAAACCAGAAGATTTTGGACACACTGTATGAGTCCAGTGTAAAAATCTTCCTTCTTGCCACCTTTTATTTTTATCAGTTATATATTTTTAAGCTGAGCCTGCAAAATGTAAGAGCACTGAATTTTTTAAAAAAAGGTAGTTATCTGTCTGCATCTTTGGTCTTCTTTCAAAAGATAAATTTAAAACCTTGCCAAGTTCTGCCCCCACATAAATAAGCTCTTTGGTAGTCAGTCTTGGTCCATATTCATGAATGTGGGCTTTGAAAAGCCTGGGCACAGCTCTGAATCCAAATCCATGGAGGGGAAGGGGCCATGCACAGCAACAAGAGCAGCAGAAAGAGAGAGAAAAGCAGTGGGGAAAGGGAGAGATGGGTCATGTCCTGGCATCACCAGGTACATCCCTGTGCACCACACCACAGTCAGACCTCTCCTACACTTTAAAGCACTGAGAGCTATACCAGACAGGAATTTTGGGTTCAGACAACAACTGAAATCAAAACCCAGCTCCCATAGCCAGTGCACAGTTTTCTCAGTAGAAGGAGAATCATCCAGTTTGCCTCTCCAAGAAAAGGATGGAATTGATGCCATTTTTCTCTTGTGATACAGTGAATTCTGGAGGGGACAATTGTTACCCACAGCACTGTCAGCTGCAGAAGATCCTAGGGAACCTGAAAACAATTGGAATTTATGATCAGCCTGTCTTTTCTACTCTGTTCCTAGCGTCTCCCATTGTCTCAAGGACTCACCCTCCTTATGCAGACACCCTGAGAACCTACATTCTTGGACATACACACCTCTCCTTTATGCATTCCTGGGACACTCACATGCCTCTCCTTTATGCATTCTCTGTCCCTGGAGCAGCTGTGGAGGGCTCCCTGCTCCTCCCTCCCCACCATCAGCTCCCAGCCTGGGCTCACAACACCCAGAGTGGAAGGATGATGACCTCTGCCAGGGCAGCATGGAGCACAGGCACAGACACCTCAAGGTGTGCAGGAAAGGGGCCAGACACACCAACCCCTCTTCTGCTCCTCAAGCCCAGGTGCTGCAGAGGCACAAGGAGATGCAGCAGGACTCTGGAATTCCTGCTTTGGCTGAGCAGAGGAGCTCTGCTGCTCAGAGCAGCTCCTGGAGCACCCATTGCCAGAGCCAGCCCCAGAGCCACAGCTGGCAGCAGCCCAGCCCACCTCCCTGGCCAGCTGCCCTCACACTGCTGTAGCCTCCAAGCCAGCTCTGGTGACTTCTACACTCCCTTAGGGCTGCTCCTGTCACAGACATCTTTTATGAAAAATTCTTTCCTTAAGAGTTTTTCTCCTGAGAAGCCTCAGAAACAAAATGTAAACAATGATTATCTGCTGCTGTGGAATGCAGCACGTGGATCTGTGATTGGCCCATGTTGATTGTTTCTAACTAATGGCCAAGCACAGTCCAGCTGTCCAGACTGTCTCAGTCAGCCACAAACCTTTGTTATCATTCCTTTTCTATTCTTAGCCAGCCTTCTGATGAAATCCTTTCTTCTATTCTTTTAGTATAGTTTTAATATAATATATATAATAAAATAATAAATCAAGCCTTCTGAAACATGGACTCGACATTCTCGTCTCTTCCCTCATCCTGAGACCCCTGTGAACACCACAGCTCCTCACAGCCAGATGTTCTCAGAGTGGCTGTGCACTAAATTAAGTCTGGCCTTAATAAAGCCTATTGATGCTGTCCCACTTAGCCAAGCTCATGTTTACAGGGATTTATTAGGCACTTAACTTCATGAAAGAGGAAAATATTTGCTTGTAATTTCAATTGCTCCGAATGGCTCTCCTGACTCAGTGGCCTCCAAAAGCACACAAATATTTTCCAATAAACAAAGAACTGGTTCAAACTGCTGTCCATTGAAAATGAAAGACTGAACACAGACACATTTGATTCATAAGATTTTTGCCCCCAAAAATCTGGAACAGGTACAACTTTTATTTTTTTTTTAAACTCTAAAGTGACTAAAATTTTCAGTTAGGATGTCTACACAGGGCAGTGACTCCTTTAGGCCTCAAGGAGTCACTGACTTAACCAGGGGGTGAAACAGAGCCTGAAGCTTGCCATTACATTAACCTCAAAAGCACAAAACACTTGGTCATCATTTTGATCCTTGCTACTCACCTCCTTCAGTGACAGACCCAACCAGAGATTTCTGGCATGCAAACACCTCTCAAACTGAGCCCATGGGTGGAACTATCAGTGAGTACCTTTCCTTTAGGTCAAATTTATGTACATGTGCACCCACATGAACAGGACCCAAAGAACTTGCAATGTCAGAAAACAACAGGAAATCACAAAACCAAGAAGTGACTAAATAACTGAGCCACTGCATCACGTTAGTGACTAGGCTGAATAGGCAAAAATCAATGAACACAAAGAAACTGGGCCAGTCCTCATCAAGAAAAAGGTGTTCCATTGTCCTTAAGGCTCCCTGTTTCCTTGTCAACAGTGGCAGTTTACCCCACAACTACTGTTTGTTTCAGTTTTTCAGCTTGTCAGAAAGCTTGTTAGAATGTTGTCAGCTGGGCTAATTTCTCATATTTATTATGCAAATACTTCTCTATTTGTTCTTGCTTTGTTGCTAGTTCTCTACATCTCCCTTCTGACTACAGAGCAGCCAAGGCACCAACCAAAATGTCAAATTATTTGTTGTCTGGCATATTGAATTGTGGTTCCTCATCAAGCCCAAGAGTTCTGTTTGAAAAAACTGGAATCTTATTGAACTGGTATTTGTTGATATTCATGCTGAACTGTATCTTGTTCTCTACTCCCTCTGTTTTTGTATGTTCCCCTCTCAATAAACCTTGAAATTTTCATTTAAAGCCACTGAAATTAGTCTAAGAAGAGACTCAAAGTCAGGCTCCATCACTCTTCCAAGAGAATCATCCTTAAGAATTTGAGGAAAGGGAGAGGAATGTGTCTGTTTTAGATTTTTAATAATCATTTCTTTTTGAAGGTCTATCAGACCTAAATAAAAAAATCATTGCCCACAGGTTTCTCCCCTTTTTTCCCCATCCTCTTCCCCATCCACCAGACCTTCAGGTACTTAACTGACAGCTGGGGTTAAACCACAACAGCACCTGCACAGACCACATTTCACTGTCAGTACAGCTCCTAGACATGAAATATTCACAACAATTGACAGAATAAACTGTTACAGTTAATCATATCAGTGGATTTAAACATAAAAATCAGATTTAGATAAGTTCTTCATAGTTTGGTACTCTGGCAATGAAGAAACTACACATGAAGCAATTACTAGCACTATTGTTTACAGGATATTTAGCAAGCCATTAACACTGGCCCAAGAGCCTGCTGGACACTCTGGTGTCCCTGAGGAGTGGATTTCTGTATCTGCTTGCTCTTAACACCACAGGGCATCTCTCCAAAACTGTGTACTAGGAAGAGTGCACACATTTTTGCTTCTTTAAGAACTGAGAAAAATCTTGTCTGTGTCAGAAGTTTTCTTCCTGAATTATTTCTATCAGTTGGCTTAGTTTCTACTTATTTATTGGTTTATTTTTTAACAGAGCAATTTAAAACTTTGTTAGAAACTTGCTCATCACATAATTGAGGTAAGCTGCATCTTTCTTCTCCCAAATGTTCTCCACAAGAAACAGGGTCTCTAAAGCAGATTTTGTGTGAAAAAGTTGCTCCGTCATTTTTTTAAAGGAATCTTCTGGATCCAATGAAAAACCAATAATTTTTCTTTTCTTCTTTTTTTTTTTCTTTTGGTCAGAAGACAGAATTTCCTCCTCCAAATGGAAGAATTTCAAAACTCACTGCAGCAATAATATCTTAACTCTGGATGGAGAGAGATCTTATTTCTCTGGAAATAGTTTTCTCAGAGGATGAGATGTTCAGAACAAAATGAGAAATTATATTCAGAAAGAAAACAGTGGAGTTCTACATGCAGCTTCCCACTTACTTCCATTTAAAACAAAGAAGAAAAGTTGCTTTTGTACAGTGGCCTTTTCTGTTGAGAAACACAATCAGCTTCCCACCAAGCGACATACATTGAACAATTTCAATACAGAGAGCACAGGAGAGGCTCAAATTTGATCTGCTTGATGAGTGATGCACTTGTCCCTGCCCAGGATTTCTTTATGTCCAGTTTCTTCCCATAACTGCTGGGTTTTCAGGCACAGGAGACTGAAGGGACACTCTGGATACCAGGAGTGCCATCAGCTCCCTCCAAGAGAACACTTCCTTGTGTTCACATCCATTTCTCACAGGAAAACCAACACCAGAAATATTTAAACCTCTTCTTGGGCTGCCACATTATTATTCTTAAGCCACTCTTTGAACTTCAAAATCTGAAAATCTTTCATTTATAGATAAGAATATTAATAAGATTTTTTGCATCATCTTTGGCATGATGTCAAGATTAAACATCACACACAACCATGAGGGAAGGCTCACACATGGAGCATAAACCTGGCAAAACCCAATTGTTTCACATATTGACTTTTGGGTTTAGAGGACTGTCACTATAAGGAAAACTCACTCAGTTTATTTAGCATTTGCCCCTTTCAGAGATTGCAACAAACTGATTGCTTTACCATGGACTATGAATCATAAAAAGCTGTGCTACATTCTGGAAAGTCCTTGATCTCAGCTGGGCCCAGATCACACACTTGACTCCTACTGTCAAAGAAGAAAAAAAATAAAGGCTTCTTTCACAGCATTGCAAATGTCATTATTTCATTTTGAAGCTTGTGATCAGCTCTGTCTTGTGATTATCAGCAAGTCCCAGCTTCCTCTTTAAAAAGTCACTGTCTAATTTCAGCGTCCTTAGAGAACAACATAATCCCATGGTACCCTTAAACCTCAAATGGTTCAATGACTAAGCCATAGGATGCTCATTTAACTCTTTTTGGAGAAAAACACTTCTTTTCACTGTTTTGGTGTTAAAATCCTCTATTATTTCTTTTTCCTCCTTGCCGAAAAACATCTCCACCAAAAAAAAAAAAGTTAGCAAACATGTTTTGAGATATTGAAAGCACTTCTCAATTCCAAAAGCTAATTTTGATTTTTTTCTTACAGTTCCTCCATAGTTTTTCATTAATCAGTGTTCTGATAGTCAAGCCAGCAATATTTAAGGAGGACTTAGACAACATTTAAAATTTTAACAATTGCTCTCCCATATAAAAGATTTATGTGTTTTCAATTTTGCAACACTCACTGTATAAATGCTGAGCTTTGTGTAACTGAATTACAAACATATTTTAATTTAAGATCTCACAGTACCTAGGAGCCATAGCTTTTAGAAAATGTTGCTCTTTTGGGAGAAAAACAGCCTAAGATTAAAAAAAAAAAGGTATACTGATGTGTCAAATAACATTTATTTCTTCTCCTTTTCTGATGCTTTGAATTGAAATTGTTGTTGTAAACTGTGCTTACACTTATTGGAATAGACTTACTCTTAATTGAGCAAATCTATCACTGTGGATTTTACTGACCAGGAATGGCAGGAGAAGCCTTGAATAGCATAACAATTGGGCTGCTTCTGCTTTGAGATCACATAGATTCAGAAATAATATTTTCATTTATTCCCATGGTTTTGAAAAGCCAATATTCCCCTAGAGAATGACTAAAAAAAAAAAAAATCTGATATTTTGATACTTTGCGTGATTCACTCTTATTTATCTTAATACAATTTTCTCTACAACAGTTCAGCAAAAGGGACTAGAGTCTTACACTCACCATATGTTCCAAATTATCACTGTTTGAAGCTTAAGTGGCAGAAAGGATGAAATTAATTCCTCTTTCCCTTTTAAAAAACACAAACTGACAGAAATAAGAGAATTTACTCCATCTGCTTCCAGTCTCAAGTCCACCTTGTAAAGTTCAGTACTTCAGATTCAGTTTGATACCAAAAGTGAAACATAGGATCAATAAAGGCATGCAAAATCTTAATAACAGTGAACTTATTTTTAACTGTATTGTGCTAAATTAGACTGGGGAAAAGAAAAAAAATCAAGTCCTGAACAGGTCCAGATAAAGCCAGAATTCCAGAAAAATACAGACATGATACAAATTTTATATCAGACATTGGCAACAAGTAGTCTGGTCTCCAAACTAGTTCAGTGAATGGCTCAGTCAAATGTTGTACAAAACTGTCAGGTTTACACTGCACAGATCTGCTGAAAAGCTTTTTATTTACAGCAGTATTTGTATGCAGCTATGCCCTGACATTCTTTCTAGAGTGCTTTTGCAAGCCTCCCCCTTGCAGAATTCCTCCTCTACCTTGAAAGCAATAAAGAGCAGATTGTTACCAGAAAGCAAAGAGTGCTCCAACCAGCTGAAAACACAGAGGGGAAGTAAATACGGGATTTCACAAATTACAATCTGGCCAGGGCTCTGCGATGGGGACAGAGCTCCAACCTCCAGCTC
Organism: Zonotrichia leucophrys gambelii; assembly: GCF_028769735.1. Classification (NCBI taxonomy): domain Eukaryota; kingdom Metazoa; phylum Chordata; class Aves; order Passeriformes; family Passerellidae; genus Zonotrichia; species Zonotrichia leucophrys. The sequence continues at coordinate 9,991,760 of NC_088182.1, read as the reverse complement.
TCTATCTGCTGATCTCATCACTGCTGCTTCCCCCACCTCCCTTAAGGTCCTGCATTAAAACCAAAAGAAGCAATAAAGAGCTTGTAGCCAAAACACATGTTTATTTCAAAACTCTCCACACAGCCTTTAGATAAACAATTCCTGTGGAGACTACTGAAAATTCCTCTGTTACAATGAGGAAGGAAATGCAAATATTGGACTCTCCAGTATAACACAGACATCCAACAGCCTCCAAGGTCCTCAAAATGTTTTCCCCAACTTCTTCTCAGGGCAATCTTTCTTTCCACATCCTATAAAGTATATGAAAATGTACTTCCAGCATATTGAGGTAACCAAAAGAGGTACTCCCAGCTCCTCAAGGACAAGCACCTTGTTTCAGGGAAGCTCCAAGGTAATGAACTCAGCTTTAGCAGAGTGGCAAGAAGGTCCCTTAAAAACAAAGGAAGAGGTGGAATGGAAAGGAGGGTTCAGACTGAGCTGGATGTACCTACATTTATCGCATAAAGAAAAGGGACCTCCATAAATTGTGTGTTTGATAAACAGCCCCATACCATTGATAAAGAAATGCAGCCAAGGGGAAAGGTGAGCAGGGTAAACAGCTCCACTGCTCCAAAGAAAATGATCTTTTTTTTCCCTGACTAATGGCCTAGTGTGAAAGGAATGCAGCTGTCTGACATCCTGATGGTTTTGTTTGTTTTTGCAACAGATAATTGTCCTTTTAAGCTCCACTACCTCCTTTGTGTTATTTGTGCTGTCCAGGATAATGCTCAAGGCTATAAAGGCTGAAACTCAACCAGATCTTTTTTGTAGATATTCTGAGCTGCAATGCAACAGCAGAGAGCACTGCAGCCCCACAGCCTGCATCAAGTGTCCCCACATCACCCACCATCAGTCCTCATTCCACCATCTGCAAATCTCTGCCCAAATTTAATGTTGCTGCCCCTTCACTTTCCTTGAAGTAGAGGGTCCAACCACCTGCAGTGGGATTAACAGGAGAGAAGAGACTCTCATTTCATGCAATCCTCTCCAGAGCTCTGCTCTGCCAGAGGCACCAATCTCATCACCAGAAAGAGGACAAGTGAATTGGATCTCCTAGGAAATGGGGACAGGGAAATAATTCCCACCTTGAAACAGGAGCAGTTGACCTTAGAAGTTGTGGCAGGATCCTGCATCAGCTCAGACTGTAACAAGAGGCATCTGGAAATGCTTTTATATCTGGTCACAGAATAAGCCCATAAGAAGAAGCTCAATGGTTGCTGTTCTGGGAGTTCTAACTTAACTTCAGTTCCAGATAAAACATCTCTCTTATGGGTAAGAAGCAGATTTTAAAAAGGCATCTATTTATGGGTTCTGTGACTTGCAGTCAGTTTACAGGAGCCTGATTCTGGGTTTCTCACTTCAAGAAAGATATGGAAATGCTGGAGAGCATCCAGAGAAGGGCAACAAAGCTGGTGAAGAGTTTAGAGAGTCAATCATACAACAAATGGCTGAGGGAGTTGGGGTTTTTTTGACCATCCTTCCTTTCTGTGTCCCCTTTTACAGCTACTGTGTAAATCAGATTTCTCTCAAATAGCTTCTGCTAATCTGACAGCTCATCAGGGACTAACCCTGTCACTTCCTGCCTAAAGATAAATATCTGCTACAGCATAAAATCTGAATGAGAAGCAAGGGATGCTCTAGGTCAGCAGCTATCTTTGTATCACAGAGTGGGTGGGACCCAGGGAAAGAGTAAAAGCACCTCAAGCAGTATATTTGACACCAAAATAACAGCTCTGAGATAGGAAAAAGAGGTGAACCATGTTTATCCATGCCTATCCACCAGGCCACATCAGACCTGATCAATGTGGCTCACAGTTTGTATTAAAGGCCAGCGTGGATGTTCATTATTTAAACCTTTCAAGTTTTCCTCATATTGACCATTATGACTCCCTTTTACACTCTCAGTAACACATCCAGCCAGCTCTCATCTCCTAAACAGTGGCATCTCACAAGGTTACAAACCCTCCTGTCAAGAGGCAATAGGCCAACGGAGAAAACACAGCCCAGTCTGTAATCCCTTCTGCCCCACACACATCCACTTCCAGAACAAACAGAACAGTTACACATCCTCATTTCCTCCTCACTCCTCATTCCTGATACACCTTTCAGTGACGGAGGCAGGAGGTGAGGAGGAGACAGGGCACAGTGGGGATTTCAGGATGGGTTCAATTCCAGCTGCCTCGTGCCCTGTGTCACAGCAGAGGTGCCACACAGCTCACATTCAACCTCCTGAAATTGTCAGCATGTGGGTACCAAGGGAAAACAGAAGGGAGCCCAGATTTATTATGTTCAAATTATCACAACTTAAGGCACATCCAAGCCTGACACACGAATTAGGAATGACAGGAGCAGATGCTGTAAAATACATATAAAGAATAATGCATAATTGGGATAGCTCATCACACCTTTCCTTCAAGTAGCTGCATTTGCTGTAAATCCTGCTGCTTTTTCACTCCCCTGGCAATGGGAAGCTTCACTTTCCAGAGGAGTATCTGCACCATTAGCCAGCCTCCACCAACCAGGCACCACGAATGAGAGCAATACCTGAATTCTCCCTGCATCAAGAAGCCCAGGAGGTGATTACTGAGGTGTTTGCAGAAACACAAACTGACTCCAGGCTCAATAACAAAGCAGAAGAACAGCCAAAATGCTCAGGCCCAGCGGAGGTGTCACTGATGGCAGCTGAGCAGAGGTTTCAAAGATTGAGGGACATCCAATTGCCGCTACAGCAGGTCCTGCCAGCCCACGGACACAGCTCGAGGCCACTCCTCAAAAGAAACATTTGCAAACATCACACACTTGGAAAGAGAGTGGCAACTTCAATTCTGGTTTGAGAACCAAGGAATCCAGTCCTTGGTTCTTACCTTGAAGATTTTAAAACCTGAGAATAAATTATATCTATATATATAATTTATATATAAATAATATTATATATATAATTATATTTACACATAATTTAAAATATATTTATTTTATAAATACTTTATATATAAATATTTATATTATATTTTTATATGTATATATATATAAAATATAAAACCTGAGAATAAATATCCTAGAGAAAACTAGCAGCACCTTCCATCCCTAGCAAAGATGGTCAGAGTTTTGTTCCCACTCAGCTGGTTGCAGATCCAAGGAAGATAACTGAAATTACACTGTGACAAAAATAGAGCCCCTGAGCCGGGCATTGAGAAAACAACACCAAGCTACAGAGGAAAGCACAGAAATATATTTTTTCAGTAGAAGGCTGATGATTTTGGTGGCAGTTGAGCTGTACATGACTATTCAAAGGATGTTTCAGTCCTGTTTGGGCTCAAGTTCCTCCCATCCCACTATTTCTCCAAGAAATCACAAAAGACAACCTAATGCAGCAGCCTCCTAGAGAAATCAGGTGATTCCTGTCTTTACTGCAGAAAAGGCTGCATTTTAAAAAATTTTGAGTAACTTCTCTGCTATTATGTTACCAATTGCAAATATAAAAATATAGCAAGGACCAGGTACTGGTTAATCTTCAACTTACTTTGGTTAGAAAATTTACTCCATATTTTCATCTTGGAAATGCTGATGTGCCTTTGTTACTCAAGAGACAAAGCACATTCAAATTAATCTCAAGTCTGTGGTGAAGTTGATTAAGCACTTTTTACCACTCTGTCCCTTTGAGATCTGTCAGTTTAGGGTTGCAGAATGGGAGATAAGGTAGCAATCCACCAGGGCAGCCTCCTCCCTGTGCATCCATCCCACTGCAGCAGTAACACAGCACTGGAGATTTGCTCCTTGGAAAAAAATCAAAATGAGAAAAAAATAAAGTCATGTTCAGTCTTAAAGAGAAAGGTCTAAGTCAGCCTTCCAGAATGTAGCATTTAGACCCTGGAAAACTTCATTCTTGGATCCCAGCTTTACAGCCTGGCCCTAGAAATGCATCTGGTTTAACCAACTTCATCTTACCCTTTAGCAAAAAAACCAGCCATTGTCAAGGAGTTTCCTAACTGCCAAGAATTCCTTTCCTAGATACATCTCCTTCACTGTCCATTGTTCAATTTATTTTTAACTAACTACTTCAAGCTTTAGGCTTGATCTTGCTGCTCCTTGAACAATTCTTTTCCTCTGTATGCTAATGCATTTTAGAGAGTGTGTAAAATGCTAATAAAAATTTCACCATCTCCCTGATCAAATTAAGGCAAGTTATTACCATGATCTCTTCTCAAACTGCTGAGGAGAAGGGCAGGATAGCAGGGTCCATGGACGAATGAAGGAAAATGTTTTGTTGAAGGGGTCAAGACATGGGAATGGAGAATAATGAATGCAGTAGGAAGACCAGATTTGTGTAAGGCAGCATTACTTCTTGAGAGCGATTTTGCTTCACCAAGTGCAATTAGAAACAGCTAGGAAGGCAAATTTGTTGTGTTTATTAAACTACAGACCAAGAAACTGGAAAGGGAGAGAAGTAACACATCACAGTACAGAAGCAATCACAACAAACCTATAGAGACCTTTGTGTCTCTTAAATATTGTGCTCACTGTAGTTCAGTAAGGCAAGCCCCACTTCTCAGTGGCTACAGAGGCTTTGCACGTTGTAAGAACCTGGATGAACTCAGTGATGGTGAATTAAGTCAGCATAACACATGTTCATAATCAAAGCAGCCTTTCTAACCCAATTCAGCACTTTTCCCCCTCCCTTGCACTGCCCTAGGCAGGGCAACCTCAGGAAGTTGCATGTGCAACAGAAAATCTCCCACTTCCTCCTTTAATGTGCTCCCATAGCAGTTTCTATGGTCCTCACAGCTTCCCCACCTCTTCCACCGTGGTGCACTCATCTTGCTTTGGTTACCAAAGGGTTCAAAGGAGCACTGGAACAGCCCTCCTGGCCACTGCACACAGGTCACAATTACCCAGCAGAAACCAGGAGCTAAACAATTTGACTTGAACAGTATCAATTTCAGGAGAGAATCAACTCTGTTCGAGGCAGTCTGCTGCTGGCCACTGCAGCATTCAAAACTTCAGAGCAGAGATTTGTGCACATGAACAAATGGTTTAATTGCTTCTAATCCCATCTGTACCACACTTTCTCCTCCTAGGCTTCACCACATTCTGGTTGCTTACAATCATCTCGGCTCATTAAGTCTAAAGAGTTAAAGTTTTGACCTTTGCATCATATTCAGAGCCACTTTCCTACCATGTTAATATAAAGATGCTTCTTCAGCATGTTTTGACACATCTGCCCTGCTCAGAAGTGGCAGAACACCTCTCCCATGAGACATCTTGGGAAGAATCCACGGGAGAATTAACCAGAAAACCTGCATGGGAAAGACAGATGTTTATATGGGAGAAGAGCTGCCACTAATTACAGCTATTACAGCACTGAAAGGCGCCAGCACAAGTTCATGTTCAATGGAACAACATGTTATGATACAAAACATCCTACAAGGCCTGATCTGACCCAATTCCCAGAAGTTGCACCTTATTAACAAGTGCAATTACTCAAACAAAGGTATCCACAGACAAGTCCTGATTCAGTAACCTGCACAATGTGACTGGAGCTCTGGAATGTGGGTAGTCAGCATTACTTAGAGTGACTCAGGTCACTCTAAATATAAGATACCTACTTTGCCTTATAGCTTTAGAGGGTTTTAAATCACACATAAAATGATCTCATCATGTGCTGCTTTGAACCTTATTGCTCAATCAGGTGTTGCTAAACAGAAGCATTAAATGATTTATTGTATAGTAGATAGCACTCACCGTACAGAGAATTCCACTCTAATTCCATCAGCAGTTTGCTGTGCAATTTCTGGTGCAGGCAATATATTACTGTGTCCTGTATAGTAATTTATAGGCCCTTAAAGGTTTATAAGGGCTGAAAAGAGTGCATTGCATAATGATAGATGCTACAAAGTAAGTGTGATTTTGAAAGAGTCAGAGAAGCTTCTGAAGTCCAGCACTCAAATAGCCTCCACAGAACCATCCCTCTATCATTTGACTTCTTTCTCTCTGTCACTTGGCAGTCACAGATCTGATAAAACTGAGGTACAGCAATGTGTAAATGGAGCAGAAGGGAGATACATGCAATCTGAATTGGGTCACCATCAGTTAGTAGATTTGTGATAATTTATACCAGCAAAGATTTGAACTTGTAATTGCGCACACTGAGTTTTACTCACAGATTCAGAATCCAGTTTGGATGTTAAAGCCTTCTTGCCTTCAAGAGGTCTCAGTTTCAATGTTCAGAATTAGGAGGGGAGATAGAAAAATTATGGCCCATGCTTATTTTTCCTATTTCAGACACCTTTTTTTTGGTCATTGTATTTTGTACCTCATTCCCCCCTTGGCTGATTCTCTGTACTAAGGTGGAAGAAAGAAACCAGCATTCCTGTGCTTCAGGCACAAAAAGCTTTACTATAGCTGTGGCTATTTTGTGGGTATTAGTCTGATACATCATCACCTAAAGCCAGGGGGTACAGCAGCTTAGGGAAGAGACCAGAATTCACTATGAAAAGCAAATTTCGTGGAAAAGATCTATGCCTCCTGATGCATGGTCAGGTTCTGCACAAACCTGCCTGCTTGCCCAAGCCCCAAGGGAAATAAATCCTTGGCACTGTGAGAAACCCAGCCCCTCACCTGGCCATGGAGGAGTCTTTTCTCAGCTGCACAGGGAGATTTACCCAGGATGGAGCACGCTGCTCCTGCACCTGCCTGCTCTCACTTTGTGGTGGAGCAGGAAGGTCTTTAGTGAAATGAAATCAGCAGCAAGCCCTGAACTCCCACCAGTTGTGCTCAGCAGGAAGGAGATGCCGCATCCACATCTCCTGTGGCAGATCACCAGTCCCTCCAGAAGAGACTTCACCAGCTGGTGTCTGTCACCTTCAGGAACCACAGTGGGCTGAGTCCATACCCAGCTGTATCATAACTCTCTGTTAGCAACCTGTCCCTCACAGTAGGATAGAACAAAATAAACTGCTATAAAATAAAATAAAATAATGCAGGGTCATCAAACAACCTTCAAGCTTATGTGGCCATTTTGCTTCTGAAGCACAAAAATCAAATATATTCTCTTCCCATCTCCATTTGAAATTTGTTCCTGTACTAAACCCAGCTCAAAACCTTCTGTCATTCAAAACTGTGCTTCCCAGTAGTGCTAAGAATTCAGCAGCAAGTAGCAATTTAAAGGGTTGCACCTGATGAATTAGGTCCAGCTCAGTTAACACTTCCTTGTGGACAACTTAGAAACACTATGAATAAAAGCTACGGAGAGAGAGAATTTTGGAAAAGTCTTGCTTGATTTTGCTACAATTAGCAGTAAATTTGCTCATTTTATTTAGGAAAAAAGCAGCAAGGGATTATATGCACAAGGTGTTTGGAAAGAATGGGTGCACCAGGAGGCAAGACCTTGCTGGGAGGAACTTTACCTGCAGAGCTGCACACAGAAACTCTGACAACATGTGCTCACTGCAATGGTGCAGACAGCAGCATGGGGATGGGTCTGTGCTGTCCCCTCACTGATCTGTGAGGAGCTTTCTGGATCTGCCTTACCACTCTGGTGTTGCTGTCTAGTTGCTGTACACAGCCCAAATAAATTGATGCAGGTATCTGGTGAGTCCATCACCCATATCCAGGAGAAGTCAGAAAATTTCATCTACAGTGGTATAAAGGGAACAGATCAAAGGCAACATCTACCAGCACTCTCTTTGCCTTAAAATAAAGCATTGCCCTTACTTGTCCCACCCAGCACATGCTGCTCATGTGCAATGGCCATGTCCTTTAGAGATGTGCACATCAAGGGCAGGGTACAGCACAGAGGCAGGTCAGGAGGTACAAGGGAAACAGGCTGGAAAAACCCAACCAAACACCTCACACCAATTATCACTCATTCCATGCTTTTGTGAAGGTGGTTGATATTTGAAAGCAGCTGCCAAACACTTTGAACAAACAATTTTTATTCTGAAGGGATCTGGACCCTTTGCTGCCCTTTCTTTGTGAGTGGATGGCATTGTTTCTTCTCCACAGCTGAATGGCAACAGCATTTTGAAAAATGAATTACAAAAGGGGAGAACTGCAAGTACTTGTCTGAGCAGAAATTGCTTTGTTTGCCTGAGAGGGAAGGTGTTTATTTGGAGAACAATCACTCCTGTGCAGGCACCTTCAGAGACAGCACACACTCACAACCACAGTGGGGATCCCACAGCAGCTCAGCAGTGAGCACCAGCAGCTCCTGCCTCCAGAGAGATCACAGAGTCACAGAATAATGAGGTTGGAAGAGACCTCTAAGAACATCAAGTCCAACCCATGCCCTAACATCTCAACTAGACTACAGCACCAAGTGCCATGGCCTGTCTTTTTTTTAAACACATCCAGAGATGGTGATTCTACCACTGCCCTGGGAAGAGCATTCCAGTACTTTATTATTCTTTTGGTGAAAAAATTCTTCCTAATATCTAACCTATACCTTCCCTGACATAGCTTGAGACTGTCTCCTCTGGTTCTGATTAATTAATTAATTCTTAACTGAGCACTTTCTCAGTTCTCATCTCACCAGAAGCTGGCATTCCCAGGCCTGCAGCCAGTGATGCACCAGCAGCCATCTGTCTTGCTGTGGTCCCCTTGAAGCTAAACATGTTTTATTTGCTGCCATTCACCTCTCCTGATGTGAGCTGGGAAACAGAACCCTGCAGTTTGGGAAAATTGCTCCTCTGCATCATTTGAAGACTTGTGGTTTGACATAACCCATTATAGGGAGAACAGATCTGAAGATCAGTGCTCCCATACATCCACACGCCCAGCAGCCCAGGAGTCACTGGGGAGAGGAATTTGGCAATACAGGATGGGCTTCCATGCTGGTATCTTCCTCAGTCCTGCAGAGGGTCCCCTGACCCTTTCCACAGCAGCTCCCCAGCTGGGGCAGCAAACACCAAACACTCTCAGTGCCAGGATCTTGCACAATTTACTTGCAAGGCTTTGAGACAGATTCTGTTGCCTGTTCTGGGCTCAGGCTGGAGAGCAGGGAACGCTCCCATTTTAGCTTTGGATCATTTTGAACACATGATGACAGAAGCTCTGCAGTGAGGAGGGTTCTGCAGCATGAGAGCACACAGGCACGAATGCCTGTGACTCAGGGGATGGGGAGAAGAGCTCACACAGGTTCTTGCCCAACCAGGAGACCCTGCTGCATTCTGAGCTGCAGAGATACAACCTGCACTCCATTTAGGTGTCTCCTGGTCATGTGTTTCTGTATTGAACACCAAAATAACTTACAGGAAACAAATCAATGCAAAAACAACAGAAAGCTCACTCCTTGGTGCTTGTTTCCATGCCCTCAGTCCAAATGCCCAGGGTTGCCACAGCACAAAGGCACTTTCTGCCAGACTTCAAGGAGGAGCAGTGGATGGGTTTGGTGCTGTCTCTCTTCTTTGAACTGCTATAGCTCCATCTGAACTGGATGTAAATGCCTAAACCTGGGATTCAGAAATATCTGAAAGCAGATTTAAGCATCACAGTCATTCCCCTTTTCTGGAGTGGTCTGAACTAACTTTGTCACCTTTTTGACTGACAGAGCACAATGCAGGTCTCTCTTCAACTCTCTGCAGCATCAACACCTTCCACAGGCTTTTACTGCCTCTAAAATCCAAGACAACAATTTTTTCTCCAGTATTATTGGAAACAAGCAGCAAACATTCATTAGATATCCAAGATGACCCAAGGACAGCCATTATTTAGCTGACATTGAAGATCTGTGCCCATAAATCCCTTCACATTGAGAGATGCTTGAACAAGACCCTGAGACACAGATGATCACCTCATCACTTTAGAAATTGATCCCATCCCCTACCAAGAGAAACTATCACAACTTAAAATATTTTTGTTCTCCTTCCTTTTTCCTTGAAAAAGAATTCCCACTCAGATGCAGCAAAGTGGATGCATTTCAAGAACAAATTTAAAGCACATACACATCAGAGGGTTACAAAGGAAAGAGCACACACTCTCTGGGGCATTTTGCTTCAGTTCTTAGGCTCCAATTATACAAACACATAGGCCTGTATTTAATTTTAGTACAGAAACGGGCAGGTTTTGTAGCACAGTTGTGGAAACTCAGGTAGGCACACTCCCATCTGAAGATCCAGGGCCAAAGCCATGGCTCTTATTGGAGTCAGGGCTGAGAAATATCACCCTCCACAAGACAGAGGTGAGCAAGGTAAGGTCAAAAAATCAGAGCAGAAACTGTAAGAAAAGAAAACAGCCCTGTTGGCAAAACCACAGTGGATGGATCTGCACCATCTGTTTAATTTGGTCCTTTATTTTGGGGAAAAACTGCAGTCTGAAGGGCTTTCCATTTCTATCCACATGGGACACTTAATGAGTGTTCAAACATAGTCCATATGACAGCAGAAACGTCAAAGGGTTAAGCTCATAATCACACCAGAGGGGAGCTAGGGAAGCACAAGCATTCAGATGGAGAGCACCAGCCCAGACCATTCCCAATCCCAGCTCACATATTGGAGCAGCAATTTCCAGCAGGTGCTGTGGCCACCTTCTCACTGTGGTCAGGCTCTAAGTTATCCTGGTGCATTTTACCTACCAGGAGCAGCCTTGAAGGAAGAAAAAAAAATAAAAAGAAAGGAAAAAAAATTGACTTGTTTTTTCACAATCTGGGAGGCATCCACTCAGCAATAAATAGCACAGCGTTCATTTAGCAATATCCCCTTTCCTCCACCCACTCAGCCTGGGCTGAGCTTTTAGCACCTCATAGTCTATTCATCCTTGAAAGCCATCAGGATGCAAACAAGTGCTCAGAGGGGATCAAGGATCTGTGCCTTCCTGTGTATGAATCATTACAGCAGACTCACCGTGCTCAAGTGAGCCTCAGTTAAGGTACTTCCATCAGAGTTCCTCTCCAAGAACATGAATAGAACGGTTGAGTAGAACATTCTAGTCTGCATAGACTTTGAAATGCAGCTGCCTCTCCTCAGGTGCCCGGCCCTGTGACATGTCCAGCAGCATCACCAGGACCCAGGGGACTCAGCTGAACTGCTCTTGTCTGATTGTTCCCTCCCCAGGCACTGCGACTTCCACGGCAGGACCTTTCACAGCTTCACTCACAACTTGAAAGTTTTCTATCACAAACAGTTATCTATTCAATGTTTTAGATAGTTTTGCAACCTGAGTTGCCTTGATGGTCTTCCAGAAACTTGGCACAGCAGATTAACAGATGGACTATTTGGCATTTGAAGAGATTTGCTTTTTTGCATTGGTCAGATGTAGGAATTCGGCCTGCCCCAGGTAGGAGCTTATTTTACTGCTTTCTGTACTGATATAGAGATCAAGGATCTCAGTCATAAGCAGTCCTGCTGAGTAGGAGCTGTACAAATGCTGAACAAAAAGACACCTCATGCTTTTTGCTTCACTTTGAAATAGATATTTAGATGTGAGACAACAAGATCTTTTCCTGACAATAAGTACACGGAGCAGCATAAAGAGAGATGGCCAGCAGAAAAAAGTTCTTTCATAGAACTCCCTAGAGGAGGGGCTGAATGGATGCGTAAGCAGGCCTAGATGTGAAACAGGCTTTGGGAGACTTCCACAAAGCAGAGGTTTAGTGTTTTCTTCTCTCATCACTTAAAATCACCCAGACAAATACACACAGCAAACACAGATTTCACTTAGCATGTTCCCAACTGCGTCTGGTTAATTTATTTAATGCATCCGTTCTTTGCTCATAAAAGGAGGCACACACAGAAAATCCTGTGAATTTCAATCGTTCCTTTTGGGTGATAATTGTACTCTTATTATTTCTAGACATACTCCTGACAACTCCATAGTTCATTGCAATTCCCAGAAAAAAGCCCAAAGAATGCTGACTAGCCCTGTTTTTGAGGGAAAGAATAAGTGATGATGCAGACAGCTGTGAGACATAACCTGGTCAAAGTGTGAAATTGCAAGGCCATGGAAGCAAAACCCCTGTGCATGCCTGCAGAGAGAGCTGCACCTATGCTCTCACTCACTGTCACACAACTTCTGCATCAGCTACTGCTGCAGACCTCAGATCTAAAGAGCTGCAGAGCCTATTAGATGCCTAATCAGCCATGATTAATTCAAATGGAGCTCTCCCATTCACAGGAACACTCCCTGCTCCTGAACAAGAACAGCAGTGTTCTCCATTGTGTCTCAACATGCTCTATAAAGTGTGATGAAAGAGGACAAGAAATTTTCCTCGAGAAAGACAACAGCCTACTCGTGTTTTAATAAACTTGTACGTTTAGTTCTTCACGAGTGCTGACTTTTATTACCTGTGGCAAGCCAAAACTGCTAAGCAGCACAGCCCCGTGGGACAGCCCCTGTGGAGCTCTCAGAGCCCACATTAACATGCCAAACACGCCGGGGTTCACTTCTCTTTGTCCCTCTCACAGTCCCATCTGCTATTCCCTTAAAGAGAGACCCAGTTCCAACAGCACGGAGGAAGAAGTGAGTTCTGGCAGGTTTGGAGCTACATCTGCTGCTCCTTGCACGAGGATTGTGTATTTTAGAAATAGCAAATCACATCCCTGGGAGCCCATTCTCACCTGAGCACTGCAGCAGACAAAAGCCAAATAGGTTTCTCTGGATCAGCCTCTAGATTTAGGGTACTTGTAGGTGGAACTATTTCCTGCAGACAGTTTTTTCTTACTGAAGGAAGAAGGTGAGGGCAAGGTAAGAATTTTTCTTTCTTGCCTAAGGTGGATGCAAGGTATGAATTTTTCAAATACATGTATTATTCAGACAATTCACTTTACAGCACCTGGAATTGTGCACTGAAAAGGCACCAAATACCTCACAGACAGGAGTGCACACCTGCAGGGCTGATGCAAAAAAGCAAAACAGCAAACAAATAAAACCCAAAAAACCACACACCAGTTTCTATTAGAGGTCTTGCACTGAGACACCCAAAATCATCAGTTCTAACCAAAAGTCCCACCCTGAACCCTTAAGATCTCTCAATGATTTCTTGGTCACTCCCTGCCTCAGTTTCCTCAGTTACACAATCAAGAGATTAAATCTTATTTGCCAATACTGAATGTGGATGGCAGCAGTTTGGGAGTTGGTGGTGCTGTGTTTGGTTTTTTTAATCTGGGACACTTCCCATGAATTACTGCTTCATGTCATGAAAAAGCTCTGTCTTCTTTTTATTTTTTTCCTTTTAACAACTGCAGAAGCCCCAGCCTTGGCTTGGGGCATGCAATTCCAACTGAAAATGCCCAGAAATTTTCTCACAACCATAAAATTTCATGTGGAAGAACCATGCCAGCTGCATCAGCCAAATTCTGCTTCTATAACCCCTGTGAAACGTAAAGAGATTCATAAACCAAACATGGAGAAAGGAAAGTTCCTCCAGTGCTGTGCTGAGACAGCCAAGCCTTTCTCTTGCCACCAGTTGTATGAAACAACCTCTTGGTACTTCACTTCCAGCCAGACAACAATGTGAATGTTATCCCATGGAAAATGAGTTGTTGTAACCACAAAAAGAGGTGTTACAAGTTTCCAGGTAAGCAGAGAAAAACAGGAAACTAAGATGGATAAAGCAAATGTAAATTAAAAAAAAGTAAATAAAAAAGAACAACCTAACATCACAGAAATACATGCCAGGAGCTCCAGCTCTGCTGGCCCAATCCAGCTCTCCAAATACACCCAGAGGGTGAAACAAGCTGCTCTCACACACTTGCTGTGAGCAGGGTCTGCACCAGCAAGATAACACTGAGATAAATGAGCCCAGAAAGTCCAGAGAGTTCCTTACCTGCTGCCCTGGACCTTCCCTGCCAGCTCCACACAGGCTGGGCTCTCCTCCAGAGCCTTTTGGGATGAGAGAACAACACCAATGCCTCCCTCTCCCAAAGCAGCCAAACTGCTCACTCCTAAATAAAGGCAATTTCCCTCCGCTGTTTTAAACATTCTGCAAACTGAGCCCACCCACCCCTGCTGGCCAAGGGGCTCCTGTCCCAAAGCCCACCACCTGAACTGCTGTCCCTGGGCGCCTGGGTGCCTTCGGACAGCCACAGCCCCTGCACCTGCAGCCACCATCCCTCAGCTCTCACAGGGGAAGAAGGAAAGTGAGAAATTGCTAGAAAAGAGTCGCCTTCCTCCCAGTGTCCTGCCCAGGCTGTTAATTGACTCTCTCAGAGATGTTCACCAGCCCCTCAGCACTTTTGACAAGGAGGCTCTGCAGCCTGGGGGGAAATGACAGCTTTGCCCAGGGCTGAGAAGGGGATGGGCAGAAATTTGGAAGCCCCTTTCTCCTCCTGATAAACTGTGAAGTGTCTTGGGATCTGTTTTCAAGTTAGCAGAGTATTACAGGGCTTGTATTCTTGCAGTACAGAAGTAGTCCTGGGCTACTGTGAAATAGCCACCAGCTGAGGTACTGCACTGCTTTGTGAAGCAGGAGGTGACACGAGGCCAGAGCACACCATTAATGCAGTTTTTATAGGATCCCTGCACAGCCACAAGTCACTCTGTGATTTTACACCCTGCTCTGGCCATCCTGTAAAACTGCCTCTACTCTCCCCCGAGTTCACATCCATCATTTACTGTGAGTGTGAAGAATAAATGAAACTCTGTTTAATGGGGAGATTAACCTGCCTTCTCAAACCAGAGAAAATGTGTGGTTAGGGCTGTGAGTTTCCCTGATGCATCTGAATCATCAGTTTCATGGAAGGGAGCACAGGGTTGACCGAAAGGTCTGACCTCAATTTCCCAGGAAGAAGCCTTGGTGTTGTAAACTCTGCCCTCCTCTGCTAAAAAGGAAGCTATAAGACTAAGAAAAAAAGGAAGCTATAAGACCAAGACTTAGTTCATTCCTCCCACACATCACTCCTTTAAAGTACCACACCACTGCCCTAGGTTGATGCAGTTTATTCAGTTTTCTTCGCTATTCCCAGCTTGTCCTTAGAGCTGATGAAGTCATTTATCCTGTAACTTAATAGTAAAATTCACCTATAGAATGCACACAAGCTCCCAACTGGCTGCCAGATGGCAAGAAAGCCATCTGATTTCTATTAACTTTGTTGGATTTGAACCTGGGAGCTGAAAAGTCCCTCATCTCACAGCCAGTCTTGGCTGAGTCCCTTCCCTGCTGCTCTTCTTTCTTTGAAGATTGAGATTCCATTCACACAAGTCTGGCCAAGCACCACCTCCAGCCCCAGCTAAGCTAAACCCAGCTACCCATGTGAATGATGAGCACAAACTTGACTTTGCAAATCTTTGAAGTGCAGTGTCTGAGCAGACACTGGGAGGTGATCTCTCCCAGGACAAGCGTAGCCAAGCCACCCACACCTGCATCTTCCAGAAAGAGAGCTTCAAATACAGCAATGATTTTAAATTCACAGTTAAGTGTGACTGCTCACACCACACTGCAGTTTAAAAGCCATGAGTCAAAGGTATGCTAATCAACCCAGATCCATGGCAAAGCTCATAACAAAACCCAACTCTCTCTGCCCATAGTGCTAAGCTGTGACTAGAAACACATTCTTCCTTTATATTAGCACCTCCTCTGCCCAGTGTCATTGAGAACAACGAGATAAAAATTGCAGCAACATAGCTGGAATGGAAATTAGTTGGAAGTCTTTGATAAGATTGTCTTCATTGCAAGGTGATATTGCTTTGTTAGCTTCCAGCTGACAGCAGAGAACTGGCAATAGCTCTGTGCCTTGCATGGAGCCTGAAATGGATCCATTCCACCTCTGCAGTTGAAAATTGAATGTCATACATTGATTTTCTGCCCAGCCTAGAGGTGTTCTTCACCACCTGGAGGATCAGGCAGTAGCCCTGAGAGCTCAGGCCAGAACTGGAGATTTTGACAGGAAAGTTCTGCTAGATGTTACACCATAACTTTGTTTGAAGGGTGTGGAGGAAATGCTGTCACACGTGTTAACTGCGTAAAAGGCCCTTTGAACCACAGTTACCTGTTGGCACAGAGCTCAGTTAGGCAATCTTAATTGTTTGCATTTGATTATACATATAAAGAAAATGTGGAGCTGTGTCACATTGAACTAGGATATTTTCAAAAAGACGTGGACAAACAGCTCAGGAACACACTGCAGGAACACTTGGAAGTCTGCCAGGGGAAAAACAGAGGAGAGAGACCTCAGGTCAACCTTTTACATTCATTCATCTGACTGTTCATCTATTCACAGTCACCATCCTGCTCTTTAAGTGCTAGTGGGTTTTGGTAGAGCACAAAGAAGGAAAGTTTTGAGTGAACAAAACACAAAATCAGTATCCTCGTGTGGTGGCCAGTCCTTATGTTTGGACTGGGCTCTCCCACAGCATCTACATTTTGGGAGAGTGAAGGTTCACGTTCCAGACCCAGGTTCATATTGCACATGCAAAGAAGCACAGCAATGGGCACTTAGGGTGTTTTATGGGACTGGTGGCAGCCTAAAAACACACAGGGGAGCAGAAGTGTTCTGGTCACCCAGCGTACAGGCATCCCCCACTCCCCATGGCCAGGCTCTAGAAGGCATTTATTATGTTATTATGTAGTGTGGGAGTTTTGGTAATGGGGACACTACCAGAGATACAGAAAGGCAGCTGGTGTGGTTAACAGAGGATGCACTGTGGCTGTTTTATAGAGGAAGAATATAGTGATGACTAAGGGAGGAAAAACAGGAGAGGAAGAAGATATTCAATGTCAAAGGGCTCCAATGTACATCCTGATTTTTAGCATCACCCTTTAAGGGTCAACACATGTTTATGTGGAATGATTCCTGGGTGGTGAGAAAGCAAATAAATGTAGTTCTGTAGGCTATATGTCAGAATGTTCTTGACAGCTGTAGGTGATTTATATCTTAGCAGACACTGAGATCAGTGCTTGGACCACACTGGCTCTTTTCCCAAGACAAGACACAGGTCCATATAACACAGAGGGTTTAGGGCCTATCTGTCCATCTGAGACTCTCATGGGAAATCATATTTCTGATGCCAGGGGGAAAAAAGTTTCCATTTACTGCCTGCTGGCTCTGCCCCATGAGCTGCAGCATGTCATGTGCACCAGTGGTGCCTCAGCTGCTCTGTTTGCTTACAAAGCAGATGTTTGACAGGCACAGAAATAATTCCTTCAAGATCTGCAACAGCTGTGGCCAGCTCTTATTCAGATAAGAGGCCCTATATTTCTACAGCCACCCAGCCAAGGCCTTATGCAACTTGCTTAAATTGCCTTTTGAGACCCTGCCTTGCCAGCTCGAGTAAGTGGCAGATACCTCTCTATGGAGAGGAAAATAAGTCTTTTGTTAGACGTCAATTTGCTTTTCCTTTGGGCTCACATTTTGAAACACTTTATTTTTCCCTTGTTTTGGGAAGGTTGTCGTAATGTGGAGTCTTCATGCATCAAAAAACGTGCTGTTCCTGCCCCTGCCAGCTTCTGTGCTTTGGTGTGGAGGCATGTCAGCTCTGTCTCTGTAGGATCACAGAGCTGTCCTGAGCTCCACTGTTGGCCTCACTGGTGTTGAGTGGCTGTTTCCATAACCCCAGGCCTCATCCTCTCTTGCTGACACTGTTCACTCCCTGCAGGCTAGAGTCTACAGCTGACATGGGGAGGTTAAAGGGTTCTCTTTCCAGGACTAAAATATCATTCTGTGACCATCCTTAAAGGAAGGGGAAAGAGAAACCAGGCTGAGCTCATCAAAATCCTCCTCTCAACAAGCAGAAGAGAGTCCCAGAACACTTTTGCACACAAATGGGAAATGGAGGAATGTACTCACCTTGGTTGGACACGAGCCATCCTCAGTAGCTTAACACTGACCTAACATTGCACCCACTCAATAGAGCAAGCCCAGCACCAGGGAATAGTGCATGGTCTCAGCAGCACCAAGTGGTGCAGACTCAGCTCTTCTTGGCTTAAATGAGTTTTGCTATAGCCCCTATCTGTGGTGTTATCAAAACTTCCTGGTTCACTGAAATCACACCTGGCTCAGAATTTAAACACAGGACCTGTGTACACG
This sequence comes from Zonotrichia leucophrys gambelii, assembly GCF_028769735.1. NCBI lineage: Eukaryota > Metazoa > Chordata > Aves > Passeriformes > Passerellidae > Zonotrichia > Zonotrichia leucophrys. The sequence goes on along the minus strand of NC_088182.1, from coordinate 9,973,767 downwards.
AGGCAACAGAAAGTCTACCTGGAACATTTCACATGTGGTTTTTTGATCCTATATATGTGCTGATGACATGGAAGAGCTGACACCAAAGCAGACAGAATTAACCACAGATTTTTAATTGGGAACACCTTGGGGAAAATGCAGATGGAAGAAAAACTTCCATATTTCCAATGAGAAGCTGAGAATAAACCTGAGCTTCACCAGTTCAGACATGAGTTTCCTCCAGGTTGACTGCTCTGGGAGTGGCCATAACAAAGGTAGATCTAGGAAATAGAAAAAAACATGAGTGAATTTCAAAACAACAGCACATGACCACTCTTTGTAAAACAGGAGTAATAAAACCTCAAAGGAGCTATTAACACTTCACCATTCTGTTGTACCTCCCTCTGCAGACACGTGCCAGATTGTGACACCTTTACTCTGCACCTCACTATCTCTGTGACCCCATTTGATTTTATGGTTCAAAGCAGTATCTCAAGTACAAAGGGATCAGACTCCTGCCCTAGCTGGTGCAGGGTCACTCAGCTTAGCACTGATGAAAATGTTGAGTGGCTTTCCCTTGGCTTTAGTTTTGATATTCAGAGTCCAATGTAGCATCAGTTACAAATACAGAAGTCTGATAACCAAGGTACTCGTCAGGGAAAAATGGAAAACTGCCTGAGGAGTTAAGCACTGTTCTCAGTGGTTGATACACTGCATATTCAACATTATTTTCTGCATGAAATCTATCAAGGGCTCTGGCCTGCTCTTACACCAGATCTTACAGATTCAGATGAGGGACCAGCTTAGCTCCTCCTTGGAAAGGCCACTGATGTAAGGGAAGGTGAATCAGGAGCCTGCTCTGTGCTACATTTCACCACTGCTCAAAGGTCACCCACAGTGGCAATTCCACAGTGAGTAAAGTGCTGATCATTAGATCATCACAGCATGGCACAATCCTATTGTTGCTACAATGATCCTAATAAAAAAACCTTCACAAGGCTGCTCTTGGGTGTAGCCACCATTAATAAGCATTTCCTCTTGCAATTTATCTCAGTTAAATTAAATGAAAATTCCACTAAGAAAGAATGTCCATATAGCAATGGTATGCATGACATGATCCTGCAGGTAGCCAACATTTAAAAGAACTAAACAGCTGCCCAAGAAGACGAGGAAGAATGCTTTGAAGCACCAGCACAGTTTCAGGAGTTATTTCTCAGTAAAAATCTTCATTACAGTGTTGCTCTCTAACCAAGTATTTCCATTTCTGGTTCTCATTGCTGGTGTTTTATCTTATAGAGGTACTTCAGAATGGGGAAGATCTCTTCCCCTGAACAATGGCTCAACATGCTCACAATTTTGAGACAATCTGTATTAGTCAAAGGCAGAACTTGGACTGCCATGCCAGAATTTGGCATTTGCAACTTTTCTGCAAGCATATTTTTTGGTTTAACCCTCAGGTCAGACATGTTGCTGATATATATAGAAATTACTTTCTGTGGACCCAACTCAAATGAATCTGAGTGTCCAAAGAGGGAATTACTGTTTGCAACTGATTGCAGTTAGAGTTGCAACACAGGGGAGAGTGGTTTTTGCCTTTTTTGCTTTTTTCTCCCTTGTCGCCTTTGGAAATTTCACAACCGTCCGTTAGCCAGACTCTGAGTCTGAGCTGAGGATCTTGCAACACTGCCTCATCAATGCCACTGAAAAACAAATCTGTACCGTGTCATAACTTCCATTGATCCACCAGGCTGGACCCAAGCTGATAGCAGAGCAGGTGAGATCTCAGCAAAAGGAGAAGTCAGATCTCCTGATCCAGACTGCCCTGGAATTGCAGCCTGGCAGCACACCAGCCTCCTGGCTAGCACAGAGACCCCTGGCCAAGGCTTCACCCAGCACAAACTCTGGCACAGCGCAGTCAGGCAGGCATGTCCCAGCACAAAGAGAAGGATTCTCATGTCCTGGGACCATGGGGCACAGCCAGGAGAGGCCCTACAGCCATGTTATAGTGCAGGGTCTCCAAAGCCAGCCCAGCCAGAGACCCAGACATCATCCATCTAGATAGCCCCATCTAATCAATGCTCACTGGTCCTGCTCTTGCCCAACAAGACAGGCTTAGGAATGCTCTCATTGATGCTTTTGGAATATGTGGCCTTGAGGCTGCTGGTTGTGTTTGCAGTTTCCTCTTTGTTTGCTCTTTGTTACTGCGTTAAAGTAATTCTCCCTGCATGTACCATAGCCTGGATCTGTCCCATGTTCTTGTTAGTGGTGTCACAAGCAGGGTTATGACCACTTGTGACTGCACATGCTAAAACAACACTTCAGCAGATAAAGAAGCATTGGGAGCACTGACATCCTGGGGGCAGAATTCCCACTTCTGTGTGAAATGTCCCATGTCAGCAAACTGTCAAAGAGGGGGAAGCATGTGGAGCTTAAGGAGCTCAGCATCAAGCACAGGATTTTCCTTTAGATCTCATTCCAGGCTCATCAGAGAGACAAAGGATCAGGGACTTAATGTTGTCTTCATCTCTTTCATCCTGTATTCTTGAAGGGAACAACTGAAAACGTGAGAACAGACCTTTCCTGGAGCCCCTTCCACTTTTCCTGGAAATCAGTGCTCAGTCACATGAGAGGGTTTTGCTGCTCTTTAGGAATTCCAGATCCTGAATGAGGCAGACTGTAAACAAGGAAACCTGATACCTCAAGGACAGAAGGAGAGAACAAGATGTCCATAGACACACTGGAGTGTTTTCAAGCATTGCAATGTGTTCTGTGGTTTGTTTATAAATGTGCCTGTCTCTGAGTGTACACACACATATACACTCACTCCTGCAGAGTACATACTACCAATTTTTCTCACCCATCACTGAAAGGACAGAGAGCCAGTTGTAAACACAGTGACATTCTCCAGGACAGGCACTGCTCCTTTAGCCCAGCCCCGACCACAGCTTTGTGTCTGCAGCCCTGTGGTTTAAAACCCAGTTATTTTCTAACATAAGGCTGAGATTGCAGGGCCTTGTTTGTGGGTGCAAGCAGGTATATGAGTACCCACAAGCTACCACTCAACACCAGCCTCTCTTTACTAGTTGGTTACTAAAACCCTGTCAGGCTTTTAAGGAATGTATCTGACTTTGTGGCTGCTGGAGAAGAGACATGGGATGGGCAAACAGAGATTTTTTTCAGCAAATAAGCAGTGTGGTTAAAAAGAGAGGGCACAGATTCCTCAAAATGCACAAGGAGGAAAAAGAATCTTGGGGAATCAGGGTAGCAGCTGGATTGGTACATCCCAAAGGAAAATGAGAACTGCAGGAGAAGTTGAACCTTTACACTAGAGCATGCTTTTTCTCCTCCAAGTCAGATGCAGTTTGCAGTACTGTGCCAAATATTCACATTAACTACTAGGATTTCCTTATTTCTAAGATATTTTTATTCTTAATATTAAATATTTACCCCTTATCAGAAACTAGCCTTAAACCTAATACAGCTGGAACTCCGTCAGAAACAGGGTCAAAAATGGCTTCTTCACCCTCCATTTATAACAGGCAACTTTTGGACAGTTGGAGACAAGTACTTGCTATCCAGAACTTCCCAAGTGAGTTAATTTCTTCCCATTTGCAAAATGTTGATTGAGGAGCCCTGTTTGCTCAAGTCTGTTTTGGAGGCACAGCTCTGAGTGGTACTGTGAGAGGAACACTCACAATCACAGCATCCAGACCACTAATTAAAGCTTTATAAAATCCCAGCAGAAGTTACTGGAAGGATTCCCATTGATCCATTAGATTTTGGATAAGTCTTGAAATACAACAACTTAACTGATAAATGCAGAGACCTCTTCCCTCTCTTGCAGCCATTTCCCCTGCTATTTTAATCCTTTGCATGTCCAATGCCAACAGGATCAGTGGCCAAAATCTCTGCTGGGAAGGAAAGGTGGTTTGTTTTGTGTGTGGTCCCTTCAGGATTGGTGTCAGGGCTTGGTTTGAGCTGCCAGGTGCTGTGTCTCCATCTTCCCTCTGCTGTGGGCTCTCCAAGGCCTTGCAATCCCAACATGATTGTGCTGCTCTGCACAGAGTAAGGAGGGAGACCCATGGCCACTTCTGCCATATCCAGCTGAAATGGGCTGTGGCCTCTGGGCATTTATCTGAGCAACTCCATATAACAAAACTGTTTGCTTGCACTGCATGTGGAGCAGCCATCCAGAATCTTTTCTCAGTCCTCTCCATTGTTATGCTCTGCTTCAGCCAAGGAAACACCAAGAGCAAAACAGTGGAGAGGTGTAAATCTGAAACTACTGGAATGGAAAAGCCTCTGTCATCTCAAGGACTCTGGCAGTAATGCTTCTTGCTTAGGCAGCTGCTGGGGACTCATTTGGTTCTAGCCCTGAGCTAAGCACCTGCCAGGCCATTTTTCTGCTACAGTTTTACTTTCTGTAAAAATAGAACTAATTATTAAATGTCACTAACACAATTTACACCCATCTTAAGAGGTCTAATAAATAGCAGCAAATTCATGAGGAAATACGCTTAGACTTGAAATACAATGTTAATACTAATCACATAATTGAGAAATTCAGCTCCCCTGGAAAGCCAGAGGGGTTTTGATGCTCCTTTTGCTCCCTCCTGTTCAAGCGCAGCTACACAAACAACTCCCTGTGACTTTGCCATCCTGCCAACTGCCCCCCTTGGGCAAATGTCACTGTGCTTCCTTGGCCATGGAAATATGGGAAGATGCTTTTTACCCTCTGCAGTGCCATAGTGGGCAGCTGGGCTCTTACTGGGACAGGCCAGAAATCAGCCCCAATTTATCTTTTCATGCAGTCATAGCCTGGAGCTGCTGCAAGACAATTTTGGTCACAGATTTTCATCTTTGGATTCTCTGAAGATAGTTCTAATGGGCTGAAACATCTCAGAGGAAGATAAAAAAAACAGCCAACAGCAATATTTTTGGCCAATCAGCAAATTTTTTTCCCAACAGTCCATCAGTGTGTGGATGCCTGATGGTTTATGTCCCTTCTGATACTTTTCTCTCCTATCACTTATAGCTGTGAATCCTCTCATTAGTCATACTGCACTCATTCCAGCACATCATTTAATCTTTCTTCATCAAAACATCATTTAGACAAAGATGATCTTATTTGAAATGTGGTTGCTGTCATCACTTCCCTCTCTGCTGTATTTGTTCACTGCTCTATTCTTTTTTTAGCAAGTCATGCCAGGTAGTTTTTGATGAGTAACACACTGTTCATCTGTTGCTGTCATGTAGCCAACAAAGCCTCAAAGATGCCATCAGAAGTAAAAATAAAGCCCATTCCACAATACTGAAATAATATTTTCTGCGTGAGAGTGTCAGACAGCTCTTTTTTCCTACCATTCTCTTAATCCCTCTCAAGAAAACATCTTGTTTATTTTCACAAAAAGAAACCACAAACCCCCTAGAGTTCACTTGAAAGAAGCATTAAAAAACTAATTGCAGATAAAAGTTGCTAGAGAGGGTGCAGGATACTGCACATCTGCTTAGAGAAGCAAATTGTCCATATTGAGGTTGGTGTGAGCATGCCCAGGTCCTGGCTGAAAAGTCATGGATGCACCATGGATGCTTGCAAGCATAAGATAATTTATGTTATTGACGAAAATGTGTTTGCAAGTAAAGTACTGGGCTTCAGAAATGTGCAGTGCTGCCTTGCTGGTTGGAAGTGGCCAGCAGAATGCACTGTACGTGCAGCACAGATATAATCTGGATCATTGCTCAATGCCCACGGGGCCAGGGTTAATAAAGCAAAAGGGAACAGAGCACCAAAGCACTGTTGATATCTGTATGTGCACCAGGGACCGTTTCATTGGCTTTGTGGAGGAGCTTTCTGTCATGTAATTGCTCAATATTCAAAGCAATACTTGATACTGCTTATCCAGAGATCTACAGTTCCAACCAGAAAAACACACAGACTGACAAAAAGGGCAGTGTTGGGAAAGTCATAGCAGGAGTTGCAATGAAAAAGCAACTAGCCACAGAAAGAAATTCAGTATTCAAGCAATATGACATAAAGGTTGGTCTAGGATCTCTAATGGAATTGGATGTTTGGATAGCAAGGGTGTAATTCTGGAAGGAATTAAAGGATTCCCACTATAATGTGAAGAGGGCTGCAAATGATTCCCATCACAAAGGTAGGAATGAAGGTTAAGGATCTGCCCAACATCTTGTGGCAGAGAATTAGATAAATGTGGAGTCTGGTGAGTCCTGCATGTGAAACCAGTTCCTTTCACCTTCTCCTTGCCCAGGACAGCACATCAAATGCAATTTGTGAGGACACCCACGGAGGAAGAACTTGTGCTCAGGGGAAAGTTTCAAACAGGAGTGAGAAGGAAAAGGAGACTGCTGTGCCTGGGTCATGACAGAAGAGGAGCTGGGGTGCAGAAGGAGACAAGACAAGAGTGAGCAGGGCTCAAAAAAACACCCAGCCATCTCTGGAGGGAAGGTCTGGGGCACCCCACGTTCCCTTCTCTAACATACAGGGAGGCCCAGCCTCACATGGGCCAGAGCTGCTATTTCAGGGTCAGATCCAGAGCCTGGAAGCTGGACTCTGACTTAGGAGATTTTCCTCTCAGTTCTATCGGACAGAGTGAACAGGCTCTGCACTGTTCTGCATCTGAGGATGTGGCAGGGGGGACAGGAACCCCCTGCAGAAGCTTTTTATGACTTTTTACATGGCCATAAAAAGGTAAGGCAGGTAAAGGTAAAGCTGAGGTTTCCACAATTGCTTGAATGAACAAGTGCCTGTCTTTGCTTTGTTGAGTTTGAATTTGTCCCTGTCAGCAGTGCTAGGTTGTTGTTCTACTACAGCCCAATGGCCGATGACAATAAGATAATGCAGAGTTTGGACTGCTGGGAGCTTATAATTACTTCTTTGGAAAGTGATTGTAAGTATATGTGCATGCTCTCACACACACACATGCACACAGATACGCACATATATATGTTCACCCATTGATTCCCTGAACATCCTCTGTAAAAAACAGGGAGAGGAAAATAATACTTATAGATACTGAATAGACATATTACTTATATTACAAATAATACTTAAAGACACTGAATAATGAGTCTCAGATTGTAGGGGCTAAACCCCTTGTGTTGCCACTAAAACCAGAAATACTTTTGCCCTCAGTGGGGTGATAAGCCCTGGTTGTTCTTTTGTACTGTGGGGATCTGTGTCTCAGTCACAGATTCATAGATCCTCATTTGAGATCGTATTTTTATTTCTTTTTGGCAAGAAAATATTTTTTTATTCCATTTGTAGTAACACAACAAAAATTCCTTTGGAGCATTTTAATAATTACCACTGGTAATAATTTCTGTAATGATGAGTAGCAAACTGCTCTGGCAACATACAAGAAATACCTGTACTCTCCCCTAAAATGATGCCAGGCAATTGCTCAGGGAACTAATCATATTCTCCCATCCTTTATCACACTGAAAACAGGAAGAAATGACAGCAGAGCCAATGAGTTGGTGGCACCCCAAGACCTGTACCCATCACCAAATCAGAACTAGGAATGCTGGTGCACAAATGGACTCTGCCATGGGAAAAAAATCCCACTCTCAGCAGCTTCCTAGGATTGCTGTGGTAGGTGCAGGGTTTCTCATGTGCAGGTCTAATCCTGTCCAACACAAGCAGTTTAATACAGACTGCTAAAGACCCCCTCGCCTTCCATGGGCTCATGATCAAGTTGTAATTGCACAGCCATTGCATCTGTTTGCTTAATTAAAACCAGCTGTCTCTGTGAGAGCTCCCATCCAAGAAATAGCTGTGCAAATACATTTTTTACTGTTAATGTAAAGAACAAATCTGTGGCCCCTGCCCCAACTGGCCCTTCAAAAGCAGCATTGGTGTTTTAATTCCTTCCAAGTTCAACAAAAATGTGTTCCCCCAAAACAATCAGGTCCTGTCCTTTCCTACTATCCAGCACAAGGCCTGAGACATTTCCCATTTGTATGGATTTATTGCCTAGCAATTATAGTTCATGAAATCCATTCACAGTAAAGTGTGTCCTGGATACTCCCACTCATCCTGGCAAGCCAAATGTTCGACATCATGAGGGGTATAAAAATATAAGCAGTCGTGTTTGAGTCACTTTTAGTACAACAGATTAGTTTGCAGGGTCTGGCAGTGTTTATAATATAAATCACAATTTAGAGATGGGAAAATACTCTGAGATTATCTAGTTCAACTGAGTTTTTATGTAAGTATGTATTTTCTGCTGCCTTCATCAAAATCCAAATTGAGAAACGTCTTCATGTACAAGATTTCCACCACTTCCCTTTGGGATTATCCAACAACTTGACAGAAATCACTATTAGGAAATATACCCTGACATTTAGATCTACAGTCTCCATTGCTCAGTTTTAGCATCCCATTCCCTTCCTTTCTTTATCCTTCAGTGTTCACAGCCTCTGGATCCCTGCAGCTGGTTCAAGCATCCTGTCACTGTCCCAACTCATCTGTGGGCCAGTATAGACAAGGACACTTCTCAGCTCTGCTTCCCTTCACATCAGGAACCACCCTACAGCTCTTGAACATGGGTTTGTCAGCAGCAGAGACAAAAAAGGATTGCTAAGGACTGCTCAGTGGCCAAATGGAACAGGTATGCTCACATAAAGGAGCCACTTCCAGCATTTTGAATTATTTCAATTTTAATAGGTGTTTTTCCCTTCGGGTAATGGTTCAATCACCTTTCCCTTAGCTGAACCACTCCCCTGACAAGAAAACAGGAGCAACCAAGCGAGTCAGGTTTGGAGCTGAGGGCAGCTGCTGTTTACTTGCCTGCTTTGCTTTCTCCCAGCAGCGCTGGGTACGCGGTGGCCTTGACGCCGAGCAAGGAGAGACTGTGAGCATGGGGCATGCAAAGGGCATCTTCCCTCCTTGGCAGGAGGCCCTTGGCAGCAGCAGCAGCAGCTCCACGCACAGTTCAGAGCCCTGACTTCCTCCTGCTGACCCCCTGCTTGCTGCAGTGCCCTTGTGGGGGCAGCAGGGCTGGAGGCAGCTCACAATTCCCACCGGCTCCTCTGAGGGCAGGATTTCATTTTAAATGACCGTTCTCCTGAAGCAGTGAGGGATTAAAACTGTGCCACATGAGTGCACTGGTTAAAATGGAAGACTTGCTAAGCAGTTGCAGGGTCCAAAAAGAGTTACTGAGGGTCAAGTTTCCAGTTCAGTGAACCCTGTCAGCTGTCCCAGGGCACTGCCTCACTTGGGACAGCAGACACACACACCAAGGAGAGTTGGAGGCTGAGATTTCCAAAACTCAGGGCACTGGACACACAAAATCCACTTGTTTTTATGCTGATTTGGAATCAGATTCCTACCAGATCCAAGCCCAGAAATGCACACACTCTCCTCCTCCAAATTCAGAATCAGGTTTTCTGGATCTGTCAATGCCTGGCATTGCCACAGTACCTGCAACAGCTCCACTCCACACCACAGCCCACAAGGCTCCTGGAAGAGGTCCCAGGTGTGCTGAGAGGCACAGGCTGCTCCAGCAGAGCCATGCTGACAGGTGCTGTCCCTGCTTGGGTGCCCACAGGGCTGCAGTGCTCCCCCTGCATCCCTGCCTTTGGCACAGAGGAAGCTGCCAGCAAAGACATCAGGGAGTGACTGAGATTAGTGGAAAGGGAAGAAAGGAAGGAAAGAATGCAAGGCTAAGAGAAAATCTTTCCCTGTCAGACTGTCTGACCTCTTAGGAGTTGGGTACCTACATGCTCATATCACTTGAATATAAAAAAAGGCAGCATAAGGTGCACATCACAGAATTTCACAGAATTACCTGTGTTTTACAAATACAGAGATATCTTGCAGCAAGCACTGAACTGTTTTGTTGCCAACAGTTTAGCCATATTTTAAATAAGTGCAGAACAGAATATCTCTTTAAAAATGACTGAAACAAGCACCTGGCCAAACTAGGTAGCTCTGTCCCTCTTTTATTGAGGGCAAAGCTCCTGCTTGATCATCTTACAACATGCAACAACCTGCAGCTGGGAGAAGGATAAAGCCCTTCTCATAGAGCTGAAGTGTTTATAAAACAGTGACCTGCAGCAATGGTAGAACAAACACCATATCAGGTTCAGCTACTTCTGTGCCCACTTTCCGTGTGTGGAAATGTCACCAGCTGGGCAAGGTTGGCAAACAAGCAGAACAGCACCTCAGCCCTTTGTACAAACTCCTGCTCCTGAGGAATTGCCCCTTTTAACCCCAAAACATATATCTCCCAGGAGGCCAAATGCTGCTTTCTTCACCTTAGCACTTTCCAAAGGGCCCAGGTGAGGCAGGGCGTAAGAAGCAGCACAGTCCAGAATGCCATGGAGCCAGCGTGGAGCTGAGCTCCTGCACACACTGCTGAGAGCCTGAAGCAGAGCTGGTCCTACCAGCACAGCACAAGCATGGGTGTGTGCCAAAACCCCTATTTTGACAAAACAAGACCTATTTGTACTGAGCTCTGCAGAGCCAGGAGGCCTTCCATGGTTCCAGCAAACCAAATGCCCTCCACTTCTGTCTTAGGCTTAGTGCTCTGATTGTTACCCTGAACATGTAGCACAAAATGCCTTTGCTCTGCTGGGATCCCAGTTGCACAGGATGGAAAGCTCTTAAGATAAAAAAGTCTAGGGCTTCAATGAAAAACCATTCTGAATGCAAAGCTGAATTCAGTTCAAGGTCAGAGTTTTTCTTGTTCAGTATATCAGACCACAATATCGTTTGTAGCATGAAAATGTCAGTCAAAACCTCTGCAGCTTTCTGACAAACCCTGGCCTTTTGCAATGTGCACCTCTCTCCTGGGAGAGTGCAGTGTGAAGATCTACACAGTGTCCTGTCATCTCTGCAAGGTATTTCATCAGTCACCAGGCTGTTCTGCAATGTGCTTAACAGCAATATTGTGTAAGCTCAAAGAAAGTGAAGGCAAAGAGCAACTTTGGTAATCCCTGGCCAGGCCACTGAAGGTGATGAAGTCTGGGAATGGTCCTGCCATTCAGTCACATTCAAGATCCTGATTAGATATTTGCCAAGGCTTTTGCAGGTGTTTGCAGTGCTTAAGCAAGGAAGCAAAGGCTCTGAAAAGACATAGATTTAAGCTCTTTTACTGCATCAAGCTCTCTGACTCAATACAGAAAACAGTGTAAAATTTCATATCTGTGTTTCTTCTCTTTGCTGGAGCTAATACTTCTTGATATAATTGTGGTTTTTAATACCTTTATTTAAAAAAAGGCAATCAGCAGTAATCATAATCAATACTTTGCAAAAAGCAGCCAAGGGAGCTGAGCTCAAGGGAATGGATTGAATCAGCTTCATTGACATTTGGCCTAGTTAATATAACTGGAACTGCTCTTCTGTCTTGTTTAAGGAAAGAAAGCCTTGCCAACTCAGCACCACTAAACCCCAGACTGCTCATGAGAACCAGTCTTAACATTAGATCAGGGAGGGGAAAAAAGCCAACAAACCACCAACACCAAACCACGTTTGTCTTGCATTTCCTTGCAGCTTTCTCCTGCTCTGAATGACATTGCAAGAGCTGCCAGTGGCTTCCTGCTGCCCACGGGATTTTGGTTAAAAAACACCTCACTTTGCTCTCTGGAAATGGATATACTAAGGTAATTCACACTTGAACATGAGATGGGGTCTACAGCCTCAATCTTCCTTTCATTCCCCCATGCACTGTGGGGTGTCTTTTCATGCTGCTCTTCCAATTTGGGGGATAAACAGCAAAAGCCACAGTTTCCAGGAGCAGAGGCAATGCATCCAGACAGGAACCACTCCATGCCAGCCTCCTGGCAGGACACACACGCTGCCCTGAATGGGAACTTGGGTTTTTTCACATGGTGGATGCACGTGAGGATTGTTCCAATGAAAGGTGCACAAGTCCTGTATTGATCTTCCCCAGAGACAACAGCAGCACAGCGTGCCCTGGCCCTGACCCCAGGGCTGTCCACCCTGGCTGAGCTCTGGGCCCCTCCAGGGCCAAAGCCAGCACACAGGGCAGGTAATGTCACCCCTCTGATGGCCAGACAGAGCACATTTATCGATTGGGCAGGTGAACTCATTCCCATCAGCAGGGAATTTTGTTTAACATTGCTAAACATCTCCCAAGGAGTTCTTGTGGCTCATAACCTGGCACTGTAAGGCACAGAGGAAATCTGTACAGTGAGGGTTTTTTATGGAAGGATGGAATTAGGGCTGGGCTCTGGCAATTCATGCACAGCATCCTGCCTGCTCTGAGGATGCTGCACACAGCAACACCCACTCACTGACCACAGACAAGGATGCAAGCAGTCCACAGGAAAAACCCTACCTTTAACAAAGGTTAAAGCAATTCAAGGCTGAATCAAACATTTGTGCTGAGATACAAAGTCTTTTTGGCTCTAGATAACCAGTGCTAATTATATAGATTTTATTTTATGGTGACATTGCAAAGTAATGAAAAGAGAGCTCAGTCAATTCCTGGGTGAAATGAGCCCAGTTCAGCTCAGAGAGGGTTTCAGACAATAAAAACCCAAAAGCAATTGCCTTTAGGCAGAGCCCTGGCCTGTTAGCTCAGCTTCAGGGCCAAGGTTTGGCAATCCTAAAACAAAGACTGGCTTTCAAAAATGGCTCTCCCCTGTTGAGAAACAAACCATGTTTCTGCCATCCTCCCAACAGCACAGAGGTAAAAAGGTGTTTCACAGACAGTCTTGGAGACAAGATTCCCAACATTAAAGACTTACAGTCAAAATAAAAAGCTAAAGAAATAAGAGAACACAAAAGGAGGAAAAATGGAAAAAATTAAAAAGCAACTGGAGTGCACTGACTGGGGACCTTTGGGACACTCTGCCAGAGCTGTCCTGGGGACTGGCAGATAATCCCAGAGCTTTGACTCTGAAAACTTTTGCCAGCAGCATCCTTTGGTCTGAGTAACAAAACAGCCAAACACCTCAAAAGGGGCTGCCAAAGGCATTTGGATTCCCTTGTGACTAATTATAGATTTTAAAGCTGTTGAGGGAGCGGGTGTTTCCCCATTAATAAAAAAGTATAATTGTAAAACTCCACACCCCCTTCCTTTCTAATGCAGTGCACATAGGGAACCTCATACATCAACTACAAAGTGTGCATTGTTCTGTGTCAGCAGATAAATAATTTGCCATCTGAAGACTTGGAAGCTGTTCCCTTAGTTCAGGATTATTGTTCCACTTGAAGCATGAAGTTGGCAGCTTTACTTTCTTCTTCTTTTCAAGAGAATTGGATCGTTCTAAGACTTGAGTGACTTCCAGGCCAATAACTCACCGAGATATTTGTGTGAGCACACACATGCATTCTCTGGAAGGAGTTAGGTGGAGAGGTGATTTCATTTGTCTTTTATTGTCATGCATTCTTAACTAGATGCTCTTAAAAAAAAAAAAAAAAAACAAAACAAAACGTGGTGTTGAAACTGTTGCCTCTTGAATTTCTTTCAGTCATCTTTAAAATCTTTGATGCTCTATCTGCCAAAAGCTTCAAGGGAGGAGGAAAGGGCTGTGCTCCTGTTTGAGGGTTTATTTTTTGCTAAAAAAAAAATGTATGGGAGTGAATTTTTATTAACACATATCTGACCAGGGTATTGCTTTGTGGTCATGTCTGTCCATTATGACAGGCTGTCCCTTGCTAGGCTGCTGCAGCAATCAAAGAAACACATGTTTTCTAGCAGGCATGGATGGACTGGTCTCATATCCCTCTTTTCAATTTTTCAAAGGGGAAGTCCAGATCATTATCCAGTAGCCCCATTCCCAATTTTCAGTAGTCCATAAAACCAAAAAATCAATATAAGCCTCCATCAAGAGAGCAAATGTCTAATGTGGTTACGGTTTCATTCTGATACTCTTAATAGTAATTAAACTCTCTTGAAGAAGTATGTTTTTCATTGACTTCAGCAGGCCTTGGATGAGAAACAGTCTGGAGGTTTTTTGACAAAATGTTATTTTGACAGAAAATGCAGACTTGCTAAAATTGAAACAGTTCCTGGGAATAGCTTTCGCAGTGACAGCTCAGTGAAAACGCTGCTGTTATCTCAGGTCCACAATGTACTTTTCAGAACCAGAGCTGGAAGAGAAAACATGAAGTAGCAAAGTGCTCTTGGCCAGGCCATCCACCCTGAGGCAGCAGGCTGAGTCGGGCTCAGACTCTGGATTTAAACACCTCCCAGCTCCTCCAGGAGAATCCAGATTATTGGGCTTTAACTGGTTATAATGGGCTGCTTCTCCTCTCCACTTTGGGAGCTGCCAGTCCATCTCAGCACGGAGCAGAACTGTTTTTTGAAAGTTTCAAGTGTTCTTCGGGATAGGAAAAAGCGTTTCCTCCCAGCTGTACTTTAAATTGGGCCATAAAGCTTTACATTTGAAAGGGATTGTGAAACATGACTCAAACAGGATGCCCTCGGGGCTGCACACTAAAGACAACACCAGCTCTGCCATGAGCTTCAATGAGCACTCAGCTGTACATTTGCAGCTCCACATTTCATTAAAATATTTATACCTCTCTAAGAAAGAGTGGGAACATTCTGCCTAGAAAGAAAAATGTGTGTAGTGCTCACAGTCTCATTCTATATTAGGGATGCAGATGCAATTGCCCAGACAAAGAAAAAATTACCTTGAAAATCAGAGAATTCAAACAACACTGTTGAGACAAACATTCAGAGAAGTAAACAGAACTGAGGAGGTTTTTATTACTGCAAAAACAAGTGGCCAAAACCTCATTTGGTAGTAAGTGGCATACTTGCTGTGAATTCAAGAAGGTGATATTGATTTACACCTGCCTAGAAGTCATCACAAGAAGAGCTTATAATATGGACGCAGCATTCAGGGGAAATTGGAATATTTTAAGTCTGGGAGAGGTCCAAGAAGAAAGGACCTTCTAGCCAGAAGCTGTATGTGAAAGGGACTGAAGAGAAGCAGCTGAGATGTGGCATGAGCTGTGTGCCATGCCTAGCACGTGCTCAAGGGGGGCACAAGGAGCTCTCCAGCCTGTGCCACACCTCACACACCGCACATGAGGGCACAGCTACACCATGGACCAAGGTAACTCTGCAAGAACAAACCAGTCTGTTTGCTCTCCTAAAACAACATCACTGAGTGGCTCAGTGCACGTCAGAAGAGGGCACAGAATTTAAGGTTTGTTGGTTTGTTTTGTTGTTTTTTTGGTTTTTTTAACAGCGCACAAGAGCCCGTGGCTTAGAATGGGGTTGTGCAAGGATTGCATTAAACCCTGTGGTACATTTCCAAGCCTTGTTTGCCTGAACAATTGACTCTGAGCACAGACACTTATCAATAGAAGCCTAAGCAAATTTCAGAACAAGCTTTAATTTTTTTTTCTCCTGACTTGAACATCAAGGTCTGCCAGGGCTGCAGTTGCTGTAGCAACAGAAAGGAGCTCATTAAATGATCAGCCTGAAGGCCAAAGCTATCAGAGTTGGAATGACCAAAAGTTAATATTTAACCTAAATTCTCTTATTTGTTTAAAAACATGCATCTCACTTGTATTAGCAGCTGCCTCATGGACCTACTTCAAAAATAAATGTAGAACCATGAGATGACCAAAATTTTCATACATGTCCCAAAATAACGTCCAGTTCCTCTGTGGGGCAGGCTCTGAAAGCTGCTTCCTACCAGAAATCATGCAACAACATGCTTAGATAGAAACCTGTTTCCTCTGATCTTTTGTGTCTGACAGTCACTGGTCACTTAAGTGATTCCCATAGTTTATTGGCATTATACATTATTTTGTTTTAAGAGCTGAAGAAAAGGAGCCTTTTCTGGCTTCACTAGATTCTGTGCTTTGGACAACCATTCCAAGGGTGAGTTATGCTTTGCCTTGGGCCCAGCAGGCAGAACCAAATGGAAATAAATTGCTGTGGCAAAATTACATGACCCATCCCCTACTATTGCTTAAACATGTCTAGCCTCCCTCACTGCTGTCTCAAGTGCTTGGCAGGGCATTCTTTGCCCAGCTTTCAGTGTTAGCTGCTGGTTTTCTTCAATGAAATAGCATCTGTGGACAGCCAGGAGGGACCTACTGACTGTGGCTGCTTTAGGCTTGTCCACCAGCAGAGCAAGAACACACCAAAGATGGCCCTCACTTGGCCAGCTCCTGCTTCAGGAACACACACACATTTCCTTCTGTTCACAGACACCAAAGGACCTCAGCAGATCATTGCTTTCAGTGACTTCTCGTGGCTTCATGGCCACACCAGGTCCCACATGTCTCTGACAGCACCCATGCCAAATGAACATTACTTTTAATGAAAATACCAGGAGGAAAAGATGCGCCTCTGATTCCTACTGCCAGTCCTGGCTCAAAGAAGGGTTCTGCCAGCCCTGGATGCATTCCCCTGCCTACAGTTTGGTTTTGGGAGATCTCATTGCAGGTAGCAGCTGCTGATACAAACCATTTACACACAACCAGGAATTATTTGGTCAGTAATGCCCAAGCCTGCCCTGTCCCAAGGTAAAGGCAGTTTCTCAGGACAGATAGGGCATGGCAAGCCTACCTCATGGGATTTCTCCAGAGTATTCAATGCTTTTAATACACAGAAGAAATGACAGTTCACTGCCATTTGTGCATTTGTGACCTAATTAAACAACATTTTGTGATTCTGATTAAACAGCAGCTGACCACAGTCAGAAAAATGCAGGTCATGCAACCAAGTGCAGTGACATAGACATCACTGTTCACAGCACTTTCTTATACTTCTGATCCTCCTTCCCCTAGGTGTCAAATCCAGAGTGGAGACCACACAAATAAATCCAGCATTCAGGTTTGCACATTAATGGTCAGCAAAATCACCCTTCAAGTAAAGCTGTGAAGCTGATTATGTTACCCAACAGCTTCACAACCTTTATTGCCACTGCTGATGAAGTGGGAGGCCCCAAAGCTTTATAAATAAGTTGAAGGAGCCCAGCCCAGGTGTAAGTGCCTGTCCTGGGCTCCATTTTCAGGCTTTAACCTGACATTGCCTTTGCACCAGGACAGCTGCAGGCAGTGGGGTGGGAGGCTAGGTCTTAATCTAGTGCAAGACTATCTGTTTCATGCTAAAGAGGCATCATCCTTAGTTAAACTGTTGGGTCTCTTGCAGAGCTAGAAAGCAGTGAAGACAGACCTGAGACACCCACCCACACACCTCAGTGTGTCCCAGTTAGACAGTACCTTGCTTCACTATTTTTTATCCTACTGCCCCTTGTTCAGCATGTTCCAGCTGACCCTGTGATGGAGCAGAAATAGCAGTGTGGTGCCAGGATGGCACACCACAGCTTGCAAACAGGAATGGGAAGGAAGAACAGGAGCCATGGTGATGGATTCATCCACTTGGAGTTCTTTCAGCCACCCTGAGCTCAGAGCACAGGAATGACACTTGTCATCCTGAGACCCTGATCTTCCCTTCCCAGACTGCCTCTGCCAGGGCCTGGCATGCCTTGGGCACACTCCTACCCCAGATTCCTCCTGGGTCTCCTTCATCCTTTACCCTGTGTTCAACTTTGACACAAATGACCATGAAACCAACTAGGAGAGGTTTGCTTGAATCACCTTTAACTGATGCTGTGAAACTCATGCTCTGCAAGTCAGCAGAGATATTTCTGCAAGGGTAAGGCATGCTCTGAGTCTTCCCAAGGAGCAGTCCCCCAAAAACAAATAAATAAAACAATAATTTTAAAATCTTCCACAAAACAAAGCACAGCAGCAGAGGTGAGCTTTGGGAGTGGTATCTCCTGGCTGCTTTCTCCAAGCTGCACACCTCAAGGAGGAAATGCATTTGGAATTCACACAGGTACAGTCAGCACGGAGGAGAGTTTCTTGCCTGTCCCATCTCTGAAGTGCTGCCCTGTGTGATCCCACTGCAGATCCCTGCACATCTGCAGCTGTCAGGGACTCATCTCTCTCCCTGTGCTTGGTAATCTGAGGCTCTGCAGGAGCTGCTGCCCTCGCTGCCTTCCTAGGGCAACACTGGCTCAGCAAACACAAATATGTTTACTGTGGAAACTTTGTGCTTGCCTTACTGCCCTCGCCCTTTGCCAGGTGTTTTTCTTTTTATACCCAGAGGAGATGCAGAGCCATGTTCTAATATAGAAATATAGGTTCATGTGCATGTGTTTATTAATAAACAGGTGGGCAAATCTATTTTCTTGCTGCCTCATTTGAGTGATTTATTTAGTTATTTTTAGACTTGGTAGCTGTACAGCCTCAAAGCAGCCACATCAATGGCTGACTATTGTAATATATTGAAGCTACATTCAAGACTGATTTTTCCAGAGAGAGAAAAGAAAAAAAAATTGAAAAAGAAAAAAAAAAGGAAACATAGCTATAAGGGCAACCAGCACAAATCAGCCCTGCTTTCCACTCACCAATTTTAATGTTGCTGTCATTATTGTCTTTCCTAATGGTGCCCTGGGGATAAGCTGGAAAGAAATGCAGTGCCTAGATATACCAGGACCCCTCAAAGGGCTGCAGGAGAGCATCATGTCTGGGCATCCTGACTGCATTGCTTGGAGCAGCAACTTTCTGCACCATCTATGGGAATATTTACACACCCATGTGAGAGGCCATGGTTTCATCTTCTGCTATAAAAGAAGCTTGAGATTTGGCTTTTGTACCTCCAGCTTCAGGGCCATCAGAAACAGACCAGGCAGCCCATGAGAAGCCACACAAAGCAGAGGGGAATGAGAAGTTGGTGCCTTGGTAAAACAAGGGGCTACAGCCCCTGGTATTTCTTCCTCCATCAGAAATCTTGAGAGATGCTGGGCATTGAACCCAAGCAAATCCTTATCCCCCTGAGACCTGGCAGCTTAGGGATTCTCCCAGCAATAAAAACTCCCTTGAACAACCCATTTGTGTTATTCACAAGTGAAAGAAGATAAAATACAAAACCTCCTTTCCTGGGGTACTGCGTTCACTTCCTGAGGGTGGAATCCTCCCCAGATCCATGGGGACACACCACAAGGAGGG
Organism: Zonotrichia leucophrys gambelii; assembly: GCF_028769735.1. NCBI lineage: Eukaryota > Metazoa > Chordata > Aves > Passeriformes > Passerellidae > Zonotrichia > Zonotrichia leucophrys. The sequence continues at coordinate 9,954,812 of NC_088182.1, read as the reverse complement.
GATCTCACACAGCACAGCCAGACAAGAAGCACTGAGGAGATGCAAGAGCTCCTGAACAGTTATGGGTCAATCAGGGTCCCACAAAAGCTTTTGCTTTGACAAGACCATTCTTGCTGGTTCCTGGACCCTCTGGTTCCTCTCTCTGAACATTGCACAGAGCCTCCCCAAGGTGTCTGGGTTTTGGATCCCTCTGGGGATGCAGACAGAGCTGAGGAGGCACTTTCACAGTTTGGAGCATCCTCCTGCTGCCCTGTTGCAACAAGTAGAGTTGCTTGTCAACCCCAGCCAAATAAGCAAGCATAAATGCCAGTAAAAGAAAACATTGCATACATCCCTCATCTGGAAATTATTTTTGTTTGTATTTATGCTCTCACATGTTGTCAGGGTGATGTCTGGGCTCAAGCCCACACGTGGAAAAATCTGGACCGTGCCCTGTACTAGGAAACTCTCTAGCTCAGAGGCAAAACTGTGTTTGCTCCTCCTTGCCTCACAAAAAACAGCCTGTGTGCTTGTCTTTGTGGTTCAGAGCACAGCCTCTTTAATCCAGAGAAGAAGAAAATACACTGGAGAAGGAGAAAGCCCTCCTGTGTGCCAGGAGAAGAAAAATGAGAACAGGTCCAGAAAGGAGCATGATCCCCTGAGTCATGACTTTTGGCACAGCCAGGCTCTGCCACCTGAGCTGAGCCAGGGCCCTGTCCTACACCCTTGGGCAGAGCCAAACACAAACAGGGCTGAGCTCAAACACCTCACTGAGGGAGCACCACGACTTCCTGCCAGCCAAGCACAATCCATCACTGCCTGGGCTCAAACACCAGCAAACAGGCTCTATCCACCAGCCTCCAGCCCCTTCCACACCTGAGTGGAACCCATTTTCTCACAAAAAACACCCCAAAAGGTTCAACCACATCAATCTCAGCCCTCCCCACACAGTACCTGCTGAAGGTTCATTCCTCAAGGCCTCTCACGACACAGGCCAGCTCCTCCTTGTTGTAGTCTCCCTCCTTGATCACTCCCTGAAGGTTTCTACACCCAAACTCCCTCTCTAGCCAGCCCTGAGCACCCCATCACCATCCACCCCTCACCTGAGCTCCTCAGCCAAGATCTCTGATGAAACCCAGGCCCAGGTGAGCTCCCAGCTCAGCCCAGCAAGGAGAGTCCTCAGCCCTGGGCAGGGAGGGCTGTCTCAGCACAAACTGAGCATGAAGCCATTGCTCTGACAAATTCTGTGGGGTTTTTGCCTGCTCTGACAGACATGAGGCCTCTCCTGGGTCAGAACTCTTTTTGTGGCTCTCTGCACCCAGAGCCTGAACAGGAGAGGCTCCAAATCCATTTGCTGCTGCTTGTCAGGATCCCACATTAAACATGAGGCAGGACATCAAAAGCTGCTGTTCCACCTTTAGCAAGGAGGTCTATCCATCTCTGTCTTTGTGTCCATATGAAAAATTAGTGTAGCAAATGTCTCTGCATTGCCCCAGCACTACAGCTGAGCAAACACAGCAAAGCATGGCAGAGAATGGCTGAGCTTAGAAATGACCAGGAATATCACCTTGAATATTTAAACATCTCCTCTCCAGAATTTTTCTCTTTGCTAACACAGTCTTAGCTATGGCTTCATGAGGAGTCTTCAAGGACAAACTTAGAGAAGATTCCACTCCTCATTGTCTCTGGACAGTTGTGTGGCCACAACAAGTTCCCAAACAGCACTTCACTTAACCCCCCAGGTGGCTGCCATGCTTTGCACTAGAAACTTTATTTTTCTTTAACATTAGCTCAGTCACAGAACCCTTCTGACAAAATCACAACTTCTTCATTTCACAGGGGGAGCCTTGGTGGAAAGAAAAGGAGGAAGAAGGAGCAGCACCTCAAACCACCCAACATGGGCAGGTGTGGGTGTCTCATTGTCTCAGTGAGGGACCAACAAAGCAGCGCAGCCAGCATCCTGCCTGACACCACACTGCCAGTCCTGCTGTCTCTCCTGCCTCCCTTGCTCTTTTGGTGAACACTTTCATTTTTTTCCTAATGAGAAAGAATTTATTTCTTTTCTCAACAGCCCCAAATGCGCTTTATAAGTCCTTGTTAGACTGCCAGCTGAGTCAGGCTATTAGCTTTGCAAATGTACAGCAGAGACCCTGCTTGCAAGGCTTCCCTGTGGGTTACAAACACCTCCTCAGTCACTACAAGGTAGAAATCTCTCTCTGCCAACAGCATATCACTCTAGTGACTGGTTATTTGTTGATCAAACAAACTGCCTGGAAAGCAATAATTAGAACTTATCACAACAAGGAGTATAGTTTATTAATTCCCACACAAATTATCTAGTTCCAGAAGTTGAATAAAAGAGCAGGATAAACAAGATAGATTACATTGGAGTAGTTCTGTACTATCTTATGCACTCTAAATGCACTCTTACGCAATCTAAAATGTTTGGGTTAATAGATAACAGCTCGTGCATCAGCAGGTGATTTTCTTTAGAACAAATGTGTTTGAGAACAGCAAGCTGAAAGTATCAAAGTTAAGGAGGAAAGTTGGTGGGTAGATGTTTAGGAAGGTGGTAGAAGGTGCAGGTTGAATTTTTGTGCGAGGAAACCTCAGAGGGTGCTAATCAATCTCCTCACCAAAAGGGTGACAGCTTCAGCAGCATGGAAGTGCTTCATGGGGTGATAAAGGCAAGAAAAAAACCTGAGCTGAATTTCTTGCTACTTGCTGTGGGAGCCCACAAACTTCCACAGAAGATGAAGACCATGACCCCATCTTGCAGAGGTCACTGAGGGCCATTGCAATGACTCAAAAGTCACAAGCAGATACAGCCAAGTTGCTCCCCTTCTGCTCCCCAGGTCCTGCAGAAGCTGCAAGGGCCACCCCTGCACCAACATCACTCTTGCTGCATCAGCAAAACAAACATGTTTCTCATTCCTTGATTTCACCTCATGCAAGTCTTAAGCCTATCCAGAGGGCTACAAAGCATCCCCACCTCTCCCCAGGTGCATGTATACATGAGGGTGCAGATGGCTCCAAATCACTCCAAATCATTGAGCTGTGGTTGATGTCTGGGTCTGAGGAGGAACTGGTACATCTGGACTTCCTCAACAGCTCCCCAAGGACTATTGATCAAATAATTTAAATCCTTTTCCTGACTTTGCACAGTGAAAGTGACAACTGTCACTTTCACGAAAGGCTTAATTTCCCATTGGGAAATGTGTTCATCTTCCTCAGCTAGAAGATGCTAGAGAGCTGCCAAATACCATTGTTCATTTAGAACAGCTAATTTGATTCAATGAGATTGGCATGAAAATGCAGAAGCAAAGCCAGGAAGGTAGCTCCAGCTCTTCCTGGATTCATGGTCTTCCACCCATCAGGGATCAGTCACAGGCTATCAGGTAACTTGCATGAAGTCATCAGGACCAATTCTAATTTGGTAATCTCTCTTTTAGGCATGACAGAGATTGATTCACATTAAACTTTCATGGCTATTACTGATCTCAAGCCTGTTTTATCTGCCAGGGACACTGAGTGAGGGGTTATTCTTCAGGAGCCCAGGCAGGGCCATGCTGGAGAAGGGCAATTGGAGCTTGAGCACCAAACAAAATCCACCCAATGCCTTACTAATGTGTGTTTATTTATCAGCTCTTGGAATACCAACACCCTGCAAGGAGACTAAAGGTCCTGTGTGGCAGGTAAATGAACACCCTCCAGTTGTGCCATTAATGCCTAAGGAGCAAGTGGGAGAGTCCACCAGCAAACTTGTCAGCTGTAACTAACTTGGTTTTCTGAGAGGGGACAGATGGCTCATCACCCTGAGCTCCCCTTCCAGCCACAGGGGACCTGCCCAGGAGCATCTGCCCCTTCCAGCAGTGGGAGCCCACACCAGGGCCATTCCTACACCAGCCAAGGCAGAGCTCTCATCAGAGCAAGGGTTTCCCACCTCAGCCCTGTTCCTGGATGCCCAATGCCCTTCCCAGCTCCATGGGGACACAGAGCCCCAGCCAGAGCCCAGACCCAGCACAGGGGAGCTGAGCCCAGCACGGGCAGGGGTCCATGGGGCTGCTTGCTCCAGCACTGCCACCGTCAGCACAGCCTGGTGTGATTGCAGCCATGCTGGCTGCAGGATCACTGCTCTGACACGACGAAATTTCCAATCCCTTTGCCCTCCCTGATGCATTATCTGCCACCAGGGACGCAGGATCTGAATGAATCGAGCTCCAGCCAACTCTCTGAGGTCCAGAACATGTTGTCCATGGAAAAACAACACACACCAGGGAAACAAAAAGTGAGAGACTACCTGGCTGCTGTTTATAGACTTCTCAGAAAAAGTTAGCAGTCAGCAGCCAAACTCAAATACTCACGTCACTCCCTTATGGAAGGTGAGTTTTTAAATGTTTGGACGCTTTTCAGCCCAATAGCCCAATTCCTGTATTTGCAACCAAAATGTTGGAATAACTAGCAGGGCTTATGCTGGGGCCCACTGGACTCAGTAGGAAAAGCAGATGCCAGAATCTTTTTTAGATACATAACAGTAATTCTTTTTACTTCTCTTTTTGTGGGCTTCTGGACTCCACCCTCAGCCACATGCAAAACAATTCCTGGGTAGATCTTTCTACTAAATGCCTTTAACTGCTTATGGAGGTTTCTGGTTTATAAGGATAAATAATATTTCTGCTTTGGAAAGTGCTAAGAATCCCTAGAGTCCACTCCAAGAATCAGCTACAGATTCAGAAGAAAAGCAGAATCATACAAGGAAGGGACCTAAGGGACCTGAGGGACCGAGAGTGAGCAATCTCAAACCCTTCTCTTTGTGACTGCCAAGGGTCCAAGGCACAGCCCTCTGATTATTATTCACTAGACCTCCTGATGTAAAGCTGCTGTTGCCCCAGAGCAGTGCACAGCTCTGACACTGGCTGCCAGCACAGCCCTTTCTGCAAAAAGAGCCCATGGCTCTCTTTTTACTGGAAAAGACAGAACAGTGCCTCTTACGCCATAACTTGCTCCAGCTTCTGTTTTCCTTCCTCAGCTCCCTCACAGAAAACCATAGGCCACATTCACCTCTACTTTCTCTCCCTTTCAGGATGCTTTTGAACCCAACCTGAGCAGGGCAAGGGTTACCAGATGCACACCAGTGTGAGCAGGAGGAGAGCTGGCCTTCCCCACAGTCCCTTGTCACTCCTGTATTTCACTCCCACTCCACCTAAAACCTTGTCTTGCTGTGCTAGGGCAGAGATGCCCTCTTCTCATGATGGCCAAGCCCTGTCAGATGTTGTTCTAGTCCTCGGAGTGATTGAACAGCATTCAGGGGGTCAGTGAGATGCTGGCCAAGGCACACACGCTCCCCAGGATGTGTGAGTACAGGATGAGTGAGCTGATGAGAGCTCTCTGCAATAGACTCTCCAAGATCTGAGGTTCCTCCAGCCTTATCTCTTTAGGAGATCAAGTACTTACATGTGCTTTGAGCCAGCCTAACCACAAAACTACCAGAGAAGTAGAGCATAGTAGGGAACTTGGCAAGAGATGAAGGATGTGCTCCTGCTCCAGCTGGAGGAAGACCTGCACTGATCTGGCAGAGCAGATAAAGCTTGGACCTGTGAAACACTGAGCACTGAGGAGCTGCAAACCTCATGATCTGGATGATTTAACCTGAAAAGGCATTAAGTCTCAACCCTTCGAATATTCTTCATTACCTTTTTTTCACACGTCACACACCTTCAAACAACTCTCATCCCTCCCACAACCCCCCAAAAAATAGGCAAGAACAAAACTAAAACCAATGGAACAATAGATTAAAAGCCACAAAAACACAAATGTCCCAGCAGGAATGAGCAGGGGAAGCCAAGGACCTGTTGGGATTTGCAGTTCCTGCCTTAGCTGGGAAATGTTTCCCCTGGATAAGCCATGGCAGTCGCTGCCTTTGGCTTGTGCTGAAGCCAGTGGGAGCTTAGCACAACTCATTCTTTAAGAGCAACGTCTCTGAATAACAAGCAAGCATGGCATGGCAATAGCTGAACTGAGTGAATAACGGGTTTCATAGGTGCTGTCAAAAGGAAAATCCCAGCTGGCTCCAAAGAGCTTTCTATGTGTGTTGGCTGGTATTTCTCCCAGACGGGGAGGGCAGGTCCCAGCCCAGTACAGCACATCCAGGCTTACATAACCCAAGGGGCCCAGGGTAATCATTAACTCTGGATTACTGCCACTGCCTTTGTGCTGGAGTCACCTGGTTGTTTGGATTAAATGTATAGTGGCCATTTAGACAAGGAGAAGGCTCCTGGCACAAGGACTTCAGTGAAAACAACCCCCAGGGAGGGTGGGAAGCAGAAGACTGTTGCAAATATCACAGGTTAAACTCAAGCACTCCCCCAGGGACTTGCCAGAGTTGGTGCCTTCCATCACAACACCCTGCTCCACAGGCTGGTTTGCTTTCCACAGGGGTGCAGCTCTCCTCAAAACCACCAGGGTGAAAAGCCCCCACATCACACAGTTCAAGGGGGCAGAACTCTTCCTAGGGAGCTTTACCTTGGTGACTCCCACGTGTGCCACACCAGCAAGCAGGACCTCGTTCCTCTCCCCTTGGCGTCCTTTCCAAAAGCACACATTATCAGTGCAACCTGACTTTACCTATGTCCTGTCCTTATCCTTCTTTGCTTATCTGATGTCTCACGTGTGCTGTGACTCTGTGCCTCCTGTGTGTTGCTGGCATGTGGTCTGTGCCACTGTCTGGGGCAGAGGAGGTTTAGGACATCTTGGTTCCGCTCCCATTTCCCCTCTGTGCTGTTCTGTGGTTTCAGACTCATCACTGCACTGCTCTATGTTTAGCCACAGGTCACAGAAGTCAGGTCACCCTTCAGAAAGATCACTTTACTCCCATTTCTCCTGCTTAGTCCTTACCTTGAGTACAACCTCCCCAGCTGACAGCTCCTTACCTGTCCCAAGACTACTCCTTCACCACCACAAAAGGAACCACAAACCTTTTAAAACACACAAAGTTCTGGCAAGCATCAGGAACCAGATCACGATCACTTTGTGAAGGCAGTACCACTGCAAACACCTCAGAAACCAAATTACAGAGGTTTGAAATCAATGAGACTTAGGCATGTGTATAACTGTGCTTTGCCATGCAGAGAAGCTGAAGCCGGGGCAACTTATCCAGTTGTGGCATTAAAACACTCAAATATATGTTTATCTTCAGGTGGATTAAGTCAGGCTTAAGGCAGGGCCTCGTTTTTCTCATAAATCCGCAAAGGCCCAGCCAGGCCAGTAATTCCATCTAAAACAAACATCAAAATCTGTTTTGGAAATTTCTGCTTTTTTGGGACAACACTCTGGAAATGTCAATCATTTCAAGCAAAACTAACTCTGCTTTCACAGCAAACATGGCCCTACTCTTTTCAGCACAATATTGCAACTTTTACATAAACTTACATTTCCTTAGGTATTAACTAGAAAAACCCACACAATTCACACTCAAAACCCATACTTAAAACACACAAGAGAGAAAGGAAAAGAGAGAAAGAATACACATTTCATGGAAAATATTACAGGCTAAAAAAACCTTAGATTTCTGCCCTGCTGTGCTCCAACAGCAGGCATTTTGCATTACTCCACTTCGGCTTCAAGTATTACCTCTTGCAGAAAAATAGCAACTTCTGCCCCAAAGGCCTTGCAGGGTGAATTGCCCAACTTTACAGCAATATCAGAACTCCAGGTGAGATGGGGAAGAGACTGAGATGCTGGTTAAAAAAAAGCAGCTGGTTTAATAGATGTAGTGGATAGGGTGAGAACAGAAGGGAATTGCAGATCCTCTTGGTGCAGGCGTGCTAATCAAAACTTAAAACCAATGTCCTGAGCACTCTGGTCTTCAAGCTACACCTCAGGAGGTAACAACAACCTGGATTGCACAGAGCTTAGTCTGCCTCATCCCTTGGTCCTCTTGCCACACTCAAAAGGATTCTCTGGGAAAAATAATCAAGGGTCTGGAAAGCCCTGGCTCATCAGCTGGCGCTTTTTGGCGGCTGTTCTTCAGGGAGAGACTTTAATCCCTCAGTGCCTGTTAGTGTCACAATGATTCTTGGTGGGAGAAGATCTGGACCCACTGCACCATTGCTCCCATGGAGACTCAGAAGTGACTTTAACACCAGTCACGGTGCTGGTTTCTTCTTCCAGCAGACGCCAAAGCAAGCAGAAGCACAGTGCAAGGCATGTCCCAGCTTGCAGGTCACGAGAGCAGGGTGTTCATGCCCCTGTTGCTACAAATGGAAGCAATGGCTTTTGCAGAACAGGGCGTCTTCTCCTCAGGCCTGAGGCAATTCTTCCTAGCACAGCTCCTTCACATCTCTCTGCCAGGTGTGGGATTTGCAGCAGAGCCAACTGAGGTGCCCTGGCACCAAGACCATCATGCTGGGCCTTCCTTTAACAATCTAATCCTGTGACTACTGGCCTCATTGCTTGCTCCTTCCATCCAGGGATCACACAAAAGCAAATTAAGTCCCACAGTATCATTGTCATGTGTTATTATCCCCCTTTTACAAGAAAGGGAAGTGCAGAACAGGCAATGGAGTCCTTTGTCTTGGGTCACACAGTGCGTCACCGTCACCATCTGAAGCAGACCTTGAAGCCCTTCCTCCTCCACACTAATCACTAAAGCTGGAATTCCTTCAAAGCCTGCTTGCTCTACCTTATTAACCACTGTTTTACTGCATCTGCAGAGCTGTTCCACAGCAGTCAGGAGCCATGGAAGGCGTTTGTGTCCCAGGGTGGCTGCCAAGCAGGGCGTGAGGGCTCCAGTGAAGAGAGACAGCTCAGACATCTCACGCCTTCCAACAACTGAGATGAGAAAAACTGAGAAAAACTTCAGAACTGATCCATCCTCTCCCTGTTACACAGCACCTGAAAAGTTACGTCCAGGTGAATCAAAATTTCAGAGCTGGCTATAAAGGAAATTAATGAATAATAATTTCAAGGAGGGATTTAAAATTTCCATTTTCATTTTATTGTCAAAGTAAATATATTTTTATGAAGAACAAAAGAAAATATACAGAATTGTAACTTATGTACACTGGCTTTATAGGTATTTTTGTTTCCAATTTACACAAATTTGATACGTTATTAAAAGATATTTTATATAGATATGCATCTATGTACAGTTTTATTTACATACATTCATAGGATGTGATATAAACCAGTCAATAGATGATAGTTCATTTATATTAATTTCTAGAGGACAAAAGGAATGCATTCACTTTAGCCAGACCTGCTGCTCTCACACAGCATGGGCTCCTGCTCTGCCTAGCTCTAGGATCACACTTTCCTCCTTCCCATTTTGCCAACAGAAAAGACAAACAGATGCCGTCTGCGAATGGAAAGGAAATGCAACATCCATTGTAAAATCATCCCTAATTACTGAATTCTATTTTCTTCTAAAGCTTCGTACAATTGCCAGAGTTCAAAAGGAAAAACAAAACAAGAAGAAACACAAACAAAAATCACTTGCCTGCTACCATCTGATTATTTGCTTAAATTCCCTTCTTAGCCAGCTATCACACAAATTTGTTTCTTTTGGCTGCTGTTCTCACCCATGTGCCCACCCCAGCTGCACGGAGCTCTGACATGGCTGTTGGGAGGAAGAGGATTGGCACTGAGGATCACCCCCAGACCTCGGGCTCACAGCACTGTCCCACCAGCTCGTGTTCCTGCCACCCTCCCTGGGCACAGGCACATCCTGCAGACCCTGCCAGCACACAGAGACTCAGCTCCAGCTAGCCAGGCCCTGACTCTCAGTGGATGTGGGGATGCTGTGATGATGCTCACCAGGCACCCCCAGGGCTGGGGCTGTGCTTTCTCACCCCAGGTCACACGAGAGGGCAGGGGCAGAGACAGAACAGAGCTCACAGGCTCTCACAAACACCTTTGTGCTGCCTCGTGGGCAAACAGCTCTTCTGCTAAAGGCAGTGGATGCTGCAAAGCAGCCTCAAAGGAAAGCAGTGTCCTTTGGAGCCTGGCCATCCTTGCATCCCTCGGCAGCACGGGACAGAAGCACACACACAATTCCAGAGGCTTCACTCCAAGCCATTCCATCCAGCCTGAGCTTCTGGATTTGCTTGGGATGTGTCTTTCCTTAAATATATATATATATATGTATGTATGTATGAATATGTATACATAAACATTTATATATAACCCAGCCAAGGGAAAGGTAAATGTGAGCTGGGAAAATCAGAGATGCATGGAGGCACATTCCAGTGCTCTCCAAGCCCTGTCTCCCCCTATCCCCAACTCCCACTGTTCCTCCTCCTATAGCCAGCCCCTACAAATCCTTGGCTCAGGCAACCCAAAAACAAAGGAGTTGTTTTCATTTCAAAAGGAATTTGCTGTTTCCAAACTGAACAAATAGAGCAGCTTAATAAAAACTCACAATGAGTGGCCTGTACATGAGCAAAGCCCTCAGGAATGCCAGGGCTATAATTAACTAGCAGCAAGCAACTTTTACATTTTCCTGTGCAGCAGAAAACAGCTAAAAATAAAACACTGTAATTTCCAAAAGAAGCAGCAGCAAAGGAGAGACAGATACAAGGAAAGGAAAATAATATCCTTAAAAGAAAACAAAAAAAAAAAAAAGGAAGAAGCGCTCCGCTCCCCTGACCCAAAAAGAGCTTCATTCTCCAATCATCTTTGAAGGACATGGGGGCACTCAAACACCGTGGTATCAAGTAACAGCATGGACTGTTCTGTGGAGACAAATAAATTATCCCTAGGAAGGTGGTGGTGAGCAAAGTGCTGTGGTGGCTCTGGGCACGGCCGGCGGGCAGGCAGGGCAGGAGCCGTCAGTTCACGGCGCGCACGGAGCGGCTGCTGCGCGGGAACCGGTGCACCTTGACGTGCTTGGACAAGTGGTCACTGCGAGCAAACTTCTTCTCACACACTGGACACTGGTAGGGCTTCACCCCCGAGTGGGAGCGCCTGTGCCGGGACAGCTCGTCTGACCTGGAGAACCTGCAAGAGAGGAGAGGCCTCGTCAGAGAAATGGGGGTTTGGTGTGCTAAGTGTGGCACAGCGAGGTAAAAAACATCCCCCCAGGTCACTGGGAAATTCCAGGAGGTGAAAGGGACACACAGCAGGGCTGGGCTGGTCCCAGCAACAATGGAAACACACAGCCACCAGCCCTGAACTCACGGCAATGCACAGGGGCAGCATTGGTACCAGCCTTGTCCTGGACTCCATGGCATGAGTACAGCTGCTCTCGATCCCCCTGCAATCCCCTCCAAAGCCACCCTCACCATCTCTGTCCTGCAAATCCAAGCACAGACTCCTCAAGCAGAGATAACCACCACTGTCCTGCAGGTGAGGTCTGTTTCAAGTTCCCACTGATACAAGCACACCGCCTAAGTGCACCCAGTTTGAGAGGGATTCCAGATAAATCCAGTCAGAGCTACCTAGAAACAACATGAATTTATTTAGATCCAGATGAAAAATTGGCTTCCATGTGTGCTCCTGCAGGCTAAATAAAGAGTCATTAATAGCACCAGAGATGCTCAGCATTCCAACAGCTGAAATTCAGGTGGGCCCCAATGCCCATTTGCATAGTTATTTGCATAGTTAGCATGGGTAAATTAAATTAAGAATGAGCCTTTAATTACCAAAACTGTATTCCACAATCTTTTGAATTTTAGATATTTTCCACCTTCCATCTCCACAGAAAAATCCCCAAATAGCCACCATGAATCCCACAGGCTTTATGGAACCCAAATGAGCTGATCCTTTGGCCTTAAGAGCAGGGCTGGCTCTATTTCCACTTTGGACATGACTAGGAGACAGAGGGTTAATTAACAATGTCACACTAAAACAGCCCTGTCCAGATGGGTACAAAAAATTTGCTGCCTGACAAAGGGCAATTAAGGGTTTTGTTGCCAGAGCAGTAACAAAGAGCAGCACAGAAAGAGAGCTTGCAAGAAATGGTATCAGCTGTTTATTTACAATAAATAAGTGAAGTCATGGGCACTAGCTGAACAAATCAGGGAAAGAACATGTAGAAAAATGTGCCCTTCTGGAGCAAAATATCACATCACCAACAGAGCGAATACGCTATTTTTATGAAAGGGAGAAACCAGGACTGCTGGGCTCCTATGAATAAATCCCTCATGCAAGAAAAGTAAGTTTCCACATAAAGGTTTTAATTAGCTCTGATCTCCCGCCAACAGTTGAGTACCAGGGCATAGGCACTGGGAAAGCTGGTAATGGTTTCCTCAGTTGCTGCAGCTCTTCAGACTAGTCATGCTCCCCAGAGAGCACTCAGCCCCTGGAAAGCTGATCCAGGCACTCACCACGGGTAAGGTATGGTGTGGGCATCTCTCCCTGGAGCCATTTCTAGGAGAGATTCTTTCACCTGTTCACTTGGTTTTCTTCCCTTCCTTGCTCTGATATCCTCATGGCAAAAGAGTCAAATTCTCCATGATAAACAGGCAGCTGTTATGGAACTGTCCACCTGAAGGGCCATGACAGAATTTTCTCTTCACGCCTTCTATTTGTATGTTTGTTTTCTCTAGCACCCCTGGTCCTTTCAGCCATAGCTTCCCAAAACCACAGTCTGGACCCACGAGCAGCAGGGTCAGGGATTTCTCCCAAGTCCTAAGCAGTGAGCTAGTCCCAGGGCCAGATCCCTGTAGGGATGCTCTGGTAGGGCTATGGGTGAGTGGGCCTGGAGAGTGTAGGATGCTGCCTGTGCAGACTGAGTGTTGGGCAAGGAACAGAGCTGTGCCACATCCAGGGAAAAGAGGAAAAGCACTTTTGCAAAGAGCCATCCTCTTGTATACAGACCTCAAAGAAGCAAAACCAGATGTGGCTGTGTTGTCCTGTCCTATGTCCTTGGCCATTAAGGTCACCATCTGGAACAGAAGTGCAGTAGCACTTGGCTAATCCTGCACAAGAGCCTCACAAGTGCATTTTGAGGGAAATTGCACGGACGGTGGGGGAGAAAGAGGCACATGTCAGGAATGAGCTTGGATGAGTTCATCCGTTAAAAATACACTCTGCCTCATAACCATGTCCTTAGCTGAAGAGGCAGGAATGTTGCAACACTGTTCCCCAGCAGTGACGGAAAGATCAACTTACAGAGCCCACAGAAATAAACCTCAAGCTGTCTGTGTGTTTACAAAAAAACAACGCAAAGGTTAGGACAAGGAAGCTGGGAGGATCTGGCGGTCTGGCTCTGCAGTGAAATATCTGCAACACACTCTGGCACTGAGATCAACCCAAAGAAAGTGAAAATAATCCACTGTGGAATGCAAACTTCAAAAGGAAAAAAAAAAAAAAAAAGGAAGCCCCAAGGAATACCTCACTATTCTGTCACTGCCATTTCCAGGAGGATTCCTCCTTCAAAAGATAAGTGAAGGGATCTGGGAAATCCCACAGCAACAAAAAGAGCCTTCTTATCCTTCTATCTGGCAGGACCCCAAGGGACTGTAACTACATCTCCCGTGAAGAAAAGTCCTAGAGCTCCCTGATGTGTAGGATGTGTCCTGTGTCTCCCAGACACATGGGGTCATCCCTCTGTAGCTCATGGGACAAGAAAGGTCAATAGCTTTAGCCTGGTACTCCTGGTCCCTGCCATGGCCACCAGCCACTGAGGCCAACTCAGGCTGTACCTCTCCTCCACAGGGGAGTAAGCCTCTAGACAGATCCTTCCTGCCCATCCCCAGAGCTTTCCTGCAAGGAACATCACAGCTCCTGAGCACCTGCCATCCCCTTGCACAGCAGCAGCAAGAAAAACCAGTGCAAGATGCCTGCCTTGCCCCATGTCTGGTACTGCCCAAGCACACTCTGGCCACGTGTTAACAAGCCTTTAAACCCTCCCTGCCGAGCCAGGCAGAGCTTGTGGCCCCTGCTGTCACCAGCCAGAAGATGCAGTGGGGCATTTAAAGGGCATGGCCTCACCCCCAGCCTTGCAGCAGCTGCAGCTTTGCCCAGTGCTGTGCCAGGGAGGGAAGCAGGAGCTTCTCCTACCCTGTGCCATAACACAGCTGCTGCTCAGCTCTCTGGCCTGAGCAGTGCTAACCTGGGGTGCCAAAGGTAGAAGGTGGCACGACACAGATCAGTGCCCTGACCCATCCCAGGGAGCACAAAGGGTCACTGGCCACTGCCAGTGAGCACCACTCTGCAGACTGCCTAAAACAGCCCTGTGCCTAGGAAGGGCACAAGCAAGCAGGGCTCAGCCCCCATCAGGGAGGTGCTAGGGGTCTCCAGCCATCCTAAGGGCTTGCTGGGTACACACTCCAACCCTGGTGCATTTAAAACATCATGCACAGAGAGCTTGAGGAACCTTTAACCCTCCCACTGAGCTCAGGCACTTTGTGCTAGGCAACACTCTGTTTTGGTTTTGAAATTACTATCTCCAGTGAGATCAGCTCTTAAGTGTCTTCAGTGAAAAAATAAATACACAAGCACAAGAATGCAGGGAAAAAGGGGGAAAGCAGAGTTCAGCAGTGTTTTAGTGCTTAAATTCATTTGAGATTATGTAGACCTGGGAGCAAACAGAGTGGTCAGATGCACTGGACTTAAGTCATGTGAGACTAAAGTCACAGTTCTCACTGAACTTCTACAAAGGTAAACATGGTTTATTGATGAAAGGGAACTGAGTAATTCAATGCTCAGTTGGTTCTGGTCTTTGATGTGGAGCAGCATGCAGAGGATGTGCAGCAATCTCAGGCTGGTGCTAAGGATTGCTGTGAGCACAGGAGGCCTCTCCTGCTGGCTATAAACTTCTCCTCTTGCAGCAGAGCCCTTCCAAAGTTTGGGGGTTTTGGGGATTGAGATTGCAGCCCAGGCTGTGAAATTCCACAAGACAAACAGCACAAGAGTTTGAAAAGCCCTTTGCAGCAGCTGTTTGTGGACAAGACACATGTTCTTCATTATGATTAATTCCTCCTTCCTGTTGGACTCATCTTTAAAAAGTTGTGGTGGCTGAAAGTTCAGGGTGCTCCAGGCTGTGGGACCTGCACTTCTTTTGACCCTCCAGCCAAGGCAGCAAATCATTTGCCACATTTCGAGAAGAGAGGCACCTGTTGCAAATTTAATCAACCTTTATCACTTACTATTTTTCCTAAACGTTCCCCTTGGTTTTATATCTGGGGGAACACCAGTTTTGTGATAAGACAGAGCTGGAGAAGGTCACCCAGAGGCAATGCTTCAGGCTCCTGATCCTGAGCCACACAAGTCCCTGGGAGCGCTGGTACGAACCTCAGTTTGGATTAGACAAACCCTCACTGCCACACGTATTTGTCACAAAAAGGAGAGCTGTGCTCACATGCAAGGAAAGCCAGCAGGACACCCACAGGCACATCTGCTGCCTGTGCACACATACTCTGGCAGCCAAATAAAAAGCAGCAAGTACCTGTCCTGCAGGTTGGGAGCACCCAGCCCACAGTGTCTGGGACCAAACAGCTGAAAAATGCAGCTTTGGTGAGAGGGTACCCTGAGCAGCAAACAGCCCACGAGAGGTGTCACCAGGACAAAAGGAAACAAATCACCACCGGTTTGTAGAGCCACCATAATCTGATCCCCCCAGCCCTTCTGAGAAACAAACTTCAGCCTGGTCCAGCTGGAGAACAGAGGGTTCAGCTCCACTGTGACCTTTTCCCTCAAACCAACCCAGCCATCTCTAACTGCTGCATGTCTCACATACTTGCATTTTTACAAAACATTCTCCTGTTACTTTTTACCTCATCTGTTGCCCATGATCACAACCCATTTTCTCATTAGACATTGCTCACTGAAGCTCTGCAGCATATTATTTGCAAGAAATTCAATTTAATTTAACACAAGGCAGTTAAGATTATATTTTCTCCCATCACCATTTGAGGTGCTGTACATTAGCACTTGCCAGCAGGCAAGCCAGTAATAAAGCTAACTGGAAAGAGGGAGGAAGGCACTTGTCAAAGCTTCCTTAAAATAAAAAGCTGATACTTTTAAAAAAGACTAAATTTTTCAATTCATATTAAAAATAAAATAAAATATTTTTAAAAATTCTTCTGCCAAACATTTTCTCAATCAAACCTGCAATCTTTCATTCAAGCAATCCTTAACTCCACCTCAGCCTTCTGGTTATGTTGTTACATCTGACAGCTTTTTTGCAACTTTGAGTGGCACCCACGCATTTTTCTGAATCAAGACAGAGAATAAAACCCAGAGTATGCCAGAGTGTCACTGCCAGCATTTTAAGAAGAAGTGGGATGGAGTGCATTTTCTATGAAAGTGCACAGAATACTGCTTTTAACCATACTTGCTTATCACAGCCTTTCACTGGCCACATTTAGTCCCACACAGGGCTGTGCACAGCAATTCTGCCCTAAACCATTCAGCTCAATTCAGCCTCAGCCGGTGCTGCAACCACACCAATGCAAACACCAGGTCTTACCTGTGGTAACAAGCTTCACCTGACCCTCTAGAATGAAATACAGATTATGATGGACTGCTTTAATTTGTTTTAAGACACTAAAGCTGCTGGTGCCAGCAGGTGATGCTTTGCTATTTAATTTATCAGAACTCCTGCGTTACCCAACAGGAAGAAAAAAGGCCTTCATTGTCAAACCAACCAAACAAGTTCTGGCAATAGAAACAGTTTATAAATCTGAGTGCAAACCTACTTGCTCAGCATGTTAGGTCAAGTGAGCAAGAAGGGGAAGGGGGACTGGACAGAGCTGCACCCCAATACTGACCTCCATCCACAGCCCGGCCACGTGCACGCAAAGGGCTTTTCTCCTGTGTGCCTCCTCAGGTGGGCTTTCAAATGGCTGCTTTTCGTGTACATCTTGGTGCAGCCAGGAAAAGAACATTTATGCATTTTAATGAGTTCAGCTGCAGGGTTCTTTTGAAATTTCTGACCCATGATGATTCCCGTCTGCCCCTGGATCATGCCCCCTGGCCCAATTGGCTTGGCGGCGATGGGGACGGGAGCAATGCGGACAAATTTAGAGGACAAGTTCAAATTGGACGACTGAACTATCTGAGGCACAAGGGCAAATGTCTGTCCTTGGATGTTGACAAGGAGCTGTGCAATTTTAATGTTCTCCTGTGCTGGTCCTTGGGACGTGGGGCTGGTGTTGGACTCCTGTTTGATCTGCACAGGCTGAATTTGGAGCATAACTGGTATTCCATTCTCCAGGGTCACTCCTCCATTTGAAGCTTGGCCACCTTCCGTTGAGCTAGTCAACTGCTCATTTTTACTCTCTTTTAAACTAGTACTGGGTAGCATATGGTCTTTTTGCTGCAGAGAAGCAACAGAAACCTGGCTGCAAGCTCTCAAGTCCTTGGTCTCGCTTTTAGGTCTTTCTTTGAGCTCCAAGTCCATATTCTCCTCCAAAAATTCCTCAATTTCCTCAAGCGTGGGCTGAAATGGTCCTGAGTCTTCCATATCCACGGAAAATTCAGGCAACCTAAAGTACTCCTCTTTCACTATTGGCTGAAGTCTCCTTTTGTCCCACCATGATGCAGTGGTGGTGTTCCCCAAAGAAGCCTGGGACAATAAATAGTCTAAGATACTGTCCTGACTTTCTGCACTGGATGTGCTTCCATAGCTGGAGCTGAGGACCTGGGAGTCAGGGCTGGAACAAGAACAAAAGCTGGACGAGTCACTGTCATCTTCTGACAGGGGAGAGGGCAGCATTTGGTAGGACCTCACGCCAGCTGTCATGTCCCCAAAGTATCCAAGAGAAGACCTTGTTGATGAAAAGGATTCATCAGTAGGCAGCAAGTGATCCACCATTCCTGGATGATCTCTTAAGGATATCCCAACAGCATATACCAGGCAGCCAAAGTTCAGGTGAGAGCCTAAGTGCAGGAAAAAACAAAACAGCAACAGTCAGAAGTTGGTTTAATCATTTATCTCCATGAACTGAAACTCATAAAGCCCTCTAGCCCATAGGAAAGTACAGAGCATCCAGCCTCCCTGGGTACACAGGCTGCTACAAGCTTTGATAGGTCTGCACCACCCCCCGAGGACTGTCAGGGCTGAAGCGTTTTGCAGGATTGCACCACATATTTGCAAAAGAATGCTGTCAGAAATCATTTCCCAACCGTGCGTGTGCTCCAGATTTACAGCTCCCTTATAGAATATTACCAGCAAGAGAAAATAAATAACAAGCTTTCACCTAGCAGTGAAATCCAGAGCCAAAAGAGGGAATGGGAAAGAAAAAATAAAGTGTTGAAATTTTTACCACCAAAAAGAAACAAATAAAAAAATGTTTACTGCTGGTGACCATAAAATGCAAATCCTTTTCCTATCTTGTAGCTTTCCACCGACCTTATTTTTAACTTCCTCAGTTCTACAAATATAGGCTGTTCAGCATAATGAAAGGATCAATCTGGCAGGAGCCAAAAATATTTACTGTGCTTCAGCATTTACTAGGTGGATTTTCCCCTCCAGATGTAATGAATCAGTGTGCCGACGTCATCATCACCTGCACTGTCCTTAATAAGGCTGGCACTGAGCTAATTGCCATGCCCTGCCAGCCAGCTGGTGGCTGCTTTCACTGCTCTGCTCCTCTCTCTGCGGGGCAGGGGCTGAGCTGAGCCCCGAGCCAGCTGCTGCACCAGGAGGGCTGCACGGCATCCCGACCTGCAGCATCCCGCAAATCCCGGGTTCCGTGAGCCCATGAGCCCCAATCCCGCTACAAACCATGAGTGGCATCCCAGCCTGCAGCATCCTGGGTTCCATGAGCCCTAATCCCGCTGCAAACCATGAGCAGCATCCCAGCTTGCAGCATCCCGCAAATCCCGCTTTCCATGAACCCTAATCCTGCTACAAACCATGAGCAGCATCCCGACCTGCAGCATCCCGCAAACCCCGGGTTCCATGAGCCCCAATCCCGCTACAAACCCACAAGAGCAAACCCCACCCTGGCCAGCACAGCCATCCTGGTGCCCACTGACAGCCATGCTTGTCCTGCCCTTCACCATCTAAAACAAGCAAACTTCCTAGAAAGGCCACTGGGGAGGGGGAGGCAGGAGGGACATCTACGTATTATTTTATTCCCCACCTCTTTGAGGGAAAAGAACAGAAATTGCTTACGGACGGAGATTGTGCCCCTTAGAGAGCAAAGGCAGAGAGCTCGGGATGGAGCCAACACTGGCCCTCAGTCACTCGCTCAAGGTGACTGATTGGAAACAGAGCTGTACATGTGCATAATAAAACAACTCTTTCTGTGGAAGGTATGTGCAGTGCAGAGATAGCAGTCATTCGATCAGCCTATGAGCTGGTGTGTGTGTGTGAATTAGCAGGCATGTGACCCAGCGTGAAGGAAATGCCAGTCAATCTTGTTACACGCTGTCATTTTCCACAGGCTCTGCCGCTGTGGACACTTTGCCATGAATAGTCAATAGCTCCCAGTTTTGTGCAGACGAGGGGATGGTTGTTACTGCTGTTGCAGAGCATCTTTGCTGCCTCCAAAATCTCCAAAATTTGCCCTGTCTTTCCTTTTCTGGAGAAAAATCAAAAGGTGTTTGTATGCTCAGTGCTGCAGTGAACACAAGGCGAGGTATTTTACACAACACCCTTAAAGAGCTCTGTCCCGTTGGCAACATCATTAATATTTCCCAGGAAGGAGTGAGGGGAAGCCACATTTCTTAAAGACTTGTCTTCCTCCTTCACAGACGCATGGAGGAAACAGTGACAGGTTGAAATAAAGACTAAAAGTAAGATTGCACATTTTCCTGGTCTGTGTCCCGTCAGACAGCTGTGCCTCTGAACCAATAATGAGATACCTACATGTGCTGAACATGAGGAAGTTCAAGCAGAGGTTAGTGGCTCTGTTTTGTGACCTTAGCCTATAAACATGTCCTATAGTAAAAGCATAGAGTCAGAAGAACTGAACTATTTCTAACAAGCTTTTTTTTTTTTACTCTCTATATTGCTGGAAAGCTCCCCCAGCAGAAGTCCCATAGCGGAGTTATTCCAGTTTTGAAACAGAAAGCACCATCTGCTTCTGACAAATTGGTATTGGCATCTGGTAAGAATTCATGCAAGCTGATTGTTTCTGTCTTGCACCAAAAACTGGTGACTGCCTTGAGAAACACAGGGCAGAAAGGAAGACTTGCCCTCAGATGGTTTCTAATTCTTCCTCTAATGTCTGTATTATTCCAGCCTAACTTCTGAAGAATAGGGCTGTGAGGGAAATCTGGACTGCAACATGTGCTTTTCTAAGAAAAGCTGGCATGCTCTGCGTGCACCAAAAGCACTTGGTGAACTTCTTTTAAAAAAAAACAACTTAAAATGTTAAAGATTTCTTTAAATGCTTGCAAGAGCTGGGAAGCCACTATCAAAATATCAATATATTTCCCTGGGAATAGAACTAAACTGCAATTTGAATTAGGACTTAAATGAGGGAGGGAAAAAACTAATAATAAACCCCTAGCAATTGCTGTGGGCCGGTTACCTCAGCAGAAAACAGCCAGCAGGCTTGTTTTCCATCTCTTTTGACAAGGAACAATATCACTCGATGTAACCAGAGGCTTTTTAAGAGAGGACTGTCAGAGCCAAATAGATCCAGGCACATTACGGGCCAGTTCTGCTTTCTGTGCGCTCTCAAAACTTGCAGAACAGCCAAGAAGATTTTGGAGAATGCCTGGAATGCAAGATCGGGCCCTGGCTATATTTTTTTCCTAAAGGCCAGGCTAACAACCAAAATACTTTTATCCTTACTTTGCCTGAAGACACGGCCAAAAACAGAAGATTAGAAAACAAAACCAAAAAAAGCCGGGGCTGTGAAGGCCATGAAAACTAATGATGCTGTTTCCATAACACACTTTCATCTCTAGGAACGCTGAAAACATGTTAGAAATGTAAGCACCTATAGTGGGACTGCAGTCACTGCAAACAGCCTCTTCTGGAGTGAAATACAGCAGCTGTTCAGCAGCACCACCGTCTCCAACTTTTTTTTACGAGTTCCCTGGGTTGTTATGATGTCCTTTCTGCCAAAAACATGTTGTTCTGTTTAAAACCTGACCATCTAATTGCCAGCTAAAAAAAAAAAAAATGACAAAAAGCAAACCAGAGAAGACATATTTTGACGCAGAGCAACATTAAAATGTTAAGTGCTGGGAACTTGCTGAAACACGGGGATGTGTTTCCCAGCCTGTCATTTCTGGACACTCAGCCCAGCACAACTGATCACACAGCATATATGACAGTCATTTCCTACATTTATTGCCACAGCTTTTTCTAGTTTAAGACTAATCTCTTCAGGGTTTTCTCTTGTTCTAAATCTGTTCAGGCTGACTTCTGCTCCACAGACAGAGCCATAAACAAGAAAAGGAAGCAGGCCCAGAGCTTCTAAGAAATTAAAAGAGAAATGCAAAGGGGGAGAAAAAAAATAATAAAAATAATAATAAAAAGAAGCCGCGAGCCAGGAGTAAACCCATTTGCTCTCATCTCCTCCGCAAGGTGGCTGTGCTGCTCCCCGGACACAGCGGGGTGCTCAGGTTTGTTTTTCCCAAACCCGTTGCTCCTGGGAAGCTGCAGAAACATTCCCAAAGCGTTCTTCTCTGAAAACTATCCCGCTGCAGCCCCAAACTTTGGCTTCCATAGGAGGAAGCGTTTCACCTGCAGCGGGCACAGGCAGCGGCCCCGGCGGAGCGCACCCCGCTGCCGCTGCACCCCGCAACAACGCTGGGCAGGGAAAGGGGTGCGGGACACACACAGGGAATTGCCACTCCAGCACAGCACAGCCAGGCTCCCCTGGCTGCAAAACATGTTTGTTTGGGGTTTTTTTTAATCGTGGTTTGTTTGTTTGTTCCGTTTGTTGAGGGTTTTAAAAAATTATTTATGTATTGTTTATTCCTTCCATCTCTTTCAGGAGGCTTTGGGGGGCCTCTCTCCCCTCGCAGCGTGGTCGCGATGATCGGGATTAAACCCCCCCCCCTTCGCCGCCTGTCACTCCGTGGCACGGCACCGCTGCAGCCCGCAAACAGCCCCTAGCCCTGGCCGGTGCCCCGGCGGGATGGAATTCCATCTGCCGGCAGCAGGGACACAGCCCCGGCCCCGCCGAGCCGCGGAGGCACCGCCGGCGGGACGCGGCCCCCGCGCCCACATCAACCCTTACCTGAACTCCTCTGCGAGCCGGGGGGCAGCAAAGGCCACGGGCGACCAGAAGAACGCAACAACAACAACAACGAGAACGAGTGGGGGGAAAAAAACCCAAACAACACAACCAAGCCACAAAAAAAAAAAAAAAAAAAATTAAAAATTAAAAAAAAAAAGAGGCAAAAATAATTATGGAAATAATAATTTCAAAAAATCAAAAATTTTAAAAGGCACACACGCACAATAAACCCGCGGGAGTAGACCCAAGCAAGCCCCGAGCAGCAGCCCGCGGAGGCAGGAGCGGCCGGGAGCGCGGAGCGGCGGCGGGAGGCGGGCGCAGCTCCCCCGGGAGGCGGGTGCGCGGCTGCGGAGCGCGGCCCCGCTCCCGTAGTACTATATCCCCCTCACATGACGGGAGCCCGGCCGCCGCGGGGGAGGCCGGGGAGAGGCTCGACCGCGTCCGCCGCCCCCATTGGCCCCGCGGCGGCGGGGGCCGGCCCGGGCCCGGCCTCAATGGGAGCCGCGCTCGGCCCCGGGGCGGTGCTGCGGGCCCCGGGGCGGCCTGCCTCACGGGACGGTGGAAACGGGCTGAACTGAAACAAGCGGGGCTGGGAGTCCGTGTGAGGGTGATGAAACACCGGAGCAGGTTGCTCGGAGAGCCCGTTGTTGGTGCTCCATCCCTGGAAATGCTCCGGGTCAGGTTGGACGGGGCTCTGAGCAATTTGATCGGGTTGAAAACGTCACTGCTCCTTGCAGGGAGTTGGACTGGGTGGCCTGGTAATGTCCCTTCCACTGTGAGAGTCTGTGAGTGTGCAGACAGTCTCTTATCTCCTCTGGACATGTCCTGGAGATAAGCGAGTCCCTGCGGAGGTGTGAGGAGCCCCGTGCCCTCTCTCCTGCCCCACACCTGCCCCTTTCCTACCTGCCAAAGCTTGATGGGGGCATTTCCAGCATGCTGGATATGTGTCCCACACACATTGTTACAGACATCACTAGTTCTTCATACAAACATACATAATAATTTATGTATATGTACATACACACAAACACACTCTGGTTCTGCAATACTTGGTATGGATCAGGATCTATGCTCAGCTCCTGCAGAGGAAGCTCACAGTGGGGCCAGATGCAGCAGCAGTCAGTTTTGCTGCTCAGTCAGTGGGTTTCCAAATGCAGTTTTTCCTTTTTTCAGATTTCCTGGGAAGGTGCAGCCTGGGATATCAGAATGCAGTCCTGTGACAACACATCTGTGCACCCTTTTGTGAGGGCACATGGGACAGCACACCCTTCCTGCTCCCCACAGCAGGCCTCACTGTCCTGCAGGGAAAATGAAGTATTATTCTCATTTTATGGGGAAACAGAGGCACAGAGGCTCAAACAAAAGGTCTGTGGCAGAACCAAGATGCAATCTCATCTCTTTTCAAATCCAGCTCAATTTAAACTCGCAAAAATATCCTCCATCTGCATTTCTTCAGAATTGCCAGTAACACATCCCACAGCCTGGCAAACATAAACCAGTCCCTTCGAAGGGGGACATTCAGCCTCAACAAGTCTTGGCCAGGCAGCAGCACAGGGATGACCCTACAGGTGCTCCTTCATCCTGCTGGGGACCATCGAAGGAACTGGGGGTGCTCAGGGCTCTGCTCTCATGCACAGACCTCATTCTTCCTCTCCACATTGTCTCAATGAATAATGCATGAATACGTACTCATCAAAATCCCAGATACTATATTTGTACAAATACATCAGGGCCAAACTCTGCATTAGTGTAACTTCACTGACGTAAAAAGGATTACGTTGGTAAAAATGTGGGCCTTAAATATTTTTACCCAAAATAGATGTTTGGCAAACCTCGCTTTTCTGCTTTTCTCAATTAAACCCCCTTTGTTTCCTGAGTAGGTGAAGTTTACTGTGATTTAGCAATGCAATGGACATTAAATTTAGATACAGCTAAAATCTAAGCCAACAAGGCTGGGCTTTAATGGAATTTGAACATGTACAAAATTCCCTTGTAATGTTTATCCCATGAAAACGACCAAAAGTTGCAATCCTAATTTTATCATTACTATAACCTACCTAGGCACTGGGACATGTTAGAGGTTTCTCTAACTTGCGTTTTTCCACTTGCAAAAGGCAATGTCTTCATATTTTAGTCACCGTAGTTCTGAACTTTCTTTAAATTGCTAGAGATGCAGTGAAGTCCCATATTTACCTTAAGTGGAAATAAAACGGTATTTTCCCAGTTCTGCTTTTCAAGTTTCATCTGTTTTACTGGGCCCACAACCTTCTCACTTCCCTAAAAGCACCACTGGAGGCTGGGTCCTTTGCCCACTGTGCAGCTTCAGGGCTGTGCTGTTGGCTGTTTCTGAGGCTGGAGATAGGAAGGTGAGAATTTTCAGTGGGCTCAAGCAGATCCAGATGTGCTGCTGTGGGAGGGGATGCACTACCTCCAAGCCCCCTGTGTGGCTGCATGTCGTGATGGAGGAGGGATCTGATACTTTTTCACATCTGAAGAACCCTACTGAGCATCTCAGCCTTCCAGTACTGCTGGGAGGTGAAATGCAATGGAAAATATCAGGAAAGTGTAACTAAGGCATCTGTGTTTCTCACTGAGATTTCCCTGTGAGGGAAAAAAACAACAACAAAAAAAAGTATTAAAAATGCAGGCAGGCAGTGCACAGCAGCTGGGAGGAGAGTGCAGAGCACACAGAATGAACCCTGACCCAAGCTCACTCACACAGTGTGACAAGTTCTGGATGCACCAAACCTTTTGCATGTGTTAGATCCTGTTTGCTGTGCACACAGAATCCAGGGGAAACTTACTTGTGTGTACATCAGAGACTGCCTTCAGCATCCTTGGGTGTCCTGTAGAAATTGCTGTCCTGACCAGGCTGTTGGACATCAGTACACCCTAGACAAATATCCAAAGTTTTCTTTTCTGCTCAGGCAGAATTTCTAGACAGACAGAAGGACATGTTAAAACCAAACAAACAGGATATACAACAGCACATATTCTGATGCCTCACTACAGCACAAACCTGTCACCTTACAGCAGAGAATAATGGGAAAATGCACAAAAGTCACTGCCTCCTAGAATGCCACTCTGGGGTTGTCCTTTCTGAAACATCACTACAGCTTCATCCATTACAGCATCTTCCCTGAGCAAACATTTTAACAGAGAAACTTCCTTTCTCAGCTAGATCATATTTTCTTAACCATGAATCTGCTGAGAGTGCCTCAAACTGCAGACCTGGTTTTGAGGTCTGCAGGAACACTTTGGGGCATAAACCCAAAACTGGATATTACAAGCTCCAGTGGCAGATGGCAGCCTCTGAGCTGACTCAGCCCCTTTCCCATCTCTCTGTGATCTCTGCATGCACTTGTCAAGCTGTGAACTGGTTAATTCTTCTGAGCCCCACGACAGTGAAAGCCAGCTGACACACATCTAAGTTTTGCTCAAGGCTTTGGAAACACTACAAGCCTTTATTAACAGCAGGAGAAATGCACAGATTTAGACAAATATAATTACTTCTGATCCCTTTTTTCTGCCAACATTTCATGAGAACCAGCAATGGCTGGGACAAGATTTTGGGAATGAATTTTTGTGCATCTGTGACTGATGTCTCACATCAGCGTCCTTCATTTGGTATTACAGCACAACTGAGTCCTCATTCCATGCTGTAAAATACATCTGAATTTTCCCAACCCATCCATTTTGTGCATCAGGAAGAGATTTCCTTCCCTTTTTTCACCCCTTCAATAAATCCTTTGAAAATCTGTTGTTACTTCTGTGCCTTGATATTACTTGGGTATTTTCCATTCTCTCTTTTGCCACCTTTCAGGAGAGAACTTCAGTCAAACTGGTTGCCCTGCTCAGACAGCCTTTCTGGCACTGGCACAGCCCAGTCAAACACTGGTGATAACACAGAGTTAAGGTCCTTTTAAGTGGCTTTTGTCTGGTGGCTGTGTGCTAAAGATCTAGCCAGAAAAGGCAGATAAACCTCAGCATTCGAGCTTTAAAAAATTTTCCTGTAGATAAAAATTGCCCTGCTTTATAAAGTTAAAAAGGAGCCATAGGCTGAGCTATTCATGAGTTGCTTGGTGCCACATAGCACAGAGACATTAAAGGTGGGAAAGGCAGCAAAGGTTCCTCCACACTCAGCAGTTTACACCTAAGAATTGCCTGGCTCTGCTCATACTTTGCTTTTCCTCCTGCTCTAGAGGCTGACTTTTCCTGCCTCGGATTTTCTCCTCTTTTTTAGGTTGCTTTAGGTTCTGTGTTACAAATTACTCCTCATTTTTAAGGGGACTTGAAAGTAAAGTGAACTTCATGGATGGACAAAAAGAGGGATTGTGTTGCATTAGGTGAGTGCATTGCTGTCTTTAGAGGTCACCTGTGGTATTTCTGCCTCAGCCCTTGCTATTTCCCATTTACTGCAGCAGCAAACTATTAGTAATCTGATGAGCCAACCAGCCACCTGGCAAAACAAGGGTTAGTCAGCCTGAATTGATTATTCACACATTTCCATCTGATTTACAAATCAAGGTTGAAAGAAGCAAAAATAATCAAGCAGAGTAAGAAAAATAAATAAATAAAAAGGAAGTTCAAATTCTATTTGTTGGTTTTGTGTGTTGTTTGAGGGTTTTTTTAAGTTAGTCTCCTGCAGATGGATCCCTTCCATGTGCCACAAAGCCCATGGTCACATTCAGCTGAGCTCTTCTGGGCTTTGGCTTTCAGCACCAGAACAGTTACAGAGGGAACAAAAAAGCCTGTCAGACTCTCCAGTAATGTTATGATCACATTAACTTAGCAGTCCTTGACACTCACAGATAAGGACTGTAAGTTCTCTCAGTACTACAGAAATATTGACACAAAGAATATGTTTATCCCTGGCTGTGTCTCTGCAGGACAAGGTGGAAACAGCAACAGCAATCTCAGGACTTAATTTCTTTGGCCTTGCCAGGGCATCTGTGCTCCAGGGACAACAGTTTATTGATTTTGGGGTTTTTTTCCTTTCCTCCACTGGTTTGGAAATTATGTTGTCTTTTCAAGTCAGCATCACAGGTCCAGGAGGAGATAAGTTGGAAGAAATTCATTTTAGGATTATTTATGCTATTAGGCTTTTGACTGTTAAAGACAGTGGGGGGACCTGGGGAGAGTTTCTGATTTTCTCCCAAACTTTCTGTTCATTAAGAGAGAAAATGTTATCTGGCCTTCTGGCTGCATTTCTCTAAGCCATCTTTAGCCAGGTCCAGCTCCAACCTCAGCTTTCCATGTGCAACCCCTGCACTTTAATCTAGCAAAAGCACCCACGGAGCAGAGCTGTTCCTGCTGGAATCATGGACATCGAGGGAATCAGCCTCCCTCTGCAGGGACAGGGTGTGCTGAGTGTGTGACACACAAGTGTCCCATCACTGCAGGGACAGGGACAGGGGTGTGCTGAGTGTGTGACACACAAGGTGTCCCATCACTGCAGGGACAGGGGTGTGCATCAAGTGTCCCATCACTGCAGGGACAGGGCTGTGCAGTGTGTGACACACAAGGTGTCCCATCAGTGCCTCCCCTGCCTTGGGGGCAAGCTGAAGCACCAGAGCTGGGGCTCGGCTCTTTCCACCCTGGTCCTGAAGCTGCCCAGCAGGCAATGCCTTCAATGGAACACACAGGGCTCATGGCAAGGGGTTCCAGTGCAAGGGGCACAGCCCAGCCCAAGCTGCCCCTCCCGAAGATGACTCAGGGACAGGCAGGTCTGTCAATGTGACAAAACCCACTGACTCACCTGGACGAGATTCAGAACCCACTTCTGCTCATCCAAGTTTGAGAAAGCAAAATACACAAGAAGACGTAAAGGAAGATGTGGGATTGGATGGAGGTTGGCTCCAGCTCAGGAGTGGATCTGCGATAAACTGTGTTCCCCTGCCCTCTCCTGGAAGGAATACGCCAGGGCTGGGTGCGTTCCTGCAGGATCCTTCTGTGAGCCCTGCGGGCTCAGGGAGGGGCTGAGAGGAGATGCTGGTTCTGCAGACAGTGTTTACACAATGAGCAGCTATGACCACCCTGTGTCCACCGTGCATTGCCGACACCGTGTCTGCCAGACACTGGCACACCTCTCGAGGGTTTCAATGTCTTCAAGGAAGAGCTGCCTGCCTGTCTGGCTATTTGCATTCAATTGGGAAACAGAGAGGGTGACCCAACTGAGGGAATTCAGAGCCTCTCGCTCACCTTCAACAGCAAACACAAAGCCTACATGCAAACACAGTGACCTTGGCTCAGGTCACAGCTGGAGCACCACCGGGTCAGAAATGCAGCACCAAGGCATCAACAGACAGAGCTCCTGGGGGTACCAGGGCAGAACAGGCAGCTGGGACCCCATCACTGGGCCACTGAAAGAGTGAGAGCCAGCTCAGAGGTCAACTCAATCTCCTTGGAGAGACTGAGCAGAGAAAGCACGAAAGTCCTCAAACTTAGAAAGATCCAGGTCTGGTGCCTGGTCCTGAGCCTTCAGCTGTGATGTTGCTGTTACTGCTCCACACACAGCTCAGTAAATATGACCCATTTACATAGATTCACACCCAGATATATGAGGAGATTTTGCAAAGCTTCCTGCTCCTCCAGGGACACTGGAATTACATTCTTCTTTTTTCTACACATCAAACAGCCAAAGCAATACTAGTCCTGTCCTACAAAGGACTGATTAGCAAATCACTGCTGTTGAGATAATAATGGGAGCAATGAACCACAAAAGCCAAATGCACAAACTCTATAAATAAGTCTCTGGTTCAGTGGTTACAGCACAGGACTGGGGATCAGGAGCTCTGGAATGGCAGAACCAACCACATGTGCACTAGATAACCTCAGAAGTGTCTCACATGCTTCAAGCTTTCTTTCTAGTTGTGTTCCACCAAGTCTTTCTAAACCCAGAAAAGAGTTGTGCAAAGAGCTATCCTCTGGCATGTCAGGTGGGTAAATCACCTCCTTCCGACTGGGGTGCTCTCAACCCAGCATTGTAGGCAGGCTGTGAGCAAAGGTTGGTGGGGACATGATCTTTTAAACCTTGACTAACTCCGTCTTCATCCCCACCTAAAATCTTGACCAGTTCCACAACTGTTTTTTCCTTTCTCCACCTGAACATAATTCTTGTTTGCTGGCTTTGCAGTACTTTCAACATCTCTTTACCCTCCCTTTCACCCTCTTATCAAAGAGAGGAACTTCAATAAAGTAGTTCCAGCTGTTAAACAGCGAGTTTTGTATTTCCTGCTTCTATACAGGGTTAAAAACAATGTTTCTGTTCATCACAGAAATAAATGTTAAATGGAAGTTGAGTTATATCTCTCCTGTGACTAATGTTCTAGCTTGTTTTCCAAAGTTAATTCTTCATACGCTTTTTTCCCCCTCTTGTTCCTTTTTACATTTGTCCAGACTCCTGTGTTCCCATGGGACTAATTACCCACTCAGCAGTTACTCTGAAGTCCAATTGTAATAGCTGGCAAAACTCTGCTCCTCTATGCAAGCTTTTAAAATATTTCCTCAATTTATTTCAAATAGCACCACGCTCTGGAGCTTCTTCCCAATTTGTGTTGCCCTGGACTGAGATTTATTTTGCTCCTGTTGAGAGCTGCCTGCTTTGTTTGTCCCAGGGCAGATATTCTCAGCAGAATAATTAATAATAAAAAACAGACAAAAAACCCCAAACAACTGGATCACTCATATCAAAAAATATCCATTGTGAGGCAATCTTCTATTTTCTCATCTAGTGGGTCCTTAGTAGCAATGCAAGCAATGAAAAACCACTGATTCAGACCTGGTTATTCTTTCTTAAAATACAGGTGTGATCATAGTGTTTTCATTCTCATCCACATTATATTGTCTGAAAGTTTGGAGGAAGATTAATTACATATCCTGCAATCTAAAAATGCCCATTGTCTTATTCTGTAGGTGTTTGTAAGCAAAATATTTACCCCTGGTGGTGTAACAATCAATAATGGAGGGCTAAATTCAGATTACTGGCACCTATTTTTTTCTGCACAAACACTGCTTGGGAGGAAAATATGTCCCTTCCCAATTCTGCAACTATTTAAATGTCTATATGGCCAGGAGTGACTCACCTCATCTCCTTGCTCTGAGGTTTCACCTCCTGTTCCTTAAGGATAATAATCTTGGCAAAGTACAATACAGAACAAACTCATGTTCATAAAATGGATTTCAAGTGCCTGGTGAGGAAAATATAGAAAAAAGATTATGAGAAAGTCCTTTTTTTCAGGATTGTGCTAGAGGCAGAGGGAACATGGCAGCTTTTATGAGAATAGCCTGTAATCACTGAATTGGAGAGAACATCACATCTTATTGAGTGGTTTAATTCTTCCACAACCTCTACTTAATGACATGCTAGTTCTTCTTTTCCCTAGGGAAAAGAGATATCTAAACCACTGCAAATCACCCAGTTTTTGTCCATGTGGAATCTGTCTGCTGCAGAGGCTGGCACAGCAAGTGCCCTCAGCTCTAAAGCCAATTTACCCCAAGGATGAAGCCACATGTAGATGGTTTTGCACAAACTTCCACGTGGCAGTGACCGCCCTGTGAATTACTGCAGGCAGTCAGGTTTCCGTGGATACCATTAGGGCTTCTGGCCATCAGCAAGCAGCATCTCTCTTTACTACAGCGAGGCATTGATCCTGCAAACCTGTTGAAGTCAGCAGAAGTTCACTGTGGTAGTTCTCTTTGGAATTCCTGTCTAAATATCACAGCCCCTAAGGTAAATACTGGCTGATTTCTGCCCTGCAAAGTGTGCAGCATTGCCACACCAGCCCTTCTCCTCTCTGACTTGCTAACACAGCCACTCAAGGAAAATGCTTTTGCTTTTACACCTAGGAATAATCTAGATATCTCTATCAGAGAAGACAGAAAGGGTGCTGTTTTTGGAATGTCAAGTTCTTCACTTTTACCATGCAAAGTCTCTTATAATCACAATAATTTGCTGATGGGACCCACATCAAACCAACATAGCAGCACCAGTTCTAACCAGGGGTGTTTCATTGATGGGCTCAGCAGAGGATAATGAAATCAATTGCAAACTCTGGATCTTTCTAGCAAAATTTATTTGGTAATTAAATATCTAATTTCAAGACTTGTCTCAGTCATATTTCCAGCTCAAAATTACAGATTTTTAAAGATAACTCACCTCTGCATTTATATGTTAAAAACCAATGTCCCCCATTTTTGTAAGTCTAGCAAATTTTTAATAGCTTTCTACATCTTATAATTATGTCATTTCATGAGACAATAAAAATGTTCTTGCCAATGTTACATACTCTTTTCTCACTTTCCCAGGTCATGTCCTACATGAGGCCACATCCTGGGAGCAGCTACCCCCAGCAGCCCTGAGCTGGCTGAAGGAGAGGATGCTGCACCCAGCCACAGGCACTCTGGAACTCCTCCTGCTACATTGGCAACTTGGAAAACCTCAGGATTTCCAAAACCCCAAGTTGGGAGCTGTTCTTAATCTGTCATCAGCATTTAAGAAGATTCTAAGAACTGTCTGGGCATTTGTATAAAAATTGAAAACATCAAACACTCCTTCCTCAAACACCCCTGACCTTTGTGCAGAGCTGTCAAAGGGGACCATGGCTGGGGCCAGCACAGAGCTGATGGGATCAGGAACAGCATTTCCTGGAGCTCAGGCTGGATGCAACCTGTTCCAGGCTTGTCTGGCAGATGTGGGATGCCAGCAGTGCCTCAGCAGCAGGCAGGGCTGGCAGGGCTGGCACTGGGGCCAGCAGGTCACTGTGAATCACATCCTGTCACAGCCCCTGCCACAGCCCCCAAGGAGGACAGAGCCTGGGGAAATCCTGCCCCAGGGATGTGCCAGTCCCCTCCTTCCCTGCAGCACTGGGAAACCTTCCCTGTGGCACAGGGTCAGGTGCAGCACTCTGTGTCACCCCATGTCACCACGGCTTTTCTGGTACCTGCTGCTGCCTTCAGCAGCCCTCCACACAGGCATCCAAAATAGCTGCACACAGATAACTCCTGTCCTCCTCATCAGTGCCACAGAGACGGGTGCCAAGTCACATCCAGGGATTTACTGATCCCCTCTGCTGTGCTGGCTGCTGCAGCTCTGTGACAAGTGGCATTTGTTTGTGCCAGCCTGTGTCCCAAGCACAGCAAGGGCTGTGAGTTTGCTGCACTTTTATCTGCTCACAGGATGCTCCTTTTAAAATCAAGTCCTGTTTGCTTTCAGTCAGAGGTTCCTAGAGCAGGAATTTGCAAGGAAGATCTGGGTGTGTGAGCAGATCCCCAAGGGGCAGGGGCCACCCGTGCTGGCACTTGGTGACAGCTGAATGCCACTGCAGTGGCCAGCCCCTGCCAGCCCTGGGAAGAGGGACAGGATTGCAGCCTTTGACGTCATTCCAGAGGGATCCAGCTCAGACATCTGTCCCAGGAGGAGATTGCGCATGGCCCCCGAGCACGGGCACGTTGTGCAATGCCAGCACAGGCTTTGCTGAGGGATCAGGCACATCCCTGCCTCCAGCAGCTCAGCACCACCTGCATCAGCCTGAAGCGGGGAGGAATGGCAGGAGTTTGGCAAAGAAATTGGTGCAAGCCTACTCAAAAAACTGTTTAATAATTTGCCTCATTTAAGAGGGGATATCACCATGGAACAGCAAAATTATGAACAAAAGATCTGTTTGCCTCACAGGTAGGGCAGTTTGCATGGGGCAGAGGAGAAGGTTTCAATAATCCTTGTTTGTTTTTTTTCTTTTGGGAGCACTGCCTAATACAAATGGGTTTGGTAAAGATAAATAAAGGCCACAAATATCCCATTGGTTGGCAGGAGTGTGTGGAGATGTTTAGGCCTCGTCCAGGAAAGAGAATTAAAAGAAATTGATGGGAAGCCAGAAGATGGTGATGGTTTTGGAGTTGGTGGGAGGAAAAAATATCAGAGCACACTGAAGAGCTCCAATGCAGCCAAAGGAACACAGAAAGCCCCAGGTCACTCCGAGGATGTTTCTGCTGGACCCAGGTATGGGATGTCACCTCCAAGGAGGAAACTAAGACCCAACATTTCTGCCCAGGCAACAGAGAACCACTGGGCTCAAAGCTGGGCCAAAGAATGGAGAGGGTTGGAGGCTTTTCAGAGAAGGAATGAGAGCTCTGCTTTTGCCATAAGAGGCTGAGCAGAGCAGCTGCTGGGACAGCACTGGAGCAGGCACAGGCACCCCGGGTGAGCTCAGCTGTGCCATGGCTTTGCTGCACACCAGCAACAGGAAGGTGGCCCAGTCATCAGAGCCCAATGGGTGAGAAGAATCCTCATAAAAACACAAGCCAACAGAAAAAATGTCAGTCACCCAAACAAGAAGTGCAAAAGGAATAAAAATGCTGAAAAAAAAAATCACCTTGAGCAGAGGCTCCTGGGCCATACTGGAAGGCAGCCCCTGCATGGGACAGGGCCAGCCTGAGGACTTGGCATTTCTCAACCCTCTTCTGAAGCCCATTGAGACTCAGGCAGGAGACAAGAAATTTTGTCAGCTCCATAACTGCTGCCTCCTCCTCCCTCACACTCAATTTCCAGAGGAAAATGTGCCAGGAGCCTTCTTTGGCTGCCTCCAAGCCTGCAGACCTGCTGAGGAGCCACGTGGGCTGCTTCAAGGGGCTGTGTTGAGCAGCCATACCTTAATGGATTTGCCACCTGAAAAGAGATCAAGCTGTGACCCAGGATAAGCAGAACATGAAATCCCAGGTCTAGCACAGTGTATGGAGAGTGGAAGGTAAATCAGGCAAACTGCTGGAGGTTTCACTGGGCTTGGCCCAAAGCAATGCTCTATATTCAAACATGGAAACTCAAAACAACCTAAAAGACCTTCAGTTAGGAACTTCTACTGTAACAAAACATAGATGAATTGTAGTGATAGAACTCTTTGATTCCCCATTTAGTGTCAAAAGCAGAAAATTACTGACAAGATGCTGTAAGAAGTGTCAATAAAATAGAGTCTTTTAACTAATCCCTTGAGTATGGTTTAGAAAGCACTGAAAAGTTAGGATGACTGAAGTCTAAGCACTCTTTTTTTACAAGACACTTTCCCACAGCTGAATGAGCCGCCCCTGAATGAGCTCCATTAGATTTTATCACAGAAGTTTAAAAGTGGGAACTGGCAAAGGGGCCTGGATCTGCAGGACAGGAATCAGATGCTTTCCCTCCAGGGGACAGCCTAGGGAAATTTGGATCAGTGAATGTAACACACACGTGGCAGACCACTGGAGAGGGTCAGCCTGCTTTCCATACCTGGATGGTGTTGTGCTGCTGCATCAGAAAGGTTCACAGTCAGACAGAGGCTGCCAACCTCAGCAGGAACCAAAGCTGTTCCAAACCCAGGCAATTTACCTTGGCCATGCTGCTGCTGACAGGGGCAAAGCCAGGAGCAGGCAGGGAGCAGAGTCCCTGCTGAGTCAGCCAGGACCCCAGGGCTGCTGCTCTGCTGCTGAGCTGAACACATCTGCCAGGCTTGCTCAACCCTGGGGAGATGGGGTGAGGAGGGAAACGATTGCAGTGGGTGCTAAATGCACCAGAACCTTGCAGCAGCAGCAGTGGCTCTTGTCTGTGCCTGACTCAGCTTCCCAGGATTGCAAAATCCCTGCCCATATCAAATGCAGGTGGTAGGATTTCTAATTTAGAAGCTGCTTTGGAACAAGAACAGAGAAGGCATTCAAGGCTGATGGCTTAACCTGGCACAAGTGTGCATTCAGCCAGGTGAGATCGTTGCCATGCCCCAAAGACATTCCTATTGCAGGCTCTGAGAGCCATTGCCCCATTTTCCACGGGGGAAATCTGGCCTCAGGACACACCTGACATGGCTGGGGCATGAAGGCAAAGTGAGCAGCCACAAAGAACAACGCGAGGAGCAGTCCCAAGGCTGCCTCTGTCCCGATGCAGCAATGCTGATGCTCTGTCCAGGCAGCTGAGCTGAAATCGGGGCTCAAGGGAAGGGCTGCCCCGGGGCAGGGCTTCCCTGCAGGGCTGGGATGGGATGGGCTGTGCAGGAGGCATGCAGCTTTGTGTCCTGCTGCAACAAAAGAGAGTCTGGCTGGGAGAGTCTAAACCTGAACCTGCCCAAGGGGGACAACAGAGCACAGCAGAGACTTGGCAGGCAGTGACACTGGGCTGGGGGCTGAGGGGGAGATGCTGACAGAACATGGGAGGCAAACAATGGGAAACAAGTTCCCATTTCACCTCCTAACCTCTAAATGTCTAAAAATCTACCATCAGTCAGGGTGTGAGCCACTCACCTGTGGCTGTCAGTGGTCAACAAGGCACATCCAGAGGGCAGACAGGCACTGAGAGCTCAGCAGGAGAGCTGAGTCAGAAGGAGCTGTTTTACCTGATCCACTGGCCCCAGGAGATGCCTGCCTGCTGCTGAACTAGGGGGAAAGGACATTTTTCTATTGACCTAAGAGACCCATGGGACACAGGTGTCATTTGGTAGTGAGAGCATTCCCACCTAGGAAGAGAAAGCAGCCAAAAAACAGCAAAATTACATTAAGACCAATATTGGAAGCATTGCTGAGAGAGACAGCCTAGAGGCAGGAGAGTGGTTTTGGTGCAGAGTTCTGGCTATCCAAAAAGGGAACAGGGACTCTGAGTATTTCAATGATCACAGGGAAGCATCACGGGAAAAGACCTTTACCCTGCCTTGGGACAGGGAGTCATCTCTCAGAAATACCCACCTCCTTCCCCAGCAGCAGCTAATTCCTCCTACGAGCAGTGATGGAGTAAGTGATCTGCAGGTTGTTTTCAGGTGAGAGGCCTTTGAGTTAACAGCAAGTACAGGCCTGCTGTGTTAAATGAACTTTATTCCATTTGCAAAACATTGTGAGCTCCTCACACAGCCTCTGAGCTGGCTGCTGGCTGCATCTGCCAGGTCAAACTGTGTTGGAAGGATCTGACTCATTTCTTTCATCAGACCTACAAGAATATGATTCAGGAATAATCTGTACTGTCTCAATCAGCCCTGTAATCCTCCATAGTTCTGCCTCAATTCATCACTCCCTGGCAATGTCTTTGGGAGCTGAATTTGAGGCTCATTCAGTGCCAGTAAGGTGTGAGAAATTGGTGTATTGCACTAAATAGTTATTTAGTTGCTTGCACTGGGTGTTTGGATTCTTGCAGGAAATGACAATACTTATCACCCAAGGAGGTCAGCAAAAGAAAAGGGGTTAAGGGATACTCTCCTCATCATCCACTGGAAACCAGAACAGATTGTGTTTAGATGGGAACACTGGTGCTCAGGACAGCACACAGGAGACATCTCAACAAGGACTGCCCGGCCTGTGATGGACTCAGTGAGCCCAGGGAGGAGATAGGATCCAGCCCTGAGGCAGAGGGAGGAAACAGGGCTTGGGAATGAAAGGAGTAACAGGACCTTGGGGTGGAGTGTGAACAAAGTTGTAGAAAAGTCCAGGGCATGTCATAGAGCTGAGGGAGCCTCTGCCCGTCACAGAGAGGGCTTGGAACAGTGCAAGAGTCTCTCTGTTCAAACAATGCCTTTGCCTGATCTCTTAAAAATTGGAGATTAGAACAAGACTAAGAACTGCCAATCTGGAACAGAACAGTGGTGCCTGCATTCAAGCACCCAGTTTCCAACAGAGTCCAAATTTGGCTGCTTTAGAGGAAAATCTTCGATAGCATCCCAGTTCCAGGAAGAGTGTGATACACTGAGTGCTCTCTCCCCTGGGGTGGCCACAGAGCTGCAGCAGGGCAGAAAGGCTATTTATAAGTGTATCAGATGTCAGCTGAGCTCTTTGCACTTTCTTTTCTTGATCATACATCAAGTCTAATGAGAAGGAATACAGGCTGAGGGGAACAAATAAGCCCAGGTTAACGAAGAGATGTCCATCTAATACAATGCACACAGGGAAGAGGAGCAGCTGGCTCTGTGCCCAGCACTGCTACAAAGCCTCTGAAAGCTGAGCAAGATCACTTTACTGACAGCACAGTGAAAGAGGAGGGTTGAGAGTGCTGTTTGTGATGATGGTTCTACATTATTAGACAGAGAATTGTTTTCAGCTGAAAAAAACCTGGATCCAAACCTGTTCATAGAAATTTCATTATGCCCTCTTCTAAGGACATGCTGTGCCTAAAAAAAATAAATAAACAACCTGAAGGGTTAACTTTTTCTCTCCAGACTTGGTATGAGAGAGCTAGAATACAGATTTAAGCACAAAGAAAAGTTGATAGCTGTTCCAATTAACGTTCCAGCTAGCATCTGCTCTTTTTAATTAGTTGAAGTTTGGTGTTGTCTGGAGACAGGACTGCTGAGTGGAGCTGCACTGGATTATTTTCTGCTTACACAGCTATTCTGGTCCCTCTTGGTCCTTGGAACTTCTTCTCCATTTCACAGAGTCCCTTGTGTGTGTGCTGATACTTGGGCTGTGCCCTCAGACTGTTTGGATGTTTCACTGCAACAGGCTCCAAACCTGTGCTCCCCACTGGAGGGGAAAATGACAGAGAAAGGTATTTTATACAGGGCCTCTCCCCTTCCCAGCCATGTGTTTGTACATTGCTCCACTTCTTGAAAACTCAATTTTCATCCGCAAAAAGGCATTGCCACGGAGCAGATGGAGAAGGCTTCCCCAGGACCTGCCAACCTTCCTGTTTTGCTGGAAGCTCTCTGATCCTTCACCTCACTCTTTGTAACATGACCTCTGGGGATCTGAGCGTTTCAGTTACACACAGATGAATAATTTACAAGTCATGGCTGTTGCAATAAACAAGTCCTTCTGCTCTGCCCAAACATTCGACATCTTGTCTTAAATTTCCCTCGATTTGCAAAAACCCCCAGGACTTAAGCAACATTCAAAAAACTTTGGAGGAGCAACTGATGAGGGAAGAGCAGGGTGGCATTTCACAGCAGCAAACAGCACTGGCAGCAAGCATTCCTCTTATCTCCCAGCAGGGCAGTGACCTGCTGTACAAACTCCAGGTAGGAAAGCCACTGGCAGAGCAACCCCAGATGTAATATTTACCTAAGAAGAGACATTTCAGTGGAAAACAACCTGCAGGATCTGCTGACATCTCAGTGGGGAGGAGAACAGCGGTCATTCACACCAGTGCAGGCAAAAAGAAGAGGAACAGGATCTGGAATTTCAAAGCATTTCTGAGTAATGAAGCTGCTGTTGCGTGAGGAGTGTGTTTGTGCTGTCCATGATTCCAGCTAAACAGACATCAAACGTGGATTTGGTGCTTGTCCCACAGGAGATCCCCTGCCCAGCATCAGCACAGTCTGTGTTTCTGTGTGCCCATTTTGAGTATTCCATACTCAAAATACAAATGCAAATAGGCAGATCCTGCAAGAAAACAACCAGGCTGGCACTAAACATTCCTGAGCCCCTGCAGCTGGTACCCAGGGATGCCTCATTCTCTGGCAAGGAGAAGTGGATCCCATGAGACACCCTGGCAATATGAACCACAGTTTCCAGTTACAGATAATAGTTCCTGCACAAGCTTCTCTGGAGGAGAAGAAGATAGACTTCTCTATAGATAGATTGAAACTGCTCAGGAGCAAAGTGCACAACAGGGTTGTTTTTATCTTTAATCCATTCCACATGAGCAGAAAAAGCTTGGAGTTGTGAAGCATGTGCTTCCTTTTGCAGCTCAACCCATACTTTTGGTTTATTAATCCTTTCTGCTGTGCTCCATAAGCTCCTGTTGAAGAAAATTTGTGTGTAGGAGTTGCAGGATCAGCCCTTTTTTCCAGCTGCAGTTTCCCTATCTCCCAAAGTGACCAAAGCACAGGCTGTCACTGAAAGGGGCAATTCCATCTTTCCCCAGCCCTTGTGTCCCTCTTCCTCAAGCCATCACAGAGATCATGATAAAAAAGGATCTTTTCCTCAGGCAGGGTATTTTTCAGCTGGATCTGTTCCCGTGCAGTGACAGCAGCTGAAGTTTTGCCACAAAGCAAGAGCCAGGAAAAAGGCTGGAACTGTGCCTCAAGAGCTTAATGCAAAATCATGAAGTTTCAGTCTCAGGTTCCTGGGTCATTTGTCCGTGCAAATAATGTGGATTTATAGTCCAGTTTAAGAAAGTCTCCTTGGCTGCTGCTCTGTGCCTCTCTTTTGCACAGTGGGCCAAATGCAATCTCTAGTTCCCAAAAGAACTGAGCTCAGAGGGAAGTCTGGAACTAGTTACAGTTTTCATCTGGGGACCAGGTCTACGTGGTTATTCAGAACTGGCCTTGAAATTGCAACCATATTGTTTATTTATATCCTTACCAGAGCAAACCAGGGGGGTCACCCACTGAACCCAGGCTCAGCCTCCGCTGTCCAGAGAGACTTCACAAAATCTCCACTCTCAGAGATTTTCAAAAGAGCTGGTAAAGCCTTGAGCAGGCTGGTATGACTTGGAAGTTATCTCTGCTTTGAGCAGGGGTCCCTCTCCAACAGCCTCACCCTGAGATGCTCTCATTTTCCCCTGCATCTGCACAAGGCTGCAGATGCACAGCACCCCCAAGCAGTCCCACACTGCCTGAGCCACACACCAGGGAGCAAAACCAAACCAAAAAAGTCAGGGAGCAAAAACCAACCAATTCCCCACGGCCTTGGCTGTGTTAGCTGGGAGCCAGAGCAAAGCACACACCTTATCTGTGTGCAGATGTCTCAGCACACACCAGAATTAGCTTTGCATTGCAAAAGAAAGTGTCCCAGCCCTGGCCAGGATCCCAGGCTGCAGGCTGCAGAACATTTTCTCTTCAGCAGGAAGGAGCCTGCATCCTCAGCAAGAACAAGTGTGAAATACAAATCACTGAGCACCTGCTGCTCGTTGTCCAAGTCATCACACAGCACCCGAGTAGTGCAGTGAAAGGAAGAATGACAGGGACTCAATTTCCATATGGCCCCTCAGAAACTTCAGCAATTTTGATCCATTAGGCTGAAACCTGAGCTCTTGAAAGAATTGTGCACATTCACTCTGGATGAGACGTGCCATGAACACCCTGGGGCTGGGGATCAGGACACAGGGTGGTTCTGCTCCATCAGCTTGTTTGCAAAGATGGGAGCTGAACTCACAGATCTTCTTTCAGAGCCTTCCTCGGGGCCACTTCTCCTTCAGCCCAGAGGATGGAAGAAGGTTTCTTGGTGACGAGACCTGGAGACCTCATCTACAATGTGAAAGGCGCTCGGAGCAGCCGGAGTGGGAAACGTGGAAGGAGCCCAGCCCGGCGACACAAGGCTGCTGCCATCTCGTGGCTGCTCTGGCCAAGGAAAGGTGACCGCGACATCTTTCCAGCTGGAAGATTCTCCTTTGAGATAAGAAAGATCCTTCCTGCAAGTAAGCTTCAGCTGGGAGGAGCAGGGGCAAGCAGCAGTGCCAGCATCCTTGGGTACACAGGGAGTTTCCCATAGTGATAAGACTGCAGAGGAAAATTTTTTTGTGCAGGTACTGATTCCCCTTTCACCTTTCAACCATCCATTTCCCAATCATCCATTTCAAAATGTTTTGCCAACACTAATTAACCCCTCTGTGGAGGGGATCAGCATCCCTGTGTACCAACAGGGTGATGAGTGGAGAAGACAAGCAGCCCCTTCATGAGAAAATGATGGGTGCAAAGAAATCACAACATCCTGAAATCCCAATCCTAACAAAATCACAAATCCTCAAATCTCAGACATTCTGCTGGAAAGACAAGCACTGCCACTCTTACCATGCCAGCTGCCTGGCTTTCTCTGCTGGGCACCAAACATTCCATAATCCCAAAAGCTGGGTGCCCTGAAGCACCCTTGGCCTAAGGAGCTGCATGGTCAGCTGCACAGCCCGCTCCTCGCAGGCAGATTTTCCCATGATGTTGCACATGCTATTTATTCCATTCATTAACCAACTTAATGGTGGCTAAGAATAGACCCCAGATGTCCTTCTGGCCTTAAAAACTTCTCTGCCCTCAAGGAAATGCAAAGCTAAGTAGCTCATGGCATGTGAACCAATAATGAACCAAGATGTGAAGAGCTTGCACATTTCCAAGAATTCACAAAATACATCTCTGTTTTTAAATAATCTCTGTTCTGCTTTTGGGAAATAACTGGTTAGCAAGGATAGCTCAGAACAGAGTGATGGATGTACAAATGTTGAATTCATTGATAGAGAGATTGTGCCAGACAAAGCCAGAGCTGTTCAAATGTCTTCAGTTTCTGTTATCTATTTCTGTGATGTTTCCACTGCACAAGTTCACAATTCTGTAATAAACTGCTGTTTCTGAACAAAGACCATTTCATACTAAGCCTTTAGAAAATATGCATCTTTAGTACAATTTACTCCTGAATTTTAATTTTTAAAAATTTTTTTTGGTAATAGAAATTATTCTGTGATGTCATTTTTTATACATACTCCTCAGTGCATTTGGAAAATATCCCAAAATATACTAAAGATAGCACTATGGTTTTCTGCATCACTGCTAGAAATCAAAGCATTCATGTGCAGAAAAAAATTCTTTCTGTACAAGCATTTTTCTTCTGTTGCCTGAATCCAGTCTCTTGATAATCAGCAATTACAGAAAAGAATTCTAACAATCAAATGGGAGTTTGCACTTACAGAAATTCAGGCTATTTATTGCATGAGTTATTCAGACAGAGAAAGCTGCTTGGAAATCTATCAGTAAATGAAAGAAA
The DNA here is from genome assembly GCF_028769735.1 of Zonotrichia leucophrys gambelii. Lineage (NCBI taxonomy): Eukaryota > Metazoa > Chordata > Aves > Passeriformes > Passerellidae > Zonotrichia > Zonotrichia leucophrys. The sequence goes on along the minus strand of NC_088182.1, from coordinate 9,913,119 downwards.
CTGCTATTTCTGAAAACTGAAATTGTATTGATAGAGATTCTAAAGGGTCTAAAGAGGAACACGACCCATTTGGAACAAATTTGGTCTTCTCAGAAATGGGAAAGGTTAAATAAGGGGATTTAAGGATCTTTTCCTCTATGAAAACATAGAGGAAAAGATCCTTAAACATTGCTTTTTACCAACTAATATTTTGTCAAACCCTCTACAGAATTGAATTATATTATATTATATTATATTATATTATATTATATTATATTATATTATATTATATTATATTATATTATATTATATTATATTATATTATATTATATTATATTATATCATACTATATTATATTATATTTATTATATTATTATTTCAGAAGGTGACACTGGGGGCTCTATAGCACTTTTTACTTGGGCAGCTTTCAGTAAAAAGCATTTTGTTCACCCATCCCATACTTTCCAAACTGTGGCTGTTCACACTTTGCAAAAACACAGACCAAGGCAGAGGTTAGGAAATTATAAATTAGGCGCTTTCCACAAGCAGGAGCCCCAGCTCCCATTTCCTCAACCCTCTGCTCTGCTTGGGTTAAATACCCAATTCCCGGGCCTGAAATAAGGGGGAATGAAATAAAGAACAGAGAACCCAGCCAGGCAAGGAGACCTCTTACAGCAGAGCAGTTTTCTCCCTTTTAGGGGGAGATTCAGACCCGCACGGGAGCCCCAGCGAGCGCCCGCAGGGACACCGACCCCAGCCCGCATCATCCCGGGGTTTGGGTTTGGGGAGCCCGGGCTGCGGAGAGCTGTCCCTGCATCCCTCCAGGGACCGAGCCCAGCCGATCCGAGCCGAGCCCAGCCGAGCCGAGGCGAGCCCGCCGAGCCCAGCCGATCCGAGCCGAGCCCAGCCGAGCCGAGGCGAGCCCAGCCGAGCCCAGCCGAGCCGATCCGAGCCCAGCCGATCCGAGCCCAGCCGAGGCGAGCCCAGCCGAGCCCAGCCGATCCGAGCCGAGCGCGCTGCCGTGGCCGCGCACCGAGCGGCGGGAGCGCGCGTTTCCATGGCAGCGCAAACAGCGGCGGCTGCGCTGCCCCGGCCCCGCTCCGAGCGCCACAGCCCGGCCCGAGCCGGGGACAGCGCTGGGGGACACCGCTGGGTGAGAGGGACAGCCCTGGGTGAGACGGACGGCCCTGCGTGAGAGGGACAGCCCTGGGTGATACCCCTGGGTGAGAGGGACAGCGCTGGGTGCGAGGGACACCCCCGGGGGAGAGGGACACCGGTGGGTGTGAGAGACATCGCTGGGTGACAGGGACACCCCTGGGTGACACCGGTGGGTGAGAGGGACAGCCCTGGGTGAGAGGAACACAGCTGGGTGTTAGAGATACCTCTGGGTGACACTTCTGGGTGACAGGGACACCGCTGGGTGACAGGGACAGTGCTGGGTGAGAGGGACACCAATGGGTGACACCCCAGGGTGACAGGGACACCCCTGGGTGACACCACTGGGTGACACCTCTGTGTGAGACACTGTAGAACAGCGAGCAAGGAGAGTGTGCAGAGAATCTGCTAGGGACGGATGTGTGACACCCTCTGCTCTGGGAACATGAATGGGTTTATTGCACTAGTTTTTAGATCTGTCTGCATAGTTACTTTGGCTTTTTGTTTTGTTTTGTGGGAGTTTGGTTTTGTTCGTTTGTTTTTTGGGGGTTTTTGGGGTGGTTTTTTGTTGTTGTTTTTGTTTTTGGTTTGTTGGTTTTTTTGCTTGGCAGCGTGATGCTAGGGAAAAGCACTGAATAAAGATTTCAGTGAATTAAAACCCTCAATGCCTTATCTATTGATTCACGTGCTACTGGTACGCCGCTCCTGAAATACAATGTCAGAGGCAGTGAGATATATGCCAAATTATTCTAGTAATGAAGCTTTTTTAATTTGCATTATTGACCTTAATAATTATGAATTAGCAGAGCTAGAGCTTCTGTGCCTTCTGGCATTGTTTCCCAAGTGCTGTGCAAACAATCTATTAAAAAACCCAGCAACCTCAAACATAAAATTCTTTAACAAAATGAATATTTGTAAGTTAATAATAGATACAGTTTCCTATACTTAGATAAAATTTTATTATAAAGCACTTTTTATCTCTGAGGGTTGCACTGACAGTTATTTTCCATATGCCACTGTCTAGTCCTGCTTTTCAGACTCATTACCTGTAGGAGGAATTTAAATCAACCACAGGAAAAAGAAAATTCTTGTGATAAAGGCTTTAGATTGCAGAAATCTAGGTGAGCACTAAGGGCTGAAGCTCCAGGTGTTTGCTGCTCTGTGAGGTTCACAAACTGTATTTGGGCATTTGACTGCCTGCCCACCCCTGCCTTGGTGGGGCTTTCTCCAAAACTCACATCAGCAGCACGGCTGATGTTGTTCCAGGACGTAGATGAGAGACCCTAGAGAAAAATATCCCCTTAAATTAAGCAAAGGTCAGAGAGGTTTGAACTCTTAAGTAACAGTCAAGGAGGTTCTTGGTAAATATACTTCAAGAACTGAAAAGGAGAGTGAAAATATTTGGGATATATTCAAAAGCCTAAATTCTACCTCAACCTCTGTGTCTCATCAGCAGTGAAAGTTTGACACCTCCAAAGAATAAAGTACTAATTGGGCAGCTGCAGAAAACACACAAAGCACCAAGGACAGGCATGGAAATTAGGCCAGATGAGTTTAGCTCAAAATACATAAAAACTGGAGGCTCTTCAGAGCAAAAACTGAAGCTCTAAAATAGCCCTAAAACTAGTGCAAGCAGAAGAGGATATTTTCTACAGCATCTCAGAGCAGTGCAGGTCAGGAATGGTGCCAGCAGCAGAATTGCATCAACTGAACTAATACCTCACTAAGCCCAGCTTGCTGCCTTTGGTGATTAAAGGATAGCTTTAACAATGCTCTATCTGTTCTTTGTAAGTGAGATCATTCCCACTCTGGCTTGTCCCTTAGGATCCATAGCAAAAACTACAAAAAGACCAGAGTCAGAGAAACAAAATAATAACCTTCAACAGTTTGCCAACCTAAAATGAAAGGCAATAGAGCTCTGCAAAGTGTGTCTGTGCTGTCCAACAATCATTCATGCTTATTGCAAGAAATCCACAATGCTGAAGCAATAACTGGGAAGAGCTTTAGTGAGTAAAAATGTAACTTGTGAACTAGTGACAGGAGGATGAAAAAGCATGGGTGTGGGTCAGAACTGGTGACTGGGTGGGAAAAGAGACAAGGGACTTGGGTTGCTTGCTGTGTCCAAATTTGTTTTGTTGTTGCTTTCCCATCAGTTTATGTGTAAGGAGGACTGTGTTTTACACAGCTTTCACACAACGCCGGGATGAACTGGAGGTCAGAACATATGTGTTTTCCAGATTAATGGAGCTTTTTGTTAATTGCTACAGACACTAAAGGCTCAGTGGTTAAGATACAGAAAGCCCCTAGGCCTGTCACAGCTGTAAAACTTATCACATCAATTACTGGCAGATCCCAGCTGACTGATTTATGATTTTCTTTGGGCCAGGGTCAAAGACACCATCCTGACATACAGCATCAACAACTAAAAGTCTCTCTTCCAAACTTGAGATGGAAACTCACCTTGTGTCAGGTAAGGAGACAATGCTCCAGCAATGTTTCCTTGTCAGCTCAGAGGAGAGGCCCAGAGTTCTGCCCTAAAACAGAAGAAATGGATAAAATAGTTACAGACACAAAAATTCCTGTCTCAAATGTTGTTGTTGATCATCAGATATGGCCAAGTGACATAAACCATACAGAGGTCTCAGTTTTGTCACTGCCTTCCCAGAAGCCCAATCCAGCTCCCTGCCCTTGATCCAGCATCTGCCCACACTCCAGGCGTGACCCAGCACATCCCACTCCCTTTGCACTGGGTCCAGATATTCAGCTTCACATCTTCTACATCCTCATCCTGGGTTTTTTTCTGTTTGGTTTGGTTTTTGTGTTTGTTTTTTTCCCAGAAAGCACAAAAGAGGATGAAAAAAAGCCAATGAAAAATCCATTTAAGCTCCCAACAGACACTGAACTTTTCTCAATGAGAGACAAGGAAATTAAGAAGGCACAGGAGGTATGTACACATGCTTTAGGCTAAACTGTATAATAAGCAATTACTAAGGCAGGCACCCACCCAACAGAATACCAAAATTCAGCACATGAGAGATCAAAGACCTCTTCATGGGAAAGCTGGGGATGTTCAGCCTGGAGAAAAGAATGCTCTAGGGAGACCTGATTGTGATCTTTCAATACTCAAAAAGTTCTTATAAAAAAAGAACAACTTTTTACACAAGCAGATTGTGATAGAACAAGGGGGAGAGGGTTCAGCTAAGAGAAGATGTAGATTAGATGTTAAGAAGGAATTCTTTACTGTGAGGGTGGTGACACTGGCACAGGTTGCTCAAGGATGTTAGGGATGCCCCATCCCTGTTCCAGGCCAGGTTGGATGAGGCTTTGAGCAACCTGATCTAGTGGGGTGCCCCCATTCATGGCAGGGATTTGGACCTAAATGATCCCAAAGATTCCAGCCCGAACGTTTCTGGGATTCTGTGATCTCTGGGAGGTCTGACTAATGCACATCCTGGCACAGTGTGAAAGGAAGCAGGAGGTCTAAAGCAAGGCCTCCTCACCTCACACTGGGGACTGACACAGTCTGGTTTTTGCTTAGGTTGAAGGGCACTGGACAATTATGGGGAAGAGCTCAGGAAGCATTGCACTAAGGATGTCTGCTGAGTGATGTCCTCACCCTAATCCAGGCCCAAACTGTGCAGAGAGCGCTGAATTACACTACAGTCCATGTGAAAGCACTGAGCAGAAACACCTTGTACCCTCCAGAAGGTTCTGGAGTGGGTTTGAACAGATCTTCCCAATCTGAATTTAATGGTTTAGATGTCCTTGTAGAAGCTGGACTGAGTTGGTTAAATGTTGGCTGTCCCCCTTTAACCAAGGGACTCCAAGGATGAATCTCAGAAAATTTCCATTTGCCCACAGAAATAACCCAAGAAGGCAAAATGAGGACACTGAGAGGATACAAACAGCTGGTGGATGGATGCAGAATACAAATCAACAGAATAATGACAAGTACTAAGAAATTTAGTGTTTCAGTTGCCTCAAGAGAGAATGTTATTAGGATTAGTCAAATAAACTAGGCAAATATGCATCAGCAGGGTATCATCACTGCAAGTTTCCAGGCTGTCAATAACTTACTCATGTCTTTAAAAACCACAGCAAACAAAGCACAGGATCAAACAGTCACATATCTGACTTCTCACAGGAACGTGAAAAGAGGAAGACCATGAAAGTCCATGAGAAAACTACTTACTCCACTAAAATGAAGGCAAAAAGTGGGTTGAGGAAAGCTTTGAAAAGGGAGGAAGAAGAGGAGAGCAGAAAAGAGGCGACCAGTGAAGAGAGACTGAAATACCTGCAGGAGATGCTTTCGCGGAAGTTGGCCATGAAAAAAGGTGGAGAACAGGCGCTGTCCTTGCAGTGGGGCTGCTCAGCTGGGTAACAGCCCAGAGCTAAGGCCAGAGAGGGATGGGCAGGGCAGCTGGCTCTGGCTGACCCTGGGGAGGCCATGCAGACAGTTCTGTGCTGTGTTTTCCAGCCCCTGCGTGGCTGAGCCATCTCCAGCTCACAGCCTGGGCTACCCCTCACTGGGCTCCACCAGCCATGGAGCGAGGAGCTGGAGCCAGCTGAGGGGTTGCAGGACCTTGTGTGGTGGAAACCTTTCTACTAAGCCAACCTAAAGTTGGATTTTAATGGATACAGGCCTAGATTTTCTGCCTCTGACATGAGGAGTAGATTTGCCATTAATGCCTAAAGGGCAAGGACCAGATTGTCCACTATATTCTCCCTGGTTTTACTCTATGAAAATCCATATGAAACTGATCCTAAGCAAGGTTATAACTATAATACAATAATCAGTATTGCTGACTCCCGTGCCAGCCAGATCCATGCTCATGGCAGCCTACATATTCATTGTGTTTTGCCTTGGCCATATTTCCCCCTCTCTAGCCTAAGCAACTTTATATTCTGATTTCAGATTATAAATTCGACAGGGAGACCTTCCATGGCTACCTACAGGACAGAAAACAGATCTTTTTTCTTGAGGTACATGGCTTTTAGCTCATTACTTTGTTCATTTAATTACTCTTCCCTGTGTTGCTTTGTTTTGATGTTTATTCTCCTGAGATCAATGCCTGGAGATCTTTCCAAGGTGGCACACATCAGAGCTCATGAACTGACTGTCCAACTCCTGCCTTACAGCCACTCAGAATCTGTAGCCCAAAAATTCCCAGCAAGAAATAAAGGAATGTAGGTCATTCCCATCATTCAGCAGCCACCATGGAAGCATCCCATTTGTAAGATGCACAGTTACACAGTACATAAACTGTGGCTGGGAGCCACTCTGAACTCAACGTGAGGAAATGGAGTAACCATGCTCAAACATTCCCATTAGTTGTCTTTTATTGAGCTGTAACCCAACTGAATCAATCTTTGTCAGCCAGGAGTTAATGCAGTGCTGGGACTTCTGAATTCTGTCTTTAGATTCTCTGCTTATTCAATATCATCCTTCTGAAATAACTCCTGGCCTCCATGTACCTGGCTTGCACTAACTCACCCACCTAAGTTTGAAATCCTTTCCCTTTCTGCCCACAACTCTCAGGGAATTTTGGAAAGCTAAACCAATGTACCTTCAAAACCACCCAGCTGATGTGACTGTGTTGCCTTTGGGGCTCATTTCAGCACACCATTGCAGTAAAGAGAGGGGAGATTGAAAAGATGGAGAACATAACAAAGGATGAGGAAAGAAAGCTGGAAAAGGCTGAGAGAAGGATGGAGAAGGACGCTGCCATGTTTGATGCCTTCCTGAAGGAGAACCACAATAACTCTGTTGAAGCACTGAGAAGGTAAGGAGCACTGAAGGAATCACCACTGTGCTGTTTCATTCTGGGCACAGGAATTTGCTGCTTGGCCTCCCTGCAGGGTTTTGGCTGAACACTCTGAGTTTCCCAGAGTTACAGTTCTGGTGGCACTTTCTCCCCACACATTCAATAAAAGGGAGGAAGGAGAACAACATCTAGGGAATGCCCTCACTGCAAAAGCCCTTGCTCTGGGGGCAGCAAGGAACCTGCTGGTGGCCCCACCACTTCCATTCTTCCCACAACACCCTTTACTGGAGGGAGATGCCTCTGCCCAGCCCCTCAGTGAGGGAAATTGAGCACTTTGGCCCTTTGCAGGTATCACAGGGGCACAGCTGCAACTGATGCTCAGCAGCAGCCAGTGAGGGAGGCCTCAACACTGGGGTGCAATGCTTTGCCAAGGACAAAGGGTCTTCAGGCAGAGCCAAGCATCTCCTATACAGGAGATGCTATATACATCTATAACACAGATTTGTAGGGCTCATATCACATCTTTTTCACTGTTTCATAGGCGCCTCAATTCACTACTCACTGCTAAATTGTTTAATGGCTTGTCTGTGCATCCTTTCCTAGAGCCAAAAGAGAAACCTCAGCAAAGACGAAGAAAATAACAGAGATCCAGGGACTCACAACTGAAATAAAGAAAATCCAAAGGTAAGATTGCTCATTACTCCTGCCTCACCTTTATCAGCCCCTCCAGTGCTACAGCTTCACAGTCCTTGCAGGGGATAGATTTCTAAAAATGTTCCATTTTAAGATCAAAATGTTTTGGGTTTTGTTTTTCAGATGCTGGCTTTGTTTCTAAAATAACTATTCTAGTTTTCTAATTATATTTTTTTTAAAGTATAGATATTTCAACTCCAAAATTAAATGCCTAGCATCAGCTTAAAATCCAAACAAAACTAAGCAATGCATTTTAATAGGGAGCTAGGGAAAGACAAAAAAAAGAGTATAATTACCATTGTGAGTTGAGCTGGAAAAATGTCTCATTCCTTTCCAAGTAAAAATTCAAAAATTAGCAAGCTCAGTTCCATAGCAAGAGATATGACCAGGGAAGATGACTGATTCTTAGTTTCCACATGAGAAACCACAAAGAGCACAGGTTCCTTTTTGCCTTTGCATATCCATGAAAAAATGTGCCCTCTCTCCCCTTCTTTGGATGAAACCGAATATCAAGAGTGAGAAAACCTGTTCAAACAGAACATTCCTTCCCTGCTAACAAACTTTGTCCACTTCTCTCACCCCAGTGACATCTCCAGATTTGAGGACACCCTGCAGGAGTACAAGATGTACAGGGACATTCTCTACCAGCTATCTCCAAAAGAGTGGCAGGAGGAGCACAGAAAAAGACACAAAAAGGAAAAGGATAAGGAAACAGAACCCAGGAATGAAGGAAGGGCTTCACCTCCCTCCAGCACAGAGCAGGGTGAGTGCCAGCACAGTGATGCTGCTGCTGCTGGGACAGCCCCTGGCTCTAAGTGGGCACCTCCTCTTGTCTCCAGAGCAGGGTCCCAGTGGCCACAGTGTCACTTTCACGGATATTCCGAGCTCCCTGCTGTTCTCAGAGAGTTTGGATTTCAGGGCACGCGATCTCAGGCCACAGCTTAAACACTTCCTGCAGCCTCTTCTGTCAAGAGACCTGTAAGTACCAGATGATGCAAACAAAGGATTAAGGATCGAAAAGAGCACTCAGCTGACTGGGAACCAGCACAGGGAATCCTACTGCTCACCCTGGCTGGGCATTCCAGGTTCTGGGGCTCACTGGAGCAAACTCAAATACCACAGAAAGCTGTCAGGTGTGCAAGTCAGTCCTGTGTGCCTGCTCCAAGTGAGCTCCATCCTCAGATCCTCTGCTGAGAGCCTGCCCAAGTGGGGCTGTCACCAAGACAATGCAAACAGAGGTTTTTAATCCTTCATGGCACAGGTAGAAGTGGAAGTGATGAGCAGACTGAGCTGCCAATAGCAGCAAAGAATCACTTCCCCTTCTTCCAGCTCTTATGCAGAGGGAGAAGCATTAAACAAATGAGTGAGTTACACTCACTCCCAGTGAGTTTAAAGGCATTTGGATCAGCACCCTCAGCTCAGGTTCATGTGTCATGGCAGCCCCATGGCCAGCACAGCCCAGGGCAGCACCAAAGGCAGCTGCTTGTGGACAGAAGGAGCTCCTGTGCTGCTTGTTTGTGTGCCCCCCCCACCCTACAGACCCCCCAATATCCCACAGTGGGAACGTGCAGAGGAGTAAACAGGGACAGTGAACAATAGCAATGTTTCTATGTCACTAATGAGATCCCTCTGAGCTGTCATTTCTCTGAGGGCCTAACACACAAAATGCTTTTTCAGAAGTTCACTGGAGGATGCAGAGAGTGAAGTCAGCTCGGATGAAGATGAGGTCAGAAGTCTTATGTTGAAAAATTTGCATTTTCAGTTTGTCCTATGTCACTTATCAATGTTACTAATTTCCCTTACCTTCTAACCATTAGTTACAGTTTTGAGGAGTTACTGTAGTTACAAATTATAAATGTACATTTATACATTCCTGAATGTTCACTTTGGTGGCACATATTATAAATACCTTAGTTTAACTTTCCTCCTTCAGTTTCCAAAACCCTACCATCATCTCTAAGCTTGCCATCCTCCAGTGAGATATGACATCATAAAACGAAAGATTTTTCAATTAGTGCAGTTACTGGCTTATGTCTGAAATTGAGGTTTTCCCACTCACTGATGTTTGCAATACTTTTTACTCCCCAAAATACAATTTGTTTTGGGGGTGAGCTGTTGAGGCAAAGTAGAACTACACACATAGCAGGAAGGATGTCCATGTACAAACAAACATGGACCTCTCTAGACGGAAGAATATTTGAATAGCCAGGGCTGGTGCAGACCAGCCTCCACACAGTTCAGTGGAACAGAATCTAGAGCAGGGAAAAGACTCATCACGTGTTTTCCTCTCTAGGAGCCCGAGCTCTACTTCACTGATCCTGAACAATTGCTTAATACTTTCATGGAGATGCTGGATGAGAACTTATCCTTTGTCCTGAACTCCCAGGATATTGCAGAGAGCTGGAACAAGGTCCAGCAGACTTTCATCAGCACACGTGAAAGCATGTGAGTGTGGCCCTGCAGGTGAAGGAAGGTCCAGCTTGCAGACATAAGTGACCCCAATGCCCCCACAGACACCTCACTGTCAGATACACATCAGGCTGCTCACACAGCAGGGTCTTTCTTTGAGCTCCTAGGAAAGTGTCCCATACATGCTTAATTTAGGAGGTAAGAGTTGAGCTTGGGACTAATTCCTTAGTCCTCAAGGCACAGTGGTGAATGATGCACTGAGCATCCTGGAGTCAGTGTCATTCTCATGAAGGAAGACCAAAGAAAGAAATAAGGCAGTTCCTGGAGTCATCAGTGCAAATGCTGACTCAGTGCAAAACCTTCCTAGAGGAAAGCAGTAGGGAACCCATCATGTGCCATTGTAATCTAAGTGTCAATGACAGATAGGTGTATATATTCCCATTTAAAGTGTAGTTTTTACATTTACAAAACCTTGAATGTTCTGTAATACTACTTCTCCCCCCCACCACCAGCACAGTAACTGCTTTTCCATTAAAAACCCCCGAAGTTCCCCGGGTTTTCAGGAAAGGCTGAAGTGTTACCTCCATCTGCCGGCAGCAGAGGGACCAGCCCAGGCTGCGGAGAGCAGAGCCGTGTGTTCCAGAGCTGCCCTTCCCAAACACCTCCTCTCTCTGCCCTCTAGGGAGAAGGAGCTGGCAGCGCTGAAAGAGCAGGTGAGCACCCTGCGAGCCTCCGTGGCCAAGGAAGAGGAGAAAGTAGCCGAGCTGAAGCTTAAAGTTCAGCTCTTTTCCCCTGCAGAACACGAAGGTGATGACCAGGTACAGGCTGGGATCCAGGCAAGGGGGGTTCACATGTGCACAAGTGGTTCCTCTCCCCCAGCCCCATCCATCCTGGGAGCAGAGCACACAGGGGCGTGCACAGAGCACACTGAGCACACAGGGGTACACAGAGCACACAGGGGTGTGCACAGAGCACACTGAGCACACAGGGGCGTGCACAGAACACGCTGAGCACACAGAGGGGCACTGAGGAGGGATCAGAGCTGTTTCCCAGCAATGGAAAGGCTGGTTTGGGGCACTGCTGAGGCAGCAAACCGGGGCAAACCTGTCTGCTCCAGGTGGGAGCAGGCTCCCAGACACAGCTGGGCAGTGCCACCTGACCCAGGTCACAGCCAAGCTGGGAGGATGAGACCAACAGGACAATGGCTCAGTTCAGCCATCTGTCCCAGCCATTGCCCTTGGCCAGCCAGGAAACAAGCAAATGAGTTTTATTGAGGGGATGAAAATATTTCCCTCACAGATTTCCTTTGGTTTTGGAGGGATATTATGGTTCCACTTGGCAGAACCCAGCTGTGGCACTCACCATATCTCCTGTCACCTCCAGGACAAAGTGCTCATAAGCCTGAACAAGAAGGTGCAGGAAGTTTATTTCCAGTGCACTGGAGACAATGAGGCAAACCTGCCAACAGTAGAGATGTTAAAGGTCATAGAAAAACAGCTCATTGATTTACTGGACAGCGTGGAGAGAATCCCAGCAGCAAAGATAGAAAAGGCTGTGAAAGACATAAGAAGGGAACAGAGAGCAAGGTAAGACAAGACCTTCTTCTGGAAAACATCTCTATTTTAACTGTTGACAGCTGAAAGAGCCAAATCAACCCCCCAAAAAAATCCTGTAGCAGCAATCTGAAATCCCATTAAAGCAATCCATCCAATTTTACTTCTGTAAGGGTTCTACATTCACAGTACTTGCATCTCTTCATCAGTGAACTGCAGCCCACAGCTACGTTAGAAAAGGCCTGCAAACTACAGCAGAAAAATCTAGAAGAATAAAAAAGAAAACACTAAACCCACAAACAAAACCAGATTCTGAGAATCGTAATTTTAAGAAAACAATTTCAGTAACAAAATTTAAATTGAATAAATAGAAAATTAAACCTCAAGTTTTAAACCTCAGTCCACCCTCCCCTGATATTTTGTCAGACTTTAATACGTACATAAGGGCATTTATCAAAAACTCCAGCTTTGAATTGTTTCTTCTACAAAACTTTTAATTTGTATTACTAGATTAAATAGTAGCAATAAACACAGTCAGTGTAAGTCCCAAGATGAGACACATTCTTATAGGCGCAGTTACACAAAATTTCACGTCACAAAAAACAAAGATAACTGAACTGGTGACTGCATCTGGCCATCCTCAAGTGGATCAGACAGATTAACATGAGGATTTAAAGCCAGACAGTGACATTTTGGTTCTGCTTATTCTCTTTCTCTGCATTACTATTCAGCTGTGTAGTAGAAAAGGTATGGTTCTTCTTCCTGATGTTCTGTGAATAGGTTTGCACTCTTAAATTGCAAAATAAGTATGAAAAACATTTCTTCTATGCTGGGGATGGAGGAGAATAATTAAGGAAAGATACCCAAAATAAAATAAATATATTTCATTTCATATATAAAATAAAAATAAAACTTTGATTTTATATAAAATATATAAATATATATTTTATATAAATATATATATTTATATTAAAAATATATATTTATTTTATATAAAATATATAAATATATATAAATAAAATATGAATAAATATAAAAATTAAATATAAAATAATTTTTAAACCCCAAATAAAAATATTAAAAAAAACCAAAAAACAAAAAACCCCAAACAAAAAACCCCCCAAAAACCAACCAAAACAAAAACAACACCAACAAAACCAAAACACAACAAACTCTACTAAGAGCATTAAACATTTTCCTCAAGTTTACATGGTTAAGACTGCAGTTTCTCTGCACCAGTGTTCCATAGCTTGAGCCCATTCCTGTTCCAGCACTTCATTTTCATCCCATCACTCCAGAAAGAGTAGGACCAGCTGCAGGCAGTACTTCCCTCTTACCTTTCACAGCCACCAGCTCCAGCAGCAGGTGTGCCCCAACCCCTGTGCTCCAGTGGTTGCATGGAAGGTGTGATGTAAATGTTGTGTTAGATGTTGATGCTGTGTGCCAAAAGCACAGCTGGTGCAGCTGCAAGCTGCATTTAACCCATCCTTTATTCCCTCTCTTCAAAAGGCTCAGAGAGGAAAAGCAGAAACAAGCAAGGCATCAGCAGGATGAAGGATTGAAAAGGGATATGGAAAAATCACAGGTACCTGAAGAAAATAAGGTAAGTGCAGGGGTTTGTGGAAACACCTCACCTCACAGCTCACTTTGGAGAAGCTGGGGGTACCTGGATATCAAATGTTTAAGGGAAAAGTATTCTTAAGGGGCCTCCACAGCTGTGTGGGGACGGCACCTGCAGCCAGGTGTAGTTTGCAGGATTTACCCAATTTGCAGGAGTGATGTAACTTTAGGCCACTGCTGGGAAGTCAGCCACAGTGCACAGGATTCCAGCTCAGTGTCCTTCCATCATCCTTCTCCCAGCCACAAGACTCCCTCCACTACCTGCCAGTTCTCAGTAAGCTCATTTCAACTCATTCCCTTGGTTGTATTAAACCAAGCATGAAAATTGGCAAATGAGGAACTGGGCAGCAGCAGGACACTCCCGATGACAGCAGCAAGGCCCTAGATCAGCTCAGCCACATCAAACCAACATTTTCTGACATATTCCATATCCTCCCACACTCAGCTCTGGCCCCTTGAGAGGCTCATGCAGAGCTCCTGCCATGGCTGCTGCTGCACCTTCCCCAGGTCAGCACAGCCATGAGGAGACCCTGGTTCTGTCACAGTGACAGCACAGGTGACTTGGGAACAGGGGCCATGAATCCCTGCCCCTTTAGCCAAGAGAAAATAGAGAAAATTTATTTGGATTTCCAACTTCCCATCCTCTTCCTGGCACAGGACTAATGAGGCTTTAGTCAGAAAGCAGTTGTAAGTGCAGCAGTGAGTTGCAGAAGCTGAAGCAGGAGCACACACACAGCCTTCAGGTGCTTCACACTCACCTCCCAATAGAGCAAGCTCACTCAGCAGACACCCTGCAGCTGCCTGGGGCACAGGGCAGGGGCACAGCCCCTCCCAGGCTGGCAGCACAGAGCAGCTCCAGTGCCTGCTCAGACACCAAGCACTGATGCAGTGCCTCTTCCTCCTCTGCAGAACAAGAAAGTGGCCTTCCCTTCCAACCCATCTGCCAGGAAGAACAGCCAAGGAAATAGATAAGGAAGAACAATTGTATTATTTTTCCTGATGGCACAGCCTTAACCACAGCTTACAGGGCTGATGCTGTTCTAGAAGTCTTTTCTAGCTCTACAATCTGTCAGTCTTTGCTCAGCTGAACTTTACTGTCCCATGAAATTTCCTTCTCCTACCCTAAGATTCCAGGGAAAGTCTGCAACCCCTTTTCCCCCCTCCTTTGGTATTTTGCCTAAGAAAATAAATAAAAAAATCTCTCATTTTGCTTCTCAAGCTCCTGCTAAGCACCAGTTCTTTTCTCATTCAGTTTTTGATGCCAATAGCACTACCTGTACAAACCTGAGCAGTGAGATCTATGACAGCCCTAGGTGACAATCTTTGTTAAGGCACAGCCAAGGCAGGTACCTCATAGATATTTATGATAATCACAGGTCTTCTGAAGGACTGTAAAAGCCATTATAGACTCTACCCCACTATAGTGGAGAATACACAACTGAAGGAAAACCACAAGCTCTCTGCAGAAATCAAGCTGCCAGTAATTAGCTTTGTGTCAGATGCATCCATGCAAAGAACAATACCCAGTGACAAAGTGACCATAAAAAAAAAGCTTTATTAACCCTTTTACACCAGCAGTTCTTCAGGTATCCATTGCCAGCAATGGAGCCCTAGCCAAGTGATCCAAATTTCTGCCCTCAAGAGGTTAGCACTTTACATTCACTTACAAAGCTGAGTGAGGTACATTTTCAGAAGTAGAAAGATTTGGTTGCAAGTCCCATAAAAAGATGGAGTGTTCCTTGGCCATTTTAATGGATTACAAACTGGTATGGTCCTTGAGAACAGAATAATGCAGGCATTGGGAGCTCGAGGTGTCTCAGCTTCCAGGGAGAGCACGGTGACCCCTCAGCACAATTCCTCCTCATCCTTCCTCCTCTCAGGAGGGGACTCTGTGCTGCAGCCACAGCCACCAGCAGATCTCAGCTACCAACTGGTTTGAAAACCCAGCCTGAGAGGGTTCAGACTTTCCCTGGACGTAAGCTGTAAACTCAGAGTGAGAGGAACAGAGAGACCTCAATGCTCAGTTAGGCTAAAGATAGAAAAATAAAGCTGGTTCAACCAGAGATATAATACTGCCTACAAATCAGGAGCTGAAGTTCACTGTAACCTGTATGCTTGTTTTCCTCCCCAAGTCTGCAATCAAAAAAGCATTTATATGGACACATACATAGTTCAAAAGGCACAGGAAGTAAAAGCATTTCTGAACGACCTCATGTGAATTTAACATCAGTATAACTGTAAAATAAATAAATATGTGCAAGATTAAAAAGACCACAACGTTCTCCTCTGTGACATATCTTATTTTGTAAAAAAAAAAAGAAAATACACATACGTGCATACACACACCTCACTGAGAATAAAAAAAAAGTACAAACAGTCTTTTATCAAACTCCTATACATACTTTTACAGGCATTCAGAACATCACCATAGGAAACAATTAAATTACTACCTTAAAACATAACCAAAGGTGGTTTATTTTTCCCTATACAACCCTATACTTATTTAGGTGTCTGCAATCCAGGTAAGTAGAGTACATACAACCTCTCCCCCCACCCCCAAGAGAAACTGCAGTTTTTCAGGGGCAAATCTTCCTGGGCAACAACTCTTTCCCCCCCAAAAAATACTCTGACAACTGCATATTTTGTAAACCAGCTCCAGGTGCATCTGACACTCTGGGACAGCAATAAAGAACACGTGTTAACAGTGTTCCAATAACAAAACAAAAACACCAAACAACCCTAAATAAAAAAGTAGTGACCAGTTCACAGGTAACTTGGCAGCGGTTTATAGATGAGATAAAAATCAAGGTGCTTAAATTTACATGACGGTCAACATTCCTCCCAAAAAAGGGAACACAAAGATAAAATAAACCTCTCTCAGATGCTGTTGGGCTCTCAGCAAATCACTTACAGTGAGTACAGTTCTATTGCAGTTTTCAAGTTTTGCTGGAAGAATTCAGCAAAGTATTTGGGATGCAGGAGCAAGGAAAGGGAGAAACTCAACATGAGCTACAAACTGATTCACAGCTAAGTTAACATTTAGAATCTAGCTTTCTAAAACAAAGATTTTAGAGCATCTCATTTTCATGGCATAGAACATTAATTTTGTTACATGTGACACTTTGTTCTGGTTTTCTGCCAAACATAGGGGCCAAAACAATCATTTTCTTTGTGTGTGGAAAACACTTGCAAAATTTAGCTCTTATCTCCTTGATGCCACTGGCTTCAGGAGGAGACCAATGGAAGGAAAGTTTTAACTGTCGCAGGCAGGATTATAAATTTGCATTTGTTAGCTGTAGAATACTTGCTTTCCTGTGAAAACAGTAAATATTACCTCAGTTTGAAGTGTAATAAAGTACTTCTCCCTGAAACAACACTGTACAGCAGTCTGCCTCAGCCTCTCAACCACCAGGCAGACAGGGTATCTTACACAGGCACATCAAGTGGGATTTTTAAAGAAAAATCTTTCAGCTGCAACTGTCTTAAGCAAATCACAAAGAGTGCAACCATACTTCAGTTCTCCTATTTTTCATATTTTCCTTGGAAAAAGACCCACACAGTAATCTCACTCTGTCATGATTGCCCAATTTGTTTTCAAGTAACTGCTCTTAATAATCCTCATTCCAGATCCTGTAAATTTATTGTGCTTCCAGTGAACTGAGAGTTATCAGAACCTGCATCATCTTCGGTGGAATTGTGTGGTTCCTGTTAAAGCAAACAGACAGCATGAACTTCTTTCACCTCTAGATGGTTTCAGTGCTTATCAGCAAGATTATCTTGACATTTATTCAACACCAGAGAATGCTTGGAATGGCTCAGAGGAAACCCAAAGCTTTCCCTACTTGTCTTGTACTTATAGGTTTTGAGGAAAGTGCCCCTCCTCAACAAAAAAGATTTATTTTCTGTCCTGGTGAAACCCACTTGGCAGGAATAGGTACATTGCAGGGTTTATAAAAAACGAGGTCCCTAAGCAGGCTTCTAAACTTAACTGACACTCCCACAAGGGCACCACTCCAAAATCTAAGTTCAAGATTCTATTTCCCATTTCCCACCCCACACTTCTGTAGCCTGTAACATTCCAATTCTTGTCCCTTTTCTTGACCCACCAAGTATCTGCAGGATGGGATCAGGAAAACAAGGGTGGGGCATTTCAGAAAAAATAAGTTTTAGTTACTCATTACTCAGTAACAGAGGAAAAAACAACCCAACCACTTCTGATGTGTCAAAGGTTGGTAACAGACACAAAATACTTTGTGCAGTGCAGCTCTCTGCTTATTATTCCTTGTGAATGGAATTCAACTCCCAATGGAAAACAAGGTATTTTCATCAGGCAGAACATGAGAGTGCTCACAGTAAACTGTCTTTACATTCAAGCAAGGAAATAAAAGCCAGAGGCTTGACATGCTGTACCTGAAGTATGTAAACAGGTAAATCCACTGTAAGCTGAGAATGTGAGGAGGAAGACTGAGAGCTCAGCTGAAAGGGAAGATCTCCCTCTCCTGGGGACTCATCCTGAGAATGCAGAAAAATGATCAAGTTACACAACCCCCAGGTAACTCAGCACAATATGGCAAATTTCACTCAGTCTCACAACCCTAAAATATCTGATAAAGCCACTGCACTGTACTAGAAAGGCCCTACAACTTAAATCTGAACCTAGCTCAGTGTACAACCTATTATCCTGTCCTCACCAACCTGGAACACTGGCAAGATCTACAGAGGAAGGAAGGGCTCCTCTTTCAACAAATCTAACACAGAAACATGCAAGAAGTGTCACATTTTCATGAAGGTGATACTTAACATGAAAGTTACAAATGTGTACATCCATCAAAAAACAGATCAATGGAGAACTCTGCCCATAGGTCTCTCCACAACAGAGCTGTTAGCAACGAAGGAGAAGGAACTTATCCTTTCTCTGAATACTACACAGCTACACCTGGCACAAAACCTATTACCTGCCATGCACCACTAATCAGCCCCCACGAATTAAGAGGTTCTGGATTTTTTAAATTCTAAGCTTTATTTCAACAGATAAGAGAAATAACAGTTTAGGCTGAAACTTCTTTTTGCAGGAACATTTTCATGTCCAGCTCATTTACTTTATAAATAAAAGGTAGAACAATGTAAGAACACTGCAGGCCTCAAGAATCCATCCAGAGGCAATAGTAGGACCTGAGTTCACAAACATTCAAATTCTTCCATAAATGGAAGTCTGGATAACAGAGAAGCTTAGCATGTTTTTTTTCCTCAGCTCTTACCTGGAGAAGCTGAATTTGCACATACTGGGCTCCTGTGGCAGGGTCCCTTATTGTCAGCCCTCCATTTGGCAAAACTATGTTACCACCCAGTCGACTGCCAGGAGTAGAGGAAGAAAAGTTGGTTGGGCTTACTTTACCACCCTTGTTTTTCCTCTGACCAGAACCAGATGCCCCTAAAAGAAAGCAATTTTAATATTTAGATAAATTTGCTAGAGTTTTCTGCTTGTATTTTTCAACATTTTGCAGCTGTTTATAGCACACAGCAAATGCCCACAGCAGTGCAATATAATTAAGCACCACCTGACAACTGCTCAAAGGCAGAGAGCACTCAGCTGCTGAACTCCAGCTGCCTACTGAGCACCTTTTTACCTGAACACCATTGAAACATCACAAACTGCAAGCTTAGGGCCCTCCCCTGTGGTAGCACAGAAATATCAGCAAATTTGTGGTGTTATAGAAAGGAATTAGGAAATAGGATTGCATTTTCTATCTTTCACTCTGTAACTCATTTCCTGAGAAGTCATGCACGTGATTTTTCTAAACTGTAAAAAAAGCATACTGAAGATCATTATTTACAGGAGGATTTCAAGGACTACTAGGTAGAACAGGCTACACAAGTACAACTATCACAACCTTAAGCTTCTTTTCAGTTTAAAGCAGGATGAACCAGCTGCTGCATCACAAGCTGAAAACCAAAACCCTAATCAAAACGAATATAAGAATACAGTCCTGTCAGCTCAGGTTTTTGTTTGGATTTAAAAAAAAATCTGTAATAAATGAAGGGCTTGTATAACCTGTATTTAAACCCTGAACTTCCCTCTACAGTATTCACTCAATCTAGTTAAAGCAATCAGAAATACAAGACTCTCTAGACCTCTTTGAGAGGCACAGCATACCATGAAGGCAACAGCTGGTGAAAAGTGGACTATTGGGAGTCTTGAACAGAAACAGGAATTTTCTGAGATTATCTTAGGAGTCATGCAAAGTGCAATCATATTTCTTAAACTAATGTCCAAAAGACATGTTTGATGATACATGCATGTGTTTGATAATATAAGGCCCTTTAGAACTAGCTTCATAAAGCACTTCTCCTTCCATGGGATGATTTGCTGAACCAGACAGAATGTATGCACATATGTATTTTACAAACACACAAACACAACAGTTCTCAAAACAGAATTAGTCTTGCCTCAAAAACTTTTGCCTTGATTTTCAGAGGAGGAAGGTCTAAGACACAGTAAGGCAGCACTAAACTCTATATATATGATACTGACGTATCATAAATCTGTAATATTCCACCCCAGCCCCAAAGGCCAACACATCTCAAACACCTGAGCCTGTGCAAGTCCAGGGAACCATGGACCACATTTCATCTGACAAAGGAATGGTTATTATTCACATCAAATGGCTCTGAGTCAAACTAAGAGGACACAGCTGGAATCATGACCTAAACTCACCCTGCACAAAAACGCTCTACAAGGCTAAAATATAAGAGAGATGTTTGAGTATATCTAGATAATCAAAAAATAAATTCCTTCACAGTTACTAAGTGAAACACAAAAGCAAAATCTAGGTAAAATTTCCATTGTCTGTACTGAGTGAAAGAACCCCCTAGGTAAGACCAAAAGCATAAACAACAGAAAGCACAGTAACATAATTTTTAGTTGTAATAAGAAGCAGATGAAGAGATGGACAGCTAGTGTCTTGTTAATAATCATGAAACACAGGGCACAGCTTTCTTTGTAAACTTCCTGTGAATCTGATATTCCACAGAATGTGATTATCCTGAGTAACAGATTGTACACCACATGCATAATTATTTTAACTATCAATAAACAGGACAGGACATTTAAGAATGTTACTCAGAAACCTGTTCCCACTGCACTGCCAAAATTACTAAATATATTTATTCAGTAAATGTAACAGAACTAATGGCTTCTCACCTGTGCTGCTGCCATTCCCTTTTTGTTTCTTTTTCTTGGCCAGCTGAATGGCTCTGTAGTCTGTTCTCGCAGACCCGCTGCTCTCCTAGTTTAAGGGAAAAAAAAAGCCCAGAGATGCAAGGTTTTTGGAATTAAGAACAAAACAAGATAATGAAAACACATACTAATGACTTCTCAGATGCACTTATCTTCTATGCTGCAAACACTGAATTCTAGTTTCCCCTGATCTTCTGATTAGTTTCAATAAATTCCCTGTATTTACTCAATTTCTGGAGCCCCACACAAGAAGAAGTTAGCTCCACATTTGTAAGTGCTCAGATTTTAAGAGTGTAAACATGTACTTCATAATATAAACAAAAAGTTACGTCTGCAATAACACAGTGAAACAGAAAGGGAAAAGTACTTAAAAGAGGAATGCAGACTGGAATGAAAATGCTGCAGTTACTGTTACAGCCCAAATCCTTCCCTGGAATGAAATGAACAAGTAACACGTCTAACACATTCTTGGGTGTTCTTGCAAATTCCTTTTCAGATGGGCGGCTGCTTAATTTGAAAGGTTCTTCCTGAACTGTCCCCACCAGAATTTCAGTATTTCTTAGAACCTGTCACCACACTGAATCTACCTGTGAAAACACACTACTCAATACATCATTCTACATCTTTCATCGGAAGAGAGACAAAATGCATGATCTACAAAATCTGAGAGGTCTCCCAGTAAGGTGTGAGCAGCCAGGGATACCCTCAGAGTCAGGCTGTCTCATCCAAGGGTGAATACAGTTACTCCATACCAAAAATGAGCTGCCAGTCACTGCGCCAAGATCCATTTCCTTCTGTGCACTGTAACTCCCTGGGGGGTTGGAGAACACAAACTGCGTCAC
Organism: Zonotrichia leucophrys gambelii; assembly: GCF_028769735.1. NCBI lineage: Eukaryota > Metazoa > Chordata > Aves > Passeriformes > Passerellidae > Zonotrichia > Zonotrichia leucophrys. The sequence goes on along the minus strand of NC_088182.1, from coordinate 9,891,866 downwards.
GACTTTGCTGCCCTCCTGCTGACCAACCACATCCGAGCTGGGGAGCAAATTCCGTTCGGCTTTAACTGGTGTCAGTAACTCAGGCACGTTGGTGCTGCCCAGGCTGCTGGAAGGAGTCAAAGTGGCTGTGTCCATTGTTAAATTATTGCTGCATGTCAGCCCGTGCACATCCTGGCTGGAATTCCTCACTGACAGAGACGCCAGCGAACCCAAGGCTTCGGCATTGACAGTCTGAACATCATCCAAATTTAAAGTGCTTTGCTGTAGAACCGTTGCATTGGTTCCCAGCAGGAGAGAACTGTCCAGGCTCTGGGGCATGTCACTGCTGGCCACCAGGATCAAGGGATCCACAGCCTGGCTTAGGGAGCTGCTACTGACAGGCAGGCTGCCCCCCAGCGTGGAGCCCACCGAGGCCACGTCGATGGTGACGATGCCAGAGTTCACCAGCGCCATGTCCGCTGCAATTCCAGAGTTGTTACTGGACACATTGGAAAACAGGGAGACGAGGTCCATGTTGCTGAGATCACTCTGCCCTGGACTAGTGAGCTCACTGCTGGGGGTGAGGGAGCAGGTGGCTTCCAGCTGAGTTAGGAGATCTGCAAGAGAAGGGTTTGGTTATAGGAGAGCTTCTACAGACAACAGGAAGAAAAGGAAGCTAAAATTCTATAAAATTCTATATTGTTAGCCTACTAAAATATTGCCCACCTCCCCTGAAAGCAAATTTAGGGAAAAGCAGCCTACCAAAATAAGTTCATTCTTTTACTGAAAAGTGTGCTTATAAAAGCACTTGCCAAAAAATAACACTATGGCTAAGTACAGATTGTAGAGGAGTGAAAGGGGTGGAAAGAGAAATCCTTTTAGTCCTTATTCGTATTTTACACATGGCATGGAAAAGAACAAGCTCTGCTTCATTGAAAAATGCTGCAATTTCTCACAATTTCAGAGGTCATCCTCAAGTATCACTTTCTGATACTCAGAGATCCCACTGAATTTTAGAACGTGAAGCCAATTTCAGTATCAGAGAAGATTCTGTCATTCATATCAATGGAACTCAGATTTCAACATCAGTAATTACACATTTTCCTTAATAAAGCACTTAATTTTTCCACTGCACCCTGTGACAGCCACAGACAAACACTTTACCTGGGCTGAAGTTATGCTGCTTGACCATGTGCGTTTTCATGCTGTGTTTGGAAGTGAACAGTTTATTACAGCTGGAAACGGGGCACCGCGACTTCAACGAGTCCACATCCTGAAGATGTTTCTTGGAGTGAATATACAAACTACTTCGTGCTGAAAATTTTGCACAACAGCCTGCAAGAAGATATATAAGGCTTTGAAGGTTCAAATTTAATGAAGTTTCTATTTAATATTCATATTTAATGTCTTAACAAATCAGAATATCCTCTGCTTGCTGTTTTTCAGCACCTGTGCATACACTCAGAGGAACCACAAGAAAATAAACCTGTCAAAGGGTAGGACAGTTTAACAACCTCCTTCTGACAACCTGAAATTCTAAAGTCATTCAGTGGAAAGCACAACCTTTTAACACTATGGCATCTGAAATTCTTCATGACAACTGCTGGAAACACCATAAAAAGGAGAAACAATCAAGTAGAGCTGCTTTACTTTAGAGCTGAATAATCCAGATCACACCCAAAAATCTTTGCTTCTGGAGTCCCACTGAAGTGGTGAGGGTGGTCAAGCTACATTATGAAACAGAGCTTTTGCTCTGTCATTCCTAACTCTGGGAATGATCACGTGTTCAAAACTTCTGCCTCTTCAAACCCTGTTATAGGACTCACTCTTAATTGTTCCAGTCCTGTACCAAGCACACATAGCCTTTAGACAAAAATACACACCAGTTACCAGGAAACACATATGAGAGTGGAGCAATACCTTCTACTGGACACTCAAATGGTTTAGTACCAAGGTGAGTTATACTGTGGCCTTTCAAGTGTTCTGCTCTTGTGAAGGACTTCCCACAGCCTTCTACTGGGCACATGAATCTCCTGTCATCTTCGTGTTTCCTGCAAGGGAAGGAAATTGTCATTGGCATGATTAAATCCACTACTGCTTAGCTACTGGAAGAGAAACAAAGAGAAGCAAACAGCCAGTGGCTTAGGACAGTATAATCAGAAAAAGCTTCCTTTACCTTTTATGCCTCAGAAGCTTGGACATACTGGTAAAAGACCAGCCACAGCCTTCGAAGTCACAGATAAAAGGTCTTTCACCTTGAATAAAAAATGTTACATTAATACTCTAATACAAAACACATACTGCTACTAGAAAATATTAAAACCTGCTTAAGTTGAATTAATTTAAGAAAAGACAACTCAACCAGCCCCTCCTGCAATGCACTGCAGAGTGCTATCATATCCCTTCCCCCTCCTACAATCTGGGCTTTCTTTAACTCCATGGAGTTGCATTAGAGAGCACAAGTATTTATCAATCCACCTCATATCCTGAAATGCTTCAATAGTCACTAACAGCGTCACTCAGAAACACAACTGAACTGTTTTTCCTGTTTTCATGGTCTGCCACTGTGTCTTGATCACAAGACTGTGAAGTGTGATTTGGTTTCCATCACATCTATGAACTTCAAGTGACATTTGAAAAAACCTCAAAAGTGTAAAACCATGAAACCAGGAAAAGAGAGGACACACCAGTAACATGACAAGGCTGTATTTCAGTTTTGCAGTGGTCCTTACAAGTCAGGCTTGCTTGCCAGAGCTGAAATTTATCTTCTTACTGTTCCAAACCTTGGTACGTACATTCCACATGTTCTGAGAGTTTTTCACATGTTCTGAGCTGTTTGTTTGTATCAAGAGTAAAATTAATGCAATGTTTTGAACATCTATGAACTTGGGAATAGAGCTGGGATAGTTTTTTCTGGACAGAATGCACAATGACAAAAGCCACAGCTTTGCATATGTGCTTTACTACTTTGCATATGACAATTTGATTCAGCAGAATCCTACCCCCAGAAGGCCAAGAATCAAATGCTTTCTCTGACTCCAAATAACTAATGTCGCCCTTCTTGACTTCCAGGTTTTCCAGCACACTGCAGTCCACTTTCCTCATACCATGCCTTATGTAATTCCCTGTGTACAAATCATCCCTGTGAATGAATACCTGTGTGACTCCTCATGTGGATTTTCAGTCGGCAGGCCTTGTCATACTGCTTGTTACAGCCAGGGAATGAGCAGGAGAACTGCTCTTGCTCTCTGAAGTGGGCTCGATTGTGGGAGAATAATGCACTCACTGTGATAAACGTTCGCTCACAGCCTGGGGAGAAAAGGGAAATAGCAAATCTGCCTGACAAAACTCACTCACAAAACTGCTCTCTTTTCTCCCTCCCAGCTTTTAAGGAGTTACTTTCAGGCTCCTTTTTCAGGATATTACAAAGAGGGAAAGGGGAAAAAACCAAACAGTAAAATCCTACACATTATTCCCAGGAATAACCAATGTTTTGCCAGGGTGGGCAATCAGGTATAGCCTGGGTTAAGGCGCACTGAACACTGGCGCCGAGTCTTGCGGCGTTTCACTGCACCAGCACAAAGTCACAGGAGGAAAGGCACAGCATCCTCCAGCTCCCAAACTTTTCCTTTGGTAACTGAGGTGCTTTGGAGGAGAACCTTCCTTGACATTCTGGGGTACCACGAAGGGGAAGGAGCAGCGGGAGCAGAAGAAGTGTGCCGAGCGCCGCAGGGCCTCAGGGCAGGGATGATCCCAGTGTGTGGAAGGGGAGGGAAGGGAGCCCAGCCCCGGAGGCGGCTTACCGGGGAAGTCGCAGCGGAAGGGCCGCTCGGGCTCCAGGTGGCTGCGGCGGCGGTGGGCGGCGAGGCGGGCGGCGCTGGGGAAGCGCTGCCCGCACGCCTCGCACTTGTGCGCCGCCTCCTGCTCGTGGGCGCGGCTGTGCGCCCGCAGGTTGTACACGGTGGTGAAGCGCTTGGTGCAGCCGGGCGCCGCGCAGGCGAACGGCCGCAGCTTGTCGTGCGAGTGCAGGTGCCGCCGCAGCTTGTAGGCCGTGGCGAAGGACCAGGCGCAGCCCGGCACGGGGCAGCCGAAGGGCCGCGCCGCGCCGCCCCGCCCGTCCTCGCCGCCGCCGTGCGCCGAGAGCCGGTGCAGCCGCAGCTGCTGCTTGCGGGGAAAGGCCTCCCCGCAGCGCGGCTCCGGGCACGCGAAGGCCGGCGGCGAGCGCGGCCGCGGCCCGCCCGGCGGCTCGGCGGGGCTGGCGGCGGCGGGGGGCGCGGCGCCCGCAGGCTGCTCGGCGCCGGGCCCCAGCGTCAGGACGCCGTTCTCGATGCGCACCAGCAGGCTCTGGTTGTTGATGGTGATGGTCCCCGAGAAGGCGCCGTCCTCCGCCCCGCCGCCATCGCCGCCCGCGGGGGGCAGCGGTGCCGGCGGCGGGGGAGGAGGCGGCGGCGGCTGCGGCGGCGGGGCCGAGTCGGGGGCCTCCTCCGACGGCTCGGCGGGCGGCGGGCCGGGCTGGGCTCGCCCCTCTTCGCCGCCGCCCGCGCCGGGCTCGGCCGCGCCTCGCACCACGTTGAAGACGAGCAGGAGCCCGTCGCTGTCGGGCGCGGGCCCCGCCGGCGGCGCGCTGGGCGCCGGGCTGGCGGCGGGCTCCGGCTTCTCCTCCAGCAGCAGCACCGGGAAGCTCACGTAGAGGCCCGGCGCGGGGCTGCTGCCGGCGGAGGAGGCGGCGGCGGGCGGCGGGTCCCAGCCGGGCGGCGGCGGCGCGGCGGGGCCGCCATGTTGCGCGGCGGGCCGGGCCCGGGCCGCCTCCGCGGCCGGCAGCCCCTGCGTTTCCATCTTGGGGGTCCCTGTAGCAGCGCCTGAAACCGGAGCCGCGGGGCGGGGCCGGCGCGGGCCGCAGCGGAAACGCGGAGCGCGGAACCGCGGAGCGGGCGCGGCGCGGGCGGTGCCGGGGAAACCCGGAGAGCGGAGTGGCGGACGGGACGGAGCGGGGCTGCCCCGGGGCAGGGCCGGCCAGGGGTTGGTGGCAGGGTGGCACGGCAGGAGAGGCTCTGCGACATCCAGCTGGCACCGCTGGAGTCACCGCAGGGACTGGGGAGCCTGCCCATGTCCCTGCTAATAGCCGGGGAGAGTCCCAGAATTAAGGGACCTTCAATGTATAGAAGTTCTTCCTCGTGTGGAGGTGAAACATCTTGTGTTCTAGTTCATGGCCATTGCTCCTCATCATGTTGCTGGGCACCATGAAAAGACTCTGGCACCATCCCCTTGACACCTGGCTTTGAGATAGTTACATGGATTCATGAGAGCCCCTTTCTCTTGTCTGGAATTAATCAGCCCCTCTTCCCGTTGGAGATGTTCAGACCCAAAATCATCTTTGTGGCCCTTCACTGAGCCCTCTCCACCAGCTCCATGTCTTTCTCATACTGAGGAGCCCAGAACTGGACACAGCATCCTAGATGTGGCCTCACAAATAGAGGGGTAGGATTGTGTGTGCTCAGGGTGCAGCCACGCTCAGGGAGAGGGAAATTCCCGCTCAGGGAGAGGGAAATTCTTCAGCAAAACACCCTGCACACCATGAGTGCAAATATAGAAACAGCACTACAGGCCAGCCCTGGGCAATGCAGTCACTGTTCAAGCATGACCATGGCACAGCATCACCCAAGATAGAACATCACCAAAGAAAAAAAAAATCCTACAAATTCAGCTAAGGCGTATATAATTTTTAAAATTTATTCTGGGGCAAAACTTTCTCTGGGAGAACGTTCAGCTGCCTTATGGCTCTCCAACACTTAAGGAAAATGTAAAATCCTGTATTTGCTATTTACTAGCCCCCTGCTGCCATGGGACTGTCGAGCAGTCCCAGCAGATGGTGCTGTGATCCTTCTCCTGCTCAGATAATTCCTCCTCTCTGAGCATCGAACCTCCTGCAGCCCGGTGGACTAGGGCCAGACACACTCAGCTCCAGGGAAGCTGCAGCTGTGGGCACACCCAAAGCTCCACTGGGTTTGGGTTTTCTCTGTCCTCGGCAGCCCCAGCCATCCCAATCTGCCTGTGGAGGTCTTTGTAGTACCTTCTTCAGGTTCCTAGGAAGAGATGGGTCTGCACCCAAGTTTATTGCTTCACACAAAGGTGCATCCCTGGCTGAAGGATGTAAATCCTGTCAGCAAGCTCTTTCCTCCATCTGCAACCATGCAGATTGTCAGGGTAAGTGTCTGGATTTTAGCAAAGTTAAGGTGCTGAGATTCATAGGAAGGATGGTTCAGTCTGGCAAGGTTGAGGCTTCAGTGCACTGTGGAAATTCACTGATTGTGCAGCCCCTGCCCAGATCAGATCCAATGCAATGCCTACAGATGGATGGGTTTGAAACTTTTCCCTCAATTAGCTTTGTCCAACAGTGAGGTCAGCTACCTAAAAATGACATCAGCCCCCCCCCACAGCAACAGCCTATTCACAGTGTGAGCTTCTCTGCACACAAGTAGAGGACAGATAAATCAAGGCTCAGCAGGGCTCAGAAAGGGAACTATGCACTGGGGTTGTTTATGGTTTCTGTTTCCCTGCTATTTCACCCCTGACAGCAACAGGTTAATGTTTCCTTGTGCCCTCTCAAAGGTATTGTAAACCCCAGCCTGTTCACATTTGTTAAATGCTTGAGATTTGCAGTTAAAAGACCAAAGTAGATTTAAACATACACATATAACTATGCACCACATCACTGAAATAAACTCCAGTGAATAGTCACAGATAACACCAACTGCTCACCAGTTCACTGCCTCCCTGTAGCCCATTTTGCCTTAACTCATGCTGCCTCATTAACAGATTTCATAATCTGAATTTCAACTTGTAGCTGTTTATAGCACTCATCCCTATGGGTTCTGTGTGTCCCTACAGGCAGCACAGTTATAAACTCCCAGGGAGACATTAATCATGGCTATACTGGTGAGGTTATGTCCTCTGGGCAATAAGGCTACTAGGACAAAAATAAAGTTCCTTTTGTGCCTGGAATGTAAAGATGAACATGCTGGCAGGTACCTCAGTATAGAATAATATAAAGCTGAAGAATTTGTGATAAATGTTTCTTCAACACCTTGTCTATGGGGCATTTTCAACTCAGAGTAAGATAAGTCTATGGAACAGCTCTAAAGTCTTTGGTGCAAGAAAAGCCAGTGTATTTTCTGGTTGTTCCTCTTGACAAAGCAAGAGCCAGCAGAGTTTTTGGGCTATGAAGATGAATGGTTTCACATAATATCAATACACTAACTTTGGACCTAGTCCACTGTGATTATTAATAAGGTAATGCATAACATATGTCAAAGCAAAGGCTGTCAAATCTGCCTGACAACTGCTCCCATCTCAATCATATGGACTGGCAATGGGGGCAGGTTTTTTCCATAATGTAAAGCAATTCCTACCAAGTGCAGATTGCACCTCACAGAAGGCTCAGTTTCAAGCAGATGCCAGACTCTCACTGTTCATCTGGAGAGAGACACAGTACGTGAACAGAGTGAAGAACTCGTGATTCAAAATAAACTCTTCCATTTCTCAGCAGCAGAGGCAGTGCAGAACTGCAGAGTGCTCACCTGTGGGTACCAGGGGCTCCAGCAGGGCTGGAGTTTCACAGTCCTGAATCTCATTGAAACTCAAAGTCCTGAGATTCACAGTGGCAGCAGCACAGGCAGGTTTGTGCATGTAACACCCCTTTCCATTCCAGGAGGTGATGGACACAGTGCCAGGAGGCTGAGGGACATTCCAGAGCAAGTCCACAGGGGATGGGACTGCTGCCACTGTGTGTGTCAGAATGGAGCCCATGTGCTGTGCAAGGACCAGGCTGAGCATGAGACAGGACAGCTAAGAATTACTTTTGTACACACATTAATTTATATATTATCAGGAATAAGTGATTGTTTTGTTGTTGAGGAATTCTTTCCCCATTTAATTTTTAGGGAAAAAAAAAATCCCATTCTTTTCCCATCATGAACAGTTACTGCAAACATTTCTCCAAATGTGTCAGTGAAAAGACTGTTCCTGGTAGACCTGTCACAAACAGATTTGTCCCATTAATAAGTTAGAGAGGAAAAAAAACTCACACGGAACAGACATTTGCAAGGCTTTTATCATTTGGCCAGAGAGCAAAACAAGCCATCAAGGAATCAACATCAAATATATCTGCAGGAGCACCACTGCACTTGGAGTACCACTAAAGCTTCAGGGCTTGCTCCAGGATGTTCTCATCCAGCACCTGGTGAGGGAGGGTCACCCTCAGGGAGCCGTTTTCCTTCATGGCCTGGCAGATGGTTTCATAAGCAAAGGCATTGCCCGACCAGCAGCGCCTGGCGACCTGTCAGACAGCAGAACGGAGGGTGCAAAAATCAGACTTTCCTCTTGCCACATGTTTCTGCAAAAACTGGCACCCAACTCATGACAATAAATACTTCAACCCTCTGCCAGGTTTTAATTTCCCTTCTGATTTTGCAAGTAATTTTTGTAATACTTCATTTTTATGAGTAGTATTTGGGTGGATGTGGTACTTTTCCATGCATAACATTGGAGAGATAAACACTGGCAGAGCCAGGTACCTTGTAAACTTACAAAATTCCCTCACCAAAAACAATTGTGCACTCCATCCCAGCCCTGTAAAACTAGAACTAGCTTTGGATAACAGTATCATTTTAAGCAGTCAATGCTTTTGTAGTGGGATAAATATTTTAAAAGGAAAATGTCACTTCAGTGCATTTTCAACGATGACATCAAAGAGCCAAATTCTCTGCCAGCATGTAAGGATGAAATTCTACCAACAGCCAGAGAAATCATAAACTCGTTTTCCATCAGCAAAACTGTGTTTTGATCTGTGTACAAGCACAATTCCCCCCCAAAAACAAAATATTAGTGTGTGTGTATATATATATATATATATATATATATGAGTTTTGCTTACTCCATTGGAAACATCCCAGCTGAGCATCATCTTAGCTCGTTCTTCAGCTTCCTTGGACCCATCCAAAACCAGGCCAAATCCCCCATTGATCACTTCACCCCTAAAAAAAATTGTAAGAGAATCAAATAAAAATAATTCAAACCAATACCATGAAATTTACAGAATTTTTTTCAGGAAAAAATTTACAGCATTTTTTGTACTGCAAGAAGAAGGATGAGAATACAGAAATTATTCTGAATAAGAGACTATCAGTGATGTTTTATACTTATGATAAAAGAAAAGGAGTGTTTAGCAGGCAAAGGCCTAATTTCCTGACCTGCAGCAAACCTAGTCCACCTTTCTTGTAACACCCAGCTGGGAGTCAGGATCTGCTCCGAGCAGGGATATCAAAAATTCAGCTTGCTCTGTATCTCCTGAGTCCTGCACTTGTACTGGCTATAAAATCAGGTGGAGAAAGATTAACAGGTCTGATGGGCCAGAGATTTACCTGTCTCAGGGTGTTTTTAAAGGTTCAGCTCCTCATGTTTGCTGCACTACATCTAGCCAGGATCGTGAGGGTGACAGTGTGCTTACAGCAGCAGGCAGATGGATCTATTTATATTCTCTTGGGACAAATGACAGAGCATAAGCATTTTATTAAAAAAGTGTTAACCACCACTTAATGCACATCTGCCTCAATCATTTCCAAAACCATCATTCATTTTGTATGAGATACAGAGATGTTTAAAGACATTCAGTGCCAACTTTTCAGGAAGCAGACTTATTGGCAGGAGAAGAACAGAAATATGTTTAAATGAACAGATTATTCTTGGGAGAAATAACAGTCTGGTTTTAAAGGACAGGGAAAACACGTAGAGCAAAACATCTTGTCTGACTTCAGAATCTGGCCTGCTCAGCTCCCATTCCATGGCATATGGTGAATAGTGGTGGATGCAGCTGGGAGATTAATCTTGCTGCAAATCTGTGAGAGTTCTGGCATTGGTGCTCAGCATCAGCAATACCTGAGGGACAGGGCACATCATACAGCAGTACACAGTATGAGACATTAATGGAAATCCCTGGAGGCAGGATTTTGTCCTCTGAGTTTTATAGTTAATATAAGTTTACAAAATTTACATAGAACAACATCAGACATCCCCATTAATCAGATAGGAGTTAAGAGTCTTCCAGTCCAGGAAGGAATTGCTTCTTAATGTGTATTTTCTAGCAGTAACTTGAGCTTCTGAGGAAATAGGGAATTGAGGCTAAACTAGAGCCTCACAAACCTGAGATCTAATTCCTGAAACTAGAGCTCACATTTTCTGAGTTTCAATGGAATGTTGTTACTCATGTGATGTTAATTGCATTTCTACCACTACTCACATGCAGTACTTGTGTGTTAAGTAGGACCCAATCACAGAGCTCATCTGGAGCCCTGAGTTCCTTGCTCTCATCATCATCACATCAAATTCATTCTCTGAATTCTCTTCACTTTTCCATTATCAGATATGTCACTATTACAAATGCATTTTCCGTGAAAGGCAGAGTTGTCTTGAAAGTGACAGTTCTCACAGCAGAACATCACTGAATGAATTAGGTTTTTTAACTGGAAAATTTGAAACAAAATCATATTTTCAACTGAGATGTTTGAATATTGTAAGATCTGACTCTTCAAAATAAAATTATTCTTTTTGATTGACACTGTCAACTCTTTTCAGCCTGAAATTTAATTCCCAGGATGTTTGCACTGTGTCAAGTCTTTCACTAGCTCTGCTTGTAGTTTCATCTGGCTATGAGTACAAACAGCCAAACATCTGTATTTCTTGCAAATTCTACTTTTTGAATAGCTCATGTTGTTACTGTCCTCTCCAAAAGAGGGGACCAGACTGGATGACAACAAATGTAATTGTGCCAGGGCCAGTTGATCCACCATACTCTGCTGCTCCTGTGTACAGAGGCCAAAGAACAGAGCACTGCTCTTTACTGTCAGAGTCCAAAGCCACAGAAACCTCTGGACCAGTGTTTTATCAAGGTATTCCATAGAGAAAGATGATGTTCCTTCAGTGGCAAAAATTCTCTCTGTCCACAGAATCCCAAAGATCATCCTGTGAAGCTTAAGCATGAACAAGGAGCATCTGATCTACTTGCACTTTAAAAATGTAAATTTAAATTTTTAAATTTATCTTTAAAAAGGTACATTTAAATCCTTTCCATCAATTTCCATGGAATTACTCCAGTGCAAAACAGAATTACTCACCAGGATCTGTTCTACTGCCTGAAACCACTGCTACATTAAATGCCAATGTTTGTTATGACGGATTTTCTAGAAAAACTTCTCTCTGCCTTCATTAGCATTGGGTCACATTTTCAGGTAATTAAAGAAACATGTGGCATTTTGACCTAAGCTACCTCCTATAATTTCGAGATGTCTCCTCCTAAGATGATCAAAGAAAACAAGGCCTCTCTCACAATCAAGATGTCACACTGTCAACAGTGCAGATGGATTCTGAAATTGCTTCTGCCTTTTTGTTACTACAGGTTATCCAGGCTCTGTGCTAATAAACATTCTGCTGCAAACAAACAGGCAGCAAAAATGAATAACAACCATTTGCTGTAATTATAGCCAAGACCATGTTAATCTTAAGTCTCTCTCAGAGTACATGTGATGCAGATTCCAGCTAAATAAATATTAATCCTGCCTTTTCTGCTCGTCCCACAAGGCTGTAAGAGAAAATAAAGCATGTAAAGGGCACTTGTGCAGTCTCAAAGGGAAGACACGGCAGATCTGCCAGCAGTTCCAGGCAAGCCCAGCCTCGCTAGGAAGGACTGGCAGCTAAACACAGTGCAATCACTCATTTCGGAATTCCCAGGGCAGAACCTTGCCAATAACAACTGGATTTCACTCTAGTCACATGTGTTTTTCTTTATAAATATATATATGTACTTCCAAACCAGTTGATGACCAAAAGAGTTTATCAAAGACACAGAGATTCCTTTACAGCAAAGTCAGGTGGATTTTTAGTGCTCCAGAGAAAAAGCAAAGCAAGGTCAAAAACTTAAAAGCATCTATCTTTTCCAGGCAAAGAAAGCAATTTTTTATGGCTGGGGATTGTTTTCCTTCTTTTGCCACCTTTAAATTACTCCTGTGTCTCCTCAGAAGGCAAATGCAGCCCTTTCACCTGGCAGGTGGTGCCACCTGAGTTGAGCCAAGCAGAGCCCCTGCCTGGCCTGGCTCTGGGGCTCTGCAGGCCAGGACATTCAGTGACAGCACACGGTCCCCACAGCTGAGCCTCAGCACGGTAGCTTGTGGAGGCTCTGCAGACACACACCTGATCTCCAGGCCCTGCATTCTGCACTGAGGCACAGCAATTTAATCACAGAGGGCTGTGCTGCTCCAAGAACAAGGCAAGCAGGTACTGTTCGGCCCCCAAGCAGCCAAAGGAAATGACAAAAAGGAGAACCAAACCCTGTTTTTCCAGAGATATTTTGATTTCATTGAACAGCCACACACTAATTTTCTGATGCTTTACATAAATTACAGCATAAATCTGCTCTGCCTTGTGGCAAAGTTTCTTTTAATTATGTAACTCCAGTTACAAGACAACTAAAACAGTAACTGAAACAGTAAACTGAAACTGCAGTGTGGTCAGGGCCAGTTTCCTAGAGCTAAGGGCAGTCTCACCATTCAGCCAAGCTGTCATTGAATGGCAGAGAGGGCTAAAAGTGTCCTGGAAGGATTTGCCTTAGAGAGACCAGAAAGAAAGAGGATCATTTGTATCCTTTGAATTAAGCATCCTCAACGCACAGAACATTTGTGGCATAAGCAATTATTTTAGCAATTATAATAATTATAATTAGCATAAAAATATCCCAAGTACTTGACACAACATGTTTTGAAAAGTGATTTTCCTTGCTTGTATTTCATAAGCAGATATTTTAAAAGGTTAAACTCAGCTGAGGAAATTAAGACAGAACTTGTCTGCTGCTACCTCTGGAGCCTCAAACTGAGATGACCAGAATAGAAAGACATTCAGGTATGTGTTTTCCATTCAGAATTATGGAAATTGTGAATGAAATCATGGCTGTGGGTCCTCATCACTGAAATCAGCAAAGTCAAATCTTCACTCCATGTGCTTAAGTCCTCAAAGCTTTCTTTTCCCATTGTTCAGTTTTGCTCTCTTGCACCCTTCTATGCAGTATTTATGTCACAGAAATCAAAGGAATTAAGAGTGCAGCAAGGGAGTTCTTCAGCTGACCTGAAGGGATATTTTCTAGATTCAGCTCATCCAGATGAATAACAATTATCATAAAATGTCTCTGAGGATAACATCTGCTACAAGTTCCTTGACTTGCTGTTTTTGGCATATTCCAGCACTGTTTGAAAGAGGGAAGTATGAGGGTTCACCACAGTATTTAACAGAAGGTTGTGCCTCTTTTGACTGCTGACACCACCAAATGAAGACATGGCTATAAAATGGGAGAGGCTTGGCTGGAATATGCTGGAAAGTACAAATCAGAACTAAAGACTGCATTGTGGCCAGGCTTTCCCACTTCCTGCAGCTCTGCCAACCCAGGCAGCCTTTCAGTGGCAGATGGAGATTAGTTTCCATCTCCATATAGAATATTTCTTTCACTCTGCTTTTCAGTCTAAGCAATTGTCTTAGCTCTGCATGTCAAGTGAAGGAGGTGTTTAGTTCAGTCCTTACTTGGCTGTGGTTTTTAAAGCTACTGGGCACAAGCAGGGAGAGAAAATCTGGGGGTTTGCTGGCACCTGAGCTGGTTTGTCTTAGGAACCCCTCATGCACTGCAGCACAGGAGCACTTCTATTGGGGTCCCTAAGGTCACAGGTTTAAATACAGCTTGAGAGGAGACCTGAACGCAATCCAACCACTCGCACTCTGACTGTGCCTGTGTGAAGACAATGCTGGAAAAAAAGACCACAGCAGACTATCCTTGTCCATCAAATTAAGTTCTTCAAATTGTGCTGTGGCCAGTGTTCATAAACCTTTTCCTGGACATATGAGCATTAATTAGAAAAAGAGCCATACAACAGCATACTTGGCTTTATAATTTGTCCTTTCAGTCCTCGATTCCAAGCCCATCCTTCCCATCATCACAGAGTTCTCCTCTGGTACCACACATCTTCTCAGCAGTCCTGTCTCTCCTCCCCACACACACACAGAGCAGTAGGGGCAGGATTCAGAGCCCAGCCTTAGGAACACAAACCAGCTCTCACCAGCCAACGCCGCCCCCGTTGTGCAGCGCGACCCAGGTGGCTCCTCTGAACGCGTCTCCCACGAAGTTCTGCACTGCCATGTCTGCGGGGAGAGCAAAGGGGTTACTGCCCATGGGCCACACTCATTTTTGTGCTGTGCTCTCCTCCTCCCACCAACACCTCCACTGGGACCTTGGGAAAGCAGGGTTGGAGTCAAGTTTTACTCACAGATTGTCTCAGATATTTTGTATTTGTGGGGACCCTTGTGGCAGGAAGGAATGATGAATCTGACTCCATCTTCTCTGAAGGCTAATTTATTATTTTATGATACTATGTTAAAGAATACTAAACTATGCTAAAGAATACAGAAAGGATACTCACAGAATGCTAAAAAGATAATGAAAACTCGTGACTCTCTCCAGAGTCCCGACACAGCTTGGCACTGGTTGGCCATTGAGTCAAAACAACTCACAGCAGAATCCAATGAAACAATCACCTGTGGGTAAACAATCTCCAACCACATTCCAAAGGAGCAAAACACAGGAGAAGCAAATGAGATAATTATTGTTCTCCTTTTTCTCTGAGGCTTCTCAGCTTCCCAGGAGAAAAATCCTGGGCAAAGGGATTTTTCAGAAAATGTGAATGCAACACACACTGAACATCTCAGTCCTGGGAGGAACAGGCAAGAGAGATCTGTCTCCCACCCTGCCCTGACTTTAGAGGCAACAAATGCCAGTTTTACACTGTGGGTTATGAGGGTGCTGGTGATTACTGCATTTGTGCTCCCACACAGGCAGCTGAAGGACCTGACACTCTTCAGCTCTGAGATACTTCAGGGTGGAGAGAAGTAGAATGCACTCATTTGGGGTACCTTGTCATGGAAGAAAAGGCTGGACACATCCATGTGTGTGGATTCAAAATGGGTAGGACACCTGGAACACTACACACCTTGCAGTTCTCACACGTCTGAAATATTTTCAGATTGGAGGGCAGAGTTACTTCAGCCCTGTGCAGAAAGGCAGCCTAAGGCTAAGGAGTTGCATTTTGGGGACAAAGTTGGGATGAAAATTATATCCACCCCAATTCTCTGAATATGTCAGACTTTTACCCTGAGCAGGAACAGCTGAAACCACTAAGAAGGTTTGTCTAGAATAAACCCCAAAGAAATAAAATATGTATTTGTTTAGCAAACAAATACAATTTGATTAATGCATAGTTTCCACTGAATTGTTCACCAGAATTTTGAATACTCACTGCAATTTGTGCTAAAACATATACCCAGAAAGGTGGAAAGAGGTGCACACAGAGAATAAGAGTAAAATTTACTGAAAACATCCAGATTCAATTCAGGAAAGATTCTATACATATTTTGCCATATTTTTAACAGGAAAAATAAGCAAAACAGTGATATCTCCACCATCCACATCTGCAGACCCACAGTTATGTGCCTGATGGAAAAATGAGTTTACTTGAGTGCTAATCTATGTTAAACCCTTTAAAAAGCCCCATTATGGCATCTTTTATCTGACATTATGTCACTTTAAGAACACAATTATCATAATTACAGTGCTGTCGAGATTGAATGGGAGAGATCTGAATCTCCATCTTCTATAATGTACAGATTTTCTCCTCAGCCACTGGCCTGATAAGAGTGGAGCTTGGACAAGGAGTGAACTAACAATGCAATAAGTTGCTGCTCCTTGGCTTTGATAAAGGTCACTGGCTGCAAATGTCTGTGCTGAAATACACTTTGCAGAGCAGCAATGACCCATCAGGCTGAGGTATTTAAAACAAAATGAGACAAACATACATCCTGGAAATGTCCTGTGTGTTAAAGAGGAGCAAAATTTAACCTGAACCAGCTCAAAAGTTGTGTTAGAACAGGATAGACAGGAGAGAGGATGACTATGATGTTCTTTTATTGCCTCCAGAGGCTCATCTGGTAAAACAGATTTAGGCTGGGTTCTAAAGACCAGTGATATCAGTGGCCAACAGGCTTTAGATAAATCACATAAATCACAAAATGCAAAGAAAACCACAAAGCATGATAAGCAATGGGGTTTAGCAAGCCTTGTTTCTATTGCCCTCTTCAGAGGGCATTGCCTGATGATTACTTATGTTGCTAAGATGGAGACATTACTTTGAATTTCTGTTCTTTGTGCAGCTGCACCATTTTCTCTCAGCTTGTCAGAAACAAGCACTATTCAAGGCATCTATTTGCTCTATTAGAATTAGCCAACATGCTCAGAAAGTGTTGAAGTGGCACTGATGGACACAGTTAAAAGCCTCATTTCACCAGGAAATCCAGTTAACAGGGAACTTTCCTCCTTGAAATTGAGCCATAATTTAGTTCTATTATGAATTCCCATAATGGAAGTAATTCAATATGCTCAGCTTCCTCTATCATAATTTCTCCTTCTACAGCAGCAGATCCTCCAATCTCACACCTCCTTGTGATTGTCAGCTCCTGACATAGAGAAACACCACGGGGCTAGAGCTATTACCCTAATTTCCACTTTATAGATGGAAAATTGAGGAAGATTTAGGATTAAAAAGTGCTTAGTGCTTTATCCATTTTTAGGTCTCCAACCTGATATTTCTTGGGTTTATTTATCTAAAAGATGGATTCACAAACTGAAAAGCAGAGTCTGGTTGGCTCAGATCATTTGTGCAGATTTAAAAAGCTCCTTTTGTAGAGAAAATCTACATTATTTGCCCATAGTCACACTTTAAGTGAGCAGCAAGGCCTGGATTTTATTCTTATGCCTTTACTATCAATATTTCCTCATGACCAGAAAAGTTCCTTTCAGAAACTCCAGACTGTTTTCTTGAGTCCTCAAGCACTGGAATGAAAACAGCTGTGAACCTCTTTGCTTTCAGCAAAATATTATTATAGACCTGATTTTGAGTTTGTGGATTCCAAGGAAATCAGTCTGTAATCAGATCACCTGTTTGAAATAGTGAGATTCCAAATTAAAATCAAACAGAAGATACAGTCCTCTGAGATTCCTCTCCATTTGCACTCAGATACATCTGGTGCACTCTCATGAAATTTCCAGCAGTGTTCAGGACCTTTCCCATGTAACCAGCTCCACATGTCTGTATTGTTAAATCCCACAAAGCTTCTCAGGAAATCTGATTAATTTGGATTAAAGGGTGTTTTTTAAACAAAAACATTTAAAAAATGTTGCATACGAAAAAAAGCTCTTTCTGTTTTAAAGCCATTTCCTTACTGGCCCAGGCAGACAGGCCTCAGCTGTTGCACTGACCTGCACAAAAGGCTGATCCATCATAAATGTTGGATGTTTCCCTGAAAGGGCTGTCAGTCCCACTCACATCGTGGTGGTCTCTGCTGAGGACCACTGGAGCCTGGAAAAAGCCAAGGAGAAGATCGTGGAATCCCTCAGACTGATGCTGCTACTGAGGACCATTATCTGTTCAATTTACTTCTATCTTAAGTCTTCATATTTGGGGCCCTGCTAAGGAGTTACAGTCCCTGCTTTGTGCTCTCTGCAAATCACAGAATGATATGTTGTTGTGCTTGTAGGTGCCCAAACAGAAAATTAGACAGTCTCATCACGAAACACAGTTTCAGAGTTTCTAAACCCATCTCTCGCCTGCGGCAGAGCACAATAGTGTTGTCAGGCAGAGAGGACTGAGCTCTAACACTAACTGGCCCCATGTGAATGGCAAACACTTCTGCTGCCCTCAGTGCTTGAAGCTTTCTCCTTTCCCACCTGCCTCCCCAGCCTCAGATATTAAACACAATTAGCAGAGCAAATCAAGACAAAAGAGACAAACCTTAATCTTCCCTTCAGAAATGGCTCTGTTAATAGCCACAGCTATGGACACACGACCCTTCTGATCAGAATACAAGATTCTGGCTTGAGAGCCAACGACCTGGAAGAGAAAAGTGACAGAGGGATAAGATTCTCTGCCACTGGCTTATCTTCAGCTCCCAGATGAATGGAGTCACAGGAGTGAACCCTTTCCTTCCATAGAAGAAAGTGCAGATTATTTCTTCACCAACACCCAGCTTCCAGAAAAAAAAAATTAAAAACCCTCTTTGAACTTAGTTTTATCTTCACTCACACAATCCATGAGATGTATTTCTGTATTCAGCTGCCACTGCCCAGTAAATTCCACTTTTTAATTTAACCTGATTGCTAGGCTATAATCCCCCTATCAACAAATCCCTTAACCAGCAGCTGAGAAGTAGAGGTTTGGAACTGGAGATGGTGGGCTGGAAGAGAAATGAAATGTGGCAAGGAACATCTGTCCTGTGCAGCTCTGCTGTGCTTCCAGACTGGGAGAGCACAAATGAGCTCTACAGCATCACTTGTTGGCTTCACAGGGAGAGCCTGCCCAAAAAGGAAACCAAAGGATGATCCACTGGTGTCCTGCTTCCCACAGGGCAGAGGGATGGCAGCTCTTCAATCCTGTCTCCTGTTCGGGAAAGGGCTTGGGAACTGCACCTGTGAGGGGCTTGGTCCACAGCCATGCCAAGAGGAATATTTTGAACAGCACTGTGAAAGAAAGGTGGTTACAACTGGGGTGGAGGGTGAATCACAGATATGTTTCACTCCAGATAGAAGAGTAGATATTGCTGGATTATTTTAACATTTCCAGATGAGAAAGTGAAGGGGAAGAGCTGCTTCAGCTCATCCTAAAATCCTGCTGTGAAGAGAAGGGTTTCAATTGTCAGCCCCAAGAGCTACAGACTGTGTTTTCACTCCTGTCCATGCCTGCTTTTCCCCCCAGCCCTCAGTTCCAGGAGCAGCCCATCTGCTGCAGGATGCTGTGCACTCACCAAGCTGTGCCTGCCGGCTTCCCGAATCCAGCGGATGTTGTCATGGTACTGCTGCTTCACAGATGTGCTCACTTGGGAGAGAAAACAAGGGAAAATACAGCTTGAAATTAATGCAACGTGTTCTAAATTTACTTTAATTCATCTGGCAGCACTAGGGACTCACACTGTGCTCTCAGATACAAGAGTGCATATAGGAAATGCTGTATAAAGTTCTCTGTGCAGCTGATGCAGCAACTGCTTTGTTGTTTAGAGAAAGGTACAGGATGCCACTCAGGGCACAGCTGGAATGGTAACTCCCATTTGGATGTTCAGCAAACTAAATTAAAATGAAATATGGTTTACATGTACTATCCATTTTTGGTCACCTGTTTTACTGCCTACTTAATCCCAATCTACTACTAATCTTTGCTAAATTAGTTGTTTCATCAAACTCCATGACATTGGGTACTGCAATCCAGTCTTGTACCACATAGTGAATAACTCCTTTGAGGCAGCCAGCAGAAATTCTCAGAAGCAGCTTGCAACACACACTTGAGGATAAGTTACACCAATGAACATCATATCTGGGACACAGATTTACAGCACAGCAGTTATTCTGTACGTGTACCAAGATAAAATTGAAGCCTTTTATCCAATGAAGAGGTTTGTTGCCCTACATTTCTATGGAACAAAAACTGCACCAGAAAATTTATTATTCAGGGTTTACTTTATACATAAATCCACCCTACACCTTGCTTAGATGTATATGCTACCTAAGAAGACAATTATATAAAATGTCAATTACATATATAATATTAAATTCTATATGTTAGCATTCTACAGCTTCTCTTTTCATTTCTATCTGTCTCATTCCATCTCAATCAGCCAAACTAAAAAGGAACAAGAAAATATTTCAAGTGAAAGACAGTGAAATATGGCACATATCAGTCACATGGTGACTTCAGCACAATCAGCTGCCTCCAGAGGCCCAGCACCATCTGTAGTGAGTCACAAAAGGGATAAGGGGTAAGTAATGGGACAGAGGTGTTTTTCTGTCCTCATTTAGGAGGTTTTACAGCTCAAATGGGCTTACAGTGCCTGAAGAAGTTACTGTCTGTAAGCTCTCTCTCTGTGGGCTAAGCTGTGTCACATTAGCTTGCCCTGAGAGTCACACTCCGCTCCCAGGGCTCAGCTGAGGGACAGCACAGGGACCTGTTCATGCCCTGGAGCTTCAAGGCAATCATCTCTGCAGATGCCAAGACAGAATGTTCTCTGTTACGTTCCAGCTCTCACCCCTTTTCATGGCAAATTATACCATACAGATAACTTGTGTTTCAAAGTCAAGCTGGAGAAACTGCACACTGCTAACTTGAAATTGTCCCTGAGAACAGTGTTTGGGCTACTGCTGCTGCACTAGGCAGTATGACAGCAGTCAGGCAGGTTAAAACTAGAAAAAGGAAAGAGGAAAGTGTTAGAAGCTTACAGTGAACCTGTGTTAAACTCATTGTTCAAGGGAAATGAAAAATATGCTCATTCCTGCAGAGGCAGGCCTTCCATACCAAGAGCTTTAATGATCCTAAAGAGACCTGTCAGTGCTTGAGGGGCTGGCTCCAAGTGATAGCTCCTAAACTCTGCAGTGAGGATTAACATGTCAGCACTTCACTTTGCAGGGAGTGAAAGATGAAACAGCTGCTAGTGCTGTCCTAATAGGATTGTGCTGCCACTCAGAAGCTTTAGGGAAGAAGCCTGTAGAAGGTGATGGGCACTGTTCACTTAGGTTGCCATAGATGTGTAATGGGAGTTCATTGAAATATCTCTAAAAAACCCAATAAAACAAAACCAAAACAGAGAATGGGTTCCTTTTCATCACTTTTATAAGCTCTATCAGAGAATACTTAGCATGTTTTATACTTCACAGTGCACAGACTTACAGAAAAGATCTTACAGAGGAAAAGATCTACAGAAGAGAAGTCAGATGAGAATACTGGCTACAAGGACCTATCCCAACACAGCACATCTGTCCCTTACAGCCAGCCCCAATAAACAGTTGGATTTCATCAGTTATCCCTGGGGAAGTGGTGAATACTCCCTTTGATTTAGTCTTATTTCCTGCAATTGAAAAAATCTCACAATTTTTTTTTTTTAGAAAGACTTTAACTTTATAGTAACTCCATCTATCTCATTTGCTTAACTGCTGCCTCCACCTTCCCATCCCAACAGGAATGTGTTTTGAAGTCAGGCAAGCACTTATATTGCTTCTGCTATTTCATGGGCCCTTGTACACACCTAGGGTTTAAAATATACTGAAAAGCATTGTGTATTCAGAGGAACTGTCCCAAGTAACACAGAGACTGGCTCCCCCAGAGAGATTTACATTGTTCTGCATCAGCTCAGCCTTCAAACTACCACAGAGTTTAAAACAAGTTACACCCCAATCATCAGTGCTGCATCTCTCATGCAAAGGCCCTTTTAAAAGCTCAGGTAGCTTAGAAGTAGAAGCAGATAATAAAATTACATAAATCTCACAAAACCTGAAAGAAATTAATCTCCACAAAAGAAGAATGGTTAACAGTGGACTGAAGGCCAAGTTAAAAGTTTAGACTTGGAATGCAACAGAGTTCAGTTCTATGGAGTTTTTACTAAGTTTGTAGAACAGATTCTTTCATAAATTTCAAAGGTAGGCTCAGATTTCAGATATGTATGTGTATGAGGCTATCCAGACCCTAAAATTTGGTCCAAACCCAGGCCTCATAAAAAGTGGATTGCAAGTGGATTATTCAAGAATATATATGCATGAATGTCTATTTTCTGATCAAATTGTTTTTCTTTCTCTATTAATCAAATTCCCATTGTCCTGTAAAACTTAACAACAAATCAAATGGTAGCCTTGCCCTTAAGCCTGTTTTCACCTGTTGGGATTTTTTATATGCAATTTTTTTCATTTAAATTAAGAATATACAAGCAATTGTTCAATGCTTTTTGTTTGTGCAAGAGATTTCTTTCCCCAGCTTTACATTACATCTATATAAACACCCACATACTCCTGTACACAGAGTAACTGAATTATTTTCCAGCCTTGCAATGCAAACCATCCAAAGGTCATACAATGGTTCAGTCCTGAGAGAAGATTTCTGGAATCTGCAGTGCATGGCAGAAAAATTACTGCAGATTTCTGAAGACAGATCCAGCAGTACAGTAATGGATTTCACCCTCCCTTCAATAAAGCCAAGGGACCAGGCTTAAAAACATGGAAGCTTCAATACCCACAGAACAGACTAGGCACTTCTGGGTTATTGCAATGTGCTTAAATGCAACTCATTCTCCAGTGGTATTTCTTGAAAATTATTCCTAAGGAAAGATCAGGAGAATAGACAGAACCAAGGACCTTGCAAGGTCAGACCCACTGTACCAATAATTCACCTCTTGGGAGGAAAAGGAGGCTGGACATCAGCCTTGCATCATGAGAAGAGAAGAGTAGATTTATTCCAAATGAGAGACATCTGAACATGGTACATCCTTTACAAAAATACCACCCAGTGTTCTCCCAGTGCTTATTGTTCCTGAACAAACAGGAGAGCATTCAAAATTTCCACACTTCCTCTTTGTATTTCTATGTCTGTCATGAAAAAAGCAACAAGTATTTCAATATTACCAGGGAAAAAATCATTAAGCTCTTGTTCTCAAAATATGGTTTGGGTTTCTGATCCCTTTCCTTTTGATCTGGAAGAATTCCTCAGAATTCAAGGATTATGTTGTTGATTCTGGAAAGCACAAAATCTGGTGCTCAAAACAGAAGAGCTGAGGATTTCAGCGCTTGGGGACAGTGACAAGGCTTTGACCCTACTGTTTGGTAAGTGCAAGGGTAGGCAAAGGGGTAGGGCCTTCCTCTCCATCCTGGGACACCAGGATTAATGTTTGCTGACACAAAATTAGCTTTGTCTCAGTTCCATTCATAAGCAGGGGATATCAGCAATAGCCCAGTTTCAGGGATGTGGAAGAGTGCAATTCCTAGATCCTAGAGTAGCACACAGAGCCATGCAGGTGTTCCAAACTGGTTCCACCAGTCAGTAGAAATAGCTGCCAATCTATTAACAAATGACAAAAAAGATCTCAAAATTGTAATCACAAAAAAATGACACTGGATGGAGCACCACACCCAGGAAACCTGGGTTTCCTGTCACTGATCTCTTTGCTAAACTTTTGAAAGCTTCCCTAGGTTTTTATACCTCATTTACCTGTGAGACAGGTAAATGAGTCAAAGCAATTTGAGTCCTTAAATTACTCTTGGAGACCTGATGCTGAAAAATACTGATTGCCTTAAGGTATCAAGGCAACAAAGTTTAAAAACATCTGTAACAAATAGAAAAGCTCTTAGCCAGAATTGCTTTGGGATCAACATCCCTGGTGGTTTTCTGTTCAGGCTGCACTTCTACTAGGAGTTTAAACAGCAGCAAGACTTCCTGCTGACATGGAACCTGAAGGCCCTGCTTTCCATGTTTTCAGCCAAAAGCCAGCACACATTCCAGCTCTGGGTTTCCTGTTCTCTCCAAAGCCCCCAGGTGGGGAGTGGGATGATTTCTCACCTCCCTGGCGGATGGAGTCCTCCAGTACTGCCATGGCAATGGAGTCAGTGGTAGCAAGGTCCCGTGGGTCACCTGAGGTACAAACCCAGCGGAATGGCCCAAATCCCAGGGAAAAAATGTCCCTGGGAAGAGAATATGTTTCATTAAGAGATAGTTGAAATTCTTTCCTTATTTATCCTGGCTGCTAGCAGTGCTCTTTCTTTCATTAGCTGGACACGGAAGAATTTGAAACATTTTCAGTGCGCTAATCTAAACAGAAGCATCAAGGACCATTAGCTGAGAAATTAAACAGTGGGGCTTCATGCAGCCATCCATTGGTATATCAAAGTATAGTCAGGCCAGAATTCTGATAGTCATGTTGGACAGTTCAATCAAGTGCATCATCAGATGAACTGCAGCTTTCCTTCTGTTTCATCAAATATATTCTCCCTGCTGCCTGGTCTGGGTGTCCTTAACCCAGGCCAACCCTGAGTGCATCTGCACTGTCAGACAAGGGCAGGTTCTAACTGGGTGCCTGAGCCCAGACTCATTTGCTGTCCACATTGTTTATGTACAATAGTGGGGCACGTTTCGCTTGAGGGCCGGAAGAAAAGATCTAATCTGGTTGGGGCCTTACCCTGTGCTCAGGCTCTTATTCACATGGCATAGGCAAGCTAAGCATGAGTCAGAGGAAAATGAGTTACAAATCCAGTCCCTGAGCAGATCTCCTGAGCTCAGCTCTTTCCACAAGCAGCAATGCACAGTGTGGGTAAGAGGCACAGCTGGTGACACGGGCAGAAGAGTGTCCTGTTTCCATCATACTTTTAACTTCAGGGCACATATAAGGCTTGGATGATTTGGATTGATGTCTACTGCTCTGAAGAGACAAACCCTTAGCTTTTAGCACTTAGAAGTGAAGTTGCCTCTAGTCACAGTTTGAGGCCGTGACCTGGCTCTTCTTGAGCAGAACCGCTTAAGGAAAAGTCATGCAAAGACAAAATGCAGATACTCACATAAAGGAGTGACAGTGGCTAGCCTACACTAACTCTGGCATAACACTTGTGAGAGCCATTTTTCTACTGCTGTTGCCTCCTTTTGATCATTTATCATTGCAGATCACTGTCAGTCTGCACTAATCTCTGCAGTACTCTCCCTCTGAACAAAGGGAGGCACAAGGTACTCAGCATACTCCCAACTCTGCCCAACATACCCCATGATGTGCTGAACATAGGAAGGATATCGAAATTCTGTCTTATTTGCTCCTTTTTTTGTAACATCAGCACCTATAAAAGAATTGTAATAGTCAGTCACTTGACAGAGGAAAACTATAAAATGTAAAACTAGACTACACACAGATCCTATGAAAGTTGTATCTCAGCCAGGGAGGGTCAGGGGTCTCAAAGAGCAAGAGAGAAAGAAGGACTAAAGATTAGAATTACAGTGGCCAACCCTGTCCTATTTAACATACACAGCTGAGAAGATGCATGTAGGATTCTCCTCCTTTCCACCTACAACTCCAGGATCTACTCACCAGCTCTCTGAGCTTCCAAGAGAAAAGCATTGCCATAATCCCAGAAAAACATGCCCTTATCAGCTAGTTTGTTAATGGCAGCCACATGCCTCTTCAGACTGAAATAAAGAAGGAAAACAATTATTCTTGATAAAATATGAAAAAGGATAATATCATTAACTAACCAAAGGCATGAGAGTAGGAGGAGACAGAGGGAATGGAAAGACCCCAGATAAATTCAGCCATAACCCACAGGGCATCAATTGAGATGCTTTCAGTCTCTGTAGCACCTGCTATCCCCAAATCCTGAAGGGATTTACAGTCACTGGGAAAACTTAAATAGCAAAGAGGTGTCACTCCCATCTTTCAGCCAAGCAACACAACTCTGGGGATGGAAGCTGATAACAAAAACCAGCTGGCACAAAACTGCAGAACAGTTTAAGTAGCTCAGAAAGCAAGCAGAGAAAAAACTGAAAAACAGAACATCAGTGTTCTGGCCTCTACCTTGGCCCAAACTACCCTTTCTTTCCAGTAGTGGCCTGTACCCCCTGACTGCATGGCTTGAAGAGCAGCTAAACCCAAAAGTTAGGAAGATGAAAGATCAAAACCTTCACCTCTCTTGTACCAGTGTCCGGAATTTCCCTGGGTTGGAGGAGAGCAGCTGCTTCCCTTCCTCAAAGCTGAGCTGCACTGGGTAGTACCCCCCATTGAATGGGTTGTGGCAGGAGGTCTGGTCAGAGCCCAGGTCCACCAGCAGCTCTCCTGTTGTGTCCAGCTCATGCACCAACCTCTCCCTAGGGAGGACAGAAAATGAACACAAGGGTGAAGATCTCCTTTCTGACAGCACATTTCCATGAGCATGTAGAGTAACGTACTTGGCACTATATTTAATGTCTCTTCCAAGACTGGGAATTAATTCCACCTTGACCAAAAAGCCAGAGCATTAATGCACTCATTATCCACTCATACTACTCACCACAGATCTACCACATTCCCATGGTAACCCAGACTGAGGGCAATTTTATTCTTTCTTGCTTCTCTAGAAAATAATAAAAAGATTGCTTAAAGAAAATGCAACTCATTCTATCTTGAAATGTACAAATCACATGCAGAATCAGACCCAGAAAAAAAAAAAAGGCTGTGTATTGTTTTCAACACTTATCTCAGAAGCAAATCTTTCAACATTTACATAATTGTTAATCACGGATTCCACAAAGCTTGAGTGATGCTGCAAGTGTAACATTAGTTGTAATTGCTCCATGCATATTCATGAAACTAAACGAAGACACGTTTAACATGTACAAATGATGTGCAGCATTAGTAGTCACTAATACAGGCTGCTGCAGCTTGGGAAGGTGGATGCACATTCCAAAGCAGACCTGGAATGAGAAGAGGTGCCCCTCAGCCCCTCCTGTCTGCCTACAATGGCACAGGGCAGAAAGATGTGAGTGCAGGGTTAGGAAGCAGAGCTAAACTCACAGAGTTGGGTTACAAGTCATACCTAAGGCGAGCAATGCAGTGGTCCAGGTTGTTAGAGATCTCCATCAGCCACCCCTGCTTGTGGCGTTTCAGAAGCGCTGCTTCATCAACCTAAGAGAAACAGCAGAGATCTTAAAACTCCTGTTTCCCCCATGCAGTCATTTTTACCTTTAGCTCTTCAATGATCCTGCAGAAAAAAGTAACAAAAAATAAAGATAATAGCCCTACTATTACCTAGAGTTATACATATATATAGTAAAGATATAGATTATATATATAACTATTGTTCAGATGCTTATTTTTTACCTCTGACTTTTTTAAGCTTTCTGTTCTCTTTCACTCCAGGCTCAAAGCAAGAAATAGAATTTTTTGATACATCACTTCCCAAAATATTTTATGAATCTAAATTTATCATTGAAATTGTATAAGATTGTATAATTGTATTATTGTATAATTGTATTAATACTTAATATAAGCATTAAGTATTCCCATTGTTTCTTTTCATGATTATGTTAAAAGACAAAAATGTTTCAAATCTATTTTTCAAATCTGGCTATTTTTTGTGAAAATAATATTAAGAAACTATTTTCATTGATCAGCCTAGAGAGATTTCTGCCAGGCTGCCCAAGGTGAAGCTATGGTTTGCTGAATAAAATTAACCCTCACTTTTGTTCTTGGACTGCTGGTTGAAAACCTCAACCAAATATGGAAAGAAAAGAGGAAAGCATTTTCCTGTCCCAGCTGCCTAATGCCACTGAAAAATCGCACAGAGCAAAACCAAACTGTGTCTTTAATTCCCTCTTGCTTGAACTTTGAAGTTCCAAACAAGCTCAATCCCAAATCTCTGCTCTCTCCTGGGCTCAGCTCCTGTGTGTGCCAGTATGTACATGCCTAAGGGACAGCTGGATAAAAATATAAATGGATGGACAAACGATGGAGGCTTTGGCACAAATTCCATATCAATGGTCCAATATACAAGCTTGCACATCATTAATACATTTATAATGAGCTATCAGTGGCATAAGGCAAGAGGCAAAATTAATTTAAACCCATATTCTGTGGTAGCAACAGATTTAAACCCCCCACAGTGATGTGTGTGCATGAGAACACATGACCTGAGCATCTTCTAGTATTTCATTAAAACATTTTTTTCTTCTCTATAATCTTCCCCCATCATTTTAATTCCTTCTCGTTAAGAAGGTATTTATATGTAAATTAAATAAATTCTGTATTCAGGAGTTGCTTGAACACCAGGAAACCTTTTCTTTCCCAATTATTCTTAGCATAGGACACCATCCATCATTTTTTCACATCAGTAATGAAGACTATCCTTCCCAAACCCCGGATTATGACAATAACAGTGTCACTGCCAATGGAATTATTCAATAAAGTCAGATGCCATGGGGGACAGCTTCTTCTGAGATATTTAAATCAGCACAGGAGGAAAAATATTAAGTGGTCTGTATGAATTACAGGAATTGGGTTCACTTAAATCCCCACATAATACAGATCAGATCCATTTAAATGCTACCACATCCTAAATATTTTACTTTAGTTCCTTCTGACATTCCTAGTCTTTCTAGACTTGCTGGATCAAGAAAACTCAGTTCCTTTGAACCACACTTTCAAAAATATGCTCATTTTTGGATCAGCATCTCAGTAATTTAAAAAATTGCATGAAGAGGATGAGCTAATGCTGGCTCCGGTGTAATCCCAGAGAGCCCAGTGCAGCTCAGAGGAGATATCTGGCCCTCCACACCATTATTTAATAAAATTACAATCAGCTTCCTGTCAAACAAGAGAGATAAAATACTTGCAGCACTAATCCCTTCTGTCAGGGCTTCGGAAGCCCTGCCTGACAAAATGATCTCTTGCACAATTCAATGTCATTTGCATAAATAGTTCCTTAAATAAATAATATGTACATATATATAGCTATCCACATGTGCTCCTGAGACTCATTTCCGACAAGGATCATCTCACAGGAGATAAAAACCAGGCAAAATTCAGTCTCCTGAACAAAATCATCTGCAGCCATAGAGATGAAAAGGACAAAGGATGACTGTGAATGGCATTCACTGAAATCTTTCCTTTGTATTCCAGCATTTGAAAGACCACGATGACAGAAGTCTGAATAAAGATAATTTATTTGTTAATAATTTATTCAATAGTAAATTGAATAAATTTATTTTATCTGCAGGGAGTACCTGATGAGATCTCAAAGATGCAAACCCAGGTGCTAACAAAACCACCTTTGCAACCTTTCTGTAAAGCTGATGAAGCCCAAGCCTTCCATGGAAGACCTGAGGCAGCCAGGGTTACTGCACATGACGTGGGCAGTCTGACTCACTATGTTTTGAAGTTTAATTGTAACTCAAATGGGTCAGATTGTGATATTCTTATTCTTTCCATGCAATGTGACATGCCCACAGCAGAGGTTTCCCAGCTAACTGGCTATAAATGACTTTAGCTGAGAAAGCCAAGCTCCCACTCCAAATGTTCAAATGGCTCCTCTGACAGCATCATTCTGCATCATTTGTGAAGCAATTCTAAGTCCATATCTTCACAGTCTGATCCAATGAATGAATGAATGGAGAGTGGAAAATCAGTGAAAAATGTTCAGTAATGGGAAAAAGAGACATAGCTTAGAAAATTGACTATTTTCTGAGTTTGGTTTGTCAGGATTAGTTCAGGAACCTGTCAGATCAGAATGGGGGTTCTGACTCAGCATGAGAAGACAGAATGGCAGCACTGCTCTCACCTCTGCAATGATGCCCACACAGCCAGCAATGACTGCAGCCTTGGCCTGGGCCCCGCTCATCCCTCCAAGGCCAGAGGTGACAAACACCTTCCCAGACAGGTCCTCTGCCCTCAGGTACCGCCGGCCTGCGTTCAGCACTGTGAGCTGCACACAACAAACACAGCATCACCAGCAGCCCTGGCATTTAAACAGCTTCTGTCCCTTCAGCAAACAGACTTGGAAACTCTGGGGTCATCAGCACCACAAAACACTTTAATTCTTGAAGAAGGAAATATGTTTCAAAATAGTGTTGTGAACCATCTGTCCTCATTATGCTCATTTCTCTCACCATGAAATAAAATAATCAGTGGTTCCCAACATGCTGCTCTTGCAATAGAGAGACTTAAGGGTGGCTGCAAAGGACAGCTAGGGAAAACAGCCAAGAAATGTTTTCATATAACACATATATAAAACACATATATCAATTCATACTTCACATATTGTAGCTGAATATGAGCTCAGATTGAGACCTTGGTTGCAAATCCCTTCAAGTCTGTGCTCTGGATAAGACATATCTAAGTGAAAAATTAATTTTTTGTGGAGTGGACAGTGAGAATTTGTTTAGTAGCCAGAAGTTCCTCTCACTTCAACCCAACCCACTCCCACAGCCAGCCACCAGGGGAGAAATCCTCCTCCAAGAGTGCTGCCAGAGCTTTCCCCAGCTCCTTACCACAGTGCCATGGACGATTCCCTGAGGCCCAATGTAGCAGTAGCTCCCTGCAGTCATCTGGCCATACCTGGGGACAGCAAGGAGCACAGTGACGCCACACACTGCTCAGCCTGGAGTGGCACTTGGCCACTTGTGCTTCCAGTACAACAAAAACCCTCTGTGCTTCACTTTGTTGTTAAAGGTCTGCTGTTACCAAATTCTCAACTTGGAGTTTTACCATTAGCAATGCATCAACATATTTTTGGAGGAGTGTTTAGCTCATTAAATGGAGTTCAAAAATGCATGGATCAAAACCCTAGTGTAAATTTATCTTGGTGTTCAACACAGCGACTGGGACCAAAGGACACTAATTTTCACCTCACTAGAATCTGTGTGTCTTTGGGTTTCAGTGCACTCCTGCCTCTCAGACACAGGGACACTGTGGAAGCTTTTAGCCCAGAATGGTTGACCACATTCGTACTAAATTCCCAGAGAAGCAGGGCAGCTTTTTGGCTGTTTTAATTTATTCTCTCCTTGGGGCACAAAAGAAGGACAATCTTGTGCTCATCAACAGTAGAAGAGTACATAAAAATCATTAAAAAATTATCACTTTCTACTTCAAAGTTTCTTTTTGCATGAAAGAATGTTTTATAACTTGTGTTTTCCAAAACAACCACTGAAAATTAGAACTAGCAAGTGCCTTAAGTGGGTTATAATTAAGTCTTTAGGCTATTGTTCAGCCAAGCTTCACACATAAACCCAATATTAAATCCTAACAGACCTCAATTACATCCATATATATGTGGCTGAACATAACTCAAACTCTGAAGTAATTCCATTTAAGTGTGCATTCATGCTTTGCAGCATCAGTACTTCATACAGCACACTTGAAATGCATTTCCATTGAAAATTTTAACCAGTCACTGCTTGATGTCTGACTTATATTTTAGTCAAATATTTGATAGATTTTAATAGTGAGCTATCTTCTTACATTGTTACACCCAAAGCAAACATCTTCTCATATTCATCTCTGGAGGAATAGTTGGGAATAACCTAAGAAAACAACCAAAATAAAATCCACATAAGTAAATTAGAGATTTAAGCAGGTCTTTTAAACAGCCTAAATTTCTTTAACTATTTCTGTAACTATTACATAAGCAGAAAAACATTAGAAACAGGAGGAGTAATCCAGGTGTTTTATTTCATGTATTCTAGCATTAGAAAAGATGTCCAGTCTTCCTGGCACTGTGACTGCCACACAAGTTTTAAGGAGAGCAGTTCCCCAGCCACAAAACCAACCTGCAGGGGAATGGATACTGCATGGCTCAAGAGACTGGCAAGGAACCAGCATTTCCACTTGGCCACCCTGCCTTCCAAGCAAAGCAGTCCAGATATCTGAGTCTCTGATTAATAACCATGTTTGCTTACTGAGGGCTTTTAAACCTTTCAGAGTGAGCATAGATGAACTCCTTAGGGCAAGGAAGTGTCTCAGACTCAGTCAGAACAGAGGTTTTCTAAAGAGGAGGCAGTTGTTCCCTCCGTCACTGAAGATCAGCACCCGTGAGGTGATAGCAGTTGTGCTGGAAAAAAATGCTGCAGAATGAGGACCCCAGATTCTCCTCTGTGTGGCAGCAAATTCAGACAGTACAAATCATATTTTAACTCAGCTAACACTTGAAAATGAAACAGAATATGGGGGAAAAGAAGACAAGATGCCAATACCCACCATGCCATTGGTAATGACTAAACGAGGAGAACGCTGGTGGCTGGGGAAGAGCCCCAGGGGATGCCCACTGTACATCACCAGTGTCTGCTCTTCTGTCATCTCTGACAAATACTGCATTACCAACCAGAACTGAAAGGAAAAGCAAGGAAAAGAGGGACTTTGCATCTTACATTTCCTGGGTTTTGTGAAGCTGCTCATCTTGGAGAATGAAGGCAGCAATAGAGATAACGAGGTGCATCCACATATGGAATAACAGAGCTCTCAACACATTCTTGCTTTCAATAAAGTCCTTTAAGGGATATCACTCACCAGGAAACACAAATCAGCAACTAACATAAGTCTGAATAAGTTCCAGAATAATTTCTCCAGTACAAACCCCAGATATCCTTCACTTTTAAAGCCATTCTAATTTTATCTTGAGATTAACCACTTGTATTTGGCACTTTTCTGGCAATCCTTCCAAAGACAAACACTGCAAAATTTTCCCTATAGAAGTGATTAAACACTCATGCTTATTGTTGATCCTAATCTGAAATTCAGCATGTTCTAGTGCAATAAATGGTTTTTATAATGTGCACTTCAAAATGAAATAGCTTTTCTTCTCAAGGGAGAAAAACAGCTTTCATTATGGACACAGAAGAAAATCGAGGATGCATCCTGGAATACACAAATGTATTTCAGCCTTGTCTGCATAATTCAATAGTTACTCTTGATTAATGCCAAAATGCACACTTTGACCATCTAATTTGGCTTTAAATTTAACTGCAATCCATCATGTCTATGACAAAGCCCATTAAACTCCACAGGACTTCTAGCATGTGTCAACTAAGCCTGTGAGAAACATCCCTGTGCAATTTTGGAATTCAACAATTACTTGAAACTAGAGTTTCTGTAGGGAGACAAAATTTTGAGGGGAAAACCCCCCCAGAATTGCTGATCAAAGAGGCAGCAGTATCAGTGACAAATAAACATAGACACATGAGCTCTGAGGCTGTGATCTGAATTAAAAATTGTACAGATTTGAAGCCAGTCCCATCTAACACAGCCAATTCCCCAAGCTGCATGTTCAGTTGAACTGAAAAAAATTAGTCAAGTGACTGTCTTGCTTTTTATGGTTTAGTTTATGAAAAATGATGAATAATTGAATTCACGTCATAGGACCGAACAGGTGCTGAACTCTCAACTCCCTAGCAGCCTGGGAAAAACATCCTAATAAAACTAGGAGCTGTAAGATAAATGGGTCTTTTGGCATTGAAAGGCATAGCTAGCAAGGAGGAAGACTTGTTAAGTTAGCTCTGGACATAATTCTTTCATTTGAAATTATCCAGAAGAAAGCACAGGTCTGAATGGATGATATAAACCAAAGTGAACCTTTTTATTGTGAGTTTTGCAATGTTAGGATTTTAAAATTTTTTTAGTGCTGTTTTCAAGCACAAACAGAATAAAATGTTCTGTGGTAACTGAATCATTCATGTGATTGCTACGCTAAGTAAACAAAAATAAAAAGGTTTTGTTTGCTCTCCTGTGAAACAACTGCAAGTCATAGGACTGGCTTGGATGAGAACAAGAGAAAATAACATTTCTGACTTTGGCAGCACTTCTACCTCACCTTGCACCCTAACAGCTGCCTAAGGATTGTCAGATCAATAAAGGCCAATATACAAACTGCTGGCACTTCTCACCTCAGAAATGCTGGAACACTCATAGGTAACAGGCAACAGTTAATTAGCATCTATTAATTAATGCACAGAATAAAGAAATGGTGAGCATTGCCATGGTACCTCTTTTTGAAACATAAAGGCAGAATAGTTTTGCCTCTAAACCTACCTAAGGCTTCCATTTAACTTCCAGATTAAATTTACCAGATTAGGAAATTGAAACATGAATTTTCCTTTAACCACAAATGAGAAATCCCAGACTGGGTAGAAATCCCAGGTCACTCAGCCCCATGGCAAACTGAAGAATCCATTCTTTTCCCTAAGTCAGGAACTTCATTCACCTATTAGTTTTGCTTGGGCTCTTTAATAATGAAGAGGCCAGGTTCAGATAAAGCCACAGCAAGGTGAATATGTGATTCTTTATGACAGAAGCTGCCTTCTTAGGCCAGCTTCTGCCAATTCGAGTCAGAATTCAAGACCTTCCCAGCCTCCAGGAGCGATGCTGCTCTCTAGGGGGATGCAGCTTCCTACCTGTGCTGATTCTAACCTGCACTGCAAACAGAATTCTAAATATGTTGCTGATTCTAAAGATCTCCTGACAATGTTTCTCATTTGCATTTTGCAACACCTAAAGTGAGTATATTTATTGACTTTTTTTAATAAAAGAGAACAGATCATACAAATACAATTTAAAACATTCTCCGATTTTAGAGAGGCTTTAAACCAGGCTTTTTTTCTTAGAAGGTAAAGGTTAATGTCCATAGTTAAGTGCAACATGAACTAGAACAAATGTTAACAGCTAATCTGATTTACTTGGAAAATGACTCAGAATGGCACATTCTTCAATCAAAGCCTTTTTCTTATTCCACTACTTGTGAAAAATGTTGCAAAAAGTACCACAAACAGAGGATACATTTTTTTCTTTTCTAGATTTAGACTCTAAAATTATCTGTTCTAAATACTCAGGCCCATACATAAGCATCAAAGAAAGACAAAGACCTGGCCTTGTATCATCCTCAACAGCTCTGTGTTTATGGCGTCATGTTTGGATTTCTGTTGGGCTGTCTGTGCTCTCCTTGCTAAATAAAGCTCCCTCTATCTACACAGTTCATAACTGAGCATTCCCCTTTCCAAACAGGATGTTTTGGAGTATTTTAGGGAACAACTGCCAAGAATGATCCCAAACTGCCTGAGCAGAATGTGTGTGGGGGAGGGTGGAACTGGCTCTGTGAATTGCAAACCCAGCAATGTCCTACCTGTGCCCAGTTGCTGAAGACCTGACCATTTCCTCCATAAGTGACCAGCTCCTGAGGAAACTAAAAAAAGGCAATTCAACATTAAGGCAAGCACTTTTCCCAAACCTTTTACTGTATCTCTGAGCTATTTTTGCTCTCTCAGTAATAAATCTTTTCTAGAGGTTATTGCATCAAAACTCTCTATGTTCTTGAAATCAGGAAGTAACATTGTAAAAGCATAAGTTAAGAACAAAAAATTAAAATTATTTTTCAAAATTAAGTGTTTATTACTGTAACACTGTCACTGGGATGAGCTTCCAAAGACCCAGGAAGCATCAGCACTAATTTTTCAACATAAATTGTAGAAGCAATGTGCCAAGACCTGAGCTGTATCTCTCAGGCAGTGACCAAGCTCCTGTATACAGTGTCTGTATGTGTAAATTTTTCAGTATTTATGTGAGAAAACACACAGGAAATATTTTGCCCATTTTCTGCTGCCTGTGAATCCAGATTCCTGTTACTGTATCTTACCTGAGCCACAGAGGGATCCAGGTTATTCATGATCATCAGCATGATGGCAGCAGCTGATTTGGTCTTGCAAGGGTATTCTCCTATGGGGTAAGCTCTGAAAGGGCAGGCACAAAATTTAGAAGAAAAACTCCAGTTCACAAGAGCAACCAGAACAACACACCCCACTCAAATATCTCTGCATGCCAAGGATACTCAGGCTTGTCTGGGTTGCAGGCTTTTATTCAGGGGGGAAGAGTAAAGAAAAAATGCACAGATATGAAGTTACATATGGACCTTAACAGGCAAATCAGGTTTTAACTATTATCAGAACTAAGCAAAACCAAGAAATTGCATTAAGCTTATCATTTGCTGAATTATTTAATCACAATTGATTAATGTGGTGGCCAAGAATGCTCATTCCCTTTAACTGCATTTTTTCCAGGGATGGTGGAAGTGGCCTCTGCAACAGCTGCCAGGCCCTGCAGTGCCAAGGAAAGCAGCACCACTGGAAGTTGCCTTCAGGCTCATCCACCCTTGCTATTTAAGATTGTATCTAAGAAAAAAACTACTCAGCTTGAGTTTCAGAAAGAGTTTCCAAGAAACTCTCAAAGACTGAACTAGTTTAGAGAAATATGGACCTTGTATTCTTTGAAATGCACTCATCCACAAGCTGAGAGGTGAGGCATGGGAAACAGCCTCAGAGTTATCCCAGCTCAGGTGGCCTGGCACTGATGTTCTTAATGCACCTGCTGTGATAATCTCATTGTTTTCTTCTCCTCTCCCATCTGTTTGTGTGTCAAATTGCTCTGAAACTCCTACTCTTGGATTTATGCTGTAGCTGTTTAGGGCAGGGAGAGTTTCTCTGCTGTGTCTGCACAAGTTTTAGTACAATTGTCCTGAGGCCTCTAAGGAATGACACCAGAAGGAAGTAGGACCACTGATGAAGAGTTTTAGTCCTTCCTTTTCTGCAAGCAACATCATCATTACCAAGGCTGAAAATTCCTAAAAAGGGACAGGATCTTTTGTCATGGTTTCTAGTGATCTTCCTTTTATTGGGCCTTAGATCTTCAATGGCTGGACCCTTGCTTTGTGCAGGGAAAGTTACACTGAAAAGGTCAGGCTGAAGTGTGCCAATGACAAAAAAAAATAATTGAACATCCACTGTCCAGCTCATGAGCCAAGATCTGGAATGCATATTCCACAGATTCAGCAAATGGGCTCCTCCCATGATCCCATGCACTTTATCCTGGCTTTTTACATGAGGGTACTAAAACAAATGCCTTGTAGTCATTGCCAAACCAGGAGGGAAAGCCTTTGAGTTTTTCTACAATGCTTTATTTATAAAGATTTCTGCTGTTCTAAGCTTGATAAAAGAGCATTTCTGTGGAATGATACCAATTCATCAAGAAGAGATATTTACACATAATATTGCTCAGAGCATAAGAAACCCAACATCAATTGAGTGCTCTGGCATAAGAACATGACTTAAATGGAGCCATGGTCCCTGGGACATACAAAACAAAAATCAAATACTCTCAGACTACAGAGATCAAAAGGCATTTTCTCATAGTGAGACTACAACAATCTATTAGAAAACAATCAGTGAAATGATCACAAAATAAAAAAATACTTGAAGTTGTCAAAGGATCACTGATGCCAGTGATGGAAACAAGCTGCTGGAGTGTTTCATCCAAGCCTACATGGAAGGTGTCACCATCTGTAGTTTAGTACAGGGTCCTCTGAAGTCTAGCCCTGCAAAAACTTTCAGATAGTCTTCTATTTCTCCACTCCTTAGCTGAATTCTGTAAGAGCTCACCCCAGGCTAAAATGAACAGCATAGAAACATGGTTGTCTGTGGAAATCAGAGTGTTTTCTATTGCTTTATTCAGATTTCTCTATGGACATTAACCAGGCCCCTGCTGATGCAAAAAGGAATCAATCAGTCTAAAAAAAGCAGCTAGCCCCTGGCAGCCCTCACTAAATCTGTTCTGCTTCACAAACATTAGACCCAGCAGCCCTAGAATGAAGTGATGGTCCAAGACCAACAGGCACAGCTTATTACACACCAGGGTCACCTAAAGGTCCCAATGGAAAAAATGCACTGCCTTCCTTTTCAAGCCCAGAGAGCTTCCCCTGCTCTGACAGCATGCTCAACCAACCAGCCACTCACCTGGTCTTACTTCTTGGTTCAGCTGGGACTGGCACCAGCTCAGAACTATTGCAAGTTTGATGTCAAGGTTGTCATTGGAGGTCTCTGAGTAATGACTGGCCCCTGGAAACCAAGCCCTGCCATGGGGCAGTGTGTTTGGGATCCCTGTGTGGGGCAAAGCTGGGTTGCCACACACAGCCTGGATCAGTCCTTTGTGCTGACTGAGCTCTCCAGCAGTGACACTGCCCAGGCCCACCACAGCCAATCCAGAGGGGAACACTCTGCTTCCCTCCCAGTCCCATGGAGCATCCCAAAACACACAGTAACCCTCCCTGGAAATGAAATCACTGCAGTACACAGAATATCCAAATTATCAGAAGATAAGCTTCAGTATTACATTATGAAAACTTCTACAAGAGGTAAATTAGGATGCATCAAGGCCACTCTAAAGGTCAGTTCCACCGGTGAAAGCTGGCAAGCAAATGGCAGCTGAATACAACATGAACCATCCAGTCCTCACCTCATCTCAATATCTGGGCAGAATCTGTACATGTAAATGTGGCCATACAGCCTCAGCTCCTCAGCAAATTCTGGTGCCAGCTTCTTCTGGATTTCAGGTGGGAAATAACGCAAGGCATTGCGCAGAGCCAGCTGCCAAAAAACACACACACAAATAAACAAGGGAGAAAAACGAAGTACGAGAGAAATGGAGGTAAGTGGGTGGCCCTGAACTTTAACCAGACCCAGCTGGAAGCCTGCCTAAGCTGTTGCAAGGACAATGCAATGCAAAAGGCTAAGCTCACACCAGGGGAGCTTCATTCCTGCTTCCCTATTGAAGTGTTTCTACCTGCCTCTTTCCTGGTAGGTTCAATTAGGGTAAATGTGTGACCATCCCCTTCCCACCTGCCTCCCCAAACCTGCATGGAGAGACCTTGGGGATTTGGTAAATAGTGCTCAATCTTATCAATATATAATATATCAATATCACAGACAAACTCTCTCTCGCAGTGCCGGGGCACTGGAATACCAAGCAAACATTGTTCAGAAATCCTTAAAACTAAATCCCTAAACTCCACACACTGAAGATCCTACAGTACTTTCCATTCAAAACAGGACCTTGGCCCAGAGTTATGTGACATACTCCCAGATGAAGATGTTCCTGGGCTAAGTTTTATTGCAGATTCACTCCATTTAGCATTGTAATGTATAGCAGAGGGTGTTGGGTTCCATTATTTTATTGATGTTACATGTATCACTTCCAAATTAGCTAAAGTGATTACCAGGCACTCAGCTAAATCCTGCAGATGACACTACGTGGCTCACACTCCCTATTGCCTTCAAAGACATTAGCCATGGTTTGCAAAGTACAATATGTCCTTTTGCATGGAAGAACCCATAAATAAATCATTATCTTTAGTAACAGCCTGTTAAGGCATGTCTCTGTATTCTGTGTTTCACTTGATTGAAACCATAATGAGAACAAAGATTTTTGTCATCTTTAAATAGCCAGTTTCATGCAAAGATCTTATAAGTTCCCTGGCAAATGGCAACACCATCCAAAGAGGACTTCTACATGAAAAGATTCTCAAATCATATGGAATTTCATATCTTCCTTTGGCTGATTTTTTAATGGCTGTGGAAAGGATAGAGATCAAGTTTGCTTCTACAAATTAGAATTGCCATTCCACACACAAAATGATGAGGGGGAAAAATCTATTTACCAGATGAGAAAATGCAAATTCCATCTTCTAATACCACTTCATTCTTTTCCAGTTAGATAAGCAGTGATTTTCAAGGGTGTGCTATTAATAAACACAAAAATACCACCTATATCCACGCAATGACAAAATACACAGGGATTTCCAAAGTCAGTCTCAGAGGTGAGCAGTCATCACAGGGGGTTCTAGAGATGAGAAATTTCTAAAGCAAAAATAAAATCACCTGCACCCCTAAAGCCAACAGGCAAACACTGGTATTTTGGCTGCCTTTGAGAGCTACAAAGAACTGTAAGGCTTCCATTGTGGCAAGGATCACCCACAGTCTTTGATCAATATATTATTTGCATTAAAATGAAACTGATGGGCAAATATTTTTCTTCGCCATTTAATTCAAGCAAGAAAAATCTGTTTTGATTTTCAAATAAATTCACTTAGACTGAGCCTCTATCCTATTAATGTTACACATTATCAGAAGCCTGAATTTTGATGATGCAAACATGAATGAAACATGAACTTGAATGTAACATGAAATGTGGGAAAGGCACCTTACACAGACAATAGAGGTCTTATAAAAGAGGATTAAGACTATGTCTTGTTTAACTGAACAGAATAAAGGTGATATTTGATTGCTGTCTCACTGCAGAATAAATGACAAAGCAAGAAGAAACTTAAGGGAAATGCTGGAAAGAAATAAATTGCTGTGAATTACCTGTAAAAAATGTAGCCCCAAAATTAGAAGAATTTAAATGTAAGGTATCGTGAAACAATCTCTCAATAAAAGAGCCAGGGTGCTCAAAATTGCTTAGATGAAACCTGACTGCTTTATGAAAGGGCAATGGCCATGTGCATTGGGAAAAATTTTACATATTCATTATTGAGAAATAAATGGAGTAATCTGAGAAAGACACTCAAGGAGGAAATTCTAATAGGCTGATCATTATGCTTTTGTGGGAAGACAATATATTTCATTAAAGCACAATAAAAAGCCATTATCCTAGCCTTTTAGAAGGATTTATTTACCTCTGACACATGGTATTCAGAATATTTTTTTGCATTTGATATTTAGGTGATCTTCCTTTTCATAACTTCCACTGACAGAAGCTTAAGCTGCACACGCTCAGTACCTCTGAAAAA
Organism: Zonotrichia leucophrys gambelii; assembly: GCF_028769735.1. NCBI lineage: Eukaryota > Metazoa > Chordata > Aves > Passeriformes > Passerellidae > Zonotrichia > Zonotrichia leucophrys. The sequence continues at coordinate 9,851,842 of NC_088182.1, read as the reverse complement.
GCAGGTCCAGAGTTCACTGGTGTCAAAAATATTATTTGCAGTTATAATCCTGAGTTTCATAGGCTGTTTTAAAAAATTATCTGCTCTGAATTTGCTGAGTTACTGATTTAATTCAACTCTGTGCAATGTAAGCAAATGAAAAGTCTTCCTCTTAAATCTGCCAGCTGGATTTAGCATTTGGTTCTTGTGTTTAAGCTATAATCACTATTAGGGTGTCTTTTTTTTTATATACTCCCTAGAATTTTTAAATTATAACAAGATTCTACTGCTATTTAATCAAGATTTAGACCTCTCAATGCTAAAATATAATCATGACAGCCCATGTAATCCAATCAATCAGCTGTGAATTTCTTTGCTGGGGTATTCTCTTGAGAAATCAAGTAAACCAGCCTGTTTGTTAATTGGTGTTTGTTGAGGAGCCAGAAGGAAGCCTCTTCAGAAGGAATGTCATTCATTTCCATTTTCTGAAATGAATCATCAGGACTTGCAATTTAAGACCCTTGAGACACTCAGGGTTGCAGTCTCTGTTTACTGAGGGAAAGGGGAGCACAAAGAGAGGAAGTGACTGGTTTAACTCTGCAATTTCATCCTTAGTTCTGCCCCTTTTCCAGTGGGGATGGTGCTTCCCTCCCACCTGTAATCCTCTGCCTGGTGACCTCCAGACCCTGGACCTTTGGTGGCACTATTCTCTAGCAGCAAGTAAGATTGTGTATTTTATCACTCTGCCTGATAGGTCCCAGTTTCAATCAGCTCAGCTGGGAAGTAAACACGGAGATTTCTTACAGGCCATTGCCATAAATGGATGTGAAAGTTTTACCAAGTTCTTTATCCCCCAGATGTCCCAAAACAGGAGCTAATACATCACCCTGCCCAAACCACAGTTAAACTCATTGAAGCAGCCTCAGTTCTGGATGTGCAAAGAAATCATAAAGGTCAAACATTCCATTTTTCCACCAGAAGGCTGAAGAACAGCTTCAGGTGCTGGATGAGTTTTCAGGCTCTGGTTTTCAGCTCCTCATCCCAAGATGTGCCCAAGCAGGAGGCCCCCAGCTGCTCCCCAAGCAGAGCCAGCACAGCCAGGGCAGGCAGCTCACCCACCTTGTGCTACCTGAGGGAGGAGAGCAGAGCAGAGCAGCCCAGGGATGGCAGCCAGGGCCCACCAGCACTGCTGGCCATCAGACAAGAGCACGCTGACCTGCAGGCCCAGGACAAGCTCGAAGTGCAAGTCAGGACCAGGTGAAGTTACCACGGAGAGATGGAGCACAGAGATGCCCAGAGAGGTTCAGAGTGGAATGTCAGCCCACAGGAGGAAGAGCAGACCCAGGAGGGCCATGGCTGAGTACAGGGACACCCTGAACAGAACCAAAAACATCTCCAGCATAGCTGAGACTGCCCCCCAGGCCCCAGCCTAAATGGAGCCCCTGAGCCTATGGGCAGAGGGTGTGGGAGGAGGCCTCAGGAGAGGCTCATCAGGGCCATCAGGGCCATTACTGAGCTCATGCTGCCCCAGAAACACAGAATGCTGCAATCAGGGCAGAGGGGATCCTGGTGGGGGGATCAGCAGGGGACTGTAGCATGACTTGGCTCTGAGATCCATAAGGGAATACCTGTCTGGATAAAGCCATCCCATTTTTCCTGATCCTGAGCAGCACAGAGAAGTGCCCATTTTCCCAAGTTGCTCCAGCTTTATTGGAACATCAGTGAGTACAAAGCATGCAACACCCTTGCCCTGCAAAGCACACACCACACCTAGATTTTAAGGGTAGTTTCTTTGAGGCATGTTTACATAAAGATACAGATGCTGAGAAACTGAAAGCTAGGGTTTCCTGAGCTGTGGAGGGAGGGAAAGAGAGAGGATGTGGCTGTTTCAGGCCTCAGGCAAAGAATGCTGAAGGAAGAGAATTCAGGAAACATATAATCAGAATCAGTTCTGAGATATGGCTCAATTTATCCAAGAAGATTAAAACTGGTATGATAGGAAGAATTAGATACTTCTTCAGCAAGTCCCAAAACACACAGTTCTTTATAAATCTCACTTACAGGATTTCTGTTATAACCACAAAAGGAGGCCCAAGAAAATAAAACATTGGCAGTGGTAAGGTTTATTATTGTAACAAGAAGTAAAACTGGAATGAAGGCATATGAAAAGATGAAGAAATCCAGAGGAAATCACCAGAGCGTTATGAACTTCACTTCTGTCAAAGCTTCCCCTGAATATTTCAATTAGAAAGTGAACATGAAGCCATATATAAAGACAAGTCTTATAATATGTTCAGCATTACACACTGTCAACAACATCTGGAAGCCTGTCTCAAGATGACTTAAAAAAACCTTATAGACAGACAATCTTCCATCTACATGCTTTTCTAAGCATGGAGCACTTCTTTAAAAAGAGATTTTACTTTTCAGATATGAAAAAAATAGCAGCTGTGCCTCTAATTCTCTTAAGAGTTTAAGATGGAGGACTAACCATAAAGTAAATCATAAAGAAAGCCTTAAAACCTCTAATAGTCTAATGAAATATCCAACTAGCATGATCTCTTATCACGTGCAGTAGGTAAAATGCAGAGATGAGAGATGGATGTTACACAGTCAGCTGGGGGTAGAAAATCAGTCTACTGCTCCAAACCTTAAAGGAGGCAGGAAATTATTCCAGTTTCTATAGAGGGGGAGAACACCTTGTCATTGCCTTCCCTTCTGCAGGTTGGAGAGCAAGGTTTGGCGTCCTCTTGAGAGACATCATCTCCTGAAACTGGGACTCCTTTCTGCTACATCAGACTTCTGGGGAAAGGGGATTTAGGAAAGGCAAGGAATAAAACAGAGATGATTGGCAATGTTCTGACATGCAGTGAAACTCACTCCCCACTCCCTCATCTTCACAGCCATCACCACAGCCCTTCTGCACACTTAGTAACCACATTTCCATGGGACTGAGCTGTCCCAGGCACAGGCAGGATGCCTCAGCCATGAATGCTCCTGACATTGAAGTAAATCCTTTTTGGATATCTCACAGCTGTTCCTCTTTCTACCCTTTAACTGGACTCTCCTCTGTTTGTGGAAGTGACTTTGAAAGAATTTGACTGCTGATGCCAGTGGGGAACTCCCACGAAGGCAAGGAAGTTGTGTGCAAGTTGTTATTGGGGAAGGAACTTGTGTGCTCTGAGCAGAATGTTTCAGTGTAAGTGATGTTACATGTGATGAAGCACAGACTTCCAAGCTAAGGAACCCACCTTGTCCTCTCCCACACAAATTCCTAAGCATCTCCACCCATTGACCATTATCTTCTGCTGCTGATTTTTTTAGTCTTGAGCATGAAATAGTGCAATGATTATTTTGGTGTGTACGAAGACTATTTAAACAAAAAGAGAAAGGAAAATAATTACGCAACTAAAGACAAATCATTAACTCCCTACAAACTCACCTGAAACTCATGCTAGACTTCTGTATAAAATAAATAATCTTTGGGTTTTTTATGCAAATATGTGTGGCTGCTACCATGATGCTGATTCATCACCTTTGATGTTTATTGTCTTGGAGGGGTTAGCTTTCACTCACATACACATGCAATGGTTTTACAACAGCATTCTGAATTTCACCTCTGAGAAACGATGCTGGATTGACAGCATTGAAGTCTAATGCTTCTTGTTTAGCCATTTAAAGTCATGGAAGGTGCTGTGCAGAAAATCTCCCTCATATCAACCCAATTATTCTGGAGGAGGAAGAAAGGAAGCGAGCAGAAGGGCTTCCAGTCCTTTGTCCCATTTCAGAGTGCATTATAACACCAAGGAAATACATTTGACACAAAAGTTAGCTTCCCATTCAGAAAACTATCTGAGGCAATTTGCTGCCCCAAGCTGCCGTTATCTGAAAGGAAGAGAAATGTGGCCCTGTGAAAGGCCATGTTACCTTTTTCTCCTGGGCAGTGAGATTGGGTGTTCTCACGGGTGCATGGGGTATTCCTTTTCTCCGACCTTTGTTTTCAGGCAGGGGGTTTAGAGGGAGGCCACGACAGATTTCCTTCAGGCTGGTCATAGCTGCTGAGCAAATAGGAGGAGGAAAGGCAAGACAAACTGGAGAGGTTTGAGGAAAGGTACAAGGAAGAGTGCAGGAAATCAAGATGCTGCACGATTTAAATGTGCCACCACTCCGGGGGGATCTCCAGGAGGACAGACTGTCCTCTGGCTTTGGCAAGCAGGGCTGTCAGGCTGAGAGGGCAGGTGGCACAGGTGACACACCTCCCTGCTCTGTGCCATGCCATTGGCTCTTCCCTCCTCCCCCAAAATGAATGATTCACAGCTTGATTATTCTCTGGGTGCTTTGTCAACTGGTGTTGTGCTAAGGCATCAGAGAAAATTCAGTCACCTTCCAAATAACCTGATCCCCTCAATGCTCATATCAGAGTCGTGGTCTGGAGCAGGAATATTGACTGAGACATCAAGAATTGTTCATTTATGTTACTATAGCTTAGGAACTAATGAAAGTTAAGGATTAACTGCTCAGTTAAGATGGGCATTCCTGTTTGACACCCCTTGATATGGGCACTTCCTCAGATCTCACCAATTCATCTTCTAGACAGCAGCAGTGGTCATCATAACAGCAGAATCTCCCCCTTAGGTGTTAGCTCCTCTCAGCTCACAGGCATGAATGGATTTTCATAGCATTGAACTGGAAATGTACTCATTAGCACTGGAAGTGGATTTCTCAAGACAGGCAATAATTGGGAGGAATAATGAAGGCTCTCAGTCCTATGTCACTTTTATACCCTACAGTCAACAACAACTAGAAAGTCTTGCACTGCCATCCAGGCATCACAGGTAAATGAATGTATTTAACTTCGATTTTCCACTTAACAGTGCAACATGAACTTTGCTCTCCATTCTGGCTTGTTGTTGAAATATACAGAAGCTTCTTGACCTTTATTACATCCATTGAACCACAAGTGCCACATTTTAAGCCTGGTGAAATTAACTGGGCAAAGCATTTCAGTTAGAAATGAGCCTAAAACCTGCAAATGAAAAAATCCAGCATTCCCCACACAGGCAGCAATCAACAAGCAGTGGCAACAAAGCACAATTATTAAATGACAGCCTCTCATTAATGTCAGATCCGCTTTAGCTCTAGGACATCCTGCACATCCCCAGCTCCCAGTGAAGATGCTCAAGTTGAAAGAACTCAGAGCATCCCAGGGGAGCTGAGCACACAGCAGACTCAGACCCTCTGAAGGATAATGTCATTTACAGCAGGAGAATTTTGTTTTGTAATTATACAGTATTTCAGCTGCTTTCAAACAAAAGGCAAAGACAAAGAAGAGACAGAAAAACCTATAATTTAAAGTTTTCTATTGAGTTTTCATATTAAAAACACAAAAAAAAATAAAAGAGGAAGGTTAAAGTCAGAAAATTCTACCCCAAAATGTAGCCAGATAACCCTGCCTTACATAAACATTCCCACCCCAAAGGGATATAAATCTTTCCTTATTCTTCTTTGTTCAACCTACATTCTTCAAATCCCTTTAAGGTCTGATCCTGCACACACAGGGGGCACAAGAATAACCCTGTGTGTATTTACACTCCCATCAGACCTGCTTCTCCCATGGCACCAGCAGAAGTTAGTGGTGTTACACTGGTGAAGAGGGAGAGAACGAAAATGTGGGGAGCTCACAAACATCCTGAATTAGGATGTTTTCTCGGGCTGGACGCTTTCACCCCGTGATTGCCGCACACTGGAGCGTCTCAGTGTGCCAGAGTTCGGGGATTCAGGGATTCAGGGATTGTGCCATCCCCCCGCTGCCCCGTTTGTGCGGTGACCCCGGAGCCAGCCGCAGTGCCCGGGGTGCCGGGGCGGCTGTCATGTGCCGGCCGGGCTGGCAGAGGGTGCTGCAGGGACAGACGGACGGACGCGGGCGCGCTCCTTCTGCGCGCACACACGGACACGCACCGGGACACGCACGCACGGCCCGGCTGCGGGACCAGAGGATGAGGCTGGAACACCACGCCCGCCCTCAGCCCAGCCAGGACCTGCCCAGCCCAGAGGAGGTGCGGAGCCGATCTTAAAAAAAATTAAATTAAGGCAGAAAAAAAATAATAAACCCGCACATATAAAGCCCAGGAAAAAGATCACATGTTTTAATAATCCCCTTTGCAGCCAGACAGGACCAGAGAGGAGGAGAACTGAGCAGAACTGCGCGGTTAGGACGGAGAGATGTGCTAGGTAGAGGTTGAAGGGAGCAGAGACAAAACTTGCAGATAACTAACCCGCCCTGGGAAGGGCAGGACCCCCCTCGCTGAGCCCTGCTGTGGCAGAGGGAGGGAGGGTTCCGCAGCTCTCTCCCTTTGCCCGCTCCGGGGTGACGCTGGCACCGCAGCTCCATCCCCGGCCCGCCCGGTCCCTGCCGGGGCCGCTCCAGCCGAGCTCCCCGGGGGCTGCCCGGGCTCCGGCCCCGCTGGGCTGGCGCTGCGCTTGTTTTCCACTCCCCTGGCGCTCGCTGTGCGCAGCAAATCCCTTGGAGGTGGGGGGAGAAGCGGCTTCCGTGACAGCGGAGGGAGGAGGGAAATAAACCAAAATAAAACAAACGAAAATAAAAAGAGAGAAGAGCCAAGAAAGCACTTGCTTCTCATCATCTCTCAGGGACCAAAGCCAACTCTTCTTCTTATGACCCCGCGCTGCAGGGAGCAGAGGCAGAGAAGGCACCGGGGGCAGCTGCCAACAAAGCGGGGTCCGGGCTGCCCGCACCCCGGGACGTGCCACGGGCCGGGCAGGGCTGCCAGGGCCCAGCCGGGCACAGCCGAGCCGAAACCGCACGGAAAGCGAGGAGCAGCAATGAAAGTTTCGGAATAGCATCCGAAGGAGCTCCTGCCTGAGCGAGCAGAGCTCCGCGCTCCGCACCAGCCCCCGATGGTGCATCCCAGGGGCTGCGACAGAGATGTGAGCGTCCCCTGCCCGCTGCAGGGACAGGGGTGAAGGCGCCGGAACACCTCGCTATTTATTTATTTATTTATTGGGAGCAATGTATGGGTGACACCCAGAAGGCATCTGAGCCCTGAAAAAAAAAAAAAATCAAACCACCTCTGAACCCAAACGAGAAGGAGAAGAATGAGACAGCAGCCTTGACCCCTATGCTGAGAGGAAGGTGAGCAGAAAGAAAGGAAACACAGAAAAGCCATGCAAGCACCAAACCTGTAGATTACTGCAGGTCTTTTTTTGCTTCACTGAGGACAAATATTTTACTGACAGCCATGCAGCATAAAGGCATCATGCTGATTGTGTTCTTGGAATATTTTATTTCTGGACATGGAGAAGCAGGTAAGCAAAATAAATCAATATTGCCATTCTGAAACAATTTATCCTAAATTAAGCAAAGGGAAAGGGAATAGAAATCAGGTCTGTTTGTGAAAAATAAATTGTGTCAACATCTTTATTTTAGATTGATTTTTACAAGGAATCTGTGTTAGTCAATATATACAAATTCTTCTTATTCCCTGCAATACCCAGCTTTATAGTTCAGTGTCCTTCCAAACCTGATGTACAGGTTCATACACCCTTAAAAGAAAGCAGTGTGTCATTTTTGAAAACAAAAGAAAAGTAAGAGAGAAAGAAAGAGATAGATGGAGTGAGATCTGCTGGATGTTTTTTTTGAGGATGAAACACTGCCATCCTAGGCAGGACGAGAGTGAAATGACAACATCCTTGGAAAGCATCAGTGTAGGAATCTGAATTATTCTCTGTTAACTTAATATTGCATAATTAAAAATCAGAGACTCTGTTTAGGAAATCTTAACTGAATAGTTAACATGCAGAGGACAGGATTAAATTTGCATTAGAGAAAAATGGATTAAAACAGAAAGAGAAACTGATTAGCTGTGTGTATACATGTGGGTGTACAAATAAACATATATAGGAATGATACAGCTGTAATGGTATTTACATGGGGTTCTAAAAATACCTGGATTATGATGAAGACAAATTCCTTAAAGTAAAGGAAGCAAAGCACTGGAATTTTGTCCTTTCTGTTGTGCTTTAATATATCTTTAAGTTCAAAAAATATTAATTACAGGAATCAGGTCAGAAAAAATAAAAACAGTTATTGATGAAAAAATTCATCCTTGGTGACTTTTCCTTTGAGACACTGTCTTGGAATCTCTCTTCCTGTAGAGGAAAGAACTTCAATGGTTTAAATTTCACCTGTGTGCTCAGAGTACTGGGACAGGAACAACACTGCTTATGCAGGGATTTGAAAGGGCTCAGCCATCCTGCCAGTTCCAGTGGATTCAGCTCAGGTGATTCCCCAGCCAGAACCCCTCTGATAACAGACAGCACATTTCCATAACAGTGAGGGTTATGTTCTTAAAAACTGAACAGCTCATGAATTTCCATCCTGTTGTATGACCCAGTAACTCATTTGGGGAAGGGGCTGTCACAGCATGACAGGAATGAGAGGAAGAAGTACCTGTGCCTTAATTCTCTTATTTTGGGCATTCCCTGGCTCTCCAGGCTGGGATGCAGCTTCCCTCCACGATCCATATGGTGACATGCAGCACAGAAAGGTTGCAGAGATCTCTTGTGAAGCTGCTGACACTCTTGCAGAAGGCAGCCTGTTACAAACTAGCCTAAATCTGTTCTGCATCCAATTCCCTAAGAGAAAATGAATCTTCAAGGAAACACAGCTCCCAGCTGGCTGCTTAGAAAGTGAATCTTCAGGGAGGGGGTGTGCTCTGTTTGGAAATAAACTCACAGAAAATAATAGCGTAGGACATAGTGGATAGCAGCAAAATAACTGGATATTGAAGGTGATGCTGCAAAGGATTTAACATCCCCTTGAATAAGTGTTTGGTGTTTGAATAAATGGTTGCACAAACTATCAGGCTGTGAAAGCACAAGAGTTGCCTGTTAATTTTTAATTATTTATTTAGAGCTGAGACATGTACAGAGAAGTATGGTTTTGGCATATTTCACTAGCCTTTGAGGAGTGCAAGGCACATAATATTTGTGGGGAATCCAGTATTTGCCTTCTGCTGCCTCTGTGCAGAAAAGATAGTCTGAGTTGTCAACATTGACCCCTCAGACCTTCAAACATAATGGGGAAAAACATCCAAACACCTTGCTCATTAGACTGGAGCAGTCAGCTTGGGTTTATAACACAAGATGTGATGCTTGGACAATCCTTCCCCTTGTCTTGTAGGTGGAGGGCATTATTCCCCTCAAATCAGCTCTGCAGAGATCTGAAACTCCTGCATAAGGGACACTTAGTGGAGCTGACCACAGCTTGGGCTCCTGCTTCAGCCCCAGCCCTCCCCATGTGAGCAGTGCCCTGGGCCAGCTCTCATCCCAGTGGGAGCCCTGGAAAAGAAGGTGTGATGTGGCCAAAAATTGTCACTTCTACCTTCAAGCTTAAAATCAGCTACAGGACCTGGTTATTAGCAGGGCTTGTTTTCCTCTGTCTGAGATTGTTCAGCTGCTCTGCCAGTGAAGCTGCAGCTGCTGGAGCTCATGCTGCTCCAGAAGGATGGACACAGGCACACTGCCCTGCCCCAGCCTGGGATCTTGTTCTCCTCTCCATGCCTCAAGTCATGGAGGCAGCTTGGTTTCACAGCACATTCTGAATTTAACCTCAGAGGTATTTTGACAGCAGGCTCATTAGCTCCAGTTTACCGAACTATTTTAGTGCAGAAATACACCAGGATTTTCCTAAGGGGATGAAGAACTGCCAAACTTAGTGCATGTTGGCCCCAGACAAACCAAGAGTTGAACAGCTGTTGAAACCAGTGTTAAAGGGCAAAATTCTAGGTCTGACTAAGAAAAACTTGAGCAACTTAAGTCCCCAGGGTGGATAGATTTAGAATAACATTTATAAGGTCTTGGTTATTAAGAAAAAAGCTGAACAGATATATAACAGGTGAAATCCAGGTTGGACATACATGTTGAAATTGTTTCATTAAACACACAACAGAAGATGCCCAAAGGTTTTGCTCTTTCTGAGATATGTAAAATTTACTGCCCCGACTCACTGCAGGAGATTTGAACACACAAAATCAGAAATCTGCATATGGAAAAGAAATAAAAATTCTAATTCAAGTCACTCAGAAAATATTAGGCATCTTTCCAGACATATCAGCAGGTTTTGGATGAGTTGCAATACGACCTTTCTTCTGCTGAGTATCCAATGGAGGATGAAAAAGAAATGAAGAAAAAATATTTGAATCTGGTTTTATTTAATGTCTACAATGTTTTGGTGCATTACAAGGCTGTGAAGTAAGAGGTCTCTGTTTGAAATGGTGTCCCAGGAATATCAATAGTATGACCTCCCCTGAACTGTATGATTCCCTGATCACCAGATAACACCATTGTTACAACACGTGCTGGGCATGTGCCATTGACCTGCACTTTGTGGCACAGCTCTGAGGGACCAGAAAACAAACAAATAAATTAATCATACCATTCATGGAGCCAAGCCACCCTCCATGGAGTAAAAGCTAATCAAACTCAGAATAACATGCAGTGCTCATGCCTAATCAAACTGTTTAATTCTCTATGAATTATTCAGTGAGTCCTCCTGGCACTTGGGGTAAGTTGTGTGTTTGCCTGGCTGCTGTTTGTCTCCTGCAGCAGTCTCCCCTGGCTGTCCAGGCTCAACATTTCATGTTGTTTCCACAGAACCAGTGAGTGATGGACGGGCTGCACTATCCTTGTGGCCAAACAATGTTCTGCCAATTGATTTCTTTAAATACAAAGCTTTTAATCGACTGCAGGTTTTGTTTTCCAATCTCTCTCCTTCTCTCAAACTCCCTTCTGCTAATTTGCACTTTGTTCTTCTCCCATTTTCCTAATGACACAGCAGTCCAGACAGGAACTGTTTATTGATGTTGCTGCATTAGCAGGCAGAGCAGATAAACCTTCTTGTGACTGCTGTTCAGGAGAAAATACACCCTTCTTTCTTTTCAAGGCTCAGAAAAAAACAGCTAAAAATTCAATACAAAGCTAATAGTCCATTTATGGAAATATAAAAAGCAGCCATTCCCTTTAGAAAATGTTTCCTTCTCTGTTTTCTCACATTCTTGTCTGCAAAACTCTCCCTTATGCAACGTCCTTAATTTAGAACTCCAGCATCCCATTTCTTCTATGAAAGCTAGGTGGTGTCATCTATCAATAGAGATGGACTTTCTTTTAATTACATGGTATATTTATACATAATCATCCATAATCCAATAACATTTGTAACATGGATCCATCTTAATCAAAACTAAGTAACCTGACTCTAAGTGGGAACTAATGCTTGCTCAAAGCTTAGTTGTGAGACCAATCCCACTAAAATTCTCTGGAGGCAAAGATGACAGCTTTGTGCAGCACTGGGCAAAATCAGTTAACGCTGAATCTACTTTCAATACAGAAATTGCCTTCCTTAATTCCAGCAGTTTTTACCAAGCAGTTTGGACAGGAAGCTAAATGCCACCTGCAAAGACATCCTTGAAGTGTGCACTTGTAGCTCATTCTATCTTTGCTGACTTCTGGTGGTGCTGAGAATCGCCTGCTGAGCTGAAGGTGGGGAGCACAAAACAGAACAAACAGAGCCAAAAATCTCCATCTTCATTGCTCTCCAGATGGGTCTGCAGCTCCTCGTGTCTGTGCTGGCACAGGGAGTGCAGGTGGGACTGGGCAGGGGCTCTTCCATTCCTTTGGTCTGAGACTGTTTGGTGCTCTTGTAATCCAGAAACTGCTGCCCTCTGAGCTCTGACAGGCTCCTGGGACTGACATCATTGCCATACTAAAAGAAAGTCATTACCAGCCAACACACTTCAAATTACCTTGGAGGTGGCTTCCACCTGTTTCTAAGAGCAGACGAGAGCATTTGTGGATGATCACCTTCCTTGCTATCTGAAGTTTTAGACTGCTGTACACTGTATGTAAGCTAAAACGACACCAAACATTGGTCAAAGGGATTCAGTGGGCATGCAATAACTACTTTGCATCCTAACCATGTAATGCAAAATGCATGAGGTGTTACCTTTCTTTCCTGGCCTGTGCAGAGATGTCACTGAGGAATTAAGGACAGCATCAACTCAGAAGAAAAACCGTGAAAGCTGAATGCATTTTTGTACTTTAAACTTTCCTTTTGGAAAGAGGAATGTCCATCTCGTTCAACAACATTTGCAATCTCAGTACTTTCATAAGGCTAACTTGGAGAACCCTTTCTTGACCTAACTTGATATTTAAACTAATTTTACCTAAGGAAAAGCTGAATACAAATGCAGTGGGGAATTTAAAATTTGACCTAGAATGTTGAACTTATAGTTGACCTTTAACTGCTCCTAGATTACCCAGGGTTTACAGCCATCCAATGTATCATTGGAAGGGTCATTTCCTGCAGGACCTAAATCCAATCATATGACTTGTGACCTCTTGGATTAGATTTATGACCTTGCAAGGTCAGTCTTTAACTCCTTCTAGAGTGTTAAGTTGCAAAGAGAGCATTGTATGTCATTAGAAATGCAGATTTCTCCAGTGCAGTAATAAGTTTTGGAATGACCTTTAATTCCAGTTCACAAGACACCGCTGATTTTCAAATAAGATTAAGACTTTGTAGTTATCCCTACCATTTCTGAATTTAGAAGAATTAAGACTTTGTAGTTACCCCTACCATTTCTTTATTTAGAAATAAGTAAACATATACATTGAAGATACCAAAAATGCATCAGTATTTGCAAACTTGCAAATAGAATGCAATGACCTACCTCCATGTCAAGGTATTTAAACAAAAGAGACACTTCATTTTCAGCTTTACTACAAATTAATGACTCAGTTACTCAACATAGATATACAGGCTTTCTTTATGTGTTCATATGTGTAATTCGTGTCTGTAATCTGTTAGGCAGGAATCATCCCTTTTCTTAACGTATTGACAGTGTCTGGTCCAGTTTGACTTTGCTCTCTGATTACCATGAAAATAAAGGCATTGAACAGATTCACTCCTTCAATATGGAGTTTTACTAGAGTGAAAGTAAAAACCACAAGATTTCTCTGGTTAACCATAAAATTCAATAGACTGGCACAATTGCATTTTCAACAGAAATCAAAGTTAAGCACCGTAAGCACGAGTTTTTCTAGAGATCAGTTTCTGAGTTAGGCACCAAACACAAGGACTTATTGAGACACTATCCCAAAACTTTGTGTGAAAATATGAAGCAGCTCTCCTTCAAAGGTGTCCACTTAAATGTCAGACCCCAGATGATGACTCCAAACATTTCTGTTGTCACCTGTTGAGAAATACGTGAGAAACTCTGCTTGTGTTTCCTTTCCCTGCCCTTCAGATCCCACGAGGCCACGCGCCTTCCGCTGCAGCGGCCGCGCCTGCAACCCTCCCGTGGGGAACCTGGCCACGGGAAGGACACCAGTGACCAGCACCATGTGTGGCCAGAACAGCACTGAGCTCTTCTGCTTCTACCCAGAGCAGAACCTCCTCCACCACCTCTCCCCCGGCTGCGGGCAGCCCCGCTGCGCCAAGTGCAACATCAACCAGCCTGACAACTCCCATCTCCCTGCTGACATGACAGATGATTTTTTTGCAAACCCCATCTCCTGGTGGCAGTCTGCCCAAGGGGTGCACAGAGAAGAAATCAGACTGGACTTTGAAACAGAATTCTACCTGACCCACGTCATTGCTGTGTTCAAGTCACCTCGCCCAGCTGCGATGGTGTTGGAAAGGTCCCAGGATTATGGGCAGACTTGGAGGCCCTACAAGTATTTCTCTGTCAACTGTACAGCTACTTTTGGGCTCCAGGATGATCTCGTTGAGGAAGGCTCCATGTGCACTTCCAGGTATTCAGATGCAGTGCCCTGCACCAGAGGGGAGGTAAGCAATAATTGAGGTTTGGACTAAGTTTAATGTCAAACAGCTCAAGACTGCCAGAAAGCCAGAGAGTGTATCTCAAAGAGATACTGTGCATGTAAATTAAGAAAGGTATCCCTTCCCTGAAGGCTTTGTGCTAAGCAAATAATGGGGAAGACAAGGAGAAATTATATACACATCAATGATAGAAATGCTTTAGCAAATTCATTTTATGAGAGCTCACAGGATAATATGAACATTGCCTGATTTTACACTGCAGATGACCAAAACTGAACTAGAATTCTAGCAAATGTAGGGAAACACACATCTATAGAGTCTGATTTATCCAAACCATTTCCAATTTAGGATGGCATGAACTGCATGATCCTTCTTTTTCTTCTCTATATAAAAAGTCTTAGATGATTGGCTCACTTTTAAACACATTATTCCTCCAAGTTCAATGTTTTCTTGCTTTCCCTTTTCTTGCTGGTGGTGACTATGGCTGATTGTACCAAGCCATAGGCTGCAGGAATGAAACTGCTTGGAAGCAGAGGTGGGAGTGAGCAGCCAGGATTCATTATTTAATGGTGGGAAAAGCCCTCCCTTCCTATGAATACTCTGATTTGTTTTTAAGCACAAGCAAAAGAGTGTTTTCTAAAGAAATGTACAATTGTTCTGATAAGTTCCTCTCAGAAGAACATTAACTACTGATTAGAGCCTTTTCATCCATTAATCTTGAAACAGTTCAGATGGGAAAGACCATAAACATCATTGGTATCATTCATGTGCCTGTAACAGGCTAAGAAATCTCTCTGCATATTAGAAACCTGGAATGGACCATCTGGAGTAGTCATTCTGCTGGTCAGTTATCATTATTCATTTCATGTCCAAGTTAAATGCAAGTCAAATGCATCCAAATGTCTTCTGTAGGGAGGTTACAATTTGCCACGTCAAGAATCTCAGCAAGTAATATATTTTTCCATTCTTGTGTGCCTTCCAATCAAAAATCTGGAAGTACTTTGCAAAACCCAGCTAATGATCTTCAGCACACACACAAGGGTTCTGCTGCCATTTCACAGATGAGAAAAGAGCAGCACAGGAAGGTGAAGGGTTTTGTAAGAGAGGACAATTCTGGTTGAGTTAGGGACAGAATACAGAGTCTGAGGGAAATGCCTTGGCCTTAAATACAAAATAACCCTTCCCTCTCTAGTACAGTATCCCCTGCACTAGGCTGACTTTAGCGCTTACTTAACCTTGGGGAATATCATGAAGACCATGTGCTGCTGCTACAACACGTCTGAGAAGTGGATGACAGAAAATCAAATATTAAAACATTCATCCTATGCAAGCCTCTTGATTACAAGTGTCAAAGTGATTCTGTCAATTTGGGTGGCAACTACACTTAAATGAGTACGTGTGTGCTTAATCAATCTATGGCATGGTAGGAGATGTCAGGAAACAATAGTAACAATAAGAACAGTCCTAAATTTACAGGTTACAGATCCCAAATACTTTCAGGAACATGAATTGAATCAGTGCAGAGGTGACTGCCTCCATGGGACAAGTGCTGGAGCTTTAAAGCAGCACAGAGGAATCTGTACAGCAACTTAACAGAGGACGAGACAAATACTGTTTCACAGCACATTAACCAAAAAAGGTTGTCAGGGTCTGGACAGACTTTACAGAGACCTCTCAATCAATCCAAGAAATGTCCCTGTGGCAAGGGTGCAGAAGCACCAAGTTTCCAGGTCAGCAGTATGACATAGCAGATTCTTTTGTGAACTGAAATAAAGGAAAGCAGAGTGTGGCTATTTACAGTGACACCTGATCGGGTTTGCCTGAGTGACACTGCTGCTGTTACTGCAGCTCTCAGGGGAGCTTTGCCCACACACCTCAGAACTGCAATTTTACACCTTGTTTTGAAGATGTCACAAAAGTCACCAGGGCATCCCCTCAAGCACTGGCTCCAGTGACTTTGAAGGCAGCTGACTGAATCCCCACCAGGATTTCCTTCAGTCTTCTCTGCTTCTTTTTCACCTCCATTCTGACCTACCCAGTTACTGATTTTGGCTAAACCTTGGATTGCTGAGGGGCTCACATCACAAGCTGACAGCACGTCTGAAATGATCAAAACTGTTCCAACTTAAGTGCTAATTAATGCTCTGACATAAATGCCAGTTTTCCTTACTGAGGGGTTTGAAGTCATTTTCACCACATGAGACTCAGGTTATTCTTGGGTCCTATTCATTCTGAGAACAGACACAAATTCCTTTTCAAACAGGGTACAAAAGGAATAAAAAAAAAATTAAACCCATGCTGGGACACATCATGAAACAAGATTTCAGGTCAACTGGCTTCCAGAACTGAGAATGTAGGCATGAAAGAGGAAGGTGCGAGAGGTGCAGTAACCTACAGACTTTTTAAACTGAACTACGTCTCATTCAGCACATTCTGGCCACCAAAACCAGAAAGAGTTTCTTCCTAAAAGCAAGGTAAAAAATTTGTCAGAAGAGAAAATTTTAGGAGACTAGAATGGAGCAAAAGACTTTTGGATGGGTGACATGACAATGTCACAGCAGAACATAAGATAAGGCATATCCCTTGTCTCTGGTAGATTGCCCCTTATTTTTCACCTCTGACAGGGTCACATATCTCCATTCCATCTCAGATAAGATACATCTGAGACAGAAGGCATTGGGGAACACCTCATACAGAAATGCAAGATTACTCTCTAATACATCTTTTCCATTTTCTTTTACTCAAGCATTTGTTAAATCCCTTACTCCTGTTCAGATCCAGAGCACCTTAGTAGATAGAATCTATCTATCTGAAATCGTAGGATTCTCATCATTAGTTCATTAACTAAAACCAATATCACATTTTCAAGGTCTGTTCATCATCTGTAAGTCCATCTACAGGAAATATTGGCATGGAGTTCTATGAATCAATTGAGGTATTTTTTACCCACTTGTCCATCCATCTGTTCTTCTAACTTAAAAACACTGTACTATATAGGCATGGAGCCTAAAATGAGCCTCCAGGTCAGCTAACATAAACCAAAACTTTGGCCTAAACAAAAGGAGAAATTAACAGAGCATTGCATCAGGCATCAATGTGAGCTGCAGTTCAAACATCATGTGGGGGGGGAAAAGGGACTGAAATGTTTGAACCTGCATCCTGACAGCACGTGCACTTGAGGGTCTGAGAGATTAAGAGCACATTTTTAATAAACTGGAATATCAGGAAATGAAAACAAATGTTCTCCTGCATTGAATGGGATGTTTGCATGAAAGGAAGACGTTAGCATGCAAAGTGGGGTGGAACACTGACCTGCTCATAACCACCAGGCCCAGAAGGAGACCCTTCCCCTTCTGGGTCCAGCCAGTGGAAGGGAGTTCTGAATCAAAGGCTGGTTCATTTATGTGAGTGTCTGTGTGACAGATGACACCAATGAAGTGTGATATAATAAACCCATTACTGGAATTCACTGGGGGCTGGAAGAATTGTGTATGCCTGAATTAAGGAACTGGTTTCTATGGCAACATGTTAAGTGTGCCTTGCACAGGAGACCTGTTCATTCTCCGTTTTGTATCCTGTGGTGACCTCTTTAGGGACAGGAGTCTCCAGCAGTGCCTTTTGTCAAAGATGAGTGGACCCTCTGTAGCTAAAAGACATTTAATCACTCTTCTAAGCACACTCCCCTTGGTGAATGCCAGACCAGGACAGGTTGTGATGGGTGCTTCAAAAGCCACCAGAGAGAAGCCAGAGTCAACCCTGTGGAAAGGCTTTTCTTCTGCACTGACTCTGAAGCTCTGCTGCCTTTCTCCATCCATGGGGACCTCCTGCACCCAAGCACCAAACCAGGCCAGGGACAAGGCTCTGTGTGGGATGCATGGATCCTGTTCCAAGGACCTGCATTTCCCACAGTCTTTTCTCAAGCCTCTCTTTTACTGTATTCATGCCAAACCTTTTGATAAACAAAGAAGTATTCCCTGTGCACACACACACCCCCACACCCCTCATTAAAAGGCAACATCAATAATTCAAGAGGTCACCACTGAGGCTTCAGTGACTTCTTAGAGTTCTGATCTCATATGGCAGTGGGGTGGGTGGAAAGAAACCTGCTCAGCACATCACAAGGTTGAATTCCCCATAGCTAGGATTCAAAGCCTAGTGTTTGAATTGATTCAAAGTCTAGCACTTCAGTGAATTATCCAACAGTCGCCAGGACTGGCCTCTGAAAGTTGCATGATGCTCAGGTTATTCCAGCTTCCAGCTGGAAGGGATTCCAGGAGGGATTAGTCACTAGTGTAGGTAAGTGCCTGATTGGTGTGACTAGGGCTGTCTGTTCAGCATTTTGTTTAACTTGAGCTGCAGAGCAGGCAGAATGCAGAGGCAGGCTGAGAGGAAGCAGTGAACAGCAGCAGTGTAAACAGGCTGATAGCACTGCCAGCCCTGCTTCCCTGGAGGAAGAATTAAGGGGCTCAAGGATTTGTCTCTGAAGGGAATTTGAACTGACTCAGACTAGCCCAGCAATCCCATCCCTGGCAAGTGAACTGGAGGAGGGCACCAAGTGTCCTACTCTGACCTGCTTTGTGATGAACCATTTCAGAAATGTTTGGAACATTGTAAATCAGCCAGAAGGACACAGCAGTGGGTTTTTTAGCATTGCATATGAATTTTCTGAACACACAAAGCAGCAGATATCAACTTATTTTTTCTTATCACCTTTTTTTATAAAACCTTAGTGGAGTTGAAGCCATTGTTTTTTTTTTACTCCAGGTTTCAAGTGTGAAAAAAATTGTTGCCTAAAATGCTATGAAATGTAGTAATTTATTGTTGTGATTTTCAAACTCCAGGCAAAAGAACACTTAAATATTTGCTCTACAGTTGTCCACACTTCACTGTGACAGTGAGATTGTACATTTAGCCAAGTCTGTTCATGTGTAAGATTTCAGCCAAGACCTAGAGATGTAAATGGCTCCACTTACAAGAAATGGATGCTCTCCTATGAGAACACAGCTTGGTTGACATGGGCTGACACTGATGGTGATGGGGTGTTTCAACTTTCCCTGACAATCCAGCAAACAGTGAAATGAGCCTCCCTGTTTTCAGCCCAGTTCCCAGTCAGGCTGTTGCATCACAGAACTCCTGTGGCACCCTTTGCCATTTCAGAGCAAGCACCATCTCTTGTAATGAAAAAGGACATTGCATTTTGTGGGAGCATGGAAATGTTCTCACATCCCCACATAAGGGGCTGCTACCTAGAAAGGAAGGAGTTTTGCCCATTCCCTCTATACAAACTGAAAACTGAAGGGTTTTCTGTCCAATAATCTAGATTTTGTGTTCCAACTACATTACCTGTCTCATAGAAGGTACTGCTTCTCCTACAACCTTTGCCTTCTTGCATGGATGTACATCTGCAGATAACCTGAACCTACAGAATACAATGTGTTTGAGGAAAAGAAAAAGTCTGCCTTGCTCTTAGATTTGCCTGACTTCAATTATGCCATAATCATATTAGCAGCTGTGCCTAAATATTAATATTAAAATGCCACATCAGCTGGATTAGTGGAATAACCTCAAAGCAAATGCAAACTAAAGGCTCATCAATCCTTTCTGATTAGGAGTATACAGAATGAATTTAGGATGCCACTGTCTTGGTGGTAGCTGAGTTTACCCAGATCAAAGAAATTTCAAAAATCAAAAGAACAATTATTTCTTTAACAAGCTTCCATATTCCATACTAAGCTTTGGTTTCTAAGCTTTGTTCTCTGGAAGGACAGAAAAGCAGCAGATCTTGGCTGAAAAACACCATTCCATGAGTTGTCAGAATAGACCTTCTGGGAGAAAAGTTAGGTTTTCTCTGTGCTCCAAACAGTAAATCAGAAAAAAAGACTACTGTATCACAAGATAGAAGTCCATCAAATAAAACAGGATATAAGTCACTGGCTAGGAAAAATCCTGAGACAATTGCTTACTGTTCCTTTAAGAACAAAATCAACTCACATGGAAATCTCTTAATGAAGAGGATTTAGGAGTGATGAGAGTTTTTATTGCAGCTTCCTTCTGATGGACTCAGTATAAGCACACAGACATTTCTCACCTCATTAACCTGAGTGTGTGCAACATGATGAACACAGCTTAAGGATGATTTGTAATATCAAATTCTTGCTCTGCATAAGGATCCTCTTTTCAGGAGGCCATGCATTGGCACTGCCCTCCATTTATGATTCATATTCCTTGACCTTAGGCTATGAGTTTGCAAGGGGGAACATTTGTTGTGTCCACATCTCTTCTGACTAATACTGGCTGAAAGATCAGGTTAAGAAAACAGAATTAGATGCATCAGGAATGAAGAAGCAAAACCTATGGCAAGAAATCAAAAATCTGAGACACTGTCTCCAAAATGAAGATGATCTCTTGATTGTTGACAAAACAATGTGAGGCGGTGCCAACTTGCATACAGCAAACCCAGTCACCTAACAGTGGCTGCCTTTTAGCTCTGCACACTTACAGCATTTTCCTGACTTCTTGCTCGGAGGAAGGTCAGGAGAGGACAGGGACCATCTTTTTGAGGCGCAGCTGACTGACTTTTGAGAATGAGAATGACAAATATGCGCTCGGTGGCAGATATGCAGATAAGCACGAACATCCCACTCAGCATTCAGCTCCAGTGCCAGCTCCTGGTTATAAGAGAAACTCACGGCCTAGGATGGATTTGCACCAAGGGTTAAATTACAGAGGTGCTGCACACCTTCAGCTTCCACCCAGTTCAATGGAAAGATTTCTAGGGTGTCCCTAAGCAGACTCAGTCACCATCAGATTTTCTTCTGCAGCTGTGCCTGTGCTGCTTTCATGACAGCTGCACACTGATATTTAGGGAAACAACTGGGAGATTTCAGAGCAGTCCATTACAGCAAAAAAAAAAAGAGAACAGAGTTTGCTACCAGATAGAGATTTCATTAGAGGAGAAGTAGTTTTACAGTGAAAATCATGGGAAGCTCTTTTCAAAACTTGCACCTTAATTAAAAGAAAACGCTTATTTTTCATTATACTCTCTTCATATTTTTTACATGAATGTAATGGAAAACTGAAAATTCACACAGTATCTCTGGGAAATGAAAAAGTAATAATATTTCTGCTTTTCTGCAAAAGGCAGAAGTCAAATGTCTATCTGTATATGAAGAATTTGCTTCATGGGCTTTAGAATTACCAACCTTGGGAACTGAAATATAAGGAACAAAACCAGTGAAAAGGTGAAATGTCTCCTCCTACAGCTCATGACTCTAGAAGCTCAATAATACTTAGATCCATTTATAATCTAATCTTTAATACATTCATGCATCAATGGTTGAGATGGCCAAATCTTATCTCTTGCCTGTGATTATTAAAATTGCATGTATGGATATTCATCTCCAGGAATTCTCAGGGAATTTTCCAGATACAAATCTATTAATATTCCTCCCATTGCACAAAGTACTTGAATACCAATATTCCATTTTTATGGAAAGAAAACAGTGCATAAAACTGAGCTGCTACTGAAATCAATCCAGAACAGCATGAGGCCCTGGTTACTTGCTGAGCATTATAGTGAGCAATTGTGCTGGGGCTGGGACCAAATAGTTGCATTCCCCACTTTGTATTTTCATCAAAGCAATACCTTCTCCTTTTTTAAAGAAATAAAATTATTCCCTAAATCATATAAAATTGTCAACCCATATGTATAGCCACCACCAATCTCTCCTTATTTAGGATCCATTTTTCTTTAGGGTACTATAAACCCAAACACATTCATTTAAAACATAGTCATGCATTCATAACACAGAAAAAAGTTTAGGGAGTTGATTTTGTTGGGTTATCTATTTATTTTTAGCTAAATTATGCATTTATGGAAAAATAATTCCTAGGATATAAGGTGAGATACCATTTCTTTTTAAAAAACTATCCCAATCTAGAATTATTTGAATCAATACATATAGTAGACTAATGAGGAGAAATTACAGGTACTAACATCTTTTTCTTGACAGTACAGCAATCTATATGTTAAGGAACCACTTTCTGACTGGCACTTTCATGTGAGATGGAACATTCAGTCAAATATTAAAAGTGAGCCAAGAGACGATGATTACATTGTGCAATTGCCAGTGCCCAAGGATTTTAACCACCAATATTTCAAGGAGAATGAGGCATCCAGAAGAGAGAGAAATTCCATTTTCTAGTTTTACTCATATGTGAAATAAACGCTAAACTGATTTAATTATTAAATCAAACTGCAACCTCTGTGAAAAACCTACTTCTATTGGCACAATATATCTGCTGATCAAAATGTCTTTGATTTTTACAAAGTTAAGGAAGGTTAATTCCTTACTGGAGGTTGAATCCTAGAAGAACATTTAAGCAGCTCCCAGAAGACCCCAGCAGTGTTATGTCACCCAAATCAGATCTTTAACACTTAACAAGACTTGCCTTGGGAGAAATAAGGACAAGCAAACCCAGTCTCACCAGTGAGCTTATCCCAGACAGAAATGTGTCATGAATTAATCATACAAACAAACTCTTGTACCTCAGCTGGAATGGAATACTGTTTTTTTTCTTAAAAGGATGCCACAATCCCTATGGGACTTCCAAGCTATTAATGTCTCCACTCACAAATGGTGTTCTGTGTTCTAATGGGATATGGAAAATGCCAAAGCAACTCCTCTCAAGAGAGGCAAGGCCAGAAATGAAAATATTTGCAAAACAATAAAGCCACAGGAAACCAAACCTTTTTCTAAGCTGTCAAGCAAAGAAACGAGAAACAAAACAGCTTGGTGGAAGCAAGTGGCCCTTTGGTGAGAGAAGAGCCCCTGACAGCTGCTCTTTGCCTAAGGACCTCAGTGCTCTCAGAATGCCAATTACGACATGGGGAGGATGGATAATTGACTGGAGACCCCAAAATATGAATCCATCTGTTCAAACTTGTCATACCATGTACAAAATAGGTTTCTAGTAGCACACAGGATTTTCTTCACACCTACCATAGTACAGTGCAAGACTAATGCTGTCAAGAAGATAGTGTCAGAGAGGAAAAAGAAATGTTTTAGCCATTATCTGCCTATTTTTTTCAGACAGACCCAGTAAAAACTCCTTTCCTTCACCTCATTCACCCTTCCTCTCTATCTCCTGTGAGGAGTCCCATAGCTGCTCACAGCTGGGATCTCTGGCACAGACATGGGGCGTCTTGCTCAGCCTTGTATAAGGTACAAAGCAAAGTGACACAGAGTCCCCAGGCAGTGCAGAGGAGAGTGGCTTTATTGCAAGAACCAGGCCTTTTTAAGCAGTTTTAGCAATTTACACAGTTTTAAGGCACAACAAGCTCAAGCCAAGCAAGCACCACGATGTGGGCACGTGGCAGTCACACAGCGCGGCTCTCACAGCTCTCACATCTCTCTACCTCTATTCCAGCTGGGTCACTCTCCCATATTTCCCTTCTGCTTAGCCTAAGTAGCAGCCCTGAGCCATGATTTTACAAGGGTAACAAGGCCCTTATTTTATAAGGCTTTTCTTATATGCAACAGTATAAGAAGGTGACTGGCAGGAGCAGAGCAGATCTTGCAGAAACCAATGCTTTATCAATTACCTTTCAGATGTCTATTTTATGGAGTGAAGTGCCTCTAGCATTTGTGTTCTTAAGCCATTTATGTGGTGGGTATCCTCTGGAGGTCCATCTGAAAGGAGATACCATTTTAACTAAGTATAGAAAACCATAGACAATAATGCTAAGTGTGAGAAAAAAAGTGTGTTATAAGAGCTAGTGACTAAATAAACTGCTTTACCCTCAATTCCTCTGGTTTATGCCAATTTAAATAGTTTCACAGGGACTTTTAACCATTCTTCAAGACCTCTGAGCTCAGAAGGCTCTTCAGAACTTTTCCACCCAGTTTCCTGCCTTGGTCTTAGTTTAGCTGACCAAATGGGAAGGAGAGATGTGTGTGTCTGTACACAACCAGGTGCTCAGGACACTCAGAATCCACTCCGCCTCTGTGGGATCCACAGGGGACTGGGAAAGAGACAGGGTTCATATAATGACTTCCACCAAAAGATCAGACCATCCTGGATTAGGGGAACTGGACAGACATGCAGATTTGGTCTTTGTCCTGTGAATCCACCAGCAAGGGGAATGCTGGGCACCTGGACAAAACAGAATGAGCCATTTGCTTATGGTTCCATTGGCCAGGGGAATGCAGACATCAGGGTGGAAACGCCTGGGCTATTTTGTCATGGCTTCATTGGTCAGGGGAATGTGGGCACCTGCATTGCACAGCCTGGGCAATCTGCCCACAGCTCTATCAAACAAGGAGCTGTGGGCATCTCTGATCTCACCAAGCAAGGCTATCTGCAGCTTTGTAAGTAGCTGACAGTATAAGAGAAGAGAATTAAAATAAAATTTAAAAAAAAAAAGAAAGAACAGAGTTAATCAAATAGAAAACACTGTGGACAGGTGGGAGAGGTACAACTGCCTTTGCTGGGTTCTGTGCAAAGCCTGGCAGCTGATTCTGTTAGTTAAGGATATTTATCTCCCTATGTGCCATCAACATGCAACTGAACTATCTTCTAGGCATGCACCTCAAGCTCTTTTGTGGCTCCTGCAAGCTAAAAGGAGCAAAAGTATTTTACATGCTATAAACATTTAAACTGATCAGTTCACTAGGAAGAAAGAAAAAGCAAAACAGAGAGGGAGAAAAAGGGAATCCCTATGGAAACAAAGATTTCACTCTGCTAATACTAACAGAGTGAGTCAGACAGAGACTGTCACCACTTATAAAGCAGGGCCAAAGAATCCCAAGGGTAAATACCTCTGCCATGATGGAAAAATTCAAGCAGAGGAGAAAACTACTGTCAAATTGGACAGTATTGGACAAATTAGCACATCTAAGCCTGGAAACAGTGCTAACAGTTCTCTATTTCACTGGCCAGGACTGTGCTGCAGCCCTCCATTATCAACCTCTCCCAAAAGCAACAGAAACAAGCACACCACAAGAGATAGAGAAGGGTAGAGAGCTGGTGAGCTAAAATACAACAGTCACTGTTAAACATCAAGTTAGAACTGTGATGCTCAAAGCCCAGCTGTTGCTGCTTTGGGGAACTATCAAACAGCAGAAATGCTGTGACAAAAGAGTAACAAGCTGCAGAGAGCCAGCAGGCACCAAGCGCCTCAGGTCCTGTGAACTCAGTGCTCTGTAGCTGTTTATGAGTAATAAACCACCTGGCTGTGTGCAGGCAGGGCTCTCTCAGTGCTCACTTGCCCTAAGCTAAGCTGTGTTTCCACCATAGTTCAAGTGACCTGGGAAAAAAGTCTGATCACAGTTCCCACTTCTTTCACAGATGCCCTTGGTGCCTTTGTTTACCTGACTCTAGAACTCATGCTAAAGTCATGCTCCTAAAATGCTTCCAGAAATTGGGATGGCATGAACACTGCATTTATACCAATAAACCTTGGATTTCTCTGAGTGACACTGTTGCCACTGGGCTCAGAAACACAAGGAAGTAGAGCTACCTTGTCCTTGACATATTGCCTGAACTGCAAGAAGTGAGGGTTTAATGCTTTTCCCTAAAGATCAGCTTGGGATATTTGCTGTGTAAGCAGAGCACTATTGTCAGCTGTGGGATGTGAACTTTCTTTCTTTCAGGTGATTTATCGTGCCTTAAGTCCAGCCAACAAGATCGAAGACCCTTACAGCCCTGAGGCTCAGGATCTCCTGAAGCTCACCAACCTCCGCCTGCTTCTGTTGAAAAGGCAGGAATGTCCCTGCCATGGCTCAGGATTGGTAGAGAAACCCCAAAGATTTGCCCACTATGCCATTTATGACCTGATCATCCGGGGGAGCTGCTTTTGCAATGGGCATGCAGAGGAATGTGAGCTTGCCAACAGGACAGGAGTGATGGAGAACATGGTGAGTCCCAGCCATTTATCAGCTTGCCTGACTTGCTACTTGCTTCTGCTGCCTCAGCCTCAATGTACATTTTATGTGTGATCCTGTCCCAGCCTCCCTACACTTATCCAAAAAAGGGCAGCACAGTCAATCCACATTACTGAAATCAGCACTGCTCTGGGAAAATATTTCCTATACTCCTTTCTACAGTTTCATGTATAATAACTGATAAAAACTCTGGAACTCTTAAACTCAATAAATTGCTAAAAACCATGGACCTCAAGATACCTATAAATTGAAGGGGCTCTTCATAATTGAAACAGAGATCCAACCCCAAATATAATGAGTGAAATCTCCTACTTATATGCCTGCACAGAACTGAACTAATATCTTTGACATAAAGTCTGCCCTGGGCAGAATTTCAGCATCAGATCTCAGATTTTCTGAGTCTGTGTGACATGAGCAGTTCTGTCATGCTCAGGGTTTCAGCTATCACTTTTAGACTTTCAACCTTCTGTTACTTTCACAACATAGACAGCAACGTTCAAGATGTGAAAATAACATCTGCTCTCCCACTCTTTTATCCATGCATCTTAAAATAAGTTAGATTTTTTTTAAAGCCAAACCTTGTAGTAAAATTATTCTGTAGTATTTGGAGAGTCCCTTCCCTGTTCAATCTTTTATCTGCATTTGACTCCAGTTGTGCACAAGAGTTGTGTTTAAATGCACACTCAGACATTGAAATTCAGAGGAAATAACTGATGACTCCTTTTTGATTTAGCTGCAAGCATTGTGTAGAGAACTGTAATAACAATCATGAGCAGATTTAATCTAATCAAATATCCAGGTACATCTACACACATACATCAGAGATGGAATTCAAGCTACTTCAAACTAGTCAATATCTCCCCTGGATCCAGAAATCTCTGTCTCTGTATTGGGTTTTGAAAACCCAAATAACCCTTAAAACTATAGCCCCCAGTGCACTCTGACATAAAAGACTCAAGAAAAATATTATAAGCTAATTTCTGTCCCTTTAGATACATGGCACACTTGACATTTTGGTTGATGTTATTTTGGAATGTGTATTCATTGTCTTCCTTTCAACTTTTCTAGGTTCAGAGGTAGATATTGTAAGATAATTAGGACTGTATGACTTTCAAATAATTTCTGAATCTGTTCCATCTGTGGTACAAATCCAAGATTCAGCTGTACTATGTGATACTATCAGATTCAAATAATATAGACCCACTAAAATCATAACTGTGTGGAGAAAAGCTGTTTAGAGAGTGGATCATCCTTACTGCAAACTGTTAAATAGACACATAGTGAAATCAAATAGATGAATAACACACTAAGTGAATGCAGCTGGTAGAAAAATAAACATTCTGCCCATCAGAAAAGGAAAACACAATATTGTGTGCGTTACTGGCATAACCACTGTAAACTATGACTGGATATTTTTCCCACTGGTCACAAGGGAATAGAATCTTTTTGTGCCATCAATGACTTCACAGGGCAGAAGGTGAAATAGTTTTGATGAAATGCACTTCACGAGTGACTCATGTCCCAGGAGACAGGGGGTGGATGCAGCACATGATTCTCACAGATATTATCAAGTTTTTGTCTAAGCAAGAATTCAAACACAGCTGTGCAAAAAATAAGAAAAGCCTTCTGTAGTTTTAACTATCTCTAGAATCCTAGAGGAGGCCTGGAAAAGACCAAAGTGGGCTGGTTTGCAGCCTCACAGAAAGGTGTGATCACGCACACCTGAACCATCCACGAGGGAATGCTTGTTGAGTGAGATTTTCCTCACAAAGAACATTCAAACCTTCAGTAGTTGTTCTGGTTTTAACATTTTGAAAGCTCTTCTTTAGTGCCTGCCTAAATAATCTCTGCTGCAAATTAAGGTAATTCCTCCTTGTCTCCTCTTCCCCAATGCCCAAAATGAGCTGTCAATCCTCCTTCTGTAAATAGGACTGGAAGGTTCTCTCCATATCCTTCCTTAGGTTCTATTTCTGTACTAACCAGAGAAGTGTGAAACCTTAGGTGGTAAAAATTTACAATTCTACTCCCAGATCACACAAGCCTGGAGTAAAGATGATCATGCTACTGTAGTCATATTTTCTGTACTTTAGACATTACAAGTGTTTCTCAAACACAAGAGAAAACCAACTCCTGGAAGATCCAGGTCTCTGGATCCTTTTGCATTTTATCTAATATTTGCCAATAATGATATTGTAGTGGTGAGGGGAGAGGTCACATAGGTCCAAATCTCAGGGTTTGGTTCACACAGCTGGCATGAGGGAGTTTAACTTTTGGGCTTGAAATACATCAATCTCCTTGCCTACAAACAGGAGGAAAAGGCTTTTGTTGTTGAGGGTTCAACACCAATGGTATTTCCCATCAGCCAACCTATACTGCAAAAAAATCATTGCCATTTTGCAATTTCTTGGCAGAGGAAAGATGCTCTGCTTTCAGTCACATGGTAATGGTGGCCCTCATAAAACAGGGTGTGGAAAAGATGTTACAAACACTGCACATCCAGAAATAATCCAATTCAATCCACAGGCCACATCTAATATTTAAGGTACACAAGGGCAGAAAAGTCCCAAGACACACAGTTTTTAATGTGGATGATGTCACATCATACATAGATTGAAGGAAGAGCAGCTTTGTTTCCTGGGCTGCTGTTAGGTAATTAAGTAAAATGCTACAGAAAATAAAGACCTCCACAGAAAGTCTTAAGTAATATGAGTTTCAGCCTCTTAATTGTTCATAGTCCTCCTACAATGTATTTATCTTCTGTAGTTAACAAAGACAAAAACAATTTCATATAGAATACAACTGTAATTGCTTGATATGGGATAGGACCAAAATCTGAGATCATTCTGCACTTGGGTTTTAGAAAATGCATTATTGTGTTAAGTTGCAATTCTGCTCTTCCTAGTCTGAGAGAAATCTCTTCCATTTGTAATACTCCTAAAGCTGCTAAACTGATATTACATGAAGGCTAAATAATGGAGAAAATTAAAGCAAATTTTTTGATACTATTGAACCAGTATTTTTCAACACCATTTTGGAGGGACTGGATGAGCTATGGCTGTTGGATACTCTATCAATGATCAGTTTATTGTGGATATGTCACTTCAGTCATGGCAACCCATTCAGCTTCTGGCTTCTCCACTCAGGCTGCCAATAGGAAAAGCAGTTCCATGAGAAGCAATGTCACAGATGCCACAGTGTCATAGCAACAAATGGATATGAGAAAACTGCAGATTGTAAACCCAATGTCCAAATGGTGCATCATTCCTCATATTTTGAAATCTTCATAGTTTCATGCATATTTCTGGTCCTAAGTTTGTGAAAATACAGTGAGATCCAAAATAGCCATATAGGATCCAATGAAAATATTCTCTGACTTCTTATTTTGGAGCAAAACAGTAGTACTAACTCTTTCTGTGGGGCTTTCTTTTTTTTTAAACAAGCCATGCACCCCTCTCAACACAATTTATTTAGATTACATTTCCTGTACAAACTACTGAGAATATCGTGTTGGATAGGAGGAAAACTTTGAGACATCAAGATGGGAGCTGTAAATAGGCAAGAAACTTGAGGACAAACACGTCTTGAATTTGAGGTCTGTTGCTATTGACAGTAATGTTTTCTTGGTTTCTATTTAGCTTTCCTAGGATCAGAAAAATAAAAGGAGACACAGAGATGTCATTCCTCACCCAACTTCAATAGCTTTGTATGGTAGCTAATGGCAAAATTCTCTTTTCTGAATATCACAGCCTGCATTTTTCAAACTCTTACAAATAGTTTCCCAGTCTTTTTTTTTTTAATTAATGGGAGTTATTAACATGCTGCTGCAAGTGAAACAACTGCCAGGACCCAGCCAGCTGAATGCATCTAGTCTTGTTCTGTGGTTGGATGCAACAGAACACAATCCTGTCCCAGGTATTGACACTGCAGGATGCACAAAGTTCTGTGTGCCTCTGCAGAGCTGCCAGGTTTAGGATCTGCTTTGCTGGCCCATTTTAGGTGAGTCCAGAGGTGCTTCCAGAACAGTTTACAAAGCAGAAAGTGCACATGGACAGAACAGAGAATCTAGACCAAAGTCCTTTTTGCTTGCCAAACATTTCACAATTCTCTTTCTAGCTCATGAGAAGTTCGGAAAGAGGAAAGCAAATGTGGATGAAAATGTTTTTGTATAAAGCATTAGGGTGGTTTTTTTTAACTTGTTAATTATTGGTACCTAGAGTGCCAGGAAATTCTTACAAGTGGCCTCGGATGTTTCTTTTGCTTCTTTATCCTGTTTACAGAGACAAACTAGACTCCCTGTGGGCCTGATCCTGCACAACCAAGCAAATGGAAAGTTTTCCCCTTACTTCAAAGGGAGCAGGACCTGGTTCTAAGTAGGATTCCTTGTTTGGCATAATGGGGGTTACATAAGGTAAAACCTGCTTTTGTACATCAGTTTTCTAGGTGACCAGGCTGTTGTAAGCCTTGTAAATATTATCTAACTCCGCTTCACATATCTTGTGCAGTTCTATTCATAATCCCCAGCTAAGTTTTCACATTATCTGATTCCAGCTGTGCCCAGAACTCAGAGGTGCAAGAGGTGCCACTCACTTTCAGGACGTTTGAACAGTGGTATTTACTCATTACTCTGTGATTCTGGCACTCAGTATTTAAATACTGACTCTCATTCCCCTTTCTTCTTCCTCCATTCTTAAGACACTCACCAGGAGCTGGTGACCTACTGTAACTCAGATGCTATTTCAGCCTGACAGCTGTTCATTGTGTGCAGTTTGTTACAGATTCATAATGGAGTTACTGGCAAAAACAAGAGGACAGCTTGTCCCCAAAATCAATAGTAATCAATGTAGAATTCAGAAAGAAGACAATAAGCAAGCAGAATGAAATATGAACTGTGAGAGGTGAATTCAGGCAGAAGGTAGAGCTGTGTTTTGAAACTCTTACAGGCTGAATAATGTTGTCTTGTTACTGTTCAAAAACTCTTAGGGGTGTCAGTCTGAATATTCAGCTGAACACTATCACTGGTTTTTCTCCACCATTACCAATTCAGTGAATTTGGGACCAGCAGCAGCTCATTGACTCACTATGAAGATCAAAACCCACATGGGCTCAGGTGGCCCTGCCACAGGTGTCCAAGCTCTACTTATCCCTGTTCCCTGTCAAGTTCCTGCAAACTTAATTTATCAAAGTCACCAAGTATGAGCCAGAAACTGAGTTCCCTCAGAAAGCACCCATATGTGTAGTAGTTTTCTGACATATACATGTATTAGGCCTTCTCCCAAAAACCAACAAGTGACAGAGGAAAATAATGGCTTTTCTCATTCCTGATTAGAGCAGGAATTTGAACTGTCCATCTGCCCACAGCAGGCACTGTAATCTGGGGCTTCCATATCATCCATTCTCATTGCAACCTAAAAAAAGTTGAAGGAAATTTTAGTTTGGCCTCTTATAAGTTGTATGTGCTCTCCTTAGGACTTGATATTCAAGGATTTTTTATAAATGTGCATGGATATTCTTTTCATTTGGAGGGACCACAGAGCTCATTTGAACTGTAAGTGAAACAAAGCAGAACAGCAGACATTGTTTCATTTAACAATGCAAAATGACCCAAGAAAAGTCAATTTATTACAAGCAGGTAAGGGATAGCATCTGATGTCATTGCAAACTGCAGTATCCCAAATTTCTCTGGTGACATTACAGAGTGAATACAGAGTCTGAAGGCAAACATTTTTTCTGAATCAGCAACAGTTGCTCTGACCTGGAAGGCTTCCAAATTTAACCTTCATTCATGAAGAAAAACACCCCCAAATAGACTGAGAGTAGCCCAGGAGAAAGAGCAACAACCACAATGTTTAATGAAAGGACAATAGGTAAAGAAACTAAATAGGCAGAGAAAAAGCAAGAGGCTTTAGGTATTATACAAAGCTGAACAGAGTTTTAAAAAAAGGACAAAGAGGTGGAAAGTCTTCTTTCACTTTCTCAGCTGTGAATCAGAATTCAGGTGAAGAAGCTTTGTGCAAAGATGATCAAGTACCATGTAATTTCTTGGAACTGTTGTATGAAAACAGGATAAAGTTCTACACTATGTGCTATAAATCCACCAGAAGAGCTTGATAGAAGAACTACTGGATGAAACTCACAGCTGAGTATAGCAGGTCAAGCTAAATGGTTGGAACTGATCATCCTGGCATTAAAATGCACAAAGCTATAACCTCCTCTATGTCCTGATCCAAAGCTGCTCAGGTGGTTGATGTACAAATCAAAGCCTTTGGCAGCAACACCAGACTTGTAACAGCATGACTGTACTGTGAGACAGATGAGGGAATTAATCCAGATTAAAAATACTATTGCCAAGGGAAAAAAACCCCTCGGTTTAGCTTTTTTCCAAACATGGTTTGGTTTTGCAGCCCAATTTATACATAACTCAGGGCATGATGTAAGTGATAGCATAGCAAGAAATAGTAAGGAAATGTCTCAAATTGGGATTGTCCAAAAAAAGTTTAGATCATGAAGCCACAGTCTGAGAACACAGCTGCTATACCAAAACACAAAACTAGAACTCACTTTCACATGGCCATTTAACCCAATGTGATGGTGATTGACTATAGAAAAACATTTGTCTTCCTTTCCTGGACTAATTATATCCTATAAATTCAGGTATGTCAGTTTATAAATGTCTACACTTAGCAAAATTTATTAGAAAACTTCAAGTATGAGGAAGCCAGAATATCAGCATTTAAAGCAGCAGTTTTCATCTTTCAAAGCTGACAGCCTGCATTAGTGACAGGGGCAGCCCCAGCTGAATGCATTGGAGATCAGGAGTGCAAGAACACAAACTATTCCAGGGGATGCATGTGGGACTTCAGACTGGTATTTTGCAATGGGGAGGTTTATACAATCACACAATCTGCCTGCCTGCATCTTTTTCTCAGATCCATTCCCCACAATAACTTTGGAAAACACCATCCAGTTTCAAAAAAAAGTTTGTGAGAGCAACTGAACTCTCAGTACAATGAATGGGAAAGAGCCTCAGAGACAGGACAGTCACCAGAGTAATGAGGAAAAGCAGATGAAGGGAGATGTCATAAAAATGAATTTCATAATGTTTCCAAAGTACTCAAATATTGCAGCAATGAGCCCAGTGGAGAAGTTCATATAGGCCTAAACACTTTTGTACCTAAGAATCAGGATATGTCAAGTGATGATGTGTTACCTATGGAACAAAAGGACAAAGTGAAATATAGAGGTGATAGAGAAATCCCCTGGATCTTCATTTTTCATCTGCTGTACTAATACATTTATATGCATTCATATAAATCACTGTCATAAACTACTCAGGCTTTAGCTGAAAACTGGCTTTTTTCCTAACTGGTGGCATGAATCTTGCCTCTGCTGCTCACACCTTGCTCTTAAGGTTCCTCCACCTGGATTGCCAGCTCCAGATGAAGAAGACTGAAGTATCTCTTACTCTCAAAGTATCAGGTGCTTCTTTTTAGTCAGATATCCTAAAGATGCCAATGACATTAATCCAGTGGCAATCAAAGTGTTATTATTAGTGTCCTGAAGGCACTAATAGAACTTTAACAGCCCTGACCAGCTCCACCTGGGACTCTCACCTTTGCTCTCTCTTCATTGGCTTGGGGGTCCTATTTAAGCTCAGCTTTGGGCTCTTGTTCCTTGTTTGCATTCCTGCCTCTGGCCCAACATCCTGGGGGAGTGTTGGGGCTCTGCTCTACTCTCTCTGTACCTTCCCTCTGCACCTTTCCCTGGCCTGTGCTTGTCTCTCATTCTGCCCTCTGAATGGACTTTGCATCCCTGTTGTGTCTTTCTTGGCCTGTCTCTTGCTGCTCCTGAATTATCCCAGTCCCTTTCCTTTTTGTTTCTGTGGTGCCAGCTCCCTGCTCTGCCCATTGTGCTTGGGATGGTGCCTCCTCAGTAAGGGCCCAGCCTATGCTGTTGTAAACCTGAGATTGTAGCTTTTTGGCCCTTAAAGAGCAGCTGGTCCTTGTTGCTTCCTGACACTCCTCTTCTTATTAATCTTATAAATCATCATTATCGCCATGTAGATCTGACTCTGCTTTCAAGGGCATAGAAAGGTGTCACCATAGTTCCCCTGGACCTGTACTTGTCTGATTATCTTCTCTTCCCTGGCATGATATTTGTGATCCAGTGCATCCTGAGATTTTGCATTTGCTAGAGTTTGCAGTTTTCCAGCTTTTTGCTCACTTTAGTGAGAGAAGTGCGGACTTATTTTAGCAGTGAATAACAACTCAGGGACACACTTGTTCTTGTGCTGGTGTTGAGTGTGACTCTCATACTCTCCTGTCTTTAAGCAGTATCCCATTTCCTATTTTATCTCACAGTTTCCTGTATTTCCTTCTTGCTCTTTCCTGGACTTTAGTCTCTGGCTGCCTCTCCTATCTCTTCCTCTCTAACAGAACAAATTATCTCATTACTCACAGCCACCTCAGTTAACCTTATTTCAAATTACACTTAAATGTAACAGGTCTCTTCCACAGCTCAGCTTTTCCTGCATTAACCAGTCTTTCTGTGATGGCCACTTACATCCATTAATCATTTTTCTTGTGTGGTCAATGTGAGCTGTTGTTTGTCTCTGTTTTCTTCTCCTATCCCAGTCCTTTCTGTAATTTGTTGTCACCTCATGTTGCACTCTCTTCTGTAGCTGTTTCACCCATGAATGCTATCTGAGATTACTCTCCATGGAAAAATATTCCTTGATACACATGGTAGACTATTTTCATTTTGCTTTACCTTTGCACCAATACCAGTCCATTCTCTTTACCCTTTCTTAAACCTATGCCAAAAATGTTAGTGCCCAAATGTAACACTTTCTAAAAGAAGCTCCATGCCAGCTTCCCTGTTTCCCCATGCCTGCTCAATGGCTTAGACAAAAGGGCTGAAAAGCCAAGCAGACAGCCAGCAGGAGAGCCAATCGTCCTTCCACGTGGATTTGGGAGCTGTTCCATAGCAGGGATCACAGGTAGGAACCTCTTCTCTGCCTCTGTCCTGCTCACAACATGCCACAAACTACAGCTCAAACAAACCAGTGGGCAATGAGCAAACTAACACGTCTACTTTCCAAAGAATAACTCAGCCTTTCCTTTCCTCTCTCACTGAATTTTCCTGTTTATTTTTCTGAATAATTGTTCATGAGTGTTCACACCATCTGTGCTGTGCACTGTAAGCACAGGCTCCTGTGGAATAATGAATATTTGATCATGTCATTCATGACTAAAATGAGATTGCGTGGTTTAATTCGATCATTTCCCAACTGCACGGTCTCAGCACTTTTCATATAATTTTTTTAATATAGTGAATACAGAGTATTCTGTATTCACAGTGTTACATGTATTTCTAAACAGTAAAATGGGCTAACTTGCAGATTTTACATAGAAATAAGTATTACCTGAGAAAGTGATCTAGGATTTTGTTCTGATCTGGTTTAGAATGAGCTGTGAAGTTCAGGTGGAGTCTGAATTTTGGAGATATGCAAATCTATAGTTCTGGGTCAGGTTCTTTTTACCGTTCCTCTGTTCTCCAGGGGAAAACTTGAAGCCTGAAAAGTCAAACCCAAACAGCGAAAAGCACAACGCTGTTGCAGGAGTATTTTTAGCATTTTTGCCTTGTTCTCTGTCACTTTTCACGCTGTTCATGCCCTGAGTGCGTTTTTTTGTTGGTTTTTTGGTGCAGTGGGGCAGAGCTGTGCTGAGCTCAGGATCCTCAATAGCCCATGGAGGGACAGGGGTCTGACCCCTGATTTCTGCACATTTCCTGCTCTAGTACCAGTGTCTCCTGGCAAAATAGCAGCTGCTCTTGTGATAAATGTAGAACATGACTTATGGTACCACCCTTCCCTTTCTCTCACACCCTAAGCTTGATATTTCCTCCAATAAATTTATCTGTTAAATCCTTTCCCTGAGGCATTGCAAACAGATATTGGAATACTATTTATTCATTAAAAAAAACCAACCAAACAAAAAGTAGCAACAACATAAAAACCGTTCTGTAAGGCTGTTAATAAATCTGGGTAGATAGAATCTTGTGCACCAAATCACAGTTTATTGTGGAAGTGGCTGCTTTATTCCTGGTGTGTAAAATTACTTGAGAGCAGAAGTAGTTTCAATGGTAACTTTCTCTTTGAAGGCTGGACTAGCTCAGTTTGCAAGGTTTAGTTTCTGTGAATGCCTGTTTCCAAATCTGATATGTATTTGAATATTTCCATGACTAAAAATCATTATTGTGTTCCAAAGAAAGTAGGTAAGTACAAAGGAAGCAAGTTATTTATTCAAGTAATTTCTAAAGCAAATAGTCACAGAGAGACTTGATTTGCCCAAATACTAGCTTATATGGGTTTATGTACTTCAGCCCTGTACTTCAGGCATCTTTTGCTCATTTTTGTTGAACATCTTCTAATTCCTAATTTATCTGGTAATAATATGTTCAAAACTGAGCACAGCATTCCAGGTACAATTTTTTGTCCCCTTGTGGTCACAGTGCTCTTAGTTCCATAGCCCAAAACATTACTTTTCTACTAATCTAATTTATATACAGTCATATGTAAGTTGGCAGGCTGGTGATATTTTAACCTAAGTTAAAATATCAGTGCCTTCCTTACAGAATGGCTCAAAGCTCTCCCACTTTTCTGTGGGAGTACTGGTTGGTATTTTTCTATTTTTAATATTTTTGCTACATTTTAAACTGTGCTAGGATGTCCATGACTATTTCCTCATTCATCTAACAATTTAAAATTTTGTAATTCATGGCAATTTCACTTCCCTATATTTATACTCTCTTCCAGATCAGTGTTAACATCAAGACAGAGCCCAGCATGCTCTGTTAGCCTGTGCTCTCCTGTGACTTGGCTCTGCTAGCCCAGAGTACATTTGATACTCTTTGCATGCTCTTGCCCTGAACTTGTAAATCAAAATAAGACCTGTTAGCTCACCAAATTTAGAGTCTACAGGTTGTTCATCAATGCAGTAATTAATTAGCCAACTGAGAATTAAATTGTTGCTATGTGCATGTTGTAAGATACAGGAAAAATTCTACATCATAATGGCTGTGAAAAGAGAGCGCTTCACGTTTTAGCTCCAGGCTCTGTGGGTTTCCTGAGAGAGCCAGGCAGCCGTGTGGGAATTGTGCACAAGTCCCAGCTCCTCATGAGCTGCTGGGGACTCCACCTGTTGCTGTGACCATTTCACTGTGCTCTCTTTTCCCTGGCAGGTCCATGGGAAGTGTGTGTGCAGACACAACACGGCAGGGGACCACTGTGAGAAATGTGCTCCACTCTACAACGACCAGCCTTGGAAGCCAGGAGATGGGAAAACAGGGGCACCGAATGAATGCAGAAGTAAGTGGAAGGAGTTTACTGGCCTAGGCTATCAGGGTGAGCACTCCCCACAACAGCAGGCAAAGCTGCTCCACAAAGACTGATGCCGGCAAGGGGGGCTGCTTTAGCTCTACTTACAGTTCTGCTGTATCTGAAGCCTGCCTTTTGCAACTTTCCCCAAAACCCTCTAATTTTCCCTCTAATTTTGTAGATTCCCACAAAAGACCTCTGTGATTTACAGTAATGGTGCCATTACAGAAACTGGGGACAAATTGCTGATCACTGACAGAGAACTTCAGTGTGCAGGTTGTTCTTCTGCGCTGGGGCTATTGGGGAGTGGCATTTTCATGTAGCTGCACCCCCTCACATTCCAGGTTTTAGCAGGGTTTAAAACACTGCCAGATAGGTTTGGAAAATGCTCCACGATTACTGTGTCAGCTGTGAAAGCCTGAAGGACATTCTCCTGTCCCCACCAGAGTGTCGCTGCCACAACCACGCTGAGAGCTGCCACTTTGACCTGAGCGTGTGGCTGGCCTCGGGGAAGCGCAGCGGGGGCGTCTGTGACAGCTGCCAGCACAACACCGAGGGACATCGGTGCCAGAGGTGCAAACCTGGCTTTTACAGAGACAGAAGCAAGCCCCTGTCTTCTCCAGACGTCTGCAAACGTAAGTGACAGCCTTACGCGAGGTGAAAAATGAATGGTGAAAGAATCATTAAAATAACAAAATAATTTCTATAGAATCGGTAACTCTTCTAGAGGGTAACTCATGAGTATTACTATCTTCTCTTTGTATTCTTTTCCTAAACTACAGGGAGTTTTGATCAAAGTTGACTATCCTGATTTGTCCCCATGTTATGACACTTTTTTTGTGATAACTGATTCAATTCTCCAAATGCATTGCCTCCTGGGGAAAGGTACATTCTTCTTGTGTTTGGTTTTAAATTAATATGGTTCCTTTTCTCTTGAGGCACATTTTATTTACCTGGGGTTTTGTTCTGTACCTCTCAAGACTGTGTGAGCATATGTACAAGCTATTGATAAATTCCATTTGTTTGTGCAACATCTGTGCACATAAATACATATCATGGATGCAGAAGATACAGGAGGCCTGGAACTGTTCATATTCACTTGGGAACAAATACATCAGAACTCAGATTTATTTCCAGGCTCTACAGCTGTTATGAAGTGCTCTGCCCAAATTAAATACATCATTAACACTTCAGCAAAATGTGTCAGGGTGTGTCTCTGGCACAGAGGCACTAATGGCTGCACATAGAGGATGTACAACCTCTGGATCAAGATAGTTTGCACCCAGCCAGTCTGGAAAACAGCCCAAATCTCCCTCACTTAAAGTAAATGTTTCCTGAGTATCCTGCCAGGCTTCACATGTCTGATTCTATCTCACATCTGTTTGAGAGGTTGCTATTTCCAGCAATATACTTAATTTCTTTTTTCCCCTTTGGATAATTTTCCTTCCCCATAGCTCAGACATCAGTTGCCAGCATAGAGAACTTCATCCTCTGTTGTCTGACCTCTTGCCCACTGACATAATGAGCTTTTGAAGCTTTTTCTGGCCCTTTTAATGTTCTTCAACATTATTCCTCTTAAATGTTTAGGTTACTCCTCTCCCTAGGATTGTGAGTCCTGTGATATTACCTAAACTTTCTGTGCCCAACATATCCAATGTTTCTGCTCTTTTGCCTTCTTCCCACTGGAACTTGGTGACAGCAGACTGCTTCCACACATTTTTTTTCTTCTGATTTTCACTGTGCTCATCACAGAACATGGATCAGCAGACAGGGCAGAGGGTGAGCTTATCTGGCTCACCCTGTATCCAGTAGTGTTCTATGGTGGCCCCTTTCCAGTTCTGTTTCTACTCTGAGCAGATCTGCTACAGGGAAATATTGTAATGAGAACAAATTGTTATGCCAAAAGATTAGCTTTCAATCTCATAGCACCTGGAAGAATTTGTGTATGAACTCCTGTACTGAGCAGCAGGGAGATGGTGCAGTAACCTGCATCATGTGTAATACTAGATAACTGCTGAAGTCAAGGAGCACTGGAGAGCAGCAAAGAGGAAAAAACATTGTTTGAAAATACAGCCTATCTGTCTGGAAACCCTAGAACTGTTTGCTTAGATGAAATCAGACCTTGACTCTACGTCTGCCTCTCTTGTCTGGTCTGGTTACAGGTCTCTCGGTAACCCCTGCCAATACTCTGCATAGCAAGAGAGAAACTGTTCAGAAATTTACCTTGTTGAAAGAGCTTTATTCCTGCTGTGCCAGTCAAGCACAACAATGTTCTTTTCACCTGGGAAAGGTGTTGCTGCCAGCAGAAGGCCCCCAAATGCAATTGTCTGCACTCTGAGTTGCATGCTCAGGCCTAGAGAGCTCCATCCTGCTTCAGTCACTGAAAGTTATATGTCCTTTCTAGGCTCCTTGTTCTGTCAGTGGAGAAACAGAGGGACCTCAGGGAAATTATTTATTGCAGTCTAAGGTAGATGCCTGAAGCAGATGGACTGAATTGCCCTCTAAAGCATATCTATTTCCTTAAGAGGTAAAGGTAATGTTAGTCTGGTCTGCACTGGAGTTTCTCTTAGCTGAGATGAATTTAATTGGTTTGATTTAGCAGCAAAGGTAAGCACGACCCTATCTGTGAGTGATTCAAGTCAGTGGGACCTTTCCCAGGGGTCTAAAGGCATTCATGAATGTTTGCCATATCAAGATATAAGGAAAGGGCATTGCAGCCCACTTGGCTTTTACAGCAGCTGTGTGCACAATGCTTGTACCTCTGTGGGAGCAGGGGGAACTCTGGATATAACTGCAGACTTT
Organism: Zonotrichia leucophrys gambelii; assembly: GCF_028769735.1. Taxonomy (NCBI): domain Eukaryota; kingdom Metazoa; phylum Chordata; class Aves; order Passeriformes; family Passerellidae; genus Zonotrichia; species Zonotrichia leucophrys. The sequence continues at coordinate 9,811,884 of NC_088182.1, read as the reverse complement.
GGAGGAAACTGGGAAGGAGGTGGTTACTCTGTGCATTTTCCCTTTTATTTGAGGAAAATAAGAGAATTCCTACAAAAAGGTTTGACCAATTCCCATAATAGGTAGCACTTTGCATGATGGAAGGCCTGATCCCCAAACAGTTCCCATGAGGATTGCAGGCAGTGTGTGAGTGTGCACTTTGTGTTACAGTGCACCTTTGCAGAGAGTTTTCAGGGAACACTTCCCTCTTTTGGTTATTACCAGAGACAGCAAAACCAGAAACACCAATGGAGACAGGCTTTGGTTAGAACAGGCTCAGTTTGATAGAGGGAAGCTTTTTCTTCCAGGACCACCAGGATCATCAACTAATGCTAAACTGAAAAGGGTTCTGCAGGATGTTCAGGATAGATCCTCTCATCTCTACACTTCAGGTTGAAAACTTGCATTGCCAGTAAACCTCATCTGGTGTAGTCCAAGTTGTTCAGGTTGTATGACCCTAAAACCAACTCTGGTTTCTCAGTAAAAAAAGTTTCTACTTTGAGCATTGCTAATATATTAGACAATGAGACCACCAGATAGATTTTTGTCATACCTCAGCCTGCTGATTATGAATTGAAGAGCTGCCACTTCTGGATTAACATTTCTTTTAGGATTTAAGTGTACCAATTCCAGGGCATCATCTCACTTTGAAAAATTCATTGCCAGACTAACAACACTAAATGAAAAACCCACCCAATGAGCAAGTGTTGAAAAGCAGTAATAAACTGCAAACAGCAGACTGAATGGATGGTTTTGGTGAGAGCAACCTAGTGCCCATCTTCCCATTTTGAGCTCAGAGGAAAAAAAAAAAACTTTCAATGGGAGATGAAAACTTGACCCTTGTGTACAGTAGATACTGAGCTGGGAAAGGAAGTCTGATGAAAAAGCTGAATGAAATGCTGTGCTAATCCCTTTGAGAAAGCACGCTTGAAGAGTGCTCTGCCATCCAGAGCAAAGTCTAGGTTCAGCTGTGACATCCCCCTCAGGCTCCCAGAAAGTTAACAGGACACTGCTCAGGCCCAGAAACAGTCTTTAAGCATTAGTCATAATAATGAATAGCATTCTCTCTTAATCTGCTCTGAAAAAAAAAAGTTGTATAACAATTGGATCTCCTGGCACTATCTAAACCACCCTTAGCTGACCCTCCAGTGTGAGACTGCAAAGACATTCCCTCAGAAAACAAAAAATATGCTGAAATTTGATATGAAAGTGTGGATCTGCTATTCCTTTTTGTCTACAGAAGTAGCCTGCCTCTGATCCCTTTGCTTCTCCTGTTCCTACCAGCTGGGATGAATGAGAGCAGGGTCATGGGCAGAGCCTTGTTTGGACACTGCTTAGATCTATATTAAAAAGAAAAAAAGGCATAAAAAGAGTCCCTGAGCAAGGCACACACCTGCCTGTTATTGGGGGTGACAACACAGGATTAAGTAGTTTGCATATAGACTTGTATGGGAGCTTTGACTCAAAAGCCTAATTGTTTCCCAACCAATGGTCAGAAAAGCTGCTGTATCCTTGGCTCTTTCCTGTGGCTTATTCCAAGGCTTAAGGGATCCTTCTGAAATGGCACCATCTTTTGTACTCACCCTTTGCTTAGCTTAAAAGTAATGCAGGCATGTAGACCCATTAAAAAGGGTCTCCAGGAAAACAAGCTTTTTTTACTCAAAGAACGAGGCTAGAAAATTAAAATGTGCCCAGATGCACATGCACACACATGGGCTGAAAGGCTCTGCTTCTCATCCTTTTACTTCTGAGCAGAGGGAGTGAACTTTTAATTCTAATATCACAAAGGCCCCATCACATCTTGGTTCAAAGTCTGTCTTAATCAGCCCTGACCACACACAGAGCTATCTTATTTCCTTCATTTAAGAAACATCATTGGCAGAGTCAATCCCCACACCTGACATGCTTTAAAAATCACACTGGTTTGATCATATACTCCCAAGATGCACATGTATATATTTCAGACTCAAAAGACTGTTTGATTTTTCATTTTGCCTGGGTTTTTTTTAATCAAATAGCAAGTCTGCTCACAGTTATATCTTATGCAGTATTATTAGACAAAAGTTATGGACAAGATACCTCGTAGGCCATTGACTTACTTGGAGCACCTGCTATTTTCCTGTAAGCTGGGACCATATTGTTACAACCAATATTATATTTTACATCTGTGTCTAATTACATGGGGAAGACAGCTGTGCTGAGGGCAGACAGATTTATTAGGGACTTGAGTGGGGACTGCAGTATGAATTATTCATTTTTCATTATTTCTTGTCTCATCCCTTTTACAGTAGTGTCTGACAAATACTTGGTACGGGAGTGAGACTAAAAGGCAAGAGGGTATTCCTGACACTCTGACCAATAGGCAGCTCTAAAGTAAAATTCTGTTTTTCACTATGCTACCGTCAAAGGGAGAACCAAAACAAACTGCCCAGCTCTGAGCCAGGATTGTCTGCACACCGTCCCTAACATAATTGATGATGCCTTTGACAAACAAGGCCATTGTCACACTGGGTGCTGTTTTGTTAGACAGGGAGGTGGATGGAGAGAAAATGAGGGTTTGCCAACAGAAAAGAAGCAAAATTCAATGGGAAAGGGTTGTCAAATATTGGAAAATGTTAAAGGGTAAGGGTTTGGAAACACGCTTTTATGTTTCTTTAATAGTGAGGTTTATTTGCAAATCCATGGTACTGTTAAACAGATAAAAACCCAGTCATCCACAGCTGCCCCTTCAGCATGTGACATGTGGGCTCTTATTTTAGGAGTTACCTTAGATCACAACTGGGATTTTGGCCATAATACTCTGGAAGCCAGACAATGTACCCACCCAAGCTGAAATGCTAAATAAACACAGACTGAGTAAAGAGTTCGCAAGCCACTTGTATAACTCATCTGAAAGTGTTGTACATGTACTGATTCAGCTTGCTTTCTGATGCACCAGAAGCTGTCCCAGTTTCTAACTGGCGAATATGTCCCACAGTTCATCTGGGAACATTATTTTTACTGAACTGTAGCCTCAAAATAAAAAAGGCGTTTTTGTTTTCTGCTTCCTCATCAGCTTTACCAATTTTTGTTTTCTGCTTCCTCATCAGCTTTCAGTCACTGTGCTGTAATGTTTTCCCTTATGAATAGGGTAGGAGAAGTTCTCATCTTCCTGAATCAGGTTCCAGTCTCAGCTGGGGATAGGGTAGTCTAATGATGTGAGTTACCCATCTGTTAAGTGACTCTCACTGATGAAACCCAAAAACTGGAAATAAGAGGGATAAAGACAGATCTAGAGGTTGGAGAAATTGAAGACATTTTAAGTGAAAGCTCCATGGGGAAATCCTACATGTCACAATATTACAGTGAAAACCATCCTGGATTCAAGTGACCCTGATGTTGAAAAATTCCTACTCCTTGTGTCTCAAACCTGTCTGCAATGAAGGAAGGGTGTTTCCCATCCTGATCTCCAAATCTATGACATCCATTGTTTTCAGTGACTGACAAACTAAGAATCCCTTTTTTTAGGGTGATGTAATCATCCCTGCAAAAAATGGGGCGGGGGTGAAATCCAGTTTAGCAGCAAAAAATGAGACCTTCCTTTGAACGTGTCAGGGCTAATGAGCACTTCAGTGTTCCACCTGCTCTCCAGAAGTGACAGCACAAGCCCTGGGTGTGCTCCCAGAGCCGGGGCTGCTGCCCCGCGCCAGCCAGCCCTTTGTGCCCAGCACATTGCCCGTGACAGCACGTGGCTCTTCTGTCCCTAGGCTGTTGTGCTAGAGCCCCCTGAGCACAACGGGCCCACATCCATCCACGGCAGTAGAATAATATTATTGAAATTATTGGCATAAAGAACACAGGGCGTGGGGGAAAAAATAACTATATGGTAAGCAGATCATAATGAGATGCCCTTTAAACAAAATTACTTGCCCTTCTTCTTGTACTATTTTCAAAAGGTATTTTCTTTTCCTGAGTTTCAAATATGAGGCTGCAGGTGAAAGTCAATCTGTCCCTGCTACATTTTAAATTTTCTTTAGTCATATATTTGCCCCTTTCCCCTTGGATAGTGATGTGTGGGATCAGAGTGTTCATTTAGTCTCTTATCTGTGAGCTCATGAAGAAAAGTAGTTTGATCAGAAACAATGATGGACAAACTTCAAAAGCTTTGGAGATCGTGTTTGGTTCAAATAAGCGTCCAAAAAGGCTGGCCTCTGATCCAAGCTATCTAAACACCTTGGGTGTCCAACATTTAACTGAAAATCTCTGTCAAAGCAGGCCTTAGCCACAAGATTTTTATTTCTGCCCTCTTCCAGATGGATGAAGTAGTGATGCATTACCTTTTCAGTTTGCTACAAGTAAAAGTCAGAGCATGCCAATTTCTTAATACTAAAGAGAGCTGAAATATGAAGGCCTGGAGTTCATTTTGATCAAACTTGTCTGAACATCAGAGTGCGTTTATTTACTGCTTGTATTTTACCTCTGCAGAGCTGCTGGCATGAGGCTTGGCCATCTCAGCCAGGTTCTGCCCTGATGGAGAGGAATCAACTGTGCTGGCTTGTGCCTCTCTGTGCATCCCTCCCTGATGCTGTCACATCAGGAATGTACCAGTGGTGTGGGATTATGACAATTTATTGTCTGTGCAGGAAGAGACACCCATGGGGCTGTAACTATCTGTTCTCCTGCCAAATTGCCTTGAGTTGCTAGGCTGGTGTGAAACTGGCAACCCTATTTCAAGGTTTTTCCTCCTATTTCCTTCAGCTACATGTAAATACATCTAGTAAGTTTAGAGGTCTTCTCCTATTCTGCTAACCTTCCTTGAAAAAAATCTGCTCATGCATTTGTAAAAAAGATAAATTATCAGCTTCTTTAAGCACATACAGTATTGCATAGTGTGATGTTCAGCACTTTAGAAAGGAACAGAAGGAAATCTGTGCACTCTTTAGAGGCAGAAATTGAAAATATGTTCCAGGTCATCTGAACCACCTGTATAATCTGCATCTACCCCAGAGGAAACAGCAGTTTTGCGAATTCTGTGTTTACAGGAAAGGCAATGTAGGCAATAGCTATAAATCTTTTCCTTGCCCTTGCTAGTGAAACTTTCTGCAAAACACTTTTAAAGTAAATTACCTTCAAGCCCCTTTAAAAATAAACACACAGAGGAGGCTTTCTGGTATCACTGGAAAACCCTGTGTGGTCATGATTTGTGTAGTAGAGGAGAGCTGACTTCCAAACACAAATGCTCACAGTTGTACTTGTTCTGCTTTGTCTAACAAATTAAAAAGAAAAAAAAAAAGTTAATGGAGGCTGAAATGTTTACTAGTTCTGACTTAAAAGTACTGCGCATGAGGAAGAAGGCACAAGTTTATCAGCCTTGCTAAAATGCCACTTAAGCAGCTGACCCTAATTTGAGTTGCCTCTTGCTGTGTGTCCATAGCTTGTGCCTGCCAGCCCATGGGTTCAGCCAACAGCACGTTCAGCAGCAGCTGGAGGTGCCACCCCCGGACAGGATTCTGCTACTGCAAACCAGGAGTGGCAGGTCCCAGCTGTGACAGGTGCCTGGTGGGCTACTGGGGCTTTGGAGAAAGCGGCTGTCGGCCCTGCGACTGCGCCAGGGACTGTGACCAGCGCACTGGGACCTGCTTCAATGGGTAAAGCAACCTGCCCTGGGGTCAGTCTGAGATGGGATCTGGGAAATGAAACTAATTCTACAGAAATAACAACAATTGGAGGGTGCACAATCATTTGAAAAGGAGGCTATAAATCATAAAAGGTTTTTTAGCTTACGTTTACACCTTTAAGTCCACTGCATTATCCAAGGCAGTCTTGAACAGATGAATCTTTGCAGTAATAATAGGCATTTCCACAACCCCATGGAAATATGTGCAGGGTCTTTAAGCACATCTTTGTTTTGTAAATAGATGGAAGAGTCTGCCGCTTATCTGTGCCCAGGGTAAAATGATTTGCTGAGCAATTGAAGCTATCCTCAGGTCCCAGTGACATCAACAAGTGGTCACTAAGTTACATAATTCCCTAAAAACAAACGTAAGCAAAAAAGGCCCAATTTATAGGTACTTTAAAAATGTTAAGTCAGCAGTGGGAGACCTGAATAAAAGCCTAGACCTTGTGATCTCTCTTTGTGGCATGAAGTCTCTCTCATATTTGCACTCCCAACCTGAAGAAAGCAAGCTCAGCATTCTGGGCACAGCCAAAGGCAGCTGTTTGTTTGTTTGTTTGTTTCCCTCCCCTGAGTGCCCTAAGGCAGTGCTATGCTTTGTGTGTCCCCAGCTATGACAGCGAGCCCTTCTTTAATGTCCCCATCGGGGGAAGAATTCCCGACCTCATCCAAACACCAAGCAACGAGAGCGAAGAGGAGTGGAAATGGAACGACCACGAGCAGGGATTTTCTGCACTGAGGCACCCAGGTACAGCCCAGAGCTTGAGAACATTTGGTTGCCAGTTCTTTCAACCCTCCACCCTGACTGGGTGTGCCCCACTTATCTCCAGCTTGTCTGTAGTATTTTTAGTAGTTCTCAGTTATGCCTGCCCTGTAAAAATCAGCACTTGCCATCACTGGTGTCTTGGCAGAGGTAACAGTGACACTGCATAACTTGATTTTTCTGAGATGGATATTGCTTTAACACCAGGAAGGATCAGCATTTCTTAGGTTATGGAATCAAACAAAGGTCTCATTACTTACATGATTTACAGCTGGATCTGATCTCTTCATTAGGATCAGTTTATTACCTGTACAATAGACCTCATGTGGGCTGCATTTTACTTGACAGTGCTGATCAGATTTCAGAGTAATTATTTTATCATATAACAAGAAACACATTTGCAAATAACTGAGCTCACTCTCCAACTTATTCATAAGGTTCATATAGATTATCGGAATTATAGATAATTAACTTCATAACTGATGATTGTTTGCTCTTCTTTTCTCTCTCATGTCCTGGCTCTTCTCCAACCTTTTTTATTCTGGGGTTTCCCTGCTAGAAAAGTGTGTGTGCAAAGAGAAGGTGCTCGGGAGTGTCAGTGACTTCTGCCAAATGAAATATGCCTATGGTAAGTGGGCACCATGCCCCCAAGCTATGATCATTTCACGATGTTCCTGCTATGCATATTGTCAGCTGATAGCTGTGAAAAATGACAGGATTGGTTAAGTCCTGAGAGGTAGGATTTATTCTGCCTTTTTTTGTCAAGTGACATGTCCAACTTCTGATCAGAACTTAAAAGCGTTTTTCATGCAAAGCTCTGTAGTGTCTCCTTCCCACCCAGTTAATTTACCTCTTACAGCACAAGGGGTGATAGAATAATATTCAGTGGAATGACTGGGCTCTGCATCAAGAAAAAAATGATAAAAACCCTCACATCTGAAATGTCTTTGCTTTTGCAGTCATTATGCAGATTCCAATAGCCATGCTCATTTACCAAGAATGTATTTAAACTGTTGTTTATGAACACCTGGTTCATGCCATCACATGAAGCAAGAAAGGAAAGCTCGGGGATCCAGAGGTTTGATGTTATTGTGGCAGGAGACAACAAAGCCTGCTTGAGGGGATGATCTACATGAGCCAGTCATGCCAAAAAGTTATGAGATCCAACTAAATTAAAAGGAACAGGAATTTATCATGGCAACCAGGTGATGGACCACAAAACAAAAATAGCTCTTCTGGTTTGTTGTGCAATCATGGAGTTTTAGTCATGTGACATGGCTGATAGGAAAATTCTTGACTTCCTTCCTGTAGACAGTCCCTTCCCACAGGACAGAATTTTTGAGAGGCCAGTGTTATAGCAAAACACTAACATTTTCTAACTGCAAATATAAAGTGTAGAATCAGTGCTTGAAAACAGACTGGTAGCTGCTGGTTGGGGGTTTTCACCCTTCCTTCTGTACACATACAAGTGCTTTCCTAGAATTTCCAAGTGTTTGACATCAGCCCATTAAAAATTGTTGCTAAATAACATAGTGAAAGGATGAGTTAACTATTTAAAAAGAAAAATTCAGGTTTTATTCCTTAGATTTATCTAAAAGATCCATCAGTGAAATGGACAAGCACTGTACTTTTCTGCACAACTGCACTTTAGGGGATTTTTCATGTCTTCTTTCAAGGTGTTAAAATTCTACCTTTTAGCAGCATTAACGAAAATTCATTTAAAAATTCATTGTTGGTTTCTATTTGGATATGTTTTCTGGCAGTAATAAAAGCAAGAATCCTGTCTGCTCATGACAAAGGGACCCATGCAGAAGTTGTTGTGAAAGTGAAGAAGGTCCTGAAATCAGGCAAGGTGAAAATTGCCCGGAGCAACAGAAGCATTTACCCAGAATCCTGGACCAACAGGGGCTGCACATGTCCCATTCTCAATCCTGGTAAGGACAAAATCCTCACTGGGGCTTTTGCTTCCCCTGAAAACAGTGCTTAGGAATATTTGTGATTAGCCTTTCTGGGGCAGCATCCTTTGATTCATCCCACCAAAGCATGTTTGCTTTCCAGCTCACAGTGCTCAAGGAGGGTGGTAAAGGCAGGAGGGTGGCAAAGGCATGAGCAGCAGCTGCCAAATCCCTGCATATCTGTGTGCAGAACCTCACTGGAATGAAATCATTTATAGCTATAACCCCTGAGCACAGCCCTGACACCGTGAATCTGTGTGCCCAGGAACCAGCAGTGACAGGATGCACAGGGATTTGTACACATAAGATGGCACATGCATAAGCTGGATGAAATTGGCAAAAATGCTGTATGCCAGATCCATATGAAATAGAGAAATTCTGGTTTGCTTCTTTCTTATTCTATTTGCTAACTAAAGGTTTTCCTTTTTCTTTTTTTTTTTTTTTAACTAGGTACTGACTATCTCATAGCAGGCCAGGAGGACTCTAGGACTGGCAAACTCCTCGTGAACATGAACAGCCTGGTGAAACCCTGGAAGGCATATTTGGGAAAACAAGTATCAGATATTCTCAGAACTGGATGCAAATAATTTCTGCTTCAGAAATTACAGTGCTGGACTTTGCCTTTTAGTAACACTGCAGTGAAAGGTGTAGTTAGTTCAAGCATTCCCATTCAAGATGCTCCTAGCTGAAGCAAGGAAAGCAGACTTGCCATCCCTCCTTTCATGTGCTTAGACAGGAAACTTGGGACATAACTACTTTTTTTAAAAAAATGCACAACCTTATTATACAGAGTTACCTAGTGCATCATATATAAATCACAAGTCAGTTGTCCACTTGAGCCTGATTCCAGACAGAATCATTTTACAAGGCAAAACTAAAGACATGTACTAGTGTTTCCATACTTCAGGTCAGAGTCTGATATTAATATGCATAAACTGCTTTCATAATACATTCATTACTGGAGTGTAAATTTTATTTATAAGTGACCACTAAAAGGCAGCAATTTCTTTCAGCTTTACAAGTGGCATAATACTAAATAAGCATATAAGAGAGCTCAAACTGATTTACCATCAGACTGCAATTATGCCAGTATAATAGGCTGCTTTCTAGAAGCCAATATTATCCCACTGCCTACAGAAACAAATGTGTGGCTTATCTTGGGACAGTGTCCTTTAGAGATGTGCATCATGTATCATCATAAATCATCAAGGCTTAGTGCTGAGCTCTGCTGCAGAAACCACCTTGGCTCAAACTCTATCCCAGCTCTGTGCTCTAGTACTTAGTCTGCAACACCACAAAGGTTTCACAGCAATAACTGCAAATAAGCCTTAATTATAGGAAAAAGCCAAAGTGTGAGGAACTAGCAGCTGCTCTAATACTGAAATTGTGACACTACAAAAGCCACAAAGCAGAAACAGGAGGTAAATGGATTGGTGGGAGCATGTATCACACGAGGTAAGCTGTAGTTCTGGGAGAGCAACCTGGCTGTTCCAACTGTGCTCAAGACCACTGGCCTTCAATTGCACTTAGTGCTTTCATTGTGCTTTATTTCTCTTGGTCACACTTCAGGGTAAGATGCTGAAGCTCTGCTTCCTTCCCATAGTGCCTGAGGATTATTTCTCCCTCTGCAAAAGTACAGGAGTGGTAACATCTGCACTTCAGGTAAAATTAGTTCTGCTTTGCAGAAGCATTATTTCTAAATCAATTTTATCCTACAGTAATCAAGAGGTAGCTACTTAAATCCTTCCCTAACACAGAATTGTGAGGAAATTGAAGTTTGAGATGTGTGTCCCCCATTTAAGGACTTACAACCAAATGAAGCTGATTGGAGCACTCTCTCTTCAACTAAGCAAAAATCACAATGAATCAATCTATTCTTTCAGGGAGTTACAGAGAAAGAGAAGTACACATGCTACTTTTGCATGTTTCAATTCCATGGCTAATTTTTAATGCTCCTAGGGAAGAGATATTTTCATTTAGCACTGACTGGTGAGACACCTAGAAACCCTAATACTAATGCAGAACAACAGAAGACCAGCCTACAACTTAAGCCATTGTTTTGTTCTCTTTACCAATGAAAACATAAAAATTCAGCCTCTTCCATTCTATTCATTGCTATTTTACTTTGAATTTCACATTGATTGAACAGCAGAAATATTCTCAGCTCATTTGGAAATGGATGACAGGCAGATCTTTAAGGAAGCAAAAAGCCCCAATTTGTTTCCCAACAGGATATAAACAGTGTTTCTAGTGTTTCCTCCTCCCTCCTTTTCAGGAAATTTCCCTTCCTCCACTGCTTTCCCCCTTTCACTTCATAATTTATTTGTTGTTACCTAAACTGGTATCCAACAATGTGGCATCTCCAACAAGCTATTTAATTAATGCAATAAAACACTTTTTAACCAAGGCAGTTGGCAGAATTTGAAATGTCAGCCTTATGAAATTAGGAGCCCAGCAACTGCTTTCTTTACTGTCTCCAGAAATTGTCTCACAATAAAAAGATTAACTAGTTCTCTTTCAAATATCAATAAAGACCTGTACATGAATTTACAGTCTGATCTCAAAGGGCCTCTCAGAAGAAATGAAATTCAAGTGTAGGTTTACAATTAACCTGAGCAATGTGCTTTTCAACAGGGGCCATCTTACCTGCAGGGGATCTTATTTAATGACAATGAGGATATTCCATGTTGGTTTATAGTCAGCACCATATTAAAGCAAACACCTCTATTATTTTTGTGCCAGACTGGTGGTTTTGTGGGGAGGGTAAACATCTGCATAGTTCTTCTCTGTCAATAAAAGTTATTTTTTGACACATTCATTTACTAGCATTACGAGGTACTGCTAGTAGAAATACATCCTTGAACCACAGAGTAAGAAATCAAGCACCCATTTTCCACACAGCATTCTATGAAGGGAATGAGTGCACAGTGAGGGGATGCTTTACCTTTCTTAGCAGCTGTAAGGAACTTGTAACATTCAAAAACAAATAACTGGACCTGCCATTCAGGGTACAACAAACCCTGTGTCCACCTACCCTTCACACCATTGTTGTGTCATCTGGGTTAATCTGCACTGTAGAATCACCACAAATCCTCCTGTGCTCCTTGTTTTGGCCTTCCTGAGCTGTCTGCTCACAGATCATCAACACTGATTTACAATAAGCCATTTTAAGAAACAAACAAACAAATTGGTGCTATAATCATTGCTGCACTCTACTCTTCCTCTGTTGGGTGTGTCTTCTCTCAGCTCCACCATCACCAACAAAACATCAGCTCCAGAGGGGTTAAAAGCAGTTGAAAAACACCTGCAGACAGGCTCCTGTTCAACAAAATAAAATCATGTCCAGTGAAGAGAGCTGACTAAGAATAAATGACAAACTGCTGGTAGCTCCCCTACACTGTCCCACACTAACACTGATAGAATTTTAATGAGGTAAAACAAGAGTCTGGAAGCACAAAAATTCCTTTTTTCCTTCCCTAGGAATAAGTAGGTTCATTGACGTGTGATCAGATCAGTGCTCAGATAACCAGGAGACACTGCTGTCAGGTTAACAAGGACACTCTCAGTCAGAACTGCTCAGGATATAGATCTTGTTTCCAAAACAGCCCTGCCAGATCCCCAGATCTAATGATCCCTACAATGGCCTGCAAGATCAGTGTCTCTCCTTCTAGCCACCATTTTGTTCATCATTCCTTTTGCAGGAAGAAAAAAAAAAGTTATTTTTGCACCTGAAGCAAGGCCATACCTCTAGGGAAGTTACTATCACAAGTTGAAGTCAGTTCTCTGCAATATCCTCAGGCTGTACTGCAGAGAACAGCAGAAAAAAAACTACTGAGTAACTTTTAATTCTGAAAATGTAATTTTGCCTAATTTTATTTTTTACATTTTAGAATCTAAGTTTTGTTAAAGGATCATCTAAAGTTTTAGAGGCAATCTTTATCCACATCAGGATATGTAATACATGCACCACTGATTCAAGTTTAAGTGGATTGCAGGAACAATCCTATCCCAACAAGCAGGTTATCACAGGTTATATATGAACTTGTGGCCTGCATCATATGCAGGAATTGCAGCCAGCTGATAACAGTCCACCCAGCTTTCAGAAACAGAGACTGTGTCATCACTGCACCAGAAGGACAAGGGTGTGCAAAAACTGCAGAATGATTAAAACTGAAAATCTGGAGTGTTACACAGCAATAGGATACGAGGGAGCATTTTGGGAGCAATAGTAGGTCTGTAGGGTGAATACAATTATAACCATGTCTTTTTATTCTAAAAACTAAACAGAGCAAATTCAACTGGAATTCCATCTAAATGTAACTGGCTAAGTAACTTGGATTGGAAAGATAGTCCAATACATCTAGCAGTGCTTCATGTATTGTTAACAGTTTCTGTTAGCTGAACTTTTATAAGCATTTAATCATGCTCAGCACATCAGCTTCTATAGACCAAAGATCAACTAAGGGCACAGAATTAAAAAGCAATATTTTCATAGTAAAAGCTTTCTTTACCCCCCAAGAACTACTTGTGACTTGACACAGCAGTGCCTATGACTTGACATAAGCACCTGATAACATAAAATCAGTATGAAATGACTCTATGAACACAATTTCTCAAACCCATTTGAATCTACTACTCTCTCTCCAAGAACCAGTAGCTCAGTGATGGCAGACACTATATATATATATTTATATATATAAAATAGGTAATATTTTATATATTATAAAATATATATATAAAATAAGAAACACATTAAAACAAGAAATTTGCAGCTCTAAGTTTTGTATTCACACAATAAAAATGCAACTTACCATCTGTTTATTTCACAAGCTTGTCACATATTGCCAAGGATCATTTTATCATCTTTATTATATATTAAAATAACCACTGATTGATTTTAGATTTAAAATTGAGGCATGTAACTATAGGAGGAAAATCAAATTAAGCAAATGCTGGGAAACAGAAACAAGGAGTTACATTGTCAATGCATTCACAAGTGCATCAGTTTACATAGCAAAAAAAAAAAATTCCACAAAGAACTATTTAGGATTAAAGCTATGACTTCCTTTCTCAAAACACTTGAAACACATTACACAGTGCTTTTCACAGTTTTTGGTCTAATATCCTTATACATACTTCATATTTGTACTGGATGCAGCACAACAGTCAGAAAGCAGCAAATCCATCCTGAACACACCTTCCAAAGTGTCAGATTATCCCCCAGGTCCCTCTGTCAGTATTAGGTGCACATCCCTACCCACTGTAGGCCAAGATTCTCACATTTTATGTTTTGTACACAGAGGCTACAAATACAGTTGCAGAGGATAAATCCAAACACTTTAGAGCACAAAGGCAATGAGGGGAAAAAAAGCACAGCAAAAAAAGAAAGAAGAGGCAACTTGTTAGAACAGAGCACCGGTTGACAAACAGCTTTTGCTTCCTCACAGAGTGCACTAGATTTCCATTTGAACAACCAGAAGCTCGGGTGCATGTGATTTTTTTCTAATTTAGTGCCCAGTGTTCATCTATTGCCTAAGTGCCAAAGATTATCTCTGCTGCTTTTGTGCCTGTTTACTCAGGTTAACTTGGCACTTGGCCTCTTATGCCTGAAAGAGCCACACTGAGAAGTTCTGTCTCACTTTGTTTCTTTGGAAAGCAGCAATGCACAATCCCTGCTATCACTGCCCTCAGAACAAAGTAGCTGTCAGCCACTTAACTGCCTACAAACTTTTTTCTGAGGATCCAACAGCTGCACTGAAATACAAACACCTCAAGACACTAAATCTTGACCAAAATTCCCCTCAAACATTCAGAAACATCAGTGGCACCGAATTCACTTAAGCAAGCAAGACATGAAAGTGCTACATGGAATTAATGCTGCTGAGCACTCCAGGGTGCTGCCCACAGAGAAAGGGAAGAGTTTGAACATTGCTGGACTTTGTGGCTGCATTACTGACACTACAACCCTTTGTGCTTTGGGTGAGGTAGCCAACACAAGGGGAGAAAAAAAACCCAACAACCGCAGCCACAATCTCATTTGAAAAAAAAAAAAATCTCACAGCCTATCTTTTGCTCAGAAAGACAAACAATGGAGTATAGCTTATCTACAGCTATTAAACAATATTGAACTATTAAATTATTTGTACCTTTTAAGTAATTTTCAAATATTTTAATAGCTGTTCATGTTAATTTGCTGGTTCATGGTCCAGTCTACTACAACTAATGAAAAAGCTTTAGGTTTTTTATGCCTTCCTGCCTGGGCTGGGGAGAAAAGAATAAGACAAGAATAAAAATCTGACAAGCTGGAGCAACTTCACAAGCCACAAATTCATTTGAGATCTGCTTAAAGCACAGAACAGTTCTCAAATCCAATCAGTGTTAACCAAAAACCAACCAAACAAAACACCACACCACAAAGACACAGGAGCTTCCAGTGAGGGTAAAAAGTATTTTCTTTTTAATATGCACTTAAGTCACAGTATCTGTTTTGAGATCATTACACCAGGTAACAATTTATTGTATCTCAGAGTATTTTACAAGTGCCCATCTATACCTTGAAGGAGAAGGTAATAACCAAAGGAACCCAAAAGCTGTATTTTCAGAGCAAAAATAAAGCCAGTGACCAACATTCTTTTCATTCATCTGAATCATCAGTAGCACAACACACCATTTTTAAAAATGCAAAAGGCATCACAGTAAGTAAATGAAATCAAAGACATTGCATTTCAAAGTTTTCCTGGCAGTCCTGATCTGATGCCAGTAGTAAAACGCAACCATAATTTAGTAACACCATTTGAAATTATTTTAGAAATTCTAGACCTAGACCATTTTCAGTGTCTTGCATCACGTTGGAAAAAATAAATCTTAAAGGAAAAACAATCATTTAATGTACTTTCTACTGACAGAACAGAACACATTAAATAAAAAGCAGCTACTGATCAGAACATACTGAAATGAAGACAGACCTGGTGTGCCAGTGGAATTTTAGTTGAAAGCTATGTACTTCAAGACATTACTCAAGTCACAACTCAAGGAAAACTTGAGGGTAAAGAACAGCTGTTAAAGTTTTAACTGTGTCCAAAACCAGGTTACACAGTACATACACACTCACTCTTTTTGCAGCATTTATCTGCAAGGCTGAAGCTCTGAGATTTCTCCTTCGGGAATAAATTATTTATTATGATACAGTGCACAGAATATGGTGAAACATTTCCTCACTACTCAGAAGACAGACACAGTGCAGAAGTCCATGTCTGAAAATGAGAAATGGAGACGACAGCCTCCTTGCATCTTCATTAGCTGGATCCTTCCTCCTCTTTGGCAGCAGAGGCCTCCATAGAGGCAGCTTCCAAATCCTTGCTGGACTTCTCATCATTTTCATCCTCTTGAGGGTAAAGATCTGGGTATTTTTGCATGCATTCCTGCATGGCACGGAATTGGTCCACACAGTCTGATCCCTTTATTTCTTCTGAGCTATAGTGGAAACAAGAAAAGGCTGACTTGAACTGCTCCCCACAGGGACCACTAGCCATTCCACCCAGACATGGGCAATTCCAATTGATATCTCCATTGGGCAATATCAATCCTGAACAAACAAGAGAGAAGAAAAGTTAATGCACCTTCCAAACAATGATTTCACTCAGGGCTGCAGGTGTGAACTCAAGCACCCATAATGCCATCTTAGTACTGCAGCTTCAAGGCTGATAAACACCTTTCACCTCCCAGCCAGCCTGTTTCTCCCTCTGATCTGTATAATCCTTTAATGGGCACAAGTGAGATTAGTTCTCTATCCATCTCTGAATTAAGTCCTTCTCCCTGGACTACAGACCACTGAGAATATTCTAAGGGAACTGCAAAACAGATGGAAGTCAAGTCAATCGATTTGCCAGACTGTCAGGGGAACAAGCAAGCATTAAACTCATTCCATATAAATAGTAAGACTTTAAATCCAGTATTAAGACTAGAAATCTTTTAAATCAAATCAAATGGATCCCTTTTTCTTCTTGGTTGAAATAAGCTCTGAAATCATAACTCACAACTTTCCCCCTTCAAATTTCAACTGGAAGACCAGAATTGCAAAAACAAAAACCAGTGTATTTGTAAAGATTAAGTCATGTGCCACAGAACACAAGGAACAGCAAGCCTGAGAGCAAGCCTGCCTGTCTGGCTGCCAGAAACCAAATTGTACTTTAGAACACAACTGAAAGGAGTTAAGTGTCACTTCACACTCTAAACTGGAACAGCTGTAAACCTCTGCTCTGGAACAGTTAAAGTCCTGACAGAAATACTTCACTGGTGGACTGGCAAGGTGAAGGTTTAAGGGCATATGTTGAAGAACTACTTTCCTTAGATTTTAAAAATTCAGTATAACAGACTTGGTCCTGTGGGCTTCTAGAGTCTCTAATGCATTTCTCTAAGGCAATAAATACATCTCCATTTCCTTTCTCTACTAGTATGAACATACACAAGTATGTTCATCTGTGAAGAACAAGACAAGAATTATGCTATGATCCAAGCTGGTTTCTTCTCCACTTGAACAGTTTGCTCTCCTCCTCTTTAGCAGACTTTTCTAACCTCATCTCCATGCTGAGTTTCTGCAGAAGCTGACAGCATGTGCATAAACCTTTCATTTTAAGCACCTTCCCTTTAAAAAGGGGGTATGAAAATACCACTGGCAGACAAAATAGTTGAATTAATTCTGATTCAAACATGAAATTATATTTAACACCTGATACAACCTGACATAACCTAAAATACTGTCAGAGAACTCAAGAAACTTATTTCTTGTCTTTGTCCTGTGGATTAAGAAAGTTCCAGACTCCCATGTGAAATTCCTTGGACACCAGGCTGCAATATCATTAATCTTGACTGGTACAGCAAAAGCATCTCAATCATTTCATTGCTATATTAAAAGAATATTTTATTGTGATTTGCAATTCATCAGAGATGTTCTCTAACTCAGCCAATGCAGCTGAGCAGAAAATTAGAGTCAGTCAAATCTCAGCATTGATCAGACTCTTTTTTCATTACAGAAAGTAACAGTGTCCTTAGCATGACTCAATGAACTGCAGTAATACTGTCATTTTCCATGGACCATACTTTATTTGGCAAGATGGTTTTGCAAAATATCTGTAATATTCACTGTACTGATAATATAACACCTAATCCAATGCATCACAGCATCTTCAGCTGCCTGGAGGAGAAGCAGGACTTCTGAGACAAGAAAATCAGTGGCTGGTGTCAGATTCCTCATTGCCAAGGATGACATAAAGCAGAAAGATGTTAATCATATGATGTAGAAGAAATACAATTTGCTTTGTAAACTAGATTTTGCAGTCCTATATTCCTCCTCACTAATATTAACTAGTCATCTAAGGTCATTTTTTGGGCACTTTAAGAATAAAAACACCACAATTTGGAATGTTCCTGAAGACACTAGAGCAAAAAAATTACTTGTAAAATAATTTTCTTACAACAGATTGGTCCTTTTAGAACCAGACCTGCCTTGTAAACATGCAAATCTTACTGTGAGTTATCCCATAATGAACACATTCTATGGTATCACAAGATCACTGACCTACACCTATTTTATCACAGATATAGCACCAGTTTCAGAAGTTCTGTGCACAGAAACCATGCTTTAGAAAAACAAAACAAAAATACAGATGACTAAAGCAAGCATTTCCTCATTCATAATCACAGCAGAATTCACACATCAATGAGTAAGTCCATCAGCAAGCTTAGAGCACAATTAAATCGGAAACAGATTTCACCCATTGCTCTTCCTGAGTTGCAAGCCTGCAATAGATAGGATTACTATTTTTATTAAAATTGAATTCAAACTTATTTCAAATGCAGCCTGAACCTCACTGATCCAGCGAGTCACAATCTACTTGAACCTGCACTCGTGGAAGAAGAAATAAGCCTGTTTAGATCACTGCAGATCAGGATTTGTGTGAGCAGTTGATTGCTGACATCTCACAACCTAAACTCTCCTGGCTCATGGAAGCTGCTCTTGTCATGGGCAAAGGCAGGCCCACCTGCATCTGTGTCAACACTTGTCTTGGACTCGCTGGGATGAAGTCCCACTGCTGTTCTGAGAAGAGTTTTTTCCCTGTAACATGACAAACACATCCAATAACAAGTTTATCTGCCAGGGATTCACAGTGCAAGATGACAGGAAGCAGGATTGAAAGGGACATCATTAGTCACAGAAACAGTCCTGTACATCTGATCATTCATCAAGTTCTTTCTTACAAGAACGTGGAGTTTGGCTTCATCAGTCCCCTCTAGAAACCACTTTAAAACTGTTTATAAAATCAGATGACAGGAACAAGTCTGGAAAAACTGAAGGGAAAGACCAGCAACAATGTGTGTCTGAGGTCCAATTCTATAAGTACTTCTATCCAACTTTCCCATCACAGCTGTAACACTAATAAAAACCACTCTGCATGCATAAAACTCATCATTGCCTTCTTCATATAAGCTTAATAAAATAAAAAAATGTTCAAACTGAAGGCAGCCAAGATGTCAGTGAAAACCAGGAATCTTTCATGTTTAAATTCCACCATCTGCAACACATAGGACTAGAAAGATGCTTTACAGTAACAGTATTATTTCAAAACCACTGCAAATGAATCCTTAATTTGTTTCCATCAGCCACAGCTGTCAAAAAGCACAGACAGTGAACTGTGATCTTCACTGCAGTATGAAATCCTAACCTGAACTTACTCCAGTTTGTCTGCTTTTCCATTTCTCGTGGCTTTTTTCTTTCAGTGTTTTTAGCTTAAAGTGAGTTATTAACATTTTGCCTACCAAACTCACCCAGCTGATACAACAACAACAAAATATTGACAGAAATAAGAGCAGTACACAACTGGTTTTTATCCTAAGGGAAACAGAACACAAGTTTTCCTGACCAATCTATTGATTCAAGTAGACTGCTCAAAGACTAATGTCTGTTAATGTCTGGGACAAAATAAGCACTACCAAAAATTACCAAATACCAAACTAGATGTTTATCTCAAGTATGAAAAAAGCCCCTACAATAAAACAAAACCTCAAACACAAGTTTCAGATGTATTAGAAAACAATGCAGATTATGGCAGATCTATATAATGCATCTGTTCTTTCCCAGATATGACTGGTCTCTTTGGCAGAGCAGAAAAGATGAAAAAAGCCCTTACAGGTAACTATACAACACTGGAAACCAAGTCTTCTATTCCAAGCAGAAGCTAAATTAGAAAAGCCTGCATGTTACATTGGGCACAGGGCACAGCAAAACTCTTCCCAATTTTCTTTTAAATAAAAGCCATGCAAGCCAGAGCTTCAGCATTTCAACATATTCCAAAGCATTTTACCCATGTCTTACTGCCCATAAGCTCCATCCCTACTGCTACATTCTGTGATATGTCCATTTTCTCTCCTCTGATCTAATGCACTGTAGCCCTGGGTCATTCAAGAGGTGTTTCAGACTTAAAAACACAGCAGTAATTTACCACATGCTAAGAAGAAAACTCAACAAACTAACAAAGAAAATCACACCACAAGAAATGTCCACCCAAACTTACTGACAGTACTTAAACATAGTTTATAGTTTCTCATTTTGAATCCCACAGACACACTGTGACTGTAAGGTGACATAAAAGCTCCTGGCTTTCCCCCTCTCTTCTCTGATCTAGTGCTGAGGAAGAAAGGGACCTGACATTCTGTAAGTGCAGGACTGCTAGGAAACAAACCATTACCCAAATATATGTGACACCAGGACATCAACAGACTTACCAGTGCAAGTGAGAAAAGCTTTTGGATATATAACTGACTACATACAGCAGTAATGAAAGCAGATAAATGCAGTAACATTTCCACACAAACCTATGTACGAAAAAAGTTAATTTTAATGACGTAGGAAGGTGTGGTTCAAATTACAGTACACACCATATCAGCTAACAATGAGACCCTGTGAGCTCCAGCTGCTAAACTGCTTAAATGCTGCCCTCTAAAGGTCTCTGAGACACTTTAGAAAGAATAACCTTCACTTTCTAAGTTTCAAAGAGTCTGAAGAATTGTCTTCAGCTTCAGTTGAGCTGAAACCAATGAAATCCCTTTACACAAAGTGAAGAGACCAAAAGATCTGCAAACAGAGGCAATTAGAAAAAAATAAACCTAAACTCACATTTTCAAGATAATTATTAATCCAGGGCAAAATGTATTAAATCATCATTATTGGAAGTATATTTCATTTAAATTATTTAAAATACATTTTTTTAAAATACATTATTTAAAATACACAACCAAAATATTGTAAGTCTTGGTCTCAGAAGTGTTCTGCTCTCTTAAATCTCTATTTGCAGGTCAGATATACTTTGTACAAGAACTGCAATCTTCATGAAAACTTTTATCTTTTCAAAGCATGATGATTACAGTTGAACACTCAATAATTTTAACTTACCCATCATGTGGCACTTAAAGATATTGATTATATTGCTACCATTATAGTATTAGCCAGATATTGATTTATATTAAATCAGATATTCAGAGATTGCCATATTAGGCAATTTCACATCAATGACAATAATATGTAACTCACTCCAGCTTCTCTGAAAATTGCCTGCTGTTACCTAAAATAGAGGAAAAATGATCATAATTTTCACTTGATTAGGCTCAAACTTTATTAATAAAAGGAAAAGGTATCCCTCCATATCTCTGACCACTAATCAAAACTAAAAGCCATCAACTGATTATCTGAACAGGCCACTAAGAAAAATCATTACAAGTGTAGAAAAATAAATACTGAAAGAAAATGTGTCATTAGTGATGTCCTAACCTGGCAGATAAAACTGCCAAGGGTTTGGGTATTTACTGCATAACCAGCTGCCCTCAGTCTTTAAATATGCTTAAATTTTTTCTAATTCATGCAGGGCTTGTTTTGTGTTGGACTTCTGTATGATGTAACACCCCTTACTTCTGTTCTGCTCACTACTGACCTTGCTCTTCATAAGGGTCATCTGGGTCATCTGCAACCAGCTCAGCACTGCTCGGTGTCTCATGGTCCTCCTTGGTTGCAAATATGATTCTGTCCTTTCCTACCATGGAGGAGACAAGAAGCAAAAGCTCAGAGAAATCTCAGACAGAAAAGAGTCATTTACAAAACTGCTGTACACCACAAGGTAATGAGACTTTCTATGTGTTTCAATAATATTGAGAAGGAACTGCTGTATTTAATCACCTTCAATGAGAACAGTTACTAGTTCAGAGGAACACATACACACTGAAATTCTGTTATTCTAAAGCTCCAATTTTCATAGCAATGTCCTGTAATAAACAGTACAGTTCACTAAACTGCTAAGTTAAAAAGCTGTTTCAAAACAAATTCAAATTATTCCAACACGAGGACTAACACAGGTGACGGGCTTAGAATTAAAAAAAAAAGTGAAAGAGAAACTATAATAAATAGAAGCAAAGTGTGCCACAGGAACTTATTAATAACAGAGGTTTTTGCTAAAGACTAGTGTAGTATTTTGCACTAATTATAATTATCTGAATTAAAAACTGGGGACAGCCATCACCATATAGAACTAACTACACTGAAAGGTGCTGTGAACATTACAAGGGATGGAAATCCAATGGAGCAAATTTCCTGCTCTTGATTTAAGTAAAACACTCCATAGCAAGGTCGGGGAGGTTTGGCTGGAAACTTCAGTAGTTTTAGTTTTCTAACAACCCTGCAAAGCTGTAACACACACTCTGAATGTGGAAAAAATTGTAAATTCCCCAAGAATTCTCCAAATTAATAAAGGCCACTACTGTAACTTGGCATATGAGAAATTAGAATCTCCTGGCCCCTCAGTGTGACCTCAGCCAGCAGATGATCAGTAACCTAACCTTGCTGAGTAACCATGCATTTAAACACGTCTGAAAAACAGATAAATCTGACACCTTTTAAAAAACAGAAACAGTTTTCTGACAACTCTGCACTGTACTCCAGCAAACTTTACAACGTGGAATGTTCGGTCATTTATTATATGAAGGGAGCTAGAAACACATGAACTCTAACCCCGTCACTGCAATTTTGTAGGGTTGCATAAAGCAACTTACAGATCTTGCAAAATTAAACAAAGCACAACATAAAGCGTAAAAGAGGTCCATACATTATGAGCACCTCAATACAGCTCATAGTATGTGGCCAAGTTTGTAACATAAAAATGGCATTTAGAACTATTGGCGCTTTTTTTCCAGTCTGAAACGTTACATTCAGCCACTTTACATGACTTAAGACAGCAAGAATCTTTATATATATATATGTAGATATAGACATTTATTTTACCTACGCATCTCCCACTTTAAGAGGTGGTCAAGCCTCATAAATACCACCACCTGTACAACATGATACAGATACAGAAAAGCTCGCAGTCTACCGCCCTGTCCATCGACCTTCAAAAGGCAAAGCCCCACACCTCTGGCCACTCAGCCAGGCTGGGATAAATGTATCCCCTGCGGGCAGCAGGCGCTCCTGCCCTGCCCGCCCGCCTCAGCCACACACGGTTCCGGCGGGCACCTCCGGGCCCGCCGCGGGGCCTCGCCGTCCCCACACGCCCGGGACCGCGCTGCCGCCTCATGGCCCCGCCGCCCTTCCCGCCCTCCGTGAGGAGAAAGGTCGCGGCGGGAGGAGAGGCAGCGCTGCCGCCGCCACACACGGACCGCGGGCGGCTGCCGCGCCTCCTCTCTGCTCCGGCTGCGCTTTCCCCTCAGGGAAACGGGCGGTCACCCTGCGGCGCACCCACCCTCGGCCGCCTCACAGCGAGCCCGCCCGGCAGGGTGACATTGTGAGGACACTCGGGCGCACCTTCCTGCCTGCAGTAGGACATGGCGGAGCCGGCTGGTGCCTTCCTCCGCAGCGCGCCGCACACGGGCCCCGCCGCTCCGCTCCTGCCGTCCCGCCAGCACCGCTCGGGCAGCGCCGCGCCGCCGCTCCACGCCGCGACCTCCCGCCTCCGGAAGCGCCTTCCCGGCCCTGAGGCGGCCGCTGACGCACCTCCTGCCGGCCGCGGGGCTCCGCCAGGCCCGGCCCCGCCGCACTACAGCTCCCGCCTGCCCCGCGCTCGGCCGCAGGGCGGAGAGACAGGGAGGCGGGAAGGGAAGGAGGAAGGAAGGGTTTCCCCGCCGCGGCGGGAACTACGCGTCCCGGCGTGCGCCGCTGCGGGCGGGGAGCGGCTCGGGGGCGGGGGAGCCCTGAGGCGGATGAGGGCGAGGCTGGCGGTGCGCGGCTCTGGCGGTCTCCGAGTTGTGGTTCCCGGGGGAGTGAGAGGCTCAGGATGTCGAGGAATGTAAGTGCTGCTCCCTCCGGCCTCGCCGCTGCTCCGTGCGGCGTCCGCCCGGCTTGGCCCGCTCGCCCCCGATGTACCCGGGCTGCGGCCAGGGCCCTGTGGCGGTCGCAGCCCGCCAGGCATCTCCAAATGATCTAGATGAGAGGGACGGTGTGTGCTAATGGCTTTAGTAATAATGCGGTGGGTGAAGGTGTGGGTGTTCATGTCTTTTAAATGGTCTTAGTGCCTACTGACTTTGGGCAGCAGGTTGGTTGCCGAGCTGAGACAGCTTGGCTCCTGACTCAGAAAGTGGCTCTGCACAAGCCTGAACTTCCGAACTTTGGGGTAGAACAGTAGGTTCAAGGTGGGTGGATATGTGGGAGGAGGTTCGGGAAAGCTCTGTCTACCTTCTGAGTAGCCAGTGGGGAAAGGAAAAGGGCAATATGCGGCTGGGAGTTCAGGATGGAAGGAGGCTGTGCCCTCCGAAACCTCGAGAGAGAAAACCCCGGGTGGACTCTCCCTCTATTCGAATAAAATTGCAGGACTTCTCTGTCTCCTCTATGCACATTGGCTTTTCGTAGCGTGATTTTCCGTGCACAGAGAAGTGCCATGGCCTGCCTTGGCTGCGTGCGTGTGCCGAAGTTGGATTTGGTAACTCCCCACAAGTTGTGTATGCACAGATAAACCCCTGGGCTCTCATGTTAGCCCTTGTTTTGAGTTATTGTTACCCTGGATATAATTATTTTAGACTGAGCAGGCACTTTTTTTACTGGTGAGGTGAATCATAATTTGTTATTTATAGCAGTGTTTTAGCTGGTCA
This sequence comes from Zonotrichia leucophrys gambelii, assembly GCF_028769735.1. Taxonomy (NCBI): domain Eukaryota; kingdom Metazoa; phylum Chordata; class Aves; order Passeriformes; family Passerellidae; genus Zonotrichia; species Zonotrichia leucophrys. Next base: position 9,787,373 of record NC_088182.1, on the reverse strand, counting down.
GGAATTCAGGGCTATTACTCATTTTGCCATGGCCTGAATGCAGGGCGTGGACTCCGAATACAGAACCGGGAGGCAGACCGAAGAAAGCTTGAACATGTAGAACCACTATAATAGAAATGAGTTGGTTTTCAGGTTTTTTTCTGTCAGGCTGGAGTTTTATTTATTGAATGTGTTTCTGGTTTCAAAAGTGTGGTAAGGCATTTAATAAGTGTGGGAAAGTTTTGGTCCAAGGCAAGGGGTTCTGCACTGTAGGGCAGCAGTGCTAACCAAGCTAGAAAACTTGTTTTGAAACTGAATGCTTTCCCCTTTTACACCAATATTGCACTTTTGGTTTATTTTCAACAGTTCTCTGACCCAGGCAGCAGCAGAAAAGAGCATGTTAAAGTCACAAGTGAGCCCAAACCAGGGTTCCTGGAGCGGCTCAGTGAGACCTCTGGAGGCATGTTGATTGGACTTGTGACGTTTCTTCTGGCTTTCTATGTTCTTTTTACCAATGAAGTAAGTGCAATACAGTGTTTGTGCACAGCATTATTTCTTGACCCATGAGAAGAGGAGGTTTGGTCTGGGGACCTGGTGCTTGTGCTCGGGATGTAACAGAAAAGTGAAATCACAGGCCACAGGTAGTATTTCTCTGGAACGAGGCAGAGACAGTAGCAGTGTGTGATGAGAGATAAGCTCCAAAGCTTGTAAACTGATGATGAAACAGCCTGTGCTAAGAGGGTTGCATGAGCCAGCCCTCTTTTTTTCTTGAGATAACAAAAGGTCCTCATTTCTAGTGGTGTTACAATTACTTTAAAGAAATTCATACCCCATGTTGCAAAATTGGAATAGTTATTTATTTGTTTTTTCTCAGTATTATTTCTTGGCTTTAGATACAATTAAAAAAAAATAAGCCAGGAATCTTAAGACCCTACCATTGAAAGCATACTTGTTTTGGCAGTTTTGGAGTGGAGAGCAGAATTCTGTGGATTTTCACTTAGAGACTTCTTTTCATACCTCTACAAGAGGAAAAATAACAGCTCCAAATATTGATGACTTTGCAGAAAAAAAACATATCAGGATATGATGGTGAGGCAGGGAAAACTTCTCCCAAGGAGCCAATATAGGTGTGTGGAAAATTAACTGTAATTTGTATCATTTTTGCACTTATTCAGGAATGATGAACAAGGCAAGAGGTGCAGAGCAGTAAGTTTGGATCCATGTAGGAGGAATTTGGGTCTGTTTGAGAAGCTTAGTTGATGTTAGTGGTCCTGCTGCCTGACTGAGAAGTACTGCCCCAAACTGGCTCAGACAGAGAATGGAGAAATGAGTGTGTTTCCAAAATATGCCTTGGGCTGAATATACAAGCATTTCTTGTGGTCATCAGTTCACTTGTCTGCTAACCTTGTTCACAAAATGCTGCTGTGATGTTGATTCTCCACAAGCTGATTTCTGTTTTCTTTGTTGCAGGGACGAGCTTTAAGGACAGCCAGGTCTCTTGATGAGGGGCTTTCTCTTGTGGTCCCTCTTGACAGCATCCACAGCATCTCTCAGCAGAATGAGGGGAGACTGGTGCACTTGGCTGGTGCTCTGAGTACATCTAAGGTAAATAAAATAGAATCTTGAAGATATGAATATTTCATGCTTGGAGGGAAGGAAAAGTCTTTGACAATTAAAGTTTTGTTTGATATCCAGGGAAAAAAATATGGTTTTTCTCCTCCTCTATGCATTGGCAGTACCACTCAAGCTCTGGTTCTTGGCCTGGAATCAGGGAGATGCTGAATGGCCTTGCACTCCCTTCTTCAAGCCAATGCCAGCTGTAGCTGTGTTTACCCTCAAGCTGCCTTTTGTGGATAATTTCAATTGCCATTTGTGTAGGGAACCTGTTGTGTGTTGTGATATTGTTAAGTCTTCAGGCTCTTGCAGCACAGGAGCTCTGCAAGTTTTTACTTTTCAGTACAGATAACATTTTCCATGGTCCACCGTGGACATTGCTGAAGGTAACAGAGCACCTTCCAGCAAAACAGAATCTCCTGGTTTAAACACTGAGAACTGTAAACCCATAGTCAGCAGTTCTAGTTTCATTCTTCACTATGACAATAACTTTTGATTATGATTCTTCAGGTCAAATTTGCCAGAGACATTCCTTTTTGTCTTTCATAACATTTATCCTGTGTTCACCTGTGTGTGAGACAGTGCTATCTGTGAGATATGTAAATAGTAACAGTGAGATATGTAAATATTAACAGTGAGATGTGTAAATAGGTTCAGTAGTAAAAGTACAGTGTTTGAGGTTGTGAGGTACAGCGTTTAGACTGATTTGTGTTTTCTTTGATTTTTGCACAGCCTTTGTTTGACCCCAGCTATGGGCTCTCCATCCAAGCTGTCAAACTTAAGCGTAACGTGGAAATGTACCAGTGGGTTGAATATGAAGACTCAAAGTAAGTGAAAGTAATCTTTAAAAGTAGTTTGAGGCTGTTGTGTTACCAGGATCCTATCACAATTTTTTTCCTTTCCTTATACCAAAGGGGAAAAAAGAAACCAAATAAAAATCCCTCTTCATAGCCAGAGAATTCTAGAACTCTTGGATTTTTTTTCCTTTAGAGAATCACTTTAATTTCCTTGAGAGATGTTAACTGCTCTGCTAATAGTTGCAACCCAAATAGGGAAAACATTTCTGCTATTGCTAGTAATTCCACTAATGGTAGAATGTATGATGTAGGTGTGACTGCACAGAATTTATGTTCCAAATGTCTTTCATACCATATGAAAAAAAGATCAGAGGTAGTGAAGGTGTGAAAAATAATTTCTCAGTTTTAGCATGCTTATGGTGCAGCATCTGTTAGAGACTTAATTTGGGCCAGCTTGTCTCACTGTACTTAATTCTGTTTGTTCCTCATCAATCTGGTTGGCACCTCCTTGTTCAAAATGTGGGAATAAAAAGGTTGTGGCTGTTGAGCATTCGTGTTCAGTTTTCTCCTGGTACAGAAAAATCTCTCTTCAGAACAGGTAGTTCAGAGAAGAGTTAGATGATGTACAAGTCTGTATTGCCAGAGATCTGTCTGTGCATTTCATTGGTGAAGTGTGTTCTGCCCTGAGCAGGGGTGTGTGTGCACTGGTTTGGTTCTCATCCCAGCCCTTTTTCTCTGCAGGGAATATGAGGAGGATGGTGAGATTAAGAAAGAGACAAAGTATTCATACAGTAAGTTGATCAACAGGAAGTCCCTTTTATGCATGTAACTTTGAGCTTTTGTGTGTGTATTTTGATTTTTATTTCCTGAGGTAACTGAGGTGAAAGGAGATGTGTTGTCAGCAGGCAAGGGCTACAAAAAATCTGAGTCTTGCTTTGAAACCCCTAAAAGTTCAGAGGAACATCCAGGGATAGGATGCTTCAGAAATAGGGCCCATAAGGTCCTCAATGACCAGAGATGGGAGTATGTTCAAGGCTACACCTGAGATTACACTTCAGGCATGGAGTAATTTGGAATATGTCAGCTGTGAGCAGAGGAGAATAGACAGGGAAAAGCAGGTTAGCCCAGCCTGTAAGGGAGCCTATTGAGAACCTGTTTAGATGTTGATACCAGCCAGTGAAAACCACCAGCACCTTCTGATGTGCCCTGTGGCTTTTGCCAAGTGCTTTTTTGGCAGGAGCAGAACTGAGTGCGTTGTTCTGATCTACCCAGTGGCAGAAAAGTGCTCTGAGTCATTGTGTGTTTGGAGATTGGTCTCTGTGCTTCATTTATCTCTGATCTAAGCACAGGGATGTGTAGCGTGGGCGTGCAGCAGTTTCTGGGTGTGATCATATAAAACTGCTCAGCTGAGTGAAGCCTGGGGACCCTGTGCCATGGAGGTACATGAGGGCCAAAGCTGGTGGTTGTGAGCCATGGAAAACAGGCTCACAGTGATAGGGAACAAAAATAAATGCCGTCTAAAAAATCAGCTGTCCTCTCGAGACTGAAGGATTCTGTCCCATAAATGTCTATGTATGCCAGCCATGGACCCACACAGCTGCTTGATTACTCTCCCCTCAGCAGGACTGGGCAAGAAATTGCAGGAGTGAAGGATGAGTTGAAAGAAATATAGGGAGATGGCTTTCCAATTACCATTGGGGCAAAACAGACTCTCCTTGGGGAAAGTTTGTTGTCAATAAAAATAAATATTTAATTACTGACTTGTGTATTGGCAAAACACATTTGGACTCAACCTTTCCTGGGCTCAAGTTCACTCCAGACTCCTCTCCCTTTGCCTCCTGCTCCTTGTTATTACAAAACCAGCTTATTCCCAAAGAGCGGAGCCAGGAATCAAAGCCTGATCATGGAACACGCAAAAAAAAATCTGAGCAAAGTTGAGTTGCAATTTTATCCCAAAAATACCTTTTTTCACCCTAAATCTTGCCATTCCCTGTTAATATGCTAGGAGGAGGGATATATGTATCAGTGTAGACTATGACAGACATTGATGTCAACAGTATTACTAGAAGTGTAACCTAGAACTAAATGATTGAGAGGTGTCTTCAGTAACTGAGATCTGAGTGTCCTTTACTCAACCTCCTTGTCATTTTGTTTAGATACAGAGTGGAAATCAGAAGTTGTGAACAGCAGAAACTTTGATCGAGAAATTGGACACAAAAACCCGAGGTGAGGCACCATCTGGCACAGTCCCTCTGAACTCTGTCACTGGATCTGAGCAAATATGAAAGCTAAATGTCTGATTTCATATCAGAGTGCAGTAGATGGAAACTGCTGCTCTTTTGGTAGTTGGGAGAATGAAGGCATAAAGAAATTAGAGCAGCTCCAAGAGTGATGCCTTAACTTGTTTTTATGGCTCCAGCAGTATGCAGTCTAGACAGTCTCTTGATGGATTTGTTTTCACATCATGACAGTCATTTAGCTCTTTGAGTTTCTCCTGATATTTACCACAGTACCTTTTCTGTTCTATATATTACATACTGCAAATCAAGAGTTTGATCATAATTCTGGGACTAATCAGGGACTCTCTCTGTTCCTCAGTGCCATGGCTGTGGAGTCTTTCACTGCTGTTTCTCCCAACGTCCAGGTTGGCAGCTTTGTTCTTTCCAAGGGTAAGGGTTGTTTTGTACTGGCTTTGTGTCTGCTGTTGCATCAGCAGTGGACTTTGGGTCTTTCCACAATAGCTGTTGTGTCAAGTGATAATCAGGAAGCCAGCCAGCAAATTGGCCATTCCAGGTTAGACACTGGCCCTCAGCTTGGTGCTTTGTTCTGCTTAGGTCTCGTGGATAGAATTGATGATTTCAAGCAGCTGAGCTTGTCACACCTGGAGGATCCCCATGCTGATGTTACCCGAAGAGAAAATTATTTCTATCACAGTGACAACCCCAGGCGTCCAGAAGTAAGATGGGAAAGATAAACTAAAGCAGTGATTACCTGTGTGTGAAAAAGAAATTGGGGCATGTCTTATTTCTGTTGAAATGGATAGAAAATGGAGTGCAGACCATCACATAGGATGACTCCCTTAGTGCAGCCCTAGGGAACGAGTGCTTCTCTTGCAGAAAGCTTCCAGTTCACTTCTTTATACTCTGTGTTCACGAGTCTGCTGTGCTTTTAGGGATGGTGCTGGGAGGTGGGTTCCACCTCTGCCTTGCTGTATTGAGGAGTACAAACAGCTTGTTGTCTCATTGTGCTGCCTGCCCTGTTTTGCCAAAAGATGGAATCATGAGGGATGAACAAAGCATATCATGTGCTCCTGCAGCTTAATCAGAGGGGATATTACAAAACAACATTTCAGCTCTCATGTTTCAGTGGCCAGCTAGCCCTGAAAAAAGGACAGCTTGGAAATCATTCTGGCTATCTCTTGCTTGACATAAATGTTCAGAAAAAGTGTTGATAAATAAAGGCTGTTCCTGTGCTGAGTTTCTTTCCTGTGATTCCCCTTTGTAATATAATCTTTCTTGACTTCCAATCTTCTCTTGTTTGTAGGTGGGAGACCTTCGTGTCTCTTTCTTCTATGCAGGTCTGAGTGAAGATGATCCCCATTTGGGCTCTGCTGACAGGGTGAGTCTTAAGCTGTTTCTGTATTTTTCAATTCTCTTCCCACCTCAGAAACCAGTAAATATTTTTCCCTCTCTGCCAAGGTGACTGTGATTGCTCGGCAGCGAGGTGATCAGCTGGTTCCATATCATACCAAGTCTGGAGATGTTCTGGAGATTCTGTACCCTGGGGACCTCTCTGTGGAGGTGAGATATGCTCTTCTAGTGAGGGGTGAAAACTTGAGGTGGAAGTGCAGAAGCAGCAGAAGATGAAGCTCTTGGTCTCCTTCAGACCTGCTCCAGAGGAGGAGTTACTCATATAAACATTGGCTTTTCTCTCTCTTTCTTGGACAACAGGTTGTAGCCTGTGTTTGCTTCCAGGTTTCTGCACATTCTGGCTGTTTTCTTGAAAGATTGTTTCTATGCCCTCTCATTTTGTTTTTATTTGCTCCTTGATTGTTTCCCACTTACACATGCAAGCACATGCTTTTGAACAGGTCACATGTAAAAATAGTAAAAATCAGGGTTTAGTTAAATAAACCATTAGAGTTATTCTCTCTTCAGCTCCTAATAACAGGAGTTTAGGCTTGTTTGAAATGTTTATTACTATTCTGGCTGAGAAAGAACCTTCAGGCAGAGCATTATGCTTCAATAAATCCTGCATGCTCCAGCAATTTGGTGATTCATTTACTTCTTTTAGTAGGTTTGTTTCCGTTAATGATTGTTCCATGCCCTGCTGCAAAGAAAGCAGATGTCAGGAGTTTACAGGTGCTCGCTCCCAAAAGCAGTTAGAAAGCCTTTGTTCTGACTTGAAAGAGTAGCAGCAGAATCAACCCTCTGCTCTAAGCTCCAAATCTTCATTAAACAGAATTCTGTTTCATTGAAAATGAACTGGTTACAAATAAATAATACATTGAGTACTTGTATGTGCAAATAGTCAGTCAGTCTTACACATCTCTTACCATTTAGTGCTTTCTAATGTCCCAGCCATCTTCATGTGAACATTTTGTTGAGCCAGAGGGTCCCACAGCCCATCTTGGAAAGAATCTTAATCAGAATTTGTGCAAAGAGATGCTTTACTTTGCCTGATGAAATGCACACATACCTTTTAGGTTTCTTTCCCTGTATCCAGCTTGCTCTCTTTCCCTCAGCCATCAGTGGATATTGTTGCCTCTTCTCTCTTCCTTCAGAGTGAAGTCAGACTCTTCCTTCCTTATGACAGTTACATATTAGTGTCTTATTTTCCACAGGAAGGAAATTGTGTCCAATTGCAGCAAAACCTGGGTGCTTTCTGCCTGTGTTGAATGGTGCTTTTTAGGTTGTTTTAGTTATGAGAAGTGCCAAGTTTCCCCCATGCTGCACTGTTCAGTCTATTGCAGTGTACTGCCATACTGCACAGACCTTGCAGAATGAGCTGCAATGTATTTTCTGTAAGAGAAATTGTACTCCTAAAATGCTCTTGGCTCTGCTTGGCTCATAATGTACTGGAATTAAGAGGATCTTGAAAAAGAACAAGAAACAGGCTGCATGTGGTGGTGTTTGCTTTCAGGAGGTGTTTCAGAAGGAGCAGGAGGGTAACACCATGAAGACCTGGGCCCTCCGTGCAGCTGGCTGGCTCTCAATGTTTGTGGGCATCAGCCTGATGACCAGGATCTTTTACACATTAGGTAAGTTTTTCACAGACTGGTAAAATGATCTAGGAACAAGATTGTAACCTCTAGGGAGTTAATTCATTTGGAGATCAGGAGAAATCTGTTTTGAACTCAGATTTTATTTGATCTGAAAAGTCACTGCAGGTAAACAGGACCACAAAATCAAGTGGTTGCTTTGTGAACATTACCAAAACCCCACACAAATAACTTTTACCAGTCTCAGAAGATCCCAGCCCAGTACTTACCAAAATAAAAAGCTGAGGCATGTGTTGGGCTGATTCTTTCAAATCTAACTCAAGGTGCTGCAGTACAAATACTTTCTGCACCCACACACAACTGGTCCCCCCAACAAGTCCTAATCAGCAGTTGTATTGAAATATGTTTTTGTGTCTGGTTATTCTACACTATTGTAAACAAACAGCAAAAAAAGTTTTTGTTTATTCTTTTAATATAGAAAATGCTGGAGTAAAACCAGAAAAACAGGACAATGCCTCAAACTTGCATAAACTTCAGACATCAAAGATATCATTCACTTTGTAGATGTGAACTTTTTTTTTTTTCTGATTTATTTATCCATATACATGCTGCTCCAAGATTTATTATTGCCAGAAAGGAATTCTTGTGCTAGCAGCTTGTACCAGTTGCCCTAGACTTGCTCTATAGCTGCAGGGTTGTCTGTCTCCTCTGCCTCTCAAGCCTTGGACAAATCTTCAGACTTCATTTTGGATTACTTCCTGTGTGAAGAGATGAGGATAGCATTGCCTTATATGTTTAGCTGTCGCTTAATGATCAAGTGTCTTGATGATGCTCTGCTGAAGTGCCTAATCCAGTGCTCTGGATAAATAATTTGAGTGTGTCTTGTGATTGCAGCTGTTAGGGTGCACATCCTAGGCAGGAATCAGACTTCTTTTTAAACTCATCTTGCCAACTGCTGCATGCCATGTTTCATTCTCCCTGCAGTGGACTGGTTTCCCGTGGTGAGGGAGCTGGTGAGCGTTGGCCTGAAGGTGTTTGCGGTGTGTGTGGCCAGCTCGCTGTCCCTGCTGACCATCGCCGTGGGCTGGCTCTTCTACCGCCCGCTCTGGGCCCTGCTCCTGATGCTGCTCTCTGCTGTCCCCATCCTGGTGGCCAGGACCCGTGTTCTGCCCAAGAAGCAGCAGTGACAAGGAGGTGCTCTGGTCTTGAGCTGAGTCCTGGTTAGAACCTTCCCAAGTGCATTTCTGCCCGGTTCCTGCAGCAAGCTTACAGCAAATCACAGCTCAGCAGCGAGCACTGAAAGCTGGGGAGGGGGCTTGGGTGGGATTGTTGGTACATGTTATCCACAGGACTATAGAATGCTGTTTGTGGGAAGTCAGTGACACCAGCTTTGGGGAAAAAAGCATTTTAGGTGTGGGTATTGATGGTGAGTTAGTGAACAAGCAGATTTATACCTCTTACTGCTTAGTAATTCCCCCTGATTTGGGAACTGGCAAGTCCTTGCTGGGTGGGGCACCTTGTGTGTTTGGGAGAAAGTGCCAGCTGCATCCCATGGACCCTGGTTAGATGTCCTTGGGAAATGCATGTGCCTGCCTGCCTCTGACAAACCCTCCCTCTGCTGCCTTTCCTGGTTTGCACAGTCAGGAACACTCCTTTGGCTGGTGTGTTTGGCAGTGCACGTGTTCAAAGGGAAAACATAGCTTAGGTGAATTCCACAGAATACTCATGTAAACCTTCTGCTTTTGGACTGAGGATTTTCAAAGTCATTGATGCAATGAGTGGCCAGGTTAGCAGTGCTCTGAGTTGGGCAGATTTATCAGGACACATTGATTTCCCCCATGTTTTAAGTGTCTGAACTTGGTTTTGGTTAAGCATCCAAAATGATAGCCTGGACTGTATCTGAACAGTTTCAAAAGTTTCACTTCAAATTGCACTTAAAGGGGTACTCACAGGTCATTCACGTGTAAATAAAAAACCTACTGCCTTGGAACAACATTGACTTTTATAACTGAATGTGTAGTCTAAAATAGTTGGGGTTTTTTTTTGCTGTGTATACTGTTCCTTTCTTTAATTTCACTTAGTAAGGACAATGAACATACTCTGTGAAATTAAGTAATGGAAACATTTTTGCCTTACTAGTTTTCATAGATTTTAGTAGCCTAAATTGGTAGTTTTGTATCTTGTTAGAGGAATGCCTTGTAGTGTTGTGATGGCTCATGTTTATCTGCTGTAACCAGTACTTGAGGTTAGAGACACCCTTAAGTCTCTCCAGCAAGCTAGAGCCTGGCTTCCAGATGGAGCCCCCTACACTACTGTTTTGGGGTTTTTGTAAGTATACACAGTTCAGTACAAAAATAATATTTTCTATTATGAAATCTATTTATGACCATCAGAGGCGTGTTCTCTGTACCAAAGGAATTTGACTTGAACATACACAGAAGTAAACGTTTGCTAGAAATGATATTGAAATAGAAATCTGAGTTAGAAATCATAAATGTTTTGAGAATTTGTAATGACTTTTTTAGTGCTAATTACTTTCACTCTTTTGGTATTTGAATAGCCAGTTTGGTCTCACAGCTCTGTCCTGGTAAAACGAGCAGGGAGTGAAAGGGCAGGAACAGGAGCTGGCCTGGTGCGTGCCTGCTGTGTGGCAGTGGTGCTGCACAGCCTTCCTGCTCTCACAACACCTGCTCATGCTCCAGCAGTCAGGAACTCTGCTCCACAGGGGAGAGAAACTGTTCTTGAACTGCTGCTGTTTTGCCCATGATGCAGAATACTAACCAGCATTACTTATTGGAAATGAAGTGACAATTTTCTACTGAAGTGCTGAGCATTTGTATATTTAATAAAATACTGTTTTCCAAAGGTTGGGCTGTAGGCTTTTTTACTAAATTCAAGTATTGCATGTTTTATATCCAGGAATAATGTAATGTCCAGGTAGTTTGTAGCTTCCACAAAAACTAGTTTCCTGTTGTTGGGTTTTATTTTCCTGCAAATATTTCTGGTTTGGGAAGCTGCTCTCTGGTCTGTATACTGCTGCCAGCCTGGCATGGGTTTACTCCCCATTACTGACCAAAAAGTCAGTCACTTCCTTGCCTCTCTAAGATAATTTCAAAAATATAATGGTTCAACCTGACTGTTACAGCCCCTTGTATTTTAAGGAAACTGGGGGTTACCTGTGCATTCCAAAAACAGACAACATACTATTTTTTTCAAACTTTATTTTGATCTACAAATACAGTACAAAAATAGATTTTCTTCTCAACATAGTTACATGAAAGCCATTTTCTTACATCTCCTACTCTGTGACAATGTCTAAATTATTTTCCCCTCCATTGTTGAAGAGACTGTGTCAGTGGTCTTTAGATACATACTGCCAAAGACAGATCAGTATTTCTACTACAAAAGTGCAACAAAAGCTTATGTAGATTTAATATTCCTCTCTCAACAGATTTTTAATGCTATGGTACTGGATCACAAGAATTCTGTGGTTCTAGTGAATTTTGTTCCATCAGTGAGATTTAGCCAGGTTTATGTGTTTTGCTCCAGAACAGGATCTTGATAAGCAACAGAAGCAAATATGTATATATTCAAATTGCTTAAGAAGACATATTGAAGCCTAAGCTGGTAATAAGGATAGGGCTTCTCCCTTCCACAGCACAAGATTTCTGAGAGCAAATAAAGATGGCAGGCTCAAAAGCCAAACTTACATTACAAAATGCAAGTATTCTTTAGAAAATACTAATTCTTCCATATACTGATTTTCGGGGTTTTTTAAGACCTCAAAGGAAGTGTTTCCCCCTTGAGACAGAAAGGCCAGAACTCTACATCACCACTGATTTGGGTAAGCTATGGATCAAAGCAGGCATCAGCATTCCTTTGGCCACCTCTCTGCAGACATAAAAAGCAGCTGGATGCTTTAGTTCTGAGCAAGCAGGAAAAATGAAAACAAGAAAAATGGGAAATGAGACTGTTGATGACAGGAGTGCCTCAGGAAACTCCACTATTAGTGCTGAGTGATACAAAAGAGAGCAAAAACCCCAACAAAGCAAAGTGATCTTGGGAGGTGCAAGGTCCAAGGACAAAAGGAAGAATCTGATAGCTAAGTGATACCTGTGATCTCAAAGGAAACTGGACACTGAATTAGGTTGGTCCCTGCCTGCTCAGAAATACAAGTGCAGAGGAAGAGCCCAAGGTCCTAACTGGTAAAGAATACTTTTATAATGAGTTTCCTGCACCTGAGAACACCAAAGAAAAGTTTGCCATCACAATTTCTCAAAAGGGAACAACTGAGCTGCTTCTCCTCTCTTTTCTCGCTTGCTCTTTTTGGTTTTTATCTTTTCTTGTTTCTCCAGCTGGCGGTTCTGGGGCCAATACATGGCTGTGTTCCCCACTGTGCTCTCTGAGCTCGGAGCTCCTTCTTCATCAGAGGAGAATCCCCCTCCTTTCTCTGTCTCAGGTGCTGATGGCTCAGTCTGGAAAAAACAGGTGTGAAAATCAGAAAATCACTCTAAAGAATCACTTGTAACTGCCCCTTTCTAAAAGGGCTTGTCTTTGGTCACAGTGACACTGAGTGACCTTACAGAAGTTGCTTGCTCTGGTTTGAGCTTCCCACCAAAGTGCTTATATTTCTCAACACCAAACATGCTTGCATTTTTGACAACAGAAGAATAAAACCAACCTGTTTTAAAAAAATCAGGCTTTTCATCTTCTTGCAAAAAAATTTAAGAACTAAAACATCTAACTAAAAGAAAAAGTGCCCTACTCTCCATCTGTTAGCTACATGCTTAGCTTAGAGGAATAAATCTAGGAAGATGCATGACAAAACAGAAAACAGTAATAAAATTAAAAGCATGCATTCCTTTTTAAACAGTAACAAATCTTTGATGAACATGACCACACTGAACTTCTGGCCTAGCTTTTTTGACTAGCTGAAGACTTTTGAGCAACAACAGTCTGGAAATTTTATTCTACAGTTAAAATAACCTGTAGAAAAAGAAATTACTATGAAATAGAAATGCAGGATACCTTGATGGAGTAGCGTTGCTTCAGTCTCTCTCTGATGAGAAGTCCTTTTGTCAGCAGCTTCCAATTCCCCAGAGCTCTTTTCTCACGTTTCTGTGGGGGATTGTTATGGGAAAGAAAACTGTGAGTTTCAATGTATTTATGCACGTGAAATAGGAAAGCTTTAAGATTTTTAAACTGTCATCAAAAAAGCCTTGTGGCTTGTTGCTTACACAGCTCACCCTGTTTGACTGCCCAGGTTCAATGAAATTTACTTTGTAAATGTAACAGTAAGGAAGCTGCAAAAATAATTCTCACCTCCTTCTCCTTCTTTTCTATTTCTGCTTGTTCATTCTCCCAGGCAGCAACAAGGACCTCTTTATACTCCTCACACACCACATAGCCATCAGTACTAGGAAGGAGAACACAATCCTCAGTCAGCTGTAAGAAGGCAAAAGAAAGGGAGCAAATGTCTGCTGACCCAGCCCAAAAGCTACTGTCTGTCTCAAAGGATCTACAACAGCTCAGGTGTTCCCTTTAACACAAGATACACAAATTCTGCAGGACATCAACACTTGACAGGTGCAACAAAGCAGCTTTTACATACACTGGGTGTGAGTAGCCTCCATGAAAATCAAATCCAGTGACGGCTTGAGCACAGTCAATGTTCAACTTCCGTGCCACTCTGTTGAGGTTTGGCAGTTTCAGCTGCACACAGCCCACAGGTAACATGGACGGCAAGAAGAGATACACATTTCCATATTCATTCCGGGGAACCTGTTATGGCAAGATTAGAGAGAGATGGTGATAATCCTGCCTTCTGGAGAGAGGTGAAAATACCTGCTGCAACTCAGAGACTCCCTCCTGACCTGCTATGTTCCACTCCAGTATTCAATTAATATTCACATGACAAGGTACAAGCCTAGATTTTAGCTGCGTGGTTATCTCCTTGCAATGTCCTCTGCCCAAGCTTTGCAACTCAGGCTGTAATGCAGAGAATTAGCAAGGCAAAACATGGGCTAGGAAGATCAGAACAACAAAATGTTGACTTCAGCAGTCTGCACTCACTGCCTTTCAAGTGAGTACTTGTGAGAGAAAGGCCTCAGTAAAGTTTTGACTATTTCCTCCTGTGAACATTTACCTCTGAACTCCTAATCTTGAATCCAGATATTACTGACTGATCTCACATCTGAAACATACAACTTCTGGAAAAACAAAGCCCAGAGCTCCACACAAACCCCTTCCTTTAGCACCAGCCCTCTGCCTTCCCAGCTACCTTTCCATCCACTGCTATGGGAGGCTGATACTCCTCAGTCTGCCAGCGGCCGAACAGCGCCAGGTCCTCCCGGTCCCGGTTGGCCGGCTCTGCCAGGCGCGCCTTCCTCGCCCGGTTGGAAAATCCTTTCACCATCTGCAAATACAACAGCCAGGCCTGGAACGTCACAAGAAGCTGACAGTGGTTTCAGGTTTTCCTAGGACACCGAAGGAGAAGGTTCTGGGAGAGCAGAAATGCTATTTCCTAGCTTCAATATCCATTGCCTATAAATGACAATCCATGGAACCTGTAAGCCACAGGCAGAGATCCAGCAGTGCATATAAAACACTGGGATGCCTCTGGAGAAGGTGAAAAGGGAACAGTTCTGCCAGATACCCTTGGGGTGGGAAAAAAACAGAGCTGGGCTTTGGGCAGGATGTAGGAACTACAGGCACAACAGGCAGACAGTACAGCTACCACAAACCATGCAAGCACATGTGACATCTGCAGACGACAAAAACCAAAACAGAACTGAGGTTGAGCTTTAGAGGGCAGATGGATTGCACAGGAGGAAGTCAAACCCTCTTACCTTGTAAGGCACTTCTCCAATCCTCACCACTCGAGCTTGCTTCAGCCAGGTGTCCCTGGAGTGCAGCGTGTGTATGCAATCTCTGAAAAGGCCAAAAAGAAGCAAATGTAAGAATTTTCAAGTCATCCCTAACAGACCCACAATAAACTTATATTAGGAAAAATACAAAAGCTGTATCTTAGTGATACACAAATGCTGTCAGAGCAGCTAAATGCCTCAGCTGTTTATGCATGAGGCCTGAGACTACTGCTGATACCATCATGCAAATTAGCTCTCCAGTTTGTTACAAAGATCACACATGCAGGTGATATTTAGATGCACAACTCACCTGGAGTAGACAGCCTCTCCCCTGCAGTACCCCAAAATAGCAGCTGTCTCAGGATAGATGGCCTGGAATTTCAAGAGGTGTCTCTTCAGTGCATACAGAGGGTGGTTTTTGTACTCTCCAATTGCTGTTGGTAGAGGTTGATCTTGAAGCTTCACTTGAAACTGTAAGAATTATACAGAAAAGAGTAATTTCACAACTTTTTCACTACCCCTTGTAAAAAAATAAGAATGAATCAAAGGAAAAAAAAACACCAGAAACTTAGCAGAGGAGCCAACAGAACAAAACACTCTTGCTGCAAATAAGTACTTAGATGTGTACCCTGACCTATGCACTTCAAAAACAATTTCTGAGAAAAGTAATGCTAAACACTACACAAACCTCACTAGTAAGTTTCCAGCACAAGCTGTGCAGTACTTCTACTATGCAAACTTGTCTGAACAACCTCCATTTCATATTATTTCAATTTACCACTGCATGTTCCCTTATATTCAATCTCAACATTTCAAGTTCAAATACAAACCTCCTTCCTCATGGAAAGAGATTTCTAATGTTTTTTGCCTGAATGAGGATCCAGGGACTGGACTCCTGGCACTACATGCCCGAAACAACCTACTGTGATTTACCTCATTTTCTTCCTTCTTGTCTCTCTCCACATAGGGACTTTCATAGGGCTGCAGTGTCTCTTCCCACCACTCTGGGTCCACACGGCTCTTCCTTGTGGAGGTCATCCACACTGGGTCATATCTTTGTGTCACATCCCTGACACTCCCATCGTTGTCAAACCCCACAACGTAGAAAAGTGGCTTTGTGGCATGTGCAAAGCACAGCTGGGGCTGGCCCACATTGCCATGAACACAGTCTACACAAACCCACTTGTCCTCAGGCTCAAGGAAAACCTCCAGCCACTGGTCTGTGCCCATGGCTTTCCTCACTTCCTGCTGTCCTTCATCCTCATCACTAGAAATGATTTTGTTTCTCTTCTTCTTTGCTTGAGGCAAGGCTGGAGTTGTAATTTTTGCTGACTTAGTCTCAGCTCCACACAAATTTTCTGATTGCCTCGTTTCTGAAGTCTCAGGTTTTGACCTTTTCACAGTTGTCAGTTTTGAATTCTGGGAGGCCCGTGAGCTCCTCCGCCTCTTAGGGACACTTTCAAAATCCTCATCAGAGACATCACTCTCCTCCTCTGAAAGCTCAAAGTCCGAAGCACTGCCCTCATCACTTCCACTCTCTTCCTTGTAACACACTTTGGAGGCCACTCGTCTCCGGCGGTCGTTCTTGGGCCTGACTGGCACATCTTTTTCTGCTGAACTGCTCTCATTCTTTGATTCCTCCTGTTCCTGGCTACCTTTAGTCAGCTTTTGTGTCCTTTTGGTCTGGGCAGTTTTAGGTTTCTTTGGCTCCTTGCTGTTTTCTTTGCTCTCTGAGGATTTCTCATCCTGCTTGGCTTTTTTGCAGGGGCACGCTTTTGCCACAGCTTTGGGTGTTGTGGCAAAACTTTCCTGTCCCTCAGAGGTGCTGCTGTGAGACAGCCTCTTGGATGAGCTCTTTCCCTGCAGGGAAACAGGCCAGGTCACTTTTAGCACCATAGCTAAAAACATGGTAAAAAGAAAAGACTGAAATCAGCCCAAGGTTCATGCAGATCAATGGTTGGCAGACACAGTCAATTCAGTTGAAAACTTCAGGCAACAGGCTGAAGAGAGGTGTACTCATGCAGCAAGAGTTGCCATGTAAGTTTTAAAGAAATGTAAACCCACTGAAACGTTAAGAAATCTTTGCTGAAACACAGAAATTAGTGGCTTTTTTAAAGAAGAAAATTAAAAATTACAGGTGTGCACTTTCTGCAATGTAGATAGAACCTTGGTTCATGCAGTAAGTGATTCACTGCAAGCTATAATAGCTAGAAAGTTTTTTTAATCCTACTAAATCAGTGACCTATTCCTTATTCCACACAAACAACAAATCTACCTTTGGTCTTGTTTCCTTGAGAGGAATAGGCTGAAAAGACAGCACAAGGCGACACAGCAGCTGTAAAGCTCGCAGAATAATTAAAAATATCTGCAAAACAATTTAAATTGAGTCATTTAATCACAGGAGGTCTTGAGATAAAAATACAAGAAAATAAAAAGCTACAGAATCACTTAAGTCACCAATCTGCTTTCTTCAAATCCACCCCTCACACCACTTTGTGAATGACCTGACACACAGCATCCAAACTCATCAACCAACTCTGCACTTCCCAGTCTCTTACATGAACAAGCTCCTCCTCATCCTGTGCAGCATAGATGGCAAACCTCCTCTCCAGTGTTGACTGAAGGGGCTCTCCTTTTTCAGTGGAAAGCTCATCATTGACAGTGAAGGTTCCAACAAACCTGAAATTCAAGACACCTGCTTATTATCCAGTGTTTGTGACTGTATTCTTTAACTTCTGAGTTCACCCTCTCCTCCTCTAAAAAGGACACAAAATTTTGAAAACCCACAGAAAATTGCTAGTTACAGTTACCCCTCTCCCTGAATCCTCACTCTACATTCCATCAGAAGGGAGTTTTACCATTTCACCAGGTTGGAAAGGTAGACAAGGCCCACTTGGCCTGCAGGCACCTGGGTGAAGCGCACGGGGACGATGGACAGAGCGATGGCGAGGAGATCTGGCTGGCTGCAGATCCTGTTCCTGTAGAAACCATTTGCCAATAAACACAGCAAGTGAACCTGAGAGACAAGAGTTTAAAAGTGAGTTCACAAGAGATTTCCCTTATTGGAACTACTGTCCATGGTAAGCAAAGAATACTTCAATGCTCCTTTTAACAGAGAGAAGTGACAATGAAGCCTCCCAAACACTCTCAGAAGACAGCAAAGCTTTGTAAGTGAAGTCTTTGCAAGTGTCTCCTGCTCTACACAACTGGCAGTTTAATCCCAACAGAATGAGAAGATATCCCTCTATGGAGAAATATACATCCTACTCATATATATACTTTGAGTTAGAATTTTACTAACACAGGCACTGGTGTTTCTAATTCACAGTTTAGAAGGAACCTTAACGAGCATCTGTCAGGACTACAGCTTCTTTATTTTTTCACTTCTAGCCATTCTAACTATTTTATAAAAATTAGTTTCTTTTGACTACAAATCAGTTCACACACCTTAATGCTCAATTTCTTCCCTGTCATGGTTCTCTGTGACAAATACCTTGTGTGTGTCCTCACGAACCTCCTTGCTGAAACGTTTCATCATTCTCCGAAGGTACATCTCAAACTCAGCTTTTCTTTTTTCTCTGCAGAAGATTACAAAAGAAAGGGATGTTATGGGATTTCTGTGGACCTGCCTTTCTTGATTCCTGAACTGGGTCAGTTCACAGAGAGAATCCATCCCAGAGAATCTTCTGTGCACACTTAAGGAAAGGTTTAGTGACTGGCTAAGTGAGCAGGCTGTTAAGGGTTTGCAATAACACAATGTCATTCACTCACAGCTCTCCTTGCAGAGATCTCCTGCTGTCTCTTCACAGAAATGGAGACAGTAAAACACAATGAAGTTACACCCTTGATTTTCAAGGAAGCTGAAAAGCCTCCTCCATTCCTGTCAATTTCCACTGAAGATTTTTGATAGAACTGTCAGTGTGTAAACTGTTCTTCATCCCACAACCCTCCATCATTCCAACTCAATGGTCTGCACCAAGTGGGGATTTTCACCTGAACACAGCACATCAGTGACAGTCAAGACTTGGAGTATTTTTCACTTCAGCCTATAGCAGCACTCCACCACCTCCTTGTTCTTACCTCCTCTCTCTTTTCTTCACCTGCTCTGGGGTTTCGATCTCTATCTCAACAGGATTGCTTGGCAGCCCCACTGATGGAAGAGCAGCAGCTTCTTCTAACTTATCTGTAGCAGGTTCCTGAAGTTCTGTAAAATAAAGTATTAAATTATAAGTAAACATAGAGTAGATTACCAGGGAAGACTGATGATTGGATAAAACCTATGTTTTCCTTCTCAAGTGTTCAAACAAGTTTAAATAGAGCACATCCAGTAACTGTGAGCTCTTGGATCTTCCATAACACTGTGTGTGCCAAGTTATTTCAAATAACTGTGGGATGCTGGACACCTGCTGTTGAAGAATCACAAGCTCTTAAAAAGTGCTTAACATGAAAAAATATGCAATTGTTACCTTCCACATCCTCCCACTCATCTTCACTTTCATCATCATCATCATCATCGTTGTCAGTATTTTCTTCATCCATCTCTTTTTTAACAGGAGATTCTGTCTCTAATTTCATCTCCTTCTGAGGATGCTTCAGTGAGTCACTGTTAAAATCATCAAAACAGTGGTAGCATCAGGAAACAGAGATGCTTGTTTATCAAAGACTAAAAATAGGGAAATAAATCAAGCATGACCTCTGCATCAGTAACAACAGACTGAGTATTTGACAATCAAACCACAGAAAGAAATAATAATAACAAAAAGGTCTTACAGACTTGAATGATAAATAAATTTACCTGCATGTTTCCTCTTTGATACAACTCTCTTTATTTCCAGCATTCTTTTTACTTTCTTTTACTTGTGATTTTGCCTCTTCTCGTTTTGAAGGTTTGGAAGTTTTTGCTGAGTTGGAAACTTCAGTATCACAATCTTCTCCCTTTTTCCTAGCTGGAGCTTTTGAAGTCTTTTTTATTCTGGGCTTTTTCTCTTCAAAATCATCTGCATGTGACAAAAGAAATTAAGATTAATGTTAAAGGATGGAGTTTCATCTCCAGGGCAAACTGAAACAACATCTCCATGGACTTCAGTAGAGGCATCTTCAGAAGAACGAGAGCACTCATAGTGCTGAGCATGTCATTGTTTACAAATAGGCAGGATGTGGACAGTGAGACTATCGGAGGGAAATACTTACGTAACTCACAAGAAGTACTTAAAGATTCCTGTAGTCCTACCGATGGAATCGGCAGAAAACCAAGTCGTGCATGCCACTCTCAAGAACTTATTGCGGCGGGACGCTGCTCAGGAGAGCGCGGCCGAGATGAAACAACCCTGCACGGGCTGCTCAGCCTTGGCAGCGTGCAGGGCCCGCCTCAAACGGGTTTAACGCCCGGGATCTGGGGCACTGATCCCGCACCCGATAACAAACACAGCCGATAACAGCCGCCCTCCAGCCCGGCGTGCCCGTCCTTCCCGAGGTGCGCTGTCCCCGCTGTCCCCGACCCCGCCGCCGGAGCGGCCCGAGCGGCGGCGGTGGCGCAGCTTCAGCCCGCCACGGCTTCCCTGCCGCACTCACCCTCCTCTTCCTCCTGCTCCTCTTCCTCCTCCTTTATCAGCCTCCCGGAACGCCTCTTTTTGGCGGCCGCGGGCCGGGGCGATGCTCGGCGCTTTCTGGCCATGGCGCTGCAGGCTCGGGCAGCTCCGGCCCAGCCCCGCTCTACGGAGGGGAGGGAAGGGAAGGGGAAGGGGCCGGGCCATAAAGTCTCGCGGGCGGGCACGGGAGGCGGTTTGAAAGATGGCGGATGAGGTAGACCAGGTGAGCGGATCTCGGCTCTTTCGGCTCTTTCAGCGGCTACAGGGGAGGCTGCTCCGGGCTGCGCGGCTGGGCCGGGCCGGGCCGGGCACGACCGAGTCCCCCGTGAGGCTCGGCCTCAGCAGCGCTTCCCGTGCGAGGGGAAATCCTCGCTCGGCCGCGGGGTTTGTGCCGCTGCCGGGACGCGGGCAGGGCTCGCTGCGGGCCCGCTGACCCCGGGCACTGCCGGGGGAGGGAAAGGGGGAAAGCTGCGGAGAGCAGTGCGATGGGCTCTGAAGGACGGGGATAGCTAGGACGGAAATATGGGATATATATGACATATGGAAGATCTGGAGGAGGTCCTCACCCTTTTTTAGTCGTGATCCTCGCAGTGCGCCTTTCTCACAGCACGGGGCCTCAGGCCGCTGTGTGTTGGGGTTTCACGGCAGGCTCGGGGCCCGGCCTGGCTGCTGTGCTACCCAACGAGGGCTCGGCAGCGGGGAGTGCGCGGGGCAGGGTGCCTGAGAGCCCCTGAGTGTGTGCCCGTGTTAAAAAATAGCTTAGAAGCTGTTGTAAAATAGTTAATAGATCGTTAAGCACGTACTGTTAGTTTGGTCTTGGTAAAAGAGGTTAAAAGAGTAGTTATAAGAAATAGGGTACTCAACGTACCTCAGTAAAATGCAGCACCCCCCAAGCGAAACGAGCCAGCCTGGACAGAACTGTAATGGGCTAATCAACCGCCTTAAACCTTCATGGCGCAAATGAAGAATCCAAAAAGAAATCAACCCAAAGGACAAAAAACAGGATAAAAAGGGGCTTCTGACCCGCTGAATGCGTGCCTCTCCAACTGGGACATCGCTGCTGAAAAGAAGCCCCAGCACCGGCGCTGCAGCATCCTTGACAGGAACGCTTCTGCTCGGCCCACGGGCCCCCGTGCTTTAGGCTTTTCTTTTTCTTATAATAAATGCTGAGATCACTTTAGTACCGAGAGCCTGCTTTCATTTTTATCACCCGGGTACCTCCCTGTGCCGGCACCACTGTCAGCATGGGTTCTGCTCATTCAGCTGCACCGAGCCATGGCACAGCTGTGATGCTGGTTCCTGCAGTGTAACTGTGGCTGCTGGTAGGTAAAACAGTTCACAGAGTTAGAAAATGGATTGTGTTAGAAGGGACCCTAAAGATCACCTCGTTCCAATCCCCCTGTGTGTGAAGAATGATTTGCTGCAGACAGCTGAAATCTTTTGACTCACACTGCTTAGGGCTGGTGAGTGTCAGTGGAGTGGTACATCAGCAGCACTCAGGTTCACCAGGATGTGATGGAATGGTTTGAACTATTTGCACCTGTGTTTTCACTCCTTTGTTTTCTGTGTCTCACAAAAATTAAGGAGTGGAAAAGTTCCCAGCTTCCTCTGTACAAATAATGCTTTAATTTTTTTTTAGCAACAAACAACAAATACTGTAGAGGAGCCACTTGATCTCATCAGACTCAGTCTAGATGAGCGAATCTATGTCAAAATGAGGAATGACAGAGAGCTTAGAGGCAGATTACATGTAAGTAAAACTTTCACAATGTTGTCATGCTCATTCAGCTAAGCACTGGGCAGCCTTTCTTTATGTACCACAGTCTGTTAAACAAGTTTACCTGTAATATTCCACTGGTTGTTGAAAAAAATAGTTTTAAACATGAGTAATTGCATTTCATGCTTGAAAATGCAGAAGTGGTTGGAGGAAGTAGCTTAAGAATTGTCTTAGTTGCCGTAACTGTAATGTGATTAGTGAAAAAATCTCATTTCCTCAGTACTCTGTCAGCTATTAACTGCTTCACTAGAAAATCAAGAGATGTATTTTGTTTGTCTTATCTCCTGAATGATACCAAGCAACTGATTTCACTGCTTTTGGCTTCTGTTTCTCTGTGAAATAAGCAGTAATGCTGCAGGCCTCTTCATGTGATGTACCCTGAGGCCTCTTCTAGACTGAGGTCGTCATTATCAAACAAGAATCCCTGCAGGCACACCCTGGGAGGTGTGATGGGACAGGTGCTCAGCTGGGTTCTCAGATTCTTGCTTTCTGTTAAGTCAGCCTTCCTGAGTGCTGTGCTCTGCTGGGGCAGAGAACCAGTTACCCCATGAGTTAACTGGGCCTCAACTCCTTTGGAAACACAGAGATAATGAGGGATCCATGAGGGACACATGTAGGTTGCAATATATTTTTGTAAGGATTTTGGGACATGTGTTCAAGGTTTTGTAGCCCTGCATACCCTGTAAGTTGCCCCAGGAAATCAATTCCAGGAGGCTGGAGTGGCAGCAGTGTGGAGCTTGTTTAGTGTTAACAAAGTCTGTCTGTCTCTGAGGTCTTGTAAGTGCTCTCACAGAATGCTTCAGAGCTATTTCCTGCAGGTGTTTCAGTAAATGTAAATGTCATGCATTCTTTTTCCTGCTGCAGAGTTCTCATTTGTTTATGTTTGTGTTGAGTTGTAACTAGAGCTGATAGTGCTGTGTTTTGGTCAGACTAAACTGTTTATGTCTGAGAGTCTTGCTAAAATTCTCATTTTAATAAACTCATGTTTGAAGTTTGGAAAAAATAGTAAACTAAACTTAATTTCTACAGGCATATGATCAGCACTTAAATATGATTTTGGGTGATGTGGAAGAAACTGTGACTACAATAGAAATTGATGAAGAAACCTATGAAGAGATTTATAAAGTAAGGACTAAAAAAGGAGTTAATTTATCCTTACAGTTTTTTTTTTTTTTTTTTAAACTACACTGTGTTATATTATTAAAGTAGTTTATTGTTGGCTTGAACCAAGGTGTTTTGAACCAAGGTCTAACAGGATTTGGACAAACTGTTACGAAAGTATGCAGGACATCTAGAGACTTGGTGTTAATTCTTTTGATCTCTTTAGCTTGCCAGAACATTGAGTGTTTGTTGGAGTTGTTTCAGGTGTGTTTTTATGACATGACTGTTTTGCAAATGTAAACTTCTCTTTCCTTCTTCACAGTCTACCAAGAGGAATATTCCCATGCTCTTTGTCAGAGGGGATGGCGTTGTGCTTGTAGCTCCTCCATTGAGGGTTGGTTGAAGCAACAAAGGACTTAACCTTCTTGGAAAGTTCCAGACTTTTGGACAGTGGTTCACGTTTCAATCATGTCTCAAAATTCTGTAAATGTTTTTTATAGGATATTTTTGTCAGTTCTTTTGAAAAGGGGAGGGGAAGGGGAACCAGTTTGTCTTGCAGAAAGTACATTTCAATTGAAGCAGTGTAAAACCCCACCTGATCTCAGAATTAATGTAAACTGCTGTAAATTGCATTCCTTGTCACATTCAGTAAAAGAATCCCTAATTTTTTTTCTATCTTGGCAGTAGCACTGTCTTTTTTTTTTTTTTTGTTGTTGTTTTAAATAAATTTTGGTTTGTCTTTGAGATTTGATTTGTCATGTTTTTTGTGTTGGTGGGGGTCTGTGTTCTTCCTTAGAGCTAGTGCTTTATTAGATTATAGTATCAGCCTCACAGTCAAAGAAAGCAATTTCTTCAGTGGGTTGTTTTAACTTCTGTCCTTACTAATACCCAAGTCTTGCAGGTTACTGCTTTTGGGGACACCACTACATTAATCAATGGTGCTGTAATTTATGGCTCTATGTTCAAATTTGTGATGTGTATCCTCATTGTAGGGAAATGGTGTTTATGTGAATCTTCCACGTAAGGTAAAGAAGATGGGCTTCAGTGCAATGTTTTCAGATATTTTCATTGTGGCTTTGTTAGCAGTTGCAGTTTGCAAGGCCCTAAGTAGAGACTGAGGTTGTTGCTTACGTGCTGTTGAGTTGCCTGCTGCATTCATTTCCCACTGTTTGTACAATGTTTCAGTTCTTGAAGACCTGAAATTCTGCTGGATGCCTAAGGATGCTTATAAATTATCTGTAGTGAAGGTGCACTAGGACGTGAACAAAGCTCTTTTTTAATACATACTTTCTCATGCCCACCTTGCTTGCAGTTTACTTTCCTTCTTGTGTAAAAAAAGGACATTCTGCTATAATTATGTTTTAGAGTTATATGAGAGATGTAGGTCTCCACTTCCTACAAAGCTTGACTTTTGATTTAAACTTAATTATTTAGGTTCTCTGTAGGGTTAGCAAAAGCAGCTTACTCTGGCACTTTTTCCTACAGTTAGAAATCTTCATAAAAGGCTGTAGCTTGAGGCCGTGGTGAGGAATGCAAGGTCTGCCAATAATTTTTTCTCCATTCCTTTTTGTACTTGGATTTTTGTATTGGAGGACTGACATGATACTCAAAATGCTGCCAAATCAGGAATTTCTACCTTAATCAATTTTAGAATTCATATCTGTTAATAACACTGGTAGACTCTGAGAATGACAATGGATGTGAGTCCCACACATATCCTTTACCTGAGCCATATTTGCCAGCATAACACAGTTATCTGTATGTACAATATTTTTATATCACAGGATATCAGCACAGTGAAAAAGTCAGCTCACCTACATAAATCTCTGGAAAACTCATTAAAAATTGTCTCATTTGTTACTTCCTACTTTTTAAGTGAGAGATCATGGTGGTTGGCAGCTCAGTTATTGTCTAATTGATTTCTTGGGTATTTACTGCCTAGTTATAAAGATCTGTTATTGTTTTGTATTACTGAAGTGACCAGTAGCATCCTTGATCCTCTGATTTGAAATGATCTGTCTGGAGCAGGAGCCAGTGTAAGTCTCTCCGTCATAAATGTGGATTAAAAAAAAAAAAGAAAAAAATAAACATCCCTTCCCAAACAAACAAACCCCCACCAAAACAAGAAAACAACAGAAGAACATCACCCTAAATGAACTCCTGAAAAAACCAAACAACAAACCCCCCAAATAAAGTTTTAAAAATCCAAAGCATTTCAAAAGTTTTTTGCAGTCTGGTCTCTTTCATATTGTTCTTCCTACTTTTTGATCATATGTTTGCTGTATTAACCATTTGTCAAGATATCTATTCCTGATGAGTTTGAAAAATAATTTATGTTAATTTTCATTTTATATTTTTTCAAGGTTTCTGAAATCTCAAGGCTTCTTCATATTGTCTTATGTTTTCAGTCTGCTAGAACTTTTAATATTACTGAACATCTTGAAGCTTGGCTTTTTATTTCTAGCAGCTTTTTTAGACACTAGTAGCCTTCTGGTAAGTTCTAGCCTTTGGACTGCATCTTTTTTATAGATGACAGAATAATTTTTTAGTTTTTCCTTAAAGAATTTCTGTTCTTCCTGAAAACATCTCGCTCTTGGAAGCTCTTTTTTAACAAGACTATTACTACACAATTCCTTTTATCAGAAGTGCTGATAGAGTTAAACCTCTGGTGTTCTACTGTTTTTGGGACTGTTTGCTATCTTGAAATTTCTCTGTGGGCTTGTGAAATTGATTTTTGGATCTGACTACTGCAGGGCACTAGATGGTGCTGCTTTTCCTCAAATTCAAGCTTTGTTGGCTTTGATATTTGTAGCCTGTGTCAACAGGCCCTGTACTTGTCCAATTAGTCATTTGTTTTTAATTGGGATGACACTTGCCGACAGTTTTAAATTAACTCTGCTGCTCATCCAGAAGTAAAAATCAAAATATGTTTTGATGTTTATGTAGGCACAGAGCAAGTCCCCACAAGAGTTAAAGTGAAGCAGTGCCTGTGCCTTTGTCAGAGGTTAAGATGCACGAGCTCCAGGCTGGCAGCTTCTCTCAGAGAAGAATTAGCTGGAGAATTGCACCATACAGAATAAACTGAGGTTGGCCATTGTGCTGCTGAGCCCTGCTTGGAGAAGAACAGCCCTTGTTGTGTTGGTTCACAAGGTGGCTGCTGCTGCACCCACTGATTCAAGTGCTGTCCACTGCCTTCACTGGAGAACTCCACTGCTGCTCAAATTCACCAGAGGGGAACTGCCTGCACTTAGGTGTTTCTGTGCATTAAACTCCTGAAGAGACAAATATTTCAGTTCATTTCAAGTCACCACTGCTGCTGCCTTTTTTTTGACCCATGAAATTAGATTTTGAATCCATCCTACATATTTGAACAAGATATAATTATGTTCTAGGCCATGTAGGGTTTGAGGGAACGTGTTTTGTTTGGTTTTTTAAAAGTTGAACAGGGATTACATTATATGTTTCATTCCTATTCCCTAGCACAGGACAAGCCCAGGATTTGGACATTACTGTTGTAGTAAGCCTTGAGCAGTGTGAGCATTGGCAGGCTGCTGCAGGGATTCAAGGCTGGAAAAGCAGGGCAGTATTGATCATGTTGGGAATTCTGCAACAGCACTTTCTTCCCTTGGTGTTTCTGTTTCTGTTCTGTAGCTTTCATTGAAAATCTATCATCTGAAATACTTAAGAGAAAGAAACTAGTAAGTCTTCTTAAAAGATTTCCCTTACTAGAACCAGAGGACTGGGAAGGGAGCAGATTCAGTGCAAGATGACAAATGCTGTGCATTGTTTTTTGAAATGATGATGATGACATGTACAGAAAATCCCATCAGACTTATTAAGGTTTTAAGGCATTCCTGCCAAGATCACTGATGGGCTGAATACATCATTATGAGGGTGTAGGACTCCCATGTTTCTAAACAGGAAGCTTCTTTCATATGCTAAACAAAAAGAATGGGAAAGAAAAATAGAAAGTTCTGCAGAAAATTGAAGCAGTGTCCAAGCCAGCCTTTTTTGGGGGGAAGAATGGGTGGAAGGAAGAGAATAGATGATGTGGGTTGGAGCGGAAAACAAGAACCACTGACGGAAAAAGATGTAGTCAGAAGCCTTGTTCATGAGTGAAGTTTTTCATTGTTGCCCAAATTAGTTTGAATGGAAGAAAGGCCCACTCCCAAATTTTGGAAACTTAGTCCAAAAAGCTTATTGAGTTGTACAATGGCATTTGATCAGTTTATGATGTGATTGCCTGCACCAGCAGGGGACGAGGCAGGCGTGCTCACTGTCTGGCTGGGTGGACAGGCCGCTGCAGAAAGCACTGCACAAGAGCTGGGTAATGACTGACCACAAAGAGGGATTTTAGCAAAGCTTTCCTCTGGGTGGCACATGGTAAACGTTAATATTTGCTTCCTCAAGGTGCTCATGGAAGGCATCAGGATATTCACATGTAGGCATATTTTGAAACTTTCTCTTTGGTTTTAATCATGAAAATTGCTCTAGATTTTTAGAACCAGTTATTTAAAAATTTTCTTTTAAGGCATTATGTTTTATACACCTGGGCTGACTAAACATGGTGTTCTTGGGTTTCAGTCTGTTGGTTTAAGTCACCCAAAGCCCATGTTGTGCCTGCAGTAGGTGATGTAGTCCTCTAGCCTGTTTCGGGGTGATTTGAGCAAGGAACTTTCACCAGGAGCTTTAAACTGGCAAGTCAAAGCTTCAATTTGAATAAACTCTTCTGCAATAGTGGATCAATTTTAGCCTCTAAAGGCAACCTTAGTGCTGCAGGCAACTTACTCCTGTTCCTTTCTCAGAGCACTCAGCTATGGCACAGAAAAATTACCATCTTTGTGGGTAAGGGAGGCTGCAAAAGCCTTTGCTATCAATAGCACAGTTTATTGTGTGATTCCTAGTCTAATTGCTACCTAACAGAATTCGCAGTTGTGGCACTGCTGCTACAGTAAATTTTCATTTGCTCTTCTTGAATCCACTGAAGTGCTGGGCAGTAAAACCTCCAGTGTGATGAATCAAGTGTGTGTGTCACTGGAGCTCATCACTTAATGCTGATCAGGGTGAATTGCTGTGTCAAACTTTGACCAAGCAACTCATATAATTCCTTTCCCAGTCTATTTTTTGGCCATCACAAGAACTTTCAGGTAAGCAAACTATTTCCATTTAAAAATAAGAAAAAATGCTGCTCTAAATTTATGTTAAAGTATGTAGGATATTAAGGATAAATCCTGTAGTTTTCTTTATGGAATGCATTATTGAAATCTTCAGGAGCCTTCAAATTTCTAGCAGGGAAAATTTGAAACAAATGGTAAATGGTGCTCCAGATCTTGATTTCTTTAAATAACTGCTGCAACAGATGACTTTGTCACTCATCCTTAGCACATAATTGCAATGATTAAGTTGCCTTTTTATGCTGTAAAGGTGACATGTTAGCTGACTGAATTATCTTTTTCCAGCAGGTAACTGTTCCCAATTCATCCTGTGCTGGAGTGGCAATGCAGCATGTTGTAATTTGTTCTATAGCACCTATATTTAGTACTTTTTAGTAAAACAGTTGCCTCTCCCAACTGCCCAGATGTGTTCCAGTGGTTAGGAGCCTGAGGAAGAAACGAGATATCAACAGATAACATCTGAGAGCTAATTTGATTTGTTCTACATTTGTAATGCATTCCTCCAAGCTAAATTCTTGTTGACTGACGTGCTGCTCATAAAAGGCAAGAGATCCAAAGCTCCACTGCAGCCCAGGAGGATACACTGTAGTTAAATTGAACAAAATTCCCAACAACTTTCTTATACCAAACCTTCGGATCGTTATTGCTGCCTGTGGGTGTAATTCAAATATTCAGAACCATTTCTGAATTAATGTGGTCCTATCCATAAAGCACAGGCTCTAATCTCAATGGAGATTTTCTAACGTAATGGAGACTATTTTAATGTTTAAATGTTAAGCCTTTATATCTTACTTGCCCTGGATTCATTCCCTGCAAACCAGCCTAAAGCCAGCAGTGCTGTTTGCTTGCAGCTTCCAGGTTTGCAACATCCTGTGGGCAACACAAGATCTCTGTCCTCTGTACTCAATCCTAGAGCCAGCTGCTGCTGCTATTTTTGCTTTCTTGAGGCACTGTGATGCCCATACAAGGATTTTTTTCCCTCTCTCATGTGCAGTCTCATGAGTTAAGGGAAAATACTTTACATGTCGTGTTTCAGGTACTGAACATGATGTTCATTTTAAATTTCCATTACTTTTGGTTTCCTCTGTATTTTTTTAATACTGTTGTCCTGCAAACAGGGTAAAAGGTTTCATTCTTGTGAAGGGCTCTGACAGGCTTCCCCAATGGACATTTCTCCATCTGACTCTGGTGCCAGCCTTGATACACAGCTCTGAAAAGCAAGGGAAAATGTCCTTCACATGACTCAGCTGCACAGAGAGAAATCACAGAGAGAAACAGTCCCATCATCAGACTTCCTACAGAGACCTGCTGGTTCCTGACCAGGCAGGAATAAATACAAAGAGTTAAGAAGAACTGAATGTGATGTGATTTGTGGTCTCAAAAAATAATTCCCAGGAGTTATACAGAATCTATCCCCACTCATCATACTCAGCCTATTAGTGAAGCAAACCCTTCATTCAACATGTGACACTTAAAAGACTGTTGAGTTGAAATTTGATGTCAACATTCAATAAGTTGTTTGTTTGTTTTTTCTTACTTTATCAAGAGATATTCACCCACAACTTATACAGCAGAATTGTGAGATGCCTACACAGAGAGGTTGTAAACAGAGCATGAAAATATATGATGTAAGCAGCCAATTGGCCTCAAGCAGTTTTTTCTCTTTCATGGGTTCTGTTGCATAACTGTTCCCTCCAGCCTGGCTCCAGCATTTATGGGTTGGATGGTTATGTGAGAAACTAATCAGGGCAGTTGCAACTTCTAAGGACTAGGAAATTTTTGAGGATTATGGAAGCTCTGCATGTAGTAATAACATCCAGAGAAGCAAGGGTTAATTTCCATAGGATTCCTCCCCAGAGTTTCCTCCAAATAAATGCTCTGTAAGTTAGGAATGAACTTAGTATTTTGTGTCCTTTGAGCTGTAGCTTGGGGCAAGGGGCTTTATTTTATTTATTATTTTTTCCTTTTTTTTTAATTGTTCTGATAGTCAAGGGAGTTGTGTAGGATGACTACTAATCCTGGGTGTGTGTCTAAGAGAAGCACAATTACTGCAGGTCATGCTGTCCTGGTACAGATCCCTTTGGGTGTTAGGTTGCTTATTAGTCACCCTTCTATCACGACATCCTTTGTTTCCAACAAAAAAACATTACAGGAATGCAATAGCAAGAGGAGGAGGATTGCTTCATTCATAAATCTGAGAGCATTTTAAAAGGAGGCTATAAATTATTGTCTAATTTCTTTCATCTGAAGAAAAGAAAGCAGGATATTACAATTAAACATTTTGTCCGAGGTTGCATGCTGAGCCCATGGCAGAGCTGCTAACAGGGTACAGCCCTGTCCTCTGTGAAGGGTCTCAAACCCAGGAATGCTGCCTGGCCAGGAGTACATGGATCTTTGTTTCCACTGTTCCACTGCTAACATGGAGAACACTGGAACCTCCAATACTGAAGGCATTGGACAAAGAATTTAACTGAACCTACAGGATAAAACATAGTTTTGTTCTAGACATAAAGCAAACAAAATAATTAATGTTAGAGTATCAGTTTCAGTTTCCATGTGGGTTTAATACTGAGAAGATGAAAAGGTATTTTTGGGTATGAGATTTAAAAAAAAACCCAACAAAACCAAAAAAAAGGATCAATCCTGAATAGCTCCATCTCTAGTCTCTTTCTCTAGAGAAAGAGAGCTGATGGTTGATCAGACTGTTACAAAGTTCAATTCAACAAAAGGTAACTCAAAGGACAGAATAGAATACTAGGCTAAGAAACAAGATGTGATCCTCAAGATCTGGGAATGAGAAATTACAAATTTATTGTAGTCCTTTCTTATTCTGTTACCATAGAATAAGAGTTATTTATTAGCTAAATAACTCAGATGTCATGAACACACTGCTACCTCTAGAAGGGTTTTTGTCCCAGTAGCTTTGGAGCTACTCTAGGCAGTCATCTGACTCAACTGGAACCCCTGGCATGCAAACCCTGCTTGTAGCCATTTCACAGGGGAATGGAGAAGTTATCTGCAACATTTTTTATTGGTAAGATACCATATCTATATTAATCAGAGTTATAACTTTCCACTGGCAATCTGGGAAAGTAGATTATGATACCAGATCTCTTCATTACAGTTATAACATGAAGTCCTGTAAAGGTATTACAGAGATGGAGCTGCAGCTTCACTTATCCAAGCTTCCTTTTTCCAACACTCCTCCTTATTTAACACTGAGTTGTGAAATATAAATTATCTACTATGAAAATTCCCTTGATTATGTGAATTTTTGCATGATCATATTCCTTCAAATATCTTCACAACCAAGCAGATATTCTATTTCCATATTAATTTTGAGAGATAGGAGGGACATGCTCCAAAACAAACTTGGTTTGTATTTTTTAGTGACTTGTTAATATTAGCATAGGAGATGTGGGAATAAATCACACTGGACTCCATTTTCTTCATGGTGGAAAAAAGCCCTCTCTTTATTCACATAACTCATTTTTATACAGTTTCACTCTGTGACCCCAGTTGGTTAGGAGCTTTCTTGCCAATTACTTTATTGGTTAGTAACAAGCTGTTATTCTGCTTTAATTGGTCACTCAAACTCTTGGTGTGTACATGCAGGAAAAGTTGTTTGTGAGATAGTTTTCATTTTCCTATCCAATGGTGTAAACACAGTTTATACAGGTGCAAGTTGGTTTTCACCCAGGTGTAGCTTGTTGTGCTAACGAGCTGCTCACACCAGGATTGCTTTCACATGGAGCTTGCAAAGGGCTAGCCTGACAAGGCCAGCCATTGATTCCAGGAGAGCAGGCTTCATTTTATGAGGCCCTTCTTTATAATTTTTCTACCTTACTGCATCAGGACATGCATCACATGAGAATGGAGTTTGTCAGGAATCACCAAACCGATGGGTGAGTACGTTCACTATTCATTACTAACTCCTGAATAAGAAGCAGCCCTGTGGGACCTGTGCTGATAACAGGACTTGCACCTTGGTCTCATCCTCTTGAAGTCCAGATGAAGCCCCCCAGCTCCTGAATGCTTGCACAGTGAGCTGCCAGCCTCCTCAGCTGAGGTGTGACAGTGCAGCTCATGGGATGCAGGTCCTGGCATGTGGAATGCATTGGGATGGAGCACTGCCTGTTGGGATGCTGCAGTCTCTGTGGGCTGTACCTCGGGGTGCTCAAGATGAAAGCTTCAGCAGTGTGAAGCTCTGCGTGGGCTGTGTTTGGCCACAGGCTATGCTCACCATCCCTTGTGTTCACTGGAATGTGGAACTTTCCAGCCTCATGCAGATTATGTTTGGTTTTTTTAACTGTTTAACAAAACAGAACTTGTAATTTTCTGACCCTAAGTGGGAGTCACTTAAAATGCATTAGTCAAGGCGAAAGGAATTTCCATTTCACCCATGGCTCACACTAACCTCATTCTAAGCTCTTTTATGTTGAGAAACTGTCAACTGGACCATCTTCCCTGGCATGGTGTTGCCAGGCATTTTTCACTTTAGACTGAGGCTGTTACACAGAAACTCTGCATATCCCTTGGGTGTATTTTTACACAAGTGTGAACTCCCCACTTAGCTTTGTGCCTTCTTTGAATTGTGATTGATAAATCACAGCAGCCCAGCTTATCCTTTGTGGCTTCACCAAAGAGACTTAAATAAATTCTGGATGAGTTTTACCTTTTAGAGAAATGTGGCAAGCAATTGAGGAGAATCTCACAGCTGGATAAAATAACCCCTCTAAAATAAGCCAAAACATACCTGGATTACAATGTCAAATAATTTTCAACAAGGATTCAGACCATGAAGTATATTTCTGGTAAATTCCAGCTTTTTCAGCACATTGATAGTAGCTTTAGCCTTCTCTTTGCTCTCTGTAGATCTCTCTCCATATTTAAGTCCTGTTGAAGGTAGATGGACATTCATTTTCAAAATTCAGTGTTTGATCATCAAAATTTCTACTGGTTTTGGCAGCATATCCTGTCTCAGACAAAATGTTCTATTTAAATCTGTACAGTGTGGGTTTAGAGGAACACAAGCATGTGCCCATCTCCTCACCTTCCAGACCAAGGAAATATAAGTGGGGTTGCTCTTATCCTTACAGACAGCATCTAGAAAGGCACAAAGAGCAATCATAACAGGAAATATTCTTAATATGGGATTGTGTGAATGACCAGATGCTATGGAGGAGGGAAAACTCTGTGTGCAGCAGTTCTGCCTGGTGTAGCTTTGTGGCCTTATCGACCTGATGATCCATGGAAGTGGAATATTTCTTTTGTTTTTCTCCTAGAACTGCTCTGATCAATAGACTTTCCAATAGTTACATGATGGAATGACAAAAATGGTCCTGTTTCCTAAGAAATGTCTCTGGTGGCAAAGTTTTTAAAGGTCTGGGAGTTTCCCTATTGTATTTAATGGGGCTTTTGGCTCATAAACACATTAAACAAAGAAACAATAGATCCCTAGGGGAATTTTAAAAGCTGAAGTGTAGGAGCTTTAATAATATTATGAGGACCTAACATGTCTGATGTGGGAACTTAAATCTGAGGCAAGAATTATGAAAAGAATGTTCGAAGTGACGATTTAATTACATGATTTATTGTTAATAGTTTATTATTATATATGCAGTATCGGGGCACTCCTGGTGCTTTGCACATGATTACGGAATAGCAATTCCCAGATCAAAAATCTTGATCATGCAATCTTTATTCATGTAACTATTCCCCATGGTGCCTGATCTTGTTCCCTGTCAAAACTCAATAGTCTCCCCCAACACAGACCATCATAGACAATTAAAAGAACTTCAGCAAGAGAACACTGATTAATTATCCTCTCCAGAATGCTGCATATTTTGGTGCCATATATTGTATGGAAAAATATATCTATTGTGTTTTAGCAAACCTCACATTTTTCTGCAGCTTTAATTCTCAATTACAGTGTCAGCAAACATTAAGATCATTTCCATGATAGAAGTAGCTCATTTCTGGAAGAAAAAAGTTCACTGACTTGTCCCCATTTGCTTCAGACCCTGTTGAGTTAATGGTGCCAATTTATTTGCATGTAATTGTTCCTTCAGTGACCAGTATAGAAAGTTTCACCTTCAAAGACAGATGCTGAATGTGAAATACTCCTGCAAGCTATGCAGATGCTGAAATCTGTTTGCAGAAGGTTTTGCTTTTCTTTGTTTCATTCTTTGCTGCTTTGCACTCCCCTGGAAATGGCACCAATGAGAAATGCACTAAGATGGTTTTCCTAATTCTTCAGCTGAAATGGCTGCTGTTTATCCACTGGGTTGCTGCAGGCAGCCACAGAGTGAACACAGCTTGTGCAGGCATCCTTTGGCTTTTGTCTTTGAGACAGAACAGTTCTGGTGGGGATGGATCGAGGCAGTCGTGTGCAGGAGGCAAGGGAGGCTTTTCCCCCTGCATCTGTTACAGGACTTTAATATAACTTTTTGCAGCAGACTGTGCCCTTGCTCTCAGAGCAGTGGCATGTAGCTCAGATAGATATTCTGGCTGGGGATGTGTGATGGTCTACATGCCTAAGATTCCAGTGTAGTGATCAGGAGTCAGATTCTTATCTGAATACTCTTGGTCTAGACAGTGGGTAGGGAGCATTGCTAGAGGAGGAACTTTGGATGATGCCCAACATTGCCTGCTCCTGAAAATACCCTTTTTTTTTCCTTCCAAGGCTGTGTTAAATCATTATTATTTAAAAGCACTCTAAGGTGCTATAATTACCCAGGATGTTAATGAAGTCTAGTACTTTGAGCTGAAATGAGCATTGCTCTGGCCACTACCTTCATGGCACCAACCAATTTTGAGTTTACAGCTGATAACACAGAAGCACATTTTTGTGCAACTCCTAGTTACAATTAGAAATTTGTTGCCATGAGATGGTGTTCAGGTCAGAAGTCAATGAAGGTTAAAAATGGGATTAGGATCATTTCTGGAGGGTTGGTGTGTTTGTGACTGTTAAAGTCAATAGTTCTGGTGTGATCTCTCTGTGATAAAGTGTTGATTGTTAGAGAGTAGGAGGCTGTCCCTGAGGAAGAATTGCTCTATGCACACCCCTTGTTTCTTATATTCTTTACCTTATGTTGAAAACAATGCCCTGGGCTAAAGGGAGCTGTCAGCTGGCTCAGTGTGATTGTTCTTACATTCTCACATGTTACAGGTTCTTGGAAACTTTTGATTTCAGACTCTAATGGTGTGGCTCATAGCATTATTAGTCCTCCTTGTATTGTGTTCATGGCCACACAACCCTTCCTAAACTCCCTCACCCCTGTCTCAGCATGTCTGGGGCTGAATTCTTGAGAAAGGCTGGTTTGTAGCTGCCATCAATTCTGCACACAGAATTCTGCCCCCCCTGCATCAACCACAGCTCTTCAGAGGGACTGGAGATTCATTCACTGTGGTTGTGGATGGCTTGGGGATTGCTCAGCCTCAGCAGCAGATGGATGCTGAGTGACCCTCACATCTCCCTCCTGCTCTCTCCTTAATGCTTTGTCAATAAGCAATTTGGATGTGCAAAGTTGAAGTCTGGCTATTAAATGATTTATTTAAGGTACAAGTGAAGGAACTGTGAACCAGAATTAGGATTACTTGGGTACACAATGTTTAGCTTCTGGCCACTTTGGAAAAGCTTCTAAACCCTGTAACATATCAAGGATCAACTTCACAGTCACAGGCAGGTTTGGTTGCATGTCCTTGCACTTTTCTTTTCTTGCACTATCACAATTTCTAGACTAATATATTAGCAACTGTATGGTGCAAAATCATCTGGGACTGGGACAGGTTCACCCCTTCGGTCAGATATGGTCTGCAGGCTGTCACCCTCTAATCTGGACAGCTGTGGTTGTCAGAAGGCCCCTAAATGTGATTACTTTTTGTTAATTATTCTTGTGCATACTTTGGTGGTGCTTGAAAGCCCAAACTGAGATTGGGATTCCATTGTGTTAGGTGCTGTGCTAAAACACTCACCATGCTTCTGTCTTCAGTCTGTCTTGAGTTCAGCAAGGAGCATCAAAACAGAGCTGGAAATTAAATGTAAGGGATTGCTGGTAGGAATTGCCACAGCTTCACTGAAAACAGTGGGCATTCTCAAGTTCAGATTTTGCCCAAAGATATGTTTTCTTGAAGACTGAAGACATTCTCTTCACTTTATGAAACAACTTTAGACATGCTTTTTTTATCTGTAATGCCTGATATTGGTGGCAAAGCCCCACCACTGAGCCTGAAACTAGATCAGTGATACTGACATGATTGCAAAAATTTTCAACAGAAAGTGGAAGGAGAATTGAGATCCACTTTATCCAGAGCTATATGTTTTCTAAGTTTACTGTAAATGAATGTTTAAGAAGCAAGTGACCTCCTGAAGACCTCAGGATTCAAAGAATTACTCAGAAGTGTCCATACAGGTTAATGTGACCCACAAAATATCCATTACTCATTTCTCTTTCTGCGAAACAGCAATGCCTTTGTTTCTGTGTTTCTGCCTCCCTTTAACTTGAAGGCAACAACAGGACCTGTGGCTTTGCTTCGTGCATGTCACTGCCTGCCAAGAACAGCAGGCAAATGAGTAATGCTATTCCTCCCTTTAAATTCTTTCCTTGAAGTGAAATTAATGAAGATCTTTACCATGAAAGAGAGAAATCTGGTTTTGTAGAGAGGCAAAGGCAGACATTTAGACTTAGATTGGCTTTTCCCATTTTCAATTGTTTTTAAAATAGAGGTGGTGGAAATAGCTACAAAAACAATGAGAAAAGGAAAAGAATTATTTAAGTATCAGAAAACCCCTTATCATCTGGCAACTGGTGAGTTAGAAGCTAGTGAAGTGAACTTAGGAGAACCATTGTGCTCCAAATGGGAAATCCAGTCATCACAAAAACACCTTTCCAGTCTCTGATGCTTGATTGTCCTTGTTCACCTATTTTTGCACCAAGATCTGAGAGCTTGAGGACAGAACTTGCTAAAGGCCATGAGCTGAAAGAGCAAAAATCTGTTCAGCACCAAGTAAGCTGCTCTGCTGATTCTTCAAGGCCAGAGGGTAAACACAGAAACAGGGTCCGAAACAGCAGAGGAGATGGATGGTAAAAAGGTTTGCTTTCTTGTGTCTAAACAGGGTGCTTACCAGATTTTGGTGTTGTTATCATCACACAAGCATTCTCTTGTAAAATTGATACCTCCCAGCCCACTCCTTACCAGTAATGTAATAGCCAGAGGTCTGGGCATGGAATGGAAGCTCAGCACTCAGAGGGAGATGAGATCTTTCATTAGAAATTTGTGTCCACACTCTGCCTTCCCTGAGAGACCTTAAGGACAGGCAAATTTATAACACAAGCTGATGAATAAAAGGGATGCTTTTTTCACCCTTAAACCTGTTCTGTCTGGTCATGGTGCAGGAATGGTGGCAGGGTAATGCAAAGAAACTTCCACTATTGTTGTCTGTGCTGTTTGCTGTGTGAATGAACAAAGGGCTGCAATCTCCAGCACTGTTTCTGCTATGACAAATGCTTTGTAAATGCTGATGGATGGATCAGGGAGGATAGAAAGATAAAAGTTTGGCATATCTTGCCAGTTCTGAATTCATATATGGATCAAAATTGAAGTGTAATTACCACCCAGATCAAATTCTTTCAAGAGCCAGAGCTGTCTAGACCAACAGAAGATATTTATTTTTAGGGTTGATCTTTGTGGGTTTTATTAGCAATGCTGCCTTCCCTGGGGTAAAAGCAGGGGAGGGAAGAACACAAAATCCTCTTGAGCTTCCATTGTTAAAAAAAATGCTATGTAAAGCCTACAGGAGAAACTTAAATTCTGAGAGCAAGTTGTATATTTGGGATGTTCCTTCTGAGATATCCACTGCTCTAAACTGGCTTGAGGAATCAGTGTAATAAAACTGGCATTTGAAAACTCAAAAGGAAAAGGAGCTTTGTAACCCAAACAAGAGATATGATAATGAAGTTTTCACTTGAGATGGTTAATTTTACCAGGAGTCACAATGTTTGTATACTGAGGTTAGCTCAAATCTCTGTAGCTGCACAGAAGGAGGGAGTCAGACCCATTCTGCTAATGGTGCCACTTTTGTAGCAAACTGATGAATCATTGCTGGGTGCTGACATGCATTGCTTCTGTATTTCAGGTTTGCCCCCATGAAACTCCAGCACACAAATCTTAAATGCAGCAAGCACCAAATTCTTTATGTTCAGTTGGGTTGGGGAAATGAGCAATCTGAAGGTGTGTAATGAAATTTTTCAAGTGGGCTACTCATCAGAAAGCTGAAGATACAAACTTGGATGTGTTGTTAAACAACAAATCTAAAGAAGCTGGAGTGGGATCCAAGCAACAGCACTTCACCACCTCTGAGTGGGTGCTAATATTCCTTTTTGCCATCTGGGGAGATGACAGACCTGCTTAAGACTTTCAAAACATTCCACTGGTCTCACATTGATTGAGGGAGGTGATTCTGCCCCTCTGCTCTGCTCTGGTGAGACCCCACCTGCAGTGCTGCATCCAGCTCTGGGGTCCCCAGCGAGGGAGAACTCCAAACCAACAGAGGGCAGGTGAGATTAGATATTAGGAAGGAATTTTTCTCTGTGAGGGTGGTGAGATGCTGGCACAGGGTGCCCAGGGAAGCTGTGGCTGCCCCTGCATCCCTGGCAGTGCCCAAGGCCAGGTTGGACAGGGCTTGGAGAGCCGGGGACAGTGAAAGGTGTCCTTGCCATGGCAGGAGATGGGACTGGATGATCTTTAAGGTCACCCCCAACCCAAGCCATTGTATGGCCTTCACACAAAATCAGGTTTTATTTCTGCAGAGTGTGTTTGAACAGGACTGCTCTGCCCAGCAAAGCCTGGTAACTGCCTGTTCATCATGTACCAAATTCCAGCACTGGAAAGTGCCTGTGCTCAAACATGCTGGATCACAGACCTCTAGCACTTGCTTTGAAGAACCTTCAGTAAGGCAGCAGTAAACACGTTTCTTTCCAGCACCTTTTACAAAATGGATTTTCTGGGGAGGATAAGAACAAGAAAGAATGATTAGCACGGGATTCCTGCTTGGTGGCAGCAGCAGTTTATCAGTGAGAAGAAGCAAGCTGATGCTCAGCTAGAGGTGCCTGCCTGCTTCCCACCCCTCAGTGCAGCTCCTGGCCCGGCTGCTCCGGGCTGCTCTCCGCTAGGTGCCGGTGTTGTGCCGGGATAGCCCCGGAGCTGCTCCGGAGCCGGGCACCGAGCAGGGGATGGGCTGGGTTCGCTGTGTCCCTGCACAGCCGAAAGCTGAGAGGGAAAAGGCTCTGGGAAATGCTGCAGAAGTGCTGGCTGGTTGATGTGGGACTACAGACGGGTCTCAGATCCCTCATTCCCATGGAAATGTCTGTGGCACCTTTGCTGCGGTACCTGCGGCAGCAGGTCAGGGTGCAGGGCTGTGGGACTCCTGACATCCCTGTGCGTGTCTATAATGTGATTATTGCTTACTCGTGCTTCAGAGACAGCAGGACCTGTCTGTATTTTGAAAACATGGAAATTTTCTCCCTGGGAACAGGAATTATGTCTTAGGCAGATGTGGCCCCCCAGGTATTAGAATCAGCATTGTCCATATTCTCATATGGGATACGAGATGCAGTAGCCAGGATTGGAATACTGAACATTCTGGCTGTCAATCCAGTGGCAAGAAGGATAGATTAGAATTGATTTTGTTGGTTGTTTTGGTGGTGTTTTTTTTTTATTTTGTTTTTTTGTGTTTTTTTAAAGTTATGTCATAGTTTTGTCCTCTGATGTGCTGTTTCTATCATTTCTGGGCAGATGGACAGACAGCGAGGGTTTTATGTACTAACGAATAAACAAGAGAAGTGGATCAAGAGTGTCTAACTTCTCTCTCAGGATTTAAGAGCAAACATCCATATAATTTCCTGACTGTTGACAAGTCCATACTGGATAAAAGCAAACGCTTTCAGCCGCCATAAACCAAAGTTCTTTATTATACAGTGTTGCAACTGACCATTCTTGTTGACAGATTCCTTTCAAGATGTTTGGGATAAATGAGCATGCAAAAGAAAATTTTACAGCTGCTTTACATTTTGTTTAAGCTTTTAAGAGTAAGGACTGTAAAAGCAGTCCCTCAGGAGCACGTGTGTGTGGAATGGTGTGATTCTGTGTCTGAAATGAGCACTTTCTGACCTCTCTGTAACTCCAGGTGACAATGACCGGAGTGTGGGCTCTGCTGTTTGTGTACCTGTAAGTTCAGAAGCCAACGGCCTGGAGGACAGGACAATATAAATGCTTTGTCATGTGAAATGGCACATGGTCCCTTGTTTGTCTGTGGGTTCACATGGTAGAGCTGAAGCAAATTTCAAGGTGGTGCTGCAGGCTGTAGTGCAGGTGGAGCTGAAGGATTTGTCTGCCTTGGAAATAAGACCTTCTATGTGCATGCTCTGAGCATCTGCTTTTCCAGCACTCTCTGAGCCTGTGCTTTTCCAGCGTTCCCTGTGGGCAGCTGATGGCAAATTATGGCACTTAGCTTCTAAAGGCCAAAGCTCAGAATACATTTTTAAGGTACTCCTGTGCCTTTCCAGGTGGCACAGACACTCTCACTGCTTTTTTCTGGTTTCCTCTTGTCCCCTTTTCAGTGTGGCTGGAGAGCTCTAAGAGGTGTGACATGGGAATGCCGACAACAGATTTCCAGTTCCAACAGGGCTGCACCCATTCCTGCTCCCTCCTGACCCTGCTGGGGTGCCCTGTGCCCCTGATGTGGCAGCTCCTCTGTTCTGTCCCTTGTAATCTCACAGTGAGCAATGCTTGTTTTGTCCTGCATTACCCAAGAGCTACAAAACCTTACACTCTTGTAATGATGTTGCTAAACAAGACCCTCTATATGCACTGGGAATAAGTAGAATTTAATGTCAGGATTAGTACTGCAACATTTCTGGAGGCCAAGGTGATGAAGGGGTCCACAGAAACTCTCCCATCTCAAGGAGGACAAATCCATACAGAGGATGCCAAAGCACAATCAGGTTTTGTTCAGTCTTGAAATTTGAGGACATCTGGATCCAGATAAAAAGCTGTGGTCAGCTTTCTTCTCTAATATGAACTGAATCCAGACACCCTTGGACTTTGTGTTGAGCCAGTTCTGGAACCCATCCCCCTTTCTAATATTTATTGATCTACATCCCTTTTTTGTGGAGAGCTAAATTAGGAGTATTTGGCATTCTCAAAAAGTGGTCAAGACAGACACTCAAAACTAGGGGAATGCAAGAACTTAAGCTGTTGCTACAAATTCACTAGAGCCTTTGTGTCATATGCATTAGGGCATTGTCTTTAATCACAGGCTCACATACTATTAAATCTCTGTTTAAAGTGCAGGATGGATATTGCTCACTTAATGAGCAGCTATTTAATATTTTCTTTTATCTTCATTGTTCAGTGTGTACCCCATGGCTTATTTACTGCACACCATTCAAAGCCTGTTCTGAGTACTGAATTCTTAATTTCCTTGGGAGCTTTTCTTCAGCAGTCATTGTTATTGTATCTGGGTGCTTTACAGACATTGAATAATCTCTTTTTACAATGCCTCAATGAAATGAGGGGATACTGAACCTCTATTTGGACAGATGGAAAACAGAGATATAAAGATGAAGAGAAAACACTGCCAAAGGTTTTTGATTGTCTGGGATTTGATTATTTTTTTTCTCTGACTTCATGGCACCACAGAATATTTTATATATTTAAAGAATAGTTCCTACCAATTTTAGTTCTAGCTGTGAATATCCAACAGTTTTGCAGATCAGACTCTGGGGTCTCCTGTTGGATCCCTATGAGGACAACTGACAAGCTGTGGAAATGTGGATTAATCCATTTGCTTAGCAACACACAAGAAGACTGGTGCAGGGCTAGGTGAAATCTATCCTGCAGGAGCAGCACTCACACATCTGTAGGAGACATCTGGACTGATAAGGAGGAGAAGAAACTGAATTTCTCTACTCCCAAATGAATTCCCAAATCACTCTCTCTAGCTGAAACCTGGCAGTGAATCTTCTTGTCCCTTTGCCTTTGTCACAGCTTCTCATTTACAGCCTCACTTTTCCCTCTGAAGGCTCCTTTCCCCATGAGAGATGTTCACCAGAAGGAAATTCAAACTAAGAACTTAATTTGATCCCCATTACCAGCAACCCAGTGGCACAAGTGCTTTCCCCATCAGCCTTAGAGGTACCCAAAGGACACCATCCTTGACTGAAGTCTTTGCAACACAATTTGAGTTTCACAGGAACAGCACAAGACATTTCAATGATAAAAACTCTCTTCTCCTTCAGGATCTTTTATGAAGAATACGGATTTCCACATCAGCTTCTTTTTAAAATATGGCCACAATGATGTATTCTTATCCAGTTTAGTTCATGATAAAGGCCGACTGTTGTGGCTGAAATTTTCCTTCAGATAAATAAATCAGCCTAAGAGAGACACTCAGCATGGAAAATTTCAGACTGCCTAGCTAAAGGTTGGCAATGTTTGCAGCAATTGAAAAGAGGATTTTATAATGAATGGGAAGTGTCAAGCAACCTTTGTAATAATTGATTCTACCAACCCTTGCTTATAGTAACAATTATCAAATATTTCAGTAAAATCATCTCTGTCCCAGAAAGAAATTCCATTTTAGTGCCAAATCCTTCAGGCTTAATATCTTAGTTACTAAAGAAGCCTCATTGCCAACCTCCAAGTACTTAGAAAGGAATGTTCTACTTAATTCTCATTCATAGGTGTAATTCATGACTAGTCTGAACTTTGAGTGCACCTGTAAAGGCGCTGTTTGTGTGTATTGTATTGTTGGCAACGGTGTCTGTAGTAAAACTCATGGAATAGATGGCACAGTTAAGGCATTTTCCCAGGATAATAGGAATATATTCGTCAATTAGAGCAATCCAATTGAGATCAAAATCAGCAGGGATGGTAGGAGAGTGAGGTAACTGGCACTGCTCTTACCTGTGCAGTGTTTTCTACAGAAACAGAAAATGTCACTCTCCAGTCTTAAATAACACTAATCTGGTGTTGAGAATATCAGCAGTGAAAATGAACACAGTCTATCTGTGGGTAAAGGTTATTGAAAGCTGAGCCTATCTTAATTTTGAGGGTGTGTTTGTGGAGGTGATGATGAGTTCTGAGATTGGCTTTTCAGATATAATTCACAGACCAACTGCAGGGAAACACGAATTAGAGGCAGGAGCTCTGTTTGATTAAAATGGAACTTTGTCTTGCAAAGGGGTT
Source organism: Zonotrichia leucophrys gambelii (assembly GCF_028769735.1). Lineage (NCBI taxonomy): Eukaryota > Metazoa > Chordata > Aves > Passeriformes > Passerellidae > Zonotrichia > Zonotrichia leucophrys. The sequence goes on along the minus strand of NC_088182.1, from coordinate 9,744,007 downwards.
TGTCAGAAAGGCACCTTCCCCCTCAACTGATTTCTGGACATAAATATAGATTCAAGTCAAACTTTTCTTCAGATTTAAGGAAAATTCAGATTTCTTTTCAGACCCAGATCTGAAATTTAGGACTATTCCAGTACATATTTGAAATCAAACAAACTTTTATCTGACAAGCTCAACATTTGTGGAAATGAGTATAGGAATTTATTTTGTGGCTCAGATTAATCTTTAGATAGCATAAACCCTTCTTTACAGTTCAATTTATGTTGATGTAAGAGTTCAATAATAATGACTAGCCAATATAGAATTGAATACCTCCTGGTTTTCCCTGTGAGCAGCTGAGTTTCTGTTTCCTTTCTTTTTTTAAATTTTTAGATAGTAGCAGTGAACCACAGGGGCTTTGCACTGGAGAATGATTTCAGGGAGTAAGAGGAGTATTCTCCTAAATAAATGTCTGTTTTCAACACTGTTTGCCAGCAGTTGGCAGGAAGATTCCATGTAAACATTACTTTAAATTGATTTAAACCCTACAAATGGTGCCCTTGTTGTCTCTACCTTCCAATTTTGTGTGATCTTAACAAAATATTGACTCCAAACACTGTCTTTGTCCCTGAGTTGTACTGCCCAGACATTTGGTTCATGGTTCTTGCATTTTAAATGTACTGTCTCAAAGAGTTTACCCAGCTTCTTTTCACCACACAGCAACGATGATTATTTCAATCTAGGGAAATAGGAATTAAAAAAAATAAATCAGTGTAGTTTTCAGGACTTCAAAAGTTAAATAAGAATCAAGAATGTCCCTCTGTAAAAGTGTCCCTGTTCAAAAGATCTCTCTCACAGAGATCGTACCTGGAATGACTTTTCACTCACTGATCCTCAGCCACTCCTTACAGGTGGGTGGAATGGAGGGTTCCTGACCCTTCTTTAGTCCCTTTTCCATTTGACTCTGCTGGGTCACATCTGGTCAGGAAGAAACCCCAAGGCTGCATTTCGTGCTAGAGGAGATTCCATCTCCTTTTCAGTGGTGCAAAGCATTCAGGGCCAATTCCCATTCTCCCAGGGCACAATGGTGGCAATCCCAATGAGGGGCAATCAGTCCTGGGAATCATTTCTTCACCAAGAATCTGTTCCAATTGCTCTCTGGTGCCTCCAGATACAGCCCTCATTTTCCTCACACTATTTCTTCTGTTGTACACAGGGCATTGCAGGGACAGTGCCAGATCCTCTAAAATCCTTGTGATTTTATTGCAGCTCTGTACTAATGTCTGTTCTCTTTGGGTGGGAGAGAGACCACATGCTTTTACTGGATATGTTCTGTACCATATTCATCTATTTGTAAGAGACCTCTGCCCTCTTATTTTATCTTCTTCACTTGTCTGTGTTCTGAAGCATCCACAAGTTCTTAAATATATGTTATATCTCCTAGGTTGCTCCATCTGATGGGGCATAACACTCAACATTTGAGCTGTCAGCAAGCTGTTGATGGGTACCACCCCTTTACAGTCCAATTTTTATGAGTTTGATATGAGAAAAAGTATTTTGCATTTAAATTCAACCATTCATCTACCAATGGGAAGGACTTCTACAACTGAAATATATGACTTTCCTCATTAATTTCTACATTTACCATAAAGTAATATTCTTTTTGTTAAAAAAGATCAAAAAATGGTTTATGAACTCTTAATAAGGAGGAAAACAAAGAACTAATGTTCTTCTTCTGTGACTGAGAGACTCATCTCTTGAGTGGTAGATCTTGCAGATGCTGGAGTTAAGTACATTTAGGGGCAGCTATACATTCTCTTATTTTTAAAACAGACAAATGCTATATTTTCTTCCTCTAAACTGATTTTTGAGTGCAGTCCATGGGACACTTTTAATGTTTAATTTTCTTCATGGCCATAAACAACCTTGAAATTGTGATTCATTCCCTGTGTACAGTTTGTCACTCTCATGCTTCTGTCCTCCCCAAAGCCATCAGCTGCAGAATTTGGGGTTGGAAACTTGACACTGTGCTGATTATGTCATGTTCTTTCTATGCCTGATTTGATCCTAAACTGTAGCCACAGTATAATGTCACCTGGAAACACATTGCTGGGAAGGTTTGAGAGTAGTATTTAGCTTCTGTAACTAAGTTTAGTTTTGGTTTGATTTCAATCTGCTTTGGATGGCTTTGAGGGGTTTGTTTGTCTCATTTCAAGAACAAATAAAGTATGCACATTTCCAGGTGGAAAGTGCAGCAATATAGCCAGCCTATAACCCATTTTAATGAGTGAGGAGCAGGGTCTAAACCTGGAGAGTTTTCCAGGAGTGCAAGGACAAGGACTGAGCCCTGCAGCAGCTGAGGGACACACGAGCATCACTTGCAGCTTGTGTACACTTGTGCACTCAGCCTGTCCACATCTGAGCTGTGGCTCCACAGAAATAATAATCCTGATGACTCTCAGAGACTTATGGCTTTGAGAAGCTCTCTGTAAACAAAAGAAAAACAAAGCCAGTCCAGAATGGCCTAAGCCGGATGAAATAAAACAAAGACATCTTCAACAGAGCAGTACTTTAAAAAATCATTTTGAATAGACTGGAGTGTTTGCCCAGATTTATGGTGATTGTGCCCCTTGAAGCACTTACCAAGTTTATATGCAGTTTGTGTGTGGTTTTTGAATACTCAGCACAAAATGACATTGAGAGGGGTATTTTCACATGCTCTGCTTCTCCTGTTAATTCATGCTCCCTGGGGCTTCTCACAGAATAATTTCAGATACTCTTAGCTAATATGTTCATCTGCATAACATTATCTTTAGGATTTCTCCCTCCTAAGTGTGTGATCAGTGTGAGTTTTTGAGAAGGTCATTATCTGAACTGGGATCTCAGTGAAGGGACAGGCATTCATGTGTACATCTTGAAGAGCTCACTGCAGTGCTGTGATATTTTAGAGTTGCCTAAGGTGCACTTTGTGCCAAGAGACAAATTGAGTGCCTGAAGAAAGAAAGGGCAAATCAAAGGGTCCAGCTTCTGCATTCAGTGCATAGGTCAGGCTGTAACTAAATGTTACCTAAAGCACATCTATTGGATTTGGAAAACTTTTACTCTTGTCTCTGAATACAAAAGTGTTTCTCTCACCAGTTGTATTACGCTGACTATCTTGCTTTTAAAAATAAGACCTGCCTTGATTTATCAAAATCCAAGCCTGGGCTGAGCTCTTGCTGTGATGGCTGAGAGAAATCAACCAACTGATGGTGCTGGGTTGAGCAGCATTTGGAGATGAGGCGACTCAGAGCTGTTAAGGTGGACAGCAGCTAAACTGTCTGGTTCTGCAGGCCTAACATCAAGGGATGCCTCAGGAGCTTTCTGACAAATACTTTTCTTCCTATAAAGCTAGTTTATCAAGAATCAGCTGGACCAGGTGTGGAAGTCAGCACCACACCAGCTTTGCTGGCAGCAAAAGTGCTGCAGAGCTCACCTGCAAGAGGACTGGGGTAGAATTCGAATCAAATCACTGTGAAGGACTTCAGCTTTTTTCTGACAGGCTGTCAATTGGTGCTCTCACAAGTACACACATGCTGTCATAACTTCAGGTCAACTTGCTTTAATTTAGTTATACAGAACAGAAGTTCCCAAATAGAAAGGCTGGACCAGAAATTGATGAAAAAAATAGCAGTCGGAATATGTAAGTTTGATGACCCAGGGATGAGTCCAAGGCCTGACTCAGGCTGAAAAAGGGCCTGAGTTTGTGTTTTCCCTGTCCTTCATGAGCACACAGAACACTGGGCAGGCGGAGCTCTCTGCTCATTGGTCTTTTCCTTCTCTTGGCCCCTAGCCCTGGCTTTCACAGCTTGTTTTTTACAGAGTAGGCTTTTGGAGGCAATGCTTTGCTCTCCTCACTTTGCAGGGTGCCAGGTACAGCAAGACCCTGACCCTGACCAGGGCCTTGACTGGAAATGAAGCTCATTGACAAAAGGTGTCGTTGTCCTCTGGAGCAATGACATCAAAGCCCATCAGGCAGGGCCTTGAGCCGGTCCCTTTAGTGCCATGGGCTTGATGGCATCTCAGGAAGGGTTTGAGGGGGCACTCAAACCTCCCACCCTGAACAGCTGGCACAGCAAGAGGCTGACAGAGCCCTGTGTGAATTATTTGCACAGGTTTCAGTGCTCACAGGATGTGTGCTCCACACAGGAACCCCTGCAGTGGTCACTGCACAGCTGAGTCAATGGGTTTTCTGAGTTTTTCTGCCCAAATGAACTCCAAAGAATATCAGCCTTAATTAAGGGCGGGGTAACATACTGAAATCCATGTCAGGTAGTGCAGCCAAGGGAAATTGTTATCTTGTTCACTTCAAGACAAATCTGTTGATTTTTAGGGAAGAAGAGAAGGTTTTATCAGACTTTTCACCCCTCTGACATATATTTCATATTTTGAGCCATTCTGCTGCTTTCTGTTCTCCAGGAGTCTGAGGCTTTTTCCTAGTACGGGATTATTAAGCCCAGGGATTCACAGAATTGCAGATAAGAGGTAGCAATTCTGGAGCCAGCCCAATGCTTGGTGTGCTCTCTGGGTTTGAAACAGATGGAAACTTCCTAACCATGCCTGTTATGGTCTCTGCACAGTCACTTCTCATGACATATTCAGGCTGTACTTCTCAAGATATTTAATGTTCTTAAAACCACAGCCCCCAACTCATGTGATTTCTGTCATTTGACTTCCATAAAAATAAGGTTTCTAGACCCTAGTTTGCAGAGAAAAGTATAGAAATTAAATCTCCTCAGGGGCTCAGGTAACAGCAGATTGAAGAGGAGGAAGAAACAAACACAAAGCATGCAAGCAAATCTGCGAGTTCCTGATTTCTAACCCATGTGATTAGTTTTGACAGGTGAGAATTGATTGTACTATAGGATAGGCTGTGAATTTGAGCCTTCCTTTTGAAAGGCAAGAGGCCAAAGAGGCAAATGAGAAGGCCATCAGCAAGTGTCTTTAAAATTACATTCCAGTAGAGAAATGGAAAACCGTAGCCTGAGAAAGCAGTAGCACAAACAGCACAGGAGGGAAAGAATGAGGGACCAAAGGCTTCATAGGGAGGGAAAGGATTTGAGAAAGCTGAAAGAATAACAACATAAAAAGAGGGCAAATTCTAGCATGATAAATATGAGATCATTTGGAGTTAACAGCCTGACATTACAATATCATCAGTGAGGTTGTTGCAGCTCTATTGTGTAAGCTACGTGCCATATCATTGTAAATGTTGCTCTCTAATGGCAATGTTTTGCCCATGTGGACAGGCACTCATACAGGGCACAAGCTTCTGAATGGCAATTTCTAGTCATAGGAGTGTAAATTGCCTGCAACATTAATGTAACACCAACTAAAACATCTCCTTTGCAACGTTGTTAGGGTGGGAAATGGATTGTAAATGCAAGTCTGGAGGGAACAGAAGTGATGCTGTTTGAATGTGCAATTTTAGGGGGGAACAAAGCTGTGCTAGACTAAGGTTATTGATTATAGCATTTTAAATGTGAAACACAGTGGAAAGCTATTCTGAGGAGAGGTGGCCTATGGACATCAACAGCACTGTGATATGTGAGATGTAACAAGAAAATGGTTTCAAGTCTGCAGGGAGAAGGAACAATGTCCCTTTACATGGAAAAGTAATTTCAGTGCAAGTCCTCAGAGACCTGTAACAATACTGTTTGGGTGTGAGATTCTATGGGAAATGAGTTTCAGTACCAGTCTGTTAGGTCGAATAAGGTCATTAGATTATGATGAGAAAATTATTTGTTGAAGGCTCAAACAATAGCCACAGAATAGATCATCAGCACCAGTGAGCTTCCATTTGAGGCAGCAAAGATACCCAGCCTTTCCTGTTCCTTAAGAAATGGAGGCTCAGCTTCAGCTCCCAAAGGAAGTGAGCAGCTTTTGAGATCTTTGTGATCTCACTGGGCCTCTGGGATGGCTGAGGAGCAGGTACAGCACTGCACATTGCCTTTTGCTTTTTCCCCCCTGGCATGCCCACTCCCCAAGCTCTGCCACTGTGGTGGCACTGTGCTCTTAGGCACAGGTGAGAATTTCTGTGACTGATCTGTTTTGCTCTGCAAAGCTCAGCCTGAAACAGTCCCAAACAGGGGCACAGGAGCAAGCACCATGTCAGGGAAATTTTCTCTTACTCACTTCCTGCAGGTACAGTTGTAGCAGGCCCAGGGGGGCAAGCTCAATCCAGATTTATTTCAACAACTCCTGCTTTTATTACACAAGTCTGTAACTCTCCCTGTGCCCAAACATAATCACAATTTGGGGAAATTTGAGCTCAAGCCATCCTGTCTGTCTATTAACCTTGGGATTTCAACAGCTTATAATGTAGTTGGGGTTTGCATTCAAATCTAAATTTCACGGTTCCAGCCAAACTATCTCAGCATAAGAGTCCACCAAAACAAGATTCCCATTTTAAGAAAAGAAGGACATTTTCCAGGCAAATGATTCACCTTGAGTCCTGTAAGCACAAATTCTTGGAATATAGTATTAAGTAATATTTTCAGCAGATGAGGTTATGATGATACAATTTGAATGTTCTTCTGTGTTTCCTGCTGTATATAGAAACAGCTTTTAATTGCCAAGGTCGTCAGCGTCCAAGAAATACCATAGATAGGTGGGAAGAGGAAGTGTGAATGAGCTGCCTGATTCAGTTATATATTTTGAAATATGATAAGCCATACTTATATAATTTATAGGCAATAGTTTCCATGATACAACTGTAAGAAGCTGTTGGAAAATGTAGTAGTTGTTGTACTAATATGAAGAAAATAGTTACTAATAGAACGATGATCTAAAGCATGACTGGCTTGCTAGTCAAAGTAGAACCTTTTCTGAAATTACAGCTCTGTGTGGTCCCACTGTATTCACCAAACCATGGTTGGTCTCTCTGATTGCATCAATCTTCTTCATGGCAATTAAGTTTTTCTCCAGTTCTTTCCCCTGTCATTCCAGAGAGAGACCTAAACTACTTCCCATGTGTCATGAATTTATGAAAACAATTAGCCATATTCTGGGCAAATGTGATGTCCCTCTTCTAAGTGTTCACAGCAAAGATAAGGAACTGCTTTGAGAGGGTCCAGAAAGAGCTTTTTTTTTTTTTCTAAAAGGAAGAAATCAACATTTCTGAGCCAATTTGCTCCTCTCTTTGGGTCTGTGTCACAACCTGTATCCTGCATCTCTCTTGTGGATCAGGAAGATGTGTGCAGCAAATATAAAGGGAGATTAATGTCAGAGGGAGTTTCAGATGCAAAAATCAGTTTGTGTCCATCTCTAGTTCCCAGGATATGCTGATATGAAATTTAAGGAAGGCTCTGTGCACTGGTTTGTGGTTCTTTTTCTGTAATGAACTGCAGAAGCAGTAAATCATATCCAGAAGCATGTAGTCATGGCAAATGACTCAGTTCTTTCTACTAATAAAAGCAGAGGCTTCGGTTCCTGTCTTACAGGGTAACTGATTGATTTACAACATAACAGCTTCTCTTTCAGGTTTCCTAGTATTTGTGTTCAAATAGATTTGGAAATCGAACCAATGAAACCAGAAGATAGGGACCAGATTGTGATCTTAATTGCTTCTGAGAATGGATCTGTTCAGATTTTCTAGATTGTAAAGGAGGAAAAGGCAATTTATAAAATCTTGTAACAATCCAGTGGAATTCTTTATCGTTGTTTGAATTAATCATCTGCCTATTATTAATCTTAATCCTTTGGAGAACACGGACAGCCTGTGTCACATTATCTTCCAGCAGAGCTCCCTGGGCTTTCAAACTTTCTCTTAAAAGGGCAAAGGAAATCTTATCTGCTGCATTTCCTCACAGCCATGTTGGCAAAGGATCTTGGGCATGGTCACAGCATGGTTGGAAGCAACATAAAAGCAGAACCCTTTATTATTGTACATGTCTTGGTTTTGGATGAATCTTCCCAAAATCTTGGAGCAACCACAGCTTATTCTAACTTTGATCAGCTTTGAGCTGATTTTTCCTTCTTCTGTATGGGAAAGCAGCAGCAAATCTGCTTTCCTTGGGGGGGATGCATTTGGTGGATACTGCGTGTGAAAACCCTGGGAGATTTTCCTCTTATGTACTGTGAGCCACTGAGCTTCATTTACACAAAGGGACATTCTACACAGAAAAGCTATAGAGACTTAATAAAATTATTTCCCAAATCCCTGCAGTAGATGGGTAGATCTCTGTTACATGGATGTACTTAACACTCATTCATCTTAACTGAGTAGCAGACCAACTGCAGTGGGGAGAAACTTGTTGAAGAAACAAAGCTTCATTAAAAAAAAAAATCTTTGTATTTTTAACAACAGTGTTGTTAAGACTGCAATTCAGTTTCTCAGCCTGGCAAATCTTCACCAGAGATTTCTTTGTAATTAATGGAGTCACTCTGAATTCACATTCAAAGAAGGGCAGAAGCATAATATAGTTCCTTTGGAATTCCTGAGTCTCTCTTGCTTGGTTTCCCAGTCTTTGCAGTGCACTAATTTAATCACTTATCTTAAATTGTTTATTGCTCTTGATTTTAATACCCAGCCCATCATGTTACAACACAGTACATTGGGAAACAATTTATGCAACCTTCTATTACAGCTGAGAGAAGGAAACGAAGCATCAGATATTCTTGCTAGCCAGAGAAGAGGGAACAGAAGCAAATCAGCTTGGGCTGTAGCAAGGTAATTTAAGCAAAAGGAAAACTTTTATGTAGCATACTTTAGCTGTGTATGATACTGCCCAGGACCAGTATGGAATCAGCATATCAGGACATCAGAACTTGACCAGAGAGCTGCATCCCAGGGAATAGTGGGAGATGGAGAAATTAGTTGTGCTGTGCTTGATGAAGTACTTTGGACTAGATGACAAGCTAGTATTTCAGTTCAATTTAAATGACCTTATGTCCATTCCTCTGTAAAAGGAAGTATCCGTGGGTTAAAAAACGCAATGGATGCACACACAGGAAATGAGGTGAACAGCAGAAATTACCAGATCCTCTCAGTGCTGGAAATGTCCCATTTTTCTTTCCCCCAAAGTGCACACATAAGAGCATCAGAGGTATACGCTTTGATGTCAACTCACATCTGTGCATTCTATAGCGCATACACAAATTCAGTATTCTTTGTGCTTTTGAAACACAGATTCCGTCTCGTTTCCCAGCGGTAGAACAAAGAACATTGATGGATGTCAGGGACCCATCACAATGGACCCAGCAGATCAGACTTGTGCTGTTCACTGGATACCACACACAGGCCATCACACTGGGAGCACATGCAGCCATTTCTTTCCTTTAAAAATCCAGCATTATTTTATTATTTCAGAGTCTTACATAACTGCGTGGTGAAAATGAGAACACAGATCTGGGCCACAAAACATTCCAACAATTCTCATTGCAAAAGAAACATAAACTCCAGCATCCATCAGACAATTTCTCCCTCCAAATGAATAATGAACATACAAACCCACCATCTCAGCTTGAGATCCTTTGCAAAAGAAAGCCCTCTGGAGTTATTAAAAATAATAATAAAGTAATCCAGGCTCCCAACAGACAGCATTTGAACATCATGTCAAGTTCCTATAAAGTAGCACAGCAACACCTCCTTTTACTAATTTCCCTGAGTCCCCAGTGGCTTCCCACTGCCACAAATTAAGCTCACATTCCTTTCTGTAAGCCTAGCAAAAATTGCAGCCCCAGTGTCCCCTGTGCCCAGCTCTTTGAGGTCGGATGCTTTGGGTTGTCTGGTTGTTACTCATGCCTCCCCCTGTGAGCCCAATGTTTCCCTCCCCATCATTTTCCTTTCACCCCCGGCGCGTTACAAACTGCGGCTCCTCCGCGGGGCGTCCGGAGAGTGGCTGTGCCGGACAATGCCGGGTCAGTGACAGCGCCAGGCGTGTGCTGAGTGATCTCACAGGGAGGGAGCAGGGCTCTGCTGAAGGCACCACTCTGCTGCCTTTCATTTTAATTGCATCTTCATTCTGACGCCTTGGCAAAGCCCGGGGATGTGCCGATGTGACCATCTGCGTCCAGTTTCTCTTTGTGTCTGTAGCTCTCCTTCCTTTTAATCTCAGTTTTATCTTCCTACTTTGTTTAGAACTTTTTGTTGTTGTTGCCTTCTTCTCTGCATATTCCTGATCAGCCTCTTCCCTTCCTTCCTTCACTTAGAAGCCCCACAGTGCTTGGCTTGGCTCAGCTCAGCTCACAGAGCCCCACCACGTGCCTGTTCAACATGTCCAAGGCAAGTTTCTATTGCTGCTGAACCAGGCCCAGAGAAAGCAGGGAAGTGTGGCCAAAATGTGGGGGTACCCATCACTCCTCACCTCCAAGAGACTCTAACTGCCATGTGGATCAGCAGCTCAGTCCTGGAAGCACATGGGTTCTTAGGTGGCTTTTGGGACCATAAAGCCAAAAGTGGTGGGAAGGTCATTCCTGTGACCAGATAAAGGTCAGTCAGCCTTTCAGTTGTCCTAATTAAGGAGCTCACAGTTTTGATCAGGGTACAGACACAGCCACAGTAGTGTCTGTACTCTTTATTTCAGTGACAGGAAGAGAACAGTGGTGGTGTTGAGATTCTCTTAAGAGAGTGACACACTTTGAGGTTAGGTCTAGGGGCACCCATTTTGTGTTTGTCAGCTGGAGTAGTAAGAGCCAGAGACTGGCAGAGTTTCCCATTGGATTCTGCTCCCTTGTCTTCTGCAGAAGTGTCACCTTTTTGTACTTCACTTTTTCCACACTTATCTTCAAAAACATAAAGATAAATAAAATTTTCCCTCCTTGTAAAGCATTGTCAAGGCATTGGGTGAAAGATCCAATACTGTAACAAAGTGTTATTGTCATTTTATTACTATATTACTATTCATTCAGTGAGCACGTTCAAGGCAAATTTGTTTCAACTGCACTACTTTTCCTAATTAAACATCAGCCATGAATGAAGCCACTCAGAGATAGATCTTTGTCCTGGAGCCACAGTCACCAAAGGGCAAAGCAAGGGCAAGCAGGGCTCCTCTTTCCCCATGCTGAACTAGAGCACAGCAGTAAATATTCATCAAAAATTAGCATTCCACTCACAGGCAGGTGGCAAATGTATGTAAGAAAGCCAGTTTCCAAACAGCACGGTTTTCAAAAATCCTTGGTGACAGGAAAAATATTTAAAGTGGGAGGAAAAGTGATCAACACAAAATGTTAAAAAGGCATTAGCACACGTAGAATTGGTGGTGACAGAGTTGTGGCTGACACTGCAGGCACAGAATAAGTTTGCTCATATTTTCACATGAAAGAAACCAAGTGAGAAGGAGAGTGTCCATACATGACTTCTCTTTCTTTACCTTCCCAACAGCTACATTTGTTTACCACTCCACGTTTCTCCCCTGAGATCTGGTATGTCTGGGTGAGCCACGTGGGTTGAGTTCCGGTGAACCTCTGGTGACATGGAGTCATGGGGGAGACAGAGGTGTGCAGGCAAGTCAGGCCAGACCTTCCAGAAGCTGGAAAGGAGATTGATCCCTCTGCTTGCTGACAGGATTGGCCCAGGGACTGCTCTCTGTGCAGCGTGCACACCAGCAGCCCATGGAAGGAGAGCTTGGAAGGAAATGCCCTGAGCCCAGGTTAGGATGGGCAATGCATGGTTGCAGCACCACAGTGCCAGCAGCTGGGAGGACTTTGGTGGGTTAAAGTAATTCAGGCCTTTCTCCCAAGCAGCTGGAGCTTGCAGTGGTGACTGCCATCAGGAGAGGCTCCTAGATAAAGCCTAGCCCTTTCTGGATGTCAGGTGGCAGCAATAAACCTTCACCATCCCTCTGACCACCTCTGCTTAGGGCCCACAGGCTCAGCTGTGCTCCCAGCACACAAAAGTTCTGCTTTGTCAGCAGCAGCCATCACTTCACCCCTTGCTCTGAACCTCCAGGGACTTGAGCACAGTTATTCTGCAAATGCATTCACAGCAAAAGGAGCCTGTGTGCCTCCCCTGCATGCCTCCCTTCCAGCCCCTGCAGCCCTCCTGACACAGGGCAGAGCATATTTCACCCTGCAGCCCCAGAGCTGGTTTGCCATGTGCAGCAGCTCCAGTCAGATCTCTCCTGGCCACATTCCCTGGCATGGCTGAGGTGCCTGGAATGTGTGTCGTAGGCTCAGCAGATCCCACCCAGGCACTGATTTAATCTGACAGTTGTACTTATTCACAGTGACATCCCGGGCAGCAGCAGCAGCACAGAATGTTCAGGCAGTGCAGGGAGGAGGAGGAGGGACAGGGATGGGTGGGTGCCACCAGCACAGCCAGAGCCAGGCTGAGGGGAGCTGGGGCTGCCTTTGCATTCAGCCTCTACCAGTCCAGCTGCTCCCAGAAGGAGATTATCACAGATACCCACTCAGTAGGCTCCCTCAAGCAGGGTAAATTATGTATTTGGAGAGAAAAGGGAGGGAAATAAGAAGTGCAAAGCAGACAGCATGATGGAGCTGTCCCCTGGCTGCTCTTTTTGGGGAGCACAAGTTGCAATTAGCCTGGAGAAACAGGAAGTTATTCTTTGCCATGAGACACCCACTGGGAGTTCCTGGTGGGAGCCTGGCCCTTGTTTTCCAATGAGTGTGAGTCTGTGGCAGGCTCAGGTAACTGAGCTGGACTGGGAGACCTGGGGCAGGGTGCCCTTCAGAAGGCAAAAGGAGCACATGCACACACATGGCTGAAAACGGGGCTTTTGTGCCAGGTCTGTGCAGCACCAGAACCTCCAGATTTCTTCAGGCCCATGGTGCAGGCTTTTGGCATTAACATGAGTTTGTGGCACTTACCAGATAGAAATGTTCTTTATGATTCTTCAGGGCTCTCTCTGAGCTGTGCACTCATTTGTGGAAATACTTTAACCTGAAAAATTTAATGCAAAATGGTGCTTTAGACATGCTCTGGCACAGAAACGGGAATACTGAGCTGAAACAAAATGTCCAGCTGTGTCTGCTGCCCACAGAAGCAGATCTGCAGAAATTTCTGTATTCCATCTGTAGCCTAAATTGTGAGGGAACAGGAGTGTGTTCTTCTCAATGCTAAAGCACTTGAGAAAAGATTTGGCTGTCAGAAATGAATTTTATGCTGCACTCTTGGTCTGAATATGTTATGTTATAATTGGGAGGTATCCCAATAAATTGAAGCACTTCTGATTTCTACTGTTTTGACCATGCTTGTGGTAAATCCTAAACATCTGGATTTGTTGTCTTCTGCATCTGACAGCCTACAAAGAGCACAGCTTTGCTTCAGAAGTCTGTGAAGCTGGGACCAGGTCTCAACAAACTCAGTTTAATTTTCTTTTTTAAGCTCATGCTGGGATTTTAAAAGGGTCTGTGTTCTTGTAGGCTGACTAAAATGCCAAAAAGGAAAAAAAAAAGGAGAAGAAAAGGAAAAAAAAAGTTATTGTAAAGACAGTGTCCTGAAGCTGCCTCCATTTGCACATTTGTCATTTGACAATGCTCTTCTTCCCTTCTGCTTCTCTTACAGTAAAGTCCAGGTACATTTAGGACTTTTTTCTGTTATCTGTGCAAGTGTGAAAGGATATTGGCTGCAAAACAAACTTCTGAAGACACAGGCAAAGGTTGCTAGGCACATTCTTTGTTCCAGCAAAACATTTAGGATTTAATCAAGATGGAAGAGGATCCTGAAAGGGATCTGTGCAGTGAAACACTCAAATGTTTGCTGTCTTCTTAGATATGGGGAGGGGAAGTGAAGATTTTCCCCTAAAAAAGAAGTTATATGCAAGACAGTCAAGAAACACTGCAGGTTGTGATGGCTTGGCAAAAATTATTATGCCTGCTCTTTTAAAATTGCTGCAAATTTTTAGAGCTGCTGCTCTTTGTGAGATATCACATTAAGTGTAGCTTGTTGTGGATATGCTTCTCTTTCAGATGAGAGTCAAGGCCAGGTGTTGCTGAGGTTCTGTTTTCTGGGGAGCTGGATACCTTCACTAACAATCTCATCCCATTCCCTTCACCCCATTTTGTCTGAGTGTCCTGATGTTTGGGTGACAGCCTCCTCCTCCTCCTGCCAGCTCTGAGGGTCCTGAGTGCTCCCTCCTTTCTGGAGAAGATGGCTCATGTGGTTGCTATTCAGATCCTCCCATGACTCACTCAGCAGTTGACATCAGCAAGTGGAAATAAATAATCCCAGGCTGAGGATCCAACTTGGCAGCAAAGGCAAGGGGTAGGTGACAGGGAGGGCTGTGGGCACAGCGTGTGCATTCTCAGGCAGCAGCAAGGAGGACACTTCTGCCCAAAAACTGCTCCTTCAAACCCCATCACCTGGCCAGAAAAGTAGTTCCTGCCTGTGAACTCTTGAATTGAGAAATTAGGTTGTTCAAACAATGCAAAACCAGCTTGTTTGTCAATAAGATGTTTGGGAATGAGCTTAATGCATTCAACTCCCAGCACTCACAGCATCACGCATGGGGGTCCAGACAATTGTGAGGTTTGCATTTACATTTTGAAAATAATAAAGAGTTTTTACTTATTTTTATTTGTTGTCTGGTGTTCTACCCTCCAGAATTCACAACTTGAAGCTGCACTTTGCGATAAGGAGAGGTAAAATATTTCCTTGCTATTTTATCCAAGCAGAATTTCTGGGTTTATCACATGAATTTAGAAGCTGGGGATTAGAAAAGCTATCAAATATTAAGGAGGACATAGATAAAAGCCTGACATTTGGCAAGCTACTATTCTGCAGCTGTAACCACTATCACTTTCAGAAGTGGGAAAGATCAAGGAGATTATAGAAATTGTCTCACAGGGGCAGTTTCCTAAGTTTGTGTGCTCTGGAACTGTTTGAAAGACTTGTATAAAATTTTTCAGGTCACAAAATGAGATTTTGCTTTCCCCAAATCATTCTGAATTCACAGAAATGGCATCTCTTTGCTAAGAACAATAAGAAGTTTGATAGAATACTTTTGGCTCAATAACAGGCTGATTTGGCAATGAAAGTAGGTCAGTTCCAGACTTCTTTTTCTATCCTTTCTTTTCTGGGTGTTAGAAAGAAAATATATTTTTGATATTAAAAATAAAACATTGTGAAATCATGCTCTGGCATAGGTTGGTTGCTCTTGATGTTTATTAAACAAGTGATCTAATTTCAGCTTCCAGCATTCATTATGAAACTGCCAGTTTAAGCTTTTCTGTCAAGGGAGCAGTTAAAAATTCCATTTTATATCAGTGAAAACTACTATTCCTTGTCCACAGGAAAGATGCCATTTCTGATATTAAGGTGGTAATGCCTTATAAGGAGTGGTTAGATAGATAGCCTTGGAATTTTCCAAAAAGTACTTGTTACTATGGGGAAAAAAAATCAAACAGATGGTTAAGATGAGCTAAAATCCCATTGTAGAAGACAGAAAGATTTTTCTTATTTGTGTGTTAGCCAGCCAAGTACAGGCGGTTGGAGACTGGGCTGTGTCATGACTTGTTGATACGTGAGAATTTCAAACTCCTTCTCCCCAGTAATGTTTTTCATGTGAGAGGACTACATGTGCCTTTATGGAGTAGAGTGAATGCGCAATAAGAAAATACACACAGGATCTGTGTTAGATTGCTGGGGATGTATAAGATGTTCAGAACAAGGCTGGCCCCTGAGGAGTTATCAGAAAAGGAGCTGAATTGTTTGTGGTGGACTGATGTGGTCCTCTGGATGTCACCAAATGAGACCATCTGCTTGTGGTTTGTAATGGCAGAGTGTGCTTTCCTCTCTCCTTCTGCAGCACCTGGTACCAGGGAATTTTTTCAGAAGCCTTGTGTTGGAAGTCTGGTGCCAGCCCTTGAGCTAAGCTTGGGGACATCAGCCTAAGTATGTTGTGGGGACATCAGTTTGCACGTGCCAGCAAACCCCATCCCATGCTGCAGATTTCACACGTGTTGCTACTTGTGTGACTGTCCAAATGCTTTGAAATCCTGAGTGTCCACATGAGCATTCCTGCTTGTCTGTGAGCGGAACCTGTGCCTGTGGACTTGGCTGGAGATCCAGAGTAAAGGACATGTTGCCCTTTCAGCTCCACTCCTTAGTGCCACTTTGAACTAGGGAGGCATGTGTGGAGCCAGCAGCTGTCCAGGCAGTAAAATATATCCCTTTATTCGTTATAAGAAGAGAATTTCTGGCCAGGCTAAAAAACTTGTACCTCTGTATCCTGTCTTTAGGATGCAGAGCAGTCACTGGTGAAGACAGAAGATGAGATGAAGCACAGAGTGATCCTTTGGCTGGTATGGCCTCCAGCCTTCCGGCAGTCTGAGGTTAGAGATCTCTTGAGTCAGAAATCAGGAAGTGTTGGCCTTTCTTAACTTGGGGGTTTCATGGAGGCGATATCCTCTTACTGTGGTGGTTATTTTTTTCTGGATAGGTTGCAAAAGCTTTGGATATGCCAATGTGTAAGTAGGGAGGAAACACATACCAGAGTGATGAGCATACCAAACTGCACCTTTGGCATAGCGCTGCAGGGAAATTGTGGAAAGGGTTTGCTTTGCCCCAGATGGAAAATTCTGGCTGACATCTCTGGCCATATGGCTCCAAACTGATCCATAGGAGGAATTTGAGGGATAGTGGGCAACACGAGACTTGTTTGCACCTGGTGCACAGTCTTGGTGGGAAACCATCACAGTGACTATGCCAGCATCGATAAGACTGCAGGGAGG
This sequence comes from Zonotrichia leucophrys gambelii, assembly GCF_028769735.1. Taxonomy (NCBI): domain Eukaryota; kingdom Metazoa; phylum Chordata; class Aves; order Passeriformes; family Passerellidae; genus Zonotrichia; species Zonotrichia leucophrys. The sequence continues at coordinate 9,727,360 of NC_088182.1, read as the reverse complement.
GCATGCCCAGAGCCCAGGATCTGGCCCTCAGAGCCCAAAGGCTCAGAGGTTAAAGCAGCAAATGATAAAGCAGATCTCCAGATAAAGCTCTGTGCGTCACCATCCCTTCCGCCCAGCGGCTGAACCCACAGCTGCCCCCGTGCCAGCTGCTCCAGGGCACTCAGGGCAGAGCTGCTGCTGGCAGAACACTCCTTTTGTGCCTTTAAGAGGTTTGGCTTATCCAGGCTGGGACTGGGGGAAACTGTGTGGGCTGACAAAGAGTGCTTGTCCCTTCCCCCATGCACGCTCTGCCAGGAAATGAGTTTGTGAGATGCCGGCTTCTGCCTCCAATCTGCTGCCATGTGGGAGCCTGGCACTCACAGCCACCAGCGCACACACACACACACGTGTGCACACAGAGGGCACAAGTGCCAGGGCACAGCTGCTGGGGCAGCTTTGATCCCACATGGTCCAGGATGAGCAAAGGGGGCACTGCTGCCACAACAGGGCATGGAGCATCCTGGCTGTGCTCAGTGTGGGATGGGGAGCTCCAGTCAGTGAGGGGCTGTTTGTGTTATGGGTTTGGGTCTCTCCTGAAGAGGTCCCAGCCTGCAGAAATTCCTTGGGCAGATCATCAGGGAACGTTTTTCTTACCCTGAGAGCAACTGGGGATCTGAGACCACCTGGAGGCATAAGCAGCAGGATTAAAGGAGGCTTCCCAGCTGGGAGGGCAGGACAGGGGAAGTGACCCCAGCAGCCCTGAGCAAAGACATCTGTCAGCACAAGGACCACTGGAACTCAGCACAGAGCTGCCTGCACCCTTACTCAGCATGGCTGGAGCTGAGAGGGCAAGAATTTCTTCACTTTCAGCAGGAGGGAAATGGCACCATGCTTTGTTCCTCACATCTTAACACCTGCTGACCACTTGCAGTGCCTTAGGACTTGGGTTAGGGAGGATCTAAAACTCCTGAAAGTCAGGAGATGTGGATTGTGCACACTGCTTGTTCAAGGTTTGTGTTAGCAACACAGCATGTCAAAGCACTTCCAGCTCCTGTATAAAATACAGCATGTTCCCCTGAAACTGAATTAGTGCAAAGCAGATGGAGTCAAATATCTGAGTCCTTCCTCTATGTTTCCATAATTTTTCTTGAGAATGAAAAGCGATCAATTTTGATCTGGAGTTTTGCTGGGACTATTGGAAAAGGCTATAGGACAAGACCTATGTGGTTTGATTCAGAGACAGGTACTCCCCATCAGCACATTGTCTGGAGCAATGGCACACAAGTTTGGAAATGTGTACCTCCAGGTTTACATTTCAGGACAGGTGATTCAAGATTATGTAAAATCAGCTACTGCAGAAAGAGTTAATACTGAGGGATGTGGAGGGGGAGGCTTTGGGGAAAGTCAGGGTATCAGGTTTTCCTCTAAGGGGCTCTCAGATGATTCTCAACCCTGCCAGAAGTCAAACATCTCCTCCCAGTGAAGCCAAGGATGTCTGTCTTTTTGACTCAGCTGCCAGAGTCACATTGCAGAATTTGATCCCTGTGCAGTGTCCCTTCTCCCCTCTCCTGGTCAGCCTCTGCCCACTGCTCTGGTGAAGCCCGAGGCCCTCCAAGACAGTGACAAAGTGCCGGTGATGCCCTGCAGCCCCAGGCGGGGCAGCAGGTCCCGCTCCGCATCCGATCCCGTTTCAGGCTCCGTGCTGTCCCCTGCTGTAATGCTAGATGGGCTGAACAGATGGGGAGGGGCTGTGGCAGGCTCGGGCTGACAGCTGCTCTGCAATTATAAGTCTGGAATGCGATTTGAGGGGTGTAAGATACTTAGTGCTGGGGCCTTAGTGCAGCAACATGTATCAAATAGGTCAGGCTCTGCACCAGAGTGTGGGGAGGAGCTCAGCTGCGACCAGGAGCGCTGCTCCTTCTTTTGTAGGTTCATGTTTTGATAATTTTGATCATTGAGGTGTTACCTCCTCATTTTTTGACCATTTATATGTATGTTTTATTCTTAGATTTAATTTATTATGAAGACTAAATGCTTGTGGAATGGGATTGTGAATTTCTTGCTGATTTTACAGCTTTTGGTAATTGGTCTCTACTGGGAGCCTAAGAGGGCTTACCCACCTGGCCCCTCTCTGAGGAAAGGGAGTGTTTATACCCTGGTTTCTTATGTGAGAAAACTTTGGTCTCACTGGAAATTCACCTGGAATTCAGCAAAGCATCCTCCTCCTCCCTTTAAGCACCCATGTTAGACTGACTGTAATTCACCTAAATCTGATTTTTCACTACAATAGACTCTCTTTGAGGAGATTAATGGCATGTTGGGATAATGTCTGACTTGGCTCTGCCCTTGCCCTGCCCAGTCTCAGCCAGCTGAGAGATCTCTGCAGGGTTCCCCATCCCATGGTGGAGGTGCGGGGCAGAGCTGTGCTGCAAGAAGCTCCAGTTTGCACCTTGGGGACCAGGGAATGAGGGTGGGATGGGTTTTGACTGTGGGGAAAAAACCCTTTGAGTTCACAAGGCCAAAAACCCGTGCAAAATGGGCAAATTACCAGCTCAAGCAAGTGAAAGCCATGCTGGAGAACATGATAGCCAAACACTTTTTTTTCTATTTTCATGCAGCAGCTGAGATAATTTACTGCTGCTGCTGCTGCTGCTGCTCCCTTTGTATGGCTCTCCAGTTTTGGCACAATCATGTAATTAGCCCCTGGTTTGTCTGTGGATGTTTTTGTTTTCTTGATCTATCTCATTACTGAGGAGAGGCAATCAGGGACTTGCATACCCCAATGAGGGGTGCACTCTTGAATTTATGGGTAAAGCTCATTTATGCAAACCCAACTGTATATATTTGTGTGTATATATATATATATTTAGCTGACAGAGAGTGTTCAGCTTCCATCTTTTTGTGTTCTGAATGTTACCATAACTGACCTGTGCCCCTGGGAACAGAGTTAGGTAGTCAGAAAAACAGCAGTGAGCAGTGCCTGAAAAAATCAGGGCAAAGTCAGCAAAAACCAGCAGTGTTGGCAAATTCACTGGTATCAGGCCTTCTCACAGAGGGATCATCACTCACTCTTCTGATATTTTCTGACCTTGAAAAGCTCATTTTACAGCTTCAGCCCAAAGAATTGATGTGGCTGCAGTGTTTCCCAGCTGCCACAGGCAGCCATGAGGAACGGGGCACAATGCCCACTGAGGTGTCCTGGTGTAGGGCTGTGCTCAGAGATGCCTGGGAAGAAAAAATAAGGAAACTCTGTAGTTTGGGTGTAAAGAGTACTGGTAAAACATAGATCCAAAGAATGTTTGTTGCCATTCTTGGACACAGAACTCTCACCATGTCTGAGCTACTGCCTATAGAGCTATGTCTGTGAAAATCAGTGTGTGGAGCAGAAGCTCATCCTGTAAACTTTTGTGACAATAATCTTCAAATATTCCTCTTCTAAGACCTGTGAGAAAATGGGCTTGTTTGGATGATACTCATTTTTTGATTTTTCCATCAGACTTAGAAATAATCCCATTTTAACAGGAGCAAAGTCCTTTTACAAGCATCTACTTACAAAGTGTGTTCCCAATATTAATATGACTGTCTAATTTCTGAGCTTTTAACAATGATCAATTCAAATCTTGAGATTTTCTGCCTTTCCTTGTAAACATTTTGTCCTTTCAAATTATGGCAAACCTGTAGAGTGGCAAGACTTCCTGAGTCAGTGGACAGTCTCCATTCTCTGAGTATAAACCTTCAAGGGAGTTTTGTGGGAGATTAATGTGGTCTAACTTAAAGGGAGAAGTCTGGTTTAGCCTTTATCATACATGGATGGATATTGCTGTCTCATAGTAATGGCACTGTACAATTACTAACATCAAGTACTTAAATCTTATGTATTCCGCCTTCAAAAATGTAATGAAGTGGACATAAAAATCACAAATTTGTTTATAAGAGCAAAATTTTTTATTGCTTGTATGACAACTCAATTTTGTGTTGTATTTTCAAGCTTTTTACCCAGTATTTTGGGTAGAACTAGAAAATTGCTTAAAGAGAAAATTTGTATTTGTGTCTTCCCAAGAAACTGAAAGTGTTCAGAATATAGAAACCTTATTTCTGTATTATGTCCAGTAATTTTTTGCTTGGTTGCCCTTTTCAGTAGCAGATGTAGAAAATGCTCACCTTGGTCCCTCAGCCTGAACCTCATGTTCATGGGATTCCTTAAAAAGCTTGAAATCAGGTTGGGCTTTTTAAAATTATAGGACAAATACAAATTTCAGCATGTGATGAGATACTGCTTCAGAGCATTGACCTCTTATTTTGAGGTGGGCAAAGAAGTAATGTTTGTTTCACAAGAGACCCTGAGTGTTATGAAACCTGTGTCCAAAGCGTGGCCCGGCTGACCGAGCACGTCCCTGGTGTAGCTCTGGGACCTTCAGCAGGGTCACTGTGCTTGGTCTGATCAGCCCTGCTTTCCAAAGCCACTCTTTGGTCTTCAATAAGAGCAAGGATCAATCTTGCAGTGACCTCTGGAATGGTATCTGTGGTCCTCCAAACTGGGTGCTGAGTCCCACTCCCATCCAGTGTCACTGCCACGTGCCCCTCGACCCCAGAACAGCACAAGTTTCTTGCAGCACAAATGCATAAACAGCTCTTAAAACTCGTCAGGATTTTTGCCATAAGGAACAGCAGATGGTGCCAGACCTTGCTGCACACAGACTTTCCAGCTCCTGTTTTGATTTTCAGGAGTTCCACTTAAAAAATTTGCATCAGTTTTGCCATGGTGGTAACACCTCATTTGAGTACTGAATCTACCTGACCCAAAGGGTTTACCTTGAGCAATCAGGGACAGTGTAATGTGCATGACTGGCAGCTTGGAAAGGTTGAATAATAATTCATGAAGTTAAATAATTGTAGAATAAAGTGTTTGAAGTGCAGCAAGAGTAACAGCATAACCCCTGCTAGTGTGACAGACTGAGCTTTATGGGAGGCTATTTCCAGTATCTCTGTGAACTGTATGAAACAGCAGCTGCCTGCTCAGCTTTGGACACAGGATAGGATGGTTTGCTTTCCAGGATCATAGGAGAAGTTTATCTCAAATTAGAATTTGTGCATTAGCCCAAGTGCAGGGTGACCAACCAACTTCCAAGCCTTTCAGAAGCCCCATTTCCCATTTCTGTACTTTACCATACTCTTCCTCCCCCATGCCAGCCTCAAGTTCTCACTGCACAAAGGCTGTGTGTGACTGGAGGGGACACTGGCTGTGCCAGCCTCAGTTTTGCCCTCTGGTCTAGAGAGCTGAGGTGCTGCAGGAAACAAGGCAGCTCTGAGGTGATGGTCACTATTCCTAGAAGAGCTTTCCCCGTTTCATATCTTGCCTCCCACATTTTTCCATTTCCCTGGCTAGCAGCAGGTCAGGCCCTTGCAGTGTTGTGGCAGACACTGAAGGAACTGTTTGTTTGGGTTCCCATTCCATCAGGCATTCCCTTCCCCTCCAGGAAGAGCTCACAGGGAGGCAGCCTGAGGATTTCTTGTCAGCTCCCTCATCCTGCCCTGCAAACAGCAGCACCAGCTGGTCTTGTCCACAGCCCTTCTGCAGATTCTTGGACTCCATTCTCCACCATCCCTTATTCTCACAGTAAAAGCATGAACGTGGCCTTTGCACAGTGCAAGGGGGAAGCAGAACACTCCTTTGGGAGCAATAAAGCCTTCCTTTGGTAATGGTCAGAAGAAGATAAGAGAATATCAGGTCACCCCAAAGTTAAGTTCTCAGATTTTCTTTTTATACCTTTGTTGCAAGATATTCTTCATCCTTTTCCCCTCTGCAATGATCAAAGAAATTTTCCCCCTCTCAAGAGATCACCACTTTCTTATATCAAATTCAGAGGGACTAAATCTGCTCTGTATCCTCCCTTGACCACGGAAATCTGGGGTAGTTCCATCACTTTCAATGAATTTGCTCATGATTTGCATTGATGTAACAGAGGCAAATCTGGTCCAGAGAGCTGAACTGCAGTTGCCATAGCAACAGGCAGCCGTTTGGGAAGCAGAAGGGATGTTCAGTGGTAAAGTGGGGACTCCTGCATCCAGTGCTCAGCCATGGGATGAGAATGTCAGCTATATTTGGAGTCCAAGCCCAGGGCTCTATTTCTGACACTACCAATGAACCCTTGGGAAAATTGCCTCCCACTGCCTCAGCACTGCTTCCAGTAAAATTGGGATAGTATTACATAGGAGTGTTTTGAAAATTGATTCAGTCTCTTAAAATGCTTTGTGAGAGATCCTCAGATGAAAAGCACAGTAGATCACAAACTATTAATAACATCACTTTATGAGTGCCTTAAAAAAAAATAGACAAAAAGAAAAAGGGACTGTATTGTAAATGAGTAGATTCTTATACAACTGCAGGCAGCTCCACAGGACCACTGGGAATGCAGAGCTCTAAATCAGCAGTGGAGCAGAGCTTTTGTTCAGGTGTGGTGACATATCTTGGGTTATTTCTGTCTGACCCAATGGAAGGTTCTCACACAGTTTAGTCCCAGCTCAGGTTCAGAAGCAGCCAGTAAGAAACCTAATTGAGCTCAAAATCCTGTTCTTAAATTGGATCGAGCTGTGAGCATTAACTGGGTCCTCTGAATCCTCGCCTAACACCAGGAAGGAAGCAGTAGGTTTGCAGAAGTATTAACAGCTGATGACTTAAATTCATTATGAGAAGAGTATAAAAATCAATTCACTGAGGAAGGCCAGGCAGGTGTCAGTCATGCCCAGGTGTGACCTTGGTCTGGGTTGAAATAAAAAATGTCTCAGTCCAGGATCTTGATTTGCATACCCACAACAAACAAATAGACTTTGTGAAAGGTGGCAAGGGAAAGGAAAAACCCTGACAAATCCACCTTGCCTTGCCCTGGACATGCAAAACTCAGTTTCCATGGCTATAAGAAAGCACAGCTGAGGGATTTCAGAGCATGTGCTTTTGCTGTGTTTTAGTTACAGCAGAGATTGCTGGTAACAAAGGAAATTAAGTATTTGCAAAAGGAAAAAAAGTATCAGTAGTTTCCAATGAATGGAAGCATCTTTGTAGATGACTAAATTTTAATATCAGAGGGGACCATTCTGGCTGCCTGCAGAGCTTTCACCAGAGAGCTTTGCTGCTACACTCCTTCCACCAGTGCTAGAAACACTTTAAAATATTTTGTGCCTTTGCTGAATTTAACTGAGGTCTCCTTACCTTAGTGTTGAAAGCTTCTTGCAAACTTGAAAACTTGATCACTCACTGTTGTCATGATGGGCGATATTATACTGACACTCCTTTGTGATAAAAAGAGAAGGAATATACACTAGAATGAAGTTTTAAAGACATAGAAGGTTTATGATTTTTTCCCAATTTGTTAGTGATTTTGAACTTAAAAAAACCTGCTTCAGTTCATTGTGAGTGAAGAGACCTATAAACCCTCCTGTTGTTTTATTTTCACTAACTTCCTCCCCCTAGCCAAGAAAAAGGCAGGTAATGGAACACAATACTTTCCTTCATTCACCACCATAGGTTTTCCCAAAAAAAACAGAAACCCTTCAGTATCTTTCTGATTAAAATACGAATAAATGTTGGAATTTTTTTATTTATTTATTTAAAAAAATCATTTGGAAGTGCTTACTGAAAACAAGCATGCTTTAAAAAAACACAAGGCCACTTTTCAAACACATTTTTGACCAGCCATAGTTGGATGACAAGTGCTGGTGCCAGACCATTTGCTCTAGGGTTCCCATTGTTAACACTGATGGAACTGTACTGGTAACAATGGAGGAAAATATGTAGTAAATTTTGCTAATGAGAAGGCGACATTCTCACACAGTCATTTTTTAACATTTAAAAGAAAATTCAAAAGCACAATATGTAAAGCAAATTCCAAAAAGATTTATCCTGGGAGAGAAGGCTGCAGCAGAGAAGAAAGCCTTTTCATTCCACCAATATTAATTCAGAGAAATGTGTTTGGCACCAGGATTAAAAAGTTCTGATCACTGAAGGAGTGGAAGTTTTTTTTTTCCCAGGAGAAAACTTTCAGAGCAGCCAGGCTAATTAACTTTCCTGCTTTAAAGGATGTATATAGTATTTCTAAAAGCAAAAAGGATTCTTTGGTATGGTCTCCCTACATTTTCAAGCTGTGAAATGGGGTGAAATGCTCTCCTGCATCATCCTGGCCTGCACACACCTCTGGAGCACCCTGGGCTGCAGAAGTGACCAATGCCCCTGGGATGAGAGGAATTAATATTCCTACAGAGCCAGGAAGGTGAAGGGTTATTGATGGGAGCATCTTGCCCTGCAGTATGGCAGCTAAATAAAGTAAGATTAATGGAGCTAAGTACATGTGCCCTGGCTGCACAAGGTGATTAAAAGGTGACTTAAAACAATCTACAAATGTTTGAAAGGTACAATAATCATCATCAGGAAGGGAGAGAGCTATTGATAAAAAGGAAAGTAGAACTCAGGGCTTGATGCTGAACAAAGGAAGAGATACACTGGGCACAAAAGTCTTGTTTTCTGGTCACAAAGCCAGTGTAATTAGGGAAAACCATAAATAGTTGCTGTGGAATTTTGAGTGCAAGAGTCAGCTCAATCAGTGTTTCCTCTGACACACAAAGAACGTGTCAAGAGGAATCTGCAGCTGATAAAAGCCGTACCATTGATGATCCTGAAAGCTTTTCCCCTCTGAAGCTCCAGCATCTCATTCATACACAAACCTGAGGGAATGCATAAGGCCTAGAGACACATCCCAAGGGATACAGGGAAGTTTGCAGGGTCTGATGGACCTTTATGTGTCAAAGGCCATTCCACAGGATGGGACACACCCTGGGAGTGGTGTAAGATGCAGAATCCGGAATCTCCAGGCTTGGTGTCGAGCTGAAGTGCACACTGAGCATCAGCCCAACCTGACCAGGCAGAGCAGAGCCTGGGGCTGAATGGCCAAATCTTCTGGGAGCATCCAAACATTTACACAGAACAATCTCAGATTTCTTCCTACTATTTGCTTAACATCAGAAGTATCATTGGTGGCACAGAATTCCAGAAAAAATCCTCCTGAAGTGTTGTATCAGTGTGGTAGGCTGTTTCCTGCCCTTGTCCTGGTTGTCTTATCCTAATAGGAAGATTAAGCAGAGACAGTGTGATTCTCCCTAGCTGTTAAGTCCCATCATTTAATTCCACTTTCCAGTGGATTTGTAGATGAGGAGCTGCTCCAGTAAGTCCTCTAATGCTTTCAGCTGGAATCTTTCTGCACATCAACTACACCCACAAAGCCCAAGGTTCTGTTTTTCCAGGGCGCAGCTCCTCACAGTTTGTTTGGGAAGGTGCCTGTGGTGGTACTTGTGAGATGCAGAACAAGGGTGCTCCAGAAAAAAATGAAAAATCCTTTCAGCATCAGATGCTCAGGTCAGGCACAGATGTTGAAGCATGGCTGCTTCAGCAAGTCATTTTATAGTGACAGGTATCACTTATTTTTGGATTCTGGAAATGTTTCAGTACATTAGCTTTCAAATCCTGCCTTTGAATCCACAGGTGCAAAAGAGCCAACAGACATGAGGGCACCTGCAGAGAGGCTGCAGCACCCCCTGAGCTGCGCTGTTGGAGAGGTGCTCACTGAAACTGGCATCCAAAAATCAGCACAGCGCCCTGCAGAGTGTCCCTGCTGTGGATGTGATGGGTCAGAGTGGTACCCTCCATCTGAAGGAGGCGCTCCTGGGACTGGAATTATTTCCCCTCTCCCTGTAGAGTTCCCTTGTGCCCAGAATAATTAGCAGGGCCAGCAGCATTTAAAAGCAAGCCCACATGACTGTGTCTCTGATAATGACACTGGAAAAGAAACAGAATCTAATTATAATTAGAAAACAGCCCCAGCAACGTTCCAGCATCACAACGACCATCCTGACTTTGCAACAACAAGTGTAAAAATACATCAGCATATTTATAGCCTGGCAACTCTGTCCACTTGCAGCCTGGTGACCAGCCCCCTCTTGCCCTGTTCTGTGCTTCACAAGCAGTAAATAACAGTGACTGATGGGAATAATGTTTATGTGGTGTCTACTGCCCAAATATCGTAATTTTATTTTCCATATTACTTGATTCACCTCTTATTCTAATTTTCCTGACCTGAGAGATTGTAAATTGATGTAGATTATTAACCATCCCTGAGTCTTGTAGGACATAGCAGCAAGCCAGGCTGAGAGTGACAGCAGAAACTTGAAAGGTGCTTTGGACTAACACTTCCAACTTTTAAAGATTCCCTTATTATTGCTCACTTAATTTAGTCAGGTAATTAATTCCTCATTTCTTCATCCACTAAACTGAGATTGATAAAGGTAGTTCTCAGGGTTAATCTCTCTGAGATCAGCTTGGGCAAGACATGGTTTTGGGAAAGAGTTTGTGGTGAGAGTGGGATGTGAATTTGGTAGGTGAAAGTTCTGCCTGCAGGGTAGGAGGAGGGAGATGTTTTGCTGGAGTTTGTCTGAATGAGTTGCAACAGGACCAGATATTCCATCTCAGATCATTGTCCTTGACTTTGTCTCTTAGCCTGCCCTGCAGTGTTGCCATAAGCACCCACAGAGCTGCCATGCTCCCTTTTGGAGGTGTCTGAATTCTGCAGGGCAGAATTGATGATGTACAGAAACACAGATTTGCACGTAGCCAGTGCAGGCATCACTCCTGAGGAGAAGGCAGGAGAGGGGGGCAATGCTTTCACTGCAGATCAGGGGTCAGTATCCAGGTATTGCCAGTGGAAGGCCCCAGAGCATCCCCTGAACCCACAGGTTGTTTGTTGATTCCTTACCTCCGGTTTTAGTTGTTCTCTGCTGTGCTGTAATGTTCCTTTCAGCCACTCCTCCGTGGTCAAGGTCCCTCTGCACTTTTAATTTCCTGACTGGTGAAATGTTTGGATTTCTCACTGTTTTCATTTCACTGCTTGTTGTAATAAATTAAACAAAATTATAGCTAAAAAGTAAATTACAAGCAACTCAAGACCTTCAATGCTTTCCCTCCTATAAAATTTTCTTTCCAACTGACAAATTTTCAACTAGTTGCATGGAAATCAAGGGTCAGTTCTGTCACCCTTGACAGACTCCCCTGGAAGCATTGCTGGAGGTCTGATAACATTATTTTCCTCCAGTTCTTGGAAAAACTTCCTCTAAAGTCAGCGGTCAAGTTCTTGTTGTGGGTTAGATCAGAAATTGGCTCATGGAAGAATTATCCTGAACTTGTTAATGATGTAGTTGATATTTGAGTCTCATCTAGGAAATAGTCCATATTTTAATGTGTTTTTCCTGACCTAGTAAAGGTTTGAATGTCTGTGAAGCAACTCCTGACTGTTCCCAACCAATTGTCTTTACAAACACTGTCAGTTGGGAAAGACTTCCTGACTTAATGTACCTAAACCAGGCTGGGGATGAGTTGGGTTGGTTCAGTCAGGCATTTTTGTTCCAAAATAGAAGTGATCACAGAGGGAATTAATCAGGAATAACTGTTCTGCTTTTAATCCATACTGCTTGAAACCAAATTAACCTCTCTGTGCACACAAGCCTGAAGGATTTAGCTGAAATTGCTGAAAAGCCTCCAGATTTGCATGATAATTTCAAAGCGGCTGTTCCTCTGAGTGAATGCCCTGTAGAATTGAGCTGCAAGTCTTCCTTCATCCCCAAATACCAGCTTCCCCTCTCGCACTTAATAGCTTTATATTTGTTTTTGATGCTAAAGGCCATGACAGAACATGTGTGTCCCTAAAATTTATTTTCTGCCTGTGGGATGAGCTTGGAGCCAGAGGCAGTGCTGGTATGTGATGGAATAATACTAAAGCAGTGACAGCTTGGGACTGGACACAGTTCTGGCAGATGGGGATGGAGGAGCTTCCTGACCCTCCTGCCTCGGGAGCAGCTGTGCCAGAGCCCTCCCACGTCAGCTGGTGCCATCCCAGCTGTGCTGCCCCCGCCAGCACAGGGCAGGGCCCCCTCCTGCCTCATGCTCAGTTTGGCTTCATTTCCCTGATGCTTGAAACTCCAGGGTGAGCAAAGGTGTAAAGTGACAGCAGTGTTTGTGCTCATGCTGCATTTTGGCAGCAGGAGAGAATTCCTCCTCCTTCTTCTCCTGCCTCCTGCACCAGCTGCAGTGGGAGCCTGGTGGGTGAGGGGACACTGCCCTGCCCAGGTCACTTTGTGGAGCTGGCTCCAGACAAGAGGCACTGAGCTCTCACCCATCCATGCAGCAGGATGGGCTTGTGTTGCAGAACCACAGAGAGAACACTTAATCAATATTGACAGCAAGCAGCTTTTGAGCACTGGAATATCTGAAACATCAATCAATACAGGAGAAGCCTGAAATCCTTAAGCACTCAATTCACAATCTCATACAAGTAGAGGCAAATCTGGGTAGGCTTAAAGAGTGATTTACTTTGCTTGGTTCAGTCCCACCCAACTTTCAGAATTATTTCTATTAGCCAAGAGTTGGCTGGGGAGCAGCCTTCAGACTCTGCTGCCTGCATGGCCCTGGGCTGAGCTGCTGAAGAGCAGGAAGGAATATTGGTGTGAGGGAACACAAAAGCCAGAAACGCTTGCAATTTTACTGTGTTCTGTATTTTCCATGTAAGGCATTCCCCAGATTTTGAGGTTAGAGGTTATGAAAAGCTCAATAATAAAAGTTCTTCATCTAAGCAATCAGGATCTGTGCCAAACAGGAATGATTCTGGGAAATAACACTTTTATCTTTGGTACCTAACTGTATTTAAAAAAAATTAAAAGCCTTTTATTATGATTAATTTCTTGTGCTCAGGAAGTTTATGCAGCTGTCCTTGATATGAAGTGCTTGTCCCTTGGTTTGTCAGGTCCTGCAAAGTCCAGCAGTCAAAGAAAAATTTTTTCCAAGCACAGCTTTTTTATTTCTCCTCTGGGTACCTTAACTCAGTGGCAGAATTAACTGAAGGAACTTACTGTGAGAAATACAGAAGCCTGTAAAGGGATTTAGAAGGATTTGGGAGATTTAAAGATTTTTCATCATCCTGATTTGTAATGATCGATTTATTTTTGTACATATTTTCCCATGTTAAGCTCATGAGGAATATGAAAATCCTATTAGGAGGCTGGAGTAGATATTTCTGTTCTTAGCTGATGCAACAGTGTACCTGCTGTTAGTGCTGGGCTGTGAAGGCCCTCTCATTTCTCTTGCTTCTCTCCTGCCACTGGAGTCACTTTGGTGCCATTGCACTGATCATAATGGCATATCTGTATCTATGTCTTATTAAGGAATCCAGCTTTGAATCTTGGGATTAAGCTGTTGTAGTGGGGGAGAAAGTGGTATAGACTGAAACTGCTCACCCAGAGACTGACCTCCTGTTGCTCCTCAAACCATTGCTCTGTCCTCGCATTGCAGAAGGCATTCATTTTTTTTAATCCCTCTGTATTTTTTTCAGTGAGAAATAATCTATTTTATTATCTTTTAGTCATTATTTGCTACCTGCTATTATATTTATTACATCTCTTATGTAATATTTACAATCAGTTTTAATTAGTATACATACCATTTGACTCAAGGGTTTAAGAAATTCTCCAAATTGACCACACAGAGCAGCCCAGGATATCTCCAAACCATCTTGATTTGAAATGGAAATTGCCAGTACTGGTTCTCTGCTTTCTGTGGGTAGAAGTCTATAGATGAGTCTGCCTCAGTTTGGTTTCCTTGTATGGGGAAGGTCCAGGAGAAACAGGATCCCAGGTGCAGATTTTGGAACTGCATCTCCTGAGTTCTCCAGAGACAAACTCTGCTCTTTCTCACAGAGGAGAATATGCAAAACATATAATGAACCAAAACTTTGAAATACTGAAATCCTCCCAGACTTGGCCTTGCTTTTACTTAGCAAGAGACAGGTGGAGCAATGTGGAGCTGAAGAGAACTCATGAGCAGGGCTGGAGCAGAGTCCAGGAATTAGTCACAGAAATCATGGCCAGACTCAAAAGTAGCTGGTGAAGTAAGCATGAAACTTAGAAACTAGAAGGAGGGGATGAGTGACTATGGACAAGGCAGCTGCTGGTCTGAGGGACACAGGGAGAAATGAGAGGTGGAATTAAGGTAACAAGGGAATCAGGTAATGTGCTATAGACTACTTCTGTCCAAAAATCTCCCTCTGGTTGGGCCATTTAAAGACCTGTAATGTAAAATATGATTTATTTGTTTAAACCACAGACATAGTGTTGATGAGCAGAAATGACCATGCAACCTGCTTTTTGAAGGATCCCTAGTCACCAGCAAGTAGTGCCCTTCACATTCCAGGGATGTTCCTCTCCCAGCAGTGCAAGGTTCCACAGAATTTCTAGTTTTAGCATCCAAAAATGCCACAGATCCTGTCTTTAACTTCAGGTCATGAAGATAGCGTGTTGGCATATGAAGGTGAAAACACTTCCATGTGAGAGGCTCACATGGGCTGGGTGGGGTGTTTCTAACCATTTAAATGGAAGGTGTGACAGAAATTGTCATTTAGATCATCCCAGAAGGTCCTTTAAGTGAGGAATGTGGTATTGGGGTGACACAAAGGCAAAAACTGTCTGAGAGGACCTGTTTATTTGAAAAACGTGCCTTGCTGCTCCAGTCTGAATTGTTTGTCTTCCTTGGAATGAAAGAATGTAGGACATGGGGGGGAGGCTTGCCAGAAAAGCCGTTTGGAATTGCAATGAAATGGCTGTGTTTGTGCTCACAAGGGTCTCAGGCTTGTGCTCACATCTGCTTTAAGTTATCCCGATGTTGGGTTTTTTTATTTTTTTTAATTGAGTTTAACAGACTGAGAAACGCACAAAGCTCTCTGGCCCCCAGGCACAAGCGGAAAAAAACCTCAACAACATCCAGTGACCCTGCCACCATGTGCTTCCCAACAAACACCCTAACCCTGCCACCATGGGCTTCCCAACCCTGCCACCATGTGCTTCCCAACAAACACCCCTACCCTGCCACCATGGGCTTCCCAACAAACACCCTAACCCTGCAACCATGGGCTTCCCAACTCTGCCACCATGGGCTTCCCAACAAACACCCTAACCCTGCCACCATGGGCTTCCCAACAAACACTCCCAAACAAATGCTGGCAATGACAAAGCAGCCCAGGAATGAGGGGACAGCGGCTGCTCCATGGCACGCTCCAGAACCAGCTCCTTGCATGGACAGGGATGGGGAGCAGATCATGAGGGTGAGACTTGCTCACAGTGGGCATTGGCCACACTTGGCAGGTTTGGGGAGCACAGAGAAGGACAATTATAGCATTTTGCTGTGTGATGGATGCTCAGCTGAGCCAGCCAGCTGCTAACCAGGACCAGAGGGAAGCGCTTCGCAGGTCTTCCATCCCCACTTTTAAGCAAAGGTGGCTCTTAGCAACCTTTGAATTCTTCCCTCCTGTAGAGACTCTTCAGATCTATGTTGTTTGTGGAATAAGTTGCCTACAGGCACTCTGTGGCACACAGGCAGCTGAGGACAGCTTCAAAACACCACGGCATGACCATGCCTTTTCATCCCCATGCCTTCTCCATGCCCTGCTCCCAAGGGGCAGGCAGGCACTCAGCCATGAGCCATTTAGGCAGCTCAGCTCTGGCCTAAAAATACCAGGAGTTTTCAGAGAGATGGTTTCTACCCAGTTCAAAGAGGGAGAGCACAAAAGGGATTGGGCCCTGTGGGTGTTGGTTGGCCCAGACAACGATTCAGTTGGCGTGGGCTTGGTCTGCAGGCAGCAGCTTTATCATGTGAGCCGAAAACATGGCAAGGGCAATCATAGTGCCTGGCTGTCCTGGAGGAAACTTGAGGTCTCCACCCTCTCCCATTCTACCAGGGAACAGAGACTGAAGAGAGACCCGTGTGCCAGGGTGATGGATGGGTGCATTCACCCCTGTGCATGCACTAACCCTGGAAGAAGTCAGGGCAAGGCACAGGTCTGCTTTCATGTACAAATGTGATGTTTTCTCTCTCACTCACTGTGAGAGAGCCCCTAAATGTGTATCACAGAGCCCAGGGGGCTGGAAGAGGGACTGGAGCCTTCACTGAGACACAGCTATAGTTCCTTCTCTTCCCAGCTTTGGGCAGGTGATCCAGAGCTGCTGTGTTTGAAGGAAAACTGGTTCTGAGTTTGTTTTCCTTAAACCACCAGGCTGTAACCTCCAGAAGGATTTCCCCAGCAGCTCAGATACCCATGCAGCAGGCCCAGGGCAGAGAGCTGCAGGTGCCAGAGGGCCATGGCACAGCACAGTGTGAGGAGCTGTCAGTGCACCCATGGAGGACTCCTTGTGCTACACACAGCTCTCAGTGGCTCTGTGCAGTCTCCTCTATGTACAATGTGCCCCTAAAGGCTCCTCCTGCCCAGTTTTGCAGGTTTTGGACTCACTGGTCTGTTCTCAGGTAGGCTGAGAGCTTGCCAGAGAAAGGGACTGTCTAGACATGATGTCAAACCAACCAGCTTCAGATCTCACTCAGCCCTGGGGGTGATCACAAACCCAGGAGAGCCTTATCAATAAAACATTTTCCCTGCAGGAGGGTAAAGAAAATATGTAGGGGGTAATTCAGGTTTGTGGGAGAGGGGGAGCTATGTCTCTCTGCTGGCCCTAATTTTCTGTGTCAGGAAGGTGCCCAATGCTTGCTGTACCTTCTTTGTGGGATTATTTGTTGTTAATGATTGTTTGGGTTTAGATAGCAAATCTCAATCTGTCATGCTGTTTTGGTTTTGCTTGTGGGTGAGGTTTGCTTTTCTTCTGAACAGGTTGCAATTCACCAGTAAGCTTTTTTGGCATGTGAGAGACAACTTCAGTTAAAACCAAAAAAAGAAAAAAAAAATTCCCATTCAATCAGCAAATAAAGCAGGATGTTATGTAAGAGGAATAATATTGACACGGAGCTCCCAGGCATCTCCCCCTCCTTAGGTGATTAAAGGTTTCAGCACTCCCAGGGAGAGGGCTGGCATTGCATAATTTGCAATTGCTTCAAAGCATTTCCCCCTTTTTTAAATCTAAGGGATCCAGTGGATTTATGACCAGCCTGGGCTTTTTAAGCAGATGGCTGGGTTTGCTATCATTTTTTTTGGAATGATAATGATAACTCTGCAGGCTGAGAGTATTAAGGCAAGAAATGGAAAGTACTGACACTTTTTTCCCCTGTGGTGTTTTCCCACACTCAAAGGGCAAAATACACAGCACCAAATCTTTGCCTGGCTTAAAGCAAGGCGTCTGCTCTGACAAGTGCTACAGAACTGGTGTGATTTTCCATAGGGTGGTGTTAAAGGAAAAAAGTCTGAACACTTTTTAACCTTTTCTTCTTTATGGAGTCAGGCCACAATGAGGTTTTTATTTTTAGAATTTTTTTAAAGTATATATTCATGACTTTTGCTCTGCCTACCTTATATTTCACAAAAAAAAAGAAAAAAAAGAGAATGACCTGTAGACAGAGAAAACCATGACCCTCTACAGAGGAAGTGACTTATATTCAGTTTATACTTTCTAACTGCAGTAAAATATCCTTTTTAAAGCATCTTTGTTGAGCTCAACAAAAATCTTTTCTTACTAAAGAATACTTCAATCTGCTATTGTGGAAAAAAGCAAGCTATCACCATCTCTACTGCTGACTGTTTAAAACATTGAAAATCTGCCTTCTTTGCAATGGGAAAACTGAGTTCAAAATACTGACATGGAAAAGTGTTTCCAAAAGCTCAAGATCTAATGGAGTCTGGTGGATTTTCACCTGGTTCCAGTGTCTAATATGGTTTAAACCCTGCTACAGCTTCCCCTCAGAGAGAACTAAGTTTCCCTACCACTCAGCGTCTGTTTATTTGCAAAAACTGTATGAAATTCTTGCATTTAAGAGATTTGCAAGACCTACTTCTTTAGACTAGCAGCCTCAGGACCAGGAGATCTCTTTTATTTTCTCTCATTTTTGCCATTCAGTCATCACATCTTTTTCTGCTATCATGCAGGATCGAAAGTAAAAGAAAGTGAAAATTTGTATTTATCACGTTGGTCTGGTTGCAGGAGCTGGATGAAAATCAGATTTTAGAAACTTGTGAAAAAATTGTGGCGGCTGCCAACACTCTCTGACTTTTGAGGTCCCCAGCCAATTCACTATCTCAGAAAAGAGTAGACCAGCCATGCCACTGTATTTCTGGAGGGAGATAGAAGAGAAAATGATCTTTTAAGGCAGGGATAAATGCTGCAGGAAAAAAAAGATGAGGGAATGAGCTAGAGAAGATAAACCACAACCCCCTTCAAAGTGTGTCTCCTCTCGATGGGCTCTTTGTTCTCCAGTACTGCTGGACTGCAGCAAGGACTGTGTGCCCCAAGGGGACCTTCAAGGGGAAAAGGTTGCCAAGAGCTTTGTAAGCAGAGGTGGGAGAGGGCATCCGAGCTGGTTTTGAGCTTCTCTGCTGAAATCTAGAAAGTGAATTTGCTGGGAATTCTCTCACAAAATTTTCTGTGTTGGAAAGCAATGATTAACTGAAAACAAACAACCTCTGTTTCATCTAAATGAATAAATTCCCTCTGAAAATTCCCCTGGATCTGTGCCTTGTCACTACCATGGCCAGCAGAAAGCCAGGCAGATCCTGAGGGTCTGCAGCTCCCAGGTACCTCTGTTGTGCTGAACTGGAGCTCCATGGCCCCACCTGCACATCCAAGAGCCCAAGCAGATTTGGGAGGCCTGCAGTCTACAGCATGGGTTAGGGCTCCAAACTTCTTCCCTTCTGCAGGAGAGGCAGTTCATTTGCACCAAATGCTGTGGTGCCCAAAAAATAACTTGCAGTGTTTCCAAAGCATTGGATCAGGGTGAAAAGCCTCTTGTGTAATGGGTGTTGGGCTGCTCCTCATTCACACGTTGTCCTCCAATAGAGAGAAAATGTCTGGTCAATTTGAGCCATCACACCTTGCTGGGAATGAAGTATTTCCTCTGCAGGATGTTCCTTCTAGGAGTACATCACCTCTTCTTTGGGATGAGGAAGATTTGAAGAAGCCAGGCCTTCCCTGCTGAAGGATGTTGAGGGCAGGGGAACTCTGAGCCAGATCCCTGTGGTAGCAGGGCAGCAGTGCTGACAGAATTGTTACCTGGGAAGAGCCTGGCAGAGGGCAAGAACACTCTTATACCAGATGATCTCCTAGTCTCTGTCTTCCCTGAAGCTCTGGGGTGTAGCTTGGGAGCAAACATCAGTTTAATGGGTTCACTGTGCAGTAAGCAAAATGTAGCAGGAAAGCAATGGAACTCCTAGGGAGAATCCAAAGGGAATACTTTCCCTTGTTTTGGAGGAGAAGAGCTGTTCAGCAGCTGCAGAAAGCCCCTTCAAATAAACTGCTCTCCAGGAAACCTCTTTTCTGTCTGAAGGATCTCTGTAGCACCACCATGAGCTTGGAAAAGGCTGTGAAAGGTGAGGTTTGTCCAAAGATCTGAAGTAGGTTTTCATCCACCAGAAAGCCAAAGTTATCCCTTTATATTTGTACTCTTCCCAGTGTTAATTTTCATCTGCTCTTACAAGGTTAAACCACAATTTACAAAATTTGTTCTTCATTGCTGTTAAAATGCTCAACATATTTAAAACACTTTGAATTCCCATGCCGAAAGGTATTGTGAAAGCAGTGTTCATATTTATTATGAGAATGAGGTTAGAAAGCAATCTTGCCTGCAGAGACATCTGGCAACAAACCCATCTGAAACGAGTGAAGGCCACTCAGTAGTAAAGCCTCTAAGTAGGGAAAGGGACAGGGTGTTCTCAAAGATCCTGGAGCTGGAATTGAAACATGGAAATTGACCTTGTGCAGATCTTATCTGTATGATCTGCATGTCTCACTTCAGGACCCTTTCTGCACGTTACTACACATACAGCTGAAATTAAATACTTATCTAATATAACACTGGTTTCAACCTATAGAGCTAAAAATGTACTCCCTATGGACAGTCCAAAAGTGTTCCAGGGAGGCATTGCCAGCAGCCAGAACATTTCTTTCCTGTTGGAATGGATAATCAGAATCAGTTTTTCCTGCTTGCTCTGGAGTTACTCCACTCTCTCTCGACACAAATGCTGTCAGGTGACCAAAGCACATATGAACAAACAGACAGAAAAGGAAGTTTGTTGGAGATATAGAGAGGTACATCCTACTATTTCTTTTAAAAGCAGAGAGGAGGAAATACAAGGGAGGATAAGGGGAGACAAGTCAGATTTGCAGACACAGTAACAAAGATCTGATGCATAAAATGATGGGGTACCCCAATTTTTTTTCTTTGAAGAGTCCAAGGATGAACCAAACTTGTAATAGGTACCTTTTAATGATACTGAATGTGGAAAAATTGTAAGGTGGCCAATGGGAAATAAAACATAAGCTGTTTAACTGATGTAGGAAGGGAACCAAAACATCTTCACCCTCAAAGTCTGGGAGACCTGGCAGATGAAACTGCAAGTTTGTTAAAAGATATTTTACTAATTCATCAAGTTAAAGGTAGTTCTGTATTGCAAGAGAATAGAAAATGTACTTAAGATGGAGGGAGGAAACCATCTGGAAAATTATAAACTGATCACTCTAATTGCTGTAGCATACAGAGCTATTAGAACAATTATTGAAAGAAACAATAATTAAATACAAGGAAGAAATGGAAAAATGAGATAAACAACAAGTGTTGATAAAGGATAAGCCATGTCTGATTCACTTCATGGTTTTCTTTGATAAGATCTGGACAAAGGAGATGTGATAGATCACATCTGTCTAAACTTCAGTGAAATAATAAAAGTATAAGGTCATGATGGAGAATTTTTTTTCAGAGCTTAAGAAATTTGGGATTATCACGAAAGTGGAAAAAAATTGAAAGAGAGCAGGCTAGAGGGGAGGTGAGAGATAATAATGTTAAAAAATATGGAAGGGAAGATGTCAGTTGCCTAAGAAGATGAGGCTAAGATGGGATACAGGGCACACAGAGTCAGGGTGTTAAAATCTATTTAAGTTGAAATCAGCTTCAGCACAGAAATGGAGGGGCATGAACTGATCAGTGGCATTGTTATATTCTACTGAAAATATCTGTTTAGCCCAGGAATTAGAGAAGTTTTCAGGCTTCTGACAGAAAACCCCAATTCTGGAGTGACTGTTCAGGAGTAAATAATCTGTTTCTGGCACATTCGATCATTTTATGGAAGGATTCTCTGTGATAAATGAGGAATGTTCCTGCACAGTTGTCCATATTGTCTGTCCTTGCCTTGCCTTTCCTCCTAGGGAGGCTAAAATCCTGAGGAACTTTAGGTCACAGTAGGTCTGGAAACATTCTTCCATTCACGGGGGTGTGCAGTTCACTCCTGATGCTGCAGACATGAGTCACATGCGCTGTGTCTGCGAGGAGTGACAATCTGGTAAACACAGCCCAGGGAGTTTGGGTTCATTCCTGCCCTATTTCAACTTGTTTGCATGCTCTCAAATAACCCAGTCAGGATCTAAGGAGTTGAATAAGAGTTTCAGGCTCACTTCTGAACCCACTGCCCCCAGTGAGGGGTCACCTAACATAAGGAAGCAGTTAAACCTCCCTTTCTCGTTTGAGCTGAATATACCTGCGATACCTTCAGCTCTTTATAAACATGCTCTCATCAGAACATCTCAGTGCTCATTTTCCATCTGTGCCCAGTCGCAATTCAAGTATTTGTCAATGTTCTCCCCCGGCTCTCCCAGGGGAGTTTCAGCTAACACGCTGTTGGGAAAGTTTCTCTTTTGCAAGCTGGAGGGAAGGGGAGAAGAGCCCCCAGCATTGCACACCACAGAGGGGTGGCACTCCCTGCTTGGAGACCCTGGGACATCATCCTTGCAGAAACTGAAAGAAAAGCACTGCAGCCTGATTTGGAAGAGCTCCAGCACCTTGGGGCTCTGCCCAGCTGTGAAGGCACTCACCTGGGATGGGGTCTCAGCAAGGGATAAATTCATTTTCCAGGGAAGATTTACACATGTCTTTTCATTTTAATACAGCATGAAATCTCACTTTTAAGATTTTAAGGTTTCTTTTTTGGATTTCCACCAACTTCACCTGAGGCCCCTCAGGAGCTCCTCCCTGCTAAGAGTGCAGAGCATGTAGGAGGGCTGTCCTCTGAGCCAGTGAGGAGAGCAGGGGAAGCAGCTTGCTTTGGTCTCCACCCGAGGGCTCAGGGAGGCTGGAGGAAGCAGCTGTTTTAGCTGTGGCTTTTCATTTTTCTCCCCACATTTGAAAGAGTGAGAATGTGATTTCCTCTGAGTCCAGCCAAATGCTGGCTTTGAGTGACAAACCCTGCAAAGAACAGCAAGGTCAGGGAATGTTTTCGCAGTTGTCAGCCTTAACCCAGAGCAAAATCAGTGAGGCAGCTGCAACCTCTTGGCCCTGGGGCTCCCCAGCCTCCAGCATCCTTTCCTCTTCCAAAGTGGAGGGCTTGCATTGGCTCTGCTGGCTGTGCTGACTGCACAGCCTGTCCGATTTGCCTTGGCATTTTAGGAATCCTGCCATGTCACAGCACATATGGTCCCTGCAAGGCTCCATGGGCAGTGCAGCTCCTCATCTCCCTGTCCTCAGTGTGGATATCCTGTCAGTGCCCACAGCTGCCTCTTCCATTTGTCCCTTGATCAGTGCCATCATGATGGCCATGGTTACCATTGTGGTTGGTCACAAAATACTTTGTTATCCCCCCTTAGAGGCTTCCAGTCTCCTCCAGGTGAAGCCAGTGGTTTGGGATTATGAGCTGAGGTCTAGTTCTCTTTGTGAAACCTTGCACGATGTAAACACTTAGATTTTAGATCACAACTGGTGATGTGATGTGCATAGCAGCTGGCAAAGGCTGCCAGCAGCCCTGTGATGTATGAACCTGCTTCTGTGGCTGGAGGACAGCACAGCAAGAATGGGATTCGGCTCGGGTGCTCAGCCAAGTGCAATACACAATGTTTACATGGGCACATTCTGAGCTGGGAAGAAATACCAGGCTTTGTGATTATATGCTTCTCTAATCATTAGGTTTGAATTATGCTTCTCTAATCATCAGGCTGATCTGCAAGCCCTTAATGCATGGGGAATTTCAAAGCAGGCCCTGGAAATTAACCAAGGGAACGTCCTTTAGATCTTGATTATTAACTGACTGCTCTTCCCAAACACTTAAGCCTAATGGTCATTTAAAGTCACTGATTATTCCTGATTGACTATAAGCTTGCCTAGCATGTGATTCAGGACCCCAAGAAAGGCCAGGTAAAACTTACAAAAGAATATACTTTTAAGTTTGAATACTATATGTTGTGGCAAGGCCATCAATAAAGTCCATGCATGCACTTCAGAGAGAAAATTCAGAGAGGATAACACTATGCACCCTAAGTCTGTCCTCTTAGAGTCAGGAATATTCATGAATTCTCTGAGTCAGGATTAAGGAAGGCTGCCTGAAACCTCATAAAAAACTCTGTAAAACATCTTTCTTTACAGATATTTTGTCTTTTTGTCTTGGATTCTATTGTTTCTCCTTTTTTTTCTTTTTTTTTTTTTTGGTTGTTTTTGTTGTTGTTGTTGTTTTGGGGGTTTTTTTGTTTGTTTCCATTTTCTTATTGATTTATATCTATCAAGATAAAATCATCAGCAAGTGCAGCCTTGGTTTCATCCATCTAGTCCTAGCTATTCATTTCTCCTGGTGAAACCCCAGATAGGTAGCTGTATCCAGAGGAGAAGAACAAAGCAGCTGCTGCACACTTTAACCAGTTCTTTGCTAATGATGACCAATATTTTCAGAGGGGATCAAGATTCTGGGTGCTCTGACATCAATGAAAGTTCTTGCATGGCTGCATTATGATCCCAGAAATTGAGGTCCTTTCCAGAGGCTTCACTGGGGTATCAGAGATTAGAAAATTATTCTGAAAGGCTTTACCCAGGAAGACTTGCAATAAATAATTAATTTCCTTTTCATTGTTGAGACCACAACATATATACTTTTACCTGCTATCTATGAGAGACAAGGAGAAATGGAGAGAAAAAATAATCTAATTAATCTGCTTCTGAGTTTATTTAAGTTTGATTATCCAGATCTATGTGAACAGGACATCACAGCGTGTTTTTTATCCTTATGCAGAGACAGCAGAATGGAGGTAATGTGGCATAAAGGTCCACCCACAGCACTTCTGGATGCAGCCTGAGTTTCACCACTGTTTTTCTGGAGCACCTTGTGGACCCTCAGTTATCTCTGCCTCAGTAACAAAAGACCCCAATTACAACTCAAGAGTCTCTCACTGTGTCAATGGTTGTGAAGGCTCCTAAATGATGGGGTGCCAAGAGCTCAGAGGGCCTGAATGCTGGAGGCAGGGAGGGCATTGGCCATGTGGAACTTATTAAGCAAGTCAGAGGAGGATTCTGTGTTTAGTGTTCATTTGTACCAGCTGAGATGAAGACGGGCAGGCAGGCTGGAGCTGTGCACTGACCCACGAAAGCGCTGTGGCCTCTGAGGAAATGCTGGGAGCCCTGGGATTGCTCGTACCATGGAGGAGACAGGCTGGCTGTGCTCAGATATATTAAGGGATGTTCTGAGGAAGCACACACATCAAACAGTCTCATTAGTAAAATGACAGAAAATGCTGTTATGGCTTGAGGCTGCAGCAGGGAACGTTTAGTATAAATATTAGGAAAAAGCCTCATCATTCCAAGAAGAGTTACAGCAATTGGAACAAACTATCAGGGGACACTGTGGAATCTCTTCTAAGATTCCAGCCATTGCTCTGGGAAGATTAAATAAATCCCAGTCCATGACAGTAGTTAGGGTGGTCTGCATGATCCCCAGCACTCCCTTCAGCCTCAAACAATCCTCTGAATGGGAGGGATGGTTTGTTTGGAGAGCCCGCAGCTTGGATAATGCATTGACTGCTCTTTCAATTATACATGGCCCTCCAGGGCAGGGCCCCTGCTTCTCTCTGCCTTTGGAATGCACCCAGAACATATTAGGCAGCACCACAACATAACTAATAACAACCCACTGTCCCCATCTCAGCAGTGGAACAGCCGCTCTCTTCAGCTCCCCTCCTGTGCTGTGAGCTGCAAGGCCAGACAGTAGCCCACTCCCACTGAGCAGCCATTTAAGAGCCAGCCCAAAGGCAAAATCCCATGGCCACAGCACATGACACACAGAGTTGGTGTCAGCACAGCTCTGGCAACTCTCCACCCTCTTCCCCTTCCATATTCTGAGGCAGGTAGGAGCTCCATGGACAGGACTGGCACTGTCCTTTTGTACCTGACCTGGGAGGAATGCTGTCCTGCCTGGCAGAGGCTGTGCTGGAGATGGAATGGTCAGGGGTTAAACTGGCACAAACCCACTCACCTGGCCTGCAGCAGGTGGTGGGATGGGGATGCAGCTGCTGTGGGTGGGAGCAGTGGTTAGTGGAGCAGACAGGCCTAGGAGAGGCCATGTTATGCCTTTAGCATAATGCTAATTATTGCTGCAGAGCTATTGTAGGTAGCGCTGTCACTGTAATGCTGCCACCTGCTCTACAAAAGCAGTCCTCTGCAGCAGGCTGAATTGTACTGAATAAATTTGAGTTCCCCCTGCTAAAGCACCTCCCTTCCTGCCAGACTGCAGGGTTTTGGAAAGAGGCAGAATAGCATCTGAAGCCAGAGTTTCTCTCATTCACACCAAGCAGAGCAGAGCAGAGCAGCCAGCTGAGAACCTGGGAGAATGCCAAGGGAGAGCATCCCCGGGGTTCCCAGCTCTCTCCTGCAGTTGCTGCACAGATGGGAAGGTGGGTTTTGCAGCACTGAGAAGCCCCTCGGGCCCCATCAGCTTGGATTGATGTTCTCTTTGTTCTGCTCTGTGAAGGGGCTGCTTTTCCTGCAGTAAGCAGTCCCCCAGCAGGCTGCTACCCTCTCCATGCTACAAAGGAAGTAAGCCTGGGAGCTGATTTGGCAGGGGAGGAAAGGAAGACTGAGAAGACACAGATACCTCCAATGACTGCCAACTATAGCTCTTTGGGTATAGGTCCTAGAAGCACTAATATGCAACATCCCCTGTTCATTTTTCATTCATTTGCTGTAACATTTGAGCAGAAAACAATCATTTCAGTTGCGAGACGTGCAGAAATCCCTCTCCAGTCACCAGGTTTTATCAGGTGTTCAGGATGCCACATCTGCCTAGCTGTATTGCTCCAGCATGTGCTCCCAAACTGGAAGCAGAGCAGAGAACTCCGCAGTTTTTTGGCACTGCAGTCCTGCGGCAGAGTGTCGGCAGATTTATAGAGCTATAGCAATAGTGTTGGCCACAAAACAATACTGGCTACAGGACACACTTACAATACCTAAATAAGAACAGCTTCAAGCCAGAGAGAACATTCCCAGGGATGTCAGTAGAATCCAATTTCTTACTTGGAGGGTGTAGAATGACTTACAGCTTCTGACTCGAGTGCCAGCAGATAATTCTTAAAAACACAGGTTTACAAAGCACTGTGCAAACACTGTTCCCTTGCAGGGATGGCTAACTGGGGACAATCGCTTTATGGTCCAAATGGAGATGATATTCCAGAGGACAAGGTCCAGAGACATTAACTGATTTTCTCAGCGGTACCAGAATGATACTTTCAGTTCAGTGAAGAGCACAGCAGATCTTCATCCCCAACACTGTGCTTAGACCACAGGCCTGAGTTTCTTCCTGATTTTTCCCTAGCTAATATCTGGTAGGCTCTCTTGCTTGCCTTAATGAAACTATAAAGCAGGAGCCACTTTTGATGACAGGAAGCATCGGTTTGATATGCCAATAACAGACGGGTGATAGTAATTAGAAAAAAGAAACTAATTAGAAAAAGTCAAAGAAGAGGAGAAACATTTTCACTTTTTCACCGGAAGTTCTGCAACCAAGCTGGAAATAGTACACAGGCTCTTTCTGGTTTCAACCACAAAGCCCCACAGGTGGGGATGAAGAGTCCTCAGAGGATTTGTGAGGAAAGGCCAGAGCACCCCTGAGCAGCCCACAGAGTGGCACCTTGGCAGCCTCATTACCCTTATGAGGTGCAGCTACCAGAGGCCCTGCTTCTATTCCCCTCTCAAGGGCGAGAGTTTTTCATTTGAAGGCTTGGCTTGGCATCAGACACACTGCTAAATGAGGAGAGGTGGCTGTGGTGTGAAGGGTGAGTGATACTGAGAATTTTCTATGTTTTTTTAATAGTTGTTAAAGTTATCTCATGGCTGGTAGCTGACTAATTGTTAATAGTAAGTACAAAAGACTAATTGCCAAGAATCTGGGGGTGGGTGGTGGTCATGGTGAGACCTCCAAAAGTTGTTTCTTGCTATTGTACCCTACAGTAGTTTTATCTATAAATATTAGAGGTGTTTTGGTTCACTCTCCAGGTTTGAATTCATTGCTGTTTTCTAGGTGATGTGAATGTGACACCATAGTATTGGTGCAAATTGTTTTAGTGCAAAGTGACCCTAGCCTTTACAGCTTTCAGATATTAAAAAAGCCTTCTATTGAAATCCCTGCAAAAAGAAAGGGACCAAACTGTGTTTTCTGACAAATTGTAAAGAAGGAATGGATTTATGCTGCTGAAGAAGCAGGTTTTGATAGGATTTTAAAGCAGTGATGTCCTGGGACAGATGGTTTAGGAGTGTACAGAGCCTTCAGAACTGCAAAATTCTAAGGTCAATTGGAGAAACGCTGACAAGGCATGACAAAGGTAGAGCTAATCCTGTGCCATGGAAATAGGATGAGCTGAGGTTTGGGATTGGGGTAGGTTTTTTATTGCTTTTGGAGCTGGAACATAAAATTGAGCTTTTCAAAAGTGCTTTTTTTATTTATTTATGTCACTTTTCACTGAATCTTATCTGTAGCTTACTTTTGATGCTACTGGGAGCAGAGTTAAACCAATTTTGCAAGTCTCAGACTTACCAGTCACTTCAAATGGCCACTGTCATGGTGAAGATTTTGGCCAGGGGTAAATTTGTTTCCCCTAGAATGACTGAGTACTGACCTGAACAGAGATTAGTTTGTTTTCTTCTCTTCATCCCTTTCTATTCTTTTTGTGGTTCTGAAGGATGCTTTGTGACAGAAGTTAAAGTCCATCTCTTGCTTATTAATATTCCCATACTACTCAGTAACACGTTTCTGTTGCTACAGTGCTGCCTGACAGCTTACACTTGCAGTGTGTTGAGCCAAAATGTGTAGAAGTCCTGTCTGGCTCTATTCCTTCCTTATGGCCTGATTCAGAGGGAGGTTAGCTTGGCAGGGGGAGGAGGAGAGAGGAATAATTATGCCCAGACAATATTTTTGGCAAGAGGCTTCTGTCTTCCTCCCATAAAAACGACATAGAATGTTTGTAAGTGAGCAGGAGCAAGTTGGGGGTTTTTTTCTTTTTTTTAATATTCGGGCATCTTCCTTTCTCTGGATCCTTTTCTGCAGCTGGGATTAAGCTGAGTGTGTTTTTCTGCTTCTCATCAGGAGCACCAAAGTTAAGACTGGCGTTTCCAAAATTAGGTGGGTGTTTTTGAGAGGCAGGACGCTGGCTGCAAAAAACCTGACAGAGCACAGCCAGCTGACTCAGATTTTCACCTTATGTCAGGCAGAATAGAAATAGCTGAAGTATCTGGACATTTTTCAGAAATGTCAACCTTTTGAGTGACAGCTTGGAGCTGAACTGCATATGGAGTGCTGGGGGGGATGGGGAGGAAAGTCAGAGCACTGCTGAGTACAGGAGGGAAAACAAAGCAGAAAGAATAGATTCAGATGGTGTGAGAGGTGAGCTGGGAAGGGGAGCAGAAGCGCAAATGAACTTTTCTCTTCACCATTGCTGGTGCTGGACCTGCCCACCAGTGTGAAATTCAAATCTGAGACTCTCCCCCAGCTCTCTGGGTACCCAGGGCTGTGAAGATGGCTCAGGGCCATATGATCTAATTCTGGAACAGTTCTCAGGTTTTCTCTCCTTGGCTTCCCAAGTCTGTCAGGGTAGCACACAGACATACATTAACCCTGGGACAAGTGCTGCTTGCCAGTCCCAGCTGTGCTTCTCTAGCAGAAATCTCCAGATTGCTGAGCCTGGCAGCTTAGGAAATACTGGTCTGACAACAGGACCCCACCTCCGGGTGCCTGGCCAGGCGAGAAATGGAAACATCACTGCAGCTGAGACTGTGCCTTACACTGATCTGTTTGTTTGGCTCTCCTGCCTCCTGGGCAGCACCTTCTGGCTTAGCTGCTGTTTCTGATGAGCCCTAAAGAGGGAGAAAGACCTTGAGGTGAGGGCTGACTTCCTTCCAAGCTGATCTGTCTATTCCAAGAAATGGAAATTTTCTGTGCTGTAAAAAGCAACTGGCCCTCATCTTGTTTACAGGATCTCTTGTGTAACTCCATGTACTCTTTTACAGGGGTTTTACAGGACATAAATAAAAAACAGGTAGCAGGCTTTCATCTCCCATCTCTCTTAGTTGTTGCTGTATCCAATCACATGGGGAATACCTGTTGTATGTAGTAGATGAGAGAAGTAAAGCAAATAGGGCAGAATTAGAAGTGGTTTGAAGGGAGAGGTTATGAGGCAATTTTTAAAACTTTTGTTTCAAGTTTCAGTCTTAATTTCCACTCTGAGAGAGGGTCTTACCATCCAACATGTAGATAAATTATCATAGTCTTCCTTAACACAAACATCTCATATGCATGTATAATAAAGGGTGGGTATGGAAGGAAGAGGGGAAGAAGAAAATACATTGAAATGAGAAGAGAGAAAGGGCTGAGTATAAATAAGTTAATGAAAAAAAAAGAGATTAGGAGAATTTCTTACTTAAGATTTGCATTTTCAGTCCTCCACTTTCTACTTGACTTTTTCTGCGGAAAAAATTGCTGCTGAAACCTGTGATCTAAAAGGCATTTAATCACTGCCAAGTAAATGCAGATTTATTTTTCTTTATATTTGTGAATATCAACACTAAAATGATGCTATTACCCAGCCTGAATTTCCCATGTCAGGTTGATATTTATTGAAAGCTATTTAACACACTGTTGATAGAAGAAGAGATTCCTGCCAGAGCTGAAGGTGACCGATCTGTTTTTGGAAGGTGGTGGCAGGTGTGCCTGGCACCTCTCCTGAAGAACAACCAGTTCCTTCCTTGTATAAAGCAGAAGAGAAGGCTGCCTGGCTTAGAAGCTATAGCTGGCTGGAAACTGGAGAGGTGTGTTTATCTTTGGCTGCAAAGTCCTTTTGGCCATTGCACGGGCAGCCCATGGTTAGGCAGCTCCTTGTTCTAGATGCCCGGATGACTGCGAGTACCTAGAGCCTTCCATGTTCCATCACCAGCTCAGAATTTGCATGGGATGGGACAGGAAGAATTATAGGTCAGCACTCTGACAGCTGTTTAATGGCCTGGGGAAATAGGAGTGTTGGGTACAGTCCAGTTTCCAGAGGGTCATATGGCAGGCCTGCAGATCCTGCCATCCCAAATGACACTAACTGCGCCCTTTTTGGCAGCCTCAGCAGAATGGACAGGGATGGGGGAAACCTTGAAGGTTAAAGTTGAGGTGTGCTGGCAGGATGGCATGGCACAAGGTTAGATTTGCTTCCTTTGCTGTAGTTATTTCTGTAGAAAGGAGCGCTCAGGCTCCCATGTTGCTGCTCTGGGAGTGTCACGTTTACTGGGCCATGGCAAGTAGACAGGTGGCTTGGTTGATGACTTCTGTACCTCCTTTTTGGGGAGTGAAATAGGTAAAATAGCTGCAGCAAAGTAAGTGTAAGGCCTAGGTGTCCAGACACAGGCGGGACCATTTCCTTTTATTTTGGGGGGCAGTGGAGTGGTGGCCCCCACCAGTTATAGATGCAAAGCAGAGGTTTGCTTTACAACCCTTTAAAGGCTCAGGTTGGTTTGTTGGAGGTGTGTGATGGTGAAAGGGGGGCACTCCCCACGGACTCCATAACTCATCCATTTCTACCATGTCCTTAGGCTTGGAAACATTCCTTCTCCTGCAGAGAGCAGTACAATGCAGATTTAGTGCAGCTACACACGTCACCTGCACAGGGAACTTCCAGGACTTGTGAGCAGGTGGGAAGAGGAAATATGGACCACCAATTAAATTTAAAAAGTTCTGATAACTGAATGGAGTAGATGATGCATATGGTGTGTTTCAACCTTTCATCCAGGTGTTTCTGCTACAGAGAACTGCAGAGCTGAGAGTTGGGAAGTTGTTGGTTTGGTCATTGCAATTTTAGAAAAGGAAAGATAATGGATGACAAAAACTTGGGAGTATTTGTTGTGTGCAGAATGAGATTGTTTTCATAATGCAAATAGAGGCTTTCAAATGGGCAGTGTGTGAAAGATGTTTGTTTCCTGGTTTTATTTGCATGTAACTCATGGGAAGAGACCATACTGCTTTGTCTTTCCTTGGGATGGTATTTATTTTTCCAAATGATGGCATGGATGCAATAATTATCTGGGAATGCCTATACTGTGAGATGCTTGGATTTTAATCATAATCAATTGGATTCACAAACAGCTTTATTCTAGAAGTCCTTAGGCTTCAAATTTGTAAGCACTTATGTGCTATTTCTTACATATATGTGGAGTCATATGCTTAAATGCTGAGGTTTGGTGTTGGTTCGGGGTTTCTGGGGGTTTTGGAGAGTGCAAAGGGACAGGTAGTCTTCCAGGGAACAGGAAAGTCTCTGTTCAACTCTTCCATTCCTTGTTTTCGTGTTGTTTACAAATTGTTTCTGCTGAAAGGAGCCATTACTTTAAAAAGTGTAAATGTTCTGCTTCAGTGTTTTCAGAATATAATATTATGGAAATGCTGAAACAGCTTGACATTTTTGAAATTCAGTGATGACTTGGTCTAAATTTAGAAAGAATAACAAACAACCTCCTCTTTCTGCTATCCATTCCCGTTTCTACCAAAATCCTCCCTAAGAAAAAAAATCCAGCAAGGTTTTGATATGGTTAAATAACCTAAAGAGAGAACTTTTGGAGGCGTTGGAGATATTTTTCACTTCAAAAAGCCATTAAACAATTGAAACTTTTTAATAACATGTTTTGAGCTGATGGCAAATGGAATTTCCTTGATTTCTCAGTTTTGTGCTGAAGACTTGGCTATTTGCCCAGCTGTGGTCATTGTCAGGTGGAAATGAAACACTTCAGTAAAAGGTTTTGCAAACTTGATTACTGTGCAATTCTGCTACTGTGAGGGGCACCATTAAAACTGAGAAGTTTTGTACTTTTAGGCAGATGGGGGCAAGATTTTCTAGACTTGGGAGAAGAGCTTAAACGAGACGATGTACAAGAGACATCAAATTTGACATTTCATGTCAGTTCATTACTTACCTTTAGAGGCATGTAGAAGTTTAGTTAAGCCTCAAACACCTTTTTTTCCTATTTGTTGGCTAGAATAAAAGTGCCACATTCAAAAAATGTGGGCCCTAAAGTAAATTACCTGAAGCTCCTATGCAAACCACTCTTAACATGACTTATTTTGAACTTCTAAGCTTTAGTAATAATTTTAACTCTCATAAAAAAAATTAATTCACTTCCTTTTAATTTTAAGATTAGGCACTTATGAGCAACTCTTCAGTAATAAACCTCTATGTTTAGAGGTTTAAATGCAGCAAATATTAGTTAACAAAACATTCTACTTTAGAATAGCTCCATGATAAAAAGCCAGTTCATCTGAAAAGTGTCATCTCAGTGATGAAGTGCAAACACCTTGTTTTGCAGGAAGGAGGCAAACATATTGTTGGTTTTGGCCATAGCATGACTATTATTAGTAGTATACCTTTTAAAATAATCATAGTATGTTTTGGTGCTTGAGGGGATGCAGGGAAAGCCTGCTGAAACACTGTGCTTCAGTGGCTTCTTATTTTCCAGTCATCTCTCTCCTCCTTCAATGATTGCCCAGCCCTTTAAATGCTCTGTCATAGTGCTCTATTACTTCTTCCTTTATCATGTTATTTCCTGTGACACTTGTGACTGGAATTGGGCTCCAAATCTAGTGCACTTAACATGAGTCCCCTCAGAGCCAGGCTGTGCACAGGGCAGTGGGGTGCGATGGACGTGCTGCCTTGAAACAAAATCTACCCACGCCCAGACTGCAAATATGGAACAGTGTGGTTATGCCTCAAAATAATGGCCACAATTATTTGTGTTGAAAATTTCCCACACCATACAATTCTCTTCCTCACCATAATAAACATCTTGAACCTCAGTTTGGGGTTTTATTTTATCATGTCAACAAGTTCTGGGCCATAAAACTGAGGAGGTGCCAAAATCTTACACAGCAGAAGATCCTAATGTTCCTGTCTAATGTGACACTTAGGCTCTAAATGCTGAGCTTGTGGTGGTTTGCCTCACGTAAGGAATTGTTTTCCACTAAATGGGGACCAGAGGAGAAGGCTGTGCTGTCTGTCACTGACAAAATGCTGTCAGATGCCTCCTGGCTCTTGGTGCAAGTTGACGTCAAAACAGTAAATATTCCAGTGAGAGGAGACATGAGCACAGAGAAAAGAATGAAAGGCGGGGGAATGAAGGTCCTCCAGGTTTGGAGAAGGCTTTTTTAATTTAACATGGAATGCAGGCATTGCCTAATAGCAAAAATTTTTGACAGAAGCAGTAGGGAGGTGTCCTGCTGTGGTGCTGCCACACCAGGTGGCTGTGCTGGAGGACAATACCAGGTTGTTATACCTTCACCTCCTTCCTTGCCAGTGTGCTCCACATGGAGCTGAGATTGAAATGGCTGTTCTAGAGGGAATTCAGCAGCAGCTGCTAAAACTTCCAGCCTTGGGGAGCCCAGAATCACAGCTGTGGTAAGGCAGGGCCAGTTCACCAGCTGGGCTGGTGGGTAGATGCAGGCCCCTGGTTTCTGCTGAGAGAGCCACAGTTGTGTTCCTTGCAGTTAACTCACTATAGCTGCTCTGCTTGGTGCCCTCTGGGGTGCTGCTGGACTCTGGCAGAATCATCTCAAGATTTGGAATCCATTTTTTAAGAAAATAAATTTTGAAAGGATCATTCTAACATTAACAAAAGCAAGGAGAAATGTTGATGATGGGGGAAATATCTGGTTCCAGGTCAAGATGCGCTGGTCTTCCAGGAAGAGTTTATGGATGGATCCAGTGCTGATCCATGACTCAGGGAGGGTGTTTGTGGAGGAAAGGGCAAGAGGGGAGGCCGCAGCTCTGAACCAGTGCCAGCTCGCTGGTATTTTCAGCTCTTGCTGACAAGGCTGTGATCTCTGTAGGAGCCACATGTGGGTCGCTCCCCTCCCTCCTGCCTACACAACAGGAAAATGACTGCAGCAGTGTCCTAGGGATGGAGAGCCATGGCAGTGGGAGCAGCTGCCCAGGCCTGCACGGGGGCGGCCGCTTCCTGCGGCCTGGCTCCAGCTCCACACGGGAGGAGCTGAGGTGTCGCCCCAGCCACCGCCGGCAGATTGATGGTGAGGGCTAACCTCAGCTCCAGGGAAAAGATGCCTTTTTCCTTTCTGAGTGCTCTTTTTTTAACCTGGCTGCAGTGGAACTGGACAGCCCAACATCCCGAGGGCCGCGGTTCACAGTTCCTGCACAGTGACACAGCTGCCAGGCCGCGTGTGCTCCATGAGGGCCCAGTAAAACCAGTCTGTGCTGACGGGTTGGGCTGGGCACACAAGCCCTGTGCGTGGTAGAGATGGCTAGCTGTGCTTCCAGGCCAAATTACAACCACATTACAGACCATGCAATTCTTACTGAAATCAAGTCCAGTTTGAGTCTTTATGCTGGAACAGAATGAATAACCCACATCTTTGGGGAGTGTGGGCCAGCCAATGGCTTAAAAACCAAAGCAATAAAAGAACCACAACCCGAAACATAGCCAAAGAGCTCTAAACCAACTCTGCTTTGTGTCCAGAGACTGAAACATAATTTGATGTGACTTGCTCAAAATCCCTTCATGGTGTGGGCAGCTAGAGCCATTGGGTATTGTGTTTACTTGTCTATAGAACACGTTTCTGTTGTGTCCTGGCACTGTGTGCTGCTGCTTGTTTAAACAGGCCTGGGAGGAGAGCCAGTGAGAAAACACTCTTTGAATAAATAAATGTAGTTGTAAAATTGAACAAACACTCCAGATAGGAACAGTTCAGGATCTTC
Organism: Zonotrichia leucophrys gambelii; assembly: GCF_028769735.1. Taxonomy (NCBI): domain Eukaryota; kingdom Metazoa; phylum Chordata; class Aves; order Passeriformes; family Passerellidae; genus Zonotrichia; species Zonotrichia leucophrys. The sequence continues at coordinate 9,692,347 of NC_088182.1, read as the reverse complement.
AGGCTCAAGATGTGATCTGGGTTTTTTTTTATTTGTTTGCTGTGGGTCTCTTTGTTAGGGGTGGGATTTTTGGTGATCTGGGACCTCTTTACCTTCGATGGTGATCAGGAAAATATGCCTAACCATGGATGGAAACAAGCTGAGGGAAAATCCAGACTGAAGCACATTTAGTATCTTGGACTTGTTTTTGTTAGATTCAGTGCTGCTGCTTGATAATTTAGTTAAGTAGCAGAAGTATTACTATATTCTTACTTTTTTTTAAGTGGCTTTCAAATTCTTAATATAAATTTTCAAAGCTTCTGAGGAAAGATTAATTTAAAGATTTTATTTTGGTAAAAACAGTTTGCACTCTTTGAAAAGAAACTATTTTAAAACTGACTAATTTTTAGAGCATCCTGGAGTAAATTATCTTGTGCCATTTTTACTGAAATTATGTTATTGAGTACTTCTTATCTATATATACCATCTGTACACATTGATAGCAAGTCTAATGTAAACTACTAATGTATGGTGAAGCTTCTTTCAAAAATTTCCCAACATTTTTCGGGATGAGACTTCAAACCACAGGAATAGAGGTAACATCATGTTTTACCAATTCTAAATTAGGAGGATTGTGAAAATGATTTTGAATCTGTGAAGCCTTCTGCAGTGAAAAGGGTCACTTGTTAGACAAACCTGATTTTTTTTTCTTTGTGGGGTTTTCTTTTTTATTCCTCTTTAGAATCTGTTCTGATTTTTGCACTTGCTGTGGTACTTTCAAGTAACAGTGTTTGAAGCACTACGGTTTGTTCTATGTTGAACTCACATTTTCCCAAACTGAGCTAGATGTAAAAAAAATAGGAACGCTAAGTAGACGAAAATCAGGAGTAGTGTGAAGTCTCTGAAAACAAACAGCTATGCATGACACAGAGCTAGCCAAGTCAAAAAACCAGTGCAAGACTTAAAGCTGGATCACAAGGTTTTGGGGCTGCAAAATTCCATCCAATTTTCTCCTGCTGCACCCACAGGAAGGGGTTGGGTGTTGCATGTTGTCACAACCACATGGGGAGAGCAGAGGCCAGGTCTTCATGTGCAACATGAAGAAATAACAACCTGGGAAATGAAGCGAGGAATAAGTGAAGAAAAGCATTATGTGTATCACTGGTAGTGAATGGTCATCAAAATGCAAAATCCAACCAGGCAGCTTGGTTTCCCCATAGCTAAGCATTCTCCTTAGCATTTTGAATAAATAAAGAAAAAATGTAAATTCCCTGCCCATAAAGAGCACCTTATTCTAAGAATGAGGACACCTAGGTCATCTGACAGTTGGAGCTGGAAGGTCTCCAACCCAATTGGTGTCTCTCCTGTGGAGTGTAGCTCTGCTACAATACAGTGTGTTTTGGAAATAGTTCTTGATTAACAGTGTTTGGTGGAGTGGAAGCAAAAATAATTAGAAAATATTTTAAAGCTCTCTCTGAATATAATCCATGGGCAATGATTTTTAACAACCTGTCAGCTTCAACCATCTCATAGATGACTCAGACAAGGGTAAGTTCAAGGGTAGTGATATCAGTGCAGCATCTGGTTCTGCTGTTAGAACGAGGAGGAGCTTGCTCTGTCTTTAAACAAGCATGTGCTTTTCCCTGGGAGCTGTAACTTGTCTCTTCAGCTTCTTTTGAATGAGCACAAAGAGGCATTTAGCATGCAATCCTCAGGTGGTGAAAATAAAATCATGTCTGTGCTGATTCATCTCAACTACACATGTACCTTAGCCCATGGTTTGGGCTTGGCAGAAGCCCTGTCATGACTCAGGTGGTGTTTCTGTGCACACAGGTTTAGGCACTCGTGGACAGCTCTACATGTGTGTGTATGTACAGCTCTGAAGTCTGAAGCTGTATTTTTGAAAAAGTAAAGGTTTTATCCCAGAGCAATCATAGAGAGTGGTCAAAGCTGGTCTGTGTATTCTGGTAGAAGAAGAGGAAGCCAAGGAAACATCCATACCTGTGAGGGTCCTCAGCCATAAGATTTGGATATAATTCCATCTTTCTGCACCCTGACTGCTTCTAGGAGCAACTGATTACTCTTATGTAGCTTGAGTGTAGAAGGCTCTTACTATGACTTGAAGTGCTGTGAAGCCTCATACTATGCATCAGAAGTATGCTTTCCTCTCACACTCTTTCTATAGGCTGAGTAGCTTTGGTTGATCCTGATTTGGTGAGTGTTGGCTTTTTCTGCTTCATTCCCCTTCTAAAAGATTCTGTGGGTGCAAGTGTTAACCAGCTGGTTGTGAGGGCCTGTGTGAGTGGGTGCTGCACGCTGGTGCCTTTCAACACAAGCATGAGTGTGCACAAGGGGAGATGCTCTTGTCATGAAACATTGACAGGAGACACAGTGAGGCTGCCTGGGGAAACAGCTGCCAGAGATATTGTGGTTGTATCACCAATGCCCAGTATGAGATCCTGGGAGATGCTGAGCTCTATAGAGTTTCTGCCTTGCATGCAATTTCCATTTGCACTTGGTTTTATTTATACATCCCATTTCACGGTGGCTGCCACATAATAAAGGTTTAGTTTCCTGTGCTATTCCGTGGTATTTGAAGTAATTTGATGCCTGCTCATATTTTTATTTATTCCATTGATTACTGTTTCTCAGAGTTGTGTGGACTGGAGTATCTGCCTAAACCCACCAGATTATACTTGATCCTGTGGGCATCCTGGCTTATTGTGTATGAGATTGCATAAGGTTGATGTGTGGATTGTGTATTGTTTGGTCTACAGAACAAACACTCTGCAATTATGGAAATAGATTAATTCATCTGCCTTTTCTCCTTGCAAGGCTGTAATATTGTGGCAGTTCTTCTTCTGTCTCATGCAACAACTCTGTAGTCTCTAACACTGCCTGGTCATAAAGGGCTTTAAACACAGAAATCTGCTCTTCAAACTAGCTTTTAGCAGCCTAGAGCATAAGAGTACTTTCAAATATGCAGGACTGTAGTTACATGGTTATATATCTGTTTTTTATGCCTATGCTGGGAGGGAACTACCAGCTGCTGATTCTGTAAATGGTTCCAAGCAGGCCTAGGATGCTCCTGTTATTAGTACCTGGCTCAAAATTAGATGTCTTCACACAGTGACCTATGACTTGTATGCTCTGCCATATTTTTACCTTCAGAGACAAGTATAAGAAGCTGTGTCTAAAGGTTTCCAAGAGGGCTTAGTCACTGGAGTGCTTGAATGGAGCCCTGCTGACATTTGTTCTGCTTTTTTTTCCAAGGCAGAAGACACGTTACCTTCAGCCAAGCAAGCCTCTGGCTTATTCTCCACCTGTTTCATTCCCATGTAAAGTAACTAACTACTTCAATAACTCTGGCAAAGCAGCCTGAGGGGAGCTAAACTACTGAGAAAATGACCCCTAAAATTCCTCTCCATTTCTGGATCCTGCAAATACAAACACTAAGAATCTGTTGGAAGATGTGCAGGTTGGTTACTCTTCTCTAGTAATATCCAGATGAACTTTCATGCTCTGATCTTACTCTGAGAGATCAGAGCATGGAAGTTAATTAAGAAAATGGAAGTCTCTAAGAAAATTAGAGACTCATTTCTCACCTTCACTGCAATCTTCTGCTTGCCCAGCTCTTGCTCTGCCTGTTGCCAGTTGAGGCTGTAAGCATTTGAGGCACAGTTTGTCCACATGATGTGTTTGTGTAACACCCTGGCCTGTGGTTACATGTCCACATCTGTGCCCAATCTGCAGAGGATATTGGTCTGTTATAGCTCCCAGCTGCTGGCCTGGCTTCCCACCTCAAGCTGCAAAGAATCCTGCTTTTATTGCTCTGCTGGTCCCTGTTTCAACCCCGGTACTTGCCAAGATGGCATCTGCCATATTTGTACAGAGCAGGACAAAACTGGCCCTGATAACTGCAAGAAATGTTATGGCAATTAAATTAAGAAGAAAAGCAGAAAGTGAGAGTGCAGTGGGAGGCCTGACCTTGCCGTAAGTCACTGATGGGAGTGTGCATACTCTGCTCTGCCAAGTGGTAGTTTTCCAGCTTCCTTCACTACTCTCTTTCTTCCCCCCTTATCAGCATTATGCTGCACTTATAGGAATTCCCTCCCCTTGCCTCTGATGCTTTCAGACATCAGCTCATCCCCAGCTCCTTCTGATGGGCAGCTCCTTTTATGTTTGCTCTCTCAGCCTTACCATTTCAACAGAGCAGAATGCCGGTGTTGGTTTTCTCACTGGGAGTGACTCAGAGAGGGGATTTGTGTGTGGCTGGGTGCCAGGGAAGAAAACACACTGTCAAAGTACATTAGTGCAGTGCCAAGCCCTTTCTGGGCACAGTAACTTTCCTCTCAAGGCTGCTGCTTGCCAGGAGGGGCAGACACACTGAACAGGGGAGAAGAAGAAAAATGGGAGAAGCTCACGCTCAAAACTGATCTGGCAAACTTGGATAACTACCTGCCTGGTTCTGGCATTTAGAAGGTGCTTCTCTTGAAAATAAATAAAGGTCTTAAGTGTTGTCTGATGATTATTCATGTCCCACCTGGTAAACGCTGTGCTTGCAGATTTAATAAAAAATACCTTTATTATCTTGCTCATGTACAGTTGTGCTGTATCCTGGAATTGCTTCAGATGGAAGATAGGTTAAATTACCCAGATGAGAAAAATATATATTATAGCAGTAAAAGGCTGTTTTTCTGAGTCCAGTTCTGTGCTCCTGTCACACACCCTTTGAAGTTCCTGAGTGGGTGGATGGGAATAGGAGGAAGGGAATGGAGGCTGGAAGCAAAGTGATCTGCAGGACAACGGAAGCATGGGAGTTTGCTTGGTGTTTGTGACAGGTTTTTATCCTCTCTGTGTGCAAGTTCCACATTCAGAACCAACTGCTGGGATGTTAATTATGTTCTAGTGTTGTGTAATGTGGTGCAGCTTCTTACTGGGAGATGTGTATTTAAAGAGCAAGGTCATTCATCTTGGAATCATCTGTTACCATTATATGGACACCTGGTCTGACCTGCTGGAGGACCGGAGGTCAGTGAATTATGGGGAAGCATAGCTGAGTTTAATACTGAGCTTGCTTTGGGATTAGTCCATTCAAATTCAGGTCTTGGCTCTCAGGGCCAAATTCAGGTACTCTTGTAAACACTGATGAGTGCCTTCCCTTCTCAGGCAAGGGTGTGTTCTGTGTGTGTGACATGGCCAAGCCTCCCACCTGCACAAAATACACACCAGGGACATCACTGACAGCCCCAAATGAACAGTCATCAGGAAAAGGACATGTTTCTGGAATAGGACTAACTTGTATTTCCAAAGGTATCATTTGTGGTGTTTACAGATGTGAGAAAGAGAAGGCCAGGAAAGAGAAGATGATATTTTTCACTGAGCCCTGCTGGGAAAGAGACAGGGAGAAAAATGGGACTGTTCATTAGTGTGTTACAGCTCACAGGCAGCAGAAGAGAGGCTTTATGCTCCAGCTGGGGTTTTCTTCTCACCTGCACCATGGAGACATATAACCTTGAACCAGTTGATGAACCTGAGCTTGCACATCTTCAGAAAACCATATTCTAACATTTGCCAGCTTCAGGAATGAAGAAGCTGAATTATGTTTTCAAAGTTCTTAAAAATCCTAAGGAGGGAAACTGCTATGAACATTCCTAAATAGAGAGTGCTTTGGTGGGGAATGTGTGTGAAATTGCTTTGCTTAGGCTTAAAGAAAACATAATGACAGGGAATCTGTTTTTTCCAGAGGAGTGGAAAAAGAAAGCCATTTTAGTACCAATGGGTGTTAGTGGTGTAGACTGTGAGCTACCAATGGTGTCCGTGAAAGGTGACTGAGGAGCTGAAGAGAGGGATGACTTCACTTGACTACAAAGTGTTCAGGACCCTTCTGCAAGAGTAGAAGGGATGGGGTGTGTGCCAGCTTGGAGGAGATGTCCTCTCAGGGAGACAAGGGATGCTCCACACTAAGCCAACAGGCTGGGGGCAAGAGTGGGACAGACAGGACAAAAGGATCCATGCATAAGCACTGCAGATTCTTATAGATCAAGAGAAGCATAATAATTGCAAATAGCAGATTCTCAGTTCCTTCACACAGCTGTGAATACTTGTCTCTGAAACCAACTATGAGATGAAAGTGTGTGAGAAACAACAGTTTTCCAAAACTGTTCTCCAACTCATGCAGAGAGGAAATGCAGTGTGTTTTAGAAGCTGGCTGAAGGAAATGTTCTGAACTTTTTCCTGCCTTTTCCCCTAGTGGCTTCTTTCCTTAACATCCCAGTCTTTTAAGAAAAACTCATGTTCTAACGTAAAAAAATATAGTTGCTCTCTATTTTTAGAAATTACAAAAACAAGTCTAATAACCAGGGAATTGTGCTGATCAGGAAGCTCAAATTGGCTTTGGATATCAAGCAGAAATAGATGTGGACTTAACCAATGAAAGATCCTATAAAGTGTGTTTCTTTTCCTTTTTTCTCTTTTCCTGGAACTATTACGACTTCAGGAGTTTGGGATCATGTATAAATAAACCTGGCCAGCAGACTTGGCCAGAAGTTTGGAAAGATCATTTCTTGCACTTTTTTTAAAGAATGACTAAAATTAAGAATCAGAGTTTGTACTGATATCTGTAAAACATTAATGGGTGAATTTTTTATTATGTTGAAGCTTCCCAAATACAAAGCTAGGGTTCAGTAGTCATTGGCAAAACAAGTTCCACTCTGAGGAGAAAAAAAGAAAGCATTAAAAAAATAATCCTTGAGGGATAAACAATTGGAACAAGAGTAGTCAGATGATAAAAATGAGGCAAAAGCAATATGTGAGCTGGCTTTTGGTAAAGAGTTTCCTAATTGCTGGCTTCTTGGTCTGTCTAAACTCAAGGAGCTTCAATGCTCGAGGCATTTAAAGCCAGACTGCTAAAGCATTGGAGAGCAGATAAATACTGTGCAGGGTTTAGAGGGAGGATAAATGCTGTGGGAGCCCAGAGAGGTTCCTCCATTTTTAAGTTGGCATCAGAGACCTGCTCCTTGGTACAGCTTTTCTCAGTCTCAGAAAAAGGCTGGGATGAGTGGGATGCTCACCAGCCACGAGACCTTTTGTCTTACCTGGTAAAAGAAAGGTCTTTTGAGTGCTTGCAGGATTATAGATTCTAGCTCAACAGGGACACTGGTCTGCAGGGGCTAGTAAAGCTTGCAGTGTATAAAAAGGCTCCTGTGTGGGCAGCCACAGATGAAATGTGAAGGAAGATACCCAGCAGCCCCAAACCCAAAGCACCAGGAGGGCTGGGCTGCAGCAAGACCCGGGCTGTGTTATGCCAAGTATATGTGCAGACACTGGAAAGCTGGAATCAAGCCCTGGCCCCAAACTAGGAAGCCCAGGGATGAATTCTACTTTCCCACATCCTGTAATATGCTCTTGGCCACAAATTACTGGCTGTAATAGGAACAGAAGCCAGTCAGTGCTCTGCCTATTGTCCCCTTAGCTGGTTTATTTTGTTGGAGGTTTTATTTGTGGCAGGCTCCACTTGAGACGTTTCCACAGTATTTGGTATATGAGGTTTTATAGATGGGATTTTTGGGCAGGCACCTGCTTTTTAGGTTTTAAAAGAGCCTTGGAGACTCTTGGGTGGATCTGTGGTGCAAGGATTTAAAGCATGTGTGACAGCAGAGGCCTGTGTACTTAGAGCAGTTGATGGGTACAAGCACACACGGAGTTTCTGAGTCCTGAGTGGCACTGAGGTACAGCTCAACTGACCCCGAGATTAGGAGGAGACTATTTATACATATGCAGTGGAAAGGAATAGATTGTACTGTATGTAACAGCTCTGTGAAATATTTGAGATATAAATATAGTCATTCCATTGGATCCTTCCTCCAAAATGGCAGCACCCTGATGAAAGCTGTGTTCATGTCTGTAGATCAAAGTCATATATAGAAAGGTTAGACCAAGGTTGCATTTGGAGAGAGAGTTCTTATGTGGACACTTTCAAAAAGGGCAAATCAGGTGGAGGCTTCTTCTCTTTAGTTAGTGTTCAGAAATACCTGGAGGGAAGTATATTGAGTACATTCAATGGATTGAGACAAAAGGATAACACCAAAAGCATCTCTCTCTTTTTTACAAGTGGGCCTGGGCTGGCTGAAAGAGTCCATTGGTAATGGAAATGACCTCACTTAAATGTCTCTTAGTGTTGCCGCGTCTCTGGCTAGCTGATACATGTTCTCTCAAATGCAGACACAGCCTTGAGTGATGGGCCAAGTTGTTTAAAGATGCTGGTAGGTAGGAAAGGACCCTATGGCAGTTGGTACTTTTAAACTGGCCCTTTGTTGCAAAGACCTCCTCAGGTGAGGATTAGCTTCTGATTCATCTTTTTTGCTTACAGTACTACAGTGTTTGTGCAAGAACCTCTTACACCATGGTGTGAGCTCTGCCAAGTATCCTCCAATGAATGGCCCTTCACAGGTTTTTACTTTTATTAAAACCCAAATCCACTTTTGATTTTTTTTTTTTTCCCATGGGATCCCACCTTTCTCGGGAAGGTATTTAGCTGAGAACAGGAGTGATGGGTGGGCAGCAGCACCTGTGTCTTGCCGGGCCATGGCCACCCTCTAGAGGGCATTGGTCACACGCACACCCCTCCACAGCCCATGGATGCAGCGACCCAAGCGTGGCCTTCCAGATTCTGAAGTGGCTGGCAGGAGGTGGGAAAGAGAGATTTGTGGCCTACATGTTTTGAAAGGTGAAAGGCAAGCTGAGTTTCAGCTCTTAACAGGTATAATATGGATAAAGTGTAAGGCTTTGGGACCTCTCAGCCCTTCTCCAAAAAGAAAATGCAAACCCAGTAAAGCATATCAGGTGATGTGGCTCTGTTAGAGTAGAAACCAAGCTTTTCAAGCACCTGTGTTTTACTCCTGCAGTGTGTGTGCAACATAAGTTGGACAGATGGACAGATGTCGTCTGTGTGCTCTTCTTTATGCTAAGCAGAGCAAGGAGTCCCAGGGTAACAGCACAGAACTGCTGAGTCCTGCTACAAATTTGAGTATATTTTCAAAGTGTTCTTCATACCTAGTTGTAAGGAGATGATGGGTCCCTCATGAACTTGAGTCCTAAATTACTCAAGAGGCTTTGAACACCTTGGTATGTAATTGGTCCAATATTAAGGCAACTGAATAGGTGCACTTTCATAGTATCAGTAGGATCCTTGTCTTCTGCTCTTGTTAGAGAGTAGGACCATGGTGTATTTATACAACGCCAGTATAAACAGCATTCCAAACCCCATAAAAGTCAGGAGACATCCTTACTTCACTGAGTTCTTTGGTGAGAGTGCGCTTCAACCAGTGTCCAGATCAAAACACACCTGAATTTTCAGATGTTCTAATTGAAACTTTCATTTTATTGGATTTCTGAACTCACCTTCCCTGTACATCTAACCAATGAAACACAGAAAATCCTAAAAAAGACGGGCCAGTCACCAGAAATGAGCACCCCCTCTTCAAAGTACAAATTTTTGAGATGGACAAAAGGAAACCAGTAGATGACAGCCAGGTGAAAGGTGGGATTTTCTTTATAAATCAAATTGTTATTAATACAATCCAAAGTACCCAAAGTGATAACTCACTAACTTTTCCTGACATTTATTGCTTATTTCTGAATTATTATCCATGTGTCTAACTCTTGGTTTTGGAGAAGAGGAAGATAATTTTATTTTTAACTGCAGATAAATGCTTGTGGTATAAGTAAAGAATTTGATTGTTCTTGCCTCCCCCATGGGTACACGACTCTGCCAGCTACTGTGCTATTGTCTAGTCTGTATAGCACTCCCTGAAAAATCCCCTGGGATTTGTCTTCACCTTGAACTGTGCTGGCCTTTCCTTCATGCCTTTGTGTGTCAGAATGTCTCACATTTTCATTGCCTATTTCTAGATTCTTTCCAGGTTTGAAACATGATTTGAAACACGGGGTTGAAACATAATGTTTTGGGCAGGATAAACTGTTACTAAGAATAGAAGCTTCGCTGCTTAGTACAGTGATGAATTGAACTAGACTGCTGGGCAGCAAAGAACCAAGCAAAGAGAGATGCCAGCAGCTTCAGTAGCTCACCAGCTCAAATTACTGCTATCAGTTAATATCCAGATGGATCAATTTGGCCCCCAGGCCAAAATTATTCTTTGTATAATCCAGATGAAGGGTAGGTAGTTGTGCCTTGGATTAATCTCACACCTCAATGCAGACTGCTCTGCAGCTGGCAAGGTCTGTCTGTTTGTCTTGCATGTTGGCCTTGTCTCTGTCAAACCTCATGGCTGCATCCTGCTCATTTTTTAATGAGGAGGGTAGAGAAGGCTTAGGTCACCATTGAGGATATGTATTATGGTCACCTGAGAATCCTGGAGAGAAGATTTGGTGGAGAGGGAAGGATTGCTGTTGTGGCAATCATTGTTATCTCACATGGGGAAAGCAGGGTGGGAGTGCAGCTGCTAGAGCTACTTGGGATGTGAAACCCTATTTTCAGAGACCAGACCATGTGTCTGTGGTCAGGGGTGCTGGGCAGTGAGACACTTGGCTCCAGAACAGCACCTGGTGCCACTGAAGGTCTGCAGAGAAGGGGAGAATGGCACCCATAGCCTGTGGAGGGTGGCTCTGCCCTCCCTTGCCTGGGTGATGCAGGATGACTCCTGAGGTGTAGGACAGTGATATTGGTTGAGTTCAGATAACTGGAAGAGCACCTGTCCTGTCCCACAAGAGAACCACCTTTGGTGCTGAATCTCCATTTCTCTTTGGAAAAGTTCACCCCTTCATGGTATTGGCTTGACTTGTGTCTGAATTTTTTTTCCAATACCCAACTTTCAGGGGATGAGAAGGGGTAAAGGCAGAGTTAATCACCAAACCAGCTCTTACCCCCATCTAGCTACTTTTTGCTTTTAAGGAAATGAAGTCATATTTATGTGCAGAGGTAATCCAGAAATGTGAGCTCTTGCCAAGACATTTATTTACACAAAGCTTAAGGGAGGTGATATTTGTCTGTGCTCAAAGCTTGGGCAGCTACCTTACACTAGAAAGGTGGCCAATGTTTCAGTGCTGATACCATCAAGAAAAAAGCTCATCACCAGCAAAACCAATATTCCTTGTCACCCTGCTGTGCCTGGGAGCACGCAGGGCAGTCTGTACTCACCCAGACTTGTTGCTGCAAGTAATGCTATGAATTGTTGTCCAGCTGAGATGGAAAAGTATTTAAAAACACCTTTTGAACTGTTTCCCTTCCATTCTGGCTTTTTTTTTTTTTTTTTTTTTTTTTGTATGCCTATTTTTGTTTAAAAGGGAAAAAAAGAGAAATCAAAACAAAGAGAAAGTACTGTTGCACCGGAAGCATGAGCAGGACTGTTGACTTGCTGCCTGAGCCCTGTATTTTATAACCATGAGAAATTGTTCCTTTTAACCATTGCTTGCCTTGACGTATGGGAGCAATGAAATAGAAAATGTGTTGTAGTGCCTAAACAGACATTTGACATATTTCAGACACTTTTGGGAACTTGCTACAAATGTTTTGCTTTCTTTGGGTTATATTCTTTTTTTCTTTTAATAGGTAAATAACAGGAAAATGGGATCTACACAATTATGGTTGTTCTTACTGCTTTCTTAGTATTTTATCACTGCTGTAATCAGGGCCTGGAAAACTGATGTGTTTTAACCGCATCTTTCTTGATCTTTATTAGCTGTTTTATTTGCCAGGTACTTTATTTGTTCAAGTACTTTACAACTGAACTTAAAAAATTATTGATGTCCTCCTTGTGTTGCCACTGGGAGAGAGAGTTATATAATCAAAGACAGAGGGGTTAAGTTTTATAGGGTGCCACTGGCAAGTGAAAAAATCACTAAGAATTTTGTTTCATCAGTCCCATCAATTTTAGTGGAATCCCTCATATCCTTTAGAGAAGCTGCTGGAATTAAGGAATTCTTCAAAATGAGAAGAAATTTGTGGTAGGCCTTACCTTACCTACTGCCTTTGTTCTTAGACAGCATCCTATGGGCTCAAGCAGTCAGTAAAGACCCAAGACCTTTACCTGGTCAAGAAAAAAACAAAAAAAGCCTAAGATTTGGCACTGAAGTGAGGAAAAACTGTGACTGAAGTTCCCTCTTGGAACTTGAAAGACAAATTACACAAGAACTCTGAGGCCAAAAAATAAACTATATTCCCTTGCTGACCTCAGCTTCTCAAAGTCATCTCTCAGCATAAACAACTTCAGGAAAAGCCACTTGCCCAATAGGAGTCTATGCTCACTAAATCAGCATCTGCCCTCGTGCCCATTGCTTCCTTTTGGGTAAATTGAGGAACAAAACACTTTGGAAAAGGCGCTTTGCTGGAAGCTGAGGCTGCCTGGAAAAGGCAATGGAAGTTCATTCTCCATGCCTGAGATGTGCAAATGACTCTGTACTTCATAAATGTAGCACATTTATTTCCAGCTCTTCCTTGTGTCAGGCTCGTTTTCCTAGCTCATCCACATGACCCCATATCTGCAGATTCTGTAAAGGCAAAAACTATCATTTAGGAAGTGGGGTTTGCTTCTTTAAAGAAAGTAAGAGTTGATTTCATAACTTTAGTGTCACCCACCATTTAGTTTGTTGGGCATATGAAGATAGCTGGAAAACACTGAGGTAGCTGGGCAAAAGATGGCATGAGAATGCTATTGCCAAAATATATAGTTACATTTTCTCAGAATTTTCTGTATTTTTCCTCTCCATTCACCCTAAAGGCTGAAAAAATAAATGTTTTGTATTTTTTTTCAAAATATGCAGTGTTTAATTGACTGTTATTCTGATAAAAATGTCAACTATGTACTGTAGCATTTAATGAGAAAAGAATGGCAAAGAAATCAGGGAATGTTCAGCAGAATTTTTCAGCCCAGAAGAAAACTTTAATAAGAAGGAAAAATTGTTTCTCATCAGAATAGGAAGCAAAAGTTGAAATTTTGAGCCATATAGTAGAAAAATATTCTGAAGAGGTTTTCAAATAAGAAATAACATAAAATGTCAGCACTGCCTACCAAAATAAAGGTGTCCAATGTGTCAAAGTAACACTTTTAATTTTGAATTTACATTTTGAAATTCACTCACTCCCTATTGAGATGCTGACTTTTTACTCTAAAGAGCTCTCAACTGAAAAATCTAATAAAAATTTTTATTCTTCCTTTAGAAAAAATTTAGTTCAGCCTGACCTTTGCTCTCTGAGGAAACATGTTTTATTCTGAAACCTTCAACTAGTGTTAGGTAGGATGCAGTAAACCACATTTTTAGCTTGCTTTAGTGTTTGTATAAATGGGGTTTTCTTCCTTCCTTACAGAATTCTAATTTCCTTAATATTTGGAAATTATCTTCTTTCCAAAGTTACACAGCATGTGACAAAGGAGTTTTTATTCAGGTGTTCTTGTGAAACTTTTGCTATTTTTCTTTCATTTGTCACAAACTAAATTAAGCTTCATTATAAGCTAAATGTCTATGCTTTTCTGCTCTTAAAACAAGCTGTTATATTTTTGAAAAAGGAAAAAGGGAACAGAATCTCCAGATGATAAATACAAGTAGTGCCTAGTGGAAAAAGTCAAGGCGGGGGGTGGGGAAGAGGAAATAGCTGTGAAAACACTTTTTGAACAAATAACTGTGCTTTAACTTTGTGTTGCAAGGTTGCCTGGATACACTGGAAGAACAGGCATCCTTCTATATATATATTAGATAGTTTAATGTTTACTGCTGAAACTTGGAATGTAGCTCCAAGCACTATTTACAAATGTTTGGGATGAAGTAGTTCCAGAAAACCAAACAAAGAGAGGAGGGAGGGAAATTAACCCAAACTTGCTGTTTCTGTTTTTATCATCATGTTGCTATGTATAACCTAAGATAGCAGGTAGTGGCTTATGTAACAGAGCTGGAGGAAAGGGAAAGTTATAGGAGCAGTTGTGGGGCTGGACTAGGGCAAGGAAGGGTCCATGGCAGGTGAACCTGAGGGATGTTCTCAGAGGAGAGAGCATTCAGGTGCTGTAAGGGAGAGAGGGATTTGGGGAGGAAGACTCCTGGTCTGGGTTTGTGATGGGTTTATGGAAGTACACACTGCCCTGGACTGGGGCTGAGAAGCCTCCTGTCTGCTCCTGCTTGGCCATTCCCTCTATCCCAAGCAGCAGGGATGTGACAATCCTGTTTGTCGCATGTTACCTGCTCTCCCCTTGTGCTCCTTTCAGGGATGGACTGTGTGGGCCATGTTAGGGTTGAGGTATGTGCAGGTGATGTGTGTTTGTATAATCCTCTGTGCTTAGGTCTGTGCAAGCTGCTGAAAGTGTTATGTTTTGGATCAGCAAGTGGGAGGTTTGTCAGCCTTTAGCTCCTGGGAGGTTTTTCTCTGTTTCTGGTTCCAGAGACTGCTCATGCTCTGCAGTGTAAAAAGGATACCCCAATTGATTCAGAAAGCCCATTATACAATGTCTTGAAGGCAGAAGGGAATAGTCCTGCAATTTAGATCTAGGGCACTGTACTTTAGTCTTTTTTTTTCTTTCATTTTCTTTTATAGATGCTTTGAATCTCTTTAGTTATGTTCTATTGTGATTATATCTAACTGTAGAGTAGGGAGGCATTTCTGAGATGAGAAACTCTTTGATCTTGGCATCACTTAATGTTTCATTTAATCTGATTTTATTGAGGGATCTTCCTTGATCTGGAAAGGAACATGTTCTTCCATCTAGCTCGTAAATTCACATTCAAATTAAGATTCTGTGAAATACACTTAAAAAAAACCAAACCCATACTCCAGGGTAACGTGGGAGTGTTATAAAGGGTTTGTGCTGTATGTCACAGCCATGTGTGATTTCCCAGTGGACAGAACTGTGAAGCAGACTTATTCCTCATCCTCTGAAGCCACAGATCCCTACCACCTCACCCATGATGAGTCAACATGTGCCTTCTTCCTTTAGTGGTTGATGACATGTGATGAAATATTCTAATTCTGCCTGGATGGGGCAATGATGCATCTTCATTGACTACTTCATTGTAGTTTTTTGTAAACCTTTGGGAAATGCTATTTCAGGAGCCCCTAACAGCCAGACTTTAAAGTTTCTTTGCAAGACAAACTCAGTCATCACATTTCATGATCACATTTTCATTCTGCCAGTCATTTCTGTGATGCTGGGGCATATCTTGTAACTCTCTGCCTTGAAGAGTTAGCAAGTGGTGTCAAACACTTTCAGTGCAGAGACAGCTCATTTCACCTGTCCCTGCTTGGCTGTGAGACACATTGAGATCTGAATGTTATCCTCATAATGAGGCCTACTTGGTGCCGGGAGAAATTCAGAGTGAATTTGTGCATAGGCCATGAGTTTCAGTTGGATTCAGTCCCCTTGTGCTTGCTGGAGAGGAGTTTGCTTTTGGTTTAGTTACAAGGCCTGCTCATGGCTTAAGGGGTTGCTCAATGCCAGCCTGTGGAATAAAACCCATTAAAGTCTGACACAGACCCTCAGACTGATCCTGGATCATGCAGCTTCCAACACTGCCTCCAATTCTCTGCCTGTTTTGTGTGTAAAATGAAAGGCTTCATTTTTCAGACTCTCAAAAATGTTTTTCATCAGTCCTTAGGCTAGAAAAATTGGTAACCACTGGAAAAAAATATTTGAATTGTTAATCTCTGATGGGAAAGGACATGCTATAAAAAGTGGCTCTTATCAGTGCTTTTTTCTGAGAGAGCAGAACATCTCTTGTTGGGTTTTATGTCTCGCCTACATCCCCCCAGCATATCTGTGCCTGCCCACACTGCAGCCTCGTGGGGAGATGCTCAGGATGTCTGGTTACAGTGGCAGGGCTGTGCCCTCATTTACCCTGCACAGCTTTCTGCAGAGAGCTGTGGCCAAGGACCTGGAGGGCACCCAGAGCTCACAAGCCAGGCAGCTCTGCACAGCTGGTGCACACAGCATCACTCAGAGCTGAGGTGTGGTCACCTCTCAGCAGGGCACAGACCTGCTGGCAGACACCTGCAAGGCAGGTGAAATTACCCTGACAGAAATGTGCTTTTAATGGTAGCCCCTACAGTGCTGCAGGATATGGAAAATGGGATAGGATGGTTTTAGCAGATCAATCCCAAGTGTAGCTTTGAGCAGCTGCCATGGAGTGATGTCCTGCTGGGTTTCAGTTTTACATCTGGCATCTTCACTGACACTGCTCTGGTAATGAAATGGTTCTTTATATTTTCATTCCCATATGGATGTTTGTGGCATGTACTGTCCCAGCACTAAAAAAGACAATCAAATTTAAAAATATATCACAGAAAGCATTGAAAGGTGTTTATTCATTCATTGGAACACTGTGGTTGGATTAATTTTCCCAAAAGTCAGTTTTTGGATGAAGGAATTTTGGACACTGGCAACACAGGTTTAAAGGGCTGCAAGCAAGGAAAGAATGAGCTGGTAGGAGGTAGAGCAAGTAGGCTCCTGTTCAATGCTTGGGGAATTACTGCAGTTATATTTTGCTCTCCAGATTAATTGTTTGCTCTGATCTGAACAGCTATTTACCCTTCACTGTATCAGCTGCAATGTTTGCCTGCCTCAAAGTTCATATCACCTTATGAGCAAGTTCACCTAAAGGAAACCGCAGCCATAGCCAAGTCAGTACAAAAGGAAAAAAAAGGGGGGAAAGAATGAAGAGAACAGAAAAGGAATGTGTTTGGGGGAACTCAGGAAAGTGTTCTGTGTGTAACCCAGTGAATCTTAAACAATATTAACTTCTTAGCAACAATGATTCTGTTTTGTTTAACTAACAAAGGATATTGTAAGCAGATATCTGCATCTCAGGCAGATAAGGTTTGTGTTGGACAGTTCTTTTATTGGTCCAACATTTGGTAATTCACTCAAATTTAGCTATGGAACAAGAATTATGCATATTTGCTTCTGAGGCAGAGGTTAGACATAAGGTTCCCAGTAATTTTCCAGTTCCTTGCTAAATTTAAATCTTAATAGAATGGGGCCCAGCCTGTCATCTTTATGTTTTCATGCCAATCCCAATAGAGTAGGGGAGCAAAAGGGCAGAATTTAACTGTCTCTTCCTCTCAATAGAAGAGTAGCACTTTTGTGTTTGCATTTCATTTCCATCCAATATCTCAAAGCACGTGAATATTCTCTTTATGTCAGTGGAAAACCAAGGCATGGAGCAATTCAGGCACTATTCAGCCCATGATACCAAAGCACAAGCTGGTGCATTTCAGCCCAAATAATGAATTGTAGGAACACATCCTCTGTGAAGTCCTGCATTTAAGTCCTATAACATCCTATAAAGAAGAATAAAGTGAAGGACAAGCTGTTGAGTGATTGCCTCCTAGTTTCACAGGAGGCCAGCCCAAGGCTGGGAACAGACCATGGGAATCCTGGATTCCATCCCCATATCAAATTGCTGCATGTGCCTCGCTTCCTTTGAGCAATCATTTCTCTTGCTAAGGTAACTTCTTTTAAAGTATTTGAATTTTCAGCTGTCAAGTGTAGACCAAATTTATTTCATCTAAATTGATGAGGACTCCCTTGGTTCTACTGCACTAAACTATGTCACAGCTGCCCCACTTCACTCCAAGCCACTGGATTTTACAGGATTAGGATCTTCTCTTGCTGCTTTCTTTCTGTCTCATAATTCAGGCAGGAAAGTTGGACAAAACTGTCCAGGTTTTTGTTGCCAATGGAAAGTTTCTCTATCAAAAGGAAAGAAAAAAGCCATTTCTCTGTGTTCAGCAGCTCAAATAAGGAATGGAATTCATTCCTTCGTAATCAGGGAAATTAAATAAAGTGAGGAGACAGAACATAAGGGTGTAAATTTAGTTATTGAAGTGCTGCATTAAATTCCTGGATTAGACACACGAGGAGGGTATGCCTTTCATGGGAAAATGCTTTTTAGCTTGTTAGTCTTACTGCTGAGAACTCTCTAAATGAAGAATTTCTTTGATGTCTGTGTGGATGTAAATGCCATGTATGCAAATTTTACTGAGTCACACATGGAAGAAACCCAAAATTTCCAAAGCTGAGCTGAAATGGCCAGCCTTTCTCTTAGGGTCTTCTCCCAACCCTTTAAAACTGCTCTCATCCCATAATCCCAGCACAGAG
Organism: Zonotrichia leucophrys gambelii; assembly: GCF_028769735.1. Lineage (NCBI taxonomy): Eukaryota > Metazoa > Chordata > Aves > Passeriformes > Passerellidae > Zonotrichia > Zonotrichia leucophrys. Next base: position 9,674,270 of record NC_088182.1, on the reverse strand, counting down.
TTCCATGAAATGTTATGTCCCAGCTTGTCTGGGAGGTTTGGGCCTTGCTTGGACCTTTAACTTGACATTGGTTATGTTTTCTGATGACACTGAAGCCAATGGACTAGAGAAGGTTGGAAGATGTTTGACTGACCTACTCCAGTTCCTGAGTCACTGACAAAGCCCCCAGGCACGTTCTGGACACTCTTGTTGTTTGTTTGCCTACATATAAATGGTTTATATTAACTTGTCTCAGGGGTTTCATGAGGATTAGTTAATATTTGCAAGGTATTCATGGACATGCAGCATGTGAAGCATCGAGAGCCAGTTTCCTCCTCTTCAGCTTGCATGACCCAATAAATGATGCTGGGTTTCCTCTCTAATCTACATCTTGTAACACAGAAACCTTCTTCTGTTTGCCTTCCCCTGTCTGCAGCTCTTGGAACAACAGGAAGAACAAAGCCTGAACTCTATTCTTTGTGGTTATTTGCTGTATCAGAAGGCAGGGGAAAGGGGAAGTCTGTGCAGAAAAAAAGTATGTGATGCTGCTAATTAGGACTTGAGCAGAAAGTTGCCCTACAAAAGAAAACAAATACAGAACTTTCAAAAAGGTGTATTTCTAAGCATAAGCTCAGGCCTCCCTAGCCTCTGTTTAGTTTCAAGTTAGAGATTTCTGCCTTGGAGTTGAAGGGTTTGTTGGAAAGCTTGGTTGCTTTTCCATGTGTATTAAATGATCTGTTACTATCATGGCTCATAAATCTGTTTAATTTCTAGTATCTTTGTTTTGATAATCTCATTGAAGATACCTGCCAGGGAAAATGGATTTCAATAGGCCTTTTTATTTCCTCATTCACTGTAGAGTGCAGCATTGAAGAGTGAATTTGCTCCCCAGTGAACTTCTGCCCTGGTATTATAAAGGTTATTACTGGTCTGTGCAATTCTTTGCATGTGAAGTACAACATTTCTTCTAATTAAATTTCTACTGCCTTTTATGAGCCAGGGCCTGATTTTATTTTTTTCCTTTTCTCCCCACCCCAACTTGTCTGGAATGGGGTGAATGCCCTTTTTCTGGGACAACTGTGGTCAGGCCAGCCTCATGAGGCTTCCACCTCCCCCTGGCATGACCTCAGCTCTATATTGCTCTCTGTGCTAATGCTTTTCAAAGCTTCCCAAAATCATTAACCCTGTGGAAAACCTATTGGTGATGACCTAGGGCAAGTTAGGCATCACTGAATGTAGAGGATGCTACTCTGGCCTGGTGAAAGGTCATTCAATTTTGCCTTCTGAAAGCATGTGTGAAGGTTGGAACGGGGGGGTACAAGAGCTCTTTGCTGCTGTGAACTTAGGATGGGGGAGGAATTTTGGTGCAGAGGAGCAATGGCAGATGTCAGAAGTATCTGAGGTGTGCAGATGCAAGAGAATCATCAGCAGTGGCCGAACTGATGCTGACTTCATCTGGATCAGGGTTTCAGTCTGCTATCTCCAGCCACTCAACACTGTTGACTTTCTACAAAAAGTAAACAAAATATTGTCATGGCTGGTCCTGGCAATCCTGGCCCTCCTGGGACCGTGTGAGTATGGTCCATTTCAAAGCATCACCTCTGAAAATGATCCCAAAGAAGCCATACAGTAACATTTTTAGTTCTTCTGCTAAAGTCACCATTCCTCTGATTTATCAGCTGTAATTAGAAGGGGCATTTATCCCTCTTTCTCAATGGAGAGTTAAACACCAGAATAAGAGAAGAACATTGTTAACAAAGAAAGAGGGAGGGTTTTAAAATGGATTTTGTTATTTTAGATGTTAAGTTAGGTTCTCTAACAAGTTATACGGAGAGTTTTTTAACAAAGAGCAGTGGGAACAAGAAACATCAGTCATTTTACAGTTTGTCAGCTGGAGTGATTACGGCTCACTGTAACAGCAAAAGAAAGGATCAGACAATCCAAAAGGTCCTTTCAGTCCTGTTTTCCTAAAGCATATATTGACTAACAAATATAAAGGGCAAGGGAACTCTGCTGGGTGGAGCCAGGGTTAATTACTGTTCACAGCCCAGCATGTGAATTATGACAGGTATGCCAGATCCTGGCTGGTGTAAACTGACAGACTTTGGTGCAGCTGCAGTTATCTAGTTCAGCTGAGGATTTATCCTTTGGTGCCTAAAAATGTAGCCATTTTGTGCACAAAAAATACAAAAATGTTTTCTTTCTATTGCCCTTTACCCCATTCCAGATTTACATCAGCCATCATACTTACCTCCCTAGAGAGTATATTTTAGGTGAACAGCCGTCTCAACTTCATTTCCTGGACAGTAACCCTGGCCCCTCCTTTATTTCAAAGTTTGACTCATTCATTTTCCTAGTTGAGTCCCCTGAGCTTTTGCAAATTCCTCCTTTCCACGGTAGCTTTCCCAACATGTTTATGCCAATCTTTTTGCTCCTCCCCATCCATTTGGCTGTGTCACTCACATTTAGTCCTTAAGATCTACCCTTATAAATCACTTTTGGTTTTCCTCTTGCACTTTGGCTTTTATGGATGCAGTTGTGGCCTGTAGCAACCTGGGAGTAAATTAAATATAGAAATGTGCTCTGCCTCTGATGTAGGAAACTTCCTTAATCATGTGTTGTTTTCATTAATGCCATATTTTACCTCAAGCTTTGATCTGATTTGCTTTCTACAATCCATTTAACATCAAAAATTTTGCAATGATTCTGTTGTGAAAGTATCTTTCATGTTATTTCTCTTTACCAAACATTTCTGTTTGCATTCTGACAGGTTTTTCCATTTAGTCCCAGGGGCTATGATTTCCTTTTGAACTGTGTTTTCCCTGCTTTCCCTGGTATTTGCAGCACCTCCTGATTTAGATGCAATATCTGAATTTAATTAGTATGCTCTCTTCCCTCACTCAGATCACTAAATCTGTCCAGCAGGAGCAAAGGGAAAGGATGAGCCTGGAGCAATGTTTGCCATTGCAGAGGATCAGTGAATGGCAATAAGCATGAGCAGAGGAATTGTTAATATCAGTACCCCACATTCCTGGGGAGAGAGTTGATGGGCTCTAAAGTCAGGCAAAATGATACATGAATGTTTAGTCTCAGGTGGCATCTTTTGCAGATAAATTCAAATTAAGCTGCAAAAAATTTATGGCCCTGCTTGTTAAAGCTGACAGCAAAGAGCGTGAGGAGCCCAGCCAAGATGTAACACAAGAATGGATTAATATCTCCCAGTTTTCCTGGGATAAGGCAAACTCTAATCTAGCTGTATTCCTGGGATAGAAGTAGGATATCTGAATGACAGAATGAAGTTTGTCATCAGTGTGTAAGTTTTGATTAAAGGTAACTCAGAGGTTCTGGAGAAACATAAATGAATGCACCAAAAACACTCTGAGTTTTGAGAATGACAGAAGCAATGGAACCTAAAAGATTCTTAGCTGGGATTTGTCAAATAATTTGGTCTTTTAGGCTCTGGCCAGAGCAGTGCCAGTGCTAGGAGATCAGTGCTTTGATCCAATTCCATCACAATCAATAGATTGCAAGGGCATATTTTATATGTTCCACAATTCAGCAGGTGCCATTTGGAGATGGATTACTCTGTCCCTTCCATCCACATGTGCTTGGCATATGTTCCATTATTTATGTTCTCCCCAGATAGATCAATAGATCTATTGATCTACTGAATAGGATAATTTTTTTCTCCCCATCATTGTCATAATCTGAGAGCTGACTGATAACTCTATTACTTTGTTTTGCTTGCAACTTCTGTAATTTCACCCCAGAATTAAAACAAAGGCCAATCCAACCTCACCCGTTTTTCACCTGGAAATTTGTGTGTATATGTTGTGAATGAAGACACACTGACAGATAACCTCACGCCTCCTGATGAGTACAGTAAGTGTTATCTGAACTGCAGCACAAGGGCTCAGATATCCAAAGAATCTAGAAGTCCAAGGCACAGGGAAATACTGACAGCACGCACATTGTGGCCTTGTCCTTCTGATACAGATCAGATAGCGAGTGACACATGAGGGCATATGAGAAAAACACCAGTGCCCCAGTTTTTGAAGCCACCAGGTTCCTTTACAGCAGCATCTGCTATACCAAAGTCACTATTGTTTTGGGAGCTCCAAATCTCTGGGTTTTTTCCATCTATTCTGTCCAAATGCAGAGGGTGGGGCAGAAATCCCCTGGCCCTGGGTTAACAGGGAGGAAAAATGGCATGCTGTCTTGTGTGGGGGAGAAGAATGGTGGCACTTTGAAAGACCCAGGGGCCTGCTGAAGTAGCCAGTCAGAGGCATTATTCAGTGTAATATCAGCGGTCTGCTGTGCTGATGCAAGGAAAAATGAAATCAGGCTCTTTCACATGGTTGTCCAAGTGGGCATGACTGAGGACTACTTTCTGTGCTTCTTCATAGAAGGCAGTAGTTAAGAAAGCCACTGTGGCTTGTTGGATGTTCAAATGAGGGAAGCAAAGGATTTTTTGTTCTGTGGTCATGTCAAGGGAAGGATTTGGCAGCAGACAGGCATGCTGGAAAATTGTAAAGTGCTGGAGACAAAGCTATACTGACAACATAGAGTGAGTTGAAGGAAACTTTCCTTTAGGCTCACTAAAAAAAATAGAAAATAAGTTTGACAGTTATGTCTCTATTTGTTTCTTTCTAAAATGGATTGATTTTTCCTCCAGAAATTCTGCAAAAGATGTAGGCACAAGTAGCAGACGTTTCAATTGCAAATTTGGAGGGCAATCTGTCTACCTTATGATTCTTGTTCTAGAACCAGTGCCATGAAGTACCCATTTGCAGAAACATTTTAAGTTTTTAGCACATCTTCTTTCAAAACTTACCATAGGAGAAAACTTTCCAGGCTGGGAGTTGAGCTTGCAGCACAACAGAGGAATGGAGTAAGAGCTGAGGGGGGAAAGCATGATATGTGTAGACAAGAAGAAACAAGTTGGAAGCTCTCCACCTGCCTGTTGTTAACTGACACACTTGAGCAAAACCAAACCACAACCAGCATCTAGAGACTTGCATCCTGCTACATTACTTTTTTTATGTCCTCCCTAGAGTTTGGAGAGGCAGCACCTGACCTTTGTATGCACTGACTCTGGTTGTGCCAAGCAAGCAGTTCAGTAGCAAACTAAGTGGAAATAATTATTTTAATTAGTGTAATTGGATTACACTGAAGTGTTTTTGGGGACTGCTGTTCTGCTTCAGATGTTGTTCAAACTGTCGTGGCTGTACATAATTTCTAAATCAACACATTACATAGGGGTTTAGGCAGAGAAAAGGGAATTGGCCAGAAAAAGGCCTGATTTACTTCAGATTTGATATTTGATAGCACAAGGAACGTAGGGTGGATTGCAGTAGATTTTTACTGGGACAGCAGATTTTTTTGTAAGCTGTCATCATGTGCACCTTATTTTCTCAGCAAGTCATGAGGTTATAGGTATTTTTTTAACCTTTGTTTCTTGCTTGTCATCAACAGCTGAAATCCCATCACCATCCACTGTGAACAGAAAAAAAAAAACAGGAAAAAAAGCTCTGTGTTCCACAGGAGCTTACCTTTTAACAGGAGCAGGTCGTCACTCAGCTACCCAAAGCACTGAGGGCCCTCAGTCAGTATAAATTAGAGAGAAATAGTGGAGATCAGATTGAGACATGCCCAAAAACATGGGTATTGTTGGCTATATAGTTGCATCTCAAAAGGTATTTAACTGATTGCATCTGCTTTCAACTAGTAGAGGAAATGATGAACAAATCATCAGCATTATTTCCCTCCACAGCAGCTTTTTTGAGGCAGCCTTTCATAACCTTATGTACTTGACAGCATATTTTAGCACTAACACTTGGTATGGCTGTTTCTTCTCCTGAGAGAAATTGTGATTCTCACTAAGGAAACCCCTTGAATGCAATAAACCATTTACTGGAGCACAGTCCATTGCATTTCAACAGATCAGCATTTGGTACTTGGAGGTGGTGGCTGAGATCAGACAACATCAACTGTCAGGAAATTCAAATTCCGAATTTCAGCATTGGTTTCATTACTGGGCTTCTGCCTGTGTGTTGTGCAGGCTAAGACTGAATTGGGCTTTCATGTAGACTGTTCTCTCATTCCTGCAGATCCTCTTAATGAGATTAAAAGGGATGACAGAGCCAATACCTCCTGCCCCCAGTGAGATCATAGCAGGGTTCTTGAACACTACCTGAAAGAGATTATGATGGCCAGAATAAATGTTTGGTGAAGATAAGTAATTGGATGATAAAACTAAATTCCTGTGGGTTATCCAAGGAAACTGAAAGGGAAAACAGGCTGGGAGAAATTGTAAAAATAGTTTATTCACATGAACATCCAGTATTATATTAAACATGCTAAGTTTGGGATATACTAGAGCTTCTCTTTTTATTACATCCTTAACAGTCAAGTGAACATGGTTTTAGAAGAGTGGAATGTTTTAAGCAAACATTGCTGACCTAGATTTTCAAAATGGGTGAGCTTGAGGACACTGTCTTCATTTTATGCCTCGTTAACTTTGCCTGTTCTTCAGAGTTTCCATGGAAACTACCTCTGGTGACAGATAGAAACTTCTGATGGGTCAAGTAAGAAAAAGGTAACAAGAGGTACTAGGGCAGAGAATATGTTACAGAGCCCTAATGGAAGAAGGCAGTGAATGAACTTTGAACATAAACAAAGGGATGATAGTAGAAGACCATAAATGTCAGTGCATTGACAGTGAGGATGATTCAAAGTTACTATGGGATGTGAAAGTACAAACTTAACAGAGCATGACCTTGTTCTGATAGTTAATGAAGTTAAGCTGGGCTCAGAATAGAATAACAGAGATCAGTCTGACTTTGTCATTATGGATGAATAAGCACAGCTCCAACCCAAAATTTCAAACATGATTGTGCTGAGAGAACGTCCAAAGAGCCCCATCTTTGTGCTTAAGGCACCTGTAGTAAGAACACCTGTGGTAAAAACACACTTCTACCCTACAGATGTATTGCACCCAACCCATTTCTAGGCTACTGTGCATCCTGCACTGTCCCTGTCACTCTGGGAAGGCATCAGTGATGTAACTACATGAGTGTATTATAGACTGAACTATTTTTCTTGGTTGGTATTTTAAGTTAGTTATAGGTTGGTGTTTTTTAAGGACATCAAAAAATGCAGTCAGCCGCTTAGGTACTGGACTTATCTCTACAAGTGTGCTTTGTGACTGGAATTCAGTTATTAGCAATATCTAGAGCCCTGCAAGGAAGAGGCACAATAAAAATAAATCTTCATGCTGGGTATAGGATGAGAATCAACAGTCAAACGTAAAAGATCCATTGTGAAGCTGAATATGTCTTTACCCGGAATAAGAAGTAGCGTCTTACATTAAGCCCGCCCTATCCTTACCATTCCAGGCTAAAATGTTTCCCTTCTGCTTTGAGAAAACTTGAAATTTGCATGCATTACTTCTAGTTTTACATCTGACAAATGTGATCTCATAGTTTGTAAGTCAAAAGTGATAAAAAGTGTTTAGATTCTTGTCACAACATAAGTTTTCAGCAGAACCAAACTGAAAAATATGCAGACAGTTGGACATTAGAAAATGAAGAGCTGTAGGTGTGATTCTGGCTCTAGTTTTGTGGGATTCTGGATGATTAATCTGATACTTTTCTCAAGCCTGTGTTTTCCAATCTCTAGAGTTATATAATTATATCTGTATTTTTATAAGTATCTCCTCTAAGGTCTAGGAGTTAGAAGGTCTGCATATGTACTGGGGATATATATGCCTATTATTGTCCAAGCAATATTATTAACTGCAAGCACCTTTTATTGCCTGAGTACAAAATTTGTTGTAAACAGAGCTGAATTGGGCTCCTGAGAGGGGGACAGGGCAATGGAGCTTGTCTTTCTCTTCCTTTTTGCTGGCAGGTTTAAGGACTAATTGTGGTCACATAGTTGGTACATGAGATACAGAATGGAGCTGAGGCTGGCACAGCAGCTTGTCCTGAACACAAGCATACATTCCATGAGGCACAGTTGGTATGAGACTCAGTGCTCATCAAGTTGAATTAAAAATCTGGAGTGTAAATTTGGCAAGCTTCAGAACAGTGTCCTAGAGTTTAAAATAATGCTAGCCCCCTGCCCTGTCATTGCACCCTGTTAGGAACCAGCAAAAGATGAGATGGATTGTCATGAGATGAGGCTTTAGATGGGATGCTGGTGAGGCTCTGGTGGAACTCTTGGCTAGAATTATGGACCATCTCCAGTTCCAGGGAGCTCTTCCAAAATAAAGACCCCAAAGCTGTCAGATTTGTTCCTTGGGCTTTGTGAGATGGTGTGCATTGCTGGGAGTTTCCTTGTGAACTCAGCACCTGCCTTTTCACAGGACTTGGTCGTGGGTGACAAGGTGAACCGAGCTAGAGCTGAGTATCATGAAAGCACTGAGCAGAGCAGACATAAAATAAAATCACAGGCATTTGTTTAACATGGTGAAGGATGTAGAACTGCAGAGTTAACTGGACAGCAAGGCTTCATTCAGTTCTTATTTTCATAGTTATGTGGGCATGGTAATTTGTAAGAGCTCAATTGCCATATGCAGCCTTGAGCATCAAATCCTGCTCTCAATCCCATCAGCTTAATTAAGATATAGTTATATGCTGATAGGTTAAAAATGGTGCTGAAGCTGCTCAAGTACTGCAGCAATGTGCTTGGATGTAAAGAGCTGGACACACCAAGGCATGACAAAGGGGATTGCTGGGTCAGGAGTGCTGCAAATGGCTCAGTTCTAACAGTGCTGTGTTGCCACATGTTTTTCCAATGTTTTGAATCAGCCTTTTCAAAGAAATCACAGAACTTTTCTCTTGCATGAACACAGTCTTGGTTTGACCACAGTCCCATTGGCCTCCTCTGGCTACTGGTCCTCCAGAATCCTGCCCATTGTGGCATAAGACAGATATTTCCAAGGAATATTCCCCCTTCACAGGGGTGGGGAAATGCTGTTGCTCTGGTTTCTTGGTAACTGGGCTTTTATGTACCCAAGGATTGTGAAACAGAGGCTGGAACATGCCTTTTTCTCAGACTTCCTCTGGTTTCAGTTGTCACATCTATAAGCAGAAGAGATCATGCAACACATGCCCTCTCAAATCCTGTCAGCAGGGGATACTGGGATCTTTCAAGAGCAGGAATTGGTTAGTCCCAACTTTGCCACTTCACCAGCAATGCAAATATCTGTTACCCAAAGGCTATTTAGGAAGAAACCTGTCATGATAATGACTGAATGTCCAAAACAACATCTTATGACCAAATATTATGAAATCATCAGATTAAACACAGAAAAAATAGCACAAGTTGCCAGGGCAGATTCCTCCTCTGCTTTCATGTGACCATCTAATCTACCCTGACCTGCCAAATTGCTTGAAAGGATGTTAGTGTCTGAGCTGGGGACATTAGCATTATAGCATTTCTCTGTATTTGCTAGCATGAGAACAGTAAGGAAAGCATGTACCAGAGGGAGATTGATGCTGGTAATGTAATTCACTGTTATGGCTATTTAGAGACAGAATTCACTGTAATGATCTTGTCTAAATTTTTAGAAGATTAAATCTAGGAAACCCTTAGGGTCTAAATAGGGGTTTTATTCTTACTTGTCCTGAGAAACAAATACCTCCTCCTTGTGGGAACTGCCTGACTTCATCACATCTGACAAGGAAAGACAGTACCTGACCTTCTTTGTAAGACACCTAAAGCAGAGATTATCCTTAATTATCCTCAATATTTGTCCTATAAATTGTCCTGTGGCAGTCAGAGACACGCCCTGGCTTTGAGAGCTTTGTGCCCTGGAGGCACACTTCCCTGGGGTGGCCCTGGGAGGCACTGTGTGCCTGTGCCAGCTGACTGACAGGCACCTGGGGTTAAATTCCTTCCTCTGCTTCCCCCTTCTTTCCAGAGATTAGTAAGCAAGTTGCTGAGCTTTACCACAAATAACCTGACACCGTCACCTGAGGCCTCTCTCCAGGTGCTGCTGCTCCGGTCAAGAACAGGGCAGGAGCCAAGTCTGCCCTTTGCTCTGTGTGCCAACAGGGAAGAGGGATGGGTTCTGTGCCCTCCCAGAAGCCAGAAGGTCCAGGGTGGGGAGGGAGGCAGTGCTGGGTTTCTCCAACAATCCCTTGCCTGGGTGGAGAGTCCAAGTTACAACCGAGTTATCGCAGCTGCCCCAGACAACACCCTCCTTCCTGAAGCTCGCACAAAGTGTGATTAATTACATGATAAGGAGAGGGAACGAGCTGCAATGGCTTTGTGCAGGAGTTAACTGTGTGCCTGTGACCTTTGCATGGCCCAGTGTTGCTCATGCTCTCTCGCTGCCACAGACACGTGGACTCCAAGACCCCGCTGGTATCGGGGTACGACAGGGCCTCTTGAGATCTGCAAACCTTTGGACGTGGTGTTATCATTCCCTGGAATGCACTGTAACTTGCTTTGCTTTTTGAGGTTGTGGTAGGTTTAGAGTAGAGTGGTCTTCATCTGCCACCACCAAACAACCACACTTGGTGCCCTACAAGGATGGGGGACAGGGAACAAGAAACAAATGTGTGACCACCCTCTAATGAGCTGTAATCATCAGGGTGATATCATCATACTGATATTGATAATTAACACAAGCAGATTTGCTGTCTTAAAGAGTATTTCAATCACTAGAGAGTTTGGCTTGACACATTAAATTTCTTTTGAGTTAGTGTTTTTCCTTATTGTTGAGCTGTCCTTACAAAACATCTGTCTCCTCATACTTCTGTGGACATTATGCAAATGTCTTCTCCTAAGCTATCACGAAAGCATCCTCCCTTTTGTGTCTGGAAACCAACCCTCTCCTGATGGAGCAGAAAGTCCCATTCTGCAGAGCCAAGGAACAACAGTTTTATTATAAGTTTATGTAACTTGAAATACAAAAGGGCCCTAAAATTTGCAGTGTGGAAAACTTCACAACATTATAAACCACTCAGTCTTCAGCACAGAGACCAATTTATCCATGTCATATGACTCCATAGAGCCAGGAAACAATGCACATCTCTTTAGCCTTTCATGAACTTCTTGGTCAATGTGATGAGTTTCTTAAGAAATAAAACATCCCATCATCAACCAGGAAGAGGTATTTTAGACCAGATGTAAGACACAAACTTAATCAGAATTTACTGACTTCTCTCTGCAAGTGGAGTTGTCTGGTAGGGAAGGGGTTTTCTTACAGAGCAGTTCCACCTAAGTTTAATACTTCCACTGAAGTATGTATAGTCTTAAAACATTCAAGTTGTCCTCTTCAGGCCTAGAAATCAAATTCCAGCTGACAGCTTGCAGTTGAAGTATAAGCTTTCAAGGGCAGAGGGAATTCCTTTACCTCTATGAAGTAATCACCATGTGCCCTGAAGCATGAGGTAATCTTACTAGGCTACACAATTTTTATTAAGGTCCAGTGAGTTAATTATACCAAATTCCACTGTTTTCTTTCTGAGGAATTTATTGAACATTTTCCCCAAAGTTTGTTAAAATATACCTAGCTCAATGGATAATGACAATTGCAATCAACTCCTCTGGGTTTTATCTATCAAATTTCTTTTGCAGATTGTCTCAACATGTAAGGTGTCATAAAATCCACTTCTGCAAGGCCAGCAAGAAATTGCCTCAGGTTTTCATTATTGGGAAGAAAATAGAAAGTATAGGTACTCTTGAAAAAATGAAAAATGTATTTTATGGTCCCAGGTGCTCTGGGACAAACAGATGAGTTTGACATCAGGGTCTCACCCTTTCAAGTAGCCACAATGTATAAGTTAAATGACAATATTATTTACAGTAAATAAATGCCACCCTCTAAATATTTGGGGGATACCAGCAGAGGCCTAAGAAAGGTGAATCCTTCTTGTAGTGCAGATAAAGTGCAAGGGATCCCAGGCCTCTGACATATTCATCCAAGTCACCAATTCAATCAATCCTAATACAGCACTTGTTATCACTGCTTCCCACACAATAATTCTTCCACTTCCATACCACCCGGCTGAGGAACTCTTGGAAAGCAGCTCCAAAGGAGCTGTCCCACAGGGTGGCCACTGCCTGTGAGAGCCCACCTCCTCTGTGGCCCCTAGATCCCCTCCCTGAATGCCAGAGGGATGCCTGCACCCCTCAAAGTGCAGATCTGCCCATCCTTGTCCTTCTGCTCCAAACTAAACCAACACAAAGGAGATTGTGAGGGTCCTTGTGAGGCATTAGTTGGGAGCAGGGACTGCAGCCTGAGCTGTCCCTGTGTGAGCTAACCCCAGGACAGGCCCTTCGGATCAGCCCGATGTGCGTGCGCTGGCAAAGCATCATGGATGCTTAGGCAACTGTTATCAGATCTCTGTTTATAAATACAAGATTTTGAATTTGGCTTGAGTGCTTAAGCTTACTAGCAGGCAGGCTTCCCCCCCAACAAAAGCACAATAACAACCAGAACGAACAATCACTGTTTCACCTCTCCCACATTAGCTATTAATAATGTTAATTTACTTCCTTTGAGAGATACCATATGGTCCCCTTCCTGATCCCTCCAGAGGCATAAGAAAAAACTAAGGAAATTAGAGAGACTCCATAACACTGATGGCCACATCCAATGTCTTATCAGACTTCCTGTTGTTGGGAGTATTGTTTTCCTTTAAAGATTAATATTTACAATGGTTACTTAGTTATCTTAGTTCATTTGGTGACCATTAAAGATTCCAGCCCTGAATGCGATGAATGAACCTCCTTTTATTTGTCCTTGATGACTTATTTGTCTTGTGCCTCGTCTGGCTGAAAATCAAGGAAAATAATTATTGGGTTGGGCTTTTACTGCAATTTCATATGAGGGTTCAAAGTGCATGTTTCTGTTTGTTTTAGAGTGGGAGCCCTTACCTGCTGTTTCTGCTGATGTATGCATATTTAATATATGTTTTCTGATTAGAAGCAAAGTTAAAATAGGTATTTTCACCTATTTTTGTTAAGTTGCATGCCTGATTTGAGTACTCCTTGGGGAAAAAAGAGGATGTTTCACATTTCATCCACAATTGGATGTACAACAGCCATAAAGGGTCACCAGGGGTGTCTTTGATGGGACAGAAAAGGCAGCATGTGGCTGTGCACAGGCTAAAGGAACAATAACCCAGTTCAGAGTCTGTCCTTAGTTTTCCCCTGTGTATCAGCTGAAGTTCAAGGGATTTCTCAGCAAGGGCTAAAGAAACAGTCATTTTTCTCCTGTATTTTTAAATAAAAGCCCAAAGGCAAAGCAGGAAGCAGTCGCTCAGTGTGACAGAGATGGGGATCTCAGTCCAGCTGCCTGCTTCCAGAGCTACAGAGGCATTTCTAGGCATGAGGGATTTTGAAGACACCTTGAGTTGTCTTTTTCCTTGCTAAAGAGGAGTACAAAAATGCCCTTGTTCTCATGGGAGTACTAGACCCAGCCCAGCTCTCTGGAGAACACCATCAGAGGAAAACTTGGTGCATATGATGAATTGCTGGGTTCTTACTTTGTGCCATGTGCAGCATTGCTGCAGGGATGAACAGGGGTGCATGAGCATGCCCTGGTTTTCCCCTCAGCTTGGACTAGAGGCACACCTTGCCTTCCCTGGAAGTGGGAGCTCCTTCCAGTTCATCCTCAGCTGCCCTCAAAACGGATTCATTTCCATCTTTGTAAGCAAAGCCCCTGCAAGTGCAGCTCTGGTGGTAATCCCTATGCTGGCCACCTTACCATGCATCCTTCCTACCCCAGCCCATCAGCGTTTTCTTGAGTAAAGTCCTCCACAAAGCCAGGACTCAGCCAGATCTCTTTATGATGTGATAATCATTTTGCAGCATGAACCTCACAGGCGAGGTTGTTCTCAGGCACAGTTGGCTCCTGGAGAAAGGATCATTTATAATCATGACACTTCCAAGGTCTCTCTCTTTTTCTCCCCCTTCCCCCTCCCAGTCCTTGCTCTCATCCCAACTGGTGAATATGGCACAGACCATCCCAGCATTTGCAGGGGATGGCTGCTTTTCAGGTTTCCTTGCAGAATTCTGTCTCATCATGAAACAGCACATTTGATGCACTTTTATATTGGACTCATTTGCAGAGTGACAGATGTTTCTGATGTGATAAGGAACGTGGTGCAGCAGCCAGAGGCGCTGCAGAGCTGCTCGTGTTCCTCACCTGAATCACAAATGAGATAATGCTTTCTTATCTGTTAAAAAACACAGCAACTGCACATATAAATAACACGTCACCAAGTGCCAGCTGTTTGTGCCAATGACATTTTTCTTAAAAGAACAGCTCCCCCCATCATCTGCTTTCCCTCTTGCAGAAAATCTGGAGCTCTTTTGCAAGTGCAGCAGAAAATATGGTTTTTGCTTTTTTAAGCTGCAGTTACTTTAAAATAATTCCATATGAGCAAAAAGCAGCTTTTATGACTCAGGTTTGGGCACTTTTTTTTTTTTTTGTGGACTTTTTTTGGTGGGTTTTTTTTTTGGTTTTTTTGGGGTTTTTTTTGTTTTTTGTTTTTTTTTTTTGTTTTTGGTACTTCCTTGTCCTTTTTCTGCATCTCTCTCTGAACAGAAGAAAGTAAGTATCACCGCTGCTTTCTGTCTCTTGGAAAATCATTCTTGCAGACCTTGCTGGCTTCCCATGATTTCAGGGCTTCTGTTCTGAATGATATGGAAGAAAGTTACTTAGTGTTTAAGTTCTTTTTTTCTGATTTTGAAAATGTGAAAACGAACAGTAAATCACTTTTCTTAAGGTTTATAAAAAGTTTTTTGTTACCTTAATTTAGATTGAAGGCAAAACCACCTCTAGAATCCCAGACACAGAAGAAAGCAGGCCTGCTCATTCAGTAACCTTTACTATTAATTCTTGCAGACAATAGAACTTAAAAATCCTACCAGGTGAAGTTGTTCTGATAATTGATCTGTTTTATTAGGATAAAACTGAGAGACATTTTTCAGCATTTTGCCAGCTCAGGCAGGGATGTATTTCTGTTACAAATGACCTTCTGGGAGAACTTGACTGCAGGGACATGATTCATTGGCAGCCTGCTGGTGACAGCCTTGTTTCTATTGTTCTAAAACTCTGGTTTCACATTTCTCCTGTTAGATAAGCTGCAAACATTAACTACACAGTGAGCTACAAATAAAGTGTGATGTAAGAATTAAGCCCATTATCTGATTGGCAGTGCAGGGCCACTCTTCCAGGTTAAGGGTTTGAGCAGAGGTTTTGTTTTTTGGTTTTTGTTTTTGGTTTATTTTAAAGCAAAACTTTGGCTTCTTACATTAAGGGTTTGAGCAGAGGTTTTGTTTTTTTGATTTTTCTTTAAAGCAAAACTTTGGCTTCTTACATTACTGAAAGCATTGTCCTCCCAAAAGATAAAATATTCCTTTGGAAGCTGCAGTGTGTATATATAGAGTGAGCTATAAATAGTCTGGAGCTAGTTCTGCACGGTACCAGTGTGCAGAGATATTAAGGACAGATTCTGATTTTTATGGCTGCACTGGGGCTGCTGAGAAAAAACAGCCTGAAATGGGGGCTTTTAAATTTTATTCAGTATGTTTAGATTCACACCAAGATAAGAATCTTGCAGGGGCTTTATATGTGTTTTAAGGAATAAAGGAGTTTGGTAGCCTCAATTTAATCTTCACTTGAGTTGGAGATTGCTTAGCAATTTCTGGTATTCTTATTTAGGACTAATACAAAGGCAAATGAATTCACTCTTAAATGAGGAATGTCTTGATTATCATGCTAGCTGAAAAATAGGTCTATATACTCCCACAGCTCAGCTGCTGTGAGTGGATGTGCATAAGGACTGAGAAATGGTTGCTATTCAGCTCCTTCAGATGTTAGGACGACTTTCAGCAATTGAATGATTTATGATAATGTTGATATTCATGCAGGCTCTTCCACTGCCAGGATAAAGACCACAATGCCTGAGCAGTTTCTTTTTCTTCAGGCATAAGATGGTTACAGGCTGACATTGGAAAATTCTCTGGCTGAAGCAGTACCTTCCCTGCTGCAGAGGGGTGGAGGCTGTGGGCAAGGGGACAAGAAGAAAAGTACCTGTTTATAATGGATTATCGACCAGGTGTTATCTCTTCTGCTGTACAATCTTAACAGGACAAAGCATAATAATGTTATTAAGGGCACATGAGACAGGGTCAATGCCAGGGTATTAACCTTACTTAGCAAATTTGTGATAAATATAATAGATTTCATGTTTCTACGAGGACTTTTACAGCAGCTTCTGATTATGCATTAAAACTCACTGCCCTCTGTTGCATCCTTTCTTAGATTTGGACTAGGAGAGGGGCTAGGGATTTGGAAGGAGAAGGGCTGCTTGTGCTGTTTGCTTGTGCTTTTTAACATCTGTGCAGTTTTAAGGCATCATTCTGGGTTCCTAAATCTTTTTTTCAGTTTGTCAGGTACACCTGAAAGAATGAGTTAGGCACCCACACAGAGATGCCTGGTGGAGGAGGCTGCCAGGCCTCAGTGGCACACGATGGGCCCCCATGGAGCACTCTGGGGTTCAGTCCTGTGGCAATTTGCTGTGCAGTGGATTGCAGGATTCAGTGGAGCAGCTTTCATTCATACTAGTGAATTCCTGCTGACTTGAGGAGTGTTTGTTGAGGTCTGTGGTGATCCTATGCATCATAACTGAAGTTCTGTAGTTTCCTTCCAAGGATGAACCATGAGACTTAATGCATCAGACTTCACCAGCCAGTTTATTTAACAGACTTCTCAATCACTTCTGGAGCAGGACTTCACTCCTACTTGCACTTATCCTCCCTTATGCTGTCCTGGCCACTCTCAGAGGCTGTAGAAAGGGGGCAGGAGAGACAAGAACAACCTTTTTGGTGTATTCCTTGCAGTTCATGGCTCACTGCACAGGGACCCTGGAAATGGGCCATGCTGAAGTGCTCTGCAGGCAGGGCCCATTGCACACCCTGGGAAACATCTCAGAGCTGCCTTCAAGTGCTCTGGTGCATGCCAGGAAGAACAAAGGACCTGCAAGGACCTCAAAATCACTCCATCCCTCTAAAACTGCTGTGCCTCCTTCTGTCTTGCTCTGTGCAGTTGGGACAGCTGGGAACAGGGAACTGTCTGGCCACAGGTACACTGATGTTCCCACACCAGTGACATGTAAATATGAAAATTAGTGAAGTTCAAGGGCTAAAAGCACACCAATGCAGCTCACTCTGATCCCACTGCTGTGAGTTCCTTTCACACCCAAGGAAAGTCCCCACTGCTCTTCCCAAGTGGTGACCGTGTCCACCCAATAACCTCTGCCACCCTCTTGAGTTCAGCTCTGGCTGTGCCTGTCCCTGTCTGCAGAGATGCACTTCTTGATACAACCGGAGCTGCCCAGATACAATCCCAGCCTTCCTTTTCAATTCTGCACCCTCATGTGGTAAATGTCTTTACTTGGGTCATTCCACTGACCTTTTACATTGGTCCTTCTTGCTAGCAGCAGCCCTAGAGCTCAAACTTACAGGTGAGCACCTTTTACTCCTTAGTCTTAGCTCTGGTGCTGACTGTGGAAATATCTCCCCCTGTCTTTAGCTGGTTCCAGGTAGAGAAGGGAGTTTCTGACAAGCATAGCTCTGTTATTTATCTAGGCTGATCTGAGTATTTTCCCAAAGAATTTGTGAAATACTCTCTGAATGATCAAAGGCGCAAGCATGTGACTGCAGGTCACTGGAGAGCAAGCTATTTAAAAAGCACTAAAAAAAGCAAATCTGAAAGACTATCTGGCACTAGAAAGCACTTAATTTAGAGAAGTGTCCATGTCATGAGTGAATGTCTTGTCATAAGGCAATATTGCAGCATTCCTCAGGGCTAGCGCGGATCCCACTTTTGTGTGTGACACATGGATAGTGCCACACTGAATGTAAATGTGTTCATATACAGTTCAAATACCCTTGGCCTGCAGTCTTTTTTCTTTTCTTTTCTTCCTCCCATCTGTTTGACCCCTGCATCACTGGGCTGTCTGGTTGATTCATATAGTCCTGTGCACTATCAGTTTCAGGTTGATCTTGTTTTGGCATCTGCGCCTTTCAGCATCTTCGAAGAAAGCCATTGTAATTCCAAGAGCCTCCACGTCTGTGGAATCATTCCCATTTCTCAGATGCAGTTTAAATGTTTCTATCTTTGGGACTGAAGATTTGGTGTCTCAGATGAAATTGTTTTATCACCATATGAGTTAAGCTTCTTACTTTAAGAGTTGTTGGAGTGAGGTTTACTGCTCTCATGGCAATACACACTTGCACTTATTTTCCATGTCTCTGTTTCCTGCTGGGTTGGTTTAGGGAATAATAATCTAATGAAGGGCAAGAAGAAATAAACTGTGGTGAATTATTGCCTTTGCCCTCTTTTTATTTTGAAGAGCTCATCTCCTTTCAAGGACTATGTGGATTTTTCAGTTTCACAAACAAGACCTTGTCTAGATCCTTTTCTCTGTCAAGTACAGGATCACACAGGAAGCCCTATGAACTTTCTGATACTCATTCTCACTCAGAATTACAGATTTTTAGTCAATTCCCTTGCTGCTTTGTAGGATATTTCACCAACTGTTTTTTCCTCTCTACAGTTTATATAGTTAATGGGCACACATTCAGAACTGATAAATGAGTAAAATGAGCAAACATGATTATCTTTCCTGTAATAAATTCAGCAGAGTGAGTCCCTCAGCATCATTTAGTGTACAGCCCTTGGCACTGGGAGCCTTACCAAGATGTGCCAGCTCAGCTCTCCTCATTCAGCTCCCTGGCAAGGCTGTCAGAGTGGCCAGCAGAGTTCACCTTAGAGTTCTCTTCATGCCTTGCTCTGCAGCTGTTATGTGATTTGCAAGCAAAGTTTCTTTTCCTTCAAAAGCACTTTCATCTTTTAAAAACCTTCCCAAGAAACCCCCCCTTCCCTAAATTATTCATGTTTAGGATAGGCCTTCTGGTGCCCTGAGATCTAAAATACATATATTGATGATATCTGCTGGAGTCCGGTCTGTGTTGGCCGTGGTAGGAGAGACCTGTGGACCTTTAGTGACATTAAACTGCAAGCCAGGATGGAGATGCAGCTGAACTTCACTCCTTTACCCTTTGGCATCCACTTTTTCTGAAAAATATTTTCCAGAGTCATATTTCAATGGATCAATAAAGTATATGGCCTTTCTACTAAAAAAAAAAAAAACAAAACAAACCTGAAAGTATCTTTGACAAGCTGAAACCCATGACCTTCCAACATTTCCATGTGCTGTTTGGTTCCTTTGGATCAGCAAGAATAGCCCAAATATTAATATTAGCTGAATAGTCTTGTAATCCCAAAGAGAAGAACTTTTCCCAGCGGTGGGAGGCTCTCTCTTAAAAGAGCCCTTTGTATTTTCTTGGATGTTTTACAAAAGCTGCACCTGTACATGAGAGCTTCATCCAGATATCAAATATGCACTTCAAAGTGTGTTTCATACACCCCTGAAATGAGAGCTCCTGTGCATTTGATAAATTAAATGGGAGTCTGATCTGATTATACAAATATCATGTAGCTACAATGGCTGTGCTCTAATTAGTTTTTCAGCCATGAACCTTTGATAGTGGCCCTTTTCTTCAAAAGGAGGCTTTATCTCCTATACTGGTCAAAATATTTTTATTTGTCAACCTGTTTACTAAATTCCATCTAGTCCATGCATATTACCAATCCTTTTCTAATGTATATTAACAAGATCAATAAGATTATTCTAATTTTGGAATCTCTTTTGCATTTAACTGTACAGTTTTTCCTTTATGTAGAACAGTATTCATGAAGACACATTTTCTAAGCAAGAGGTTGGATTAGTTTCTGCAAATCTCAGATCAGTCCAGTGCTCTGTCCTTTCTGGCAAAATTCTTAATTCCCTCCTAGCTGAAACAAATCCAAATACATAAATTTAAAAAGAGGAAAAAAGCAAAATCCAACCACAACCAGACAACTGCCCTCAAACCTTGAAAGTTCTGTCCATCTGAATCCCTCTGGCTGGAACTGGAGATGTCACAGACAGAGACATTTCAAGTATTCTCAACTCAGTAGCAATAACCACACCAGCTTCAAGTCCACCACTTCGACATCCCCAGCAGTTTTCTATTTCATAATGGCACAGCTGAAGGCAGAAGGCAAACCTGACCTCTGTGCACTCTTGTAAGCACACAGTGCCAACAAAACCCAGGACAAAAGTGAAATCCATTTGCAATTCAGCAGGGATCTGCAACCCTTCTGCAAGTGCAGTACAGGGACAAAAAAGTGATGGTCTCATGCACATCATTACAGGAATTTCTCCATGCTGATTATGGGCTCTGATGCTCACCAGGTTTCATTCTAAGAAAGTGCTTTCCTCACCTGCTGGCCTGCACTGCCAGCCCTTGGGGTTTGCCCTCATACCTGGGGGAGAGAAGCCCTGATGTTGTCTTCAGTGGTTGCCTTTCATGCTGAAACATTTTCAGCCTAATCTCTTTTACTGGCAGCATCCAAAGTCAGATGCTTAAACCTCAAATGGAGACTGAATAATTAGAAAAAGGGATTGTGTCCAACTGCCTCATGTACTCACATGTGCCCCAGTGGTGAAAAGTCACAAATGTCTTTCTTCTCTCTCACTCCTGACTGATCTTGAATAACTTTATCCCTCTCAAGTGCAGGGGTGGTGTTGTGTCCTTTCATACACTTTAATAACTGGTTTCCCTTAGTTAATACTCAGTATTACCTGGTTTCCCTTTGACTTGATGTTTATATTTTATGTTTTCCCAAGGCAGGTATTAAGGTTGGCTGCGCCCAGGTGCTGCTGCTACTGCTGAGCTTCCACTTTACATTCCCCAAATTCCAGCCTGGTGTGTCCAGGCAGATATCTCTTGGCTGTTTAAACTGAAAAACAGTAACATTGAAATACAATGAGGTTAAAGAGAAAGTCAAACAGCTGCTTTAGTCTTAGAGTAAGAGAGTACCAGCTGAGAGAGATTTTGTGGGCAGGAAAGCTAAAGCAATTGGTCTTTAATACAGGAGCAGAACTACTCTACAGAGACATGTAGGCTGAATAAGGATATGATGTGAAAACAGAAGAAACAAGTAGTTGAAAAATGGCCAATTGTTTTAATTCCAGGGAAATTCCAAGGCAGGACTTGCTGTAGCACATCCAAACAGCAAATGTTCTGACAGTTTTAGCATTTTTAGTGGTGTTTTCAAGATGTCTTCAAACCACTGTTGATTTTCCCCCTCCCAAGAAAAAATGACAAACCAACAAGCAAAAATGACAAAGCAGAGGGGGAAATCAGAATATTACAATGTTCACTACCCCCCGAGTCTCGGTGACCACACAGAGAAAGACAACCTGATGTGCAGAGAGCCAGCTGTGAGAGTTCAGCTGCCTGCATGCGTGTGCAGCACAGAGGGTGCAGAGCGTGGGGGCTGGAATCGTGTCACTGCATGAGGAGTGCTTTGGGCACAGTAATTGTTATATCTGAGGGATCGTGACATGCAAGCAGGGAAAACAATGATGTTTTCAGGCTCTGCAGAGAAACAAAATCCTTGCTTCTTCCAGGCACGGATGAACTTTGCAACCAAGAGCTTAAAGCCATACCAGGTCAGTTGGGGTATAATTGTCTCTAACCAGAACAGTCAAAAGTTGGAGTTTGCTATCAACTGCCTGAATGACACCCAGAAATTCTTTCCAAACTTACAAACAAGCAAAGAGACAGGTCTGAACCTGAACCCCAGGGTAATCACGCCCCTCAGGAGCACAAACAAACATGGCACCAGCTAGGAAATCATTCTCGAGGTGTCACTTTTGACTGATGCAGATGAGGAGCTCCCAAAGGTGGGGTTGCGACCCGGGGAGCGCTGATGGAAGGGAGGTCATGAGCCCGGAAATGAGGCTGGGAGCAGGCAGGCTTGGGAACTGCTGATGTGGCAGATGCATGGTCACGTCAAAGGGCTCCCCTTGGAATACCCTTTTCCCCCCTCTCCTGCCTCAGAAACAGAAAGTAGTGAAGTTTAAAGCTGAGGAGACTGGCTGTTTATAGCACGCTGCTGTGTTTTTACAAGCACCCCTGGAAATGAGCCCAAGATGACTGGGGAGATGGGAGCAAGGAAAGCTCTTGAGGGAAGGATGTGGGACAAGAAGGGGATGAGAGGGAGGTCTCTGGGAAACAGGATCTGCCAAGCAAAACTAAAATTTATCGGTTTCAATGGGAAGAGAACAGAGGTTTTTTAAGGTTGTAGTGGCATTCTAAAGTCTAACTTGGAAGGTCAAATTTTTCTCCCTTGAGAAGTCTGAGGGATGATCTTGTGCTCCTTCCCTGTGAGAAGCCCCTGGTGCTGAACTGGATATCTTGGTGTGGAAGTTAACAAAAGGCGGGATTAATATGTGGCCAGAGTAAGGTCTGTACAGCTAATATATACACAGAATAAGATAATTACCTCTAAGTGAGTCTCCAAATGGCCTCTTTTACTGTCCTTGAGTTTCAAAATCTACCAAAGCTAGGCCCTGCATTTATGTGTGTTGAGAGTAAGTCGCTGTTATTGGGAACTGGGTGGTTTGCTTTATAATGCTCATATAATGGAAGAAAGTGGAACAGATCAGCAAATTAATGTAGCATACATTTCTAATCTTTTTTTCATGTCATTATTAAGAAAAGCATTTTAAGTTTTAGTAATGTCATCTTTTGTAATACCAAACTGGCTTCAATAAAAGAGGAGCATCAGCACCATGAAATGGATACCTTGAACAGTCCCAGGCATGGAGGAGACAAGCAATTTTTGGCAATTAGGAGGGAGTATAACAACAGCACATGTTCAAGTCAGGGGTGGGAAATGGGCCTGGAGGGGATAAACCAACAGAGGCCATCACTGAAAAGCAAACATGAGGTGTGTGTGGTGCAATAGTGAGCTGTGGCTACGTGCTGGGTACAACGCAGAGGTAAAGTCAACACAACTGTGTGCTATTTATTTAATAGTGCTGTGCTGAGAGGTGCTCGCTGACAGGAAGGCTTTTGTAACCCTGCAGCTACAGCGTTTCCTGGGTGCTGTCTTTTGGGCTCAGGGATGGCAGGGACAAGTCCTGCTCAGGGCTGAGCAAGGTTCTGTGAGCCACAGAAGGGCAAGGCAGAGCCAAGCTGCCTGTCTGTCCCAATTGCTACTACAGAGACTGAAATAAATGCTGGAGAGAGAGGAGAGGTGAGTGAGACCCTGAGAACAAGGAGAGGTAGAACTTCTTGAGCTTTAAACCCGCTGGCAGGGCAGACCTAGAGATTTTTGCACAGGGGAACCCTCTGCCTCTGCTTGTTTCTAGCAAGTTAAAGACTTTGTAGACCTTTTCATGATTAAAGGAATTAATGTCAAGCATGTACAACATCAAATAGCAGCTAATTGGTCAAGCAAGTGATGCCTAATCTTATGTTGTCTGCTGAGGGCCTTGGGAGATTTTTCCTTGAAGGCACATTTAGCAGGATGGTCCAGACTGAATTTGTCAGTGAGATTCAGTTAAGGCTTTTACATGCATCTCTCCTAAGTGCTGGCCATAGAGACTGTTCACAGATGTGCTTCAGGTGTGGCCAGATTAGTGGAAGCAGTCCATGTCTCCAGTTCTGGTGAACCATCATGGACCAGTCTCCACAAGTTTCTTTTCAGGATTTAAACCAAACCTTTGTTTTGTTTGAGAAATTCAAAGTTTTGTTTTCATAATTACCTTTAGTTTTGGAGTTGCCCTTAGGGCTATCTGGAACCTACTGAAACATGCTGAACTCTAAATCAAAGGTTTCTGTATTTCATGTCAAATGCATAGAAATCAAGTATGAGGTTTCTGCTCCGATCATGTGGAAGTTAATTTTAATTTCCAAAGCATACTGTATTTTCTTTTAAGAAACTGATGAGTTCTGTTTAATGTTGAGGTCAGAAAATATAAATTCAGGCTGGCTGGTTTTTTTTCACATCAAAGCATGTGACTTCAGTTTCCAAAACATTTTTCCCCAAATATCTTTTTCCAGTCTGGAAAATAACCCATGGGAAAATACTACAAATCTCATTATGATGCTTGAAGTTGTCATGGTTTTCACATGTGACTGGTGACCATGCAAAGTAAAGAAAGGATCTAATGTTACAGGACCTTTAGGGTCAGTTTGTGTCATGATTTAAGTGTTTGGTGCCTTTAGTGCAGTAATAATCTAGTTCTGGTGGCTGACCCGGGACTGATCCATCTGTTCAGGTACACCCAATCTCCAGTGTGCTTCAGTCAGAAGGTTTGGCTGAGGCTTTTTCCCTTGATACTACCTGAAAACATTTTAAGGTACATGGCATCCTCCTTGCAAGGAAATTTTTCAGGGGACTGTCAGGAACTTTTGATTCTCACATGCAGTCTGACTATTCCCATTCTTAGTTCTTCCTGCTGCTGATCATGGAGTTCAATTCTGTGATAGCATACTTAAAATAAACTGTTATCAGGTTCATAAGTTAACTGTTGATACATAATGTAAGGGCTCATCCCTGTCCTACTGGAGCTCCTAAATACCAAAGGGAATTCTTCCTGAATAAAAAAACCAAAAAACAACAAAACAAAACTCCATGGGTTTCAGCCTATTAGAAATCTAAGCCTTCAGAATAAATCCTTTACCCAAAATATAACTCTCCCAAATGAAATCCAGGCATGATAAAAATGCTAGATTAAAAAACAAACAAACAAAAACAAAACAAAAACTAACAAAACCCCCATGAAAACAAATAAACAAATAATGGGCTTTTCTTGCTGGAGGCTGTTACAGGGCAGAGCTCTAGAAATAGATCTATTCACTTAATGAAGGGCCTTTGGATTATAAATTTTCTGTTTGTAGACAGGAGATGCATAGACAGGAGATTCTCTTAGTATTTCTACATTAACAGGGTTTCTCCTAAGGAGCTGTGGCCTTTTATCTCATTATGTATGGATCTGTGTATGTGAATGTGACATATGAATTTGTTACCAAGATACTATTTGAAGCAAACATCCTAAGGCCTTCCGAGTTGGCAAGTTGATGCTGATTTCTGAGTCATCCCAGCCTAAAATATTATTTTGTATTTTTGCAACATTTTGGACTGTAGAGGGAACATGAGCCATCTTACCTGACTGATGCTATCTGGTGGTTTCCATTATTTTGCTAATGTATGTCCTAGGGACAGCCAGACACACACACATCAGCCTGGATACAAATGGCACTGCAGCTGAAGAGGATTCAGTTTATCACAAAGGTGGATCAGCTCAGTTAGCTATGGCAACTTATCCATAGCAGGAGAAGGACTTGACAGGCTCATTCAAGCTTGGTGGAATTTGCATCACGTCATGCGTTGCCTTCCTCACCTTCCTCCTCCTTTCTTCTTCCCTGGATAGTGCCATCTCTTCTTGGTTTATACAAACACTGCTGCTGAGAGCTTTTTCCTCTGTGCTGCTTCACTGGTGGGGCTGGGCATGGGCAGCACAGAGACCATTTGTGGAATGGGCTGGGGGGCTCCAGCCTGCGCCACAGCCTGGGCTCTTGTTAGTCCCCTGCTTCTAATTTATATAGTAGTGACTACTAATTAACAACCTGTTAGCTCGTTCTGAGAGTTATTCTGGAATGTGGCCTTCAGTAATAGGGGATTGATAAATGGCAGGGGATTCACTTCCAGTCCTGCACTCATTCCAGGAATCCTATAACAGTGCACAATATCTCTTGGTGCTGCATAATATCTATTTCTGAATTCTAGCTGCAGCTGAGGCTTTCTTTTTTTGTCCTGCTGGAGTTGCTGAGATTGTTTCATTTGTCAGGGGAGTATGTTCAAAGAAGAAATACTAAAATATGTTGAATAAAAATATATTTAAAGTATTTCTACCCTATCTGAAATATGATTTCTCAAGATCTTGCAGAGTGTCTGTAGCTTATCCAGCTGCAATATTAATGGTACTTCATGAAAAAGTGCCAGAGCTCTAAAACTTTCATATAATTAATGAGTTGTAGATACCACTCTCAGCACAAATAATTAGCAGGATTTATTCTGTGTTCTCTTCACGAAGAATGAGTCACTTCTCCCACACTCAAAGCATGCAGAAATTCTCAGGGAAAATGCAGCTGAGTACATTTAATTATTATCATTTCATTTAGCTATTTTTTGGGTTTGATGACAGTGTCATCATAAATGAAATCTAGGGCATCCCATACCTTCATGCTAGGAAGCCCTCCTTGTAAAGGGGGGACATGGCAGTTATAAATTAGTATAAGAAATGAAAATTATTTCCATGGTCATTAATTTTTTGTAGAGCAAAAGTTTATTGAGTAGTACCTCACTTTCATTTTCCAGCAGTCCAAAAGTGAAACTCTTAAACACATTTACAAGCAGAGGAGCTGACCTTCAGGAACTCACATGATTTCCAGCAACACCCCATATATAGAATTGAGATAATGAAAGCAATGAAAAAAAACTTGTCATTACAAGTCTCCTGAAGCTGGCAGGTGTTATCTCTGTATAGCCACGCTCCCATACGTGTGGCACAAGGCTCTCTTCCCTTGTGTTCCAAGAATTTATATCACTGAATAGTTCAGGGAAGTCACAGCCCTGAATTTAAGGTGTGGTGAATGATGCTGTGGGGACTTTGGAAACTCACAGTGACCGTAGTTGAACAAAATGTACAACCCCTTGTGTAGCTAACTTTTAATATCAAAGTAAATAAGTAAACCTGGGGTAAATAATAGTGTAGCAGAGGTAACAAATTTACCAGGATCAAAAAAGTAGACTCTAGGAAAGGAAGGGTCTGCGTGGGCTGAGATCCTTGTTCAGCTGCATTGGAATAGGTCAATTCCTCCAGCCTAAGGTGCTCCTGCTGCCTCATCTTAACTTGTCCTTGGTGTCTCTGAGGCAGGTCCTGTGTCCTGAGCTCTGTGTGCCCTTTCTCTCTGGGTACCTATGAAAGCACTATGGAGGAGTTTGTGCAGCTCACTTAGATTTATCTCTTTTGCTGTCTTCCTAGCATGATTAAAGGAGAGTTTGGAAACTATGAATAGAATCATTATTTCCAATATGGTCCAAAAGTTTGTATTTTCACAACCGTGTCTTTTCAAAGAAGAGAACTGAGCTAAGTCAGAATAAAAGCAATTGTGGGATTTTTGGGAGGGAGTGGATGGCACAGGGAAAGCACAGTGTTGCAAGTGGGTAGATCCAGCCTGTGGGTACCATATGTTTTGAAATCCTTGTGGTCTGGATAGCGACCAGCTAGATTTTTCAGCCTGAGGCTTCCCCACCCCACTGAGGAAGATTTCCTGCTGCTATGGAGCCCAAAAAGTGCCTGAGCACCCTGAAGTCCCTCTGGCACTTACCAACATAAATACACATAAAGCACCTTTGCAGCAGAGTGTTTGCACAGAGAACTGGAGATCATTGCTGTCTATACCCTGCTTTTCTGCAGGCTGCTGTCTTGAAACATTTCTGTATCGTGAAATTTCACCAAAATCCATGTTTGAAGTGCAGATTTTCACCAGACAAATTGTGGGCTGATGAGCTTGGCCTGTGCAAAAGTGTCAGCATTGACTGCTGGATGCAAAATGGGATCTGAAGTACAAAGGTCTGGAAGGCAGAAACTTTGTGTTATGTGGCCTTTCTGTTCTTATAATTAGGATATGATCATGGTTGAGCTCTTTCCTTCATAATACACTCCTGTGATGACTCCCAAACATACTCCTTCAGAGACAGTCTGCAGCCAGCTATGCAGATAATGAAGAGCAGGGAGAGGGAGGGGGAAGATTGTCCCCAGCTAATGTGAAACATGTGCCAGTGAGACACTAACTAGTCAGTGTCTCCATTTTCTAATATGCAGAAAATGCATCTCCTTAGAGCCAACCTGGGGCTCCTGGAAGCTGTCAGCAGGTGAGAGTCTCTGTCCTGGCTGTGACAATGCCAAAGCTGTTGGGAAAAGACAGAATGGGCCAATTCATGGCTCAGGTAATCCATCTATGGATAATCAAACACCGTGTCTGACATGATTTGACTGTTCTCCTTGTTAAAGTTTCCATTGCCAGTCTAACATGATGAAATTCCTGCCACTTAGGTTGATATTTTTCCTTATTCTAATTAGTAACTGGACTTGGAGCACACCTTAAGATCAGCTGAGCTATATAATGTAATATATAATATTTTTTACATAAAACAGAGGAAGTGGAAAGATTGTACAAAACTGCAGAGTGCATGGTAATACAGCTCAGTCATTTTTTGAAGATTACTTGACTTTAGTCAAAAAGGCTTATCTTCCTCTGGGTAGAGAAATTCTTCTACTGAGACATAATCTCACATTTTACCTTGTATTTCCTTTACTGTTTCTGGAGAAAATATAGAGAGAAGGATAAAACACCCTCTGGTGACCCCTACACCTCCAGACTCATTATTGCCTCATGTCTTTTGTGACAGGTAACTTTCTAATGCGTGTTGCTGGAGGAGTGTCACAGTCCCTGTTAAAATGACTTGTTTGCTTTAGGACTTCCATTTGCAAGATGGAATCCCTTACCAATGAGAAGATGCAGATCCTTCAAGTAGCATTTAGCATTACCTTCAGGATCAGCCCCTTGCTGCTTCATCCAGCACTGTTGATGCCAGTGGAAGTTTTACCCTGGATTTCAAATCTGATGAGGCCTGAGGGTTGTGGTCCTTCCATCCTTGGGGCAGTTAAGATCCTTATGACTCTCCACAGGGTCTGCAGGCACTGTGATGGAGGGTGGGCTCGGTGCCACACATGGTGGGAGCTTTGCCCTGCAGTGCTGACAGTCTCAGGTTTAGGTGTGGAGCAATGAGTGGGAGTCACAAGGAAAAGTGGGGAGTGGGCAGAGTGAAGGTCATGGCAGTGAGACCAAGGTTGCTGTGATCTGGCAGGTGAATATCCTGATCCTGCACTGATTAAATACTGAGTCACCAGATGCTGGTTGGAAGGAAGAAGGGAGACCTTAGAAAGATATGGCTGTGGGGAGACCTGGAGAGCAAATATGAGGAGGACAGTTCGTACCCAGAGGACTAGAATAGCCTGTCTACTACTTTAACTGTTGTAGGCATTTAAAACACATGGGGTAAATCACTGACAAGAATGCCCAAAAGAACAATGTTGCATCAGTTATATTCCTGAGCATTTAACTGGACTGATTTTTCTTTATTCTAGACAAAATAGGGTTATTAGTGATGCTTCATCTTTAGTCTGAATGTCTTTAATTTGGGCATCCATTTAATTTGAAATGCTAGTGAGACTGTTGGATTGTAGTCATAAGTTATAACCAAACATCTTTCTTGCTCCGTGTTGCTGACCGCAGCTTTGGTTATGAAATGTGAAAGAATGTTAAAATCCAGTGTATTTTTCTCTGTGGATTTTGTTTATTTTTATTTTTAACATTTCAATTGGACAATGAAAAGTGTCAGTGATGCCAATTGCAAGTCTTTAGGTGCAAGTCTGCATGGGAGTGATTATTTGTTTTCAAAAACGGACAGCTGTGGATTTTTAGATCCTTTGTCTTAATAATCTCTGGGAAAATGGCTTTACATAAAAGGCTGCTGTATGAAAAGGTAAGACCATGGCCAGGTTGGGATGAGGACATCTTTTTCATGTGTTGTTAACTTTTCCAGAGAGCAGCAGCAAGCTGAGCAAAGGTTGGAGGCAGCATGCTTCTTCTGTTTCCCTTGAATTCCTTTCATCAGTCCAGTGACTACATGAGTCCTGATGACACATTTCTGGGTCACATGTGCCAGAAAGATGGACTATATGGAGACACATGGCATGGAAACTATTCTAGCTGGAGACCAGTTACATACACAGGTTTCAGATGTGCTGTAAATGTGTATGTTCTTCACATGGACTTTATTAATAGCACAAGACTGAGACAGGGAGAGCCAGTTACATTCCTCCATATCCTTAGGTTGAAATGATGGAATAAATGAGAAAAATGGTATTTAAGTGGTAAGCAGGATACAGCAATAGGACTATTGCATTTCCATTTGCACTGCAAGCAAAGAATTCATCATAAATGTGCTGGGCCTGCATGGTTTTCTATCACATTTATGAGGATGATTAACCTTTTGTAATCAAAGTCAGCCACATTAGTAGCTAAGAATATTTACTAAGCTATAGGGAAGAAATCAGTTTTAAATTCTACTGATTTGTTTTCATTTGTGTCTCAATTAAACACTCTACATTAAATTCCTGAAATTTCTATGCTGCTACTTGTAATGGGTCAGAAATGTCAGGGTATCCTTGAAGTGGAGCACTCTTCTCCAAGGCACTCTGCATAGCTTAATTAGCACATTTATTTCTTTCCCTGCGCCTTCTCTAAGGGCTTTGGTTATGTCAGATGCTTCCAGTTATTAGAAATCAGAGCCAGAAGTCAACTGACGAGCTACTGATCACTCAAGCTAAATGTAATTTAATGCAACAGTTATCTAAGCAGCTTGCAAAGCCCCTCTGGGGACTGGATGTGCTGGGATGCTCCAGGATGTACATCCCTGCAGACTCGGTGCAGTGCAGCACAAGACACGTGCACATCAAAGGACCTGATCAATAATGGCCCAGAGTCATCACTATGGCACTTGCTTTTATTCTGTTGTAGCAAGAAATCAGGCAAACAAGCTTTAAAACTGTCAAAAATTAGATGTTTGTTTTGTTGGTGTGTAATTGGGGTTTTTTCTCAACAGGCAGTGAGGGACCTTCCCAATATCTTCAAGTAGCTCTGTTGTCTGGAATCCCCAGCCGGGGCTGTGTAATTGCCATAGCTGGGCAGTGAGGGAAACAGTCCTCATTTTAACTCCTGGAGCTAGATCATGTCTCAAAGTCTCTGGCTGAATGTTTTCCATCCAAGGTAACTGACTAAGCAGAACTAGTTCTGATTCTGGCTAATGACATGTCATTAATATACAAGTCCTCTAAAATGTTTGCCTACGAATTGTGAGACTTTGACCCTGAGATATCAGAAATCATTCCAGTTAGACTAAACACACATAATTCACATAGTTCAGTATGTGGTGAGGTCTCTCACCAACCCTTTTCTGATCACAGCCATTATGTGAATGACAGCCTGTGCTTGTCATGCTGGGATTTTCCACTTGGCCTTGTTCAGTACCAATCTGATAGTGGGACGAAAAGTGGACTTGAGGAATGCAGTTCAAAGATCTTGCACTCTTGAACCTGTGTTCCAAGCCTGGCTGTGTGGATCGAAGTAATGACTTATGATGATATCATAAACTGGAGAAAGCCCATGCAGGGCCAGGAAACAGAAGATAGAGCCCACAGATGGGACAGGCAGGAGGAGGAGCCAGGCAAGAGCAACTTAGGGAGTGGAAGGCAGCTAAAGGATGCTGTAGGAACAACAGTCATGGCAATACTGTTCTGACAACAGTTTCTTCCTCCGCTTCCTGTGGAGGTCTTGCTAAGTTAAAATGCTCATTTTGGTTATCTCTGCCCTTGAAAAGACTGTGGTTACATTTTTGTAGACCTGATGCCAAAATTGCTCCCAAATTCTGAAATGCAAAAGGAGTAAGGAATCATATAAGTAAAAAATCTATCCAGATTGCTGGATCTTCTTATATAAGGAAGTATTAGAGTGCTGATACCATGTAACATGCAATAAAATTGGTCTTGGTTTATTGCCATATTTCTGAATACAGAAGCTTTCTGAAGAACAATCTTATGTCTTATGTGGTATCTGATGGTATATTTTAACCTGCATGCTAACAGTGCAGTAAAACATTGGTGCTGGCTGACATCTTATTAAAAACCCCCACCTTCTTCAAAATTTTTTTTCATTCCCCATCTGGGATGCTGTAGACTAACCCTTTCTGTTAAGGCAAACTTGATAGCCACATGTATTAATTCAGATTCAAAGACCCTTGACCACCTCTGTCTGTATTGTCTGCTCACAGTAGTTTTCCTTTTATCAGATGTGCTGCAGGCCCCTCAAAGGTATTGTGGTTTTAAATGCTCAGCTTTTTATTGAGAAAATCAGTGCAGGTGAATGAACAGTGGGAGAAGAGTGGCAGCCAACATAGCTGGGATGTACTGCAGTATCTCAGGAAGGAGCAACCAGATCTGGGATGCAGCAAAGTGAGTGGTAGAATCTCATTGTTCCTATAATACTTCTTGAGACTTCAAGATATGGTGATTTGTAAGGATATTCCTACTTTAACCAGTAGGCTGATCAAGAAAAAACAATTATAGGTGATGCACTTTTTTCTTTTAGGGACAAAATGCTATGCAACTCTGAGCACATCTTCCTTAATAATCTAGTTGTTCACATTTCAGATTTGCTCCCCTTGAACTGCCTATAGCAATATGCAACACTCCTCAACTTGTCTGAATTTGGGGATTTCAAAGGCCTTCCTGGCTCCAATGAGGGAGAAGAAGGTCATTGTATGGACTTTCTGTAAGGTTGAACTCGATGCAGAAAATGCAAGGAACAACTTGTTCCATCACCTTCGTTTAATATGTTGACAAACCAAGGCTTAGACAAGGCAAGTGTTTTGACCTAGTTTACCCAGAGAGCAATAAGGAAGTAAGCTAGAAAATACCAAGGAAACTACCCAGGGAATTCTCCAAGGCAATAAAGTACAAACGAGTCTTTTTGTTCTGAGCTGTCTGCAGTGCCCTCCACCTCCATTGGCTTTCCATAGAGCTGACTTTGTCACTTGGTGCTTTTTGGAATGAACAGTTTTTAAAATGTCCCTTTTGGTGAGTCTAAGTAGAGGAAAGGTAATTGGTCACGTGCTGTGAGTGTTTCAGATGGGCTCTGGGTGATGTCTCAGGCAGCACATGACCCGACATGCTGAGTGGGTGAAGGATGGGTGCGGCTCTGCCAGGGGTGCCTGGGCTTGTTGGGAGGATTGTTGCCATTCCTGCCCACTTCTCTGTGGTCTTTCTGAAACAACATGGGGTATTAGCAATGGTTGTGTGATGTAATTTGCAGCAGTCTGTGGCCTAATTCATTAGAGGAGGAAAACTCCCTCATAAAGTTTGTGATGCTATTCTCTTTGAGACAAGACTACGTGGGGAGAAGGGCTGGTGAGCTGAAAATTCGGTGGGACACTGTCATCCATCCTGCAATCAAAAGTTCAAACAAATCTTCCACTAGAAGGTCCTGAGTGTGATCTAAGTGCAGAAGCACAGACACTGCAGCAGCCTGCAGTGCCCTGGGCTGGCTGTGCACAGGCTACAGGGTTGGCATGGCAACACCAGCTTCCAGTGGGTGTCGGAGCATCCCTGAATCACAGCTCTACCTGCCATCCCCTTGCACTCCCAAGTGCTGAAGGGGAGTGTCATGGGAGCCAGCAAAAGGCTTTCTCTCCCAAAAATAACCACTGAGAATAGGGAATACTTATCTGACAGGGCCTGCTATTGAAAAACGGATCTTGGTTCATATAAGCAGGAAAAAGACATTGAGGCTTATTTGTATTTCTGCCCCTGAGCACAAAGGGGTTGGAAAGCAGGCGGATCCCACCGATTGTGTGCTCCTCCTGTTTGGAGATGTAATCGGCATCCACACACTGTGCCACAGCCTTTCCTCATCTCTAGGGGTTGGGTTGGGGCTGGGAATGATGTGTGGGGAGAGACCACCTCCAGTGTAGAGGTGAAGAGTCCAGCATGAAGGTGGGGGAGGGCTGGTCCCTGATGCAGAGTCTCTCCCCATCCTCTTACATGTGGCACACACTGCTGGGAGCAGCGTTAGTGAGGAATGGAAGAAAACACAGGGTAACCCTGTTCACTGAATTCTAACTTACCAACTGGAGAAAAAGCCTCTATGTAAACAGCACAAATGAAACGGATGTTTCACTCTGCTATCCAATGTGCTTTTTGGACCCCGAGGAAAATACAAAGAAAATATGTTAAAGAAAGAGATGTGGAGGGTCCTCAGCTCACCTCCAGCTTGCCACACCCTGGGGATCAGGGTGCTCTGGCCTGTGCTCTGGCACGTGTCAATCATTGCTCAGCCAACGTGATTCCAAGGCTGGGGCTTTGTCATTTGTAACCACAAGGTCCAGTCCTTCCTGGGCTTCAGCTGCTTTAAGCGCTATTGAGATAAATGAACCAGGACTATGCAGAGGAAGGATATATGTTATATCCCTTGATCTGGGCAAGATGGAAGCACAGCAGGGGCTGGGAACACAGCTGATGCTGGGCAGTGCCGTGGAAAGCCTTGCTGGACCTTGGGTGAGAGGTGTGGCCGTGGCCTCTCCAGCTGGTATTGTCTGTGCACAGACCATTGTTCTCTGCAAGGAAGCAAAGAGAAAACTGTCTCTTCTGCTTCCTTGACTGTGGCTCTGAGCCAGTATTGCCTCACCAAGGGCTCAGCACCAGCTCGGAGGTCTCACAGCTCCAAAATGCCTCGCCCACGTTGCCTCAAATGCCTGCTCTGGTGTCCTGTTACACATGGATCATTTTGGCTGACTGGATTTTGTTCCTTGCAAGTGAGTGGCTGGGAAGGAGATGTGTTTCACAGAGCTTATAATAGAACTCTTGCTTTGACCTCCACGACCAGGAGATTAACGCCATTCCAGAATGATATGGTGCGTGGTTTTTAAGGGTCCAAAGGCAATTCCTGTTTACAGAGCTGGTCTGGAAGAGCCTCATGATATTCAGGCTGGGGCAGTGGCTGTGCAATTCCCTCCCTATCGCTACTCTTTCAGGTGGACTTATGCCCTGCTGAGGGAGAACTTGAAACATCCCATGGATGGCTGAGCCAGGCTGTTGTGGTTGTGCAAAATCCTACTGCCTGTCTCTGAGACAAGAGAATAAGGAAAATCCTGTGCCTATCCCTTCTCTTTAAAGGAAATTACTTCAGAGCTTCTTTGAGGTGTTTCTTTCTGGGTTTGGATTTTCAAAATTGCTTTTAGGAACTATTTTCATGAGATCCAGGGAAAGGTTGCCTGTACTTGTGGGAAATATGTCATTGACAGTAAAAATACATTTGCAATAGCCTTGGACTTCCTTCAGTTATTCAACTCTGCAGATACAGTCTTAAATGCTTTGATCTATTGAGGTCCAACCTGCTAATCCTAATTATGTGCTCATGCCCAGCATCTTTACCTCTAATGGGCACTGAGAGCTGGGCCTGTAGTACTGCTCCCACCATGCCCACTTTTCCAATAAGTAGGACAGGCTGAAAGCTCTCTGAACAGGAAAAGTCTCCATCTGCTAATAGCATCAACCCCTGTGTTTTCAGTTACATTTCCAGAAACCAGAGCATACAAGATCTCCTTTCTGGGTAAATGTATTCTCATGTCCATGAGGAGCCTGATGCAAGTCAATCATCTGAGGCATTGTGATAGACTGGGGGGTCTAAAGCAGCAGGAACCTGGAGTCCAGTGTCTGATGCGTATTCCCTGGCACAGTCCTAAACAGAAAATTGGATATGTGTCTTTAATCAAAGGAGTTATGCACTGAATCATTGCCATGGCCCAAAATTGAGGGTCCTTTCTGGGGAAAGTGGCCTTCAGTAAGGTCTCATGTTTACTTGTAAGATGTGGACTGACACCTTGACCCTCTAGGTCCTCTAGGTGGGACATATTTAGCTTGTTATTAACTATGACCTCATGGAAGAAGAGTCATGTTCATACACTGGCACAGCACAGCTAAGACTAGAGTCAGAGGCAGAGATTTTAGTTGGTTTTGGAAACTTAAACTCAGATTTTTAGGTACCAGCAGCACTGAAATGAGAAGATACATGAATGTGGAAATCCTCCATTTGAACAATACGGAGCTCCTCTTGAAGGAAAAGGCAAGGCACACTGAGCACATGCAAGGCTGTATTTACTCCCGACACATCATGCTGTGAGGTGATGACATGCCTTCCTTCCCCTCTCTGCTTCTCTTTTTTTCTCTGTATCTTAGGTCCCTGCCCTTGGAAATTATTTACTTCTCCTCTGCAAACCATGACTCTCTTCTCCCTCGTGGTCTCTTTTTGCACAAAACTTTTGATGTGTTTCAGCCTCTCTGGCCAATGCACACAAGCAGCGAGGGGTGCAAACCCCTGCTGCCTTTACTGGCACTGGCCATACCCTGGTGCAGCTGGAGCCTGCTGGGCTGGGATTTTCCTGTGCAGGAGCAGGTTACAGACCGATTGAGACATGTTTGGTGGCTCAGCCATGTTTGCCACAAGGGGGGGTGAAGAACAGAAACTGTCTGTGGAAATTTACTGACTCTGAAGACCGCATGACTTCTTGCTAAATCTGAAAATTCCCAGTATAATTTTTCTAAACCAGCTGTGCAGCCTTTCATTATTTACCTCAATATTGCAGGGTTAGAGATATTTTTTTTTCTCAGTGACACCAGTCCATCATTTGCCATAGGCATGAAAGTTAAGGAATTAAGTAGTCAAGGCACTAGTTTCTAATACAAGGACTTCCATAGAGATGTTGAATTTCAAATACATATATTCTTTTTTTCAACAAATCAGCATGTAGTGTGCCATCTCTTGTGAAATATATGCTCATTAGGGGTATGAGTGGGAGCAAGTAAGGTTGTGAGGAATCATTCTGCAGTTTCTGTTTTCCAACAGTGGTTTGCAGAGAAGCCATTTTCTTTTCCTTTTTATTTGAAAGGTTAATATGTGGGAAGCTCTTTAAATCATCTGAGGTGGATCAGGGTTATGACTAAGAGATAAGGAGGGATTTGTCTGTCTGACCAACTTCCCCTCTGCTTATAGAGAAGGTTGATGTGCTCAGAAGTGGCTGAGTGCAAAATGCAGGGTGTAGTGTAAACTGGAGTTCTGACAGTTCACAGGCTGAGCAAAACCCCTTGAAATGCAAGAGGCTGCAAAGCCCAGCTCTGTGTCTGCCCAAGAAAAGCCTCCAGTGATGTCTGTAAGAAAAATGCTCAATCTCCAATCCAGGAAAGATCAATGCCTGCTACAAAGCTGTTAGGAATTTTACTGTTAGGACAATTAATGTTCTTAGTCATTTTATATTGGATAATATCATCTACCCATCAGAATGAATGCTGCTTGTTTAAAAAACTGAGTGACGGAGAGGGGAATAAGACAGGAGAAACCATAAAAAATGCCCTGAGTCTCTGTTGTGCCTCCAGGCAGGGCACAAAGTCAATCTGCAGTAATGTAATTTCTAAATAAGCCATAGCTAGGAGTAAAAACTGCAATGATGATCAGAGATGACCACAGCAGTCAACGCAAGGCAATGGTTTCAGAGCCTGCAAAGTTCATCCAGGGCACTGTGCTAGGCCCTGATAAGTGCCTGTAGTGCAGTAGAGGTTACACTTGCTTTAATATTTTATAGATAATGTTCTGTAAAGACAATGGACTGGTTCAGGTGCAGCTGAAGTCATATGAATAGAGATCTGTCTACTTAGGGTTTTAGCACTGGGGATGAAGGGACACAGTAAGAAGCTGCATATGTTCCATATGGTGTTCCCTATAGCAGGTCCAGTTTCTAAGCTGGCAGTCTACTCTGTTGAACTCCTATTTCAAATACAAAAAACCTCTAGCAATTCAAGGTAGGAATAAGATATTTGCAGGTAGATAACATTGATAATCTGTTCTTTGCAGCCAAAATTTTGATTTCATACATTTGGTGTGAGACAAATTGTCTTGAGATTTGACATAATGTAAATTCTCTGCATCTGTCCAGAAGAGGGTAAAGGAGAACAGATAATCCCAAAGACCCCAAGAAAATTCATAAAACACTTGAGATCAGAAAATGAAACCCACAGAGAAAGGCATATGCAGTACAGGCAGCAGATGTGCAGACTGCATATCACAGAAAATGAATGCAGTTCATCACACTAAATTGTTCATGCCTAGACCATATATGTTCATTTTTTGACAAAGTAATCTCTTTACAAAGCTCCATAATGCAGCAGAGTCAGCTAGGAACGAGTTATAAACAAAGAAGCTATTCAGCTGTCAAAGCAATTTTCAGCTATATTAAAGCAGAATGGGATGGAAGGAGTTCTGCTGAGCCTCCTGCCATCCCAGGGAGCCGGTGGCTGTGCATGTGTGTGCCTGCTGTGACAAGGGGACAGCGTGTGCTCACACGTGTGCACACACGTGGGGCCAGTGCCCATCGCCTGCCTGGCTCCTGGCAGAGACTGCAGAGCGTTGATTTCAGCCCTGCTTTGGGTCTGCTCCTGGCAGAACCTGCAAAGCACTGATTTCAGCCCTGCTTTGGGTCTGCACATGGGGACATCATCCAGCTCTGTCCATTCCCATGATGTGTTTTGTTCCCATAGAAACCAGGGTGCTTTGTAGGGGCAAAGGCAGAAGGAGAGTGAGGAAAGCAGAAAAATGAGGCAGACCAGAAGTGTGAGGTGGGAATAGATGGTTCAGGTTGTGGGGATCTACACAAAGTGGCAAAGGCCTGAAGGCAGTGAGCTGCCTTATTTAATTGGGGGTATGTCATTCAAGAATAATTCAAATCCTCTCAAATGTATGTCAATTAAGTGAACACAGCATCCTATTTCTTCATGTGCACTTTCCCCACCAGACAGGCTGTGTCAGTCCTGCAGGGGCCAGATTTCCAGGGTGCTTTCTGCTGACACACAGCTTTGATGTTTGCTGTGTCTCTGGTGTCATTAGCAGGTGTTTCCTATCTTCATCCCCAAACTTGGGAAGGAGGCAGGGCAGGGCCTGGAAACCTACTGATTTCAACTAAGGTTCAATGAATTACCTGTCAAGTCTCCCATAAAAAAAACTATGCATGATCTGAACCTCCCAAGGGGTAGGCAGGGCAGGGAGAGGCATGCTGGAGCTATTCTATTCTATGATTTTTTTTTTTTTGTGCCTTAAACCAGCCAACTTGCCATTGAATAATTTAATAACTAATTAAAGTCCTGGATAAAACATGCTGTCTACAGCTTTCTGGCAAACATCCCAATGACTTCAGTAGAGCCAAGATTTTACCCTTTTCTTGACTGCAGAGCTTGTTTGTTGTCACTTCTTTTTCTCTAGCTGCTTTGTGTGGTTTCTCTTGGAAGTGGGGTTTTTTTCCTTTTCTCAAATATTCTCACTTCAGCTCCAGAACATAAACTCAACACGATGGACCTCAAGAGTTAGCTCATGACCAGGTAGCTGTGTTTTGCCCATTTTCTTTTCTGCTGTGATCTAAGAGATGAGAAGGGGTAGAGGAGAGGGCAGTAGAATTTTCAGCAGCTAAAGGCCACTTCAAGCATTTGTGTGCAGGAATCAATTTGACTTGCAAGTCCTTGTTGCCAGAGCTATGTGGTGCTTACAGAGGTCCCTCAGCTGGTCTCTGACCAGCTGGAAAAAGGATGGACCACTACAGCCTAGAGCATCAGCTGTTTCACCACCCAGGGCTGAATGCCAGGAGCAGAAACAGAATCCTGTACACCTCTATCCTATATGTGTAAATGCTGTTCTGACAGGACAATGTTCCCATTCTGTCTGTGCATGTTCTTTGGTACATGTTTCTCTGTCTTCCCCTTTTGTGTTTATCACTTGTATCCTCTGTAATTTTGCTTTCAAATTCTTAGAAGTGACCATTTTTGCCTGGAGCTGAATAACCCCAAGATGCACCTCTGCTCCCTGCTTGCTTGAAGGCAGGGATGTGCCAACAATCCCTGCTTCCCAGGGCCTTTTTGGCAGAGCATGCTCAAGTTTCTGCTAAGTTCTTCATGAGAAGTTGTTCTTGGTCACACATGACCCATGTAGAAGGGACCTAACCAAACAAAAATTGCCAGAACTTATTGGATTCTTCAAAGTTTAGGGGACCAGAGAATGAAATGACAGCAAATACCCTAAGCCCTCACCAATGCATCGGGTGGGAAAACCCACAGCAGTTGCGGGTGGTGTTGGTATAATTCAAGCCCATACTGTTTAATCTATTTTTGTGCACCTAAAGCCATGGCAGCTAACGGTATTGATAGCTGAGAGTCTCATTTGTTAGTTTATTGACAAATTGTAAGAATAAAAAGACACTTTGTGAAGGGAGATACGATTTTGTTGAATGTCTCTAATCTTGGTTGTTCTCCTAAGCCTTAAACTTTGAATTTTACAACTCATATGTTAAGTACTCTTCTTCAGTCCTTTGTATCCAGACAGAAATAAACAGATTGTAAAAAATGTGCTTTGTGGGTGATGTAGAATTCATCTCTTCTGGAGAATCCATCAGGGAGGATGTTTGCTGTATATTTATGGGGTCCCTTGCAGATCTTTAGATGCTGTCAGATGTTCATTTTCTTGACCTTTTTATTGCTAACATTTATTCTTCTTTTAATGGTAAGCTCTCAGAACAATGCAGAGGGCTCAGTTCAAACTCCAAGCAAACCTTACATCACTCTTGGCTTTCAACAGGGCTCCACACAGAACTCAGCAAGATTTCATTGAGACTTTTCTATAGTGTTGGTTATAGTTCTCTAGGGGGGTACAGGGAAAATTACTTTGGGCTTTAATGTTCTGTATTCATTAGT
This sequence comes from Zonotrichia leucophrys gambelii, assembly GCF_028769735.1. Classification (NCBI taxonomy): domain Eukaryota; kingdom Metazoa; phylum Chordata; class Aves; order Passeriformes; family Passerellidae; genus Zonotrichia; species Zonotrichia leucophrys. The sequence continues at coordinate 9,633,888 of NC_088182.1, read as the reverse complement.
CTGTGATTTGTCCAGAGGCTGGCTATTATCTTTGACATTGTGTCATTCAGCAAAGCAGCACTGAGTACCAGAGAGTGACAGAGCATCTCTCATGCTGCTGCTGATTCATGGCATGAGCTTCTGCAGAGTGGTGAAATACCTTGGTCACATCAAGATGGCTCATTTCTAGATAGTAGCCATTATCTAAATACTAAATGTTATTTGACAAGCTTGAAGGCCAGAAGATAATGTTCAGGGCTGACGTCTGCACTCCAAAACGTAATCTGCTGGAAGGCAATGTAACTTTACATGTGAGTGTGGAGAATATTCATGACTGTCAATTCAGGAATGGGCTGTTATTCAAGTACAAGGTTGAATAAGAAAGGTTAAAAACACTTTAAAAAAAAAGCCTCTGAAGTCCAAGTGTACTGTTTATTATCTTGTTGTACCAAAACAAAATGTGTACTTTATGATGTACCATGATGTACTTTGACGTGGAATTTTCCAGAGTCATCAGTGTGGTGTTGGTTTTCATCCTTTCTCATCTCGCTGTTTTCTGACTCACCTTTCCAGGCTTTGAAGTTTTTATCCTGAATTTATTCTTTTGCTATTAATTAAATTTTAAAAATTAGTGTTTTGTCCTCAGAGTCTACTGCCACACTAGAGAATTTTAAATTGTCAGGTGAGAGTCAGCAGGAGATTATGATATTCAGTCTAATTTCCTTAGAAATGCTGTAGCTGAAGTACTTATAATAATGTGTCTTTGTTCCTGGAACTACTGAATGCCACAGCTCTGAAACAGGTACCTGAACCAGCAAGTTCTGGAAATATTTCCTAGAGAGAAACATGGGAGGAAAAAGAAGAACAGGAGATACCAGCAATGAAATCATATAACTGAGCATGCAACTTTCAGCAAAAGAATTTCCTTGTCAAGTGCAGTGTTTTTCTTTTGACAAATTTCTTGTGTAGAAACTGAAGTTTTTCAGTCCCTCCACTGTTCCAGATTCTGAGGTTTTGGTTTACTTAATGTGGTTATTTTTTTGAAATCGCTTTTGGGTGATGAGTCTGTGTTCATGTGGTGTGATTGGTCAGCTCAGTCATGCTTAATGACTTAAGCCTTGTAAACTGCATTTCACTCAGAGAAATATTGTTTGATTGCTGGAAGGAGAGGCTGCCACATTACTCAGGGAAATTTACTTCTAATCAAAAGGTTTTGACATGGTAGGAATCCACAAAACTTAAATGATTCTTCTGATGTGACAGTCATAAACAAATGTTGGTCACATGCTATTCCCAAAAGTAACTAAAATTGGATGCAAAGAAAGTTCTATCTGATAATGATCTGACATATTCCCAATATTTTCTCACTATTTCTCCACCACTTTTGAGTTCTCCCTTCCTTTCTTTTATTCCCTTCTATTTTTTCTTAGGTTTGTTTTTGATGATGCCTGGTTTGATTCCAGTATTCATCTTTGAATTTATAGTAGTTGTTTTTGAACATTGATGAATCTGCATATACAAATGTAGATATATAAAGGGGTTTCTTTTTTATGGAGGTTGTCTTCTTCTACAAAGCAAGAGAACAGACCTGGTTAGAGATATTCCAAGCACATGTATGACCACTCAATTGGTGCAGTTGCATCAAGCAACCTGATCATATAACTCATGCTGTGAAATATCACTTGAGGCCTGGCCCCAATTCTTACTGGATAATAGTTTCCTATATCATAATGGTGAGAAATTTCCCTTTTGTTAAGAGAATTTAGAGTATATTCATTGGTTGGTTTTATTCTGGTTTTCCATAAGATCTTTATCACTGAGTAGGTTCATCTTCAAAAACCTGGTCCCTTCTCCCACAGTGTTACCTCTGGAATATCTGGCAGCTGGATTGAAGGCAAGTCACAGTACAGTTTGTTCTGTATGAACACTGTAAATCACCTGTTGGGAAAAGTTCCCCTGAATACACAAAACCTGTGAGTTACAAGCTGTGTTTCATCAGGAGGTGTTTTTGTTAAAGAATAGCCGGAGACAATCCAAAAATTAATCTTGGTCATAATATAACCCTGGTACAAAATGCATCATTTCTTCTTGGCAGCTGAAGTGTTTGGCATCAGAAACTATTTACATTTGCATTGTTTTCAAACTTCTGTGTGTGCTGGAAGGTAGAGTGAAATATTTCCTAGATGGCCAGACTATTCCTAAGAAAAGATACACGAGGGAGTAGAAACTCAGAAACACTGTGTTTCAGACGTTGCTACAGGATCAGTACAAGTACATTGGAGTTTTACTGGATGTCCAGAGCACATCTTTCATTTGCTTTACATAAGCTACACCTCAATTTTATTTATTTTATTTCACAACATTCAGATTTTCTATTGTATCAGTAGCTGCATAAGCTACCTTTCCTTGTGTCCCTGCTTTGACATATTCCTGTCCATCTATGTCCTAAGAGATTTTTTTTTTCCCTCTGTGCACAAGAAGTGCCAGAAGCTCCTGTTGGTTAACTCATTACACTGTGATTGCATGTCTATCTCAGCACAAATCACTAAGTAAATATAAATGTGTTATACTTCTAAGTAATGGTATATGTCTCTTACTTCCACTTTTCCTGGTACTTGAGCAAGGAAAAATTGCAAAGCACTGAGAAAATATTACTGTATGTGAAATAAACTGCATGGACCTTGATTCCAGGAAGAACGTACACACATGCTGATAAACAGTTTCTTATCTAATACTGAAGAGAGTGTTTCTTAAATGGCAGTGCTTTTCTGAAATCATGCTTTTGGTTGCTGAGTTGTTGGTTTCTTGGGTTTTTTTGGTTTTTTGTTTTTTGTTTTTTTTTTTTTTTTTAGTATTTCAACACCCTGCTGATAGTGTTGTGAAATCTTTGCTGGGCCTTAGCCAATTAACTGAATAAGCTTTTATGTGCTTAATGGTTTTATAACACTTCTGTTTGAGATAAACTTGCCATTTGTTCATTTAACTTCTCTCCTGCATTTTGTGTGCAAATACTATCTAATCTCATGGAGATTCCAAGTCTCTGAGACTTAGGTTCTTGCAGAGTTGTCAAATACAGCAATCAGAACACATTTGGACACTTAGCAAAGGTCTCTCAATGTTTTTCATTGATATTTTTATTATTACTTAAGATAATTACTGTTATGATTAACTACATTGAGCTTTCATGTTCTGTGATGTAATTTTCCATTTTCATATTTACATTTATTAGTACATGTTCCATTTAAAGTCATCTTTCATTGCTCAGTGTGTGACATACTTGAGAGAAGAACTGAGATTTTCCAAATCTGCATCCCACAACCTGTCTGCAAAATACTCCTTCTTTCTAATGGCTAACCAGCTCCTAAAACTTAACTGGAAGGTTAAGATCAGAAGTATGATAATGTCACTGAAGATATCAAATGATTGAGTAGAATTTCTTTAATTACAAAAGGATTGAAAAGAAAGATAAATATTCCCTACACGCTGCAGATTTTCTTGCTCTCTGACTTATGGTATTGTATTTCATGTTTTCAAGCGTTCAAGTAATGGACACAAAATTGGAAGCAGAAGGAAAGGTATAGACATCATTACCTAGAGGCAGTGAAAGAATGGGAGATTTTTCATCCAGTATTGGAGAAATAAATTTGTGTCCACAGGGCATAGGCATTGAGAGGAAAATAACTTATATGAAACCAAGGGTTGTAGCAGCCTAATTTTGTTCTCTGGACCCAGGTAAATTTCATCCTAACACCATAAATAAATACATAATATGAAGTGCAGTGGTATTTCCTGATTGATGATCTTGTTAGACTCCAAATAAACATATATCGTGCTCAAACTGTAATAACACAAGCTTAGTACATATAGGGGGAATTGCATCCACCTACTAAACATGAAGAGAATGTACCAAAAGGGAATGATTTAGAGGAGAATGAAATTTTCCTTTAGACTCAGGGATGATTCTGGTGAGCTTTCCTCTGGAAGACTGTCCTTCTCAGGACTGTACAGATATTTTTACATCATTTGTTCCTCAAGCTAAATTAAAAAAATAAAATAAAAGTCTTAGTGGTATAGAAACAGATTTCAGGCATTTAGCTATCTATATAACTAAATGCTATAAGCTGAAAATCAACTCTTTTCTTTGCACTCTGTCTCCTGAAAACATTTCTTCAGTCTCAAGAACTCTCTGGAGAGGAGAGCCCATATTTGTCAAATATTGTGGGAATAAGAGAAAAAACAATAACAGCAACAAATTGCTTAATCACTACAGTTATTTTAATTCATTATTATGAATAGCATTTGCTGTAACACCTGTGATGTGGTTGGTAATTTTCAGACACTTCAGTGCTTTCACTTTGTTCTACAGAGTTGTTAATCCAAGGACTGATGTCAGGGCAGAAAATACCAACCATCAGTTTGTGGATAGCACATCCATAACTCAGCAAGCTGCCTTATAGCAACAGAATCCCACTCTTAGGAGGGTTTCTGTGGAAGGCACCAAGCAGATGAGCCCTGGATGACTGGGCAGGGCCTAGGGTTTGGACTCTGGTGTGATGGCCTAGGGCACAGAGGGAGTGTGGTGCCAGAAAATGCAGAGCTTGGAGCTGGTGTTTGGAAGATTCTCATGCTTGAGACATGATAGTAAATGCATGGAAAGGGCGCCAGAGTTTAGAAAGCTAAAATTTACTCCATGCAGAATGGGAGACTTCTGGGACTGTGGTTAAGGAATTCAGAACTTCAGTGAGGGAGTTTCCTCATGAGGCTTTGTCAGTGAACCTGATACAGATTTCAGCATCACACAGCTGAGAATTTGACCAGCCATTTCCAAATCCCCAGTGCTACACATGTTGGAGTCCCAAACACCTGCTCTCTCAGACTCTTGTGTAATTGTGAGTCTTAGCCTCTCCTTGAGGATGACCGAGCTACCTTGTCAAGGAACTGCAACAAAATTCTGTGTCTCAGCTTAGTTATACAACCTGGAAAACAAATTTCCTCTGCTTTTGAGTGTCCCTAAGGCAATTTCTGGTGCCACATCTTGAGTTTCTCCCTGTAGAAAAGCCAGATATGTAAAATTGCTCCTTAGCCAGACTTACATCCCATTTAAGACCCCAAAATAGATTCAGAAGGATTCTGCTGAAAGGGTGATTTTCCCCTTTGATGGCTGAATCACTGCAGCATCTGTGTTGAGCTACAGCACAGCTCAAACACTGAGGGACAACGGTGAAGAAATAAGTAGCTAATACCTCTTTAAGAATCTACAAGAACTAGGTAATAAAAAAAGAAATACAATAACTAAGATAATAAAAATATTATCTTACAGGTTTTGTAAAAACTTTGCCTTAGGGATGCCACCTGGATGTGTTCCACTGACACAGCTGTTCAGACTTTTTTTCCCTTTGCTGCATAAAAAAATAGAGGCATCTGAACAGCTGTTTGGGTTAATTTTTTAATGCCTTCAGTAAGTAAAAATAAAGGCATATTTCATGAATGAGCAAGGTGATGTTGATGCATCTGTGTGCATCCACAGATGCTTTAAAAACTTTTCAGAATACTTCCATCCACAGTAAATAAAGGTCTGTTGTCCATGGAAGGAGATGAGTCAGAAGGGAAAGTGGGGCACTTCCATTAGTTTGCTGACCAGGTGTAGCATTCTCTGTCCAGCATCTCTTCTCTGTACAAAGGAAAGGCTCCTTTTGTTTAGGGCAAATTGGCAGACCTGGTCATATTGAAATCAGTCCACAGTCACCTCATTAACTTCACTAATGTCACTAGAAATGTCATTAATTAAAACAAGCAAACAAATGAAAAATCTCATCCTGATTTTGCTTAAATCCCTTCTGGAGCTGCCAGCTCCATTGCCTGCCAGGGAACTACTCCCTAAGAAGGTAGTTGAAGGGACAATGGGAACAGAGCATGTAAGGGTATTTGGATAGACATAATTTTCCAATGAAAAATGTCATTTTTTGTTATTTTCAAAATCACTGTGTTGGGGGAAAGGGGGAGGCAGAGGAGTCTGCGCTGATTTGCGCTGCCCCTCCTGACACACAGCACACTGACAGCACTTCCAGGTTGAAAAAGAGTCAGGTTTAAAGGGGTGATGGAATGAAACAAGTGGGAGTTGTGATGTTTTTTGTTACCCAGTGTTTCACACACCTCTAGCGGCAAACCCTCTTCGTTGCCAAGACAACCCTGAAGAAATAGGAAATCCAGAACAATACGCTGTGTACGAGGAGCCTCGTATTCTCTGGTGCACGCGTTCGTTGTGAATGTCAGGGGAAACAGTGCCCTACCCACCACAGCGACCCAGGTAAGCCCAGGTAAAGTTATAGGTGATGTCTGTGAGATTATATTGGCTGACGTTTAGAGATTGTCTTTTGTCCTGGCAGCTACCAAAGCTCAAGGGCTGGCTCTGAGAGCCTGGGCACTGTATTCCTGCAGTGCAGCACTACCCAAGGCTGGCAAGGCAGCACCAGAAGGATTCCTGAGGCTGTCGTGCAAGTAAGTCAGGGCTGGGGCTCTGGCTGCTCTGCCCAGCCAGTGCTGCATGTGAAAGTGTCTGCAGCAAGCAGGGAATGCCAGCCTGTGGTGATCTGCTTTTACAGCAGTTTCTAAAGATTTCTCAGGCAGCTGAATGCAAGGTTGTACAGCCATAGAGGTATTTTTGCTCCATAACTGGGATATACTGAGCTGTGCTCTGTCTCTAGGTCAAAGGAAATATAGATGTGACTTAAGCCTCTTTGCCTAAGATCCTGGCTCAGTGCAGGACAGTAGAAGATCTGAAGCCTTGGGTTTGTTAATGCTTATTTATTTAAACCCAATGAATGAGCCTTGGACAAAGGTCCAGGAGGTCAGAATAAATATCTGCAGGGATGCTTATGGCACCCTCTTGCAGGCAGGAACCTCAGGAACTTTTTGTGTCTCAGAGAAATGTTATGTGCAGTTTGCAAATTGTAAGTTTTGCTTCTCCAAATTGTCTCCAAGACATCTTTAGGATTCTTATTGTATTCCCAGTGACAGGTAATAAATGATAATGTTGTTCTGAAGAATGAGAGGAATACTCTTTTTGCTATGCTTGAAGTTGTCATTGACCTCCTTGTTAGGAATGTCTGCACCCTTAGGAAGTAATGTCAGCTCCCCATTTGGTTAAATCTCCTTGTTAAAAAGGGGAACAGCACTTGGAGCAGGGGACACTGGATTCCACACAGCAATGCATCCATTTTGCTGTGTACCCAGTGTGAGGACAAAGCCATTTTAGCCTGCATTGAATCACAGCAGCATCCCAAAAGTAAGCAGGAAAATGCCAACATCTTTTGCATCCTTTCATTCTTTGGCTCTCTGCTCCCTCGGTTCTGTCCTTTTTTATCAGCTGCCTGTCAGATGTTCACAGCAGGAAACTCAGCAGGTGTATCCTGATGAATATGGTCTTTAAGTGGGCAGGGAACCTTGGGGAAGTGCAGCTTCCTCCCTTCTGCTGCACTTCTAGAATCACATCACATTCCTCCATTTGCAATTGTGTGCCGAGATACAACAGATCCAGGACTTTGGGCTCTGAAAGACAGGTAGCAAGCTGTGGTAGTTTGATATGACAGGAGCACCAAGCCAGCAGAACAAACCAGTTGGTGCTGACAACTCCGCGTCTATACTATCGATACTTGAGGGTTTTATCCTGAGGCTAGTACGAGTTTAGTCTGTAGGCTGAGCTCGAAACTGTGTGGTATTAAGTGAAGCACAGTCAGCCAGGGATTCACTTCAGAAACACTTACCTGCTCCAGAATAAGACACAGATGTAGATTATCATTTGTAGAGCAGAGGGTCAAATTAATCAGTGCTGAAAAACAAGTGTTGCATATTTGAGCATCATAGCAAGACACTCTGAGCAGAGCTGGTTCTGCTTTCATGGCTCCATCAGCATGTCCAGAGCTTCAGCTTCCATGTCCATGGCAGTCTCTCCCTGGCTGTGGAAGAAACTCCAGAAGCAACAGTTCTGCACTGTGCTTCCTTTGTCTTCCTGAAGAACAAACTCTACAGTGTACTGAGAACCATCACACCTTCATTCTATTAAAAGACACATCCTGTTAGAGCTTCGTGTGAGGCATCCCTGAGCTCAGACCACTCTGATCCTCTTTTAGCACCTTAGAAACAAACTGAAAACTCCTGGCAGCTCAGGAACAAAGGAGTATGTGAAAGAACTGCAATTTCATAAACTATGGAGTGGGAGTTGGAGCTATTATAGAACATCCCGTTCCAAAAGGAAACAAATGACAGCCTGACGCTGCTGGGTAGTAGTGACGCGTGCGGCCGCAGAATGAGTCAGTCTGTGTGAGCTTCAGATATGGACCTAGAGGGAAAACATTTGTGGCAGCAGGGCCGATCACATGCTCATAGATGGAATTACCTCAGCTCATTTTTCATGCATGGGTAATGTATTTGCTGCACTTCTTCAGCAAAAGGAAAATAGTACAGAGGGAAAAGTCGCGTGTAGGAGCTGCTTTATCTGTCTCTTCTTGCAGCCTCCTGCTTCCCACCCACACTCCTGCACAGCCAGTGATAATGTATCATGAGCCATGTTTTGATATATCAGTTTTGTTCAGTAAGATGGAATGTGCTGCTGTTATTTTTGTTATTATTTGTGTAATTTGGAATTCCAAAACATTGGTCTAAAGGCATAGGTGAATCGGACAATTAGGTGAATTATTATGAAATTATTTCCTTTATCAGTGAAGTGATGTCTTGCTTTAATAGCTTAGAGCTCAGTTGAATGCTTGTATTCATTTAAAAATGAAAACTGAAGCCTAAGGATCCTTTTAAGGCCTGAAAGGAGTCTGTAGAGCTGATTCTCTGCTACATGGGGCATGTGTGATGATGTATAAATTGTGAAATGAATTGGCTGTTTACTGGAAAATTATGGTGATCTCCTGGTTGTGGTCCAAGATAAGAAACCTTGGCCATGGCTTAAGGACAAGGAAGCTTTAGTAGTAACTCTGTCTCGAGATGTTCCCATCTCAGCTTTTTTCCACACTTTTACTCCAGCTCAGGCCCCTCCCAGTTGTATCTAAACAACTTTTCATGTGACTCTGCAGCAAGCCACATCAGGAACTGCTGGTGGTTGAGACTGTGAACAAAAAACCCTGTAAAATAGAAAGGATGCTAGTTTTTTTCTTTTTTGTGTATGTGTTTTGGTTTGCTTTGCTTTTTGCTTCAACTAGATCAGTGCCTGATCAGCATTGCCCCCAGGAACAACTGCTCTAGCCCAGCTGAAAGGCCTGAGTGTTATTTGGCAGGGGGGACACTGGCAGGGGCTGGTGGTGGGAACTCTGTGACAGCGCTGCCACCAAAATGTGCAAATCAGGAAACCGTAGCTGGTAAAACATTGCTTCATTCAGCAGCAAAACAGAACAGCTGCTGTGTCTTCAGAAGGAAAGAGAAAAGGGGGATGTTATCTAGCTACAGAGTTAGGCTTGGAGGACAAACTGGGGGAAGGATCTGGGTTCAGGGTATAGAAGTCTCATGGATGAAAAATGCCTTAGAAAGCAATATCAGGCATTAGGCATTTCCCATCTCTTGTGCTGAAATATCATAAGAGTACGTGACATTTCATGGAGGTTCAGCTAAATCTAAAGCAGAATTGTAGGTCTGAGCTGTAGTCTAACCCTCAAACAGCACCAAAGTAGTGAGCTGAGAGCAAAAGCAGAACTCTCCTTGAACTGAAACTGAGAAGTTTGGTTTTTTCCTCTCTGTGAGCAATTGCCTTATTGATGTTTCAAAGCAATGTTAGACTGGGGGAGCTCACCTGTCACCTCTCCCCAGTAGACATGGAAGGTCTGTGCTGGTGTAGCTGAAGTCCACAGGTGAGCAAACTGCTCTGGGATGGCTCTGACCTCCAGCAGCTCTAGGAGAAGAAAATTGTTAGAAAAATACTTCATTAGGCATTTTGTTTATAGTGAAGCCTTGGCAAACCAGACGAGTTATTCCTGCCATAGAGGGAAAGGGACTGTCTTGAAGTTGGTAGGGTGCCTATATTGCCTATCTGCCCAAAAAGGCAAGCTCAGAGCTGGAGCCATCACCTCGAGCCACCATTATCTGCTGCATCCTTACATGTACCCCCCCCCACTCTGCCCTGGCATGGGCACTCTCCCCTCTTATCAGTGAGGTGCCAGCATTTCATTTGCACAGCTGAGTGCTCTTGAACTGACTCTGTGCATCCATCAAGGTCATGAAGCCATTCAATCCCTTGCTGAAGTAGCCTCTGGTCAGGAATACAGGACTGCAATGGCGCAGCTTACAACACCAGAGGGATAACTTTCCTGCAGTACTACAGAGCAGCTTTCCTGGAAGAGGTAATGGTTTGCCAGTATTGCAGAATGGTAATTTTAAACCCATAAAGAGCTCTTATTGTAGTCTCAAAGCAGAGTTGAAAACCGGCCCGCCCTCTTTATCCCGGCTCTGATGAAGCGCCAGCTCCGTCAAAGAAAAAGGTGTTTGCAGCATGTGCCGTGTCCCGGCGGGACTGGCACAGGGAGTGACAGCCAGCAGGGCTTCAGCATTTCCGGGGATTCTAGGAGAGGGTTTGCCTGCTGGAAGGCAGGAAAACCAGGGCTCCTGCAGCTGCTCACGGGTGGCATCCCGCACAGCAGACCGCTCCATGGGGCCGTGCTGGGCCATGCTCCCCCGGCAGCGCCGGCCCGGCCCTTGTCACAAACCCCGCTGTGCCGAGGGCAGCCCGAGGGCCTGTGAGGGGCTGATGTCACTGCCCGGCCTGCGGCGTGACTCATGCAGAACAGAGGGCTCTTCATGGGCCGGGGAAAACACGAGGGAGGGCCTTGCTCTAGGAGGGAATGAGGCAAAGGTGCGGGAATAACCAGGGAGCTCGAGGAGGGGGCAACACCTCGGGGTTGGAAGAAGGACACCTCCTATTTTGGGTTTCTTCCCTTGGGTTGGTTTGAACAATTCTGCTCTTGCTTTAATAAAAGATCAGGGTGGGGGAGGATGGATTTATTAGAGAGGAGTTCCCTGCGCCTTGAGCTGCCTGAATTAGTCAGAGCAGGGAAGATGGAGCAGAGGAGGATGGTTCATGTCCTGAGAGGTGTGTGGGCAGGAAGCTCAGGCTCCCCACAAGCCGTGGCTGAGGCACAGCCCTCAGTGGGGGCCTCTCTGGGGGTGCCTCGCTGCCCCCAGTTCGCACATCACCATGGCAGTGTTCTTAGCAAGGCCAGGTGAATCAAATTAATGAGAACAGGGATAACCAAGCCTGCTGACACCAGGGAGGGGATTCACAATGCCTGCCAAAGGTGTTGTGATGGAGGGGAAATGGAGGCAGCTGCAGAACTGGTGCTGCTGCCTCTCAGGGAGCGGGCTCGCGGCACTTCTCTGTTTGTAAAGTCAGATTTCTAAAAGCGACAGCACTTGTGGTCATGGTGACATGTGCAGTGGTTTCAGAGCACTTCCAAAAGTCTTTTGAGCTTGCCTAAAGTAAAGGATCAAGTATTGATGATTACAGAATGTGTTATATCTAATTATATGAGCCCTTATACCATCCATTTCCCCTTTCTTCCGTCATTCTGATATAACTGGGTGCAAAAAGACACTCACAAAATAAATATTGTTTCTATGAACAACGCTGTGCAACCCATTTTTGCAGGTTTTCATTAAAGGTTCAGAACCAGCAAATTGAAATATTCCTACAAATTGACATAGTCTGAACTGGTCACTGCATCTGATTCTTCTAAATTGTTCTTTTATGTCTGCAAGGAGCCAAGTGAAACCTTCAGATTTAAATACCATTGAACTGTAGGACTTGGGAAATTCAGATTCTACTGTACATCAGCTTCTGAGCCTGAAATTAAGATTTGTTATTGTGACTGCACATGCTGGGAATCAGGATAATAGCAAACATGCAAATTCAGATCTTAATTATGAGCCACTTGGAATTAAAAATAGACAAGCCAGTTCCATGAATGAGGAGGCAAGCAGAAGCACTGAGTGTGATTTCCTATAATGTGAGGTCATGGTTGAATATGGATATAGTTGTCAGGGGTATGGATATGTTGTTGATTTTGCAAAGATGCTCACAAACTGCAAGGTTTCATGGATTTTCTGGTGACCAGACATTTGCACCATGTTTACTGTTTGCTATTCACTACTATCACTTTTCACTAACAGAGTCAGGAAAACAATGTCAGGTGATTGGTACAATTGATCAACATATCTAATGAATAGCCAGGACTGAATAGTGGGGCAAAGGGACAGTGAATGCGTTCAAATGGGAAAGTGATGGCCCATGATTTTCTGGGAAACAAATACATTATGGAAAAGATCAGCTTTAGTTTTTGAACTAACTAAGATAGGGTCATGTGCTAAATTTGCAATTAATATTATTTTAAAGAATAGATCAAACAGCTCAAGCAGATTTCCTCTAACTGACAAGTTCCATTAAACAAGAAAGCTCATTCTTAGTAGGAGATTTTAATATAACACTGAGAACAGAGAACAAAACAATGAATGGAAACATATCAGCGGTCAATTTCCTGAGTATTCAAGCCTGCATTATACTTTGTTCTTTGCTACAGCCATGGCTCTGTAATTATCAAGCGTATTCATGGGACTTTTTCCTATTGACACTCAGCGTGAGTGTGGCTGGAAAGAGATTAAGCTTTTGTGGCAGCCATTTGAATTTGTCTAACTAAAAACAACCTGCAAGGCTGTGGGGAGCTGTACGTCTCAGGGGATTTGTGATGGTCTGCAGAAGCTGCAGGTCACAGGTTCAGACCTGTATGTTGGGTGTGTGCAGGGCCTGCAGCACTGGAGCCCTGTGGCTGCAGTCACTGGCACTGCCACAAAGCAGTGACTGATGATGGAGCAGATGCTTCAAGATGTTCCTCTGTTATGTGACTTAACATGCTTGCTGGACCATGAATGGCATCACTGGATAAGCCATTGCCTATTGGCTTTTCCTCAGAAAAGGAACTTTGCTCCTGCAGGACTTCATCTGGTCTTTCTTGTAGACAGTATAGCTGCTTCTCAAGTGATACTCCAAAATAACTCTAGGCCAGGTTATACCCTCTCCATGCTACCAGTGGAGCCTCATTTTGTTATTAACCATTAACCATGCATGAGAGGTCTCTGTGCCTCTCATGCACCCTGTGCCTGGGAAACCACAGCTGTGTGGGATTTCTGGGGACCAGCCTCTCGACAGCTTTCTGGGCAGATTTGCCTGTCTTTATGAGAGTTGTAGTGGCGAGTGAGGAGCAGTGCCTGCAGCCTGCTGGTGATGGCTGTGAGGGAGGAATATCAGTGGTATGTGGCAAGTGGACTGCAAGGAGAGGGAACTGTGAGCTGGTAGTATCTCCAGTCTGAGGAAATCCAGAATGCTCATGTTAACTCTTCTGGAGCTTTGATTTCATTTGTAGTAACCTGGAGTTTCCTTCCCCCAGCTGATCAAAGCTGTGCCTATCCACTATCAAGGCAGGAAATATCTCTCTGAGGGAGCACCATATCTCTTTGCTGTTTGGTGCAAGTATGGACAGCAATTCAGATCCTCAGCTCGTGGCCTTGCTTCAGTCCTCAGATCTGGGCAGGCACCATGTCTTGTTACACAGTTCCCTGTGTAAAAGGGGGAACTTTTCTGTTTAAACAACCATTTTAGCCAAAGATGAAAAAACCAGAATCCTGTTTACTTCGGCTCCTTTGCAGTCCCATAGAGCAGGAGCAGCAGTGCTGGTGTTGTGGCTCAGCTCCAAATCAGGTAATTGCTGTGTGTTCTGCCCTATTTACACACCCCCCATAGTTTCAATTAGAACAATTGTTTCCATTTTTCTTTCCCGTTCTGTCAAGTATTAATACAGTTGCTGGTAAGCTGCTTGTGTGATCCCTCACCTAGGTGTTGTGTTTCCATGGTAAAGACAGACATCCTTGTGTGCATACCTGGACTGAATCCCCGTTGGCACAGACTGATGTAATTCCATAATAGAGCTGTGTTGATTTGCACCACATGAAGACACAGCTTTCCTATGCAGAGAGCTACATCCTTCTCTCTAATTAAAGCCTCTGTATGAATGCCTGTGATCTATTTGTTTTTCTACTCGTTCTACAGCTTTGCAAATAACATGAGGTTTGGGTAGTCATTCACACTTCTGGTCACAGTGGTGGTCTCTAGAGAATACAACATGCCTCTTTTTAATGTGCTTTCCCCCAGCTGTTCAAGAGTGGATCTGTAGGAATATCTGAGCTCTTTCACTCTGGGCTGCAGTGTGGTAGACAGAGTTCATGATGTGTGATATGTTATGAATTGCTGGAAAATGTGGTATTTGGAAATAAATCTCTCTAAATTTATCAGGAGAATTAAGAACATGGAAAGATGCCTGAAAGCTACGCAACAACAGGAGATTACATGCTTGCAGCTTGAGCCACCTGGCATATTGAGCATTCATGTTCACAGCTGAGGGCTCCAGCACTTATTATGCTGTTTATGTGATCAGGAGAGCCTTCCTTTCATCTGATAAAGAGCTAGGCTTGAAATGGCACATGTTGGGGCTGGTGGGCTCTGTGTCACACACTGGGGTGAGGTTTGCTGTCTGATTTTCTGGTCTGTCATGTGGCCCATCAGATGGTTATCGGCATCATATGCATGTGCTGAATGGATTGATGTTTGTGTGCATGAAGGCTTGAGCAGATCATGGCTTGGGTTTCTCTGGTGTTATTGAGACCTTTCTAGTGACTTCACAGGGAATACAACTAAGCTGTTATATTTTATGTAATGTAAGCAGGTATTTCCTTTCTCAGCACTCCCTTCAGAGAGTTTTCTGAAATGCACAGAATGCATTCATGGCTCAGTTCTCAGCAGGCAAGCTGGGAGCAGATCCTTTGCAAACATGGAGTTGACTCACATAGGAGGCAGTTAAGCTGCTTACCTGTATGAAGCAAACAACACAGAGTCCCCAGGCAGTGCAAAGGAGAGTGGCTTTATTGCAAAAACCAGGTCTTTTTAAGCAATTAACCAGTTATCAGTTTACACATTTTTAAGCATATGTCTGGCACTATATAGGATATGTGATATACTGCAGTGCCTCTGTGTGTCCCACATGAGCTCTATCTGTCCTAAAAGAGGATGTGAATCTCCTGGAGGCCCTGACTTTTACCTGACTTTGGGATGGTCACAAACTTTCAAATAGTTCTAGATGCCTCTGTTCAGATACCTAGAGCTCACCCACTTGTGAAGTGCTCCAGCTGAAAACATACTGATAAAATTTGTCTTTAAAATGAACTGTTAGAAAATTAAAAGATGTAAAAATTTCATTCTAAATTTAAGCTAAGGCTGTACCTCAGTACTGGTGGGACTTGGACTGGCACCTTCACAGTCTGGTTTGGAGAAACCTGGAAATGGAATGAATGGGTGACTGAGAGGGTTTTGTCAGCATCTCTCACAGCTTGCAGCATGCTGAAGGTAGCACTGAGACAGGGCTTTATCAAAGTGCTGGGTTTACTTTGTGGTAGCTCCTGTCCTTGAATCTGCTCTCAGGGCGGTACAGGCTGCAGTCATCCCAAGCCCTTTTCACTATATCTCTTGTGCTAAAATGGCCAAACATCTGGTCCAGCAGGACATGGTTTGTAAAAGCAGTACCAGAAGTTGCTGTATGCTTCTCAGTTAAATAGAAAGTGCAGAACAGTACAGCACAAGGTGCAGAGATCATTTTGTCTCAACTCTAAATTCTCATTATTTCAAGTAAACCATCCTGATTTTGTCTGTTCTCTCACATTGCTGGAATTTTTCTTAAAATTTTGTTTTATACATATGGGGAAATATTTTTGTGTCTTCAACTTCCCAAGGCTTCTAAATTTCTAAAATGACAGTGGCACTGTAGGTCTAAAATGACAGTCAGCATGCCCTGCAGCTGACCATCAGTTGTTCTTCCTTGTGCAGTAGCTGTTTGCAGAGTCAGGGCAATTCTTTATATACAGGTTTTGTCACCCCCTTCATGCAAAACAAAAGGGTTTGGTTGTTTTCCCAAAGCAAACAGTCTGTGTCAGCTGTCTTGCACTAACAGAAAAAACAACCAACCAAAACAGCATGGGCTTTTATATCCACATCCATGAGTGGCAGGTCACAGGTTCCCTGCAGAAGTGACGGGGAAGGTAAACAGCTGAGAGCACGCCGTGTTTGCCATGCCATTCCAGTGCACAGCAAAGCCTTCCCCAGCCCTTCTCCCCCTTATACAGCAAATCACATTCTGCTGTGTAAATAGCAGTTGGTAAAAAGAAGCCAAATTATCATTCTTTACTGGATTTTAATTACAGCCTGCCCAGGATGTTTCCCTTGCCCAAAAGGCCTGTAGGAGTTTAGGCACTATGAGATAAATCAGGGAAGGTTTTAACTCTTGGGCTCAATATAAAAACAAATCAAATGCGAAGGAATACACCTTTCGTATCACGCTCTTCCAGAAAGGGAAAGTTCTAAAAAGACAAAAGCCCAAAACACCGGAAGGTTTTATTTGTGCTGGTCTGTATTAAGCCAGTTATTATCCTATCAATTGTTTGTGTAACCACTGTTTATACAAAGTGCAAGATGGCACATAGGAACACGTACCAGCAGTCTGTGCTTTCTGATGAGGCCCTGCAGTGCTGGGGCAGGAGCAGGGAGCTGGCTGCTGTCCGGGTGTCCCCTTGGCACCTCACAGTGGGGTTAGGAGGGATTGGCCACCTGAAAATTAGAAGAGCCTTAGCGGTGTGCTGCATTTAGATGGCTGCCTCTGTGGGATAAGGTTGGCATTGCCAATTCTCCCTAGCTATGCCAGGGATGGCTATGGTTTGGTGTCTCATGCCTGGAGGCAGGTGGCCAGGAACAGGGGTTTTTAGGCTGCAGTTTTGGTTAGGGCAGTTCACTAAGAGCGGCTGATTGATCCTTGACACTGTGTGATGTTTGCAAAGGGTGTAATTGCAGAATGCCGCCCAGCTTTTGCACAGGCTATGGAGTAGAATGAGCAGATGGAAATCAGGTTTCTACTTCCCTCACCTTTTTGAAATGACTTCTCAGAGAATTATTTACCAGGTAGTGTGTGCCTGGGTAATACACTCTGGACTATAACGAATCAAAATATGGCTGACAGAGACCTGGCCTCAGCTGGGCACAGAGGGGAAAAGGACAGGTTTGAAATCAGTTTGCTGTCTAACCAGTTGCCAAAGTGGAGGTTTTAACAGAATGGATGATACTGTCCCTTCTTAACTCAAATCCTGCCAGCCATATTTCACACCATCTGGAGTTTGTGCAGAGCCCCCTTTGGGAAGACAGCCAATAAAGAATTACAATTATCTAATCTTGCCATGATAAAAGTGTGAATAACCATTTCAGAGTCGGACTGGAAAACTACCACAACCTGTCAGTGCTCCTTAGATGGTGGCCAAGAGGGCACCTGATGACACTCTGCAAAGTGTGGCTCAGGAGATAAACAGGAGTTGGCTTGCTCCAGGCACTGAGCTGAGAACAGTCGGATTTTCACCAGCTGAAACAAAGGACAGAAGGAGAATGTAACTGCTGGGCTTGGGAGAGGTGACACTCCCATCCACACTGATTCCCATGGACATTAAGGCACTTGGCACTTTTTGGGAGGGCTGGGGCTATGTTCTACAGCAGTTGCTCCAGAGCCACTATCTTTTAAGTTTTTGCAGCAGTCTCTGCTGGAAATCTTTGGTTTCACGCTTTTAATTGGTTCTCAGATGGAATGAGAGTTGGTTCAGTCTTTGTTTTCCAGTGTTGTGGAGTTCCCTATTGACATTTTTTTCATCCCACCCTGAAAAAGAATTTTCACATAGCTTTCCCCACATTGTTTGCAACCAATGATTTCCCTGTAATGGATACTAAAAAATTTTAATGGCAGCTTTTGGGACTCACTAGTGCTTGGGAGACAAGAAATGTGCTTTAGTGATGTTCCTGGCTTGACATAAACTGGCTTCTTAGCAGCACCTAAAAAGAATCCTAGGCTCTTTGTCACCACTTAATTCTCCTTGCACCACACTTTATCTTTGCTTAGTCTGGTGCATTATACATGATTCCAGTTTCTGTCCATTCTCTTCTTTCAGTCTGGCTGCTACAGGGAATGAGGAGAACTACAGAAACCTCTGTCTAACTGTCTGAATGAAACCTATATTTCACACTGCATACAGCAGAATTGTGGTTCTTTTTTCAAGGGATGTTCCCAAAGTAGACACAATTTGAGAAACAAAACAGAATGACCCCCCTTGGCAAACAGGTGCCTTTATGCTGTTCCATAGCACCAAAGAACGATGTTCTGTGGCCTTTTTGCACACATTCACAGGTAAAAGAGTGGGAGTAACTTGCCCAAAAGTCCCATCAGCAAACCTGCCAAAGTCTGGCTTCATCTTTCTGCAAGTATTTCATTTTCTTTAAAATTCTCCAGCAGCCCATAGTAGGTTTTGCTGCTGAGTAAGTGTTGTGAAAGGGTCCCAGAGCAGGGCTTGCTGTTCCTCTCTGTTTAGATGAAAGGATTTTCCTATTGTTACTGGCACTGAGGTGTGTGGACTCTTCCAAGGCAGGCTGCTTGGTACATGAGAAGTGATGCAAGTTGTGGAATCATGCAAGAGCCTTGTTGTCACTCCCTAAGTGCACAAAAGGGATTGTTGGTGGGGGCAAATCCCTCAGCATCAGCCTGCCTAACCAGCAGCCTGGTTTCTGCTTTGTGCTGGGAGTTGGTGTTTTGGCTTCCTAGAAACTACTTTGGGGTAAGGTACAAGGATCTTGATAGGATTCAATCATTGACTTGAGTGATTTCAGCACTATTTTTCACCTCTCCCATTTTTATTTCTAGCCCCTCGGCCTTTTGGAGCCATCTTTTAGGCAGCAAGTTTATTAAGGATGTGACTTTTAGAAAACTCATGTTTGTTTCAAACCAGAACTAGCTTCACTTTTCCTAGCTCACGTCAGTGGAGTTGCATCCCTAAATCACAGAGATAGCCCCTGTAGCACATTCTCTCTGCATTACCTTGTACAAAGAGTTATAAAAGAAGTCAGATGAAGGTTTTGGAGTGGTTATCACCAAGTCATATACTGATGGGCTGATGGTTTAAATTCATTGTAAAATGTGGACTTCAGAGCGAACAGCCCCAGCATCACTGTCTGGGACTTTTAAAGAATGCCATTGCTTGATAACCAAAAGCCCAGTGTTAAACTCTTCAGTCCCTGTCTTGAGAGTTTCCAGAAAAACCACCATCATTTAAATCACCATCTTAGGTTGCTCAGTGCTTCAGAAAAGGGCAGTTTGCTTTCATTGCCCAGGGAAAGAAGATGAGCCCTGATGTGCCATTCCAAACCATGTGCCTTTATGGACCCAGCTGCAGGCAAGGGCTGGGGTGAAGCATGTCGTGGGAAGGCAGATAACACAAACATGAAAGCAGCACAAAACATGAGAGCCTATAAATAGCAGGAAATAAAGAACAATACTGTGATAAAATCCATAAGACAATAAAGACCAATGTGGGAGAGACCATTTCCCCCCCACCCTTCTCCAGAGTTTCTCCTATTTCCCAAAGCTGCAGAGATCATCTGACTGCTGTGTGGTACACGCCAGTCAGCTCAGCACCAACTCCAGTGCTTGGAGCCTTACACAAAGTATTTCAAAACCCTGTTCCTTTTTCTTTCTTGATGTCCTGCCATGACTATTGTGGTATTTAAAGCCATTCCCAACTCACCAGCTCATCAGAGCAAGGAGAAAAGAGGGAAGAGGAAGGGGGAGGGAAAGCCCTATGGAGATTTATAGTCATTAACAGCTTTCATAGGGTTTCAGACATTTTTGTGGTAATTCTTTGGAAAGGACACATTCATGATGAGCTGGGGTTTATTTTGCCACTGGCATAAGAAATTAGACTGATTCCAAGAAAATATTTTCTGTTTACCAAGAAGAGGGCAAATGTAACTAGAAAATGGCAATGGATGTGAGCTAGGAACCTTGTTTAAATTTTGGGTCATTCCCAGCTCCTGACCTGGCCCCTTTGAACTGGTTCCTGCACAAAGCAAGTCTCTGGAAGCTCCTTTGCAGAGTGAATCTGTGGCTGTACAGTGGGCACTGCAAAGCTCCCTCCCTTCACTGGCAGCAGTAGCTGAAGATGGTTAATTACCCTGAGATAGCTATCACTCATAAACCTGCATCTCACAGGAACATGTCCTGTCAGGAGGCAACCACTCTGTGGGCCCAAAATGTCATGAGGACAGCTCACAAGCACACATATTCTTGGTTTGGAGTATAAACTTCTCTGGGGAAGAGATTTTCCTGGGTATTTCTGCATGGCCCTGTCCCGTGGTGCCCTAATTTCTGAACCAAATCTTCCAATGGGGTAACACTAACTTGTGTGAATGGCGTTAGGCTGATTTACAGCAGGGGAGGATTGAGGCCTTATTGTAGGGAACAAGAGGATTATATTGGCCTCAGAGTTCATGTCAGAGCTGGGACTGGAACTCAGGAATTACTAAGCAGTTTTCTCAATTGCTTCTGTTAGCTTTAAAGAGGGAGTTGTGTTGAGGAAAACCTCCAAGAATATCCGATTTAATGGCAAATCCACTCTCTTTTTTTCCACGACTGGTTCTGAGATGCCTGCCTGCTAATGAACGTGGCTTTTTGTGCTCACACAATGGAGTTGCTCCCTCGTGGCCCACCCAATCCTCTTACAGGATCCCACCAGGGAGATGCAAGGACAAGTTTGGAGGTGACGCAGAGAGAGGTTCATTATGCAATAGGTGACTGTTTGACTCAGAGGGTTCAGAGGTGACAGTAAGGTCTGAGGAGCTCTAACTAAAAAATTGACTGGCTACCACAAGTGCTACATCACACTCCATCGTGTGGCATGACAAACAAATGGGGGATTTATATCCCTCCACAGCTGGGGGCTGGATTTCTGCCTACATGGAAGCGTGTCCCACATAGCGCTCTACAGCTTTAGGTCTCTTCATGCTCTGTTGTGCAGTTTTCAGCTCTGTTTTATGGAGGCAGAAAGCCTCAGATGATCTCCCCTCAATCCCGTGGGCTGCTCCTTCCTTCTGAGGCTATGTTTTGATCTTAACTAATGTTCACAATTTCCTCCTGTAGGGAAGTGGGTCAAATATTCATGTTCCACCTTTTTTTTTTTTGTTTTGTTTTTTTTTGGTCAGATATGAACATTTTGTGCAGGGAGATGAAGCAATTCAGCCAATTCATATCTTCTGACTCCTACTCAGTGCTTTAACCCATGTCCACCATCTTTCCTGGACTAGTGCAGTGTTTATAGGACATTTGACTTCATTTGGTTTATGAAATTTTGCTTATTCTGCCTTTCTTGATCATTAGCCCACAAGGCAGCTTGCATGCTTTTCTGTATCCAACATTTCTTTCTGCCTTTTTCTTTTTTCCCAATTCCAGAAGGACTTGTTCCTTAGAACAGATGAACCACATACTGAGAAAATGAACAGGCCAGATTGTCTAGTGCTCCGCACCCACCGCTGAAGACAGATTTTCCGGAGAACTCAGTTTCCAAGGAGGCATCTAAATAAGTGACAGATACTCAGAAGTGGAAATGTGCCCACTTCTTTTGGTGCTCAACTAGTGCTAGAGCTGCTCTGAAAAAACTTACTCTGATATGGCTCTTCTTCTTCACTTTTGCCACAAGACTTCCACATCTCTTCTTTTGTGCTCTATTTATGGCTCTCTGCCATGCTCACCCTCGTGCCATTCTCCATCTCACAGATCTCTTCTTGTTGCCATGTCCCTCTGCACCATCAAAAGGTCAGCATGTATATACACTCACATTTCTGTCAAGGGGCCATTGTGGCTATTGCCCCCAAATACAGAACATATGTGCAACATAAATTAATTGTTAAGGCTAATGCTGATTGAAGTTTGGTCATTCAGCCTGCAGGATATACCACATGTTTGAAGTATATTGTCCAAGTTTAGATTTTAAACTCCCAAGGGCAGGGACCACTCCTTCCTCTATGTTTACATAGCATCAATGAGACCAACAGTGCTTGGGTCTGATATACATTAACCTCAGCCAATGCATTGTTAAGTTTAATAATGACAATAAAGAACAATGGATAAAATATATAGACAAAGACTTTTCTTGGCAGAGATTTTTGTCATGTTTTTGATGCCAGGTTCTTACCCAAGTAAACAGTCCCTGGTCATATGAATCATTGGCATTTTCTTGAAAAATTCACTCCTTATATTGCACCATCCTGGTTTTCTCTTGTGCAGCAATTGACACTAAGCCATGGATCACTATTTAGAGTAACTAAGCCAGAGTCCACCTAAGTGAAAAGCCTGGAATAGGAAGGCACCTAAATGATGTGCCAGACAGTAAATCCAGGGAATCACAGAGCCAGGGTGTAAATGGGCAAAGGAAAATAAAGATTTTGAATGCAAGAATTTAATGTCATTTCTTATTATTTATCTCATTACTTTGTAGCTCCCAGAAACCACATTCAAAGGTTACTGTACGCAGGCCCTCCAGCGGGAGCATAAGAGAGCTCTAGGAATAAATCCAAACTCCATCTGAACTGACAGGCTGTTTTTCAGAGCTAGTTATGCAACATGTTAGTACCTCTAGGTATAGGACCAGTGGGATTTAAACTTGTACAGCAGATGGTCCGTGCATCATTGCTGGAATGCGCCTGCTGACCCTAGGGCAGAGCCTGAATGGACTTCAAAAGAGAGACTGAGCATGCTTCAAAGTGTTATTGTTTAAATGTTCCACTAAATGGGGACTCCGGAACAAAATATCTAGCTGAGGTCAGTCTGAAAAATGTCAACACACATAATGAGAAAACAGTATGTTGTGTGAGAAAGAATATTTCATAGGGGTATTCTGGCTATTCTGAGTTGAAAAAAACCACTTTTTGCATGTGTGTCAGCAGATTGTCATAATCTAAGTGTCCTTCTCCACGAGCTTCATTTGCTTTTGTTGGAAAGAACAAGGTCTGTATGTGAAAGTCATAAATACCTTTGGAAAGTGAGTTTTGTCCACAGGCAGGTACACTGGGAGAACTGTCAACCAAAGCTATGGCAAAGGTGTGTTGCAATACAGCACTGACATAGCCCTGAAAGCCACCCTCCCACTCATTTTGGAGAAAAACTTGTAAGGACCTTGTGTTTGGTTTGAGAGTGTGATCCTGGGATTTCTAATCATTACTGTGCTCTGTTTTGTTCCCTCCAAAGCCCATAATGCCTGCTCATAGCATGTTCTTTCACCAGGGTAATCCACAAGTTTTGGCTTCTCCTAATGCCTTTAGGAAGGATTTCAGTAGGAAAGGGATTGGGTTCATGTTTAAATCAGTAGGTTTAATATCATGAAGGAAGATTTCCTAGGCAAGTCAAGCTTAACAAGATCAAGACTTCAGTAGTAAATTCAAATTCAGCCTTTGATTTGCTGGTCCCTGAGCTGCACCATGGGCGTTGCAAACATCAACGGTCTGGTAGGTTTTGGTCTACAAAAGCTTTCCATGCTGGCCACTGGTGATTCAACATGGGTGGCTAAAACATTATTTCCTTTGCTGGAAGCAAAGAGCAGCAACCTGAACTTTCATAGCATCTTGTCCTGCTAGGGCATGCCTCTATCTTGATGGAGACACATTGCAATAACACAGATTAAAAACTAACCCTCCCTGCAGATGTAAGAAAGATCCAATGCCAGGAAGAGCAAACAAGACTCATATTAAGTAAAGGGGAGGCTTGTTTCTTTCACATATCAATATTCAGTGAGATCAGCTCAGCCAACTTGGCATGCAGGGGTGAAAAAAAAGCCACCAGCCAAGGTAAAAAACTGAAGGGCTCTGAAGTGAGGTGTTGTTAAACCAAGAAGGTACCTTGGGCTTGTTTGCAGATTCTCTGTGTCTATGTAACATGTTGCAACTGACACAAAACTTGAATAGTAATCAATGTAAGTGGGTCAAAAATAGCATCCACACCCTCCTTAGAGTTCTGGTTGTTGCACCCAGTATCACTACTCAGCTGTTAGCTGTGGCCCAGATGAAGCAAAAGCCCTGTAACCTTACTTAACTGAATGTGAATTAGCAAAGCTTTCAGGCCTTTGCTTATCTTCAGTGTATGCTTAACTTCAGTAAGTATAGAAACTCTTTGTTAAATAAAGCTTTTAAACCTGCAGAGAGCTGATAAAAAAAATCAGAGTTTCACCTGTTTTATCCTGTTTGCCAAGTGCTACAAATAGCTGATACTCCATGTGTAGATTGCTGCAACTATTCAGTGGCCAAAACTCAGAAGTGTGTCAGTAAGTTAAAGGTGATTTCTTATCTCAGTGTTCCCAAAGCAGAGAAGTTACAACATATTTCTGATTAACATAATTTGTTTTAGGAATTCTGGTTCCCTGGAAATATTGTCACTCCAAAACAAATGCACTCTGCAAATTCTCTGAACTTCAGCTTTTTAAACTGCTCACGGAGAACAAAAAGTACAAGTCAAGACAAAGTGAGTTGGTGACAAAACTTTGCACAACAGGGAAATAAACTCCAGTAAACCAAAGGAAAAGATATTCCCTCTATTACTCAGTCTGCATTTTTACTCAAGTATAATAGGACTATAACCATTTTCTGTCAACAGCTTACAAAGAAACTTGTTCTGAAAGTGATCTATGGTGAGAAATTGCATCTAAATTGGGTACATCTAAATTAGATGGAATACAGAACATTCCTAAAGGTAGCTTTTGGTTAGAGCTAGCCAAGGAACACAGAAACGAGTTCACAAATATTGAAAGAAAAAACACCCCCAAACCTCAGAGGCTCCTCCCTGCATATTCTCATTGTACAGGAGTATTTTGGGGATAGCATGTTTATTTGGGTTTGCACTTTGCAGGCAAGTGGTCCCCAGTTCTTGCCCAGAATGTGCTATTTGGTATTCTCCTCTTAGAGTGCAAAATGTGGCCAAGTGTTTTGCTGAACAAGGAAAGACTTTTATAAATGCACTGGGTGAGGCCTACAACACTGCAGCTCTGGCTTCAGTGGCAGGGATTCTTTAAATTCTCTTGCTCATTTACATTAAGCAAACAAACAAAAGTACCAAACTCTGAAGCCCACAATGTATGTAGCCAGGCTACGTAATCACAAGTTCCCCTTATGGTTACTTTTATCTTCCCTTTCACTCACTTGCCTATATTACTGCTGATCTTTATTTAGCCCCACATTCTGCAAACATTTATGCACAATTTACTTCATGCTCTTAAGCAGTTGCAGAGTGTTCAGTAGGTGTGAAATAGAGAATGAGCTGGAACACAATAGAACTGCCTATCTGCACATATCGGACTAAACCCAGTGAAGTTACAGCTGTGTTTGTGCAGTTCCTTACCTGCCACTAAGGAACTTCAAATCTGACCAGGATCCCTAGATCCCAATACACTGCACGTAATGAAGTGCTCCAGGGACTATAATTAGGCACCAAAGAGCAAGAACTCAGAGTTCACAAAGACTCTAGCACTGGTATTGCCAATACATCTCCTGACATTCACATCTGTAGATTGTTCATTCAAACACTGCCTGATTTGGAATACTAAAACTTTCCTACCACCCATCAGCTGCTACCTGACATCTTTAAAATAAACTTTCTTAACGGGCATGTGCCTGGATCACCAAAGAGACTATCAAACTTGGCACTGCAGAGGGAAAGCCAAGCCTGGTGCTAGTGATGGCTCTGCATTCTTACTCTCAGGCATCCTGTCATCAGGTCAAGGTTGTGGCACAGTGACATGGGGCATGAGCTCCCTGCCTGCACACTGCCTGTCCAGCATTTAAATCATCATTATTCCAGGCATTTGTTGCACACCATGGTACAGGGGTACTCATAATATCAACTAAAGGAGGAGTGGATGACTCTAAGCCTTTGTCATGGCTTCAGTGGGTATTAGCAGTGAGAACAGTGTGCCAGGCTGAGGGGCCCAGCCAGCAGCTGGCAAAGCATGTTTGACGGGGCTTTGTGAGCACAGACTATGCAAATGTATTCAAAGGATGTTCTTGAGGCAAATTGGTTGGAGCTAAATTTGCCCAGATGCTCTTGAATCTGCTTATTAGAGTCCTTAGCTTGAAAATTAGCTGGAACTGATGAGTCAAACCAGAGCTGGCTTTAGGATCCTTGCATATTAAGGAAACCACAACCGGATTAAATGTGTGCATGCTTATGTAGCATGGAAATTCAGGTCTCAATGCCTGATCCCACTTTTCCCAAGGTGGGGGCTTCACAATGCTTAATATGTGGAGAGCTCCTGGAGAGGCCTGGACAACTATTTTGCCTTGAGTTTCTAGGTTAGGAGAAAATGAAAAAATAGGTTTCCATCATGGCTTTTGATTTTTGTACTTGCATCTCATTTTGCCTGCAGAGGCACTCCCTGGCAGTGAACTCATGCCTTCCCACTCCTACATGTTCCATTACCAAAGGTGAATAATCAAGACAAATATGAAGAACGAGAGAAGTATGTACTCGTTTATTTGGATAATGAATGTGAAAGATGAAATCATCTTAATCCTGAACTAAAAACAACTACTTCAGGATCCTGTTTTGGTGGCAAAAGATACTGGAAGAAGGTGGGATTGTGTTGTGACAATGACTGTGGTAATTTTGTTTTCTTGGACTTCTTTCTCATATAAGACTTTTAAGGGAAACTATTGGAAGTTTTCTTTCACCTGAGTATTGACTTTAAGAAAAAAACCTGTGTCTTGAGCAGTGGTTTAAGCCAGTTTCTCCAAGATAACCAATAGAAAGTATCTGCTTGCCCACGGGCAATTTCACAGATGAACTGTACGTTGTCCCCATTTGTGCCACCACTGGCAGAGCTCCAGGGCAGCAGCTCTGCCATCCCCCTGCCTCTGTCACCCTGTGTCAGACCCATGCTGGAATCAGCCTTGCCCTTGTAGCAGCCACACTGTGTCTGACCCCTGCCTGGGTGTACAAAGGTGGGAAAAGGGTGGGCCATTTCCTGCGCTTAAACAACTGAGCACTGTTAGCTCAGGGACAATTGAGCCTCTGGTGTTTATACTGTCTTTGTCTGGATAAACTGTATGGACACAGTTCCAGTGCAGCCACCAGGAGATTTTCTTGCTGATATTCATGGTGCCAGCATTCCACCCTTTATGTGTATTTTGGGCATCCCCATCTTGAATCAATACCTCTTGAAACTTCATTGTGGTTATGTTTGGATTTATTCTTTAATATTTTCCTTTTACTGAGGAAACCAAAGCTGAAGAGAGTTTCATAACACATGGTCTCCTCCATGCTCTGTAGAAGGTAAATGTCACCTCGCTGTGATGCATTTAGTCTACTCAAATATCCTCAAAGAATTTGACACCAAGGATGTCCTAAGGGATTGCCCTCCCAATGCCACCTTCTGGGATTTGAGCACTCAGCTCAATGTAAAGCTTCAAATATTGCTGAGGCAGACAGAGGTATTCAGTATGTCACACTTCACAGAACCTGGACACATTTTGCACACACTAGCTGTGTGTGTAAGGAACTGGGGTTAAATAAAAGAATTTCTCTTCTTCCAGCCTCCAGCTTTTCTATCTGTGTCGCAATGATTGGTCTCCAGCTGTAAGGAAATACAGAAAGCTTCTTATTAAATAAGTTTTGAATAATTCTAAAGAAGCCAATTCCTCCCTCCCCAAAACAGCACAGTCTGCATTCCTTCAGAAATATCTTCATAAATAACACCAGAAACTGAAAATACCTTTCTGGTCTCATAGCTGGGATAGGACTTATTGTGTAGTTATACTGACATTCAGTCCTTATATACTTATCATTTCCTCCTGAATTCTTCCCTGCCTTCTTGATGGTGTGCTGGATCTGGTAAGAGCAGAGAGGTGAGACCATCTTGTACTTGGGAGATACCAAGAGTCAGACCTATTTGGATATTTTGCTTGCCTTTGCATTCAGTTTGTACATCATCCTGGGACAGCACGCAATTTTTCATCATGAAAAATATTTGGAAAATAGGCTTAGGGAAAAGTACATATTTAAAATAAGCCCTACCAAACAAACAAAGCCTTTGTTTACTATGGACAAGTATTTGTCCATATAGCTTATTACTAAAAGATAATGGCAGAGAAGGTTCCTGAATTTATGGCTCCTCAAAAATCCCTTTCTTCCTCAATGGGAATTATACTCCTGAGAAAAAGTCAGATGCCAGATCTAGCCCTGGCATCTTTCAGTGGATTTTTCCTAAAATCAAGAGGCTTTTCCAAGCCTGGTTGTTTCAGATGTTGTGATTGATGTTTATTCATTTGTCCTCTCTTCCCAAGGAACTGGCAATGACTGTTATTTCTGTATCCAATACCACTGCTATGTCTGTTGCTCTAATCTAGCTACTTATATGGTTTCCACCATCTCAGTGTCTGAGCACATCCCAAGAATTAATTTAAAAAGCCTACATAAACCCCTTAGAACAATAACAAACTCTCCCTGCTTCAGCCTTATCCTAGTCAAGAGTCTCAAGTTTTTGAGCTTGTATGAGTGTGAGTAACTCACTGAGGCAAAGCTGAATTGGAGAAGTGGGTCCCATCTTCAGCTGGGAAAACAGTGTGAAAGTCTGGCACAGGAGGAGCCCCAGTGGTGACCTAGGCTGCTATAAGAAGTGCTTCCCCTAGATTTTCTGGTCCTTGGCCCTGGTTCAATAATGTTTTTTGTGATTCCTGGAATCTGGCAAGTCATAAAATTTTTGAGGGGCAGAGGGTAGACATGAGTTTTTTCATTTGACAAACAGAAGTACTAGCTCTGCCTGGAGATGAGCTGCTGTGATCAGCTGCCACTGGAGGTGCTGCTTCTATTTGTTCTGACTGCATTTGGATCAAAATCAGTGTTTCTGTGTGTCTCCTCTCCATCTTTGTCTGGGGATTGTTACCTGTTATTGCTGTAGTCCCCCAAGACAAAATTCCTCCTGCAAATTCAGTCTGTTTTAGATAGCTTCCTCCCCAGAAGTTGTGAGTAGTTTTTAATGGCTTGTTGTGAGCCTAGTCTTACCTATAACCCAGTTTCTGTGCTTCGAAAAGGCAGTCCAGGGGAAGGAAAGGTTTATGAGTCTGTGGGTCCAACAGTCTTGGGGAAGAGGGCAAATCCCACGTGCTTGAGATGGTCAAGGTGGTGGTAAAGAATTAAGTGCATTAAATCCTATGTGAATAAGAACAAGCTGAAGATCTTACCAAGAGCTCTGACTCCAAGAACAGCAAATGGAAGAATTACCAATGTATAAAAATATAAATAAACACATGCCAACATTAATTGGAGGAACATGTCCTTCTCACTGACCTTAGTCCATGTGACTGTACCTCTGCTGTAAGGGACATGAGCCCTTGATTTCTCTGTAACCAACAGACACAGCCCTTGTTTCCAGCTGAGGGATTAAACTGCACATGAGGAAATAATTGAGGGCTGGATGGCATTTTTCACATGCCTCCTTTTCAACCTGGATCAATGAAAAGAAATATCATTATATCTCATATTTGTGCTAGAAATGAAGTGATTTGCGTACTTGCAGGAATGAGATACAGTTGTCTCAGAAGTTTTTGTTGGCAATAGAACAGGCAGCTGTCAACGCTTCAGCCTAGAAGTAGATGCAGCTCATTAGGACAGTTGGATATCATCAGATTAGCTGGGCTTGGAGATATGGTGAGACAGGAAAACATATGACAAGAACTGGCATCACAAAACCTCCCCCTTCAGAAATACTACCTCAAAACCAAGGAATGTTGTGGTTGATCACAGCCAATATCAATACAATATATCCTAGTTGAAGGGCAGACTTGCCAAGTATTTCAGCATGGGTTTCAGTGCCCCTGGTACACATAAACGTTATGGCATTGGTTCTGGATTATTTACTGGGACTCTGGTAATGATGTTCCTGGCATAGCACTCCTTGCAAACACGTACTTTGGAGGAGTTCCCATACTTTTTTTTATTGTCCTCTAGAGCTGTGGTGGCAAGCTGTGTGAAATCTATCCAGAAAACTGGAAGAAATCAAAACTAAAGGGAAAAAAACAACCAAACCCAATTAAAGATGTCAAATCCTTTCTTGTGTAGACCTAAAACAAGGTCTAAAATCAAAAGGATATGGGTTGACTGTATAAGATCATGGGGGATAGAGTTTTAGATTTTCTTTCAGTGCCCCTAGAGGATTGCCTGATATATTCTGTACAGTTCTGGACCAGAAAGATGCTTTCAGACTGAAAGCAATTCAAAGATTAATAGCAAACAAAAGCAACAGCAAAAAATACCTGAGTGGCAGCAGGGACTAATTTTGAAGAAAGCTTTAACAGACTTGTGTCAGTGACAGGTCAAGGTGACCAAGAGCCTCAGCAGTACTCCATGGATATGTAAAAATATGTAAATGGAAGCAGGCAGATGAAATGTTTGTCAGCATGCATTGCCATTGTTTGTTTTTGTGTTCAAAAGCTCTTTTTTCTACGCACACTTCTCTTTTCAGAGCATGAGCTTTAGCTTTGCAACCCAAGCAGCAGGGATGCCTTGTGTTTCCTTAGGACCTTTCATCAGATGATCTCCAAATGCTTTTAAAGGGTGAATTAAAGGAGCTTCGCATTTAGAAAAAATAGAAAAGGATTAATTTCTTTCTTCCAAAATGCAGTCAGCTCTGGTGTAAAGTAAAAGAGGGCCTGGATTCTCCAGTGGGTGAGATCCTTCTCCCTTTACACCGCTGCAGAGTCACAAAGGATTTGTGACCCAACCTGACTTCCTGTATGGGGACACTTTGGGCAAAGGAAAGAATTGGCAGCACCAGGAATAGAAGTTTTATCAAATTAAAACATGTGGGAGGAATAAAAGAGAGAATTGCAATTTCCTTGAAGGGTATTAGGCTTGATCATCATAACTGCTGCCTCCATTCTCAATAGCAGTGAGGATGTACAGACATTTGTGTGATTTCTCTGCTGAGCAGCACCTCTGCTTACTCAGTACTGATTTGGGGTTGCTAGAGCAACGCCAAAACCACTTCCTATAGAGCGTGGACGTGCTCTGCAGGCCTCCCAGGGCTACATGGTTAGCAGAAGTTAGGAAACTCCACAGAGGAAATACAATGCAAAGTACTAAGAGATGTGGAAACCTTAAATAGGGATGTCAATTCAACCACTACTTAGTCAATGCTAAGGGAAAATAGAAGCATGGTGGCCTTAGAATCTCTTTAAGGCAGCTTTTAGTCTGTTAATAATCAAGAGGAGTTTGCTTTATAAAAAAAATAAATAATTTTGATTTTATTTGAGCAGCTCCCTTCAAATATTATTTTTGTGCACACTAACATGTGACACCCATGTGACATTGTTTTAAGCCTAATATTTGTATGCAACATTCATTTAGCTTTCATTACTGACAAAATTTCAAATTCCAGAGGATGTACAAAATCTGCTGGGTGATTTGCAAAATCTTCTGGTGCTGGAAATTTTTAAATGATTAAATACTTTATTAATTGCTTCTATTTTATCTGTTTCCTGGGTATTGCTACAGGAATCTTGAGGGCTTTGCAACAAGGAAGATCTGTACTTCCTAAATTACAATTTCTGGGATTATGCTAAAGTACCATGTAAAAACAAGTAATAATTATTATTCATAAAATTCTCTGTTTCAAACATATCTAATTGAGAAAAAAAATTAGGAATTCACCTCTAGGCTGTTTACTAATAAAATCCCCAACTACTTCTGTAGAATTTGATTTGCTGCTCAACTGGTGTGATCCTGGGAAAGAAAGTTCAAGGTCTGCCTAACCTGGAGATTTTTCTCCAGTATGCTTTCCACTGAATTGGGAATTGCTTGAGTAGTGTTTGTGCTAAAAGTATTCCCAATGCTTTTGATGTTGAGCTTTTGCTTGTTGGCTGTTGTGTGTCCTTGGCTGTAGCAATAATGCAGTAACTTCTCATTTCCCTTATATCCTCAGAACAATTGAGATTTTGGTCCATTCCCAGAGAATCATAAAACCGTGGACCATGAGTTTAGGGGAGTGTTTATACAGGCACAGGTGATGAAATTACTCCTGGAATATTGAAGCTATTTAAAATTTCATCTTGCTGGAAAGTACTGGCAACCTGAAAGGAGGAAAAAACACCAGACAGCTTGAGAGCCTCACGTGTAACAAAACGTTAGAAGAATGGCTTTTGAGCCAAAAGATGAGTGGTGATTTTGACATGAGCGCAAACAGAGAGGTCAATGTGGATGTTAATACAGAAACATGGGAGAGATCTCACTTATTTTGAATCAAGGGATGTAGTTACTATACATTTATTCCCTGATCTAGATACAACATGGCTAAAATGATGAATTGTGTAGCTGGGCTACAGCCAGGTCAGAGTCCCACACAAGCAGCAGACTAAACAACGTGCCCTGGCCACATCCCCTCCTTGGAGGGCACTCCAGAGCAGGGGCAACCAATGCTTGGCAACTACATCTGGTAACCATGTCCCCAGGCCACCAGCACACACAGGGAGCGTTGGGCTAATGTAGGACATTGTTGCAGAGAAAATGCCCTTTGACTATTAGACAACAAATTCCAGTAGAGTGACTGGCTGGGAGGCAGGTACCCACAACAGACCCGCTGCCAGCAGCTGGGGGGTGCCTAAATCTAGATTGTGCAAAATATTAGAGGCTGTGCAGAGTCTGCAGAGGCCCAGCACAGGCAGGGAGACAGCTGACTTGTGGGATGCTGGAGGTCTGCAGAGATCTAAATGGGTCTTGGCCTTCTCTTCCATCTCTGATTGCTGCCCTGCCAGCCTTGGAGTACATTATTGTTTATTACCCAGAGGGGACGGCTGAATTCCTTCTACAGCAACAATATTTTTTTGTGATGCCAATGCCATGACCTTTATTCATGAAAAACAAAGTACAAATGGGGAAAGCAGGGTGGAGCTCTGTCAGAAATGTGATGTAAACAGCTACAAAGATGTGGCTGTGGTCCTCCATAGCCATTTCCCACCAGGTAAGGATCAGAGCAACAGGCATTGCAAACACAGTAGAGATCCTATCTGATATTTTGTTAAGCTAATTGCCTATACCTAACAGCAAGGCTTGATAAAAATTCTCAAATTGAACTTTTGGTCAGATTAGACAACATCAACAACAATAGTTTCCAAAGGATTTACAGAAACATATTCGTGTTCCAGGTGTCTGCTGACATTTAAAAAAATCCAGCCACTTTTCTAGCATTCATGAAAGTAACATGAACAATTCAGTAGGAGAAGAGCTCCCGTTTTGTTGTGGAAACAGTCTCCGCAGTACCCTTGAAAATTCATCCTGAGGCAAATTTGAAATAATTCATGCTTTTGCTCTTACAAAAATATCTCCATGTTTAGAGCAAACAGCTGTTTTGCTGGTGGAGAACAGCAGAAACATGACCTGTATTTAAACCTGTATCTTACTGGGAGAACTGGGAGCTTAGCCTCGCAGTAGGGACACAAAATTCAGGCAGTGACACGTGCAAAGACTGCTGGGGTGGCATGAATTCATTTGAGGGGAAAGCTGAGTTGCAGCCAGGTGGAGTGGCCACGTGTCAATGTCCTCTGCTCTGGCTGGAGATGCTGCCTGTGTCCTGAGCTCAGCAGGCCAGGGATGTGCCTGATAGATGCTGTACCCCTCTTTCACAAGAATTCCAGAGGCACTGGATGGAAAAGCTCCTGGGGTCCACCACACGCTCCTCTGTGTGCCTCTGCTCCATGAGTTCCTCAGCTCTGCCACCAGGCAGTCCCAGGCTCTGCTGCTCAGGATGATGCCTGGTCACTGCCACAGCCCAGCCTGGCCATGCAGCTCCTCCATGGTGCCAGTGGCCTCCAGCAGCACTTGCTGTGGGGCAGCAGGGGTCAGGGGTGTCTTTGTGAGTGCCAAGGGCATCCCAAACCCACTTTGGCCGCTCCACAGTTTGCTGGGATGTGCTTCCCAAGGAAATGTGGGAGTATAGGGGCAGGTCTTCACACTTCTCTCCATGAACTTCATGAGCCCAACAGACAAACTTGCAGAAGTAAAAAGGAGAAAACTTGAGGACTTTGGGTGACACAAAGAGTAAGAGTCAATTGCTCAGTGCTACAGACACTGTATGACCAACTGTTCACAAAATATTAACCATTTGTGACACATTTAATAATCAGTAAGTGATAATACTGGGCTTTGATACAAATCAGAGCTGACTAACATTGGCCTAAGAGATTTAGACGCTCAAGTCTGGATAGTTTGTGCTTCATGCTGAGCCTATTCCACCCTCTCCCCTTTCCCACCCTTCTCATGTACAGACATCAAAGCAGGATTGCTCTGGCTGGGACAGACAGGCAGAAATCGTTCTCTGCAAGGATGCACTGCTGGGTTGGTAGTGTTACTGCACCCAGATAAACCTTACAAAACCAGTCTCTGCCCAGGTTGGGACATAAGCATCAGGTATCCCAAAAGAGAAGTACAGGGATGCCGCAGTGAATATTGCTGAATTTATTTTCAGCCACAGATATTCCGGCTGAAAGATCACTTGGGAGAGTGCCAAAGGTCCAGAAAAGGGAACTGCTGGGGGAGGACCAAGGTCACCCAGCCTGGGAGCCGCTGGCATCCCTGCAGCGACACGTGCTGCCGGCCGAGGTGGAAGCCCAGGCATCTCCTGGAGCAGGCGGGCGATGCTCGGGTGTCAGTGGCCGGGCTGTGCCAGGGCACGGCGGGCAGGGCCGGGCCAGGCAGGGCTGGGCCGGGCTGGGCCGGGCCGGGCTGGGCCGGGCCGGGCTGGGCAGGGCAGGGCCGGGCTGGGCAGGGCTGGGCAGGGCAGGGCCGGGCAGGGCCGGGCAGGGCAGGGCAGGGCAGGGCTGGGCAGGGCAGGGCAGGGCAGGGCCGGGCTGGGCAGGGCAGGGCAGGGCAGGGCAGGGCAGGGCCGGGCTGGGCCGGGCAGGGCTGGGCTGGGCAGAGCTGCGGGTGCCCCTGCCTCACTCGGCTCCCGCCCCGGCTCTGCCTACCCGCCCCCAGATGCAAGCCATTTGTTTTGCATTTGGACCGGTAGTCTGGAAAACGCTGTGTTTTTAAGTTTATATTATATGCTTGCTTTCCAGTTCTGTTAATTAAAATCATGATACTGGATGAGAAGTTGCTGGATAGCTTGCAGGGCTCATTTTAAATTTCTTCTTTTTTCTAGATGCTCAGGCATTTGAAGCCCTTTCTCTGTTTGCAGTGCATTAATTCACCTAGCTAGAAATTCCATCTGTCTGAACTCGTACAAGCATGCATTTGGGAATGGTTTTGTCTCTTACAGATTTTCTCCCAGTGTTTGCCTATATCTTCCAATGTAATTTGTCAGAATAAACAAAAGTATATAAGGAGTGTATAATTTTCAGCTATACACTCCTCGTAACTGTTTCATCATCACTTTGAGAGGGAAGGGAGCAGAGGGACCCATAGACAAATAGAAAGAAATATGAGCATGTATGAATTCACTCAAGTAATCTCTCCTTCTTTGGTGAGTTTAATCCATCAGCTTTTCTGGAGACATTGTGTAAGTCATGAAGGCTCAGCTGCCTCCATAGTACATTTTTGAACTATTTTCCACTGTGATGTCTACTGTCACCTGGGATGTGGTTAGGCCAGCCCTGCCCAGCTCAATAATCAGCTCCAAATGGAAATGGAAGTGGTTCTGCAGGGCAGTCTCAGACTCTGTTGACCTTTTATTGCTTTCAGAGTGGGTCTGCCACAACTTCTTCCCTGTCTCCCAACTTACATCTCCCAGATGTAGCTTCCCAGATTCCGTATCACCTTTGCTGCACCCATGTAACCATCTTGACTTGGCAGGACCTGTTGTGCTCGTGAGGCCCAGGAAATCTCTGCAGGCTGTGCAGCAGCAGAATATTTATCTGCAGCATGGCAGGTGTGTTATTAGCAGGGAAAGAGGCAAATTCACCATGTGCCTCATCTCCAAGCACACCTTCTGCTACTGCAGTGGTGCTAAATGAGCACTTGGTCCGTGAGGGAACATCACTTCCACTGCCCAGATGTGGAGCTTTGCTTTCAGAACTGAAATGCTGAGTGTGGACATGTGCAAGGATGGGCCAACATCTGCAGAGTTCATTTTGGTCTGCAGACAAAGCTCAGAGGCACTCAGCAAAGCTCACACGAGCTTCTCCCACGCACGAGTGCACATCACCTGAGCTCAGCAAAGCCTTTCTATGCAAATCCCAACTGCTCTGCATTGTGTCAAACAATGACTCCAGAATTAGATCCAACAAGATGTCTTTTTTTTTTTTTTCAGTAAGTACATTCAGTGACTTAGCCTTTTCAGGGCTTATATCTTGGTTATTAATACTACCATTTACCTTCTTTTGGAAAATTGAACTCATGTGATAGAGGAGTTTTATGTGTCAAATTCTGATGCAGAAATTCTGGTATGAGTGCTTCTGTAAAATACAGAAGTGGAAAATGGAGGTTCTGTGGTAGGAAATTGTTTTCTTGTGTGGTTTTTAAAATAAATTTTATATGATTAGGCCAGCAAAGAACAATGCCAATATCAAAAAATCCTTTACCTGTTGTTCTTGTCCTGGTTTTGGCAAATTTAGGCAGGCATTACAAGATTTTATAAGAACTGTTATGTAATTCTTCAGGCAAAAAAATGATTAAAAGAGATAAGTTATCATATATCTAGTACTAGGTAATCAGATTAAAAAGAAAAAAAAACAAACAAACAACAACTGGGAAGTGCAATAACTGGATTTCCTAATGCCACATAAAATAAAAAGATGAGTACGTATTTGGATTGCTGCACAGGGCAAGTGCCACAGAATTTTCCCTAGGGAACATTCCTCTATTGGCAAACTGTGGTCAAATGCAACAAACAAATCTTTTTTGTCTTTAATTATTGTGATTCTGTTTAAAAGTTAGAAGACGTCAATTTTAGCATGTGGAATGCAGTTGTGAAAGAAAATGGGTTTCCTGAATTTTCAGTGATTGACTAAAATTCACACACATACTGGTTTATTTTAATTTAAGGAAAAAGGATTTTGTTTCTTTATCCTGTTACATAACCCTGGATCTATTCTCCCTTGGACACACAAGTATGATTATCATTAATCTTAAAGGGAAACAGTTGTCTTTCAGAATCCTTTCTGAATTTCTAAATTTTTATCTTCTTTTTTTTTTTAAAGTTAGATCCCAAATGACTGGATATGAATTGAAGATGAAAGCACATTGTTTATTTTTTTAATTAGATTACTTCAATCTCATTTATACATAGTTCTTCTACTGTTCTTCCCAACAGCAATAGTGAAGAAAAAACCATTGTTTTAGAGTGACTTCCAAAATACAAAACATACGGTTCATACAGCATCCAGCAGGAGACAGACTACCTGTTATTGCTTTTTTAGCTCATTTTTATGAAACTGGCTGGCTTTCAGTTCAGAGACATTCTTTAATAATACTTATATTTTTCATTCTATAGTGCATTCCTTTCAAGGATTTTAAATTGCTCAGGAGATCTTGAAAATCCCAGTGAAAACCTTTGGATATATGAGAGGCTTTTATTTCCAGGTAGCTGACTGTCAGTTACCTTGAGACACTCACTTTTTTCAAATGCCAGTGTGACCACTTTGGTTCCAGGCTGTTTGGCTCCTGTGTGTTTGCCCCTCACTTTAGGAATCAGCCACTGTAAAGAAATGGGCATTTCCAAACTCAGAAAGGACCAGCTCCAGCCTCTCAGCCCTTCTAAGTGCCTTAAGTTAATTTGTAATTAGCTTGATGTAAGGAAAGGACCAGTGCAGGCAATCCCATAATGGCTAGGCAGTCTCAAATATAAGCAAAATAGGCCAACCAGAGCATTAAGCAAGAGAATTTAATGCCAACTGGCTACTTTTCAAGAAGATCTGTGGTTTTTCATTGCCTTTGTGTTTGTCTTGTAAGCCGGGTGCAGAGCTCTATCACTGGCAGGTTCACATGATGGGGAGTGTACCAAAAACACAGGTCATGTTTTGGTTTCTGTTTGATACCTTATTTATATATGATTTATATGGATAAACCAAGAAAAATTAACTGTCCAGGCCATAATTTTATCTAAAATAAACACAGACTAAAACTACAGCAACTTAGTGGATTGCGTGGATTAGTGAGATATCCTGGTATGTAACAGCAATAGCAACAATTTATTCCCCAATTTAGTAATGCTTAAAATCTGCAATCTAGAGTCACTCCATGATATGCAAATCCCTCACAAAATCTGCTTCCCTTTTTCAGGCTCAGGATCCTCTGCTATCCAGGGGAACCCCAAAGACTGACCCCATATAACTTTGTGTAGGAAATTCATGTATAGAAAATCATTACTGCAATGGATTTATTCAGACCATGTTTTTGCCATTCTTGCTTACACAATCTTTTACAGTGCTGTCCATTTCTCTCCTACATTTCTGCTGGACTTCATGTCTGGATGAAGTTTTGGTTTTTTAAATTTTAATGTTTATTTGTAAAATCTTCCCAATCCCTTCAAAATCTCCTCTTTGTCCATGCCCAGTCTTGGTCCTGACTCCATGAAACATCATGTTCCCTCTAGCAGCCAAACAATGAAAACAAGATTTCTCCTGAAAAATGAAGAAATATTGAATCAGTTACTATTTAAAAATTAATGTGAATTTGCTGATGAGCACATTTTAGGTCCTGGTGTAATATCCCTCCCTCCACCTCACCTTATGGAGACCTGAATTAGCTCTGCCATAGCCTTGGGTTAATATTCATCCATCTGAAATCTGGCACTCACATCCCTGCCCCTCAAGATCTCTCTACCCGGGTGCAAACACAGTGAATCTCTCCTGACTTTCGTGCCATCTCAGTACATTTCCACACGTTGTAGCCAAGCTGGGGATTTGGCCCAGTGTCTTTTTTAAACCTGTGACCCAGACGTGGAGATTAAAAAAGAGTTGTGTTATCGGATTAAACAGATACAAGAGGCACTCGCTGTATCAGCATCCAACACCTTAAAACTCCAGCAAGTAGATCAGCATGGCAATGGCAAAAATAGTCTCTGAGAAAGAGGGAAAACTCAAAGGAAGGTGATGGCAAACTCATGCCTTGGGCTGGGGTGAAGAAACCTGCCACTCTGACTGGTTGCCAAAGCAGCCACAGGGATATGGTGTTCTGCTTGCTACAGCATCTAGATACAGGATACACTCGAGGTATAAAAGTCATTTGAACTCCACCTACCTGTAGCCAGAGTGATTTTGGCCTTAGTTAAGTTTGGGTTAATGTCTTCACAGTGGGGTTTTTAAGGGGTTAGGCTTGATTGCATTATGAACTGCATCAGCAGACACTGAAATCAATAAAGCTGCAGAAGCAAAAATTCTAACAGATTAAAACAGACCTACATGAAAAGGATAGTAATTTCAGGCACCATTTGTATGCTTAATATTATACACATGCTTATGCTTTGTAATTTGGGCTCTAACTTGTGATTTTGGTTACATAAGAGAGTGGAGAAGCCAGAAGCATTAGTGCTGCTGTGCGCCACTGCAGCTGAAGGCAGAGCTCCCCCAAATATTCATCAGGCACATTCTCAGAAGTTGTGCTGTCTCACAATGAAATAACAGATAGCAATGTGCACATTTATGGCACAAAAGGACTTATTATTATTATTGTTATTGTTATCGTTATTGTTATTATTGGTTCCAGGTACTGTTTACATGCTTCTGACTTCAAAACAGCTTTGGCTGTTGGTCTTTTACCCCAAACATTTTATTTTTAAACACATGGAGAAACCATGTGCATTGTGTGGCTGACTTTTAGGAAGTGAGGAGCAACAGAAGAAGAGAGAGCAAGAGACAAAATACACACTTTGATTCCTCTAGAGAACTAGAGCAAAATATTCCACTGCTGTCAGTGGTACAGCTGTGCTGGCAGGATCCTTCACACAGACAAGGCTCCAGCCACTACTTACATTTCACTGATGGGACTGCTGGCTCCTAATCTGCATCTAGGCATCCTCCCTGCAACCAAACAAGTGGCTGAGCCGATGAGAAACCTTTTGCTTCACTCCCTAGTGCAGCCAGAACCGCCTGTTTGTGGTCCCTCGTGGAGCCTCACAAAATGTGAGCTGCCTCCTGCAAAGGATGCCTACGAATCAAAGTTGCAGTACACAAGAAACCTGAATCAGAAGACGTAGGTGGCAGCACGGACTACATCGTTAGGACTTTAAACGAGGCTGTTCAGTGGAGATATGTCATCAATTAGCTGTGTATATCCTATCTCTATCTGGTTTTCTGCTAAAAACCTACTCACATTTCAAATCAGCTCGGATACGGAAAATCACAGAATGCACCGGAGTAAGGGAAAATCGGCTGTATGACTGTGGCACAGGGTTTTCGGGCATCCTGTATTGCCATCAAAAAGTGTGCAGAATGGTGCAGCTTTTGCAAGAACCAGCTAAGGAAATCAGCCTTTTCTGAGCCCTCCCTGGAGGCTGCTGTGAAGGAATTTGATCCCCCCAGCAGCCTATGCATAGGTTATGGGTTCCGGAGGTGGTCCCCCGGTAACCGCTGTCCTAGTTTGTGGTGTAGAAAGGTTTCATCTTGTATTCGGGAAAACCTAGAGAGCAGAGGTGTGGGGATTATTCGCTCTCCTCTGGTCCATCCCTGCTGTACCCGGTGCAAGATTAGCACCGTGGGACTTCTGTGAAACACAGATGGCCCCAAAATCTCCTTTTCACCACAACTGCACCCCCACAATGCAAATGATATTTTGCAGTACAGAGGATCTTAGTAAGTTTTCAGCAGGAGTTATATGAAAATGCCTCGCGACACTGTCTGCTGCTGAATCCTTTCATTAAGACAACCGGGGGATGCAGGTAGGAGAGCAAGGACATGTTTGAGTCATATACCCGTCCGCCTGCAGGGGAAGAGGACCTGCTTTCGGTTCTGTGAAACCCGACGCAAAACAAAACGTTGCCCTGCTCATTTTCCCCGCCGATCGCCCCGGCCGTACTTTGTCCTCCCGCTGCCACCGGGACTTTCCGGTGCCGGGGATCGCGCTTGGGAGGCGGCAGGTCAGAGCAGGGATGTCCCAGCCTCCCAGGCACCTGCCAGACCACGCTCCCGCCTTGCCTCCTCCAGCAGCAGACGGCTCCGGGAGCAAACCTGTCCCCAAAGCCTGGCAGAGCAGCACCGGCTCCAGAGTGCAGTCGCCCGGGGGGCCGGGGAGAAAGGCGGAGAGCCAGGGCCCAGGCGCAGGGACAGGCAGCGGCGGTGACAGCGCCGTGCGATGCTTTTTCTGTGAGAACGGCACTCTTTGTGTAAAGATAAAAAATACCGATTTAAAAAATGCAGGAAAATGAAAAATGCCGGGATGAGCTCAGCGGCTGGGAGCCTCGCTCCGCTGCCTCCCGCCGCGGGACCGGGCCGGGTCCCTCGGGGCGGCCCCGCTGCCGCTCCCGCTGCCCGCGGCAGCCGCGGGGGAGGGCGGGCGGCCCCGGGCGGCCCCCCCGAGCCGGCGGCCGCTGCCCCGCACCCGCCCGCCCCTCCCCGCCTGCCCGCGGCCGCCTGCCAGCCCGGGCTCCGCCGCCGTGTCTGCGGCATGGCCCCTCCTCCCCCACACCCCTTCCTTTAGGCTCCCCCCTCCCCAGCAAAGAAGAGGCCGTGCCGGTGTTTTTCCACTCAGCAGGATGGGTGATGCTCAAAGCTCCCTCATTAGACAACAGACACGAGAGGTCAGGAAGAAAGCGCTTATAAATTACCGTTTCCTCCTGCTCGGCGCTGCTAGTCGCGCCGCACCGCTCCGCCGGACGCGCCGCAGGGGCGCAGCGGCGCGCAGGCACCGCGGCCAGCGGACACAGGTACCGGCACCTCCCGGGCGGGAGGGCGGGCGGGCGCCGGGGCTGCCGCTGCCGCTGCGGTGGTGGCGGTGGCGGGGCTGGCGCGGATCGCCCCTCGCTGCCGCCGCGGCGAACAAAGGGGCGGCCGCTCCGCGCCCAGCCGAGCCGAACCGAGCCGGGCCGGTGGCGGCGGCATCGTCCTCCCTTTGTCCGCCTCGACTCGGGGTGCCCCCGGGAGCGCTTTCCCTTCCCCCCCTTCCATTTATTTATTAATTCATCCTCCTCCTTAAAACCCCCTCCTCCCCAGCTCTCGCATTACCTCGGCGGTGTTTTTCCTCCCCAGCGGTTATTTACCCCACACCCCCCCACACCTTGCGTTAACTTTTTTTGGCGATAACATTCTCAGCCATTCCCCCTTGGCGGCCCTCCAGCACATCGACGGCGCACGCTTCTCTCCCCGGCTATTTTTGCCCATTTTTTCTCCCACCCCTCCCCGCTGTGCTTTCTCTGTTTGCCGTGCGCTAACCTCGAGTGAAGAGACTGGTACAGGCAATGCTACATCTGATGCTAATGGGCCTACCTGGTGGGTAATACCGCTGCTGCTGCTTTCTTGTGATTTCCCTCATTTTCCTTTTTATTCCCCTCATTTTCCTTTTATTTTGTGGGTTCTTGATGTGCTGAAATCAAAGCAATGATGGGGCTTAGAAATTAAACACAGGGACTACACAGGGCAGGTTACCAAGCTCAGTGTGGTGCGAAAGGGTGATAATTCTGGGTTTGTTTGGGGGTAACTTGGATCCAAAATTCACCCGCTGGCTTTAAGATAATGAATGCCCATTGCTGCCTGGTATTATAGCAGGAGGTATGTGGGAGGACTCACAAGCTTTCCATATAAGAGCATGGGAGAATTTATTTCACCCAGGCGAAGAAATGTGCAGAGTATGTGTTATTTATGACACTGAAGGCAAGCTGTGTTGTCCTTAGGCAGCTCCAAGAGTGGCAAAACTTGGTATTTAGAAATTGTAGTAGCTGATTTCTGCTGTTTAATAAGGGCTATGTTTAAAGGGAAGCATGGATGAAAATAAAATAAAGGAAAAAGTAGTGGGAGAGCATCCCGATAAACGCTAAGAAATACAACCCCACACTTATTCCAGCACAGTTTGTGCCAAGGTGTAAAGATGGAGGTTTTTGATGAGTTCCCATGTTTTTTAACCGTATTGGGAAAGGCATTAAGAAAATGTGCCGAGAGGAGCTGGTTACGTTGATAGTGCTATTTTGGTAACTGCATTTTTTTTTATTGCTTGCATGTGAAAATGTTTTGAGTTTTGGGCAGGCAAAACAGTGAGGCAGTCCTGGTGGGGACACATGTCATCGGCCGTGTAACTCAGGGCTCGGGTGACAGTTGCTACCGGTTCAGATTTTATGGCTTTAGGTTTGAGGGTAAATCAGCCCGTTAAAACCTGCTGCTGTGGAATTTCGATGGGAGAGGCTTTGGCGAGAGCTCTGATGGTTGTTGACAGCCGGGTGTTTACCTCTGGGTCTGCGTTCAGCCGAGCTGACTGCTCTCTGGCATTGCCTGCCTTTGCCACAAGTGGCACGGAAAGGTTTCCTTGAAGGTTATTGGGGGTTTTTTTTAAGCAAAATGTGTGAGCAGCTGAGGCAGCCAGCAGCGTGACAGTGACAGTGTCCCTCGCCCGGACCAAGCCGAGTCCGAAGCACGAGTGTGGAAGGAAGATGTCTGTGCTGCCCTCGTTGAACTGACATTAGAAACGTCATTTTTGGCACTTTCAGAGATAGTATCTTCTTGTTTCCCCTTCAACTGTCTCTTATCTGCTTTGCATGTTCTCTTTTTGTCTTTTTTCTCTTTATTTGCCTTTCCCCTTCGCACCTCTCTGCCCGGGTGCGTGTTCCCACTGGAGGGCGGCAGACACCTTTCCCCTGCCGGGGCTGCCCGGACCCCGGCCCGCGGCCGGCACAGGAGGGGCCGCTGCCATTCTTGCTGCCATTTATCAACCTGCTTCTCCCACCTGCGCTCTGAG
Organism: Zonotrichia leucophrys gambelii; assembly: GCF_028769735.1. Taxonomy (NCBI): domain Eukaryota; kingdom Metazoa; phylum Chordata; class Aves; order Passeriformes; family Passerellidae; genus Zonotrichia; species Zonotrichia leucophrys. Next base: position 9,590,119 of record NC_088182.1, on the reverse strand, counting down.
CGTTCCTTTCTGTCAGACTCGGCAAAAAGCAGGAGGTCGCAGGTGGCACCCTGATACCTGTAGGCCCCGAGAGGGTGGATGCGTGCTCGGGGGTGCTGCATCAAATTCCTGGGGCATTTGGTTTGTTTGCTTAAGGAATCTTGGTCTGGAATCAGGTAGAAATTTGGAATCTTTCAAATGCTGCTGACTTCTGGTTTATTTGGTTTATTTCCTTTTCTGTAACCAGAAACAAAATTTGGCATACAGCTCTTCATCGGTAGTTTCAAATGTGGAGCTTTTGTGTGGGTTGCCCGTAGCTTTCATGTCAGAGATGAAGTGTTGGGGCAATGGCAGGAGACTTCAGTTGGTGTGAAATGCTGGCAGAAAAAAGGTGCCACATTGTCTTGGAAAACGAGGAAGACACTTTAGCTTGGCTTGCTCTTGCTGCAGAGTGCTTGGGAAACCTCCCATGCCTGAGTGGAGTTTTGTTTGTAAAGCCTTGGTGAGGATCTGGTCGTACAGCTAATCATTGCTAATATTTCAGTGAGGGTTTTTTTAAATCAATACTCTTAGTGTATCTTAGTGGCTTCCAGCCAGGTCCTATGGGCTGGATGTTTCCAAAGAGACTCCTGGGCACTTTCCAGACAGTGATATTCCTAGATTTTCATCACTGCACATCAAGGCTTAGCAGCACCCCCCTATTATTTTAATTTTGCCCCTTCTATATTTTCCAATGCCCCATATTTTAATTCTAGCGGGCAGTGGGGCGATGTTGCAGTGGTGAGTCTCTGCAGCGGTACCCTACCTGGGGTTTAAATAATGCTGGCAAACAACTCTGAAAAGATTGTGCTGATTAGTTTCTTTTAAATTTAACCATATTACAACACTTAAAAATGGATAGGAAAGCCATGGTAGTTGCAGCCTCTTGTACGTAATGTTTATTTGATTGGTCATATGAATAAATTGTAGCTCATTTAAGAAGTGAAGCTTTGAATAGATTACCCTGTCGGATTAGTGCCTTCGACTTTTCATCACTAACTTAATGACCAGAATGGATCAGGGTTATTTTTTAAAAAGTAATCCCGTGTCTGCTCCAGTAAGAGCTCTATACACAGAACTAAAATTTATTCTAATGGCACTTTAGGGGGGCTGCTTGCAGGATTGAATCCTTGACCCTTAGAAGAAAGGCATGAGGATGAAAATTCAGTGATTTAATATTTGTTGAATTTCTTCCATACATGCCTATTTAATTGAATCCTCAGCTGTTGTTACACCATGGATTTAATTGATTTGTGTGAGCTTTGTTTACATCCCAAGGCATGTAAACTTTAAATTGCTTGCATAGTAGCTGATATTGATACAAAGTAATACAGTAGAAATTAATTGAACATTCCACTCTTCACTGGAATTAAGTCTAAAGACTTTTTTCCCCAAAAACCTGCTGTTGGAAGGGCTGCTGTGTTGCCAGTCCATGACTCTGAAACCATGGCTGATGTCCTACAGCATCCTCTGTATTTCTGTCAGTCTTTTTTCCCAGTGTTTCCAGATTTACACCAGCAAAAAGCCATTTAGTGCCAGCCTAAACCATGTTCCAAGAGCATCCACCAGACCCACCAGCTCAGCTGCTGGAAGGGGAGTGTGAATCAATGCCAGCAAGGGTGCATGGGTGGCAGCAGGGTGGCAGTGCCATGGTGCAGGAGGTGGCTGTTAAGGCCTGTGGGGAAGGTTCCCCATTTTAGCAGTTGCTGGGTTTCCTGTTGTGGTTCTGTGCCACTCAGAATTGTCACAGCCTCCAAGGATGCCTTCGCTGCTGTGCTGCCCAACCTGGGCTTGAATGCAGTCAGTGCTTGAGCGCTGGCACGGAAAAACAACCCTGCTGTGCCAAAATGCAGTAGGAGGGCTCTGCTTCATGGTGTTGGTGTGAGTCCCATGTCTGTAGGTAGGAGAACAACCCATACACTGAGCCATGGGGTTGTTGCTGAGCTGGAATGTAGTTAAAGCTTCTTTTATTTTTTCATTTTTTGATCCAGATCACATGGCATCTGTATTTTAATTTACTGTTGCAGTGTAATTGTCCTGCTATTTAGAGGGATATAGTCATATAGAACTATACGTGATGTTTCTACATGGGATGAAATACACAAGGAATGATCTCCTGTTCTGGCTTTGATACTGCATTCAGAGTCTTGGTGTTCTTCAAACAGGAGTTTTTACTGATGAAATTCAGAAAATGCAGTGCATTATAGCATTGAAACATGTCTGACTTATTTTGCTGGACCCATTTTTTTTCCTTTAAAATATTTTTTCCCTTCTCTTTTTCTCTTTTGTTTTTTCCAAACAGGAAAAGAAAATACATTCAGCAGAGATTCTTCTTCATGTAAGTGTTATTTATGCTTGTTTATGAAATTACAAAAAGGCTTAAAAAACTCATTAAAACATTAAAATACTGAACACTTACCATCTGTTTGCAGAAACCAAGTATAGAGCATGCAAAAATAGGCTGTAGTTATACAGCAATAATGCTCAGCAACTGATATCTTAAATCTGTCTGTGCAGTTCTTCTGTGTGTATCACCACAGAATTTAGAAAACGTTGCAAAGCACTTTGCAGACATTTTAAGCAGCATGCCCATAAAGTCGGTGTGTAAATCCTGGAGGGATAATGTTAAAATGGTTTGTCCAAAGCAGAGGAGACACATAAGTGAGAGCTTGATTTAGCACCCCAGAGTCCTTGCTCCCCAAATGCTGTGACAGAGTCAGCTTTTGTGCCTTGGATCCTACAGAATCCAAGCTCTGCCCATAGAGCCATTTGTTGTGTGCAGGTGTGTGTATGGGTAAGAGAGGGTGTCTGTGTGTGTACCTGGCCTCAAATGGCCAGTAAATATTTCAGGCCTTCTCTACAACCTCTGGTGATGCCCATTGAGGCAAGAGTAGGTGCCACCAGCCATTGGTGGGTACTGTTGCTAATGTTTTGTGGAAGCATTTGGCTCCAGCCTGGCTCTCAGTCTGGGGGAGCCTGTTAAACTATTCCTCGTGGGACTGAGAAAGCTGCATGCCATAAAAACCCAACAGGTTTTTTTCCACACCATCTAGTAACCTGGTTTTCGCAGATCTCAGCTTTGAAAACTGTTCAGTAGTACAGAAAGCTCTGCTCTGCTATTTCTTCCTAGTAAATAAATCTGATTAAATGTTTTATGGGGCTGCATAGATGAAGACTCTCATTGCCTTTATGCAAAATTAGCTTAGCAAGGAGAACGACTGCATTGTTCCCAATGCAGGGCCCGCTTCGCATAACTTCCGAGCATGTACTGTGTCCAGTGGCATGGCAAGCACACGAGCACTCACCTCAGGCTGATTTCCCATAAATCAATTTTTTTTTTTTTTTTTTTTTTAACAACTTGTATCTCGGAATTGCAGCACTCCATTATGCTTGCGTAGCAACTTGCTGGTTAATATGTAGCGAAATGCCGTGTGGTAACAAATGGTTTTTTTTTGCTATTGTTGAGCTGGAATGTTAGTTCAGCTTCTAGATAAAAGTGGCTTGCGCAAGGCGTCCCGGTAGACCATGATTTCTGTGGCTTGTACAGTAGTTCTGTAGGCAGCCGTGTTCTGCTCTTCCTCTCCCCTGTGCTTCCCTTCATCTTCCTCGTGAGCAAGGGGTGGGCTGATGGAAAGGCAGGAGCTGCCCTTGGCATCCTGCAAAACACCAGTGTGGGGTTCTTATTATGCCTGTTGCTAGTCAAGCATCTGTTGAAAACACTCTTTATTCTGGTTGTGCTGCTAGCAGAAACATTGTTAGATGCTTTATTTAATAGCTTTAAACCACAAGTGTTCTTTGGCTGGTTTTATGGATAAGACAATCTTTAAAAAAAACCAAAAAACTCAAAACTAAAGTATTCCAGTACTAAGTGAAGGATACCCCACCAAAGATTAAAGAATCCTCCTTTCCTCCTAGCTGAGACTAGGTTAAGCATTTGTATCTTTGTGAAGGTATATCATCATTTTTACATGGTAACAGAGAAGAAAAAAATACAGAAGGTTTTTGAGTATGAACATTTGTAGCTCATTATTTCATTCTAGAATGGAAAATTCAAATCTCTTGAAAATCCTGTGAAGCATATGCTTCCCATAGATTATAAAGGGGAAATGGTGAAGCAAAAACCCCATTAAGGGAAGAAGCTCCCAAATAGAGAAGAACCCAAAGAGGTGAACCCTACAGCAGTGACTGTAGGGTGTCTGGAAATTGCAGAATAACCCCACAGTGCAGATCTGGGGAGTTTTGCTTATAGATTGCAGTATCCCAAAGAAAATTCCTAAGTCCAATACATACACTCTAAAATGAGTAATGAAAAGTCAGTGGTCCAGAGGCCATTTGCAGTGCAGCCTTCCATCACATGCTGTGGCTTTTCGATGGCTGACGGCAAGCTCTGAGCACCAGAGCCTCTCTCCTCTGGTTCTGTGCATGAAATATTATGACTTTGACTGATAACTCTGTTTGTGCCTGCCTGTGCATTGGCTTCCCTTGGCTTCTACAATGGTGGGAGTTTCCAAGAGAGAGTTAAACGCCAGGGATGGGAGCATTGAGGTTACAGTGAAATGGCAGGATGGTGAAGCATCCAGGACAGAGGTCTCTCCCAGCTCCTGTTCAGAGGTGGCTCCTGTGGCAGTGAGAGCTCAGTGGGGATTAACCCCTCAGGCCCTGGCTTGGGCCAGTCTCTGTGACAGGACGTGACCACTTTGAGAAGGGGCTCTTTGTGATAGCAACCAGCCATATGTAGTTGTAATGATAAGAAAGGGACCATCTTATTTTAGTCTCTTTGCGACAAATACTACCACAATTCATTACTTTCCATCAGTGCCTCATCCTATGGAGGAATCACCACTGCCCATCTACATTGAGGAGGGGACAGAAGTCCCGATTGGTGAGTGCAGTTGGGATGGGATTTGTTTAAGGGAGGGTATTAAGGGTACTTGGGTTTTATATTCCTCACATTTGTGTGTACCCGTTTGTCGTTGAAAATGGTAAGGTCTGTTGCAAATGTTTTGGGGATTTAATTTTATATTCTTCTTTATTTTCTATTTGGAGCTCCTGAGAGTTGTTGAACACTGCTAGCATTGGTTTTCAGTTAATCATAAATCAAAGTACCTAATGTATGCAGTGACACTGAAAGCTTCTGTGCAGAATGTCTTAGCACAGGGCTGAAGAAGACCATGAGTATCACAAGAGATAGTTCCCACTTTGGCCTTTCACCTCAGTGTTGAGGGACTTAGCATAATCTGAGGTCTGGGTCAGCATTTTTGTTCTTGTTGACTCTCTCATGCCCAGCACCCAATAGACTCACATTGTCCACACCACTGCACAGGCAGAAGAGAGGCAGAGAGGTTTGCCATGCACCTTGGAGTGCTTCACACCCAGCTCTGAGCTCTGCTGTAGATGTATTGTCAGTACCTGGATGTATAGGTTGAGTGCTGTTTTGGGGCTTTTTTAAATAGGGAAGCAGTCTTGAAGATAACCCATAAAAGAACACAACTAAAAGATCATTAAGTTGGACTGTTGTGATCTTTTTGGACAGTGGAAAGTTGGGATGGCAAAATTTCCCTGAGCCCCATTCTTATACAATCTCTTCTGGACTGCATACAGTAAGTGTGCCTTAGCTCTCACCTTGGGAATCTTCCCTGTTTAGTAGATGTGTCTCTTCAAACAACTTTTTCTTATTATATATCCTGAATTTTTCCATTCCTAAATTCAATCAATTGCTTCTTGTCTCACTATCTTTTGAGCTAGATTAATTACCTTCCTCTACACACAGTACCTGGAAGATATTTATAGCTGGATCTCAGCCCAGGAGTCTTCTCTTTTATAGAAAATATTAATTTTAGCTCTCTTACTCTTCCTTAGATCACTTTTGTTGTCCTTATTTGTATTTCCTTTAATTTCTCTATCTCCTTTTTAATCTATGGAGATTTGAACAGCTCATAATTTGTTCACTGTGGCTGTTTTGACATAGCACTATGCTTTAGATTTCCTATCACCCCTTCCCTTGTCCACATCCAGAAATAGCTTAGCCTTTGACCCTTCTGCATCACTCAGAAGCATCACACAGAGAAACTCTATGACTTGGCTGATCTTACCTGCAGTCACCTTTAGGTTATTCTTGGATTCATGGCTTTCCTAGCTGTTCCTCAGGCAATGTTACTGCTCTCATGGGATGTTGGGCTTTATACTTCCTAGCACTAAATCCCCAACCCATTGCTTGCCATTTATTTTATCCAGGAATATTTTGAAACAGTATGCCATTATTTATTTTAACACCCTGGGATTTTATCATTTACATAGAAATTGTTACTGTTTTACCATATGTAGAGAAAAGTACTTAAAATTTTAAATTTTTGATACCTATTACAGCTGTCTTTTGCATGTTAGTCCAGCTTCATCATTCTTATTTGTATATCTTCCCTGATTTTCCTTCCTCTAGTTAAAAATGTTCATAAAAACTGGCAGGTTTAGCCTTCTCCTTGTCTTCATTTTGTCCCTTTCCTCATTATACAGTAAGAATATTGTTTCTGTACCTCTTCTATGCATGGCATGATGTGATGTTTCCCATAGCAGATCCCTTTTTCCTCACCTCTGCTGGGGCTGTAGTCAGCTGAACATCTGCTGGACATTAGACCTCTCTTGTAGAAGGTTCTCTGTTAAGGTTCTGTCCTGGCCCCTGGAGTTTCATCTTGTCTTTCCCATGCTCTGAGGAAACCTGGACCACTGAGGTGGTGGCACCTGCACCACGAAAAATACTGTAAGGCTGGTGAGTCACAGAACTGACCAACCAACCAACCCAAAAACCCCAAGTATGAGTGGAAAGCTTTTTAGAGGATGTTTGTTCTGTGCTACAAAGCAGGTTTGTTGGATCAGGCTCTGAAGTGCAGCACCAGCAGTGAAACAGCCAAATTGGGCTGGAGAGGGCACCGTGTTTGCTTATTCTAAATAAGTGTCTGGACTGTCAATACAGCCAGCTGTGGTCGAGGAGCAATGAGTGGAAAAAGTAAATGGTGCAGAGATGAGGGCAAACCACAAGCTCTGGGTTTGGTATCTGAATGTCTGACGTGGGTCAGGGCTTTTAGATGCACATCTAAATCAAGGTAGGAAGCAGCAGCAAAGTTCTGGTCTGGGTCTGGGTCTTGGTATTGATCCTGCTTTCCATTGATCTCACCAGTGTAATTCACATCCAGGGTGCCCATTTGTAGCTGTACAGACCAGAACAGGAATAAAATAAAATCCCCGTCTGCATTTAGGCTGGAGAAAAATAGCACACAGTGCAGTTGTTAAAACATTTCATTCAGCACAACCATCATTTACTTTTAAAAGGTTGTTTGGAGAAGTTAGGTTAATTCCTCTTGTGAAACACATTTTGGCTGCTATATGGCATACATACTATTCTGACCCAGGCCTGACTGGTGGTGGTAGATTGCTTTGTAGCTTCTGTGTTTATTAAAAAAATAGAAAAATCAGTAGACTCAGATTTTTTCAGAGTCTAAATTTAACAGTGCTAATTATTTCAAGCAATTTTAAAAGGAACATAAGTCTCACTTGTTTATTACAGCTGCTTCATGAAAACAGCAGCTACAAATAATGCTCTATAATGAAAATCTAGCTAGCACTGTCATGAATTAGCCAATAAGAGAATGAATGTTTGGGATTTGGTCAAGGGCAGCATTTCCTTCTCTGGCAGGAGAGTCCTTGCATTGAGGTGAAGGTGGTTATTACCTAAATGCTGGTTTTATTTCCTTGGGTGAAATGAAGACTGACAGTTTTGCATAGATGAATATGACTTTTGATTGGAAAAAGGCCTGAGTTCTATGTAATAGTTATGTACTTTTGCCTTTTCTTGAACACATTCCTAGAGGAAGGTAGCTGAGTGAGATGCAACAAATATTTTAATAAAGATATTTATGAGGAGATGGGGAATATGTTGTGACCATTAGCAAAGAACCTATGGAGCAATGACAAAAAATGTAAGTTAAATGCTGGGAGTCTTTGTTCAGGCACAATTTCAGCTATCTCCCACTCAGAGATAACGAGTTCAGGAGATTCAAGGTGAGGAAATAGGCAGAGCAGGTCCTTATTCCCCACAGCCATTCATAGTACAGTCATGCCCATATTCTTCCATCACTGTTGTGTTAAATGCTAAAGAAAACACCTGAGATGACACAGTCCAAATTTATGTTTTGTAAAGCAAAAACACAAGGGAAAAATATTTGTATTGGTAATAATTGCATTTGGTCTATACAGGAAACCACTGAAGGAATAATTGTGTCCTTGGGGATCAGAGCAGTAGAGCTTTAGGCTGAAGTGTTTATGTTTTGCCTTCCAAGTCACATTTGAGATGTTAATGTTGTTTTATACCTATGAAATTAGCTCAAAGACATACAAATTCAGGATATAATTCTCAACTGATTTATTCCAGCATAGTTTTGTTGATTCCAGTAGCATTGCTATTGCTTTATTGTGCAAATTATGTCAGAAGTCAGGCCCTCTTTTTCAGGAATCAGCCCTGCTGGCCTTCAACCCCGTTCACTTCTGCTGCAGCTCTGAGTCCCTACATGGACAAAATCTGAATTAGCCACTTCCATCTTTCTGATCCACTTTTGCTAATGATAGCACTGGCTTCAGTGTACTTCTGTCAAATGTATATAAGTGTTAAGTAGCCCTTACCTCTACAGGATTCTTACCCCCATGAAGTCATCTGGGTAGAGTGGAAAGCTCCATTAGAACTCTGTTGAAGCCATGTTTTCCTGATTGTCCTCACAAGTCATGGTCAGCCTGGGCTCATTTGAGGCATCTTGATTACAAGAGAAGAATTTTCTTGAAATTGCACACAGTTTCTTCTGCCACTACTCAGTCTCTGCTTTTAAGCCTCTCTGATGTTTTCTTCATGATGAAAATTAGATTTCTAGTCTACTGCTCTTGGGCAGACTCACTCAAAGAGAGAAGCTGTGTTACTTTTTATGTTTCCTTTCATAAGAGAGAGTGCCCCCTTTCCAGGCCAGAGTAGTATTTGACACCGTACAGGGAGCTGGCTCTGTGTCTCTCTGGGAGATTGCCTTCCCTTGCAAGAGAAGAGAACCTTTTTTGTACCACGTGCTCCATGGTTTGCTCTTTCATGGGGAGCTGGCACACAGAAAGCTCGATTTTTGCCAGGTACTGAGTGCCTTCTGCAAGGTATTGAGTGCCGTCCTGTCCTTTGCAGCCAAAAAGGAGTTGATTGCTCTTGGCATCAGTCAAATCTGGACTCAGAAGACCACAGGTAGTATTTACCAGTTATTTATGTGCTTTTGCATGCCAGAGTTGGTCTGAATTGATTTTCATTGCATACGAGAGATTTGAGGCGTTAATGACACTTGCCTGCCACTAAAAACACTTCTTAAAAATAATAATAATACCATAATAAGCATGACATTTATTGCACTGCCATGGGGAAATTTGAAACTCCCAAAATTAACTAGAGTCCAAGTAACTATTAGCTCTTCAGAGCTAATGTGTGAGTTATATACCCTGAATGAGCACCATATGCCAGTTCATTGTGGCACAGTGAGTCACAGGACACATTGTGGAGAGCAATAATTGCTTGGCATGCACTGAAGCACTCAGTAAGGCTTTTTGTTTGGTTTTCTTAAAGGAATATGTTTGACAATAAAATGGGTATTGTCTGATATGCTGCCACCAGGGACTGTTGCTTTTTCTGTACCTAACCTGGAGCTCACCCATTGTCACTCACCACAGACCCCCTCAGTATCTTTGGCTTTCCAACTGCTTGTACTGTGTGTGTGCAGTACCAGAAGAGTGAAGAGTGAGCCTTCCATTTGGTATCAACTTGTCATTCTGTATTAATCTTCCTCTCCCTTTTCCTCCTCATCTTCTTTCTTGGTCCAATAGAGACATTCAGGTTGTTTATGTGGAATAAATGTTCATCCTGAGCAGAGTGAAGCAGTGGGATGAGTTGGGTTGTACAGTCTCCACACTTGGCCAGAGCTTGACCAGATGAGGCCATCAGCAAGCCAGTCTGATTTTAATGTTGGCCTTTCTTTGAGCAGGAGGCTGGGCAATGTGACCTCCAGAAATGCCTTCTACCCTGAATTACTTTATGGTTCTGTTTAATGCCCATTTCCTGTAGTGATTCAGCCATAGTGCCGTGCATGTCATTAACTCCTCACTCCCTGTCATTCATACCTGCATGGAGCAGGAGAGATTTCCTGAAGGTCAGTGAGGTGAGGTGACAGAGTTTTACTTACATGGGAACAATATCAAGATGTAAATGGTGACCTCAGATGAGATTAGTAGGTGAAATTTGGGTATCTCTGAAATTATTTGGAATTTGTAGCAGGATTTCACCTGAGTTCTCTTCAAATCTTCAGTAGGTTCCAACTGAAGTTATCAATTGAAGAGTTTAAAGCATAATTATATCAGGAAGCATTTAGAAGTAAATATCACCCTTTTTTTTCCCCTTTTCAGTGACAAATCTCATTCTGTAGCAGCCTTGAAGAGAGCTTTGGGGTATTTAGGATTTAGTGAGCCACCAAGTGCCCTGGCTGGGCCGTTACGTGCTGGTTTCCTCATGTGGCTGTAACCACGTGAGGGAGTTAATGCTGCACAGAGCATCTGCTCCTCAGCTCAGGGCTCTCCCAGCCCTGCAGCTGTCTGCCAGAAAGCTGGGACGTGCACAGGGGCATCTGCCAGCTCCATTGGGCAGCAAATTTTCATGGTCAGCCCATATGTTAGCCAAAAAAAACGCCCTTTGTCAGAACAATGTTATTTTAATTGTGCTGAGGGAAAGCAAGATTGCACTCAGATTCACCATATCAGTCATGGGGATTTTGGACAATGATGTATCTATTCTAAGGCAAAAAAACCTTCAAAAACTCCCTTAGTGGGAAAAAGAAATGGGAGTATTTCTTGTCCCCTTTTATACAAGACAGGATTCTAAAGTCAAGATTTAACAGGGTAGACTTGCTTTCACTGCTGCCTTCCCTTTTCTGTAACCACATACCTCTTACAGATCCTGCCTAAATGATGCAGAGTACTGCTCTTTCAAGTGTGAAAAGGGTTTTGTGCCTGGTGGAGGGAATATAGCAATGGGAGATACTGTTGCTCAGTAGGGTTGAAGTTGCCTTCTCCACTGCTCTTTGTGCAGTACACAAGCAATAGGTTACAAGTCAAATTCCATGGACAGTGAGTATCCAAATGTGGAACTTCAAGCAGTACATCTGACTTTGAATCACCTAGGTGATTTCTCCTTCTGTAAAGCTATCACAAGTTCCAAAAATTCAGACAAGTCAACTAAAGGAAGCCTCTCACTTTCTACCATTACTTTGCATGTGAAGTGGTTTTGTCACTCTCTCAGCTGCTTGTCAGGGGCCTATTGTTTGCAGTTCCACTTTAAACAATTTCCCACCTGTCCGTTATTAACTTTTGCATAAGAAAACCAAGTAGTAAAAAACAATTGTAGTCATGATGAAGACAGCTTTAGGTAATAAAGTTAATGTGCCATATTGGTATCCTATTTGAATGTGTTCACAAAGATGAAATTGCATTAAGAGAAATCCTTAGCTGGTAACAGGAGTAAGTTCAGTTTATAGTAGTCAGGCCAGGACTATAAAAGCAACCTGCAATGAAACCACCAGCTAGCATTTGTGTGAAAAGATAAGAAGAGATGGAGAAAAATACTCAGGCTGTTTGCATGCTGTATTTGGGGAAGCTTACCTGCAAAAGCCAACAAAAAACAAGTAAGAAGTACCTGTAGGCTGTGAGATTGACCCTGGTATGAAGATGGGACTGCAGATACTTGTGTCTTGTGTTGGTGTCAGCCTTTGCTCTAATACAATTCCCTTTGGAGGCTGCAATTCGAGAGTGAATTCTGTGAGGCTTTTGTCCAAGTAGTGTGTGAGCCCAGGGTTTTGTTCCTGCTTGGTGTGTGCTCTGCACTTTGCAGACCGTGGTATGCAGAAGTGGTTTATGTGTTAGTTTCCTTGGAAAAGTGAAGTATTTGCTCTGGCACTGTTTGGTTTTCATATCTCTTTACATAAAAATGAGCACAGCTCTCGGTCTGTGAAAGCAAATGTCAGAGACCCATGGCAAAACTGAACTGAAAATACACCTCTGGTTGGGAATCAGTCTGAATCACGTGGTATTTAAAAACATGGTGGTTTAGTGCTCAGTACCAAAGGATCTATTTGCAGCTCAGAACTTTATTTCTTTATTTTGGTCAAATAATGCCCATTGCAAGGCGTGTAGGACATAATGCTATCCTTTCTCAAATGGCCTCCAGGAGCACAGTGAGTGGCTCTGGGCAGCCAGGGAAATTGAGAGGACGGGGCTGCAGCTGGAGACAGAGCCAAGGCTGTTCTGGGATTAAACAAAACATACCATTGTCCGGCCGTGCAAGCCAGCACCTGGCACCAGCTGCAGGAGAGCAAATAAATATCATAGTGGCTACAGAGCTTCACTTTTTTGTGTGTGTGAAAGTCTATGTTTCACCAATCTGTTTTGCAAAGTTGTGCTCTCCCTGAGCTTGTTCATCAGCTTTGCCACTTCTTCTTTTTGCACGTCTCCTGCAGACCCGCTCGTGCTGCTGCGCTGCCGTGTCAGTGGTTTCCATTTCATTTCCTGTGTGAAACTTCATGCGCCTAAAGTTTTTGTTCCCTTTTTTTTTTCTTCTTGTTTTTTGCTTGAAGGAAAGAAAACAACAACAGTAAATTAAACCTCAAGGTGCTCAGGAAATCTCTGTGGCTGAAGGCCTGTGAGAGGAGGTGCCCTGGCAGAGCACCCCAGTCACCTGAGTAGCCTGGTTCATCAGCAAAGGGCTGATGCTCCACTTCTTAAAAGATTACAGCTAATTTCTGTCACTGAGTCGTATTTTTGCTGATATTTACTGCCAGCATGGAGGAGAAGTCAAGGCTAAAATCAAAAGTAGCTCCCTCTCTCCATTAAGTTTTAGTGCTCACGGCCCAGCCCTCAGGGCTTTGTAACCTGCTCAGATTTTATAGCCCTGTAATGGGACTAACACTGCGGATCGCGTGCGTGTAATAGCTGTTTTCCTGGTGCAGGTTGGCTGGCTGCTTTCCACCCACAGAGCTGTGTTGCACAACTCTTCCTTCCATTAATGTACTCTAGAAAAAAAAAATAATCAGGTGTTGAGCAGATGGGGCACAGGAACAAAGGAGAAGAAAGGATTGTTCCCTTCCACTGGTGGTGTGGGGATCTAGATTTCTGGGAATAAGGTGCTGTGTGACATGTTTGTACAGCTGCCACAGGTGGGATAAAAATCTGTCCTCAGTTATTGTTTAAGATGAATGGATAGAGGCAGTAAAAACACAACTCTGGCTTTGTGTGGGGGTGGCCTAGGCAGGTATGGCAACAGCTGATCAAAGCCATTGCTGGGTATAGAAGACTCTACTTGTTTCTCCAAAAATGTGTAATCTTACACATCCATCTGTTTTTTACTTAGTTAGAAAGCATAATGAAAAAGTACAGTACTCCTTAATTGTGAGAAAGCCCTAAACATTAGCATTGGTAAACTCAGTTAATTTAAGGCTAAATTTAGAATTAGCATGAAAGAAAAAAATAGGTGAGGGTGAAATTATTAATCTCCAAGAAAAAACTACTTTGATATAATGAATTCATATGTTTTATTGCACATTTGCCTCACTAAATGACTACTTTATTGTTTATCTTCCCTGCTCAGGGGCAGTGCTCCATTATTGTAGCATGGAAATTGGCTGTCTGACATTATCATGTGTTGCAAGTGCCTTGCAGAAGTGTCACATAGGATCAATACACTATTAATCACAAGCAAAAAATTCAATAGGCACAGTGCACAACACTGGCTGTTTGAGTTCATAAACTTTGTGAGCTTTAGGGGGTTTGCCTTTTTTATAGCAGGATGAAGGACATCCCTTAATTGATTTTGATGTGGTTCATTTGTGGCAATAGAAATTATTTAATTGACACCATGCTTGATAGACAATTTCAATCCATTCAGATGCAGACCTTCAGAATTGAAGGTAAAATACAGCAATGCTTGTTCCCTTGGTCAGAAGGTGTATAACTTCAGGGTGCAAGGAGGCTGAAGGGTTGAGGATGTGCACAGCTTGTTGAATCTTCTTCAGCCATGCCCATCTTGCTTGGAAAGCCATCAGCTTGCTACACCACATGGATAGAATGCATTTGGTTAAGGGTCCTCTCATAAAGACAAAGAGGTGGTGTCACCCAGAGAAGGAATGGTTTTCCACTTTCCCAGTGGGTGAGCTGGTAGAGCAGAGGGAGCAGGCAGGGATGGCAGTGGGAAGCTGGTGCTTCTTTCCAGCCTGTTGGCAGTCAGGAGGCTGTGAGCTGGCACACCCAGAGGCATTAAATTGGGTCAGCAGTTGGCCTCACGTGAGCAAACCCAAGTTTTAACTGGTTGTTCTCCTGCACAGAGTTACCAGCAGCTTCCCCTCAGTTTCTCTGCCTCTGCCAACCCCTCGCTCCTTCCCTTGGTTGCCTTTGCCAGAGCAACCCCTTCTCTGAGGAGGGACAGAGCAGGAGCACCATGGCTGTCCAGACAGGACATTTGGGATACAGGAGATACTGAAATCCCACAGGGGATTTCAGCAGGACAGAGTCATGACCAGTGTGGCTCAGTGTGCCAGAGCTCCGCTGCATGCCATGCTCCTCCCTGCTGACTGCCAGCGCTGCCCTGTGCCATCTCCTGGGCAATCAGGCTCCATGCCTGAGCCTGGGGAGCATCATCTTTGCCTCAGCCCCTGTTTAGGGTCAGGGTCATGCTCCCTCTGAAATCCATTGGAATTTGTGGGTGTTCATTTTCCTCCTTTCTACCCCACACAACGGAAACGGAGTTTTTCATTTCCTCCTGTTCTGGGTTTAGTTGTAACTGCTTTGTTCTTTGACATAAATAAGTAGAACAAAATGAGCATCTAGAGTATTATGTGACTGCAGATTTTCTGCTGCTGAAATCTGAGCAAAGATGCAGGATTTTATAACAGCTTGGTGCTGTGACATGGTGCCTATTTGAAGCATTTGAAGAAAATGAATGGAAACAGCAGCAAGAAAAAAAGCATGTAGGGAAAAAAAGATACCTTTTGTCCAGACCACAACTGATGAAAAAGAAATTGCATTAAGCCCTGGGCTTTTCTTTCAGAGTAGTCTTCAGCTTTATAAAGAAGTTCATTTTCCTCCTAGAAAATTTTTGGTAGCAGATTTTCCAGTCAGTCTTAGAAGACTAAAAAAAGCATCACAGTGAAAGAAAAGGAAATTATGAAGAAGTGAGAAGGGAGATGGAGAAATTTGGAGCAAAAACTAAGAAGAAAGGACAAATGGGTTCTAAGATTTAAATAACAACCCAAACCCAGGGAAAAGAAAAGAGGAGTTCCTTAAAGACAGAACAGTGAGCTGTAGTTCAGGGAATTTTTAGAGGCAGTTTTTAAGAGGAGGAGAGGCAGTGTGTGCAGTAAAGAGAGTGGTTTTATTTTCAGAAATTGTGGGTATCTTGTTCAATGAAGCAGAATGAACTTGGATATGAATTAGGGACAATAAGTGAAGTCAGGTGCTCCTTGGATTCTGGTGGGGCGTTGAGGGCTGGCAGACATAAAGGCTTTTTTTTCCTCCAGATCAGAAAGACTTGCACTGAAGCCATAAGTTTGATCAAGGGGCTGTTTATTTTAATCATGTATCGATTGGCTTAACCACACTGCCCTGAGAGGGAGGGAGAGCTGTCAACATCAAGAATTACAGCTTTCAAAGTTCCAAGTAATCCTAGGAAACACGCCAAACATAATAAATGCAGTTTTATTTGGGACCTGATCCTACTACTGTTGAAATCAATAGCAGTTTTTCCATTGCTCTCAATGAAAGTGGAAGCTGCTTATTTGAAGACCAGCTCTGATCCAGCAGTCAGGGCATCTAATTTTGAAATATTCATGAATGTGAATGTAAAATAATAATAATTTTTTCAAAGAGCCAATCCACAAATAGATTGGCAGTTCTGGGAAAGCTCAGTTTTTAAGGGAATGTTGACTTCAATTTGCAGGATACAAAATAAATGACAGAAAATAAGATAGATGGCAGTGTCTAAAGAAGCAGTGAGCTTAAACAGGGTTAGAAGAATTAATTATAATGTGGTAAACTGATGTCTTTCAAAAGTCATTGAGGCAGAAAAGGATGAGACAGCACTGAGAAGCTCAAGATATACATTCTGCACAGGCTGAACTTACTAGAGAAGGGTCCTTGAAAGCAGAAGTAATGATGATATTGCAGAAATAGTCCATTAAACAGTGGTATAGCCATACAATTTTCTTCAAGCAACATTCCCATCAAGGTAAAAGAACTGAATGTGTACTTTGCTTTTAGTTTTCCAACAGAAATAGAAGCTAGAAAAAACCACATTCACTTACCACTCTAGTCAACAATTTAGTATGCTGATATTTTTAATCAAAGTTTATATGCATTGGCCAAAAAATAAGTATCTGCTTTGCTGTGGC
This sequence comes from Zonotrichia leucophrys gambelii, assembly GCF_028769735.1. Taxonomy (NCBI): domain Eukaryota; kingdom Metazoa; phylum Chordata; class Aves; order Passeriformes; family Passerellidae; genus Zonotrichia; species Zonotrichia leucophrys. Next base: position 9,573,611 of record NC_088182.1, on the reverse strand, counting down.
TTCTGGTGTTCACATGCAAGACAGGGCATGCATTTTAGCATGTGTAAATATTTACAAATACATAGCTGTGTGTTCAGGCAGACTTTGATTTTCCCATTTCCATCAGCATTTGGAAAGATTTGATTTTTAGAGACTGTTAAATGAGGTGGCATCCATGATGTGCTTGTCCTCGAGGCTCCTCCTGGAAGATGTTGCTGTGCATTGGTCGCTTGTGTCCGGCTGTAAGAAGCTTGGAGCGGATCATTACTGTAATCCCAAAGCAAAAACTGACCACAGTGTATTTTCAGATGTGTAATCCATGGGTTGTCTGACAAAAAAAGTCAGTGGTTCAGCAGTATTGGGAGTTGTGTCTGTTTTGACAACCAGCAGCTCCTGGCTGTGCTGGTGGCCTTCCCTCATGGGCATGGCTCACCATCTGCCCCCTCTGTGCAGCCTTCTCCTTCCTCTACCCCTCATGGTTTTTGCGTGTTATGAGGGATTGCATTTCAATGCCAGTATTTTTTTAAAGGGTATGGGTTATCTGAGGTGCAGGCTCCTGATTGCTGTAGCCCAGGGGATGGCCCAAGCCAAGCTGGCTGTGAAAGTGCTCCTTTTATGGAGATATTTTCACCTGTGCGTCAAAGACTGATCAGTCATGGGGCAGCAGGAGAGCCTGGGTTATTGCAGGGCATTTCACTGATGAAATTTGTACAAGGCACAGACACGTGTGGAAGGGCCGCCTGGCTGCACCAGTGAGCAGATACTTGAGAAGTGCAAAGTGCCCATGCTTGATCCCTTGTTCTGTTTTTCCATATTTTACCAGCATTGATTTGATAATTGATTACTCCATTCTCAGTTAATGAGGGTTTGTGCCAGTGTATGTGAGAGCAGTTCTGGGTCTGGCCCAGTCTGGATTTTTTCTCCCCTTTGCTATCGGATCAGGCCCTTGCAGTGTGACTGGGCTCAGCCTAGGGGCACACCATAAATAGCAGGCTTGACTGCTGCTTTTTATTTATCCATATTGAGTTCATCAGATGAAGCCAAAGCTTCCTGGGGCCATCTGAAGCTTCCTGGAGGGGGTACTCTCACAGTCAGATGTGGCTCCTGGAAGGCAGACGTGTGTCTCTGGGAGGCAGACACATGCCTCAGACTTGGATCGCTCCTTTTGGACTCTGTGGTTGTGAGAGCATTTTTTCACAATATATTTCCTTGGGGGAATCTGATGGACTTAGATCTCGGATACCATCCCCACTAAGTGATACAGTAAAAATAACCTATTATTCTCTGGTTCTGACCTGGGCGGTGACAACATATTGTTTCAGCATCTCTGTCAGACTGTTTCCCTTAAGAGCCATTTTAGCCTCACCCAGTGGGACATAGCTAAAGGAAATGAAACTCCAACCCCATTAAGGAAAAAGACAATGCCTTTCACTAAACAAACTTACTTTTCTTGGCTTTTCTTCACCAGGGAGAATCGCCCCTACCCCCCACCCTTGCAGCCTTTGTAGACAGTTCCTGTAATTGGGAATGGCTGGGTGGACACCAATGGTTGGCAGCAAAGGGGGATAAATCCAACATCCCTTGAACGTGACATGGGCTGGGACCACAGTCCCAGGTGGCCACTTAGTGACAGTTCCTGTGGTACTGGTGGACAGTACGTGCCTGCCAGCCACAGCTGCGGTCTTCCAGACACAATTGGGATTTTGGCAAGTCTGTACACAGTGAAGCTGGGCTGTTACTAATTTTGTGCAAGCCTTGGATAGGTAGTGTGCCCCTGTTCACTATTGAGAGCTGGTGACTGACACCAAAGTTTTGGTGGCTCATCTCCTGCCACCTATACAGTGAAATGACCCCAAAAGCAAGCATGACCTTGAGGGTTCATGGACTAAGGGAGAGATCACGATCTGTCACCACACACCAGCTGAGTCTGAAGCATAATTTACACTTACTAATTAGGTTTTCAAGCACAGCCATTAAGTTGGGGTATCTTGACACAAATTAGAAATCCCTTTTTATAATGTAGTTCCACTTACTTACAAAGAAAGAGTCTGCAAAGGCATCACTTCACATTTTGTGTGCTGCTAACTGGGACAAACCATAGGGTGATCACTTTGTCCCAGGGAGAACCAGGGTTTACAGAATGCAATCAACTGGTCAGCCTTCCAAACTCTGGGTAGAACTGACTAACACCTGGGTCAAAGTAAATCCACAGGCAAGAGGATTAGAGCTGGCAGGAAAATAAAGAACCCTGTGTCACAAGATAAAAGTAGATTGCAAAAAATTGCAATCCTGAAGAGTTTTTAATCTTAGAGGTGGCTAATGCTGAAGGTCTCCTTAGGTTTTTTTACATAAGGGGAGCCTGTGTTCCCAGTGGTCTGTTTCAGGGTATTTCCAGTATCAGTCTCCACAGGGAGCAGTTAAGCTCCTATTTCAAACCTAATCCTGCAGGGATCTATAAATCTATATCTCTGTGCCCTCTTAAGCAGGTTTATGGCTGTCCCACTGGTTCACCAAAAAACTGTGTGAAAAAAAGAGCATACCCTGAACACTAGGTGTGAGCCTCTCTCTTTTGCACACTTTCTCCCTCTGTTGATGAGTGTTTCAATAACCCCTGTGAAGAACAACTTCCATGAGATGATCCAAATGCCCTCCATTCCTCAGCCCAGAATAGCCTGTTGCCTGATGGTTGTGACATGCTCCAGTAAGATGAAAGATAGGGATTCAAGGAGCACAGACAGCAAAGAGAGCAAAAATGAGCTTTCTCCATACCTGGTAGCTGTTGCAGAGAGAGAACCTCAACCACCTCTTTGAAGAAAAGCAGTTATGTCCACTTTTTTTTTCTCCCTCAAGAGAGGACTCCAGGAGTTTATGCAGGATGGTGTCTGTTTGGGGTTTGGTGTGAGATGCAGGTTTCTCAGGGAGGTTAAGGCTGCTGTGAATCCCTTTTAGAGGCACCTCCATTAATCTCCATTCATGATACCCAACTCAGGTTAGCTACTGTGAATCAAGCCCAAAAGCAACTAAGTGCCTAAAGACTGTTACAGAGCCAGCCCTACCATTTTTATTCCATTACTGCTTTATCTCATACCATGTCTCTTAACAGTGACCAACAGGAGCTGTTTTGGTGGGATATGCCCTGCCTTCATCCCCGTGCAGTGGTGTGATGGTCCATCACCCTGTGATTCACTTTTTCCTTCTGTGAGCTCTCTCTGCTGTTGGTCACGAGGTATTGCAGTGCTCGTGTCACCAGTGGCCTGGTTTAAAAACCAATAGAAAGTCATAATGATTAACGTAGTGGAGATTAAAGTCCCTCTTCAGATCATGGCCTGATAGGCAGCTGCTGTCACAGTGCCTGCTTTGGAAGGCCACCAGTGGGGTGAGTGTGGAGCTGCTGTGGTTTGTGGCTGTGTTAGCCGTCTGAAACTTTCCGTGGTGAGTGGAAAGCATTGCAGGTACAGTGATGCATATCTATCTCAAAATCTTGTGCAGATTAAAAACTTCCTGCAGAGCTAATGTCAGCTCAATCCTCGGGTCACTGCCACGAGCTCAGTCAGGTTAGAGATCAAAACCAGTGTGCAGGTATGGGGGAGGCTGGCAGCTATCAAACAGCATAATCTGCAGCATGATTTTTTTATGACTATACTCATAATGACATGTATAAGCAGCGAGTGGTTATGATCTGGAACAAACTTGCTTGTTTGCTTGGTTGTGGTGAAAATTTCAGTATCAACACACTATGCAATAATAACTGGTCAGAGCCAGCTGAAGTCACTTGAGTTATGTGGGGAATTAATTGGCCACATATGCCTGACATCTCAGTTAACATAAAAGCTGTGAGTTACTCCTAAATTTTTTTCATTAGAAAATCTTGGTTAAAAAGGCACTTTTTAGAATAATTCTTTCTGTTATTATTTTTTAATGTCTATGATTTTGAGAATAAATTATATATATAAATTATTAAACCAGCTATGATTTAATATGACTCATGCCACTGACTTTTTAATTAACTAAGGAGCCATCGTTCTCAGCAAACTGTTCCATTGCATAGGTGTGCATTTCACAATAATTGAATATAAAGGCTTATTTCTGTCCCTTTATTGATGTCAAGGGAAAACAGTGCAGTTATGAAAATGGAATAAACTGAAAAGATTCCTTCAGTTCCTGCAGGCTGATTAGAACAAATGACTTTCCGTTGCAGTTTTTATGAATGTATAGTTTTCTGAAAGGTTTATAGTACTTGAGGGAATGGAAATTGCAGGCAGTAAATAACACAGGATCGCTCAAATTATTGGGAAGTAGAAGAATGGGTTTTATCTGGCAAGGTGAGATTTACCATTCTGTATTTCACATAAATGTTTTAGAAGGAGCCAGATACAGTGATTTGTGCTTTATTTTGGGCATGGAAGCAGCGTTAGAGGCTTGCCCAGGAGCGCCACGTGCAGGAGCGGGCACGGGGAGCGCTGCTGGGGCAGCAGGTCAGCAGCGAGCAGTGCCAGCGCTTCACGGTGCTCTGCTCCGCTCTGCCTGCACAGAGGTGACCACACAGGCAGGGGGACTTTGCCTCTCCTGGTCAGTGAAGTCATCAGAAGCATTTTCCTATCTCAGCTTAATAAACAACACTGTTTTGTATAGAACGAGTTTGGCTAAACAGTTCTGGCAGTGTTAAGAGAGCTCAGCTGGAAAAGACCGCTTAATAAACCCCTCTTGTTTTTCTTTTGTTCTTTCTCTGTGTAGAAAGCAGAAATATGGCAACAAAGGAAAAGCTTCAGTGCTTGAAAGATTTCCACAAGGACATCCTCAAACCTTCCCCCGGCAAGAGCCCGGGGACACGGCCTGAGGATGAGGCAGAGGGGAAGCCCCCGCAGCGGGAGAAGTGGGCGAGCAAGATCGACTTCCTGCTGTCCGTGGCGGGGGGATTCATCGGTTTGGGCAACGTCTGGCGGTTCCCGTATCTCTGCTACAAAAACGGCGGAGGTGAGTTCCCATCCACGCCCAGCAATCCCTCTCTGTGCCCCATGCTCACTGTTTTTCAGTGCCTTCATCCAGTTTTTAAGAAGACTGTTCATACCCCTGTTTTCTGCCTCCCTCACCAGTCTTCATGCGAGATTGTTTCACCACTGAATAGTTATTTGTAAAATTTTATTCGGGAAAAAAAAATGCAGCAATTTCTAATGTTGTGCTATTGAGCCTTTCCTGCTCTTCTGCTACAACTGAGTTTTAACTAGAAGACATGCTATTAATATGGACCATTAGGATTTCAGACCAGGGGTTTTCAGAGTAAGAGCAGTCTGAGCCATATAAAAGTATTATGTGTCTAACAATCTGCCATTGTTATTGGAGATATTCACTTTAAAGAGGTAAGAATATGTCCTTTCCAGCCTATACTCATCCTTTTTGCCGAAAAAAAATGAGCAAAAATACCCCAGAATAAAATTATTGTATAGTGATATTAAAGTATCTAATATCTTTCTTTATATGTGCCTGTTGCCACGTTTTGATGATCTTGTGTAAGTTCTATTATTTAATCTCGTTATGTACTATTGTATTTTCTCAACAGGTGCATTTCTTATACCTTATTTCATTTTCCTGTTTGGGGGAGGTCTTCCCGTGTTTTTCCTGGAGGTGGTGCTAGGACAGTATACCTCCGAAGGTGGAATTACATGCTGGGAAAAGATCTGCCCTATTTTCACTGGTTAGTACATCTTGTTGTGCTTTGCAGATCCCTCTGTAAGCCATATGTGGCAGCAGCATTCCCCTCATGCCCATTAACTCAGCTATTTGCTCTAGTAATTAAGGGTATGATATTGGTTCCTGGAAAGGTGGAAGTCAGAGAGTCTGAAGGACAAAGTGAGATATTGATTTTGATGCTATCAGCTTGTTAACTGCCAAAACTGCCAATAACCAAGAAAGAAATTGCATATTATGCCTTTTAAGGCAATTGCACATTTTGTTTACAGGTATCAGAGAAAGTGTCGTCTTGGAAGGCTAGATGGCATTAATGAAACCATCATTGAAATGTTATTTTGGTCTGGAAATTAAAATCCGTCTTCCATGTGAAAGTTTATCATTGGCGTCATCTGTCTGCTACTGATGGAGTCAAAACCTGGACAGCATTTTTTGGTGGGATTCAGGAACAGGGCTTTTGTCATAATTGAGCAGGTCCTAGCAAATGTTGGTCTGATGTTATCAAAGGGCCTTTGCCTGCTCAATGCTCACAGGAACAGTGTGAAGGCTGCTCTGGAAGTTAGCTAGAAGGAAAAATGAAAGGTTAGAAAAATGACAGAGAATGCCAGTCTTATGTGTAGATTGCCCTTTACAGCTGGACAGCACAGGCAGAATAATTTGAAATAACAACACTAAACCTGTGGCCCTGTTCAAATCCCATTTGGAGAGAGTGGGCACTTCACACTGCTGTGTCTCTAGCTCTGCCACTGTTGCTGTTCCAGGCATCTCTCTCCCCTGATGTCACCCCAAGCAGAAGTGGGGGTTTTCTCTGAGGCTCACCCTCCCACCTAGTACTCAAAATGCTGCTGAGGGTGATGTAATTGTGCTGCTTTAGCTTAATTTTCTTCCTCCTCCTCCCACTTTTGTGAAAACTTTTTTTTTTCTTTTTGAGGAGGAGGAGGAGGAGTAAGGAATGTTCCTTGTTTAAATAGCAATCTCCCAGGCATCCATCAAGAGAAAGTGCAGCTAATGTGACTAGCTGTATATGCTGAAAGAAATGCAGATGTACAGAATAAATAGCACTTGCTCTGCTTGTTTCCATCTGACATTAAAATAATCTCTGGTGATAAAGACTCCTGCTGCAACAAGCTTTTAAACTGTAAAATATGAGGCAGTATATTTTATATATAAAAACCCCAAGTGCTGGAATATCCATCAGAGTGATGTTAAAGGGAGCCTCACAGGTTCTTGTAAGAGACAGCTCTAAATTTTTAAAGGAAATATTTTTATTTTGCTTGTGGTTCATAACTGGCAAACTGTGCAAGCAGAGATTGATCCAGGTAACCATAAGATCCATAAATACCATGCTTCCTTTGCACAAGTGAAATTGAGGCAGAAACCACCACTTTCACACTGATTCCTTTTTAACTCATTCAAGAGATGTCTTTTTTTTTTCCCCCACATGGACTGAGCCCAGCCAGTTGATAACTGAGTGGTGCAGGTGCTGTCCAGCTGAGCTGCTGCCAGGAAAGTTGGCTTGGGGCACAGTGTGGCAAGAGTGAGGCTGCCCACATGGGTACCTAAGAAGTGAGATGGTGCAGCAAACAAGCAAAGCCTTGACTTCCCTCTACTAAAACTTGAAATAGCTGGGTTAGTGTTAAATTGGGTAAATTCCTGCAGTCCTCCCCTCAGTGTCAGCACACCAGAGCCAGAAACTCAGCCTGAGTGCCAGAGATGGTGGCAGGTCTGTGTGTATGTGTGGCTGAGCTGAGTTTCCATCAGCAGTGGGGCAGGGTGGGATACAAGCCCGCAGCACAGTGGGAATGGCACCAGCCCCAGGAGATGCAGCAGCTGTCACATCTGCACGTTTTTCTTGTCTCTCCCCTTCTTTCCAGGAATTGGTTATGCTTCCATAGTGATTGTGTCCCTTCTGAATGTGTACTACATCGTGATCCTGGCCTGGGGACTCTACTACCTGTTCCAGTCGTTCCAGAGCGTGCTGCCATGGGCACACTGCCACCAGAAGTGGAACACGCCCACCTGTGTGGAAGACACTCTCAGGAAGAACAAAACGCTCTGGATATCACTGAATGCCACTAACTTCACCTCTCCTGTCACAGAGTTTTGGGAGTAAGTACCCCCTCTTCATGGTGCCTTCAGGGAACTTTTGGTGGCATGCCAGAGGTCAGTCCTGAGATTTTATGGAAGCCCAGTGGGGAGTGTTAGATAGGGGAAGAAAATTGAGCAGGGTGTCAGTTTTTTGACCAGTGTTTGCTACTGGTTCTCACCTATCTTGAGGTAAGTCTGGGAGTGGTGGAGGCAGGTGATATATGTGTAAGTGTATTTATCCTACACTGTGCAGAGAGCTTTAAAAGCCCAGTACAGCTTCTTCTTTGAAAGAAAACTTATTTCCTTCTTGGCTGGATTCTCTGAGTGTGGCAGGAGAACACAAACAAGTCACTGCAGATGCCCTGATAGCAGGGATTTACAGTGGAAACAGCGACAAATCATCACCTTTGTGGTTGTCTCTTCCCCAGCTGTTAGCATTTGCTGTACACTTTGTGTAGCTGTAACACATCTCTCTTCAGTCTGATGACAATGTAAGGTTTTGACCTCAGTAGTAAATCTGACAGAGGTGGTGAACGTTGTCCTGTATTCTAGGTTTCTCAGGTCATCTCTGTTAGAACGTTTTTTTCTGCAGAAAAGAACGTTTTTTTCTGAAGAGGCTGTTTTGCCAGATGCCTGAATTTCATCAGTCATAAGCTTCTTATTCTCATTTCTCTGTTATTTTTCAAGTTTTAAATCATATTGCATAACGTGATCTCTGAACAGGCATGACCTCAAAACTCTTGTATGTTTATATAAGTGTCAAAACACAGCAGCAGAGGAAGACACTTGTAGGGAAACTTAAATCCAAAGGATCTTCAAATAGTTTATTAATAATTTTTTTGCTTGCTTGCTTACTCAGATAGATAGTCACTTATGGGTAGAATCAGTTTCTGGCCCAGCTTGGCTTTTTCAGCATGTTTAAAGTGCAGTTTCATCTCTGATCAACTTGTACCTACTTCTCTATGTTTAAAAATAAGCATCAGCCAAAGCACCAGCAGGAATCATGTTCGTGCTGAAGATGTTTGGCATGCATTAGGTTTAGAAAAAAGCAGTCTTAGGAGCTGTGATAAAATTTGTAACACGAGAGCCAAAAAATAAAGGGGCAGATTGAATCTGGGATTGGTAGTTTGTTAAAAGGCTCTGGTGGCTGGTGTGAGAGGCAGGGTGCAGGCTCTGAGAGCAGCATTTTCCCCATGAGCTCTGCGTTTCCATGGTGGGGGGCAGCTGCTTTCCCAGATGATTTCCTCTCTTATAAATATGGGGGAAGTTGGAAAACAATTGTTAAGTGGTACCTTTGGATATTTTGGGGGAACTGAGAGGCTGCAGGAGAAGGAAGGGGAAGCAGCTCTCACTCCTTTGGACCCTCCCGCAATGACTTCGGACTCAAGGCCATGAATCCAAATGAGGTTTCATCATGTGTTCCAAGGTCTTCTCAAGGCCTCCCAAGGAAGCAGAGATCCACAATCCTGCTCCTGAAATAGTTGCTCCCCCAGATTCCCAAAGCACTGTCTTCATTGTTGCTTTTGTGCAGTGATTTTGCTGACAGTCCTCTTGTACCCGGGGCACCTGTGAGCTTGGTGGCTCCTGATGTGGCCATGGAATTGTCCTGCTGCTCTGGAAACTCCCACTCCTGTACTGCCCAGATTTGTGGGCCAGATTGTCTCCCTGGGGTCCCCAGGCAGCATCTTCACTTCAGGAGACTGAAGATACCACAACAGAAAGGAAAAGGGCTGGGAGCTGGGAAAGGGATTGTAAAAGAGTGAGGACTCCAGAATTCTGGGGAGCAGCAGAGCTCTCTGTGGGTCACAGCACAGCAGGTGTTTGATGAAGGGTGTTGTGGCAGGGCAGCCTGGGGTAAGGGGAATGGTGTCTCCATGGGAGCACATTGGTGATGGAGCTTTTAATTACCTTCCCTCTAAGGGAAACCAAGTCAGAAGACTCCTCTGCAAGCTGAGCCAAATCCTCCTGTAGATGTAGTCAGGCTGGAGGAGCTGAGGCTGGACAGAAAATCCTTGATCCTCACACACTTTGCTGTCTCAGTTGTGCCCTCACTGTGTGTGTAGCAGAGTTGGAGCAAAGGTTGCTCAGTGATCAGTGCTCCTGGAGTAGCTCTCCCTGCACTTTGCAGCCACTTTAACTTGTGTCCTCAACAGCTTTAGACACTGTAAGCTGAACTCTTCCCTGGAGTCTTGCTAGGGAGGAGTTTGGCTTTGTAATCCTACTGGGACAGACATACTGCCCATAATTCACTGTTTCATCATGGGCAAAACTGCCCTTAACAGAGCAAGCTGCCTCCAGGAGTCATGACACTTAGAGGACTATTAAAAATAGCTGCTGTCTGTGCATAAATAACTATTGATGTCTTAAAGTAAGAGCAGAGATCATGCAGCACTGTTGTAATAAAAGTAGCATAGCTTCCACATGGTGCAAGCACTGAATATCCCCATTTTTTTTTTTTCCCAGACATGCTAGTATTCTTTACAATTCTGAAATTAAAAATAGTTCTTCAAACTATTCAGGTACCAACTACTTGAGGTACTTCAGGTACCATGCTGCCACAGACAATACTGGCTGCCAGCCAAACGGCTACCAACATTGAAAGGACAGGTAAATAATTAGTCCTTAACTGAAGATATCCATCTCCTTTGTGGCACAATTAATTCCGGTTTAATTCAGAGGTTTGTGAGTATTTGGTTTCTGAAACCTAATGCCATTTTTATTGTGGGACATTTATATAGTGCCTCATCAAAGCACTGCTTTGTACAACTAGTGCTGCCCAGGTATAATTGACCACATGGATGCATTAACCTCTTCATGTTGAACTTCTCAGCCTGGCTGGCTGTATTGTGCAGCCTGACATTTCAGTTCATTTGAATTAATGTTTGGTGCAAATCACATGCTTGCTTGAGCAGCAATAAAAGGGGGTTAAGAAAATCAGGCTTTATATGAGGAGACTTACCTCTTGGTATCACATGCTTCAGGTCTTATTTCTGATTTTATTTTGAAGTTCAAAACCTTGCAGGCTTACACACATATTAATCCATAAGGGATAACTGTAATAGGGTAATTAGGGTTGAACAAAACCTCTGATTGTCTGGTGCTGGCCAAGTGTTTATAAATATTTGGTAATCAGCAGACTTTATTCGTCCAAATCCCAAGAAAGACCATCACATGCTAATGGCATGTAATCCTAAAGGGAGCAACACAAAAAACTAAACAAAATCTAGAGCAGCAGTCTCTGCCTTGAGGAGCAAATGTGAGAGTCTTTTAAATTGTTTAATATTCTCATTTTAATATTCTTCTGTGCAAACAGAAGAATATTAAAATAAAAGTGTTAATTATTCTTATCCATCCAACATGAAAGGGCGCTTCACCTTTCCTGGTCTGAAAGGTCCTGTCAGCATTCACTTGATTGATGAGCTGGAATATCCCCCAAGGATTGCATAACTCTCTTCATTTTATTTTTGTTTATGTTGTAGAGCTAGTTACAGCTCCTGTTACATTTCCATATTGCACACACTAGAACATATTAGTGTTCAAGGGTCAAGAACTCCTGTTTATAACAAACTCAGCCCCAGCCTGTTGTCCCATTGATTATAAATGAGTGACAGTTAATGACAGCATCAAACTATAAATCTGAATGACTAACAACTCTGTGTGTGATGGTGTGAAGGTAGCTGAGTGGGCTTGGCTGAATCTCAGTAGCTTGGGGGTTATGTAACAAGATTGAAGAGCTATCAGCACAGCCAGCTCATGCTCCTTCCTGAACTTGAATTTACAGGGTCAAATATCCATGCTGACTGCTTCTGCAAAAATATGTAGGGCTAGAAGTCAAAAAAGAATCGTAATGCTGAATCTCCCCTAGTAATTCTGAGCATATTCCTTGAGGAAGTCAGTCTTTGTGGGATGGGATAAGCAAGAAAAGCATAGAAAGGCAAGATATCTGGCTCTGTGTCACCCACTGGGGTGTCTTCCAAAAAATCCTGAAAGAATTGCTGGGGCAAAGTCTAGAAGAGATGGCCACTTGCTTTTAGTTCTGCAGTAAAAAGCAAAGAAGTCTTAGCTGAATGCATTAATAAAGCTCCCTATTCCAAAAGGCATTTGCAGTTAATTATTCACTGTTTCCCAAGAGCCAGCTCGATAGATTGCCTTCTTAATATGAACTGCCCCTTTGATTGGAAAATTGCCATTTGTTTTTTAAAAAGGCATAGAAGATTGTGGCTGAACTTTTTCATCTTATAAATGTATTTTCTTCTTTTGTATATGCACAGCAGGATTTTCCTTTGTTTCTTTAGACTCAGGTGAAGCAAGACTGCAACTTTATGCCAAATATTCATTACTGAGGGAGTTCTCATAACTATTGAATAGCTGTGTTGATTAGGGCAGACTTACCCTGTCTGGTGCCATTAGTCCTTTTCCATAACAAAATAGACACACGCTCAGAGAGAAGAAAGCTTTTGGTGTGAGAACACGGTCACACAGGTAATCCAAGTGAGCTTGGCAAGCAGAGATGCAGAAACAGATGGGCACGGGCTGGAGTCCTATTAAACTGGTCAATCCAGGGCTTTTTCCAAAAACTAATTGCAGATTTTCCGTCAGTGACTTCATTCACTATTATTTCCATGGTAATAGCAAAAAAAAAAAAAATTCATTAGTTCAGGGGAAAGGCAAACCACCATGGTCTGTCTTGTGCTGGATCCCCATGCAAAGCTGTACATGCCACACACATGAGCCTGACCCAGAGTGCTCAGGGCTCTGCTCTCCTTGACTCTGGTGAATGAAATTGCCTGACTTTTACAGCTGCCTGAAAGAAAATTTTAACTAATAATTAATAAAAAATTTGTTAGGCAGCAAGTTCTCTTCTGTAGTCTTGGGGCAAGGCATTTTTTTGGTAATAGAGGTCAAAACTTTTCTTTGACTAAAAAAAACTTGCTGAGTTTACCGGGTTCATTTGCAGAGTTTTAGCTTAGTGAACAGTAAGGAAGTTTGTTCTTTTATATATTTGACAAATGAAGTGTTGAGTATGACAAGACCATTGCAGTGTGTGAGGACAGTGAATGTTGCATAAAATAATTTTAAAATTAGTTTAAATTAAGTATGTAATGGTAAGCCATGGGAATTTTGAAAAGAGAGAAGCCTTAATGAATATTTCCCCTCTGGATCAGACTCTTTTAATGGTTAGATGTTGCTCCCTTAAAACACAGCTCAGGAATTACTTTTTATTTATTAACCTAAGTGAGGGAATAAAATTTCCCAAATAATCTGGTGTTAGCTAAATGAGACCCCAGTGTTGGGGGTGCTGAGGGCAGGCAGCAGCACGTGGGCAGTGTTTGTTTGGGGGTCCCAAGGGAAGGATAATGGCTCCAGCCTTTACCCTGCAAAGCTGCATGGCCTGACATTTCTCTGCACTGCTTTTTCCCTTTCCTCCTCGTGGCAGCCTTGTTAATAAACTGAAAAGGAGCAGAAACAGGTGGATACAGGTCAGCTGCAAGTGTCCATGATGGAGACATGGGGTGTACTACCTGGGGTGAAGGCAGCTTCACTGGGGCAAGCTGTTCTTTGATCCCCAAGAAAGCAAATACTTTCATCTCATATTGGGGTGGTCATAGGCTGCTAAAAAGAGCTGAAGGTTTTTAAATTCAGTATATTGAATTAAGGAGCCCCACAGACATAGGGAGATGTAGGTTTGCAAAGCACAGCTTTGGTCACATAAGCCGCTGACTTAGCACGTGTTTTGAGAGTAGAGATCTGTCTGTGCATCAGCTGCCCTGCACACCATCATGTGTTCTTAGCCATCACAACAGAGTCTGCATCAACTGAGCTCCTGCATCTCTCTTTTCGTTTGTTTCCTTTCAAATATTCAGGCGCAATGTGCTGAGCTTGTCCTCGGGGATTGAAGATATTGGTATTATCAAGTGGGATCTAGCACTGTGTCTCCTCCTTGTCTGGGTGATTTGTTTCTTCTGCATTTGGAAAGGAGTCAAATCCACTGGGAAGGTAAGTGCTCTTTTACCCATTTTAAAATCATTGCAGTTAGAGATGTTAGGAATACTAAGTAATGCTGTTCTAGAAGATATTCACTATTTCCTGGAAAAACTGTATTTTTCCATTGAGTAAGAGAATTCAACTGACTTTTGAAGGTCATTATCAATGTCCAAAATTCTTGTGAGTCAAGTAGCCACTACTGGAAGGGCATCAAGAAGCAGACGCAAGCACAGATTGAGCCCCACCTTGGCTCTCAGAGGATGAACATCCCTGAGATGTCTGAGTGCAGATGTCATGAGTGCAGAAGGTCTCAGGCCTATGGTGGGTGGTGCTCTGCTCTGCGTGTCTGTGTTCTCCCTCCAGCCAAGTTCATCCCAGTGCAGCAGGATGGATGTTAACAGAGCTGTGGTAGGGGTGTTGTGGAGGCAGAGCAGTTTTGAAATGCCACTTGCTTACGGAAGAGCTCTGTGGGGACACAGAAGGCTAAACTTAGGTACTCCTTCAGGAGCATTGTCACTAACAAAGATCCTACATAGCTTGTGGGTTTGGTCCCATCACATGCTCTTCAGAATCATGTTTTCTTGTAAAGGACAACAGTTGCATCCTGAGCATCCTGCTCATCTTCATCAGTCACTTGGTGTGCAGCATAATACTAGTGCTCCTTGCATTCAATAGTGTTTTTATACCTATTTTCATAAGTTTTTGAAGCTGTTGTGTTTGTGTAATTCTTAGCTTTCAAAACTGTTGCTTGAGGCACTGTTCAAATAAGTCTGACAGAGAAGGAGGGATCTCAAGGTACTAAGTTCCCCACATTTATTCTCAACTAGGTGGGAGGACGTGACCCCATTAGTGCCCCTCCTAAGAAAAAGGCCACAGTGTGAACTCATCTTTTGTAAGTCCCCAGAGAAGTCAGGGGGAGAAATTCCAAGTCCCTCAGCTGCAGAGAGAGCATCATTTAGCAGTTTAAGCTTGTGGCACACTGCAGCATCAGCCAGGAGACAAAACTTTGTAGGAAGCCTGACCTCATGAGTTCCACTGCTGACTAAACCCCTTGCTTTACTGCAGTTCCTGCCTTGCTTTCTGTGGTTTTTATCAATGGGCCTCTCTAAAAAGCTGGTGCCTTGCCCTGGATTCCCTCCACCTTTCCCCCGAAGAGCAGCTTCCACACCTGTAAAGCATGCATTGACAAAAATGTTTGTTTCTCTATTCCCTCTGACTGATGTGACTTAGTGAGGAGATTATGCAAGTTTTATGGTAAAGATGGGTGCAATAAATCTCCTGCAGCAGCAGGGTGAGAGTGAACATTTCTGCAGCACCTTTCACAACCCTGGTGTCTGCTCAGGAAAGGCTCTGATAGCACAGAGAGACATTCCAAGCTCCCTGTAGTACTATTTCCACTCCCCATGAAAATAAAAGGTTGAAAACGGGTCTTTTAAAATCAGACATCTAAAAACCTGTGTTCTCTGCAAATCCTGCACAATCGTCTCATGTCTGAGGCAGGGTGGTTGGTAGGAATTCCCTCTAAAGCAGGGTGGTTGGTAGGAATTCTCTCTAGAGCAGGGTGGTTGGTAGGAATTCCCTCTAAAGCAGGGTGGTTGGTAGGAATTCTCTCTAGAGCAGGGTGGTTGGTAGGAATTCTCTCTAAAGCAGGGTGGTTGGTAGGAATTCTCTCTGCTCACCGCGGCGTCAGAGCTCGTGCGGCTGTGCAGCCAAAGACCAGCAAAACCATTGGGAAGTCTCCGGGTGGCTCCATTAACTTTGGGGTCAAAGAAAAGTAAACTGTAAACTCTAATGGAGGACTTGAATTATTTGAAAAGTCTAGTTTACTTTAGTAGAGGGTTGTTTATAGCACTTCCCTGCTTTCCAGTGTGTTAATGGCTCTTTGGAGAGCAGGGTGGGGGTGGGGGGAAGCTGTAGTTTTCAAATCTTTTGGTAAAGCTTTGGACAAATAAATGTGAAATCATGATGAAAAATATTAGTTATGCTTAAGCTTCAGATAATGTGCTTGATCTTAAAAATTCCTGCAGCATTGTGAGAGAACCTCTACCTGCAGTGCAAAGACTTCTCTGTGGGTTTTTGTTAATTCGGTTCCTGCAAATACATCAAAACATTTTTTTTGGTAGGAAAACATTGATTTTTTCATAGTCCTGGCTTGTTTAAAAAAAAAAAAAAGAAGATTCATAAATCCTCCTTTTATCCTGATTTTGGTGAAACTAGACTAATGTGCAATACATGTTATTTGTGGAAAATACAAAGAAAACTCAGACATAATTTAAAAGGGCATGTATGAAAAAAATTCCTTTCATTCTATGAAATCAACCCCACTCTGTGAATTATTATGGCAAAGCAGGGTTTGAGTTCTCCTCTTTATTCTCAGAGGACACACTTATGAAGAAAAATGGAGCATCCTGGGAGCTTTGTAGTAGTTAAGCAAATTCTGGTAAATAAAAATGCATTTTAACTCATGGCAGCAAACTGTAATTACCTGGGGGAATCATCTGACTCCAAGAAAAATGCCCTTTCTTGGACAGTAGTGACTGTAACACAGTAGTTATATAAAAAATGAGAGAAAGCACTGATGAGCAAAGAAAGCAAAATGTTAGAGGTCAAAAAGTGTGGGTCTAAAGATAGAACTGTCCAAATGCAAGCTCAATTAACCCTCGTGCTGGAGATGAAAGCAAAGAGCTCTTTCATCAAATGAATGAGGAGATAACAAGAAGAGAAGAAGTAGGCTGTTATTCAAAGAGAGTGGGAATAGAGGTTAAAGATAATGAAGACATATTTTCAAACTGGATGAATAGAGCCTTAGTTTCCAGTAATGATGTTGCTGAATAGACAGCAAGGGCAAGAATGAAGTTATAGGACTGGAAATTACCACTGTGGAGGCTGATGCCAACCTGAAGGGCTTGATGTGTTCAAGGAGATAGGAAGGGAGACCAGGAGCATGGACAAAATGACCTTCACCTCTGAACACAGTTCCTGGGGAGGATGACTGTAGGAGCAGCAGTGGGGCTGCACAGCAGGGTCAGAGGTAGCAGCAGAACTTGCAAAACAGTTTGTCATTTGTAGGTTTGAAAGTTCCAATAAAGAATGAGGTAATAATGTTTCAGGGGCCCTCAGTGAGTAAACCTTTTCCCTTCCCTGGCAGAGGTGCACTTGTCATGTGAGGAGGACAAACACAAAGGCAGAATTTGAACAAAAGTCGTGAATTGTATAAAATCAGGTCTGAGTGATGTGACCATTGACTGGGCCCTCTGGGGGGATTCATGCAATGCCTTCAGGCGTAAGGCAGTAAAGACCACCAAACTAAAAGTAGACACAGAAACTCAGGTCAGACCCTTTTTAGGTATGAGGGGGCTTTGAATTCCCATTGCTTGACCTCTCTTGGTTATGGAGCTTTGGCTGCCACAGACTAAACGTTCCTTTTTTTTCTTTTCTTATTTCCAGGTGGTGTACATCACTGCCACATTCCCATTCATCATGCTCCTTGTTCTACTCATCCGTGGTGTGACCCTGCCTGGAGCTGCAGAAGGCATCAAGTTTTATCTGTACCCTGATATCTCACGGTTAGCTGACCCACAGGTACAGAACCAGGAGTGGGGAGCGGGATGATTTCCTGTGCAGAGGGGGATGGTGGAGGGTGATGGTGATGTAATGGCAATCAGTTTTTTTTCCACAGACTTTAGAGGTCCAAATATAGCATGAACTTTAATGCTGGGTTATATTTTCCAGAGCTCTGCTTGAGAAGGTCACTGTTAAATGTGTTAATGCATCTTTCCATGTGTGTGTTTGTGTGTGTATGCGTGTGTATTTTTTTTGTGTCAAAGGACTCTGAGGCTGTAGACTCTGTCCCGTTATACAATCTCATCTTTCTTGTTGGTCAGGTAAGGGAGATGCATTTTTTAAATGAGGATAGTCTTTAGTTTCAAAGGAAAGACATGTGAGCTTCACAGATGGAACCACAAGCAACAACTGTGAGTATCAGTGTCACTTATCTCCCACTGCTCAAGAGGAGGAGATTGGGAGAGAATTGAATGAAATTACAGAAGAATGAAAAGCCATGCAAAGGTGGAGAAAATGCTTTCTGAGGCACAGGAACTACTTGCTTAGCCCAGGCTAGTGGGAGCCAGGCTTACTCTTTCTGTATAGATAGAAATTCTGTCTGTGCTCACGGAGTGCAAGAATGGGACACTTGAGCAGATCAGAATTGTTTCAGCCAGCAGTGTTCATGTGAGAAATGAAAAGTCCAATATTCCCCCATGAAAAAAAGAAAAGCAAACAAGGGATCTTTGAAAATAGTAAAATGTTTGTCACGATGATAGGAAATAACATCTGTCTTTGCTACTGCTTTCTAATGAGTATTAGGTTAAAATAAAACTCCAATGGTCACTAAAGGACTGAAGCAGGAAAAGGGTAATTGAAAGAAACATCATGAAAATTTGGTTCTTTGTCTAGTCTTGTCCTCTTTTACAAGACACCCTTTTCACAGGAGACATTATATTTTATGGTTTAGTCTTCTTTTATGGGACCCTATCATGTTTATGATCTACTGTTAGCCCTAACCAGAGTGTCAGCAGATAATGTAGGAGAGGTTCATGTGAGCTGGCTGGCTCCCACCCACAGTCTAGCAAAGGCATCTCCCTGAGAAGACAGGAGTCTCCTGAATCTTCTCAGCAAGGTGCTGGAAGTGATGGTGGGAGGGAGGAGGTAATGGTCCTCAGGCTACATTCACACTTCCTCAAACTCCTTGGTGGTTTCCACTGGTGTTAGCAGACTTGAATTTGCAGAAAGAAAAGAACAGATGGGATTCAGAGGATGTGTTTTGATAGCTTGCTATGTATTTACTAGCCAAGAAGTTCATAGTATATGGTTATTTCACTCTGTATGTGTTTTTTTTAATGTACTCAGGACAAAGAATCATGAGACCAAGATCAGATATGTATCTTATAAAGTGCATTGTATTTTGCTTGTTTTCCCCTCACCCCTGTGGCTTTTTATCTTGCATTTGAACAGGTACAAAAACAACCAGAAAGCTAGAAAAATAAGCACAAAAAATACACAAACTGTTTCTCAAGCTTTTCACATCCTCAGTTTAAGGACTGTCGGCTGGTTCTAACTGAAATGAGTTACAAGAGAAATGAGCAATGTTATAAATACTTCTGCATTTCCTATTGCGCTGAACACTTTTATTGTTGTGCCAACAGGAAGGATCAGCTGAATGACTAAGAAACTAGAAATACTGAGCTTCTCTGGGGAGGGGAAACAGGAACTATTGTAGAGGTTGTGTTCTTCTGGGGTCTGATGCTAACAATTTTCTTTTCCTTGTGAAAGCCAAACTTGCGAATGTGTTGTTCTCTTTCCCTGTCTCCCTGGTCCTTTAGCTCTCGCCCTCAATGGAAACAATTATTTAGTAGATTTTGCTTAGTTTGAACTGTGTGTTTGTGTTGATTATTGCAATGCAACAATGCTGGTAATAACAGTATTTCTATCTTTCCCTTTAGGTCTGGATAGATGCAGGGACACAAATCTTCTTCTCATATGCAATCTGCTTAGGAGCAATGACTTCCCTGGGGAGCTACAACAAGTACAAATACAACTGCTATAGGCAAGTTTCCATCTAAGGGGGTTTAGTGTTTTAGCTAAATGATGTAAATAAAGTAGGGACAATGGGTTAATTTTTTTTTTAATTAACTTGCTCCATGACATATGTGTGACTTAGGGACTGTTTGCTGCTGGGATGCCTGAACAGTGGTACCAGTTTTGTGTCTGGCTTCGCAATTTTTTCCGTCCTGGGCTTCATGGCACAAGAGCAAGGGGTGAACATTGCTGATGTGGCAGAGTCAGGTACGATGGTGTTGGTGGCAGTGGTGGTGGGCACTGCCGCCCAGCGTGTGAGCAAAGTTCTGCAGACCCAATCAGCTAACATCTAAGTGATAAAACAGAACAAGGTTTCCCATAATTGCCAGAAAAAATAAGCACGTTGATTTGGGCTTTAATCTAGAGCAGTGAGGGTTAGCTGGGGTTGTACTGTTTACTCTGTCTTGATTAACAGGGCAGCAAACACATTTCCTAGATTGTGCTAATCCATTTGAGTTGAGATTAGAGCTAAGATAACTAAACCATTATCCAGAGTCCAGAATGCCATTGATTCAAGAATTTATTCCATCCTTCTTTTCAGACTACCTTTATTTCCTTTCAAATTCAAATTGTCCATGTTTATGTATCTTTATAGCTTAGTGTTGCTTGCTCACAGCACTAGAGTAGGATCAGTACATTGGCCTTTTGAAGGGACACACACACATACATTCCCAAATCTCACTGAAAGGCAAGAGAAGTTGGAGAACTCCATCTCCAGGGTTTTGTGGACCATTTCACCTGCAGGAACTCTAGGTGTTGCAATCCTGCATTTGTTCTCTGTAGAATCAGTGTGAGGTTGACAGAACTGTCAAAGTCCATTTTGAAATCTGATGTACACTTAGATTCCTCCCTTATTCCAGAAGTGTCCTTCCCATTAACATTCACCTATGCACAGGCAGAGGTAGAAGCTCTATCCTCATAGCTTGTGACTGTATCTCAAACAAAACAGATGACATTTTTCCTCTGTGCATTTCTAGTCCATGAGGGCAGGTGTTACCATGTGTTTTCACATAGAACAGACAGATTAGTTGGGAATTACCGTGGAAAAATAATGAATCAGGCCTTGACAGCCATGAGGCTTAAAGCTAATCAGATTCTAGTAATAACAATGTCACCTGAGTGCACTTTTGCTATTTCTTTCTAATTTTTTGAGCACTTTTAATTCACCTGCATAGAATTTGAAAGCTTTCCTCTGCAAACATGCTGTTAAAATGAAAAAGTCAATATATCTTCTAATCACATGGCTCTGGGAGTTAGGTCTTTAAGAAAAATGTTTCACTTCACAAGAGCTAATGAAAAACTAATGGCATTGATGGCACCGCTGGATTCTTGGGTGGCTGCAATTGGCATAGCTCTTGCAAGTGCAATTAGTAACAATCTTGGCCATAATGCTTATTTGGATTGGAGGTTGATTGCTTTGTTTGGAAACAGGAAGCAAGGGAATAATCCTATTAAATGAATCATAGATAGCCTATTTTTTATTTATATGTAGGTGGATCAATTCCAAGAGTACTATTTTTAAGTATTTGTACATTAGGTTTTTATCTAGTCAATATTTATTCTAATTTTTATTATTATATCTCTGATAGAGGCAGAGCTACATTTCTGTCACCTGACATTTCTAGAATTAAACAATTCTATAGTAACACTGGATTGTTAAGTAATCTTTCAACACAAATTAATTCAATTAGTGTTTAAATAGCCTTTTTCCAATACCTCAAAAAGCATTTTTTAAAAGGAGGGGTTTGATAACTCATTATAGGGACAGCAAGGGCACAGACTAGTTTCTGAACTCGGCTTTTGATTCTTTTTGCATATTTTGTTGCCTACTCCTTTATTTAAATCCATGTCACCGATGGCCAGAGATTGCAGCCGGCTCGCCATGCAATGGGTGCCCATCACTGCTGGTCTTTGGCCAAGTCATTTTTACGTGGCAGTAAACACTACTAAAATTATCCAAAAGTATCCAAACCACCTCCCATGTGTTTTCTGGCTGCTTTTCTCAGAGACGTAAGTGCAGAGCTACTGAAGACCCCCTGGGATGAGTGTCCCAGCACCTGCATGGGGCTCTGGGAGAAGTTTTCCTTTCTGCTGCTTCTCAGCGCAGGAGGATTCAGCAGGTGCTTGAGCCTCTGTTTTCTGGCCTTGCCTTTTTTGGTTTCTTTCGGTGCAAGGTCAGAGCTGCTCCCCTGGGTCAGGCAAAAGCAAGCAGAGGTGCTGCCACTTGGCTGCAGCTCTTGGCAGAAGATGTTGTCCGCAGGGCTGAGACCCCATCTCTGCCCAGCGAGTTAAATTCCTCCTGCCCTATCCATGACACCATTTGTTTGCCCTCCTGAAATCCACGGGAACATCAGCAAATTTGCTGACAGCAGAATCCCATGGCCACATTTTTTCCCAGTGCCAAATTCAGTGTAGGTGCCATGTGCCTGGGACACACTTGTCAGCCAGGGCTGGTCACTGCTGGCCTTCACTGGCTTTTGCAGGTTTACTCAACAGTTAACTCAGACTTCTGACTCCTGAGTGAAGGCAGATTTTAAATAAACAGCTTCTTTTTCTTTTTAGAAATTCTTTTAAAGATAGAGAGGAAAGCAGTGGGGGCTCAACAAAACCATAGTGAGTCCTGTCTAATCTGTGTGGCCTCTGCTTGGCTGGAAAAAATACTTTACCACCCGTGCAATTTGTAGCACTGTTACACCAGCACAAGATTTACTTTTTTTCTTTTTTTTTTTTTTTAATTCCATTTGCAAACAAATTCAGATTAAGCTTGTCTGACAATAGTGCCTTGGGTTTCCTGGTGCCTGCCTGGTCTCTGCCTCTGCAGCTCTCCAGCCATGCCACAGCAGCCCATGGCAATCAGCCAGTGCGTGGGCTGGGATCATAGCAGTGCTCACTGGCTTTTAATAGCAGCCACAAGTGCTTCACTTTTGCAAAACACTCTTCAAAACAACAGGGTTTCAAATTAAATACAAATTTTAGATTATTTATGTTTCGGTTGAGGGCTTGCCAGGAACATTTTCTTTCACATGGACTTTTTATATTTCAACACTTAGTTTCAAAAGAAAATCAAAATATAGCTCAGGGGTCAGGGCACTTGGTATTAGTTGGTATCACAGTGCAAGAACAGTTTCACTGGCCAAAGCATACAAATTGCAGCAAATTTTGAGGAGAGCAGTTTTACATCTGTCTCATCAATTGCACAGATCAGCTGCAAATGCCATCTATTAGCAGCTCTCCCTCAGAGAGGATCTACTGTATCCACTGAATTAAGGAGAAAAAAAGCAAAACTCCCCAAAATTTGAGACATTCACCAATTTTTTGGTATCCTCTGTCGTATAAAATCTTAGTTGTGTTTCATTAAAATAAAATTAGTTGTTTGATTGTTGGCTAATTTGTATTTATTTATGTTCAAATATTTTCAGTGACTAAAAGCTTTCTTTAGTTTGAAAAAAAAAAAGTCATCTCATTTTACCTCTTTCTCTTGCTTCTTTTTCCATCGTTCTTGTTGGAAAGGAAAAGTGGGAGGTAGGAAGAGCAGTGTTAGAGATTTTTCTGTACAGACCAGAGATAAGATTTTTTTTGGCCCCACACTGCAGCATCTTAAAAAAATTCCTTTTCCCATTGAAAATTACATGAATCCACTTGAAAACTGGCACTTTGAAGGCTCCTCAAAGTAAACAAGCAGATGAGCCAGGCATTCCTGATTTCACTCTGAATTGTAATCTGCCCTCAGAATTTTTTGTCAGCCTCACCAAATTTCTTCATCTCCTCTGAGAGCCTGCCATAAGTGCAGAATTGCCAATATTCCTGTCTCCCACTGGTGGAGGGCTCTTCCTCTCTCCACAAAAGCTCTCACAAGGGACAGCTGATATCACCTGGCTTCAGGTGAGGGTGCCTCTGGAGAGGAGCACTGCACCTGTGCTCCATGTGTGGGTACAAATGAGGTGACACCTGCTCACAGGGCAGGCCAGACCCCACCTAGGGAGGAGCACTCCACACTTCGGGTTCCAGAGCAGAGAACCTGGGCACTCAGCCCCCAGCCCTGCTGCTCTCCTGCACTTGCAGCCCATCCTGCACTTGGGGCTGGTGATGGTCATGCTCAGTGTCACCGTGGCAGGTCCATGTAGGCTGACCTGGATAGGGGCAGATGGTGTAACAGCATGGGGAAGCAATTTTACACAGAGTGATTTTACACCCCAGCAGTTCCTAACAGCAGTTTTCTCAAATTTCAGTTGATAAAATTAGGAGTAGCCTGATCACTCAGTGCAGCAGGGAGGGTTTGCAGAAGAGAAGGAGCAAACTCCTTGGAGTGCAAACCCCAGCTGAGAAAAGCCATGCAGGGTTTGGAGGTTGCATACAGAGGGAGGCAGTGGTTGCATTAGTGGAAATCTCAGGGAATGTCTATAGCAGAGTCCCCTTCCCTGCATGCAAAAGAGTTTCATCATCATCATCTTCATCATGACCATGTGGGCTAGCAGTGGGATTCTGCCATTCCCTTGGGTCACCCCTTGTCCCCTGGCCCCAAGTCTGTCCTGTGTCCATGCAGGGCAGGTGTAGGACAGCTCCATTATTGGCATGTTTGAGACAGATGTTAAAACTGGAGATCTGTTAGCACTGGCCTTGGGGGTTTGCCCTTGGTTTCTGCTGTAGTCATGCGTGCTTCGATTTCAGATAAAAGAGCCAAACTCTTTCATTTCTGGTACTCCCAGCTGCGTTTGGATTTATCTGAACGGAACCAGGCATCCCTGAATTTGAGGGTGGCTGCCTTTACCAAAGAGCTGGTACTTACTACTTTTCTTCCCTTCCCTTCCCCCCTCCCTATTTTCTCTTTCTCTAGGTCCAGGCCTGGCCTTCATTGCCTACCCAAAAGCTGTGTCCATGATGCCACTGCCCACCTTTTGGGCAATCCTTTTTTTTATTATGCTTCTGTTGCTTGGACTGGATAGCCAGGTTAGTACAATGGATAAGGGATGTGGGCCTTACTGTGTCAGCACTGCTCACTGAGAAAAGCTGGTTTTACAGGCGTGAATTAACAAGAGAAAATCTCCAATGCTGCTTGAGAGGAATTCATCTGGGTTGCTTTTTAGTGTAGCAGCTGCCCTTGATGAATCTAGAACTGTTGATTCATTATATTGTGTTGCTCAGTAAATCTTTGTCATCTAGGGTTAGTAGGGTCTATCCCACTAAGGCAGTACTCCCTAATCTAAATTTCACCATTTCACTCCTGTCCAGCCACAAAATACCACCATTTTGGTCACAGTATTTTCTTACTTTGGAAAAAAACCTGAATCATTTTAAAACATAAAGGACTGCAGTAGTCTGCTCCACAGAGTCCTTTGTGCCATTGCAAACACCTGCAGGGTGTATACACCATCATTAAAAAACTAGCAATTAATAACCACTAGGAGTAAGGGTTTTGATGGTTGCCAAGTGTCAAAAAAGAAAAGCAAAGTCAGCATGAGGTGCAAAAAATCACATAATGTTTTGTACAGTATATCCAGGGTGGCTTCAAGAACAGTGAGAGGACAAAGCTGCAGCCTTTTTTGGTGGCCTTGGGCTTGGAGGTGCTGAGCAATGTGGGATCCTGCTGACTTTCACGTCAGCAGCATGCATTCAGTACCTCCAGACAGGCCAGAAAGCATCTCAGATTCCAGCTGTACTAATTTTATAGCACACGCTGCTATTAATTAGTGAGCATGAAAAAAATCAGAAAGTTCAGTCAGGAAGTTAGGTTATTTTTCCCAGTGGTTACTTGTAGGAATGTTGGACTAAATACTGCCAAGGAACCTGTAAATCATTTCTAGATAGTCTACTTACAAGGAAACATGGGTGACCAGGAATTATGAAGTAACTAATTACACATTCAAAATTGCCAAAATTTTCTGCATTCAAATGTAAAGTCACTAAGATTAAATATATATATATATATATATATATATATATGGATTAAATATTTCTGTAGCCTAAATGCTCTCTCATATGAGGAGAGCTCTGTAAATGGAATTTTTACCCAGTTGTTGTGTACTTAATCTCTGACTTTTTTTTTCATTTCATTTGCTCTAAATTGCTCTTTATGGCTTAATCTTTGAACTCTACTGAGCAACTCTCAATTGCTCCTAAGTACATGTGAAAGTAGCCAATGCTGTGGTTCAGCAACCCTATGCTTATGCAAATTGGAAGCTGTCTAGTAATTTTAAAAAGCTCCTCACTGCGCAGAATGATTAAAACTAATTGGAGCGCTTAATTTCTCTCCTCCACCCCTCTGGTTTTTTGGAGTGCAGTCAAGCAGGTTTCTGGAATGCCAGAGAGTTTCAGATCAAATCAGCTCAAAGGAAAGGGCTGCATTTAAAAAGAAAACCAGTTTTACAGAAGTCAAAGTAACAAGACAGGAGGCAATAAAATTCGGTGGAGGACAAAATCTGTTTGCAGAACAGTCTGTGTTTCCTAAATAGAACTTCAGGAAATAGGGTAGGGTTGTTATAGGGCATTTCTGGGTGCTGTAAGAGCAGTGAGGTCCCATGTAGGAAAATGCAGCTTTTTCTGAAATAACTTCTGTCTTAGGTTCCTCATGACATGTTATTAGTTAATATGATGTATCTACTTAAAGTGAAGATCTTTTCTACAGAGGCAGCCTTGGTGGATACCTCCAATCCATATCCTCATGTCTTCAGTGAGCTTGGTGCTTTTGTACCTTGTCAGGTTGAAAGTACAGATCAGTCAAAAGATCCCTTCCATGATTTTACTTGGGGAAGTTCAGTAGTTGCTTTCCTCCAGGTGCAAAAAGATCTGGTTTTTAATTAACTTTCAACTTTTATTCAAATACAGTTACCATGAAGTGAGATAAAGACTTTTAGCTCATTTATTCAGACCTTCATTTTTGGTTTACAAGTGCAAATAGTTTGCCAGGTCACTGAATGTGGACTGTATGAACAGCTCCATTATTGCTGCAGAAGAACCCAGAGCCTCAGTCAGAGATACTCCTCTCACAGCTCCACAAAGGACACGTTCAGTCAAGAAGAGGTGTTGTTTCACATCACAGTGTGCTTTTCCTTGGCTGGATTTTCACTAACAAACCCAAGAGCAGAGTTATATCAAATTGTGGAATTAACCTAACTGGTATCTGTGATGTTTTCCTGGTACATCAGCAAAAGCCTGGGAGGTAGTCTCCTAGCTTGGACTTTTTTGAGTGTTTTCCTTCTGCCTCTTCTCTAGCATACATCCTGTGTTCCTCTGGAACAGTGACAGCATAAAAGCCACATAAGTGCCTTCCTGTCATCAGGCACATAAGTGCCTCCTTCATCCTTGTGGCTTGCATTTGCAGAGCCCCTTTTTAGCTCATAAGGCTTCTAGGTAATGAAAAGAAATTCTGAAAACTTGTTCCAACCTGAAAGCTACCCCCAGGCTCCAACCTCAGGGTTACAAAGGAATGGTTTCTATTCCTTTTTCAAAAGCTGTGCAGAGCACAGGGCTGGGGTGGTGCTGGGGAGGGTTTGTTCAAGCAGGAGCCTGGATGAACTGCATGGTAACCTTCAAGTAATTTCTTCACTGTTGTTTTCCCCCTGCAGTTTGTTGAAGTTGAAGGACAGATCACGTCATTAGTTGATCTGCACCCATCCTTCCTAAGGAAGGGTTACCGACGGGAAATCTTCATCGCTATAGTGTGTTTCCTTAGCTATCTTCTGGGACTAACTATGGTGACTGAGGTAAGTAGCACCAGTGCTGCAAATTGCCTTCTTCTTCAGCCATTTTCAGGCCAGTTTTAGCTATGACTGAGACTGCAAAGTATTAGTGACTCAGAGGAGAAGTGCTTTTTAGATGGACAGAGCATCTTTCCTTCCTAGATCTGAAAGCATTTTGAATGGGAGTTACATGTCCCTTCCCTTTTCAGTCACAGGAACAGAAACATGAAACCTCATTAAATTCAATCTGATCTCAGGTACCAGTCAGCATGACTATGAGTATTAACATCTAGTTCTAAATGATGAAACATAGAGGAAACCTTCAGCAGAGCACTTTAAGAACCCATCCAGTGGCATGCAGGGAAAGAGATTTTTATCTTACACAGATTAGAATTAATTAAATTCCACTTGGTTTATTCTAGTGTAAACAAGACAGGGATATGCCCCAGTGTTGTGATATTTATCTTCAAAATAAAATCCAAGTCAGATTTTAAAAACAAGTGGAGGAGCATGACTGTGGGAGGTAAAATAGCACCTGTAACAAAGATGCCCAAGCCCCACAGTTTTTCAAGGGAAAGTGCAGTGTAGTAAGAGCAGAGTCTAACAGCAGAGTATAAACAGAGTTATAAAACAAAAAATGAACTATTTTCATGAAAGTAGCCCTTTCACTCAATAAATAAATAAAGACCCTCCTGATGAACTGACTTCATTTTTAGTCTTTTTAAGGTGTTAATGTTAGGAGGCAAGCATTTGTTTCTTTAAATGCCCATCCTGAAATACTTGTAAGGAGGAAAGATTTAAGTGTCTCAGTAGATTATATTAAGCGACTTAATTTTGTTTAATCATCGTCTTGTTTGGAGTTATTCCTGTAGTAAACATGCATATTCCCTGGGGAAGGTAACGCCAAATATTTACCTTACCTGTTTGCTAGATGCTGCTTCTTGTTGGACAGGAGTCATTGGGATATATTGGTAGATGTTACTGGGAGCTGGGCCTGAATTCTTGGGGTTTTTTCCTGTTGGATCTTAACCATTTGTGTCTCTCTTTTACAGGGTGGCATGTATGTTTTTCAACTCTTTGACTACTATGCAGCTAGTGGTGTATGCCTTTTGTGGGTTGCATTCTTTGAATGTATTGCTGTAGCCTGGGTTTATGGTAAGTGAGAATCCTTTAATCTCATAACTTTTGATGAGTCACTGACAATTTTTCTAGCTAAATATTTAATCATCAGCTACCCCAGAGTCTTCTTCCCAGCAACAGACACATGCCATTAATATAAATTTGCCCTGACCTCTTGGAGACAAATTTGCATCTGGGATGAATCCAAACTCCAGTGTTTTTTCCACAAAAAAAATGAGTATTCTTCCATTGCTAATTAATAAGGGCACAATTAAGCGTTTTTGTGTGTTACGTTTAGAGGTGAGAGTTGAAAGTGTGGCCAGCCGTGAAAATTTCTGTTTGTCTCTCAGAGAATTTCCTTTCAAAGCTGCAATGTCTGCAGGGACAGGCCAACCAAACAGAAAGTAGAAAAAGAAAGCTGAAAGTATATTCTGCCCCATTACTTTTGGCAGTGCCAAGCACCGCGGTCTGACAGTGGCCTCTCTGGCTGAGCTGTGGCTGGGCAATAATCAGATGTGTGCTGACTAGGACTGGTTATTTCTCTGATTCTCCATGAATTCCACCACCTCAGAAAAGCAAAATAAACAAAATCAGATTTCTGTAGAAGCAGGTGCACTGTTTGCTGTCAAGTGTTTCCCATGGTGATTCCTCTGGGAAGTGCAGAGAGTCTGGAGAGAGGAGAGGGGGAGTGACAGGGGCAGGAGAGATCAGCATCGCACTCCTGCAGCCAAATAATGAGGGGAAAGTGGGATGGGAGACCCCCCCAACCTTTGAGCTTTTCAAGAAAATCATCTTGGACTTCACAGCTGTGGGAAGCATTTGAAGAATAGATCTGACATCCTTACCTTCCCTTTAAATACCCCTTGGGGAGCCTGGGAGAGCAGCTTTAATCCTGGAGTGTTTACAGAGCTTTCATTTGCTCGGTTCTTCCAGGCGCTGATAATATTTATGATGCCATTGAGGATATGATTGGATACAGACCTGGTCCCTGGATGAAGTGGAGCTGGATTGTGATCACACCAGTTCTCTGCGTGGTGAGTACTGACCTGTGCTCTTTCAAGTCTTGCACTTGGCAGTGCTAAGCCCCCTCTTGCTGCTTCTCTTCAAGGGAGGGCTGTTGCATTCAGAGGCCAGTTTGCAAAGAGAAGCTGAAGGCTTGAACATACCTCTCAAAGACATCATATTCTCAGATGTCAGCTTCTGACATGACAGCTCTCTAGTCTCTACTGTGCCTGCATGAATTGCAGTTGGCTAAGTTTAAGTGGATTTTTCTTAGAATTGGCAAAATTCTACATTCATGGAGAGAAAACTCATTCTCCAAAGAGAAGTCTCTGCTTTAAGACATAGGACTGCTAGGCCATTGCAATAAAAAGACTTTAGCAGTCTGAGGCAGACCTCGGCTTGAAGTACTTCATTGGGTGGGAAGAACATCCTGGTAATATCTTGCAGTGTACAGCAAATAGTTGAGCCCTGAAGAATTGGCAGTGTACTGCAGCTGTTCAGCACCATCTCATAGCACTCTGTCATCACACAGCAGATGCAATAAGCAGTTGCAGATGCTCTTCCAATGATTGAAATGGAAGAAAAATTCCCCCATTGGTTTAAAGTACATATGGTATCCATCAGCTCTGCCGTTCACTGCCTGTCTGCCTCAGGGCCAGTGGTTGCACCACAGCCCTGCTGCTTTAAGCATTTATTGAGCCTCACTTTGTTTTCCTTTCTCATCCACAGGGGTGCTTTATCTTTTCTTTGGCCAAGTATAAACCACTGACCTACAACAAGGTCTACACATACCCAGACTGGGCAATTGGCCTGGGCTGGGTTCTTGCCCTTTCCTCCATGATCTGCATCCCTATGGTGATGGTCATCCGCATCATTCGGTCAGATGGGTCACTCATTGAGGTAAGAACAACCAATTGTCTGTCTAGAGGAGAAAGGGAGCTTTAACTTGTTGTGTTTTATACAAAGTAATGCTTGGAAATCTGCCACCTTGCCCAGGTAAGGCAAATAAGGCTGTTAAAGATCACCTGTCCTCTGGGCAAACAGTAGAAAGAGAACAAACACAAAGCCTTCTGTCCCCAGATAAACACCAAGTGATTTTACTCATGTCCCACTTGTGCAGCTTCCAGCTTGGCAAATCATTACCTCCACGTGCAGACAAACATTCAAGGACTGGGGTGTATCTGAGTCTCAGGTTTCTCTTCTCCAGTCCCCAGGGACACAGAAGCACCATCCTGAAAATTGCTAGGAAAGCAAGATAAAGAGAGAGACCTGGGTCAAACCTGGTTGTGTGAAAACTCATTGAATTTCAAGGAAATTCAGATACACCTGTGGATTGTGTGGCTCTCAGGAATGGTCTTCACGGGGGGGGACTAAATAAAAGTCAAAACCACTTGACAGAGGGCTTCATGTTTTAGCTTTTTTAATTTGTGTATTTTATTTCAAACTGAGAAACTGGATCCAGATTGCCCTGGTATTTGGAAAGCTTTATGTCTGATTTAGACTCAGTGCAGATTCCCTCAGGTTTGGATTTGCAGGAAATACTGCCTTTTGCAGTTCAGTCTGAGCTCCTGTAATTTTTTTTTTTTTTCTTGCAGTGTAAAGTTTTTAGAGGCTGTGCAAGCATGAAACTTTGCAGTTCTCTTCTAAGTTTTCAGATTAGTTTTCTTTTTGTCTAACAAGTTTGTTCTGAAATGCAGCTCAGGGTATTCTTGGAGAAGAAAGTGGGACACTTTGGGTTAGGAAAAAAGAGAATAGAATTAAAAAAATACTAAACCCAAACATCCCAGAGCACAAACATTTGCATTTGTTTTCGTCCAAGTGTTAATGGCCTTTTTCAGCTGTGGCCAAGGGCATAAGTGTTCATTTTTCTGCCTTCATTGTCACCATTGTCACCATGAGAGACAAGTCTAAAAGTAGCCAAAACACTGCTCAAAGCCCATGTTAGGAAAGGAAAGAGAGTAAACACTGGTCAGATGCCATTCAGTTCTTCCTTTGTGAACTGAGATGTGGACAGAAGTTGCCACTTGGCAGTGAGGGCTGGGCTGAGAGACAGAGCTGTTTCTAAATGAGGGAGGAGGACACCATTTACAGCGCTGAAAGCCCAGTGTGCAGGAGCTGGGTAAAGCTCCTGTCTGACTTTGCTGCCTCGAGTCAGGCTCTGCAGCTGAGCAGGAGCTGAAGCCTCCACAGATCCCCACATCCCTACAGAGCCACACATCTCCCACAGCACCATCCCTGTCCTTGGAATGTCCTGCACGTGGAGACACAGAGGCCTTCTGCTCATCTCCCGTCTGCTCTCCTCAGAGGGTTTCTGCTCTGAGAAGGGGCCTGCTTTCCTCAGAGGCCTCCTGCTCATCTCTCCTCTGCTTTCCTCAGAGGCATTCTGCTCATCTCTCCTCTGCTTTCCTCAGAGGCCTCCTGCTCATCTCCCTTCAGCTTTCCTTAGAGATTTTGTGGTCATCTCACCTCTGTTCTCCACAGAGGTTTTGTGCTCATCTCACCTGTGCTTTCTTGGAGGTTTTCTGCTCATCTCACCTGTGCTTTCCTCAGAGGCCTTCTACTCATCTCCCTCCTGCTCTCTACAGAGGTTTTGTGCTCCTCTCACTCATGCTCTCCTTCTCTCCTGCAGAGGATAAAGGCGGTGGCTGCCCCCAAGGAGGTGAATCGATGGTCCAAGGAGACGGAGAGTGGCACCCCCTTCTGCCCCAATGGAACTTCGAATGGCGGATTGATCAAGCCAACTCATATCATTGTGGAAACCATGATGTGAGCTCTCTCTGTGAGAGGATAAACCTGCTTTAACTGCCGTTTACTAACCATAGATTCTCATAGGACCAGGTTTACAGAGCTTTATATTTGCACTAGGATTTATTTTTATTTCTCACAGAGAAAGTTATTTTTTGTGTGTGTTTTTTTTTTAAATATTTTGTAAGGTAATCACAGCAGACGTCTCTCTGTAGAGGGAGAGCTTTCATATCAGACTAGACATATTACAAGAATTTACTATTATTGGGTTTTTTTAAATATATATATCTTTATCTCTAAATATTATACACCTTACCACTTGAATTGATTGTCTTGCCAGCAATACATTCAAGTCTCAGAAAGCAATTTTAGGTGCTGGTATGGTTGGGAGCAGGGTAATCTACAGAACACACAAAAGGAGCTCTGTTGAGAGTTACATTTTTTTAAACAATGCTGTTTTAAGAGAATTTTCAAAGGTGTAGTATTTCCACCCTCTGGTTCAACTGTGGTAAACGGCAGGTGTCAGGGTCACTTCAGGGAGTGGGGACAGTTTTGTTTAGTGCAGTCCCTGGGTGAGGATATAACCAAATAGCTGGAGTGGAGAGTTTGCAAGGGATGCAGAGAAGCTGGATGTGAACAGTATTGTGGCTGTACCTCCCAGGGACAGCACTGGCACCCTGTCACACCAACTGAAGAGAACTTGGGGAAGGCGTTTGCAGGATTTGGCATGGTTCAGTTTTTTGTTGTTGTTGTTTTTAAAATTTTTGAGATTTTTTTTTTTAACATAAGTGAAATGCCTGCTGTTTGTGTGTGAGCAGGGAGGTTGGGTACCTGCTCCTGAGTTTTCCAGCAAACCGTATTTTGGTGTGGTGGCACTGGTGTAAACTTGAATTCTGCAAACTAGGAGGGCAGCCTGTCCCCAGGGCAGCAGGGATGAGCAGCCAAGGGGGGAAAGCAGCACCTGCTCTTAAGGTGTTTGCTTGCTCATTTGGACTTTGGTTTGGGCAGGAAAATAAAGGAATCACTTCTGGACTCTGACCGTCCAGAGGTGAACACAAACCAGGTCATCCCTGACAGGAGGAACTAAACCCCTCACCTGGTGTAACTGGTATTGATAACAGACATGTTAATAATAATTGTAATGATGATAATAATATCACACAGCAAACAGGTGCTTTTCATCCATGTATCTCAAAAATGCTTTTCCAAGTTCAGTAACCAGGATTTGCTTTATTTATTTATTTGGGGGAGAGAGGTCATTGCTGTTGGAGGAACAGACAAAAGGACTAAGTGAGTCCCTTGTCCCATGTTACTAAATAGCAGTAGTGGACCTGGAGGCCCCATTCTCCTTGCTCATCATTGGATTAACCCATGATTTTATTTTATTTTACTTTATTTTATTCTATTTTATTTTATTTTTAAGGGGGCTGGAGGGTGGCAAACATATTTATGATTTTTATCTGCTGAAGAGACAGGGCTCTTTGGAATTTAAATTAAAGCAAAGGGAACACATAACACTGAAATATTTTGTGTTGGTCAGAAGGAATTGGGCACCATTCCAGGTGAGACTGGGAAGTGAAGAGAAACCCCTACAAGGAGTATAGGAATGGGGGTTCCAGTTCATGTAATGCAGGTGAATGTTTCTGTCCTGAAAACTGTCCAAAACAAGGACAAAAGCCTTTTTATTATTTTTGAGGTTTTTTTCTTTTTTTTTTTTTTTAACTTGAGCAGGTTGTGCTGGGAACGGATTCTCTGGCAAAGCTCAGCCTTGTCACGTGGGCATTGTATTAGAGGGAGAGAGGTTTTTTCTTTGATACCACAGGTAGTCTTTCCAGAGGTATTTAGAAGAAATACTTGATAAAAGCAGAGTTTGTATCTGCTTATTCTGTTGTAAGCTTAGTCTGTCAAGGCAGAGGTTGTCACTTATTTAAACAGGAACATAAACAGTTCTTAACATTCCTACACAGTAGCTTTATTTCATTTTTTCTTGTCCCATGTGCTAACTGGCCACAGCAGCACAAACATTTCTTAACTTGTTGGTTTCCCTGTAACAGAAACAGGGAGATTTAAAACTAAGAGATGGACCAAAATAATTATTAATTATTAATTTTTAAAGAAAAACATTGCTGCATTCAAACTTCCAAATCTTTCTAGTTTGAATTTGTAGATACTTTTACAACAGAGAGCTGAGTTGCAGCAACAAAACCAGCCATGGTAGAATTGTGTTTTCTTTTTTCTCATTGCTGTATTATGAGAGTTCTGAAGGAAACTTTTGCACAGCTGGAGATGGCAAACATCTAAATGACACCTGCTGGGCTGGTAGCAGAAACCACCCAAGGTTACAGAAGGCATTCTGAGTGCCACTGAGTGTCATCAAAATACAGAAATATGCATGCAGCAATTTTATTTTTTAACAATCAAAGGCAAGGAAATGTAACCAAAACCACTCTCTTAGTGGGCTTTAGCTTGGACTCTCATTTTTGAGTTACAGTCAGTGTCTGCAGTAAACAGACATGGGTGAAGAGGAAGTAGAAGGTTAGGGAGGGTCTAAATTAATGTTTTTTGTGAGTACAGATGAAACACTGATGCTTGATTTATTTCTTTTTTATATATCTACATTGTCATACAACTGTGTTTGAGGTTATATAGTTTGCACATTACTGTTGTGCTACAGAGCTGAGACAAGCTTTAGTTAGGGAAAAAAATGGTTTGGCTACATCAGCGATGTCTCCAGCGAGTCAGCTGGGTGTTCAGGCATCTCCCATGTTGTGGAGAGTGCCTCAGTGGGAAGAACCAGAGGAATAATACTACACCTTTCAAAATACAACCAGCAGAGAACAGAACCCAGCCCCATTTCAGTACAAACTGTGCCATTCAAATCAGTCGCTTCCATGTTCCAAGGGAAAGGTCTCGCACATATGCAACAACCTCACTGAAGATTCTCTGTGTCAGCTTCCCTGGCCCTGCTGTGCTCCCTGCAAGGGAGGGCTGGGACTCACCAAGAGACAAGAAATCATTGCTTCTGGAAAACAGTTCCCCTCTCCCCTCCTCCCTTCCCCAACAAAAAAAAAAAAAAATTTACTTAATTCTTGTTTTATCTGGGGTTTGAGTTCCAGTGAGCACATTTGCATTTTTACAGTTTGGGGTTTTTACCTAACAATTTTATCAGATTTCTAAACTTTTCTTGGTGATTAATTTGCATTTCAACATGATCCTCTGCCAAATTTATTAAAACATAATTTTTAAAAAAATGTTTGTGTTTTCTACCTATTTTGACTGCAAAGACAACTGATTTTTTTCCAATATTTACTTGTTACTCTTATGACGTATTTTACCTGTTTTGTGTAAATGAGGAACTCTGTGTTAAAGCATCATGACTAGTTATAGATGAACTGGTTTGGATCTGGGAAAACAGTGCAGTTTTGGCATGAGATCTTTAGAACCAGATCCCTGAGATTTAAGCCAGCATAAACCAAGACAACACGCACACCTTTTCATGTTTCATGTATCTTTGTATTCATGGGGTCTTCTGGGCTTGAAAACAGCAGAGTTTCAGCAGTATTTATTTCCAGCTGAACTGAAATCAAGAGATAGTAGAAATGCAAAGGGGAACATTTCCCCATGAGATTTTTCTGATCTATTTCTTATTTTTCTCAATTTTCCAAACCTTTTCAGTTCACCTGTCACTAGTGATGATCTCTCTGAGTATCTATTCTAAGGGACTTTACCAGTAGTCTGTATCTCAGTGTTTAAACAGTATGATTTCATAAATAGAACTGGTTTTTTATTGTTGTTGTTGTTATTATTCTATTTTTCCTTCTCATCTATAGCTTTCCTTTTCATCTGGTCCAAACAGATCCACACACTTAGAAAAGTCCTCTTTCAAGTTTGAGATAGTAGGTCCACAATGGATTTGTTCTTGTGTTGTAAATGAAAATACAGAAGCCTGGCAGCTGTATTTGCCATCTAGAGCAGTGCTGGTGGCCACCCCGCAGCAGCAGCAGTGGGGTGCAGGGAGTTAGGTGTGATCTGCTGAAACAGCTCAGCAAAATTGATTTTCACTGCTGTTCTTGAGGAGAGGAGAAAATGAGAAAAAGAAGGGGGGAAAAATATAGCTGCTGCTATATTTAAAAACATGCTGTAACGCCAAGAGAAGCCCAAGAACATCAGCAGAGCTTTTGTTGCCGCCGCCAGGACAGCACCTCCTGCAGCTCTTTCCTGTGCTCATCCTCCTTTCCCAGCTGCAGATCCTCCTGGTTCCTCTTCTTTGTCTCAGCGTTAGATAACTCACGTAGATCTGAAGACACATGGACATCTCCATTCAATAGATCTTTTCCAAGTCTCCTCCTGGTCTGTTTTTATTTGCTTAAGGAGACTTTCTGTTTTGTTGAGGTTGTGCTTTCACTTTTGGGTTCAAAGCTCCCACTTGTTGCATCACTGGCAAACTTCCAGCTGTGGGAGAAGGATTTGAACACTTTTGAATAACTGATAATTAGCTTCCATGTCTTGTGGTCCCTGCAGGATCACTCGTGGAGGCATGATGTATATAAGATGTTAAATAAGCTGTGCATTGAATGCAGTGGACAAGTTAGTTAAGCAGCTCAAGTACACTTGGAAGAAAGATGACCCTGACATCATTTCCAAGGAGATTCAATGGAAGTTGCTCACTTTCAGTAAAAAGAATAAAAATAAATCTGTGTTTAAGTAGACTAGTAGATGAAATCTTCCACCCTCATATGCACGCACACAGTGGGGACATTGCTTCTATTCCTAGGCTGCAAATCATGTGTGTAAATCTTGCCAAGCTGTTCAGGATGAGGATTGAGGAGGTTTAGACACCACTTGCCTGCAAAGAGCCAACCTGCCAGGGTGTCCAAATGGTCTTTCCTAAATGGGGGTGGTGGAAGAGGGAAAGTCATAACAAAATCCTGGACCATGGCCCTCCAAAGAAGCCTTAAGGTTTGATTTGTAAGCTCTCCTGGCTCCTTGTAGGCACCACATGGCTCCTGGCATGGGAGGTTGGGTGTGGTGTGGGTTCAGGCAGCTGCCCTGGACTTGTTTTCTCCAAAATCAGCATCCAAAGCCTTGTGGTTAGGATTGACGTGTAGTTGTGTATTTGTATATTTGCATGAGCAAAGGTCAGGAACTGTCAGACCCTGGTAGCTTGTTTTATTTCTTATAATCAAAAATAGGCTTAAGAAACAAAGTATTTAGTTGATTTGGTGACATTTGACATTTAAGAAACCCTTGAACTTGTGCAAAAGAGGTGCCCTGAGCTCCATATTTTAGTCACAAAAAATTTCTTATGGTGTTAGCAGTCAATTTGAGTCTATGGGAAAGATTGCTCAAGAGAGACTTGAATATAACCAGCACCAGCATCCACTGGAAAACTGCCTGAATATAACCAGCCCCACACCCTCCACCAGATTGTGGCTCTTTTCTGCCAGCCCAAAAGAAATGTGTACATGGACAGTGCTTCTCCAGAAAAAACAAAAATCTCAATTTGTTTGTTTCTATTAAAAATAAACAGAAAAAGTCACATTCTTTGTGTGGTTTTTTTTCCAGTTGTCACTGGGAATTGGTGATTTCAATTTACCCATGTCCTAAAAAAAGAGCAGAAATAGCTTGAGACACCATTT
Source organism: Zonotrichia leucophrys gambelii (assembly GCF_028769735.1). Taxonomy (NCBI): domain Eukaryota; kingdom Metazoa; phylum Chordata; class Aves; order Passeriformes; family Passerellidae; genus Zonotrichia; species Zonotrichia leucophrys. The sequence goes on along the minus strand of NC_088182.1, from coordinate 9,536,056 downwards.
CACCAGAAAATAGGGACAAGCTCAAAATTTTGCAGGCTGAAAACTTTAGGAAAACAAATCACCCACCCATGCCCATCAAAGATGGAAAACATTGGTGGCAGGGTTTGTGCCTGGAAAAGAGCCTGACCCTGCTGGTAATGTTGGGCAATTGAATGGCAGACACAGCCTTTTTGTATTGCTGCTGTGTCCTCATTTGAAATAATCAGTAGAAGTGTCAGAATTTAGTTACCACGAGTTCAGGAGTAAAGTAAATTGAAGATAATTTTAAAGAGGCAAGTTTGGGAGGCTGAGGTTTGTTCCCTGTGGCTCTGCAGTGCACAGCAGAATGGTGCTGCTCACTTTTACATTTGCAGCACAGGGAAAAGGTGGCCTGACTTGAGAAATCAGAAGAAATAATGGGAAAAATAAAGCTAATTAAAAAAAAAAAAAAAGCAAAAACTCAATGATGCTAAGGAGCTGTGCACGTGCTCTGTGTGTGTGCATTTGTGGGGGAAGGCTTCAGCCCTGTAGCACAGTGAGCACGACACACACTGTTCCTAAATGTACCTGCTTCTGCAGCTGAGATGTTAGAAAGAGTTGAAATTTTTTTCAATATATAAAGAAAAAAAATTTAAAAAAAAAAACCAAACAGTGGCAAAATTATGTTGAGAGGCTGATAAAACAAACAAAACCTGAGGGGACAAGTTGAGTCAGTTCATGACCTGCTCCTGTCCTGGAAGCCAGCGCTGGTCTCTCAGCACCGCAGTATCCCAGTACTGTTCTGAAGTGCTCGTTGTTCAATAGGATGTTATTTTTCTCCAGTGTAATGTTGTGATTGTTACCTGATAATGTTGCCAGGGACTTCACATTGTAAGAGGTGATCCATCTTGTTTGATGTGTTTGGCTAAAAAACAGTGGTGTTTTTTTAATTATTTAAATTCCTAGCAACTGTGACTACAGTAATGTGATAATGAGTAGCACATGCAGCGAGGAGGCAAGGGCGATGATAGCCTCCTTGAAAATGTCATCTGAACTTTTTTTAAAGAAAAAAAACCTTAAAAATATTTTTAAAACATTTTAAAACATTTTTGTGTGTTCCAAAACGGAATATTTGTATTTGAAAAAAAAACCCTGGAGTGTAATTTAATCCTAAAACCCCATAGCCTTTGTGTATATGGTAAATGTTTGTATTTTGCAGTTTCTGTTTTGCTTTTTAGATAAATAAAATGTATATGGATATTTTTAAGTCATCTTTGCTTTTTTAGATGAGTTTGTAATCACCTTATAACTGAAAATAAAACTTTCCTTTATAAACCACCTATGCTGTTGGATGGGGGTTTTTTTGGTCTTTGAGTAGCTCAGTTTTTCCTTTAAACTTATTACTTATTTTGGGATTGTTGGTGTGGGGTTTTTTTGCCCTTATAAAATACTATATATACATGAAATATGTCTAACTATATATATATATATATGAAATTTATCTAACTTCATATCTGCCATGGTTTCACCCTAGTTGGCAGCACAGGCCCACGCACAGCCCCACACACAGCCACTCATTCGCCCCCTCATTTAGTGGGATGGGGAGAGAGTCAGAAGGGTAAAAGTGCAAAAATTAATGGGACACAAGTTAATAAGTAGCAAAAGAAAAAGGGGTGACAAAAAAAAAAAAAAAACACAGCAATATACATCAAAGAGATAAGAAACAAAATTAAAAAACCAAATGATGCCAAAAAAAGCCATTTCTCACCAGCCAGTGCCCAGCCCATGCATGGCACTACTGTGAGAGTTCATATATGTCAGAAAAGCCCAATAGGAAGAAAAAGAAAGGAAAAAAACCCATCCCAACATTTATATTTCTAGTGAATGGGACTGTTTTTTAAAAGCTCGCTGACCTCTTGATCCCTTTGGCTTCAGTCAGACAGATGGAGGTGAAACCAGTGTCCATTCCTGAAGTCCTGATTTGATGTAGGGAAAGAAAAAACCAACATGTAGGTGGCTCCTCCTTGTGAAAATAAAACATTTGAGTATCACTGCTGAGCCTCCAGCACCCCATGCCGAGGATCAGTCCCACAGCTGTCTTTAGTTGGGGTTTTTTGTCTTGGTTGGTTATTTTGCTGGATGTGATTGAGGACTTTTTCAGGGGTTTGTCCTCTGACTAGCACAGCTTGCAATGCTTGGGCTAAGCAGGCTCAAAAGAGCACAGACAGCAACTGCAGTGTGTCTCAGGTTAACATAAAATAAATAAACAGGAAATTTAAAAAGCCATTAAGTGCCACAAGGGCACTGAAGGACCTGCCCTGGCGGCCATCACCTGCCCAGGGCTGCAGCTGCTCCCATCAGCCAAGGCCCGTGGGATGAGAAGTGACATCAGCAGGGGATGTGCTGCCCACTGAGGCACATCCCAGGGAGCAGCTCTGCTCTAACCTTTCCTTGGGACACACAGGGAACCCCTGGACACACACTGAGCCCTGAAGCTCTCATTCCATGGGTGCTCACCCAGCCTCCTGCATCCCCTGTGCCTCAGATGGCTCCAGGTTTGGCAAGGCCTCTGTGCAGGGCCCTGTTCTGAGGTGTTCACCCCCAGAGAGCAGCCAGAGATGGCAGATAAGGGGTGTTTATGTGGCAATGATTCCCCAGTCTAAGTAGGATGGCAGTGATTCCCTGAGACCCTGCTCAGTCTCTGAAAATTCTGCATTACCCACTTGGCCATGAAGGGTTGTAAAACCCAGCTCAGCCTCTCTGTGCTGGTGAGCAGACTCCCTATGGCCTTACCCAGGGAACATTCCAGCCTGTGCTGCCCACACTGGAGCAGAGGGAACAAATCCTCAATGCAAGGACACAAGAGCTGTGTTGTGCGTTCATGGCAGTCATTCCTTGGGATGTCTGGTTTCAGAGGTGGGGTGATTTGGCTACCAAATCCAGATCCCCAAGGCACCCCGCTGGAGCTGCAGGGTTCTGAGCACCAGATGGGACATCTCCTGCCAGCACATCATTCTCCAGGAGTTCTCTAACCCATCCCCAGGGATTAACCACAGCTTTGCAAACGCTGCCACGTCACGGCTGCCACGTGCTTTGCTGCGTCAGTGTTTTGTCACGGAGCAGCTCAGCTTTGAGCCAAGATTCCCCGTGTGGAAAAGCTGCAAGCAGTGCTGGAACCACATGCATGAGCATCTCCAGCTCTTTCTGTTAATAACCACAGCAAAATTATCTCCATGGGCACAGGAAAGGGAGCAACCCAAGTCCTGCTGCTTATGGTGAGTGGGAAGGGACAACACGGGTAGCCCTACAAACAGTGGCATCCCAGCAAAACCCTCTGCATGGCCTCCCCCTTGTCCTCCAAAGTGTCTTACAAAATGTCCCCTGGCAAGTTAAAATGGGGCTGGAAGCAAAGCATTGCCTCACTATCATCCTTCAGCAGCAAGCAACACAAACCAAAATAAATGCATTTCATTTGCTTTTATTTAATTTAAAAAAAAAAGTCAAAGTCATTCCAATCCCATTTAAATACAGAGATTTACAAATAGGTCCAAAACAGGACTAAAATATTCTTTGAAATGCTGTACTTTTAAATATTGTGCTTTCATAGATACATAAGAAAATTAGCATATAAAAATACTTTACAAGGAATACACTCTAATATATGGATAAAAATACACATTTAAGTAATGCATTTCATCTTCATATCATTCAAAATGCATAGGAAGGGATACAAGGACCAAGTTTTTCTTCTTCCTCCTTTTTTTTTTTTTTTTAAAGCCTTTAATAAAAGTCTTCATTAAAAACCTATGAGAAGCCCCAGTGAGCTTCCACTGCTCAGAATATTGCATATAAAAACACTTTCGGCCGCACTGTCAATGCTCCACAGTATCAATTATGGCACATTATCTAGCTGTGGCAGCAATGGTATGGGATATTGCATACTCAAAGAGAAAATGGCTACAACGACAAAGAGCTGGGTGGGGCCGTGCCTGGAAGGAACACCTGGATTTGTGCTGTCCCAGGGGCTGGAGGGGACAGACAGTGCAGGGACAAGTCCTGGCTCAGCAAAGTGACACACACGAGCTGTACACCCACCCAGCTCCCTCCACACACCCCCGGGTGCAGCTGGGGATGGAGGAACTGGAAGGGCAGGCAGGGAACAGGGGCAGTGGGCTCTGGAGCTGCCGTGTGTGATGGAGGGAGCTCTTGGACTCCATGGCCCAGGCCAAAAGGGAAAGAGAAGCTGCACGCTGCCACCAGGACAGGGACATCATCATAAAGTGCTAATGTGGGAAACAGGGCAGGCAATGCAAACATCACAGCCCCTCTGCCACAGCCCCTCTGCCATGCAGGGCTGGGGCTCTCGGGCAGGAGGGGAGCGACCACAGAGCTACAAGAGGCCAGCAACAGGCAAAGGGGCACACACCACCCAGCCCACAGGGACACAGGACACAACCCCACCCAACCAAGGGCTTGTCATTCCTCTGTCTCAGGGGAGACAGCAAGGTTTCATTGATCCAAACCATCAGGGGCAGCCCTGGGAATTCCACTATTCTGCTATTTAATTCCAGACACAGGCCAGGTTTGCAAGCAAGACATCTCTGTAAGGTCAGACAAACAAGGGGGATTCAGGCAGGTACCTCAGGGCTTTTAGCCTTGGGTATGGCCCCTACTCTGTAGTCACTACTGAGCACAGGTAACAACACTGCTCATGGGAATCAGCCGCACAAGGTGCCTAATCCTACTACGGGGTGAGCCAGACCTAGGGGACAGTGTGGATAGGGCTGGCAGGAGACAGCTGCAAATACCAGTTTTTGCACAAGAATTGCATTTAGCCACTCTCAAGCACATTTTGAAGTGTCTTTTAACTGGCTCTCCCCACAGCCCTGCACTGGGAGTGCAAGGGACTGCAGGAATTGATTTGCCAGGAGTGTTGAAAGGATGGAGCTGGGCACAACATAAAAGGAAAGGCATTTCAGTCTTGCTGTGTGTGAGTAACTGAGCAAACAAAGAACATAATAGCACCATGTGTGTTTGTAGGATGGCCAAGGCCTTTCAGGGTGAGGAGGATGTCGGAGGCAGGACCCTGCACACTCGATGGCAGAAGCACAGGGGGATGCCCTGCCATGGGGGATGGCTGTGGATGCTCCTTCCTTCTGTTGGCAGTTTGTCCTGCTGCCATCACTGCCACAGCCCCAGACGCACACCCAGCTCTGACCTTCCCAGCAATATTTGGCGGTCTACAGGCTCACTGGAGACCCACCTCCCCACTTTCAGGTTATGGTACACAGAGCATTTACAAATACCAGTGCAAAAAATCAGGAAAAACACCCCAAATACCACAAGAGCTCAGCAGAGGCATCATCTGCTCTGCTCCTGCTGCTCAGAGTGTCTGGACACTCGCCTTGACCTCGGCGCTGTGGGGCACCTGTGCCAGGAGCTCTCTGTTCCCCTCCGAGGGAGCATTGGCAGCCAGTGCCAAGGGGTTCCGGCTAATCACCAGGTCCAGCTTATCTCCAGCCTCTGAAATCAAGGGAACGGCCAGACAGCAGTCAAAGTCTCTCGTTCGGACGCGGTTTACCTGCCAGGATGGATTTAGGACATGCCAGGGGAAGGAACAACAGAAAGATCATGTTTGTTAGTCAGCAAATGCAAGATAAGTGCTAAACCCCAGCTGGAAAATAATACACAACTCTTGTGGGTCCCTGATTCTAGGTTCACAATGGAGAAGAGCAGAAGCACCCCTTCAGAATGAGCAGCCATGCTTAGCTGAGGAACGATGCAGTAACTGATAGAGGAAGGGGGGAAAAGTGTGGACAGGAATGAACCCTGACCCTCAGTGCCTGGGGAAATATTACAAGTATTAAACACTGCAGGGCTCAAAACCACTTCTCCTGTTCAAGCCTGTAGAAAAAAAGTTGCCATTTTCCATTATTTTTTTGCCATAATGGCTTTTACTGGCCTTAAATTTGTGGTGCCAAGTATCCAGCACATAGAAAACAAATGAAAGCATGAGGCTTCTGGCAACCATTTTCCAACTCAGCCAGAGGTAAACCCAGACTATACCAAACAATTTCTTCTTCCTCTCTTCCCCATTTATATCCTTCATTTCACAGAGTCTGGACACATTTCATGCGGGCTCAGGAGGCAGCTGCAAATTCCCTCTCTAGGGTTCAACTGTGAAAGCAGTTTTTGCTGGCTCTTGCAGACCTTTGAGAACATTTCTAGGCTGGGTCATCTGGAGAAACCACCCCAGCTCTCTCACCTACAGCCACCAGAACACTTGGGCTTGGTGCCATGACAGCTCTGGGACAGACAAGGGTGGCAAACAGCACAGGGATGGGAAGGGGAAAAGGAAAGGGGAAAAGCAATTTCCCATATGCCTTTGGAGTGAACATTACCCTGGGCCAGGGGTTGCTTCCTTCTCTGGGTAAGGGCTGGGTATTTGGCTCCATACAACCCTTCCATCCCAAGCCCCTTCCCAGAATTAATGCATGCCCACAGTGCTGTGAAAGCAGCAGTGTCCCCCCACCCCAGCCAGTGTCCACACAGAGTACTGCCCCTTACAGCAGAGGGACAATTTCTAACCCACTTGTGAACAAGGAAAGATAAACCACAAGCTTGTTCTACCCCTGCTCTATGCCAGCCAGGCAGCTCCAGTGCAGAAGGGCCCCTAGTGCAACGCCATGCTCCAGTTCATCCATGCAGCCAAGAGGCAGAGGGTCTGTGACAGCAGGGACGAGGTGTTTCCATGGCCTTCGGGCACATCATCGTGCCCACAATCAGCAGCACTGTGCAGCATCCTCAGCAATGCAGCTCTGCACTTCTTGAGGGGAGTCACCTGGAGCAGGTCTGCAGTCCCTCATTCCCAGCTCCACATGACAACGTGACGGCAGCACCTCGTGTGCCCGTGGGTGTGAGCTGTGTGGCACAGCGTGTGGAAAAAGGGTGTCCAAAGTCTCCATGCCGCTCTGTTTAGGATTTTGGGCACACCTCCCAGAGCACTTGGCACTCACAAAAAGCAGCACATCCAACACTGAACAGAAAGGCAGCCCAGAGCCTAATTAGCTTCTTGTTCATTCTTGCACCATCTTTTATTTGAAGCTGAGAAGGAATAATTGTATAGCAGCCAACTGGCGAGAGACCATAACAAGCTTAAACAAGGTTCCCCACAGTGCTGCCAGTCCTCCAGTTACCTGATGTACATAAAGTATTGGCTCTAATCCGACTGCTAAGAACCCCCACCTAGAAATTAGTAAAACTAAACATCTGAGTGTTTCCAAATATGGTCACAATATCTGCATTTCCAAATGGTAGCAATTTTTCCACAGAGGTTGCACTTCCTTCAGTTGCTGTTTGAGTTGCCTCAAAGCTAAAACAGTTGGTTTTCATCCACACAGAGCTTCTCTCCAATCTCCAAAACTCACCAGGCTTTTTCTGTCCCTCCAGTAGTCGATATTCCCAGGGCACATTTATTACAGACTGTGCTCTTGACCAGAGTTTTTATTCTGTTCTGCATCAGCTATTTCAGATGAAGCATTTTTCAAAGAAAAATATCCATAAAAAAATACCTTGCTTGAAGGATGTGTTTCCTAGAAAACTTTTCTAGTTGTCAAAGGCATGCACAGAACTTCATGAACTTCACTTAATTCCACAAGGGGCTTCACAGGAACACATATTGGTCAATGCAGTCTGGTTCATCCAAAAACTAGGAGTAGGATTGAGGGTGAGGAAAGGAAGCAACACAGCTTTTTGCTTGTTTTGAGCTGTCCAAGCTCAAAAAAGCCAGTGCCAGAACAGACTGTGCTCTGGACCAGTGTAACCCAGGAGTACCACCTGGGGTACCACCTGAAGGTATACCTAGTGATTTCTTTTTATAAAACACAGGTCCCATTGAGTGTTGGTGGCTAAGAGCCAACCTAGTTGGCTAACTATTACCTTTCATTAAAGTTAGTGCTGCCATGGACGGGTCTCACTTCTCTCTTCCTCTCAGCCACTCATTCACTCCGTCCCAGCCTCCAGAACTGCATTTTGCATTTATTACCTGAAGCACTCTGTCATATGGCTTGAGGCCACACTGATCTGCTGGCCCATCCGGACGGACCATATTTACATAGACACCTTTTTCTAGCAGGCCATCCGACAAACTGAATCCAAAGTCTTCGCTCTCTGGGTCTTTGTGGAGTGTCATCTGCAGAGGCAGAAAGAGAAGAAGCAGGTTTCAATGCAGCAGAGTAAGGAGGTGATGTAGAGGGTTGCCAGGATGGGAGCAGCAGGAGTTATGTGTGCAGACCTACAGCAGTTCTGCTCTGGGTCTCCTGGGCAGGCTTTTTTTAGCCTGGGCAGATAACACAGACTGAGCCTTATTTACCTGACCCCATCACCACAGGAGAATTGCTTTGGTGACTGGCATAAAACCAACTCCATGACAGTCCCTCATTCTTGGATGTGGAAGGAAACACAGGCAGTGTAATACAGACAGCACTCATGTTTCACCCAAAGAGCAGCAAACAAGTGTTTGTAATAGAGCATCGCCTTCCCTGGCTCAGGTTATGCTGTGTATCCTCTGGGTGTGCCAGACCAGCACATGAAAAATCAACATGTTTGCTGGGAATTTTTAATGTAGTGAGTCAAATGTGAAGACAGCTCATTTTTAATACATCACTCAGCAGGAACATCTAAAATTCTCCATATTATCTACAAGTTATTTTCAGAAAATTCGTATCAGTAAGTGCTGACGCTCTGAGGACAAGAAATGGGCAACCTTATCATCCTTCCCTTGGGCATGTCATGTTTTGGCCTTGCCCAAAGGAGAGGAGCGCTGCTGGAAGTGTTTTATCATGGTGTAACACTGGGAACCAGGGACAACTGATTCCCCAACACTGCCAAAATCTCCCCTTGCCTCCCATGGGCTGGGAATGAATCTCTACCATGCCTGTGCTCCAGACTGGGTGAGCCTCATGGATCTGCAGTCCTGGGGAAGGACAATGCTCAGGATGACACACAGGAGCATCCCACCTGGTCTCACCCTCATTTCCAAACACAACCAACACCAGATGCTCCAGCAGAATGAAGAGTCACCCTATAACATGCCTTATTACATAGCTCTTCTCCTTTAGGTACCCAGGAGTTTTATTTAAAGACACATTTGCCATGCCCTGAAGGGCAAAAGCAGATCAAACATGAAAAAGTTGTTTTTTCCAGCTAGCATAACTGCAGGTTTCATTTTGAAGTCACATTAGGAAAGAAAGAGGCAATCAAATTTTTGAAACCTCTCCAGCTCCCTTCCCTGCTTGCATTCTACATCAGCAGCTTCTACAGTTAATTACTTTTCCTAATTACCATTGCCTTGCACAATGGTTAAACTGGCTACATTCAGCTGGATGCTGAAATCAAACCAGTATCCCATCACTGAAGTGGAGTGGAAGCAGAGGGAAGTAGTTTTTATTTGAAAAGTGGCCTACTAAATGGAGTGTACCACAGGAAAAGAGCTGATGGGTCTCCAGGGTGCCATACTTTGAGCTCTCTCACTTTTATCTGTAGCACCAATTAACAAATGCTGAAACACAAGGACCTGGAAATCTTATACATAAAGAGAAACAGCAAAGCCCAGGTTTGAACCCTGCTGAATGATGGCAGCTAAATGCAATTACTCTTCTGAAAGGGCTACTTCATCTTAATCTGACCTTCTGGAAACCTTTGCGGCAGACCTAGGTGAGGGCCAGCTTTAACAAGGAACAGTTTCTGGGGGTCCCTCTGAGCAAAGCAGATTTCTTACAAGGTTGCAAAGGTTCTGGAGCTTTAACCACTGAGCTACTGCAGTGCCACAGTTGCACCCACCCTTGGCGACACAAACCTTGTGAAACTCAAGGGGGGTCGGGGACATGATTTCCTGCATCTCCTTCTCCATCTTCTTCATGTCCAGGTTCCTCTCGTTCTTCTTGGCAGGGGAGCTGCTGCCCTCCGTCTGTCCATCCGTGCAGCTGGAGCTGGCTTTCCTCAGCGGGCTCATTCCCGAGGGGTTGACAGAGTCCAGGAGCAGCTTGCTGCCCTCCAAGCCCAGGTTGTGCACGCTCCCTGTCATGATGGACGCCTGCAGGGCGAGGGCACAGCGTCACTCTGCTGAGTCAGCAGCAGCAAGAGCGGGACCACACGGCCACCAAAGCGCCACGGACAACACGGCGGCACCACTGCTCCCATTAACCAGAAAATAAACACCAAGAAGCTCTTCCTGTTGGCTGTAAGAGCCTTTCCCAGACCTTGGCAGCTTGCTTCCAGGTCTATGGCTGAGCCACTTTGTGCTCTCCACCCCCACCCCAACAGGGAGCTAATCTCAGAAGGAAGCATTTGTGAAGCACTGAATTATTTTTCCATGAGCCCTTCTACACCAACTGGGCCAGGCAGGCCTCATCTTGTGCATGAACCATCTTGAGTCAAGGAGGATGAATACACCATTCTCAGGGAGCTCCCAGAGGAGCCAGTGTCAGCCTGGCTCTCCAGGCTACCTCTGCAGGCTGCAGCTCTTCTCAAGCATCACACAGTGCTGGCAATGGCCCAGGGGAGCCAATGCCTTGGACTCCACTAAGGGCAATTCAGCACAAAAATTAGGATTTTATCTATCAGTAAATAGGAGCTGTAACTGAGCAAAATCGAGTTAAAAATATGAAATTAAGTAGTATTTAAGCCTGGTCATCCTTGATAGCATCCATTAAAAGATGCCCCTGAGCAGACTGGACTCCATTTGGCAATGCTTTTCACTAATGAGATTATGTTGATCAAAGTTAACAAAGGAGTCAAGAATCCAGTCTGTGGAACCTCAGCTGGCTCCAGGTTACAGAGTCCATTTGAACAGTGTAATGAAACCTGTAATTTCAAAGTTCAAGTTCAAAGGGTCTGCAGTGCCAATAAATGTCTAAAGGTAGAAGAAATTAAAGGAAAGGTATGGAGCAGGCAGAAAAATTCTTCAACACTAAATGTGACAAGTCAAAGAGCAATTGCTCCTGTGCACAGGGGAAATATCATCCAACTAAATCTCTAATCAAGACCCTCCAGCTCTTTGCTCCAAGGTGGAACAAAGGCAAATAAAATGAATTATGGTAGCAGTAGGAAAATGCCAGCACTACCCACGTTATCCTAAAAAGGGTTGGATAAAATACAGAAAACCTTTCATCTCTGTACTTTTCAGGTCTTCACACATGACTTGATCAGCTCAAGTTTGGGCAAAACTCAAATACCTGTTACATGGAAGGACACTGACTTACCACATACTTGAAAGGCAGACTAACAAACAACAGCACAGCCAGCCAGGGTACATTTGGTCACTGCCCTCTGGTAGCCTCAGCCCCCAGGGTGATGTGCTGAGCTGTCCCAGCTCTGCAGAGCCAGGGAGAACACAAAGGTCTGTGCACACCATGCCACTGCCCTCTCCCACAGGCTGCAAATACCCAACCAACCAGGACCCAACAGCACTGGGCTCCTTCTCCATCTTCACGGCATTTAAATCCTCCTTGCAGCATCATAAGCAATTTCCTAAAGTTTTCCATAAGCTTTAGGTTTAGTGCAGCAAAAAGGGCAACTCCAGACTTCTCCAGCCTGTGGCTGCTCTGCATTATTTTTTCCCATGTCTTAGCTGCCCTCAAAGCAAAGCAGAGACACACACTTTACTGGAAAAAGCCTGTTTCTTCCCATACTCATAGCCTGGAATTGGATTCTGACTGTGTGTGAACCTGTTTCTGGACTATCAGGGGTCACCTTGCATGACTCCTCTTCTTATTTAAAATCAAAGTATGAAGGGCCTTTTAAAAAAAAAAAATACAAACAAATCAAATCTCTAACGGTCATAAAATCACAGGAGGCTGAGTGCTGGGGCTAAGAAAGCCGCAATATAGCAAAGGCCCCAATGAGCTCTGCACATCCCACAGCACACTTCACAAAAGCTGAGCACATGGAGAGGGAGGAAAGGATCAGTAGTATTTTGGATTTGATAAAAGGGGAGTTGAACCCAACAGATTTCTGCTAAAACTAGAGCACTTCCCTTCTGTCCTCAAAACTTGCAAAATATTCTAGAAACATGCTTAATACACAGAAACCCTGGAGGTGCTTTAAGTAAGATTCCTTTAAATGTTTAAAAACATTTCTTAACTATCAAGCTCCAAACAGCATAAAACAGCAATCGCACCACAGATCCCTGGAAAACAAATGAGAGTCCAACAAATCCTGTCTTTTGTATTTAAATACCAGCAGAAAAGAAATATTTATGCATCATTTTAGAGAGGCACTTTCTCTTGAGCAGTCAACAACTGCTGTTCAGAAAGGCTGAGAACAGCTGCCTAAACTCATTTCTAAATACATTCAGATCCAGGAAATACATGATCAAGGGAAAAAGTTATAGTCTGAGAGGGCTGAGGATTTGGGATTTTGAGTGTGTTGTGGGATTTTTTAAGTCAGCATTTTCTTAAGCAGTTAGGATAATAAAAACAGCATGCCATGCTTCAGCACAATAAATTTAATTGAGATTTCCTCCTCCACTTACAGTTGCTAAGGATCAAGGAGGAAAGAACAATTAGCAAGTCCCTTGTCACAATACAAACCAAAACAGGACTTTCCTCTTCGACCTTCAATTAGTCAGAAGTTGCCTTTTTTTCTCTGAGGCCTCCACAATATGCAAGTGTACAGAAAACCAGTCCCACTGGGAGTGATGGAGGGCATGACCCAGAGAGCTCCCCCCAGTCCTCTGCACCTGGAGGGCACAGGGAGAGATGGTCCTATGGGGTCCTGCTCCTTTGTTCAGGCTGTGGGAGCTGAACTAGGGAAGGGAGCAGCACAGGCCCCATCCTGCCAGGCAGGTTTGCTTCCTGCTGCTCACAGTCTCAAGGGGGCCCTTTATTTGCATCCCATGACTTAGAAATCCAGGCTCCTCATCCTATAACCGGACACAATAACATGACCTCTAAAGCATTTTGGATAAAGAAAAGAGAAAGTGGTTTGTGAAGAGAGGAAACACCTTTATTTCTGCAGGAAGCAATTACTTTCTCAGATTTTTCCATGGGGAAGGCTGGCTGAAAAGCTTCCAATCACCTATTTCACTGAAAGTTTCCGGCAGAGTGACAGCTGAATGCAAGGTACGTGTGTCTGTCGGCACTTGAAGCAAGCCAAGCTCCAGTCCCAATGGGGGCCTGTCAGGCTCCTCTTGCTTGGCCTTCAAGTGCTTTGGAGAGACAATATCTTTCCAAGCAGAGGATTTACCACTGGATGGGGAAGGCTTGCCAACAGTCATGTGAAGATTATTGGCCAGTTCGTGAAAAGGGTGTGGAGTTCCTGGCAGGCAAGACATGGGCTCAGGGAAAGAGCACACACAAGCAGATGTCTAGTGAGGCAGAGTTACCCATTAGCACAAAGCCTGACAGGAATTAAACCCAAACCCTTCACACCACTGGCAGCTCAGGGATGTTATGGGCAAGAAACATCTGGGGAAACGGTCTAACATTTATGGAAATAGCAAAACAGTCAGGTCAGCAACGAATTCAGAAAGTGATTTACCTCAATCTCCCTCAAAAGTTCAGACTGGCCGCATGTTTCCAAATCCTCCAAAGCTTCTCCAAAAACACGCCAAAAATTGTCCTCATGAGTGGTCTCAAGGCCATTTTGGCGGTTGGGGTATCTGTTGTAACGTAGGAACCAAATATTGTCAGCACTCTTCTGCAGCAGGGTGAAAGCTGCAAGGCTACAGCAAGTGTCTCACCAGTAAAAGCAGACTTGAAGAATCTTCATATACAAAAGCAAACAATATGAACTTTTCAAATAAGAGTCCACATACGAGACCTCCATGCATTTACTAACGGGGCAAGTGTCCTTCAAAGGAAGCATTAAGTTGGTGTAGTAATGTCAAAGTTCAAAGGGTAAATTAAAAAGTGCCTGTAGGAAGATTGTAGGTTTAGGAAGACCTTTTGGTGAAATAGAGAAGTGAAAGAAAAAAGGATGCATTATGGGTAAACCAGGAGCCTCAGAGACTGTTAGTACAAAGGCTGATGGGATAGAGCTCAGATCTGAGACACAGAACACCTGAGAAGAGAGAGAAAAACACAGAGGGTAACAGACATGGTGAGAAAATGATAAATACATTAGGTCTCTATGAGAGTAAATAATGCAAAGATGTATATAAAAATGACTGCCCTGGGCTGGACAAGCAAACGCACACTACAGCCAGCAGTACCAACAGTGTCATGTACAACCCATACAAACCGAGTTTCATTTGCTTTGGGATGGCCAGGGAACTGAGCTGTTACTTTCAGGAGGTCTCTCTTTTTTTTGCTGTATAACAGTCTTGGCACTTACAGCTGTGTAAAGTTTGCCACCAGTTCTGTCTACAACAGAGAGTAAGGTTAGAGAGAACCTCTCTCAAGCTGGTACAAACACACGTTAACGTGACCACTGTGTGCTGGGAGTTCTGCAATTCCCCACCTTGGCAGCTGCAGCACTTTTTATCTCTGACCACAAGCCAGGGTCAACTGTCATATCTCTAAATCAAACAGCAATTAAACATGGCGAAATCCTCTGAACAAAAAAGCAGGTGATGCTGGACACTGCTTACTGAACACCAGACTGCAAAACTCAGACCACCAGTGCTCTGTTTAACAGGAGCCTCTTGAAGGAAACTCTCTGTGGTGTTAAATCAAGACCACAATAAACCCATTAATGAGTCATGGGAAGAGCCCCAAGGGGACAGTGATATTGGAGCAGCCCTAATGCATCTTATACATATCTTATAAGGAGCTGCATGGATGATGCTCCAGCTCTGCACCTTGTGGTAGTATCTTGCATGGTTTAATGGTCTTCAGCTCCACAGACAGGAAGGGACACTCATCCACCAGAGCCACTCAATAAAGTCAAAACATTTTACTTGAGAACATGTCACAGAGAGCTTGGCCTCCATTAAATATATAATGACCCATTTTTGTTTTTCCAGAGGTTTAACAACTGCAAAGTCTTTAGCACACACTTTCCCTTTGATCCACTGGTTTAAATGGGAGTCTGTAGCAGGCTCACTCACACACCCTTTTGCTCCTTGTGGGATCATGGACTTCCTGAAGAGAGCAGTACATGACATGGCTTATTGTATTTTAAATTCACCCCCTATCTTTCATCAGCTTTTAAAGGACAGTAGCCTTTATGCCAGGCAGAAAGGTCAAATAAACACCCAGCAAGACTTTATAAAAACAAACGAAAATTTCCCCCAAAAAGGAATTTTTTTATTTTTTCCCCTTACTCATTTCCTTCCTCGGCTCCCAGGTCCCCAAAGAGGCAAATGTCCCTTCTAGTTACCAATCTTGCCTCTCAGAGCAGCAATACACAAACACATCCAGGACACAGATGAATCAGAATGGGCTCCCACATCACTGGGTCAGCAGGTTCTTCCAGGCTAAAGGCTGTCAGGGTTTGTTTTTCTCTTTAATAAAGAGGGCTCAGCAGCATGAACCATCTCACTTGCACTTTGACATCAGGGCTTGGTGTCCTCATTAGGGACACGGGGGTTTCGAGGGCTCAGATCTGCCAACTCCAGCTGCCAGCAGCCTCGCCGGGAGGGAGCAGTGACCTCTGTGAGCTGGCTCTTGCTGAGAGGCAAAACAAGAACAAAGTCTCCAGCGCTGCCAGCCTTCCTGCCAGCTTGATCATCTTTAAATAGGTGGAAATGGCCATGAGATGTTCTAAGGGTTTTGTTTGGACAAACAAAAGTTAAGGAAAAAAGGTAGGAGAAAAAAGAACCGACAGTAACAACACGACACACACAACTGTGGGGACTCTGGAGGATGTTGAGGGGAAGGAAGTTTTGAAGCAATGGGGCTTTTCCATTATGTGTGGCTTAGTGAGGGGCAGCCTGTGGCCAAGGCAGATCCAGCAGGATTTCCACCCAAAGCACAGGGCAGCTACAGCTGCCTCCCTGAACTCAGGAGGTGTCACAGCATTTTCCCCATGCTGACTGAACTGGGGATTAATTTGACCATGTCCACTGAGTACAGTTTTTTTTGAAGTGTTGGAAGAGTCAAAGTGTGATGGAGAAAGAATCCAGCCAAAGTTTTGGTAGATTTTAACATGGATATACAACCTCACACTGGTCCTCCAAGGGTTTGGTTGGCCTCTTTTGCTTTGTGTCACTGAGCCGGTGTGAAGCTGCATCCCTACTCAAAAAAGCCTGGCCAACACATAGAGGGACAGCCCTGACCATGTCTATTTATTACACCTAAGCTACAAAAATACTGCAGCCTTTACATGGTAGGAATAAGAAACATGGTAGGAACCTGTGGTCCATGCAGCTGAGACCACCCTAACTCCAGACACAAAATGACACCTGGCCATGGCAGAGCTGTCACACAGCTACACTCAGGGTAACCTGGCAATGGGGAGGTGGCCCAACACAGCTGGTGCACCACCAGCATCCTTCCCCACAGCTCCCTGATGCCAAGTGGGACATTACTTGGCAGTAATGGGCAAGATGGGCCACTCCATCACATTCCCATGTCCTCCTGTCCCTGTGCCTTGACACTCCAAACACCTCCATCCTCCTCCCACCTCTCCGTACCTGCCGGGCTTGTCCCAGTCATCTTCACTGAAGCTTCCATCCATGTAGGGGTAGCTTTTCCTGGGGTCTGCTGGAGGGGTGCTGCTCTTCTGCCTGCTGTGTCTCCACTCGTGTGGATGGAGGGCTATGCCAGCAGCCTGGGGTATGTAGGTACCTAGGGAAGCCAGAAGGAGTGGAGGAAGAGAGAGGGCAATACCTGGTCAGAAACCCCAAATGGAGTAGGACTTGCAGAGCCAGGAGAGCCTCCTTCCCTAGGTCCCAAAAGTGAGATCACATGGACTGTACACTTTCCATCTCAGTCATCCAAAAGCAGTTCTTCCAGCCTCTTCTGGCTTTAACCAAAGCAGCTTCTCAGGATTTTGACATGGGATGCCCCATTTCTCCTTTTTTCCCTTGCTTCCCAGTAGTTTTATGGTGTGGGTCTGGGATCCACAGACCTGGGAGTACACATACACACAGATGCAGATCCTGCCTCCAGCCAGTGCCAGCTGTGGTTAATAGCTCCTGTTTCCACATTGACCCCAGCAGAAATTATGTAGTTGAATCAGTCACCTTTAAATACAAGTTCTTCAAAGGACAAAGGGAAGATCCTGACAAGCTTCCCTCAGTGGTGGTGATAAGGAAAAATCAGCTCTTATCCTAAGAGCTGCCAGTCAGTTCTCTCAGAATTCCCATGCCTTTGGGATCAGCTGGTGCAGATACAGGAAGCTGCTTCAGGGGCGTGTGTGTGAAAAGCAAGGAATAGGATGAAAAGCTCTGCTGGCTTGAGAGCAGAGGAGGCTCATCTATATCACATTTGACAGGAGATCAATATAGACTGTTAGTATGAAATCAGACAAGTTTCACTACATCTGCCCCCATGGACTTTTCCATACTGCAGTGTATTACTCCACAGGTGAAAATCCATCACTACCAAGTCACAAGATCCTCAAGTCTCATGAGAAGATGCCTAAACAGAAAACTTCCAAAACAGACCATTCCTCAGCAGTGTCAGTGCCATCTGCAGTAGAAATAAATCTCCTGAGTCTCCTGCCCACCTCCTACTGCCCATTCAGTGTTTCAGAGAAATCCTCAGAGCCTTTCCAAGAAGCACCATATGCTCCCATCACACACTGTGCCAAGCAAACAGGAAGAAGTAATGGAGAAACATGTAATTAAGGGAGACTTGATGTCCTAAACTGCTAAGAGCACTGGAAATACCCAAAGACAATGCCAACACTTTCTCTGAAAATGCCAAGGCCTGTTATTGCATTCAACTGATTGTTTCCTCTGTGTGTTTTTAAAGGTTAGACTACTCTGCAGAAAGCCCCAGGAAAATTGCTTGCCAACATCTTCCAGCAGTGGGAAGCACTCACTGCCTGCCAGTGCAGGACAGGGGCCCTGGATGCAGGTCCCTGCAGAGGGTGGGCAGCAGGTCTGGGCTGGGCACAGGGGCACGTGTCCAGAGCAGTCACTTGGAGTCATTATAGATTCACCTCCTCCTTCCAGGGAGAAGGGTGGGATCCCTGGGATTCAGAGCCACCTGGTGGCATGTTCCCACCAGGCCCAGCACAGCTTCCCTGCCAAAATCCTTCATTGAGCAATCTCCTACTGCTGTGGACGAACCTAAAAGTCTACAAGGCTGCAGAGCTTGATCTGTAGTTCTCCATTTGGGGTGTAATCCCCAACCTCTAAGCTCTTTGATTCACAGGTTTCCCTGCACCCTGCCTTCTGTGCCATCCCATGGGCAACCATCCAAGCCCTTCTCCCTACCTTCCAGCACCCCCTTCCCAGCCAGCACCACTGCACCACCATGCAGCCAAATGCAATTAGCAGGGAAGACAAGAGAGCCCCTGAAGCAAAGTTGCAGTGTGTGGATCTTGGGCAGCCTGGCACCAGCCCGGCTCCCTGGGGTGCTGTGCTCAATTACTTGTTCTCAATTTACCAGCAAAGCAATCACTTCCCAGTGTCCAACTTGTGTTAACATTCAATTAGATGGAGAAGGATTGCAGCATTGTGAAGGCCAGGGGATTCCTCCTTAATGAAGCCTCCAGTCCCAACTGGGCTCCCTAATTAAGACTTCAGATGAAGAGAGGCTGAAGGAAGACAGAGGGATGGGGAAAGAGACACCTGGGCAGTGCTGTCCTTTGAACTCAGCCAGAGTGCAGTGAGCCCAGCACACTCACACTTTGCAGCAGCACCAGGCAGCATCCCTCCCTGCTTTCACATTCTGCTCTGGACAGGAGCCTTTCCACCAGTTTCCTGTTGTGCATTGATTCAGGATTTTGGTTTGTTTCAACACAGGCTAATGCTAGCTTACATCACTAAATCTGAACTGGTATAACTATTTTCCAGGGCTTTTCTCCAAGTAAAAATATATTCCCATAGAGTATCCTCTACTCCAGTTTCACATCTGCTAGAAGCTACAGCTGAATAAACCTGACCTTGAAGAGCTGTGTTCATCTGATCACTCACTAGAGAGAGATACTTTCTTGTTGTATTACCTTAATTATTTTGTTAAGCAAGTGCTTCTAGTCACAAGACATTCTAGTGGATTTTAAAACATCCTGAAGAGGATTATTATGTCCTACAAGGCCTCTCTGGAGAAATAAAAGTAAGCTATGGACCAAATACTCTGTAAAACATATGGCCAGTGAATACTGTCTCTGATTATGAGAATTATAAAGTGCTGTAATGGTTTTGAAAATTATGAGAACAGTGTGATGCCATATAAACCAGAACAAATGTGCCAATAAAAGCCTAAAGAGATACACCAATTCAAAGCACCACTTGAGTGCATTCTGAAATGTATTCTGTTCCTTTCTGGAAGCAATAGGCCATATAAATGTGGTCAGGCCACAGGCTTTGGCTCCTGTTCAGAGACAAGACCCAGACAGAGCAGAGACCCCTAAGAAAACAAAACCCTGGCTTACCTTGGCTTCCATACCCAGCATCAATGGCAGAGCCATCCCAGGACTCCACAGTATTGTCCACGCTTGGAATTGTGGTGGAGTATATCTCAGACAGCTTGCTAGTTTTCTGGGAGTCTGTCAGGTCATCTTCTGGGTCACTCACTTCATTTAAGCTCCCCGACTTCTTGGGGTAGGATTCTGCAACCAGAACATCCTGCTTTAGAGGCACGAAGAGCAAGCCTCAGGGAAAAGCTTATGCTGACATGGGAGCAAGGCCAGGTACTGCAAGTCTTTAAAGTACCTCTTTAGCTCTTCAAAAGTAGCTGAGAAAGTCATGTGCAATGAAGCTGAAAGGATTTAATGCATTATCCTTATCTCAAGCTAAATCAAGAAAAAATGCTTTTCTGAGTTTTTAGCACATGGAATACAACGAGCAGTCATGGGGATTTGAGGATTACCACATATGAGAGAGTTGGGACCTAATCTCAATTCACAAGCACATCTTCCTGTACATTTGGAAGCTTCCTCCAAACAGCCTTGCCCAGAGAAGTGTTGGCTCCTGCAAGCAATACCCTGTAGCTTCTCTGGACTCAGAGGACCTCCTTTATACTCAGAGCAGCACCAGGGCAGGTGCTGCCCTCAAACTTGGCTACAAACAGTTGTTTTAATTAGACTCCAATGACAACCACCACTGCTGAAGTTACAGCCCTCTTCCACGACTGTACAACCTCAGAAGTAAAAGCTGATCACCACCTCTCCAGAGTCTCCCACACATGTGGCAACAGTGGAATTCCTGGGTGTGGTATTTTGAGACAGAATTTCCCCTGATCAGTGATTGGAAAATGGGAGCTGAATGTGAATGATGAAGCTCAGATGTTCCCTTTCATTATTTTAGTGCTAACAGGCACTTATTATCATTATATCAAATTTCCTTTCAGGCAAAAGCTATGCAAAGAATGGTTTCTCAGCATAAGCACCTCTTTGTACTGAATATTTTAAAGCTCTTGTTGATTAGATATCTTGTTAGCCATCCACACCCTGGATCTCTGACCTGAGGGATAAAAAGCCCTCTGAAAGTCTGCATTTGTCAATGAGGACAGATTATTTTACCAAACAAAGCCTGGTGTCCTGAAAGTCCCTATTTTCCAAGCCTTCAAAAGATTGCTCACCATGATTAACTCAAGATTACCTTGAAATTTCAATTACACCTGCTTCATTCTCAGAATGATTAACGAGTTTCCAACAGGCACTTGCATGTCAATTATTTCACCAAGTGCCTGTGACAATGCTAAGTGTCAGCAGGGGGAGAAAAGAGCATTTTAGACCAAAGACCAAGACATCTGGCAACAGGGGAAGAGGCTGGGGCTTCTTGAAGAGGAATCAGCTCCCCAGCTCTGTCTCTATTTGCTACATCCCTACTCCCTGCCCACTCTTCATCCATTTGTAAAACAGGCGCTTTGAGGTCTATAGAGGTTCTATGTTTAAGAGTGATTCCACTTTTTCAGATGCAGGAAAGGCTATGCTTGATTAGAAAGGTTTATCTCTTGATTTCTTCTAATTCCCACAGCACTGTGGGCCATTGGCTGGGTAAGTACAGCCAAATCTACAGACTGCAGAAGCATGGCACCAAAAAAAAAAAAAGGAAAATACTGGAGGTGGAAGAGACTGGAATGAAAAAAAAACAGTGATTTGCCAGTACTAAGTATGCTTCTGATTTTTTTATGTTAACAACACCTTCAAAGCCACAGGGAGCTTAGCAGGAACACCAGAAGGGGATCCCTAGAATGAAGTTAGATGCTTTGAAAGATGATCTTAGAACCCCAAGCCAAGAAAAGAAGTGCAACAGATTTATTGTCAATTGTTTTCAGAAAGTTGAATTAAAGACTGGGGGCGTGTGGGAAATTCATGGATTCTCCCAAATCAGAGTCTCCTTGCTCATTTAGCAGGGTTATATTTTTTAAAAAAATCCCACATTCTTATACTTTAAAAGTAACTTCTGCTTCACTTCTGTAGGAAATACCAACACAGTCAGGGAAGCAACAACAGTACAAGGTTTCAATCTAAACTAAAAATTACTATTGCCAATAAACCTGCTGTTTCATCTCTTCCCATCACCACAGAGAGGCTTTGGGTTGTCTTTCTGTGAGTCTGAATTTCAAGAAACACACATGTTTTCCCACAGTGCCCAGCCATGCCCACGACCACACCGCCTCATCCCACCTTCCACAACAGGACAGAAACCCCCCAAGCAGTGCCTGCTCCATGGCCCAGGGTCCCTGCTGGGGTGAGCCTTCCCCCTCCCCACGCAGCTCCCCAACTCACTCTCTGTCTGCTTCTTGATCTTGAGGGTGACGGTCTCTCCTGCCATCTGCAGCAGGTGGATGGCCTCGCTCAGCGGTTTGCCCTTCAGGCTCACGTTGTTGATCGCCAAGATCCGGTCCCCAACGTGGATGGCTCCGGTTCTGGAGGGAAAAGGCACTGTCAGGAACTCCAGAGAAGCAATTCCTCTGGAGGACAGGACATTCAGCTCTTGCTGGAAGAAATGAACACTTTAAAATATGTCTTTGTTCCCTCTTGGTACACTCTATAGCTGTGAAGTCCTCTTCACCACATACCAGGAATCTGGTTCTTCCCCAGCTTCCATGGGCACAGACATACAAATACACATGGGAACACATGGCCTCCTCAAATCCCAGGCCCCTTGGGAACTGGGAATGCAGAGCAGCTTAGAGACAAAACACTTCAATGCAACGGGGTTAAAAGCACAAACATTTTCAGTATGTTGAGTCCAACACAGTCATCAAACATGGAACTGAAGGACATGATCACCCTGATGGAAAGAAATTATGAGACAAACCTAGAAACCTATTGGAAAAAACCCAAACCAAAACAGCTCAACAAAACTGCTCATGTGTGTGCAAGCATGAGCTGAACCAGCTGCAGTTAATGGTGTGCTTAAAGCTCAGCCTACTCAGCTACACCCTTGTGACTTTCTCCACCAGCTCAGGAAGAGGCTGTGTTTCATTGCTCAGCCACATTCCAGCACTGGTTATTGCTCTCACCTAGACAAATCCTCAGGCTTCAGCAACAGGCATGAGGAAACTAACAAGTCATGGCAATTCTCTCCCTTCTCCATCCTTCCCCTCTGTCTGCTCACAGACAAAGGCTCACTTTACCTCTTCCCAGTGAAGCTCTGGGAGGAGCAGGCAGGGCAGGATGTGTCCACTGGCACTGCAAAGCCTGAGCTGGACTGAGCTTCCCTAACTCACCCTCCAGCTCCCAAATGCCAGCACGCAAGAGCAGCAACCCCCCCCCTCCTCAAGTACTGTGGGAGTTCTGCTATCAGGGACCTCTGTGATGGAGTCAGGAGGAGATGAAAATCTGGACTGCAATATCTTTTGTCCTTTTTGGCTTTTTGGCAATTTGTCTCCCTCAGGTTGCATCTCCAAACTGGACTGCAGACAGCTCCTACTGTCTGGAACTGGAATTTGATATATCAAGGCAGGTAAAACAGCTGCTTGGCTTTCCCCAAAATATCACAGTTCTGTAGACACACTGCTGTGAAACATCCAGTATAAGTACATCAAATCAGGAAATGCAGCCAAGCAGCAGGCAGGACTGCTCAGGCTTCTGCTGCTGCTGAGGAACTCAGCAGTGCCATGATGGTCCCACCAGCCACTAGATGTCCGTCTTGTGCCACCCAAATCAGCCTGGAAAAGTTGTCAGGGAAACAAACATTTCTGTGTTCAAACAAATTACAGATTACAAATTACAGATGAAACTGGGACTGGAGGATTTGTCCTAAAAGTTTCATCTATTGTATTTTAAAAAATCAAACTAAACTGCTGGCAGTTTACGGAAGATCCTTTTATCACTGCAGTGCTTCAGCATTCAAGGCTTTCCTGCTGTACCCCTGAACCCAGCATGGGAACACTTCCATCCAAGACACCAGCCCAATCCAGCCCTGAACAACATGATGGCTCTGCAGTAACTGTGAAAGTCTCTCAGCAGGGAAAAATACAGAAACAATTATAGAGAAAGGTCATGTTCAGCCAGGTATTTTTCTTCAAAAGGGAGAAAGCAAACCAAAGTCCAGTCCTCTCAGGCCCCTCCCTGTGAGGCCAGGCAGACAGAAGCTGAGCAGGACTGACAGAGAAAGCAGTTTCCAGCTAGTGACCTGGTGCCTCTCCATTACTACCAACAGTCCTTAACTCACCTCAAACACCCAAGGAGCCATGGGCTGCATGTCCCTTCTTGCTCACAGGGGACATGCAAGAGCAGAATTGAGTAACAGGTAAGCAGAAAGGTGTAAAAGGGGCTGCTAGAACTTCTCAGCAAGCACTGGGGAAGAGGTGACTGCATGCATGTTGTAGGGATTAACGTGGCACATGAGCAGGGTCACCATCCCTTTTCCTCCCTGCCAAGATGGCTTGCTGCTGGATACTCCTAGAGCAAACTCTCCTACAGCCACCCCCATCTACTTGAGTAGGTGGCACTAAAGGAGGCTGGTCTGGCACTTTAAGATGTCAGCAATAGCCAAAAATTGTTCTTGGAGAGCCATTACACGTCAACCAGAGTTCAGTGTTCAGCACACTCCCTTGGTCAAGAAGGAAAGCACAAGTCCTGTGGCACAGGGTTAAGGTATATGCAGGAACTCAAGGAGGGGACACAGACAGTAACATGGGAGAGAGCCACAGCTCCACACCACTCTAACAGCCTGAGCTGCTTTTGGATGTTTCTGTAAGATCAGACACAAGGAAAAAAAAATTGTTCAAGGTCAAGATAAAACCTAAATCATCTGACTCTGAAGCCTTTTTGACTTAGGCAGCCAGTCACCCACAGACAGATGTGTGACACATCCTAGAGGACACCGTGCCTCCCCCACTGCCAGCAGCCCAAAATGCAGTGCAGACTTTCATTTGTGCCTCTACAAGAATGGCCTGTGGATTCCTGTTATCAGACACTGGGATCAGGTCCCAGTGTCAGTGCTGCTGAACAATATCCTGCGCTCCAACACGAGCATGGATTTGGATTCAGGACCCCCTCCTTCAGAGCCTGGCTAAGGGCATCTGTGGCACAGATAAAGGTAGAGACATCAGGAAAGGGACAATTTAGGATAGCACTAGGAGCGCCCCTCTTCCCTTGACAAGGTCAATTCATCCCCTTCTCTCACTCACAGGAGAAATAATGCACCTTTCCTGCAAGCAGCCTTCATCCCAGTGCTCCTCACCCTCCCCACAGGGAGCCAAGGTTACCCAGAGACATCCCTGTGCTGCCTGTCCCCATGCTGTTATCTGTTACTCAGCCACAGTGAGCATGCTGAACAGCTCCATCACTCTTCTCACAAGGCTTTTCATTGCTCACTGGCTGCTCTCTCCTGATCAAAATTCAGTGGTACTGCAGCACTCGCCCGCACTGCATTCCTGGGCACAGGCACCGATGTGCACCCGAGTTCAAAGGAGGAACAGCCGTGGAATTGCAAAGGGAACTGAGATCAACAAAGGTACAATTCTGTCTTCTGACACCTGACAGCATTTGAGCTGGCTGTTCTTAACCTCTCTCATGCTGGGTTGCAGGTACAATACAGAAGTGCTACATAGAAAAGCCTTGGATACTCTGTGGCTACTATTTTATAGGGAAGAAGATCAAACCCTACAGTGACAGGCAGTGATATAAAATCCCCAGTGAGAAGAATCACTAATGGTTAAGTCCATCCCCTTTGTTCCCAGGAGACACAGACCTTCTGCATTCTGCACCAAAGGGAAGCCATGGAAATGCACAGCAGTGTGCTGAGAGCTCTGGGGACCCAATGCAGTGAAGGACACGGAGCTGTTTCTCAGTCCAGCTAAGAGGGAGCGTGGTCTTGAGACAGAAAAAACCAAAAGGCCAGATATGCTGTCAAACATCCCCAAGGTCTTGCACTTTACACCAGTTTGTTCAGGGGGTTTTTTGTTGCTGTTCTGCTGTCAACAGCACAAAGTAAGAGACCCTCAGAGAAGCATGAGTCAGGGCTGCTGAAATGATCTATTTACAAGTCACAGCTCCCGTATAGAAAGATTAATTAAGATAGAGTGTATGACTCAGCTCCACTTATACTCTCAGGAATGTCCTGATCTTTTAAATCCCACACATCCACATATATTCAGACCCAGGTACACAGTAACTTCCCCGGTGACTGAAGGTAAATCTGTTCCTACATTTATTCAGTATAAATGCCTGATGCTTGGGCATGCCAACCTGCACTGAGATACCTCACATGTAACACAGTGAGCAAGAAGCTAAGACAGGTCAGAATACACCTGAGATCCCTGGTTTCAGCAGGACACGCCACTGCAATGGCCATAAGCCAGTTTAGCAACAGGGGAGTCCTGGACAGAGCCTATGGTGGTTTCATAGGCAGGATGGGTACTCTCCTGACACAAGGCATGCATGGCAAATCCCAGACCAGGAAGCATCCCTGTGGAAGAGGGGCAAATAAATACGTATTCCTGGCTGCAGAATTCACCTGACTCACTGGGTCTGACTTTTCCTCAAGCGTCCCTCTCATTGCCCCAGCAGCACAGCCCCCACCACTGCTTCATGTCACTTGGTACCTTCAGAGCACCTTTCCTCCTTAGCAGTCTAAGACACCAAAGAAGAGTTCATGACAGCAGAGGAAACTTGGCATGGTTCAAGACCCCTTCTCAAATCAATTCAACTGCTCTGTCCCCAAACCTCACCTCTCTGCCAGCCCTCGTTTAGTCAAGCCTGAAATGACAATAGGATCAAAAGGTTCCTCTGTCCCAGAGATGGTTATTCCCAAAGGGCCCCCATATCGCTTCAGCTCCACCGTGTAGATAATAGCACCAGTTGTCTCCTGCTCGTCTGAAAGAGAAAACAGGAATACTGAATTCTTGTCATTTCCCAAATAAAAGTAGTCATAGAAAGACTTGCAGCCTCTAGAAGCAAAAGCCAGAAGTCTTCAGTGACACTCATACCAAATAGGATTTTAACCTTCCAGACATCACTTAAGGGCAGAATAACAAAAATAGACTATAATCAATTGGAAAGTGGTGACTGGATAGCAGCAGCCCTTATCTTTGTTAGTTTGCACTACCTATTGGGAAATGTCATTACAGTGGACAGGCACCAGTTTGCATGAGGATTTCTGTACCAGAGTTATCTTCATCCTTCCTAATCTTCAATTTGACCAGGTCTTCACACTGCCTTAAAATCTGCACAGCATCCTCCATTGAGCAATTGTCGAGTCGGATGTTATCAATGGCTAGCAGCTTGTCTCCCGGCTCCAAGGTGCCAGTTCTACATGGAAAGGAAAAGACAACTATGAGTACATTTGTATTTGCCTTTCAGATCCCACAACACATTCAGTTCTGCAGTGGAAATGACAATATTAACTTTTTACTGTCCTTGATATTTTCTGGAAAACAACCATGAGCTGAATTACAAAATTACACCTGTAGTTTTAAAGAAAGGAAATTTGTGTAGAGCATGCATCCAGACAGAACCAGCCAGGAAGGTTAGATAAATATCCTGGGTAACCTATAACCCTGAAAATGCCTGATGTTTAACTGACAGATTTTCTACCCCTTATGGAAAATCCTGGGTGAGCACTCTTAGAAATAAGCAGTACAGACACACTAAATTCCTCTGAATGCCTTGCTATGAGGTCTTGGGAACAGAGGGAAAGTCAATAAATCCTGAGTTATTTGCACAGTTCTCCACCAGTGCCCACAACTCACTCTCTCTGTTCACCAAAGCAGGAGCTGAGACATGGCAAGCTACCTGATGAGCCATAGCATCCCCTGGGACAGATGAAGCCCTTTACCACATGCTCTTAAATGCTAAACATCCATCTCCTAGAGACTCAGCTGACATCTAAACCAGTGCCCTGGTCATCTTCTCCATTAGCTCAACTCTATCCACTTCAATACAGACAAGATTTATTGCAAACCCTACTGTGGTCTAAGAAAAACCTCTAGTGCTGAGGTGTTCTTGGATTCTGGAAATATCCAGACCCAACTGCTACATTCAGCTTCTCTGGTAGACATTCATGGAAGGCCATTTTGCCGTGGGTTTGACAGATGGAAAATCCTGCACTCACCTGTGTGCTACACTCCCCTTCTTGATGTCAGAGATGATCAAAGGATCCCCCAGCTTTCTACTTGCAGCTGCAAAAGAGACACAGGTACAAAGCCTGATGGTGAGTTTGCTATCTGGGATGGGGATGGTGGATAGTTAATGGGGAGAAGCAGCCATAAGGAAAGGGGATTTATATTCCCATCACAAAATGATGCCTCACAGCTGAACTCGGGAAGCCTCTCCAGAAAGAAAGGGAAAAAAACTAAACAAATATAAATCCCTGCAGTTTGTTCGTTGCCCTTTGCCCAGGGTAATTTCCTTTGGACTCCTGAAGGAGCGGATGTGTGGTGTCCAACAGGAAGAGGTGGCACTGCCAATCCCAGCACTGTTGAACACCCCTGACCACCCCTCACATACAAAAGAAGGGAGCCAAAGGCCATGGCTGCAGTCAGAATTAGCACTGCTGCTGGAGAGCACCCAGCTCTGCCCCGCACTCCATACAAGCATTTCTGTGTTCTTCAAGTAAAGTGGGCTGTGAAATTTTCCAGGTGGAAAATAACCCAGGGAAAAAGCTCAGTTTTTCAGCTGGTTCAGCTCTCTAGGGCACTTAATCATACAACCAGATGAATCAGGGGTGGTTTGTGCTGGAGCTGGAAGGGGTGGGTGGTTTCCAGCTCCTATCTCCTGGCTGACCTTGATAACTTTTTCAGCCCACGAGATGTGAATACGCATCTCTGGGAGCACTTACATTTTCAGACTTGCCTGCAAGACCTGCTGCTCTCCTGAGATACCCAAGAGAGATTTATGACTCAAACTCCTCCTGACCTCCTTGTCATGCACACGCCAAACATACACCAAGAAAGAGCATCCATTCCACCCTGCCTTGCTACGGGAATTGCATTGCCTCATTTAAAGTTGACAGAGCTTCTCAGCTTCTCACAAAAACTGTGTGGGAAGAAAGAAACTCACAGCCTTTGAACATATCAGGTGGAGGGCAGAGATTAAAATATCTGTGAGGCACGTGGCACCAAACACACAGAGATCCACCTGCCTGAACAGCAGTTAGAGAGCAACCAGAAAGTCAGACATAGTAAGTGTTTACCAACCTCTCTGCTCTAGATTTTTCTGTTGTTTATATTCATTTATGAAATTTGAAAACATATGTCTAACCCAACACCTTTAAGGATATCCTCTCCCAGAAATAACCAAACCTTCTGTACTAAAGAGAGAAAAAAGACAGCCAATCTCAGTCGTGGCAGGGCTGAGAACCACAGTGAGGTCAGACAGCAAAAAGCAGACTGTGACTGATTTTATAATAGTCACAGCAATGTGACTGCTGAATGGTACAGAGCCTGGAGGAACTATTTTCCCCACGTTTTACTGGAGCCTGGTACCAGACAATTTTGGAACTGGACACTCATGTTGTGCTCTGTCTGCAGATCTAAGGGAGGAAGATGTGCTGTGGAGATGCCCAGAGGGCTTGTGCCTATATTCAGCCTGTCCACAGCATGGGCCAGACTGCAGTCAGGACAAGAGACACTGGGCAAAGCTGAGTAGTGGGAATAAGGATGGGGTTCAGGTAAAAACAATGCAGAAATCCCCATGCTGACTGAGAAGGCCACACACCATGGACTAACAGCACAGGGATTGAAATGTATCACTCTGATAATCATTACCATTGCTCTCCTTTTCAGTATAGGACATGCATTTGCTGCTGACAGAGGTGTACAGAGTGGTGTCCGAGCAGCAATGAGGGCAGACCCTGTGAGCACACCCTAAGCCCTGGGTCAGGTGGCATTGCTGCATGTTTAATCACTCCCTAGCCTGGTTCTGTCAAAACAATCCAGGTTAGAAAAAATACTTTTCACTGCAAGGTTTGTTTACTAGTTTCAAAGCAGAGGCAGTGTGACAGAAAGGGGTTAGGGAGGATGCTAACCTATCCTGGTGGTGGGCTGGGATGGCCATCCCTAACCTGACCAAGCCACAGCTCAAAAACATGTCCAGAGACCATGAACACCAAGAGAGCAAAGAGGGAGGGGAGAAAAACACCAGCAAGCAAGAAAGCACAGACAACAACATGCCTCAAGCTCTGCAGATTTCTGTTTATCTCAATGTCTGCCCTGCAAGTTCTGTGGCATGTGGGGGGATCCTGCACACAGTCAGTTTCTGAGCAGAGAACAAGACCTTGTCCTTTTGAAGCTCCACAGTTGGTGTCAGCACTGAACACAGCACAAGCTTCCCATGACAGAAGCAGGGGTAACAAACCAAGTGCTTTATCCATTAGAGAACAAAGCAAGTTTTAAGGAAAAATCATTCTGGGTTTTGTTTGCAGGCTTTTTTTAGAAGTTTTGCTCTCAGAACAGGTTTCCTTGAGACCTGAGTTAAATGAAAGAGCCATATACAACTGCATACAACTGTCCCTACCAACAGAGAACTCAAACTTTAATAAATGGCAGTCCTTGTAAATGTAAAACATTCCAAATATTCCAAATGTAAAATATTCCAAATAATATCCAAATATCACAGAGTCATTATAGAAACACTTGGATTGGAAGGGACCTTAAAATCATCTAGTTCCACTCATGGAACAGTGACATCTTCCAGTAGACCAGGTTGGGCTTAAACCCTATCCAACCTGTTCTTGAGCACTTCCAGGGATGGGGGATCACCACATTACAAAATTTCTTAATGTAAAATGCAAAGGCTTTATAAAACCATCAAATCTGAAGGATAAGTAAGAGAGACTTAATGAATAACCATGTTCTCTCAAGAGGTGTAAGATACAAGGTTAAGATAATGAAATCTCACAGCACAGAACAAAGGCTTGCTGTTCATTCTAGAGACCTGTGGTTACTGACTCCATTAATTAACCTTTGGCATCCCGAAGCCCTTCCTGGCAAGCCCTTCCTTGGCCCTTACCCCAGCAGAGTGTCCAGATGAGCTTCCTGCCTGTCTGCTGGGATCAGGCTGCCCTGAGCACCCCTGAGCCCCACATTTTTAACCATCCTGGCCATTCACACAGGGTGACAATGTTTATCCATGCAACAGCTGCCTGCCTGACAGTGAGAGACTGCAATGTCACTGAAAGGGTGGCTCAGTAGAGTTCAGAGCCATTAGATACATGAATCTCTGGTGAGATTTTGAATAGACAATTTCCAATTTGCCTGCAATTAAAACAGCACCAACCCAAAGTACATCATTATTAGGGCTGTGGTCTTTGGCATTAAGACATTTGCACAGATGAATAAAGCCTCCTTATCCATTCATTTCTGCTGTTAATGTGGTTATATCTCTTCAAAGGACATCATCTTGGGAACTCTGGTGCAGGAAGACACAGTCTGGACACTCAGCCCTGCCTCTGGGTTTTGCTCTCCTGTGTGTGAAATGGAGATGGCAGCAAAGGAAGCCAAGGGAAGAGATGGAGGCAGGAGCTGGTGTGCAGAAACCCATGCTCACTCTCAGCAGGCATCCTGGCTGTGGCCTCATCTGCCAGGGCAAGCCACTGCAGGAGGAAACAGGCTCTTTTGCAGACCTGTTTGTATTTTTGGTGGATTTACCAGTACAAAAGACAGTTTAAATCTGCTCCAGTGGCCCAAAGAAGGCTCTATAAATCAACAGCTGGTAAAGGTAGAAGCATGTGGTGGGGAAGAAACTCAAAATGAAAACACTGCTTGGCAGTGGTGACAGGGCAGTGATAAAAAGGTGAATTGATCAATACTGTTATTTACTTTTTATAAATTGCTTTCAGTCTCTCTGCTGGGATTGTGGCTAACTCAGTGTTTACACTGTGATGGATGACGAGGCCAGGAACACATGTCCAGTTTGTGTTTTTAATAGAATGCATAATGACTTGTGCTGGTAAATTATTCCCCTCCAAGGAGCACCAGCACATATTTCACAGGCATCAACCTGTTAAAAATGCCCTTCATTATTGACCAAGCCAAAGCAACATTGCCAATGTGTAATTAAAGAAATTGTAATAATGCCATAAGAATGCATTTAAATAAGAAGCATTTTTAA
Source organism: Zonotrichia leucophrys gambelii (assembly GCF_028769735.1). NCBI lineage: Eukaryota > Metazoa > Chordata > Aves > Passeriformes > Passerellidae > Zonotrichia > Zonotrichia leucophrys. The sequence goes on along the minus strand of NC_088182.1, from coordinate 9,504,532 downwards.
ATTGGAAATAGCAAAATCAGAAACCAAATAATCTCAGGATAGCTAAGGAATGAGAAGAGGAAAAAAGTGAATCAGAATTGATTACAAAGAGCAGCACTGAAAATCAAATCCTCAGTACCCAACTTTTTCCTCTATCATTCATTAAGTTTAGCAGCAGGTGCATAAATTATCAGTGCCTCCAGCAGGATATCTGCCTCATCACAGATCCTTTTCTTTTCACAATCTCCAGGTAGCAAAACCAGATCAGGACATCCCACCAGGATAAAAGCAGTGGAGTGAATCAGCTGTAGTGTGAGTGAGGGGGCAGGACAGGTGGCTGCTGAGCCTGCCCCGCCTGCAGACACGCTCGCCTGGGCTGGTGGCAGGGCACAGGCTGATACAGAGCCAGCAAAACTGGATTTGCTCGGCTCAGAGATCCATCTTCTCACTAGGACAGTGATTACACTGCTTAAGCGACTTAATCGAAGTTATCTATCTACCCAAATTCTGGTTTTATCACCTGCAAGCAGATATACTGCCTCCTCCTTATCTGCAGTGCTTCACACCAAGGGCACAGGAATTGATTTGTTAAGATATATAAAGGTAATTTGATAAACAAGCTATATAAAGCATTAATGCATATCTAAAATTAATGGCAATTTCAGTATCTCTTGAAACAGCAACACCAACACATCTCTACCCTACAGTGAATGTCACAACCAGCCCTTGGAGAGGGTATTTGAGACAGGAAAAAACTCCCAAATTCTCAATACAAAAGGTAATCTTTTGTGTAATCAACTATCATTTTGCAGAAGGGAATAACAAATCTATACCTTATTTTAAGAGCTGAGGTTTGAACATTTAAGAATACGTGACTATTAGCTTCTCGCTGCTGGAGACTTGAATTTATAAGAGATTTACAGAAAATCTTCAAAGGGGCAACTGCATCATTAGAACTGGCTGCAGCCAGCAAGATCAGAGCATTTGAGGCATGGGTTCTGCTAATGGAGAGGGGTTGTTCAGGCTAACAAGGGTCAAATCTTCACATTCCTGTGCCAAAACTCTCAGTTTAGCAGTATTTGCATCCTCACCATTCTGAGCCCCAGAGGCTGCTGCAAACAGAAAGGAGCATGCTCTGCTCTTCAGAGCTCTGCATGCTTCTGCTCTCCAGAGTAGCTGCTCTACAAGCAAATGCCCTTCTCTCTGGGACAGAGGCTGAGGTACTGGAGCATGGAGAAAAAAAGAGTTTAGCTGGCATTGTATCCCTTCACCTCTGGACAAAGTGCATGGAGCAGCACACACATGGCAGCTTCAGCGTATGTCATTTAGCATATTGAGGAGACTGAAATGAGGCTTGAGGGCACAGAGATCCCTCAGGAGCTCAAAGCACTGTCAGTGAGAGACTCAGTCCTTGGATTTTGTACTCATCCTCTGAGGAATGGAAAGGGAAATAGTGCTAAATGCATGTATTTCCACGATACATCTTGATTTGCTGTGCCCCTTTGCCACACTGTGTTGGAGCAGGGGGAAGAGACCCATCCGTGCTGTCAGACCACAGCTGGAGACTCATCCAGCCCAAGCCTTCTCTTTCTGGAAAACCCTGAGATCTCTGAAAGATTAAATGCCCTCAGCAAACATCTGCCCCTCACCAGGAACAAGTACAGCCCCTCTCTGCATGTTCATCCCAGAACCAGCAGCATCTGCTCTCCTCATACACAAATCTCCTGGGTTTCCAGTCCTTTTATGAGCATTTCCAGCAGATTTATGGCTCCTACTACAGCCAGCTCCATTACATGAATTCTTCCAATTCATCCATCAAGAATCCTGCTCTCCCCCCACCCTTTACCTAGTCCATCTCCCAATTAGCTCTGAAAGCCACAGCACAGCAAGAATTTGATCACATTTATTCATTAAGTGCTCCTCTGATGAGGTCGTAACACCTCTGCCCATTTAAGAAGGCAGAGGCAAACCTTCCTAGGCAGAGGAATTAACTGCAGAGAAGCCAGCTGAAGCCAAGAGGTAAAACTCAGTGAAAGCCACTCATCTTACCTCTGTAGTGTAGTGAGACTATAAAGTTCATGAATAAACCCAATTCTGTGGCCATGACAGTGCAGTGGATCTTCTTCTGACCCCTTCACCTTCTCATCTACTCAAGCTGCTCCAGTTTTACAGAGTAGGAAAGAGGAATCCAATGCAAGAGGCCAGTAAACCAAGCCCTTTAAAACAGTAGTTATATACTTTTCCATATCAGAAGGAAAGCTGTAAAAGCTGTTTCTAGATCTACACAAACACTCAAGTCAGCAGAACTGAGAGGAAAGGAACTGAGCAAAACAGAGAAGGGTTATTTTTACCTCTTTTCTTTTGCTGCTTGCATCACACTCCTGCATGCACATCATGTCTCTGCAGGAAGTATTTAACATAAGGCTGCTTGCTTTGGTTTTAATGTTTGAAGCTGGTATATTTATCTGCCTGGTTAGAGGCAGAGTGTAAAAATTATGAACTTATTTGCTAAGGATCATGTGGACATAGGATTATATAGAGTAATAAATGAAAACAAAATTAGGATTAAGCTTGAATTTCATCTTTGCCACTGCATTTTCAGGGTGCCTGTCTTTTTCTCCATTTTTAACTATAAATTTGGCTTTGACTCAGGAAACAACTGCAATATATTTCAGGTTTATGCATGTGCATTACTTAAACAATGTCCTACAAACATGTTCAGCAATCAAAAAGATCAAATCAATTATAGTGTTAAAAAGCTGCTTTGTAGTTGAATAATGGGCATCTATTTAAAACCCAGGGGTCTGTTCCTTTCTATTAGCAGTGATTTCAAAAAAGTGTGTGAAATCACTTCTTTTAACAGATTTGAAATGAAAACCTTTCCAACATAAAAACATGTTTGAAGTGTAAATGCATATCTGAAGCAGATCCTGTTCAAATAAGACTTCACAAATAAAAACTTCTGTTCTTGCCAGCATCTCCCAAGTTCATTTTACTCTCTAGCCCCAGACATAAACTAAACTTTGAAACTTAATAGGGCCTTGCTCAAGCCAGCTTTTCTACCAGATCCATTATCCTGGGTTGCTCCCTGAGACTGGAATGCCAAGGCAGTGGCAGGGCAGCAGGTTGGAACCCAGCACAGTCTGCACCATGCACTGCTCCCCACCAGTGAAATGCCATTACAGACAGCCTGCTGCTTTCAGAAAGCACTTTGATGTCTTCAGACATTAACTGCCACCAAGCCAAACGTTAAATACTGTGCTGTTATTTCTCAGGAATTGTGTCCTTGTGGCACAAATAGGGGAAGCTGAGAAGAGGGACAAGAAATATCACTAGGTGCAAAGGCATCATCCTGTCAATGTTCCAGTCACTCCTGAGAATCATCCCACTTGGACCAGAACACCTCCAATTAGCTCTCTAACTAACGCTGTAAATGTCAAGAGGTAATTACCATAGCTTCTCTTTTAATGAAACCCAGTTTCCAAGTGTCCCCTGCAACTCCACTCCCCAGACACAGCTGGGTCTGTGCTCCTGAGGGCTCAGACAAGAGATCCCATTACTGCAGTCTCACAAGCTGCTCTGCTTCAGATCAGACGTGGTGGCAGTCTCTGGGCATGGCAAACCTCAGATGATTCAACTGACTTTACCCAGAAGTGAGAGAGGGATGAGTGATCTGAGACCTGCATGTGTTTGCCATAAAGGAAAAATTCACTGACAAAAGGCATAGCAAGACCCCAGGTTAGCCAGAAAACTGGGATGGATCTGCCTAGATCATCCCCCTAAAGCACCCTCTCCAAAGAGGCCAGAAGATCTTCAAAATAAAAACTATGCTCAGAAGGGAAACAGAGATAATTAAGAGTGAGCAGAGAAGAGAGAAAATGAAAAAGGTTTATGTTCTCTTCTCTCACTGCATACCAAGTCCTGGCACATGGCTCCCCTTCTGCATGGCTTGAGCTTGTAAAATGAAATAATTCCTGGGAAACTCTGGAATTTAAAGTGCTTCCACTGCCTCTAAAACCAACCACCCTCTTCATGCTTCTCCTCTTGGCAGTTTCCCCTCTCTGCCCTTCAAGCTGTGGGGTCACCTGTTACTTTTTCTCCTCTCTCCACCTCTTTTTGCAAGGGTCCCACCAGACCCAGGCAATTCTTTTTAAAAAGAGCGTAATACAAGTGTGAGCAAGGAAATAAAAATAATATTACATATAACATAACATAATTCTGCACCACAGATCAAGTGACCAGTTGAGACACATCCTTTGTCCCAACCCTTCATGCAACTGCTTTTCTCTGCAGCTGCCAGCTCATGGAGGCAGGAGCCACACATCTGATTCATTCTGGGATAAATCACAAGCGCTGGAGTGCCACGGAAACCCCACATGATCTTATCTCTCTGATGAGCCCTCTAAAATGCCTGCGTGGAAAGGAGAGGCTCTTTCAACTGCTACTGCAAGCCTGAGCAATACTTACAGCTGATTGTAATTCCAAGCTCTACACCTCTTTTCTTGGGCAATTTAACATGGAAAGTACCGCTGCTGGGTATGACAGACTCTATAAAGCAAAAAAAAACAAACAAAAAAGAAAATAAGGAGAAAAAAGAGAGTTTTCAGTTGCATGGATGGTTTCTTTGGAACCAAGAAAACAAGCCCATAAAGCACTGCTTTATTGGTTCAAATAAGGTTATCTGAGACCCTGTGGACTTCAGGTTGAAATTTGGATTCTCATTAAAAATACATGCTCTGATCATCAAGTTAAGTGCTCATATCACACTGTATTTCAAAACTGAAGCAGCTCTGTCAATGTAAATAGAAAAAAAAATCTTTTTTAATACAAAATTGCACTTTACCCCTAGCCTATAGCTTTGGCTTCCTCCTGGCTTCAAGGCCATAAATGAATATGAATAGTATTCCTATTAATGAGCAAATATTTAAAGTGCGTCCTCTTCACCTACTCCTTAGGCTTATCTCAGCCAAGCAATGAGCACAGAACATTTATGAAAGGATCAGAAGAACCCTCCACCTCAGTGCACATTAGAGAACAACAAGAAGTGGAGAAGGTCCTCCCAGGGTTTCTCACTCTTCCCTCTCAGCCTGGTGAATACTCTCCCTCCTGTGGGTCAGCAGCGGCCCTGGCAGAGCCCCATGGGCAGAGAGGAGCAGCAGCTCCTTTGGGAACGCACCTGCGACGTCGAACTCGATCTCCAGCACCACTTTGTTGGTGAGCGCCGCGTCGCGCAGCAGCTGGTTGGCCTCCTCCATGGTGCCGTCCTCCGTCGCGATGCCGTTGATGGAAAGGACTCGGTCTCCTACTTGCAGCAGGCCACACCTGCAGTCCACAGTGGGAAAAGAGGGAAAAGGGAGACAAGGAAAAAGAGGGAAGGAGAAAGAAAACAACCCCACAACCAGCCATGAGTCACTTTTGCCAGGCGAATCTGTTACAAGACACACAAAGTACTGACATATTCTGCAGAGGTGCCCCAAAGAGAAAACAACTCATTTTGCTGTGCTCTTCACAGGTCCCTAGAAGGGCACAAGGAGGCAAGCCTTTGTTGGTTTCTAAAGTTCAAACATACTATGCTCCTAAATAACCATTTCTGGTCACATTTTTTGCAACAACCAAGGGGGGAAAAAAGTAACCCTCACCTTTCTAAAAATCAACACCATGGCTGAGAGATAAGAATGATAAACACAAGGGAATGGGACTTCCTTCCCAATCTAACCACAAACCACTCTTCCCATGCACCTGCACCCTCTGGAACACAAACTAATGGCATTGAAAATTGCACAGATTCCTCTGCTTAGTTCATGGCAAATACTGAAGCTACAATCCAATAAACTCACCGAAATGTCTCAGCAAATTAGATAATCATTTATTCCTTCTAATTGCAATTCAGGAAGCCAAATGCACAGTGATATTTTTTAACTGCCTTGAAAGGCCAATATTATTCCAGTGTGATGGCCTGACAATATAACCACAACTGACCCTTTGGGGCTCTTGCTTTAGACCCACTTTTTCCAGGAACAGAGATCAGCAGGATTTTTACTTTGGAAGGAGAACATGACGGCAAGGCTATGTTGGAGATGTATTGCTACAGCACAATTTGTCTCTTGGGACCCCCCTGCATTTATAAGCAAGATGTTTTTCACATATTCCAACATTCAGTATCCACCCACACTCCTTTTTTTTACATATACTGCAACACCAGCAAGATGATCCTCCAAGTAATCTCCCACATTATCTCAGCTCCCACCTGGTCTGGCCCATGGCTCTACAAAAACAAGACTGCAGTGTTCCCTGCAACTATGGGAAATTGCTCATCTCCTTTCTCCTCTATCAGTTGTTCACTTTATCTACATCTTTTTAGCCTTTCCACTTATCACCTGGCCATCCACTAGATCAGAGCTTGGGAAACCACTCTTCAATCATCAACATAAGCTACAGAGTGGTCTCCAAAAGAGGTTAGGGTTATGGCAGCAAGTCTAAGGTTCCCCTCAAAATGTGGAGTTATTTTACCACAAAGATTCTCCAGAAGAAATTAGTTATCTTGTTTTAAGCCTTCTCCAGAGAATCTTTATTCCCGTCCTGTTTAATGATCAAACACATCTTTGTCTTCCCCTTTCTTTCACAGATACCTCACAGAAGACAGCTTGTTTTTTACTAAACCTTCCAGTCATTCTTCATCACACACACCCAATTCAGTTGTAAGAAAACACAGCACCACAGCTTGCAGGCACACAAAGGCATCAAAGGCAGCAGACACTTGGCTGTGTTATTCATGTCCAAACAACAGGATGTGTATGAAAGGCCGAGGCATCAAGAAAAAGTACACACATCTGAATTCAAGGAAAATGAACAAGCACAACAGCTTGTGCCAGTGGCCCATCAAAAGCTGAGATATGAACAAGTTTGGAGAGAGCCCAGGGAGGTTATTTTACTGGTAGGAAGGCATATTCACACTTCTGCCAGAGTTCATGCTCTCCATGGAAAAATGCTGGCTACTTTATGAGATGCAAATTCAGAGCTGTTTGTTCAAGGATTCTTGGATTAGGGCAGACAACTTCATGATGTATAAATGAACCCACCCTTGTGAATAAATCACATCAAGTTTAATTACAGTCATTTACTGGATTTGTGGCTATGCAGCCACATAGAAATATCAGCTTATAAATATGAAGATGGCACCGAGCAGAACAGAGATGACTCCTCTGTCACCAAGAGGTCTCTTGCTGTCCTGGCAGTGCACCTTTTGCAAAGGAGGGATCAACAGCTGCATCACTCAGACATCACTGTCATCTAGAGTTCACACAGGGACACAATCCACTTTAGCATCACTCTTTCAGCCACAGGGGCTGGGAGCTCATAGGATACTTTTACACTGCATCAAGGTAAATGTTTGCCAGCTTTCCCACCAGAGCTGCTTTTCCCAAAACAGCCATTTCTCGTGGTTTTTCACTCAAGGTGCATTTGCCTGAGGAGTCTTTTACAGCCAACAGCTCTGCCAGGTCAGAGGTATTTTATTTCTTTTATTATTAGTCTCAGTTAATCACAGTTGTTTAAGGCCTGGTCTTGTAGGTTTGTAAAAGTTTGTGGTGTGATGCCACAACCTTCTGGCTTCCTCTGCCAAGTACAAGGAGGGCTGACATCTCTTGTTAACCCTTCAGAGTCATTCCAGAGATCCAGCTGTGATGAGTCCCTGCACTGGGAGTGGAGCCTGGGGAGCTAAGGGTCTTGCAGAGCTCTCCTTTGCTCTGCCATGGGATTCTACAAGAATCTTCAGACAGTTTTTCCAAAGAGAAGGCATTTGTCACAGAAATGCTCAGTCTAACATCAGCACCTAAAAAGTGCTTTCAGACTGTGGGAGCATAAGTGTCTTAAAATCAGAAAGCAAGGAGCACAGGCATCTCCTGGAGTGAAAGACAGCACTATGGATGTGCTGGAGTCCATGATGGGAATATCTCCCTGGGGTAGAACAGATTTGCATTTTGCCATGACTCATTCCTTGGGCTTGAAGACAGCAACAGAGCAGCGGAGGTGTCTTGTTTGATACAGAGTAGCACATATTCAAGCCTTGGGCGGGATTACACTGAAGAGCTCACTCAGCATCATCCACGTCTGTGTGGTCACTCAGCAGTGGGGGGAGCAGCTGTGACCATGGCCACACTGCTGGATGCAGAAACTCAGCCCTTGTGCCCTCCCATGCCCCTGAGCCAGCCTGCACAGGTCAGACATGCACATCTGTGTATGTGTGTGCACATCTGTGCCTGCACATTGGTGGGTGGGTCTCAGCCCCTAATGGATCAAAGCTCTGCTGACAGCTTCAGCCAGCTGCTAAACTTCACTTTTGCAAACTATTCATACCCGAAAGGCAGAAACACAATGATCAAACAACTGTGTCTGAGCAGAGCTACAAAACATGTAGCTCAGCAGGAAGCATTGATTTTGGATACCAGGATGGAGAAGTCAGATACTCTCCCTCTGCTGCCAATGACAGCTGGAGGAGGAAGGACACAAAAGCTGGGTGCTTCAAGGCAGCCAAGAGGGGATGTCAGGCTTCTTCCCCTTCTACCCTCCCTGCTGATAACAGGGGCTGAATCACTGTCTCATTCAGAACCCAAAGGCTTAATCATGCACCCTGGAAACAAAACAACAGGTTGGGAGGGAAGTCTATTAGAGGCTATTTGCAGTAAAACAAATCACAAGTCAGGCAGGTGTGAATTTTTTGCATCCAACCTATTGGCACAAGCTAGCACAAAGCAGACAATAAATGTGAGGCAGCCCGACATCCCTGGAAAGAGGGTGATGTCATGCACCTCCCTGGTACACTCTCACTTGCTGGGCACCTCAGAGGAGGGTCCTCCAGAACAATCCAGATGGACAAAGCCAGTGAGGATCATGTGCTGAACAACAGCACATTCAGATCCACAGATTTTGCAGAGTGTGTGAACATCCAGGTCAGATCCAGGATGCTAAACCTGACCCCTATATCCCCAGAGCTCACCTTTTTGGCAAAGAACAAAAACTGCAGCACAAGAAAGAGCACAGCCCAGCCTCAGCTGGGAACCCAGCCTGGTATAGGGGATGAAAAGGGCTCTAATATCTTGGGTTGCAGCTACAGCAGAACCTCTGAAGAGGAGGGAATAACGTATCTTGAATGATGGAGCAAAGAGCTTTGTAAAACAGCAAGAAACAAAAAATGAAATAAAAACATAAAACTGCCTTTTTCACTTCACTGCAAACCCAGTGCACTTATCACTTCAAGATGGGGAGGAAAGACAGCATTTTCCTGCCAGCTAGGAAGAGCAGTATGATTTAGGAAAGAATGAAATGCACAGCAGAGATTTAATCCCCAAATCAAATCCAGGCTGCAAATGCAGAGAGGATTGCTCCCAGTCTCCAGGAAGCAGCAGCCAGAGGAGCGTGAACGCTGCCGGGCGGGCAGCGCGGGGCAAGCGGCGGCTGTCACACATCAGAGCCAGCCAAGGCTGCCCTGCCACTCACTGCTTTTCCTCCAGGCTTGGCAAGAGGATAAAGCAAAGCCAGGCAGATTTCAGCACATCTCCCTCGTCCCCTGGGACAGCAGGCTTTGTTGCTGCCTGATTTATAAAAGGAATTTGGTGCTTCGCAACATGAACCAAGTTCACCCACAATAGGAGATAAAAAACCCATAAAACCATCACCTTAATTTTTAAACCCTGTTTGGAAACAGTCAAACAAACAAAAGGCATAGCAGGCTTTTAAATTCTCTCTTAACATGCATCAAGACAGCTCTCTCTCCTGTGCCAGCCCCTTGTCGCTCTCCTCCCACAGACACAAACACCAGGTACTCCTGTTCCACCTTGCCTCTGCATTGGCTCACCAGAGAAGCTACAACACAGAGACTTGCACATGAAATGCACAGCACTTGCATTTCATTTTGCAGACTCTTTCCCTGCCATATGAGTCTACAATTCCCTCATGTGCTGCCTTTCTGGGCTGGCTTGGAGGCACCAAACCTTCAGCACATGCTGATGGGGCCATCAGAGATCTCTTCAAGAAAGGTTCTGCAGCAGGCACCAATACTGCCACATTGCTGCACCTTTGGCATCCTTAGGGAGGACAGACCACAGTGGTAATCAAAGATGGGAAGAGAGATGAGCACAGGGACATTAAGTTCCAGCCTAAAGAAATCATCTCTCCTTTAAACCCCTCAAGAGATCAAGCCATGCTAGGACTTGACGTGTTTAGTAACAAAAGCCTTACCAGAAGACACCTAGATTGTAGTGCACAGACACTGAAGCAGATTCTAAATCCAGCCAGCAGCACTCTAAATCCAGCATTGGGAGCAGCTGAACTCTAGGGCTGAGGCTCCACACTGGGGGAGTCACTGCTCCCAGTGTTCTCAGGGGGACAGAGAGCAGTTAATGCTGCTCCTCCCTTCTGCACTTTCCCTAGCATTACACAGCCAAAAGCAGGAGGGATTAACTACAGCACCTACCTGCTCTTCAACTAGAGCCCTGTCTCTGAGGCTCAAAGCCTTGTCTTTATGGCCAGTTTATACAGCTGGGCTCTGCTACAACGAAATCAGTCAGAAAACATTTCACAGGGGCCACTTGTTTAGACCTTTCCCCTTTTTGCACCTATACAAAAGGTTTATCTTTCAAAGAGGAATTAAAAAAAAAAAAGAAAGGAAGGGAATGGGAATGGCACTCTCACACAGACACACACTCCCTTCCTCCTCCTCCCAGACCAGCCGCAGCCTGGTGCCAAGACGTTCACCTGGGGTGCGAGGGAGGCCGCGGTCAGCCGACGAGTGCAGAAATGGCAGTGACAGTAAACCATGCCCAGTGAAGAATGGGAGATATTACAAGGATGATAGTAAATATCTAAATGAGCCTCTGAGGAGAGAAAACAAACCAAACCATGAAATGTTCAGTAGCAGCACCATCAGCATCCAAGGGCAAGGTCTCTAACCTCTCTGCCGGGCTGTCAGGCTCAATAAAACGGACGAGAGGTGGGGAAGACAGAGTTTCCGTAGCAAAGATGCCTCCCTGGAGCTGAAGTCCGAAGCCATTCAGAGGGTCTCCCCTGAGGATCACCTCTGTCGTCTCCGTGTGGACTATCTGCCCGCCAGGACCCACCGTGCTGGAGGCCAGCGACACTGAGAGGACGAGAGAGGCAGAAGGTCAGGGCAGCCATGGTCAACATAACAGCCTGGGCCCAGACCTTGGTCTGGCCGTGGTGGGGACAGTGACCAAGGGCGAGGGAGGCACTGACAGTGCTGAGATGAGCGGCTCTACCCCGGCTAACCATTGACAACAAGGATGGCAAGGCAAGTGTGCATGTCCCCTCCAACCCAGCCTGGCCCAGGACTGCTCTTACATGAGCTCTTGTGCTCCTTCTTCTTCTGCCTCCTCCTCAGCATGGTGGTGCGGGGGCTCATGGGGTGGGAGCTGCGAGGTAGCGTGTTGGAGTTCTGGCACGGGAATCCCTGCGCGTTCATGGTGGGAGATGAGAAGTTGGCGGCCACCAGAGCTGGGGACACACAGAGCGTGTTAGGGATGTGCACAGGGGGCTGCAGCAGTGGTTCTCTCACTAACAGGGTCACCAAACACTCAAGGGTTTGGAGCAGCTCCTCCTGTCCAGCTCCAGGGTGCAAGACTCAAGGAATGTTTGCTTCCAACAGTTTGGACACAGTGCAAGGTGTCCTCTTCCTTTTCTTACTGCCACAAGATGAGGCAGTAAGATAAGGAAGAGGGGCAGCACAGAGGCCACTCCTGACAAGAAGTGCATCTAGAGATTTTAAAGTTTCCATAATCCTGCTGTTAACAAGCAGTATGGCACTAAGGCTGAGCTGAATGAGCTGTATCTCATTCCTATACAACATCAGAGACAACCTTCCCCATCCCATAGAAACTAACTTTTGCTGTATGAAACCATGGGAATGTGGGGTTACAGGATGGGTGCATGGGTCTGCCCAGCACACTGCTCTTGTCCCAGTTACCAGATCTGTGTGTGCTGGGCTCCAGATACTGATTTTGCACCTCAGCACTGGGCTCTGGAAGCAGAACTAGATGACTGAGGAGGAAACAAGTGACAAACCACACTATGGATCTGAACATTAAGGAAATGGAGGGTCACAACAAGAACGAACACGGGCAGGATGAGGGCAATGCCATGCACTGAGGTTACATTTGCAGTAATCCTGTCCAGATGTCTGGGTCCAAGTGGGTGTCTTGCAGTGTCCAGGGTGGTGGGTGTGACAGTAGTTGACACAGGGGTCCCAACAGTGATGGTGGTCACTCTTCTGGACCTTGACTGATGGCATCCAGGGGAGCAGAAATTGCCACAGGCAGGAAGGAGAAATGAGAGAAAGAAAAGGTAAGAACCATAAGCCAGGAGATTGTAGAAAAGAGCTTTATACTGACTCTGAATAAGCCAGGACCCAACCACACCGTGTCAAGCATCAGCAGCAAAAATGCAACCCCATGTAACCTCATGACACTTGATGCAAAGTGGCAGAAATCCACCTCTTTCCCACAACAAACTCTGCATCCAGTGCCACCAGCCTGACTCAGCCGTGCTGGCAGTGCACACATGTCATTACCATTTGCAGTCTGTTGTGTGATGTGCAGAAGCTCCATCCAGCCAGGAGGTTCCTGCAGAGGCCATCAGCACTCTCTGACAGCACCAGGGAAGCCTCCTTGTGCTGTTTCCCACCTTGCTCCAGAGCTGCCCTCCCTGTGACAAGGCTCAATGCCTTCCCCACGTGCTGTGAGCACTTTGCTTGGCTTAAGCATTAACTTTAGCATAAACATTGAGTAGTTTAGCAGCTACACTTGCACAGGGATGCACACATGGATGAAAGACAGGAGAAGCAGAGAGCCACCTCCAGCTCACCACAACAAAGGAGGGTTTGTCCACTACTGCTTAAATTAAGGAGGCCACCAGCAGAGGAAATATGCCAATGCTGTGGCAAACAGCAAATGAAAGCATAGCACCAACATGGCAGAGTCTGTTCAAGGACAGAGCACTGCTTTAACTTCCACCCTAACCCCAGCACATGCTGGCAGAATCTGTTGCAGTGTGACATCCATCATTTGAAAATCCCTGTCCAGGAACTGCAGCTTTGCAACACCAAGGCACAAAGCCACAAGTCTCTCCTGAAGCGCCTCAAACAGTGCCCAGGCACAGGTCCCTTGTCTGTTTTCACTGATGCTCCTTTCTCCCCTGGGCAGCATAGGGTCAGTTTGGTTTTCCTTGTCCAACAGGTGGTCTGTTCCAAATCTCTGCACCATGTTACCTGAATCTGTTTTCCTCCAAGAGGAATTTCTGGCTAACAAGTAAGATTTCAGACGTTTTTTCAGCCAAACATGGAGAGCATCCCTCAGCAGAGCATCACCGCACCCACACATTATTCCAGGGTTCTTCAACCCACAGACACTTGCACTGACATGCCACCACCTTCCCATGAAGGATGACATCTCCTTCTGCCTCTGGGGCCTCTGACCAGGCAGAAATGCCACCAGCACTGGCACTACCAGAACCTTCTTAGGCTGCAAACCTGGGAGAGGGACTTACTTAGTTTACTGAGCCCACCCAGAGTTCTCCTCTAAAGGTCATCTGTTAGTGCCTTGAGCAGCAGAAATCCATTTTCTGTGTGTGCATCACAGGCATTAAATCATTTAGGTCAGATTTTCCAGACAATATAGTGATTATATTTAGTCTTTGCTAAACATTTAGTGAGTTTAGCACTTAGTCTATCAAGCTTTTAAAAATACACTTCCAGCTCTGGGGTTTCTGTTTTGTGTATTTTCAAAAGTAAATTTTGAGTCAGGCAGCTTTTAAAAACAACAATCAAAATAGCTATAGCTAGACAAAACAAAAAGTTCTTAATAAAATTATACACTTTGAACATAGGGGACAGAGCTTATGGGCATATATACAAAATAATTTAATCCACTTATAATAACTAAAACTCTCCCATTTGTCTATTAATTCTTAGCTTACATTGACAACAGAAAAAATGTGCCTTTGAAAGAGCTGTCAGCAAATTCAGGGAGAGGAGGCATTTTGGACAATTCTATAAATAAACCCCTACAATAGCCTTCCCCAATCTTTCACACATCATCCCTGCCTGAGGAAACCCATCCATCCCAGCACTGCTCCTGGGCACCATCTGCCCCCATTGATCCTGTGAGCAGGGCATAATCCTCCCACAAACTCTCCAAGTGCCCCCAGAACCACAGAGAAAGCCAACTCAGTTTGACAAATCCCATGCTTCAGCATTAGGTCATATTTTTGCATGGCAGCTGATCCAGCATCAGATCCCTCTCCATCTCCTCCAACCAGATGCTGATTGCATTAGAAACTACTTTAAAAAATAGAATGATGAACACATGCATTCACAGGCTGAAAGGACTCAGTAATGCAAGTGCTGAACAGGGATGGATCTGCAAATATCCTCTCCTCAGCTTCTTTCCCTGGGCACCACTCTCTTGCCAACCACAAGAGTTTTTTTGCAGAGTCCGTGTTTCCTCACTCTCCTTGTTTGCTAAACTCAGAAAGAGCAGCCTGTGGAGTTGGCACAGCATCCTTCTCTATGATCCCTCACATGTTAAAGAGTTTAATCCAAAGTGGGAACAATTGTTACATCCCTGAGTTTTCATATTCATGTGTTGCAATTGTTGTCCTAAGTTTGTGTTCTGTATTTCTGCCACAGCAAACTGATCTGTGTATGGGGTTTGGGGAAACAGGCTCTGATCACACCAAGCTGTCCTTCCACAGAGCCTCCTTCTCCTGAGCAGCTGCTCAATGCATATATTCTCGAGAAAATTAGGAGCAGGGCACTAATGGAAGGAGGAGAATAATTCATTTTAACAGCTGTTGAAAAAGGATTATAGTTTTCCATTTTTTCTTGGGCACAAAGGTCAAGTCACCCATTCACTTTGCTAAACTGCTTCAATTCTGCACAATTTAGACTGGACATTTAAGGAATTTCTTTCTAGACATGGAGATGGTTTTAAGTTTCACTTTATCAGTTTAAGGAAGGCCATAAGATATTTTCTTCCTTTCCCCAGACGTCCCTAGAAGAGAGTGGAAACAGCAGATGTGCCCAGGGCTACTGTGCATCAATATTATTAAAGTGCATGTCCCTGAGAGACAAGTGATTGAAAATGGTGGGAAAAGGGACTGGTACTGAACAGTCACACCCAAAACACCTGAATTACAAGACTGCCAGTACAGAGCGTAACAAAACTGCAGGCAAGAGCTGCAACAAATACACTAATACTGAGGCCATGGTCACAAGGAAATTTATAGGAGAGCCTGAGACAGCTTCTCATGTGGAGAGAGGAACTAACAGGGCAACAGGAATGCTCACCAGGGTGAATTCCTAATGACATTTTACAGGCATTTTGGGCTTGATCTTACTGCAGCCAGAATTTACTTCCTTGGCATTTCTTTTGTATGGGTGGTGGAAACCAGCAGCTACAGATGGGCTCACTCTGTCCATACCCAGCTGCCTCTCAAGCAGGCTGGTCTGAAAGATGAACATTTGCATTCCAGCTTTGGCAGTTCATCAGGACCCTGTCCAGCTACTGAACACATCCCTTACAAAGCCTCACCTTTCAATTCCTTACAAAGGAATTAGAAAATAAAAACTGAGCTTGGAAATATATCTGCCAGCAGCAAGGTTGTTTTCCTCCCTCTTGATCAAAGTCTCTTATCTGAGGCACTAAGGAAGTGGCTTGCACAGTACTCAGCACTGCAAAACCCTGGGATTCCCATCTCCAATTTCCCTATTCAAGCACAGATGTTCAGATGTTGCCTCTTTTCCTATTCACATCCTTGAAGAACATCATCTAATCACATACATTTCATCAAAACATCCATTTTTTCCCTCTACAGATGTCTCTCTTTGGAATCTGTTGCCAGCACTAAAAATCAAGAACCCCTTGTAGGGACCTAAAGTGAGTTTTGAGGGTGACCAACAGTGTAGGCACAGAAGACACACCTGTTTCTGGAGGCTTCAAAGGCAGCCTGCTTTGGTGAACAGGTAAAATCTCCAGCTTGACATTTTCAGAAGTGGCAGCTAAAAGCTGAGTTGCCTCTAATAAGGAGCAGTGCTCTGTGCTTGTGCCATCAATGGAGAGAATGTGGTCACCAACGTGCAACGCACCACACCTGCAAAGGGAACAGCAGGAGAGGTAATTACACACACAGCCAAAATCCACGTCCTTTCAGCAAGGAAAACACACACAAAATTCAACTGCAAATTAGTGTTCAAATTCTTGTTCATTTCTTTTCATATATAATTTTTTTTCATTCCAATTTGAAGCTCAGGTTCAAGCATTACCCAGCTAGGATGGTTGTCAACTCCTCCAACACTGGCCCAATGCCAGGCACCCACAACAGCCACTCACTCACCCTCCCCTTCCACAGCTGGGCAGAGGAGAGAAAAAAAACATTAAACAAAGGGTTCATGAGTTAAGATAAGGACTGAGAAAAAACACTCCAAGGCTAAAACAGGCTCAACTTCAAGGCACGAAATGAGTCCATTACTAACAAAATCAGAGAATAATGACAAGTAGGAGCCATTAAAACACCTTTTCTTCCCCTGACAGTGCAGGAAGTGAGGGGTGTGGGTTTTGGTCAGTTCATCACCCAAAGTTTTCTTCCACTGCACAGGGAGAGTTTTTCCCCTGTGAGACTGTGGGGTCCCTCCCACAGAGCCAATTCTCAGTGAACTTCTCCAATACGGTTCCAGTCTCAACAACAGCAGTCCTACTACACCTGCTGCAATGTGAATTCCCCAGACGGGCACACAGCCCTCCCAAAACTGCTGCAGCATGGGTCACCCTTCCATGGGTGCAGTCCTCCAAGGACAGGCTGCTCCAGCTGGATCACAGCTTCCTGCAGGCACCCACCCACTCCAGCATGGGCAGCTCCCCCAGGGGCTGTGGGTGGATCTCTGCATCCCTGTGGATCCCCTGCAGAGGCTCAGCTGCCCCACCATGGTCTCACCACAGCCTGCAGAGGAATCTCAGCTCTGGCACCTGCAGCACCTCCTGCCCCTCCTTCTCCACTGCCCGTGGTGTCTCCATGTTGTTTCCCTCACGTGTTCTCCTCTTCTTTAGCTGGAATTAACACTGCGCACAAAACTTCCTTTTGGTTTTCTTCTGAAGTATGCTATCACAGAGGTGTTACCATCATCTCTACTTGGCCCAGCCCTGGCCAGCAGCATGTCCATCTTCAGAGCCATCAGGGATTGGCTTTGCTGGACATGGTGGAAGCTTCCAGCAGCTTCTCACAGAAGCCACTGCTGTGGCACCCCCTGCTACCAAAAACCAGGCTGTGCAAAACCAACATATTCATCTTTGAGTCAGTGTTGCTGGTGGCTTCACAAAAAATCTTTTAAGTTTGTAAGTCCTGATGTTTAAGGGCTCACCCAGCAGTATATAGTTACATCCTGGGAGCCAGGAGTTCAGCTCAGCAACACAGCTGAACACAGCTAGTGCTGCGCAGCAGCCTGTCTGTGCATCCCCATGTAAAGGATTTCCTGCCTTGTCCAGGAGGAAAAGGCTCTAGACAGAAGCTTCCTTAACAGGCTTTAGCCATTTCACAGCTCCAGCACAGTCAGATCTGGGGTTTTTAAAGCTCAGCTCTCACATGCACTGAGTTACCTGCACTCGTGGTGAGGAGTGCCCACTGCTGGTGGGTCAGATATTTTTAGCACAAACACTGCTAAGAACACGTGGACATGGAAGATTTCAAGGCAAGACTGAGAAGAATAGTTTATAACTAACAAGGAGACAAAAAAGCAGCAGAGAAAGGAAAAGCAGAGCTAGGAAGAGCCTGTGCAGATCTGTACCTGTCCACCACGCTGGCTGGCTTGATCTTGTCGATGACAATGACCTGCTTGTTGCGGTGCATGGCTGTGGTCAGCGTGATCCCCAGCGTGGACCCTGGAGTCTTTGCTATTTCAACTAGTAAAGGACCAGAAGCATTTGCTACAGTATCTGCAAAACAAGAGAGCACCTGAAGACACTTGTCATACAGCCATTTCCATCTCTAAATGCAAGGGTTGGCCAACAGTGCTGACTTGCCATGTGAAGCAGCAAATATTTAGCTTGGACATCTCTGGTCCAAGTCACATGGTGAGTTAACAAAGAAGAACACTCAAGAAGAAAAATTGTCTCTGCACAAAATCTACATGATAATGAAGAGTATTACAACAATTCACTCATGGAAAGAACTCTCTTTTTATTTTGGATTAAACAGCAATATTGAGGAATAGATTGCTCAATGGTTCTGCAACAGTCACATCAATGGTGTTATAAGCACAAAAAAGAAAGATCATAAGGACATCATTGTTATTGGCTTTTTCCCAAACAAACTAAAATGAAAAGGCATATGGATACAGGATCCCACTATCTGAAGTACTCAGAAGTTTCATGGCTGATGACAAGCCAACCAACTCCTCTGTGCTTCAGCATTACCTTCAAAATACCACCTCAACTGCTTGTTTGAGCTGCTCCAGTGTGACAGTGGGAGCAGACACAGCACTGACAACCCCCTGCTCACAACAGCCTCCTCTCCCATCAGACGATACAGGGGCAACTCATTTTTAAAAGATGCATCTCTGCAATAAGCTTAATAGATGCTGTAAGTGAGACTATGAAACTCCTACGAAATTGCACCTGTTAGCATAAGCCTGCACCAAACCTATCCATCTCTTCTGAGGAAGGGGGAGGACAAAGAAAGCCTGTGTTTCTGGCTGATTAGACAGAAATTCCCTCCAGCTCTGTTACCTAAAGCCATCACAAAGAGGTGGGATTCACAAATGTATTATCACCATCAGACATCCAATAACCAGCACCCCCATGTGTAGGTGACAGCCCCCATGAAAGCACTCATGAAGACCCAGCCATCACTTCAAAGGAAAGGCCTGAAGAGCCCTCTGAGCACCTGATGCCTCCTCAACCCTTAATTATTCATAGTAAGGCTTTTCCCTTCCAAAGATACGCTCCACTAAAAATGCTGATGCTACTTGGCTCCAAACCTGATGCATGGCTCATTCTTGCTCTCTGATAAACGGGAACTTTAATGCAGATCTGGGAAGCTAAGCTGCAGCAAGGTCTTTTCTGAGATTTGTTCAAGATACTGAGTCTCTGGAGATAGAAATTTACCTTGGAAATTCCCCTTGGGGATCAGCCAAGGGATGCTCAGGCTCTGGTCTACTCACAGTGCCATTTTTCACAGGGGAGGAAGCAATGAGCCACATTAAAGGTTAGGCAGGCTTCACATAAAACACTGTTTATTCTCTGATGAAAAGGACCACTGGGGAGATCAGCAAGTCTGGTAAAAAGCACAGTCCCAGTTTAATCAAAAGATACACAAAGCACTCAGCTAAAGCTGCAGAAGGTGCACCTAAGCTTTTGTTAGCAAAGGAAGCACCAAAAGACTGAGGATCTCTCCCAACTGCAAACACCAGGTATGTGTCAGTTTTGCAGCCATTTTTTTGTGTATGTCCAGCACATGTCCTCTGAAGAAGGACATGGATTTATGTCCCTCCATCTGAAGGGAAGAAGATAAGGAAAATAAAAAGGTCCTGCTGGACCATAGGACCTTTCTTTGCAAGGAAAACAACTCCTCCTCTCCAGTTTACCCAGTATCCAAGCTGCTCAGCTTTGCCAAGTGCTTCCCAAGGAGGTCTCAGTACCTGGCAAAAGAAAGAGCCTCAGGACCAGGGTTATTAGTGAGGCTGTAGGAAATCATAGCCCCGCCTCCAGCCCATGGTCACTCCTCCTGCCACACACAGCATGGGCTGCCTCACTGTCCCTTTTAATTCTCATCTCCACCACAGACAAGAATTGCTCCAAATCCATTTTATAGAGGCATTTATTGAGGAAATACCAGCCAAGCCTCTATTAATTATTCTAGGAGAAGATTTGCCTCAAATCAAAGGTCAGGAGTCAGCAATCCAGCAATATTTGTGAGGTGTGATTAACATGAAGCTATTACATTCGAGCTAATTTAAAAAAAACATGGAAGGGCAGAGAAGGCCATGCAATAACTTCACTGTAAGGAGTCAATTGGTATTGTTGCACTGGCACCAGGAGGTGTTTCTGCACCATCATGCACAGCTACAGCCTCCCAGGAGGACACAACGGGCTGTGCAACACCTGCTCACACCCATACACCTGCGGGTACTCAGCAATATTGTGATGGATACAAGGGGAACAGAGCCTGCTCCAGGTTCTCACTCATCCCAGTGCTGAAGATATGGGAAAGGTGATCACCCCACCACTCAAAACAGGGGCCTGGCACGTGTTTTCTAGAAGATCTTTCTCTCAGCAGCTTCTTTTTAAGGAAGTACTGTGGAGGGGGGGTTTCATTCTTGCACTAGGTTTCTGAACTTCATTTGGCTTTGCTCACCTCTCTAAGGAGGAATGGCTCCTGTAACCAGCCTGGAAAGTGCAATTGCTTGGGGAATAAGCCAAGTGTAATGGTAGGGATTAATTTTTCCTGCTGTAATGCACTTTGGGAGAGAGGAGGGAATAGACAATGAGAAGAAGGGAAATGGAAAAGAAAAGGGAAAATGAGAAGAAGGGAAAGGGGAAAAAGGAAATGGGAGAGAGGAAAGGGAAAAGGGAAAAGAGGAAAGGGGAAGGGGGAAGGAAAGGGAAAGGGACATCCCTTGCAAATGCAAACAAAATAAACCAAAAACTCCTAGAAGAACCAAAGTGGGCAGCTACCCCCTTCCTGACACAGCCCACCAGCTCTTGTCCCCTGCACCTTTACAGGCTCATGGAGGCATTTGACTTCCTGGGCCCCCCTTCAGTCTCTAGCCTCTGCCACTGCTCAGCAGACACTGACAAGTCACCCACCTGTGGGACACTACCATCCCTCTGTCAGCAGGAGAGCTACACAGGCTTAAAAATCTTCAGCCTAAAACTGAATGGGTGAGGGAGCCAAGGGAAGGGAGAGGAGGAAAAGGACACAGCAAACTGCCACAGATTATTTACAAACTATTCAAATACCATTTTCTGGCTGGTCAGTTTACCTTGAGGTGGATTTTTAGGTGGTTTTTTTTTTTGGTTGGGGTTTTTTGTTGGTTTATGTTTTTTTTTTTCTTTTTTTGCATTCTCCCCTGTTTTACAAAAGGCCCTAAGATAAAGTTCAGCCATGGGAAAGCATCTGTTCATTGCAAAGATCATCTGGCATCAGCAAGGGGCAGAGATTTTACCATTGCCCCTGGAGGGTCCATTGGCACTCACTTAAAATGGAAATAGCAGATTATTTTAATTCCTTCAGTGGCCTTGAGAAATCTTAGCCAACCTGACAAAAAGCCTGCCATGGTCCCATCCCACACTGGCCTCCCTGGTGAACTCCCTGCAGGCAGGGGTTGCTCGTGGCAATGGCAGGCAGCTGCCACATCCCTCACACCAAGAGCAGGGTGGCCCCATGCAGATCATCCCCAGGGCTCAATTTTGGCTGGAAAACCACAGAGACAGCTGGGGAATGCCATGATTCAACACTCCCCCACAGCAACCCTGGCTCTCACCAAGGGCAGATGCAGAAAAACAACTTTCCCTCCTCAAGGGTCAGCCCACACCACCCCAGCACATACAGCTGCAGCAGAGAGTGAGCACCATGTAAAAATCTCTATTTTCCTGAGGATGAACAGGACAATCACCACTTCATTATGGTGTCCCCAGCCCCTTCACCAGGTTTTCAGAATGGGAATTAAGACTCCTTCCTTTAGGCTGAAAATATCACCAGACCATGCTCAGCACCAGCTCTTCCCTTCCCTCATCCTCTTCCAGGGGCTGTAATAGTTGTGAATGTACTCATCTCCCACTGCAATTATTAGCTGCTTCCTGGCAAAACTCTCTGCAGAGATTGTTATAAGCAACATGCTCTGTATCACTTTGCCTTAAGAGAAAGCAGGACAAATATATTCCTTTACATGGTTGCAGAGAGCACTCTCAAGGCAAAAATTATCTAAGAAAGGGGCAGGTTTTACATTTTTGAGAAGTACCTAGTTCTGGTCCACAGATTAGCAACACAGGATGGAGAGCCACTGCATAAAACCCTGCTGTCCCTCCAAGTTCACTCAACCCTCCCAGTTTTAGGTGAGAGAGTTAGCCAAGAAGAAACACCTAGACACCAAATCACCTTCATGTCTATATTTGCTCCAAGTCAGGTTTTAAGCTCATGGCTCCAGGGAGGCAGAAACCCCTCTGGAGATGGATATGAAAAATCACAACCTACTACACAGCTCAACAAGCTTCCAGAACCAACACAGCTTCAAATTCTGTGGTAACCCTAAACTCATTAACAACGCTCCCTGCAGTAACAGCTGTGTGTCACAAAGCCAGCTCAAAATGACTTTACAGTAGCTAATAATAAACCCTTTCCCAGGGCTTGAAACTTAAAATTAAATTTAAAAACCAAAACAAAAGAAAAAAAAACAAAAAAAAAGAAAAACAAAAAAAAAACAACCACCAACCCACCAAACCCTCAAACTGTGTAAAATGCTCTTTAGAAATACTCATCCTCTGCCCTCCAGTATATTCTGTCTTATTTGGGGTCAAGCATTTGATCACCCCTCATTTATTTCACAAGAAGATCTGAAATAACATTTCTTAGAAAAGGAAGCTCCAGAATTAAGCAGGGTCAAAATTCAGAACCAAGGCCACAGCAAGTCTGCCTGCATGCAGCTCACTCCTCTGCTCACATTTAATAGTGCTATTTGCAGTGCTGGCAGAGCACTCCAGCCCCTTTAGCTCTGACTTCTCCTGTGCCCTCCCTGCCTACATTAGAAAATCCCCTTTTGCCCTCTCCTCTAAAGCCACTCATCATTTCTATCAAGACACATCCCTGCAGAAGGGCATTTCAAATGCATTTAACGAAGCCAGTGTTGAACTTTACCCCCTACATCCATGCTGGCAGCACATTGCTCAGCAATTTTTCCACTGAAACTGAGTATCCCAATTACTGTCTCTAGTCTCACATACTTCCCAGGAAGTCAGAGAAAAAAATCCCATCACAACCATCTTGTCCTTACCCATGATGGTCACATCATACTCGATCTGGAAAAGTGCCTCCTGGCTGCACTGCCGCAGGATGTTGAGGGCATCAGCGTGGGTCATGCTGTGCAGAGGGATCCCATCCACACTCAGCAGCCTGTCCCCAATTTTCAAAGACCCTTCCCTGTAAGAAGCCAAAAGCAATTCCCTTCTTTATGTATATATATGCATAAATTCTCTTCTTTATGTATACATATTCCCTTCTTTATATACATATTCCCTTCTTTATGTATGCATATGTATTTATTTATACTAATATAAATAATCTATATATATGTATAAAATATCTATATTTAGAAATAGAAATATAACTATATATATAAATTTACTATATATATGTGTTATCTATTTGTAAATATATGAACATATTTTATTTGTGTGTGTACATACACACACATATTAGGAAGCCGATTACTCTCATCCTGTAGGATGGAAGAACACTACTTGGACAGTAGTCTGGGTTATTTATAGTACCAGGCCCATCACATTAAATTATGAGCATAAGAATAGATAGACTGGCTCCTGCTTTCCAACACAGCATCAGCAATTCAGCTGCACAGGGCCAATGAAGGGGCTGCCTCTGCAGGAGCAGTTTCTGCCTTTAACTCCAACATGTGCACCGTGCCAGCTTGGGAGTGCTGTGCCCACCTCCCCTCACAGCACAGGCACCACAACACTGCTGGCACTGCACACCACCAGCATGAGAAGCCTCAGGGGGCACCAGGAGGAGGACAGGAAGGGCACACATTCAGGGACAGCTGCCGTGTGTCCTGTGAAGGCAATGTGGAGGTGCAGTACCTGTCTGCAGGGCCGCCTGGCCTCACGTAGGTGAGCACCAGCGGCCTGGACTTGTGCCAGTCTTCATGGGCTCCCCCTGTAATCAAAGCAGGAAAGCCGTAAGTCACCAGAGGTTTGAAAGTCTGAGTGAGAGCACTGAGAAAGACACATTTATCACACAACAGCTGACGCAGCCTGCCAGCAAAATCACTGCCCTAGATTAGACAGCCAGCAGTCCTTAGAGGCAGCAGGGGATCCTCTCCAGGACATGCTTTGACTGCTTAGCTGAGGTTTTTGTCATTCATCTTCTTACTTTTCCCACTTTCCACCTCTGCTTCTGCTTTTCACTGGAGAAGCTACTAACCTCTCAGCACAAAGCCAAAGCTGTTGCCTTCCTTGTAGAGGGACACTTCAATGGTCTTGGGAATAATGCCAGCACTGCTTTCTGGCACTAAAAGGAAGAGACAAAGACCCAGTTACCCCAGTTAAACCTTTCCAACCACAGTGCAAAACAGTATCAAAATTCATCCAAACAACACTGAAATTAAAGTCCAGCCCAAAACCCATATTTTATTTTCCCTGCTTGGAAGCAAAAAGAGCCCAACCTGGACACATGAACCTTTATCAGAGCCAATATCAGATTTTAGGATGATGTCACCAGCTCAGTGTTGTGCATCTCCCCTCAAATTTGTCTTGGTTAATACCCTGACATTCAAGTAAAACCATCTCGTTTATCAACTGGCTTTAATGCATTCAGCTTTTCTCAAAAGCTTCTGCCACAGATAGAAACTTATTAAAAAACCAGCAGCAGCATAAGAATCAAGTCACCAGCTGACCTTAAAGAAAATGAAAACCCCAAATCCTCAATGCATAACGTTGGTTTCTTTCCCTTACCTCTCATATTTTGGATTTTAAAAAAGATTAAGCGAATCCTTTAAACTGATCCTTGGGGCAATTCAGTATTTTTATGTTAAATACACAGTACTATTTGTACAAAATACAAAATGTACAAAGTAAAGAGAAAAAGAAAGAAATTGTTTCCACCTCTTGATGTCCCCTACTAGCTAATGATTTATTGCACTACTGCAGTGAATATGGGAAAATTTCTCAGTCTTCTCTACCCAGAACTGCATGTGACATTTCAGCCTGGTCCACTCTGAAAACTCCTAATTTTCAAACCAAGTGCCATGAATGGCCACAAGGATAATCTGGAAAAAAAGACCAAGAACTTGACTTGGAGAAGAAGGGTGCCCTAGGCACATCCACACTGCCATTTCCCTTGGCTCAGGAGGGGAGTTTCAAAGCAAATCTCCTCACTGTCCTCACTGACCACACTCATCCTTATTGCCAAGCACCCTGAGGGCTTGCAACCTGCAGCCAAATTAGGCTTAGCCCAGCCCTTAAGCTAACCCAAAAGACCTGCAATGGAGGCATGGTACTGCCTGCAGGCGAACAGCCCTGGGGACCAGCTCCAGTGAGGCCAAATAAACCTCCAAACACTGTCCCCACTGTGCTCCTACTGCTGTGCACACACAGCTAACGGGGACACAGCCTAGAAATACTCCAGAAGGGAGTGCTCAAGGCTCCCAGCCAAGGGGTGATACTCAAATGCCAAGAAAAGGGTATAAAATATCCACAAATGAGTTCAGAAGCCATCCAATTTCTGTCCTAAGCATTGAAGTATGAAGTGCTGCAACAGCCTCTCATAAGATCAGTGGGAGCTGGAAAACTTAAGCCAGTGTTAACACAGGGTTTGGTTTATTTAAGAAAGAGATGATAGGACACAGTAGCCTGAAAACTAGATTGGGACTTGCAAGATCCCTTTCAAAGCAGGAAATTACAGACTGGGGAGAAAAAGTCAAACCCACAAGCACAAGTTATTGAATTGCACTGTATTTCTGTTCTTTGCTCAGGGAAAGACAGAGGTGGGAGGATGGTGAGCATACACAGCGATAACAAACCCTCACAGCAGATAAAAGCCCACAATGAATTGGAATCAGGCAATAATTGACAATTCCCTGTATTTTGCTGCGCTTCTTTGTTTGGACCATTCATAAACAGCCCCAATAATCTCACTGGAGAGAAGTCACTATCTCGGTGCTTTTCCTGCTCATTTAAAGCTGAGGACATCTTGCATTGCTGCTATTGATTGAGCTGGCACCACTCCTTGGCTGGCAAGTTCAGTTTATCAGATTCCTCATGAGGAATATCACAGAGAATAAGGAGAAAGGTTAAGAGTGGTCATCTCCAGGGAGCATGAGGACATGGAAGACTTGAGCCACAGCTGGCTTTACCAGACGTGTATGCAAAAACTCACCAACATTTAGAGCAGAAGAGAGGGGAATGATGGATACAGATTCATCTACTCCAGATTAGATTTCATTCTTTTGGGCTTTACACTGTCATTTCTATATTCAATACTTTTTATCTAAAGGCAGCAGATACAGCAAAGCTCTGAAGTGTAAAATATCTTCCTATCTGGGGCAAAATGTTAGATTTCATTAGTTTTGTTTTTCCTGTCATTTTATTTTTAGTTGTTCTATTTCTTCTGCCCAGTCATTGTCTGATTGATCTGGGTAAATGAATGAGGAATAACTGGGGGATTGTATTCACAATGGAAAGACTGTGATGAGAAGCTGTATCGAGGAATTTGTTCTGACCAGGAACATCAATCATCAAAACAAATGGGGGCAAGAGCATACAGTCTCCCATGACAGGACATAAACCCTGTTATTTGGGCTTGCCATCTTCTGCCAAAGCCCCTTAGCTGGAAAGCAGATTGCTTCAGTTTCCCTTCTAAAAACACGTAACACTTCAAAGAATCCTGAGGACTAACAGCACTTGCCACGGTTCAGAAAAGGGCATCTGGTAATACATGTTTAAGACTGAATTAAACCTCTTGCAGCCACACTCCAAAAGGGAAAATGAGAAGCTGAAGCAGCATCAGGAGGCAGATTGGCCTGTGCTGTCGAGTCACTCCGAGGCAAGACAGAGCTAATCAGCCATCCCCTGCCAGTGTGCATGAGCAGGCACCCACTGTGCTGGAAAAAGTGCTCTGCTCCGACTGCACAGAGCTCAGCAGCCTCCACCGCCCGCAAGAGCAGGGGAAGGCAACGGCAAAACGCCCCTGGACACTGCCTTGGCCACGGCACCTCTGCACAAGCAAGTCCAGCTGCACCCCAGGACAAAAGGCAGCCAAGAAGAGAGAGCAGCATTGTCTGAGAGGCACCCACCGGCCGGAGGGAGCTCGTACTCCACTTCCAGCACCACCCTCTCGCCCACGTTCTTCAGCAGGCTGATGATCTCGTCGTGCCGCAGCTTGGTCAGGTTAATGCCATTCACCGACTTGATGTAATCTCCCACGTTCAGCTGGTCACTCCTGCAAAGAAATAAAATAAAAAGCAGTGGTAGCACAAAGTCTCCAGCCGGCTGGTAACTGCAGGACTTTCTGAACAAGCCCAGCAATGCTGGACTGATCTCTGCTGTCTGATTGCATGTGTCTGCTATCAGAGGGAAGTGCTAGAATTGAAGCCATCTATCTCTCCTGGTGGCAAGTGCTCAGATCTGTACGTACACAACAATTGCAGTGTATGTATTCACAACCTCTCTGCTGTTGCTCAGTTCCCATTCATGTAGAGCAATCAGTCAAAGAAAAGCACACCAAGAGCTGTCTGAAAAAATCCAGCAGGGAAAGAGAAAACATCTTTCCTTTTGCCTGTTTTCTGCAAAATTGTTCAATTACTCTTTCCTTTTTCCTGCTTCTTGGAGCCTTTCTTTGCCCATTTCTTTTCTGAGCCAATAATGTTACTTATACACTCAGTATTCAGAACAGATACAATATTAAACCACTTAGCTTGATCAAGATGTATTGTACCATGCAGCTCTCCTGACAAGGCTGCCTAATTTCACAGAACCACAAATATCTCTACAAAAAATTTCAGAGCATAATTGCACAGAGCATAGGAAATAACTCAAAATAGAACATGTTCTACTTCCTGAAGCAACAACTTTGCATTCTGGGGCACTTGAAAAAAGGGTCTTGGGTGCCAACTACTTTAATTATAACTCTATTCATTCAGTAGCTGGAACATGCAACTATTCCTCTCCATTCCTGCTGTGCTCTCTGCACCCCATTTCCATTTCTCACCTTGCAGCCAGTCCCCCTGGCCTCAGATTGGAGACTCTTGGCTTTCCATCTTTGTCTGTGCCACCTGAAATGGTTAAACCGAGGGTGCTTCCTTCTTTCTTAATCAGCTCCACAACTGTGACCCCTCTGAACTCCTCTGAAAGATTGGGAATAAAGAAAAACAACTCAGTGGAAGGCACATTCCCCCAGTCCCAAAGACACCCTTTTCCTACAGGTAGTGGGAAAGTAGATTTGAACACCTAGCATGAAGAAAAAGCCTCTGTTCATTTGAAGTTAAGCTGTAAAACAAAAGTGTGTCCTGGTAGACCCACTGCAATGTTTGCATGCAGGTCTGGCAGGCAGGACCAAGGAAGACAAGGCAAAGCAATATGGGCTTATGAGAGAGTAAAAACCTTGTGTTTCAAGGTGCTGGAGGCAGTAGAAAAATTCAAAACCAGGGTGATGGGAGCTCAGCAATGGTTCAGGGAGACCACCTCAGGAACTATGTTTGATAAAGAGTGGGGAGGGCATTAACAGAGCTGTCAGGTGGTCACAGTTACACAGGAGGAGGATGCTCCTGCAGCCAGGCCCAGGAGATGTGGACCTGCAGTAGCTGCCTGGATGGACCAAACAGGGTGGATCCTAAAATACTGTGATTAAAAAACTATCATGGGACATCAGTATAGCTGGGACATACAGAACACAATGTGGAGAGGGGTGAGATCCTGCCATCATCAGGGGGTGGAGGGGGAG
Source organism: Zonotrichia leucophrys gambelii (assembly GCF_028769735.1). NCBI lineage: Eukaryota > Metazoa > Chordata > Aves > Passeriformes > Passerellidae > Zonotrichia > Zonotrichia leucophrys. Next base: position 9,475,828 of record NC_088182.1, on the reverse strand, counting down.
GCATGACCTTCACTCACAGCAATTTGCTCACCTATCTGCACTAGTCCAAGTCAAACTCCCTCCTACCAGCTCATCTGCAGCTGGAATTGAAGACAGGAGTCACTCTGACACCATGACCTGCTCCCCATGCACTGCCTGCCACCAGGTCCAGGGGATGCCCACCCCACACCTGCTGCACCAGTTCTGCCTCTCTGGGTGCTGCAGGCACTGCACATTTTACCTCTTCTAGTCCAAGACAACACTCCTGTCAGTCCAGCACCTACATATATAAGCCCAACCCTGTATTAGTTTTGATCTCATCACAGATCATGTCTGGATTTTACAAAAACAGAGTTCTTAAATCATTCCAGCTTTGGATTTGGCATGGAAAGGGCAGTAACTGAGCAGGAGAATCAATCCTGGCCTAAGGAAAAGACCAAGAGCTTCAAAGACTTGGCAAAAGGCAGCTCTGCAATAATGCATGCAATGACCTCACTCTGATCAAAGGGGGGCAAATAGGACAACATCCACACCTTGTCAGAGCCTCCTCTCAGAAGCTTTTACACAATTAATCCATAGCATTATCCATCCACCTCCACTATCTCAGTGTACTGAAATCTTCCATGATTTTACAGGAGGAAACCAGTCACCCTCACACAGGGTGCCTTTCTCCAAGGCTGTGAGGAGAAGGGTGTGATGGGCAGTGGCAGCATACAACAAACAGCAACCCCACAGATCTGGACAAAAACTCCATGTTGCAAATGGCCCAGGTGCTTGTTTACACAGTAAACCTTACCAGGCTTAAATGGGATGCTCTCTTTGGAGAGGGAACATTTGAAACCTCTTGCACTCTGACTTCCAGAGCAAGGCAGGGCCCCTTAAACAGCATATTGACACAGAAGATCCATGCTGGTGCAGGGCCTCCTCCATCCATCCAAAACACGGGATCTATGGGCACTGTGGTGCCTCATCACCAGCACTTTGCTCCTGTTCAAAGCCACCAGGACACCAGAAATTGCAGCTCACTTAGAGCCCTGCCATGCACTACCTGTTTTGCAAAGCACTTCCAAGAATAATCTGTGCACTTGATTAACGTGAGTAGGGGACCTCTTTGCAATCCAGCTCCAGTCTGGCAGGCATTTAGGCACTGCTGGGCACCCATTTAATGTGGCACTGGCAGCTCCTTGTAAAAATGTCAGGTCCATAATATTTCTGCTCTTTAAACTCAGTTTTGATCCCTTGCCAACTGCAGTAAGTTGATTTTCAATTCACCAACCCAGGAGCCCAGGGGCTGCCAGAACCTTGGGGGGCCTCACCACCGTGCTGGAAAGAACAACATCCAGCACCATCCTGCAAATTTCCTCTCAACTACAGACATGACTGATCAACACAGATGGTGCCACAAGGGGAGATTATTAGCTTTTCAACGAGGTTTAATTTTGATCTTTGATAAGTGTTTAAAATGAAGACTCCCAGAGTGCAATTACCCATTGTTAAGGGTTCAAGGAGAAATTACTGCTTCAAAAAAAGGCAGATCCCTGAGATCAACCAATCAAGGTCAGCCATAAGGAATTTTGACCCCTGCTTCTATAAATCTACTGCCGCTGTCACAGACCCACACAGGAAAAGTGAACTAGTCCTTAAAGTGTAGAGGATCTAGTCCTGCAAGACAGTCTTTAAGCACCATATATGGGCAGATTTGGATTTCCTCTGCTGGCATATATGACTGGATTTTGCATCCCAGGACAGGAAGAGCACACCTGAATTTTTCCCTCCCCATTAAGATGCCTTGAGCTGGGGTTGTTGGATGCACTGGTTCTTGTGATCCTCTCCCCATCAGGGCTGCCCTACAGTGGTGTGATGCAGAATATCCTCTGGAACAAGTGCTGAATGATGAAGCAATAGCAGAAGGGCCCCCTCCCTCCCCATTACCTAGAACACACTAAACCAACCCTGTGACTGGTCATTAGCAGCCAGAAGTCAAAACCAAGTCCCTGGCTTTCCTAGGAAGGAGATGAGTTGGCCAAGGCAGCCCATCCAGACCTGCTGCAGTCCTGCTGGCACATGAAGCCCAGTGCCAGCAGAGGCAAATGAATTACCACTTCTTCACTTCCTCTCCAACCCCTGGGGTGTTTCTGCTTGGGAAGGTTTATCTCACACAAAAATTTGCTGTGACTGACTAAATATCAAAACAGACTTAGTCAGATGTGGGAAATTCAAAGCTTGCCAGACACTGCCAGTCTCCCTCCTTGAGCTTGATGAACTCAGCTATGGCAGCATTTCTTCCCTCTCTTCTTTGCTGCTGTTTTCTTCTTTGTGAGCGTCAGTTCAGTGCAGGAGTAAGTCCTTCCCCAGCCCCCTTGTAACTACTGTCAACAGGCTCACACAAGACAGGGCTTGTACCAGTAACACACCACTCACTGAGACCAGTTACCACCACCCATTTCTGTCTTCCAGCAAAAGCCTTGCTGATAGGAGCACCAAAATTAGTGTTTTGAGGGGTTTTACCCATTTCAGGGGTATCCAGGTAAACTGTAATGGAAGCCCCAATGTTTTGGAGCAGGAGCTGATCCCCTCCTTTACCTGGGATGCTTTGCCTCCTGGAGACCAGGGCTGCGTCCATCCCACCAGAGTCCTTGCTCCCCTTTGAGTAAGGGCCATCATCTGTGAGCAGAGCAAACACAGAAACTGAAATTAGTACCAAAAGCCACAAGCAACTGAACCAGAGCTCTTTAAGAAGTTGTCCTGATGACACCAAAATTGGAATCCCATCTGCATCACAGACTGCAGGCAAGAAAAAACATTACCAGCCCCAGCTTTGCACTGCACCGTGTGGACTCTCACCTTGTAGAGAGGGAAACAGGAAGGCAGTAACTTTATCTGATTTATTCTTCTTGGAGCTAATCTGATAGGAGAGAACAAAATTCCCTTACTCCTGTAATTATGTGAACAGCTGAGGATAGAGAAAGCTGGGGCATTTGTATCACAAGTTTCAAGCCTGTCATTATGCTTGTGAAAAAACTTTGGAAATGCAGTCATACATCAGGACACTAACAGGGCACTAAATCACTATACTTGAGTGAAATTGCCTATTCTTTTAGATCCCATTATTTCAGTCACCTTTTCCAGCTACTGTTCCAGCCTCTGTACAATATAGAGAGCACCCTCTTTTAAATTATTAAAAGGAAAAAAAAGTCAGAGTGAAGAGAGAATAGCATTATACACTGTAAATACACTGTCCAGTAAAGCTGAAATTTAAAGCATCTAAATATCTTTGTATTGCCCTATTGGAAGACTGCTACAGTGTTATCACAGAGTTTATCTGCAGAGAAGGCAGCATGCTTTTGCAGATCTCATTTCCATCCATCTAAAATGTCTATTTTTATGGCATTTCATAAAAAGCTGGCACTTTTCCAATCAATAATTTCCAGTAACCATATAGTACCAAATAACTCCCATTCTCAGTGACCACATTCTTGAATTTTTCAGTAGCTGTGAAGGTTTAGAATCTGTACATGATAGTATAAATAAATACAGGTTACTGAAAACCTTATCTATTTATTCCTGTCCACAACCCTTAAATAAGTTACATTTAAGGTACAAAGAAATTTTTGTCCCACTCCATCAATTTAATGCAGCCTCATTCAAGACAAGGGCTTGTACAGAGTAGACCCAATCCCAACGTTCAGTTTGCTGACAGCCCACTTTCCCCATAAACAGAAAAAAGATGGTGTAAAATCTTAGTCTCCCTCACCAGGAGGTTTTTCCTAATATTCTGGTTTCTCCTCTCTCTATCAGTCACCTCATCCCTGGCAGAACTGCAGAGTCAGATAACAGGGATGGTTTGGGTGTATAAAGGAAGGTGGCAATTCCCAGGGGAGCAGCAGGACAAATCCAACTGCTCTGTGCACACATTCCCAACAGCTACAGCCACCCTTTATTTCTTTCCCAAATGCAGCAGCACATTGGAAGAGGAATCTCCAAGCTCAGGAAAGCCAGCACAAGGTTCCTTTTTAAACACCGGAGGTAACTGTGCAAAAGGCATCTGCAACATACCCTGGGCCACCCAGGGCTGGAACTTTTTGCTGGCACTGGAGCATCAGTGTGCCTTTGGTGCCACAGGCCACTGCAGATGGCGAGGACCACCCCAGCATGCAGCTGCCCTCCACAGCAGAGCACTGCTGCCAGCTCTGCCCCAGGTAACGTGCTCAAGGCAGCGTGGTTCTGCTGTGGATGGGATCCCTGCATTCCTGGGAAACCACACAAGATGGTTCAAAGCCAGCTCCATAATCTGCTGGCAAACTGAAGCAGAGAACCATCTGTTTCACATAAACACACCGCCCCAGAGCAGACAGGCACCAGCACCCTTCTGCGCTCCACTTCCCCATCACAACCCCAATCAGCACTGATAGGAAACCCCAATTCGCTACTGCTTGCCCTTCCTACCCCAACAGCTGTTGGCAAACACGCCTTGGCTTCCCTTTGAGCAAGAAACAAGTTTGCCTGTGCATTAACAACAGCTTCCAGCAGCAGCCAAGTGGCCAAGAGCAGTGACCCGAGCTGCAGGCCCTGCCGGCAATTAGCAACACCAACCTGTGCCACTGCTCCTGACAGCCACATCAGCCAGCAAATAACCAGCACCACAGCTACCCTCCTCCTATTGCTCCTCCCTTCCAAACTCAGTGCATTATGTGAAAAATGTTTGGGTTTTTCCTCTTATTATCTGGCTACAACGTTTGCACAGGAAAGGAGGCTGCGGAAATGGGAACTGGCATTTGCCTGCAGAGCATCCCCGCTTGTGCACAGCTCTTTCTTCATTTGCAGCCCATTTCCTGCTCTGTCACTCAAGCTGGTAATAATGGAGTCACTTTTTATGAACTCTTTTTTTGTTTGTGCAAGGGATTATATTGTTTTTTTAAATAAAGGAACTCCTTTGTTTTGTGCTCTCAGTAATTTCTTCTGCCTAGCATAGTACTAGTTTGGGGGTGAGGCTCTAACGAGCCTTGATTGCTCAGTCAGCCAAAATTGCAGCACCAACCCAAGCACTGAAAATCCATGAACCTCTCTTCTCCTTAAAATTGGGAAAGTAACTCTCTTTTTAAATCCTGTGCAGGTTATTTTTGCAAGCAATCCATGTTGGAGCTATTAGAGTTGTATTTATCAAGCTTTTTCTCTCACAGCAAGAGGGCTAGAATCTTCCAAAAAAAGATTGTGTAATTGATGGTTTTCAAGCAGTGATGGTAATGCTGGCTCCAGACCTTTCAGAAAAGCTCACCAAGTGCATAAGACCCTCAATAAAACTGAGATTGCAACATTTTCCATATATTGATCCCTATATTGATGGGAATTTGTGGCAACATACAAAGGTCCTGTAAGCCTTTGACAAGAGTTTTTACTATTGACATCCCTTACTATTTACATAACACCAGAGAGAGAAGAACTTCTGAGTCCCCTCACCTTCCCACAGAGCTTTGAACTCTCCTCTCCTGCAGAAGCAGTGCAGAACAGTGACACACATCAGTGTACAGTGTACCAGGTACAGTGACAGTAAATAAGAGAGAATCCCCATCTCATTCCTTCAAAACACACTGGACAGATGAAGGAGCAGGAAAAATCTCCATGCTTTAACTGGGAGGCAGGAATGAAGGACAGTCAGGGCACACTCTACTGCCCCTGCAAGCACAGGCACCAGGATCTCCTGACATCAGTTAGCTGCCAAGCCAAACTGTTAAAATGGGGGAAAAAAGCTTCCTTGGAAAGAGCACTGATTTAGGAGTTCATTATGCCTGCCTGTGGGGGGAAAAAGGAAAGTTTGGGGGTTTATTCATTTAGAAGAGCTATTAGTCTCTATTATTAGCAGAGATCACTTCTTAATGAAAATGAGCATTGGCTAAATCAGATTCTGTGACAATTAAATTGCTGTATGCAAGTTGTTCAGATTCCTGGATCACTTTAAGACAGTTCCTGCAGAGAAAGTGCATTAATCTTATGGGAAGACCAAGAGGTAAAACCTCCCATTTGTTTAATGGAAAAAAGACAGTTGGAGACAGTTATTTGGCTACAGGGTAATTGCATTCCTTGTTTAGGGAAATGAATACCAAACCAGCATTAAGAACCAAAAGCTGTTCACACTAAGGCAAGCCGGTATTTTTTTGCTGGAATAAAAGCATGGGACTGGAAGCAGAAATCCAAATGACTAAAACTAATTGCAATTTGATCCATTTTGAGGAGAGTTAATTCTGTAAGTCAAGGGAGGCATTTATCTGTAGTCAGGCAAAGAGCAGCCGAGGGTACACGAGCGTGGGTCAGGCAACCTGTGATGATTCAAACTGCGGCTCTGGGAGCAAACCTCCAGTGCCTGGGATTTCAAAGATCTCTGAGTGCCTGAAGATGCAGACATGTACTTCAAAAACAGACTATAATCATCTAGCTGCATCTTTAGGCATCTCATCACCTTTAAAAATTTGATATATTACCGGAAGGAGGGGTAGGGGAAAGTGGTATATCCATGCACACCCATTCTGAATCTGAAATTTGTTTTTAGCCCACACATGGCACAGCCCCCACTACAGCCTGGCCAGGAGCTGGACCATCATCAGAGGAGAGCGGTAACACAATCCTCCCCACTCTCCCCAGGCTGGCACTCCACATGGCAGCACAGCCAGAGGCATCTCATGCACCAGTGATGGATTTGGGCTGGATTGCAAGGCTGCACCCAACTGCCCTTCCAGCACAACCCCCCAGGGCACTTTGGGATGTTTCAGCACCACCACAGCAGGATGGGGACAGCAGTGCCAGTGTCAGCTCTGCACAAGAGCAGCACAGTGGTGGCCTCTCATCTTCAAGGCACTTAGCCTTTAACGTGGGAGACAGACAGATCCAGAGAGCCCAGGACAGGAAAACAAAAAGCCCATTGAATACTGTTACAGGCTGCATGATTTCCTGAAACTACTTAATTACAAAGCTCACTGCAGAGCAAAAGCTCCTCCCATGTGTTGGCTTCAGACAAGGAGCTGTTTGCATGAAGGATCCCACCTTCCCCAAGCCTTCCTCAGCAGATGGCTTGAATTTTCTTCTGCCCATCTAAATCCATAGATCCTCAGGCCCTTGGAAATTCTGTACATGGGTTCACTATAACCAGTACAGCTGCTCAGGTCGTTTCCCATCTCTAGAAATACAGAGCTTTGGCTCTGTATCATTAAACTTAAAGAAATAAACAGAACCCCAAGAAACAGATGAAACACATCTATCAGTGATCTCTAGACTGCTTTTCCTGGAATACTGGAAAGGTTGAGCTAAAGCATAATCCTGCCCTACATAAAACTAATCCAAGCATACAGCAACAAATACACTAAATCCTTAGACAAGATAGTCCACACTCCTGTGCTTGAAACAAGAAAACAGAAAGTCACTTTTGCTTTAAGATTCTACACCACAATTTCATTTTCATCACACCGATATTAGCTTGATGCGTTAAAAAAAATTAATAATAATAAAAAAAACCAAAACAAAAAAACACCACAAACAAAAATGCCAACTAAACTCTGAAAGGGCCCAGTGCTTGAAAAGGTGGGGTGGGCTTGAAGAATGCCAGTGAAAAACCCAGTGCCCACCACAGCTCTAGCCCTTCCTTCAGCCCCAGGCACCTTCCATGTGACTCTCCCACAGCACTAATCCAAAGTCAAGCAGTGTTTTGAAATGTTTTTCCCCTCCTTTGAGCCAGAAAGATTAAAAAGAAATTCCCCTTAACCAGCAAGCTCAGACTGGAACAGACCAAGTTATTTAGGGAGCAGCTCCTCCCTAATTTCATAAATACATGTATCAACAAATCTACTAAAAATTGCAGAGGTTGCCTTTTGTAAAGAAAAGCCCCTTATTTATCCCTTTACTGGCAACAAATCCCCTCCCAGCTCATACTCAGGAGCCACCCAGAGACAAATGAGAAGTTGGGGAAGTTTCCTCTTAAATTCTCTCATCACAAATTTCTGAGTGAACAGCCCAGGAAAACAGCCATACTATATAAGAAATACCCTTGCTGGAAATAAGGCTCTTGCCCCAAAAACAACAACTGAGCTTTATCCCATTTTCCCAGATAATTCTGGGGAAAAAATATTGTTCTGAACCTGCTGCCAGTCCCTGTGCCAGCCCCACTGCAATGACACTGTGTTCCCAACCTGGCCTGGGAACGTGCTCCACCAACTGCAGCTTCTTGTGCCACCAGAGGCTGTTGTGGCAGCTCTTCCATCCTCTTGTGTAGCTGCTGCTCCTGGCTTCTGAGCCAGGAAGAACTTGCCCAAACTTCAAAGGTATTCCAAAAGGAAGTTGTACTTTTTAATTCCTTCTCCTCAATAGACACAGCATGAAATTCGTCTCCACACACCCTCCACATCTCTCCTTCTTTTCTTCTGTATTCATTCACCTACCAACCCTTCTCAGGCATGTACAATTTCATAACACCTGCTGCTGTATTCACAGAAATCAGTTCTAGGAAAATACAATAGCCTATTGTTCAACAGAAACTCCATGCTTTGTTCTTCTGGCTTTTTTTTTTATTATTTTTAATAAGAAACCAAGATTACTTTTAAAGGAACAATTTGTTTCAAGCAATCATTTTCAACTGAAATGCTGTAGATAATTATTTGCACAGCAGTGGCCTTTATGGGACCAAGATATGAGCCAGACATGCCTCTGTTACCAAGCAGGTTGGCTTCCAGGGGATATAAAAGCATATTTCTTACCCCCTGCAAGACTGTAGCAGATAACACTGATGGAAGATTCCTGCTTTGCATGAAGATGTGGGAAGAATTTCTGCTTTTAGTAAACAAGTTTTGTGTGCACAAAACCCATTTAAGTTGACTTTGCAGAAAAGCCAGGCTTTGGTAAGGTTTAACTCACATCAACTTTCACAGGATATTAAACACCTCTCAAGGACTGATCCAAGTCCCATCTGATAAGAATGAATGCTGGACTCAGCTTGCAGTGCCAACATTTGGTGCTATTCATTGTTTTCATTAAATACATTACATTCCAAGGGGGAAAAAAAACAAAAAAAGAAAAAAAATACCCACAATTTAAGAATCATTACACTCATATCATTTCTATACCTTGCTACAATGCATTGCTTGTTCTCATTATTGCTTTGGAAGCCGACACAGAGTCACTTTATCTAATCAGCACATCCAAGGGACTCTGTGATAGAGGACCTGGAAGCAGTTCTTAATTGGCACTCAAGATGTACTGAGAGATGGGAGAAAAAATACTTCTAATAGTAAAATAACTAAATTATTAAAACCATCTCCTTTTTTGTCTCTCCTGGTTTTGTATGAAAGTTAAATTCCCAAGCAGTTCATCTACTGTCCTCTGCACCTCTGGAAGCCAGTGGCCAATATCCATCAGCCTGGAGGGGGGAGAGAGAGTGCAGCCTGAAAGAGGTTTATAATCTTGTAACTTTCAATAAAAAAGTGTTTTGAATAGAGAAAATTAAAGTTATTGCTCTCAGAAAAGCAAAGAGCTGTTGTGCAAACCAGGTCTAGCCCAACTTCACCACTCATTTTCCTCTGCATGGTAGGGAGGAGCCCAGGGGATAGTGGATGCAGAACAGCTGGAAATGAAACATTCCTTTGCTGTTCTGTTCACAGAGGAGCTTATGTTGCTCTTCTGAAGTACCCTGTGATTTTGTTTCCTCCATTTAAAAGTATCAGGGATGACTCTTTCCTGATTCCAGTGAGGATATGATTTTGTGCATTAAGTTAGGCTTATTAAGAGCTGCTTGAGGGATTTCACAGGCTGGATCTTCAGCACAAATAGCTTTTCCCAAAAAACCCAAGAATCTTCACTTTTATCCATCTCTTCCTAACAATCCTCTAACAACATCAACACCAAGAAGATCCCTCTTCATTCACTGAGCTCTCTGCTGTTCACTTTTCTTAAGCACTCCCCAGCAAGATTTGCATTTCTAGTGTTAAAAAATAGAAAGAGAAAAATGGAGAGAGACTTCCCTTCCTGCAATCCTTCTCATCCTCCCAGGCATTCTCAGACAGCTTCACCAGTTTATATTTGTGGATGACCCAGTGGCAGAGGAAGCCCTGCAGTGCCTCACCCCCTTGCAAGTTGTTTGCACACACAGACTCACACAGAGCATCCACAGTAATTCTGTGCACAAGAGACAGGAATAGTGCAAAAACCAACTCCATGAGATTATTATTTCTTAATGTTCTAGTGCCTGAAATGATGTTATTAAAGTTACATTTTCCAGTCAATCTGGCAATTTCTCTTATTAAGCAGCATAGAGTGTACTGGGGACAGTCCAACACTAAGCTAGAAAGATGAAATATTGCTGATATATTGATTGTGTTATCTGAAGAAACTAACTTTCAAGAGTAAAAATTCAAGACAAATAAGATACATTTTCAGACTGATCTTTCATGGAAATTATCCAAGTTAGCAACTGTAATATGGTGAGAAATTACCAATAAAATCTAACATCATTTCCAAGGAAGAATGCTTCACTAGATACAACTGGATTTATTAATCTAAGCAGCAGGCAGCAGTAAATCCTAGCTGGCAAGGGAATCAATTCTCCCTATTAACTCCATGTAAGCTTCCAAACTCTTTCTTAAATATGGAGGTGGATAAGAAATGCAGCCTGCTGAATCCAAACCCTGAGGACTTACCTTCTTTCAAGCTCCAAATGCCATGCTAAGTGACTGTGGAGTAAAATCAAATAATAAAAGACAGCTCTATTGTGGGTTTTCAATCAAATGAAATTAAGTACTGTCAGTTTATTAGACTTTAGCACTCAAATCACTGGTGCCACCTAAGTCTAGAGGCCACTATTACTTACTTCTTTAAAAACCCTGGAGTTTGTCAAAAAAGGAAAACAAGGTTTTCTTTAATGAAAACCATCATGAATGTTTTCACTGCAAAGGGTTTGGCTCTAAGCTGCCTTCCTTAGAGCAACTGAGGCAGCCTGTCAAAAGCTACACCCTAGCAGGCAACAGCTTTTATTTTTTTGATATATCAATAGTTGAAGCCAAAAACATTATCAATATCCATATTAAAATATATTTCATCTTGGTGTCTTGTTGGGATTTTTACTGTCTTATCTAATGCTGGGGTTGGACTCACAGAGGTCCAGGGAGAAGATAGGGAGACAAGACCAAGGGCCATTGGCAGTGCCAAGAGCTGGGCACCCTCATGCACAGCCCGGGTGGCAGCATGAAGCACAAAGCAACAGCTTGGGGGTGACAGAACAGGGAGAAGTCAGGACTTCCATCTTCTGAAGTGGAGATCAATTTGCTGCAGTGATAGTAATAGCAAATTCTTGCACCTATTTTGCTTTTTACAAACTCTCCTTTGATCCCCATTATGATTGCTTTAAAAACGGCACTTGTTGTCTTTCATCCTCCAAGATCTTACAAAAGAACTGTGAAATTAAGAGGCTGTTAACTTTCCAAGGAGAAAAGGAGTTTAAGAAGTACAAGGTAGGGCTGTACTGAGAAGGGAGAAGGCAATCTGGTCTGGTGTGTGAGCCTGGCAGGAGAGCACAGAACCCTTCAGGGCAGAGTTAGAGAGCCAGAATTTGAGACGAGAAGATATAGATGCATCCTAGATGTTGGAACATGTGAATGTCCTCTCTTTCCACTGAATGCAAAGAATTAACCACCTGGACCTGCACTGTGTTACAGAATATCTTGGCATGACGGATGGGCATCTTTCTCAGAAGCATTTGGCAGCCCTTAGACAATTCAGAGGATGGTTCACAGGAACTAAGCTCTTTGACCTGTATTATGCAGGGAGTGAAACTGGATGTTGAATGGCTCAGTCACAACCCAGTCTTACAAAAAAACCCAAAACAAAACAGGTGAAGGTGCCATTCGGGATTAAATTGGTTGAAAAGAAATATCACAGTTCAGTGAAAGGGTAATTTTTGCCCATAATAAATATTTTCTGCAGTTTTGACCAGCTCAAAGCTGAAGATCCCACCTCAAATGAAGCAGAAGGATACATCAATATTACTGCAGCAGAGACAAAAAGCAATGACTGACAGGGTTCCCTGAGCTACATTTTTATGGTGAAAAGATGTTTCATTTCAAACAGAGGAAAACTGGGAAACCCACTTACAAATATATACCAGGATAGGAAGCAAAAAAAAAAACAGAACATGAGTTCTGAAATAAAAGTAGGAGTAATGAAAACTATCATTGGATATCGTGGAGTTTGTAAATTAGGACTTGAGACAACAGTTTTTAATTCTGGGCTTTGCTACAGACAGATAACTTTTCCCAGTTCAGCAGGCAAATTGTCAAGAGCAAATCTCTTGTGACAGGCAGTAGACAAAGCAAAGGAAAAACCACTGGACTCTTCACCAGACAGGGAAGATGAGGTGGCAAAAAGACATTGTGCCAACATTCAGCCTCATAATCCTTTACAAAGAGGGACTTAACTACAGCTGTAATGCCTTTTTTTGTTTTACTTCTATAGTACTTTAAAGAGAGTCCTTGTTACAAAAGTAAATTAAGTGCCCCAAAGAGCACATGCAAAATTTTAGCACCTCTAAACTTAGAGCAGTCTATGTGGAGACAAACTGAAGTAGAGTAGCTACTTCCAAGCTTAAGGAAACCTTTTAGAAAACACAGCTCCTTAGATAAGTTGAGAAAAGCCCCTTCTTTTTGCTTCTGGAAAAGCAAATCATATCTTGCTTCTCTGCTGATCCCACCAGTTTAACACAAGCAACACTTGTACCAGCACGATATAACAAGGGGTGGGCAAGGGGAGCCCAGGAGGGCTTTTTCAAGGAAGGTCACCCTACCACATAGCCAGGTTAGCACCCTCTCTCTGCTCCCAATCACAAGTCTGCTCTGACTCAGGAAAGGCACAGAAAATTAAATGAAGGATCAAATTTGGGAGATTTACAGTGGCAGTTCAAGAGGTGGCTGAGATTGATACAGGTCCATGTGTGGTATACATCAATCTCAGTGCCAACAGCAATAAGAAAACTCTTGCAAACCACAGGAAAACAAAAACAGCAGAACAAAACAAAACAAAACAAAACAACACTGGCAAATCAGGCAATAGAAGAGGTGCATTTCAGGGCAGTAACATTTAATAAAAGCATGAGCCAGGGATCAAGGTGTGAAGTGAGCAAATAGATTCGGGTAAAACTAATCTCCAACAGCTTTTTGCATCATCCCATGGGCCAGTGCACTAAGGCATCTCACAGTCAGGTTTGCCAGCAATAAGGTGATGCCCCAGCTGGAGCCCTCAGCTCACTGTGCAGCCCCAAGGTTTGGGAACCTCTTTTAGCACTGCAAAGGCAGCTGGTGCCGCAGGAAGGTGACATCACAGAGGAAGACATTTAATGCAGTAGGTGGAAAATCAGGTGTTTTATCCCAGATTTGTACTGCATTTTGATGCAAAGTGCTTAAAAGCCAGTGGGAGTCAAAAATTCAGGAAGAAATTCCAGACAGCATTAACTGTTTTAAAAGAAAGATTTCTGGCACCCCATTTAGAGTTGTTTCCAGCTTATCCACGAAGCTCTGCTAAACCTTACTAAGACTTAATTCCCATAAATGTGATTCTCCCTCAGTGTTCAGCTAAGTAGCAATGTTTCAAAAAAAGTAAATACCAAATCGTGGGAGTTGGATTATTCATTCATGTGGTAAAAGCCATTATATATTAATACATACAGATGTTCCCACTTCAGGACTGATCTAAACATATGTAGATTTTAGACTCTGACACACAAACCATCTCTTATGCAATGGCCCATGTATGAGCCCAGGCTGATTTATCCTAGACTGTGTCAGGAGGATTCACGGGAGCTGTGTGAGAGATGGAATAAGCTTATTGCTAAATGACTAAAGAAAGAGTAAGCAAGAGCCTCGCTTAAAATGAAAGGAAGGAGGGAGAAGGAGAGAAATCGAAGAGCCAGGAATATCAGATTTAGCAGGACAACAAGATGAAATATGAAAGTTCCAAAGCTCGAAGTTATTTGACATTGGAACTGGTGCAGCCTGATCTCATCAAACCAGCTGTTAAAAATTTGCCTGAATTGCCCATTAAATCTTGCTTTCAACAAGCTCAGCTCTTGTGTTTGCCCACTTCTTGCTTCCCATTAAGCCTTGACTTGGCTTCAGACACTGCCAACGTGCCAGCCTCTAAACAGACTGATGTCAAAGATCAGCACAGCACCACTTCAATGAAAGCAAACATCTGTTCAGTATGAAAGATGGATGAGACCCTGCTCCAGCAGACTTATTAATGTATTCCAGCTGTTTCCCATGGCTGCCTTAATGCAAACTGCTGTGCTGCTTTCCAGTTGCTTTGTATCACACAGGTGAAACAAAACAGGTGGAGAACCCAGTCTCAACTTCAGCCAGCACAAGAATTCACAAAAGACATGGAAACTCCTGGTGAAATTCAGAACAAAATGCTGCAAGCTGTGCTCTGTGACTCTCTGAAAAGCTCACAAAGATGTTTCTTGTGAGTACCTGTAAGCCAAGACAACCTTGAGATTTTCACATGGAAATCCTGCTCTGTGAGGAATTCATGCCCCATAGTTCTGTTGGTCAGTTTTCCCTTGGCCTTTTTTGAAACCCAAAACCGTGGCAATCAAAGGATTAGCCAGGAACAAGGTGTGGCCACAAGGAGCCTCAGGTTGGGAAATGGGGACACTGGTTAAAACAGCACTTGCAATTTGGTGAGAGTCCCAGCTCTCCCAACCATCACAAATGCCAGAGGGACTGGCAGACTCATGCCTAGGACTGAGGAAAAGTCAGTTTTGCATTGCCCCAGGCAGACACCTGCTCCCTTTTGAACAAGGGAGGGGAGCCTGGATAAGAAGGGGAGAGGCACAGGAGCTCTCCCAGGGCTGGGCTGAGCAGCTCCAGCAGCGCAGCTCCACCTGCACCCAAACCTGCCCTCTCCCCACACACCACAACCCAAGGCCAGGCAGGTGGGCAGCAGAATGAGGCTACATCTGAAAAGATGCAACACACACCTGAATGGTTGCTGCTGTGAGTTTTAAAGCTTACAGACAGTAGGAAGTAGCAATGAACTCGGGAAAATTCAGGTGTAGCTAAAGACTGCAGTCTTGGGAAGAGAGAAGATGCACGTGACAGCCTTTCTCCAGGCAGGAACACAGACCATTAAATGTAATGCTTCACATTATGCTTCCAAATACCCACTTAATTTTGATTCAACAAGGCACTTGTGCTAATAAAAATTAAAACCAGCAGGTTCTGCAGAGTGTGTAATGGATGTGTGGAAGAGCTGCGTGCGCAGGTATATCTAAAATTAACTATGAATACTAAACCTGACTACTTTCCAAGTCTGGAGAAGTCTGGGGAGCACTGCAAAACTTGGATGCCACTCCTTGGCAGGTTGCTGTGCAAGTGCCCATCCAGCCTCTCACCTCACCAGGGGTCCTCAGGATTGTGGAGGAACATCCCTGCACCAGTTATCTCCCATTCCCACCTCTCTAACCTCCAGATGGATTCTGGATTCTCCAAAAGCAAATACTGCCAAAAGTTTACCTCTTGCGACTGCATGCCATAACCAAAAGCAGCTGCTGATGATACATTTCCACCAGTTTCACACAAGTATGGATGTCTGTGTGTCCACAATGCTGCAGGAGAGCTGAGTGTGTGCTCAGGGAGGCGAGGGGGAAGAGATTGTCTCAGTGAATGTCAGATACAGCAGGTCCATTTAATGACTAAACACACATGACTGTTTGCTTATAAAACACAGTGTCACATAAATCTGCTAGGAGCTAATTGCCTATTATAGCTCATGACGCTGCTGGAGTCAGCTGCTGAATTATAAAGGGTCCTTTACAAAGGAGGGAAAGCCAGTGGAGCTCTGCCTGCCTGCCTTCACCACAGCTTCCAAACATTTTGCTTTCCAGTTCCTGTAAGGTGAATGCTTATCCCCCCTCTAAGTTATGGGGCCTCTCTGCCAAGTTTGCTTAAGTGAAAAGATATGGGATAAATTGAAATACAAGGGGGAAGAGGAGTTTCTTTGATTCTTTTTTGAAATCATTATTATTAATAATAACAAAACTTTCTCTGTTGTCTCAAGGCTCTTGTCCAGCCTCACAAATCACAGCATCTACCTCTCAACTGTCTCTGCAGCCAGCCTGGAGCTGGGTGGTATTTGCCACCACCTTGATGGCAGCAGTCACCTCCCATGGCCTGGCTGCAGCAGCAAGGAGCAGGGAATGGCAGGGAGAAGATCCACATCAGACAGGCAAGGGAGCAACGGACCACAGAGTGACACCTGGGCTCGGAGGGAAATAGGGAGCACTGAGTGATGCACCCTCTGTCTCTCAGCTCTTCTAACTTCACTCTGATTTTAACTCCACAGGTACAAGGTTTACAAGTCACCTGGGCTGTCTCGTCCAGATCTGCACATCCTTGAGCATCTTCCCACTGATTCCAGGCATAGCTCTGTGGCTCTATCCCAGGACCCCACGTAGTCCATTCCTTCCTCAGACTCACACCCCCCTGATCCCCCTGCAGAAGCATCAGCTGAGGCTGACCCTGCAGAGATGGTGCCCCAAGACCCCCCCTGCTCCTGGGGGCTGCTGGGCTGCAGACTGGAGGCATTCTGGGGGCAGGAGCAGCAGAGCACAGCATCTCATGGCAGGAAGGAACAAGATCTCTTTACACAGTGGGTTGTATGGGAAATGCATTACATTATTTAAAAAAAAAAAAAAAAAAATTAGCAAAACACATACCTTCATTTGATGCCAAGAGTTTAATCCTACCCAAATGGCACCACATTCCATAAAGAAATTATCCTCTATAAATCACTGGGCAGGAGCAGGCCACTTCCCTCACATTTCAGGGTGAAGGATTCACTGCAGTAAGGACTCTGTATGGATCAGCCATCATGCCCACAAGGGGAAAGGAGGGGATCTCCACTGAAATCTGATGGAGAAGCAGATTTATAGCTGCAACATCTCCTCCATGTGGGCTGGTGGCACAACAGTGGGGACTGCTGGAGGTCTGACTCAGACCCTCATCATTTGTATGGTCATGCATGTGGTTGCTCAAAGACTGAGGAGCAGATCCATGACTGAAGTTGGCTATTTGGCTGGAAAAGCAGATGTCTGGAGCTGAGCCATTCCACCCTCAGCCTCAGGTGAGAGCTCCTATAGGGCAGGGACTGAGAATGCTGGACCTCTGGGCTCCCCATGCACTGAGATGGCTCTGAGGAGGGACAGAACGTGGAAGGGAAGAATTAATGGAGTCTCAAATGAGTTCGCTTACTCAATCTCTGCAAACAACTTGGCACATGACCTCCAAAACAGAAGCACACACCAGATCAGGGACCTACATCCCTACTTTGGGAAAGAGGAAGATGCAATGATGCAGAAGAAAGAAACAAATCCTGTTTTCATCCACACACCTGGCAGCAGGAAGCCAGATCATACTCTTTCCAGCACAAGTTCTTGCCTCCCAGGACAAAAGCATGTTTATGCTTTTGAAACTGCTCCCCAGACCTTCTCATCAATGCTGTTCTCCCCAGACCTGAGCCAGGTCCTACCTCAAAGCTTCATTATGATAAACCACAAAAGTGTTGATTATATATTAAGGCTGGAAGTTGGAGTACTGCTGGGAAGAAAACCACAATGCCTTCACCTTGCTAACATGAACCTGCACAGTAAAAAACAGATCAATTGTGAGGAGTGATGAAGTGGATCATCTCTTCATCCCTCAGCTACACTAAATAATTTACAGGGCCATTTTGGGACTGACATGCAAAGCAGTTTAACAATGATTTAACAAAAAAGTATGAGATTCCATCTTTTCATGGTTTCCAGGTGTTGAGATCAATTTACTTCACAGCAATTTTAATTTCTGGGCCTTTCTTTTCCCTCCTCCCCACAAAACCTGCAGCTGCCAACTATGCTGGCATCTACAGCAGCTAGGAAACGAATTTCCCTGTGAAGCAAATTCTTCCAGGATGAATTGAATGAAGGCAGAGCTCATAATTGCACATTACTGAAAACATTTCTGATAAAAAATGGGGAGATATTTTTATCCACATCTCCAGTTGAAAATTGCTGGGAAAGATGCTTTTGAAAAGCCATCATCTCCAAGCATGTAATTATCAGATCCTTGAACAAAAACACACGGTCAAAGAAAAAAAAAATAATTCCATTGAAATAAAAAAATCGGGGGTGGCAATTGTTAGGAATGGAGGGGAGAAATTCTTCATCCTGTGTGATTTTGCACATTTCAAGTTACTAGACTGACTTATAAATCCATAGATTAATAAACTTGGTGGCTAAGAACATCAAGCTCAGTTAGTAATTTTTTTTTTGTTGTTATGAACAGAATAATAATAATAATATTATAAGAAATAAAAAATCAGAAGCAGACTAGCAGTCAGGCTGTCACAGACCCAGAATTTCCTAACGCCCACACAAGCACGTTTGTCTTGAAACCAAATTCTGCCACCTTGAATAGACAGGCGTACAATGACCTGGGGGCCCCATCCCATCAAGGCTTAAGACCATGCCTACCCTGATGGGATTACTCACATGCTAAAATTTATGCAGTAGCTGAACCGACAGCTGAAAAGAGCCTTAAATGTTCTTATGCCTGGTAGCATTTCATTGTCAATTGATGAACATTACTAAATATTTTTTTGCTCTACTTTTTCCTCTCCAGCTCTGCATTAGCACATCTTTCTGACTATTATTACTTGTTAGATTTAATTGTTGCTTTTATTTGCAACACCTACACATGCCTACACACAAAGCAGAGGTGCTCTTCCCTCCAAGTTGCCCAATACCTTTTTCTAACCTTCTGGGTAAAATTCCATGATTTCCATCCTTGAGTTAGGTGGATAATATCACAAGCAGTAAACATTGACATCCACACACAATCAATTTTAACAGTCCATTTTCAAAAGAAATCAAATCCTACATGCCCTAACTTATGCAAGCACTTTGGCAGTGCAGTTACCCTTGGCTTCCATGGATTAATAAAACAGAACAAACATTATAAAGAACAATGATCCTAGATATAAAGCCAAAAGCAAGACTTGACACACCACATGAAACTCAGTTCCCTTCTGTGGGTCACACTAAGCCAGAGGGCGCCTCTTCCAGTGGCAATGAAATTTTCTTAAGGAGGGTGGGAGGGAGGTTAATGCCTGGGCTGGAAACTGGGCTCCAACATTTAACACTGGAGAGAAAAACCTCCATAGCAGTTGTTCAACTGACACTGTGGACCAATATTTGTATCAAATCTCCCGGTCTTTGCACTGAAAAACATCCCTCTCATACTCATCCCTCCTCATACTGGAGGAGAAAAACTGAATTTAAAAAATTGTTTCTATAGGCCATGAAAAGCTGTAGGATATTACTTTCATCTGTTTTCTTCTATAAAAGAGCAATTTCAGTAGAATGGGTAATCTCTAGGAAAGAGCAAGAATTCATTTTGACAGCACAGATCAGCTCATTTATACTTAAAAGTTTAGTCAACAAAACTTTAGAGACCTGTTCACCAAAGTCCTAAAGCCATCAGGAGGTATCCATAAGAACCTAAGGAGGAGGGGGTAAGAGATCACAAGGCTGAAGAATAAAATGCAATGTTCAGTTTAAAAAAACCAAACCAAAACAACATGCTACCAGAGTGGGGGCGAGAGAATGACAAATCCATCACCCTCTCTTTGAGTTCCTGGAGCTGACTGTGTGTGAGCTGTTAACATCAAATGAGGAGGACTAACTGCAAACCTGGATCTCCCACAAATAAGTCATGCCCACTCAATTGCTTTCCATATGAGAGTAACATTTCTGGATAGACAGAAAATGCAAGTTGCTATATCTCAATTTTAGAAATGCTTCTGACACTGTTTCACGTGCTATTTTTGTAAGTATGTTTGGGAAGCAGGATACAGATGATTATGAAGTGTATGCAAAACTGATTGGAAAACCACA
Source organism: Zonotrichia leucophrys gambelii (assembly GCF_028769735.1). Taxonomy (NCBI): domain Eukaryota; kingdom Metazoa; phylum Chordata; class Aves; order Passeriformes; family Passerellidae; genus Zonotrichia; species Zonotrichia leucophrys. Next base: position 9,455,895 of record NC_088182.1, on the reverse strand, counting down.
CACTGAGAAAATTCATCAGTTGTTCCCAATCAGGAGGGAAAGATGTATTAAATGAAGTTCTGTGAGGACCCTCCACCAGCCTGGTATGGTTCCAAGTTTCCTCTAAATGACCTGGATGGTTGCAGAGATATTATTAAGTTTACTGACAGCCACAAGGCATGAGGGACTGGAAGCAGGCTGGGAAGTAAATTTTGAATGACTCATACATGAAAGGACAGATGTACAATTTGGTAGAGGGGAAGGCAAGTTACCATACTCGGGCAGGAAAAATCTAATGAATGAAGGATGGGGAAAAACCACCAAAGTGACAGCAAGGACTCTTCAGATTCTGTGGGCTGCAAACTAAATGTAAATCACAGTGCCATGTCATATGCAAGAAGAACTAACACCCTGCTATAAGCAAGGTGGGTATAGTCTACAAAATCTGTGAAATCATCCTTTTCTTTTACTCAGCACTGATAAAGGCCTTGGCTTGAATGCAGTCTCCAGGCTTGGGTACCAAAACCCAACAACAATGTCACCCAGCTGGAGTTCATTCAGGTTGAATTGGTGCAGGCTGGTCAGACACCTGCAAGACCACAACTTCTGAGGCTGGGGGGAGAGATGAGTTGTCTATGCTAAAAAGAATAGAGAGAGGAGGGAAAAAAGTGTTATTACTCTCTTCAAATATTTGGATGTGATGCACAGAGGGAAAGGAGTAATCTGTCATCTGTGTTAGGATGGAATACAAAGGCACTGAAATTACAAGTAAGCAAAGCTTTTCCTTAATATTTCAGAGTACTGAATTAATTTGATGCACTGTTCCCAGATTGGATATATTCAAATGCAATGTGGATGGGTGATATCACAGGTATGGCTGATACTATCTCAAGGCAGAGGAATAGCACAAACTCTCTCTGCCCAGTTTTGGCTCAAGGAAATTAAGATCAATGATTCAGACCCAGAGATGTTTGTCATGGTACACACACCCCAGTTAGTTTTTCTCTTAATCTTTCATTTGGCTGCAACTGAGGCAAAGCTGACAAGTGACGTAAGCAGCCTGATGAGCAGGACTTATATTAAATAGCACTATTGTGATGAATTCTTCAATAATAAAGATAAAATCTTTCTTCCTAGGAGATTTATCTATGAAGATTTCCTCCTGTCTTATTCTTGCTCCTCACATTAGTTTTCTATCCCTTTCAGGCATGTTTTTTTCTATTCTTTCCCCTGCTTATTTGGCAAGCAGAGAGAGAACACAGGGGAGCTGATCTCTTGAAAACTGAGAGCAGGAAGGGGCAGAGATCTATTAACAGGTCTCTTTTTCTGGCCATTCCCATCCTGCAATAAAGGGTGCAGTTTGCCAGTCTGAAAAAAGGACAGGAAATTCTGCTCCCCTTGGTCTGCAGAGAGTCCATCTCATGCTAAAAGCATGGCTTCTAATGGCATCAAAAAACCCCATATCTAAAACCAAACAACAAACCCAAATAGAAAAGCACTGAACATCCTCACTCATCTATGATCTTTATTCTTCCTTTTCCTTCTATACAAATTGTATTTTTAAAAAATCAAAAATAATTAAGTCACCCAAATGGATACGTCTGAAAGACAAATGGTCTTCTGAAGTGTCTGTACTGTCCTCAATTAACATTTTACATGAGCTGGTTTGGGATGGGATTTTCAGTGTGTGACTTGGAGCAGCACGAAGGAGATTCAGTGAGTTCTGTTGCTCTGCCCATTTCTGCAGTGATCCTGCAGTAATGACTAACTGAATGTGAAGTTTGCTAGAGCAAAACATAGAGGATGTTCCTGGACTTCAGAAAGGCCATAAAGGATTTCACGGAAGTCCTCCAACAGCAGGATAACAAAGGCTCTTGTGGAAATACAATCACCCTACTAGCAGCAGAATCACTCACTCTAAACAGAAAATAAACACCGCCTCCCATAAAACATCACTGCTACTTTGAGTTTTCTGACCCTTCCATTCTGAAGGACACACAAAATCTCTCTATGATTAAAATGTCCCATCAAAAAATGTCTGAAAGCAACTGACAGAAAGAAAAGAAATCAGCAGTACCCTAATGGTGGTGGGCCCAAAAAGCACTTCTGAAATGTTTGGATGCTTCTTTGAAACAATCCATTTGGTTTTGCCTATTTCACCTAAAATGCTTAAATGAGTGGTAAAATTGCAATTCCCTTCATTGCTTCCATTCTAGACTTCCAGAAAGCATTCCCATCAAAGCCATGATCATGGTCCTCAGGAGCACCACAAGCATAAGCTGTGAGGGTCTGACACCAGGGTAAAAAGGCTTCCTTACCCACCCAGTGACTGCACCATTCCCTTGTACATGACACAACATTGGCCCAAGATTCTTGAGAAACGTTTGGGGCTGACATCAGGAAAATTTCTTGTTTGATCACCCAGGATCCAGACATCACTATTTGCAACAACACAGCCATCTTGAAGCACCAAATGTCTCTGGTGTCACATTGGAAGGACTTCACAAATGTCCCCCTCTGCGGCTGGTGGCACCAAGGAGGCCCCTTGAGCACCCTCAGTGTCAGCCACCTCCAAACCAGGGCCCAGATCCTGGCTCAACCCCAAGAGCAGCGTGAGATTCTGCCAAGTTGTCTTTTGATCTTTCCATGGAACAAGTACATTCCTGCCAAGTCACACGCCCAGACTCCCTCAGCCTATCAGGACTCATTAGCGTGCCTCTGGCAGCTTCAAATTAAGCCCCCAAAATGCTTCTTGCTGTGCTGGTACAGTAGGTGGACATTGCCTCCAGTCACTGTCTGTGGGATTAGGCAACACAGCCAGGCTAAGATGCTTTCCACCTGGTTTATCTTACCCTCAGATTTAGGGAAGGAAAACAATTTTCTAAAGTTAGGTTTCGTGCTTTAGGGCTTCTTGATGCCAAGGAGAGGACGAAGTCAGTCTCACTACATCACTTCAGGCAGTGCAAAATGATTCAGAAACCATAAATTACCTCTGTAGCTCCAACTCCAATGTCTTTGCTTTCAGAAGGGGAAATGCTTGCATCAGAGCGGAAGACAAGCTCCATGCAGCACATTCAGCTGCAACAAGCAGAGCTACAGCATGCAACAAAGTACCTGAATATTGCACTCAGCTAGAAATATAAGAGCCTGTCCATCCTGGAAAGAGTCAGGCGGGAATTTGATGCCTGCCCTTTGTAAAGGTGCCCTTCTACACTCATCTATCTACTCTTTTGTAGAAATAAAATAGATTTTTTTTATACTCCACAGTAACAGTGAACTCGTATCTAAAGCAGGGGTTAGCAGCTCATTGAAATGTCAGATTTCCAGCAGGAGCTGAAATATTTATTAGACAAGGTAATAGTGGATTATACAGGAGGGGGAGCATTGGCAGTGATCCCACCACATTCAGCAGAGCACTTCTCCCCTCTTCCTTCCCAGCCCTCTAATCGCTATTGCTGAATGCCCAGATCATTCACACACTGAGCCTGGGAAACACGGAGCTACATTTAGATTTTGTTTTTTAAAAAGCCAAAACAGCTTTAAAGACTCCACAATATCTGAGGTACCAGAACAGCCCCTGTGACTGCCAATCTTCCAGGGGGAGAAGGAGAAGGCAGCCTGAAGGGTACTCTCCAGTGGTCACAGGGAGAAATTCTTTACAGAGAAGCCAAGAAATATTTCACAAATCAAAGCAATTAAGTTTGCATGCAACGGTTTGGATTTGTAAAACCACTTTAAAAGTAGCACATGAAGCTGTTCACGATATTAAAGGTGCTTAAAGAAAATCAGATTAAAGAAAAGTAAACTACTGGACAAGGGAAAAAATAATACAGACAAGGCTCACTCACCAAAGTCTGACTGCAAATCCTTCTTCAGTCCACAAAGCATGTCTGCTGTTATCTATCAAATCATTCAATTAATTGTAAGAGCCGCTCGGTTTTCTTTCCTCCCTGCCTGGCTGGAGCCCCTTCCCGGGCAGCCCGGGCCGGCTCCCAGCGCCGAGCGCGGCCGCAGCGGACACGCGGCTCCCGCACCGCCCGGCACCGAGATCAGCAGCCACCGTCCGGGGCTCTCCAGCTTGCGAGGACTCAGAAATGTGGCAATCCTTTAGGAAGAAATACCTTTACACGGCTGTTTAACGTGCGGCTCGCCAGTCCCATGTAGAAATAGGAAAATGAAGGGAATGGGGGATTTTTTTTTTATGAGGTCCTAAAAATCCGGTGCTAGTTCTCTGGGCTGCACTGTCCATCAGGCATTGCCAAGCAAAAGTTGGAAGCGCAGTGATTAACCGGAACAGCTGGTTGAAGGGGAGGCAGCCACTGAACCCTGACGCTCCGGCAGATGCAGCAAATGTCGAGCGAGCACTTCATTCCCGGCGGAATTCAACCCCGCGCCCCGCCGGCGGAGAGCGGGCATCATCCCGCGGGGATGCGCTGGCCCCTTCCTGCCCGAGCCCCTCCGAGGCTTTCATGGGCATGTCAGGCGGGGCGTGGGGGAATTAAAAAAGGCAGACACGGAGGGGGGTGGGCGGGCGGTGCTGCGGCGGAGGCAGCGCTGCCCCCGCACCAGAACTTGGCCGGCAGCGGAGCCGCGCAGCAGCCCCGAGTTGCAGCTGCAGTTGCAGCAGCAGCAGCAGCGGGGCTGAGCACACGAAGAGATGCGACTGCAGTGTTGCCTGACACACTTTCCTCTCCCCCACCCCCTCTTGGCAAGTGCTTGCAGAGCCTCCAGCACCTTTCAAGGCAATGTCAAGCTGCTGTCAAAGCATTACCGTGCCTCCCAAACACACACACACACGGGGCTCGTAAGGGAATATGAGGCTGCAGCCTTGTGTCCTCCCTACAGCGTTTGCTGAGAACTCGGTTTAACCCTTCCTTAGGAAGGGCAGAGGAATCAGCACGGGCAGAAGGCCAAGTCCTGTGTTGAGATTTTGTCGAGAGGAGGCTTTGAGGGCAGTGCTGGGACCCAGCTGGTCACAGGGAGTTTGGCTCTCCAGGACAAAATGCTGCACGGCTTCCCTCGAAAATGCTGCCCCTGCACTGTGGGTAGGGAAAGGGCATTGGCCCTGGAAGAAATGGTTGCAGCAAACCAGTGTCTTCTTCCTTTACTATTAAAATGGAAAAGTTGGCTGATTTGTGTTGAAGATCCAGAGCATGCAGGGTATGCCAACGCCCTGGCCATGGGGGCTATAAGGATGTGCACAGGGTCAGATCCTGCTCCAGCACTGTGCAGGTCCCCTTCTCAGCCAAGCTGTGAGATGTAAACTGTGCTAACCAGCTCATGGCAGCATTCTCCATAGTCACCCTATTCCCTTGAGAACTACAGTCATCTGTAACAGCAAGATTATGCCCACAAACAGTGAAAAGAGATCAAGACGAGCACGGACTGAGGCACAAAAAGCATCTACATTTTTGTATGAGGGTCCAGTCGTGGTTGAGACTGCTACTAGATTTGTCTGAAAGTAGCCAAGAGGTCACAAATTTAGAAGGAAGCTCATGGAAAGGCAGCAAGGTTAAGCCTTGTTTCCTTAGGAAAGAAATCAGGATAAATCAAGAGGAACTAAACACATCTGAATGCAGCAGCAGGAAATTTTTACAGACCTGGGGGCCCTAACTCTGTGTGGAGGAGGATAACTGGGTTTCAGCCTAATGCCAGAGCTCTTGTTCAGATTGAAATGCAGCAGCATCCCTATTGTGGTTCAAATTCAGCTGTTTCATGAGAGGATAACTTCTACAAAAGCAATAAAATCACTAAGTAATAAAAAAACTACTTACAAAAGAGATATTTTGGTCCATAATTTGTTTAAAAGAAGTTATTCAGTCTGACAATAGACTTAATTAGTAATTGAGGCAAAATTTATAATTAGAAATCTTTTCACACAGCTATTAATGCTTTTGCTGCAGAGAAATTTCATCTTAAAGGAAAAAACATTACCAGTTGCACCACAAATACAAGAAGCTGCTAATTTGAGAATAGCCAATTGCTTTGGACTCCATGAAATGGGTGTCTCCAAAATGGTGTTTTAAAGAAAAATTTTAAATAATTGTGTGATTAGACCACCATAAAATTCTTCCCAGGTTATCTGTTGAATAAAAAAGTGTGTGAGAACAGCTCTAATATACAGTTGAAGCTGCTTGTTTTTGTGGATGAGAACTGGCTGGAGCTGCCCCATTCCTCTGATGTTGGTGGAGAAGGAATAGGCATTTGGGCATTTCAAGCGCAGGATTGCTGGTGGCAGTTGTTGAGCTGCTTGGCAAGACACCAGAGCACCAGGAGCCTGGAGAGGACAAAGATGTTTACTCCATGGTTTCTGGCCAAAATCCACAAATACAACACTTTCTTCATGTTGCAGGTGGCACTGTATTAAAACCAGTTGAACAGCTTGAGTTTCTAATGGAGAAGGGAAAGGATACACCACACACCCCAACAAAATGAGGCAGACCAAAAACATACGGCATCAAAGTGTGTAGGTGTCATAAAAGAGCGTGAGGCATCAACCTAAGCTATGGTGACAAACTCAAGGAACAATATGTAGAGTTTGGATATTTCAGGAACAGTCTGTGCATTGTCCTGTACCTTCTTGACATAAACTTTGTGTGCTCAGAATTAGCAACTTTCAAAAAATTCCCTGGCAGTATCAACTACATACAAGCCTCACCTACAAATGTATGATTTTTAAAATAAATTAATTCTGTGGAGGTGGGATGTTAAAAAAGTCTTTTCACAGGAAAAAAAAGAAAACAAAAAAAACTCAGTTTTGTTTTTTTGGCATATTCTGATCTCTTATTACCATTCCACGAGGAAAGAGGGTTTAGGAAATGCTTTCTTGCACCTCCACTTCAGTATAAAATGCTCAAGGAAAAAGACAGCACAGGCTGAGGACAGTCCATGGCTAGAGAGCTTCTGGGTGGTCCCTATTGGAAACATCCATCCATGCAGGCTCGTGGGTATCTCTCATCCATACAACAGAAGTGGTGATGCCAGTGAATAAGCACCCACTCTGCAAAAATGGGCATTTACTTTTCTCAGGAACAGGCTGCTCTTCAAGTAAAGTTCATTTGTTGTAAGTAAGGAGTATCTACACTTACATGCACAGACATGTACTAGTGTATTTCTTGTATCCACCACATCCTGTCCTGCTCATGAAACTCGTACACATTTCCCCAGAGCTGCCTTACAAATCCTCCCAGGACCTCAGTGGGAGTGATGCTGCAAACTTTACATGGCCTAAATTGGTTGGGACAACATTTACAGAATACACTTTTATCCAAACAAGACAGGGAGGACAGCAGAGGGAAGTTCACAGGCTCTTCAGAATATCCATTATTTAGTCCAGTGTTTGATGGGTGTTTGTAACCATTACTTATTTAACCACATCCAAAAGGATCCTTGTCAGAAGCCACAGGACTGTGGAATGCTCACATAAGATCCTGATATGAACCATTTAGCACTGAACATGCTCTGAGCTGTGGAGAACACAGAGAGAATCTTACATCACTCCACATTAGGAAGTCTCAGGAGACTCTCTGAAGACAGCTGAATGAACATAATGAACAGTGAGCCACAAGAAGATGATGAGGAAAAACCCCCAACCAGATGCACTTAGCGCAGAGGAACACCGACGTTCCAACCGCATATAAAATGATATTAATAGCAACAGAAATTGCTTTGGGTTAGGGAAGGTTCAGAAGAGACTGACACAGATGCTTTCTACTTTTTTTTTAGTTCAGATGTTAAATTAAGATTTTCTGTTGCTATCTCCTTCTTCTCATCCTACTTCTTCCATTTAATAATACACCTGCACATCAGGGACCCCTGGGACTGGGGACTCATCTTCCTGCTCATCCACCTTCTCAAGGCTTGTTTCTGGCATAGCAGGCCCGGTGCTTCCAGCTGTCTTACTGGGAAAGACAGTTTTTACTGGGAATTCTAAGTATTTCTGCTCAAAATCAAGAAGTTTGGAGAGCCTATACCCTTCTTTGATTGATTTTTGGTTCCAACAGACAGGGCAGAGGAGGAGGGAGAAAAGGAAGACCCATCACTCTCTTAGTGGAAGAGGCTTCACAGCTGATTACCCAGCTACCCACTGGCTGCACATTTGCTCCATTTCATCTGCTCCAATTTTACATAGTTGTGCTTATTTAGAAACCCCAGACAACTGCATATCAGCCTCAGGCCTCAGCTCTGGTCTAAGCAGATGCCCTGATTCTTACATACAACCCCAAAATGCAATGCACTGTTTCATCAATATATTTTTATGGCAAATGGAGAAGGGACTTGAAAAGGAAAAATCTTTAAGGGTATTTAAACAGCTTAATAATGGAGCCAGAGGAAGAAGTCCTTGATTGTTCTTTTCTTCAAGTGCAAATTCCACCAGCCAGTCCTAAACATTAATTTATTACGGGTAATGAACACTGAAAGATAAATTGACCCATCCAGTAAGCAATTAGAAGCCATGCTGCACGCACACACGCAGAGCACTGAGACAGAGTACCTCCTTTACAGAGCAAAGGGACTTCCCAGACCCCATCCATTCCCTCCACCATCAGAGCACAATGAAATGGTTCCTGCACATTTTTCTGGGTAATCAGAGTAGGACACACTAGGGTTGGAGACCCCAGTGCTGATAAGAGAAGCAGTGGAAGACAAATAGGCTGCAGGAAAATACAAGGTCCTTTATTCCCCAGCCAGCTCTAATGACACAAAAGAGCTCGTTCAGGGACCTTGTTAGCAAAGGTCATCCCAACAAAAGTGAATCTTGGCTTTACAATGATTTTTAAAGCCAAATGGAGATGAGCTTGACAAGGCACAGCAATAAGAAATGCAGCAGGAGGTTAAAGATACAGCAACAACCAGCAGCCATGCCAGGGCAAGGTTGGAGTTTATGACCTGGTCCAAAAGGAGCTCTGGAAGTTGCATGCACAGCATCTGAAAGCAGGTTCAACACTTTCAGGTAGACAGAGCACATTTCTCTCATTTATCTCTACTTCTGTGGCTTTATGTATAGAACAAGTACTTTTTCTAGACAAAATACACAACCCTCCCTCCCCTTTAGAGATTCTCCTAATTGATTTTACTTTTTATCCCCCTCAAATCTTTCATGGCAATATAGCTGGCTGGTATCCCTCAGCCTTATGACATGAGTATAATCTTCAAGCATGTGTGTGTTTGGAGGAACCATGCAGACACAGAAAGCAAGAGCAGCACCATACCACTAGAGGAAACAAAATGCCTACTTCCCAGCTTTTAGTGATCCGTGTACTGGAATGAAAGAAATTTGTTGACAGGAAAAATTTTAAAAAAGAAAAAAAAAAGGGTAAGTAAGCATCTAAACTTTTCTGTGATGGGACTAATTTCCAGTTTTAAGGTCATTAAACCATTCCAATCCACAGCGAGTGCATGGCAGCTGCACTTTGAACTTGGCACTTCAATATCTGCACCAGTGGCTGCCCTGAAAGGGCCTGTTGGTGATTCCTTCAGCAAAAATGCTGGTTTTTCTTTATATTTTATTCATATCACCAAGAATGAAAAGAGTGGGTCTTTGAGCAGCTGGCCTGCATCTACCTTCCTTCCACACTATGGGTGAGCAATTTAGGTGAAACAAGCTCCAACACAATCAAAGTACAGATGAGAGAAAACATATTCTGCTATAGACCTTTGGATATAGAGAGAAAATGGGAAACAGGCACTGCAGCCCTACAAGAATAGGACACAAACTTAGAGCTCAATCAGCCCAAAGGATGGCAGGGAGCAGAGGTGTGAGCATGTAGATGGGGATGCAAAGCACATCAGCATCCCTAAACTCCTTACTGTGTTATATGTTACAAGAGCTCAGGCCTTTGCAGTAGTAGGGACTGAAGACTTCCTCCTCTTGATCTAAAAGGATGCAGTCCTTAAGCCCAAACAGAGGACCCTTCCAGTAGCAGGGATGTGGCCATGCCATAGACATGAGAAAAAGACAGAGAAAGAGGCAATTCTACAACCTGCAGGAGGTCTTAGTCAGCATCTAACTCTACTCCTGCCTGTGGGAAGAAAAACCTCTGCATCTTCCCCTTAAAGGATTCATTTTGGCACTGGTCTCTGCAGAGGCAATGCTGCCAATACAGATGGAAAAATAAGCAAGTGGGTCATCAGTCTTACCCGTTGTCACACAGTTTCTTTTCAATGAGTAGCAGTGTAACAATGCATTAACAATAAATGAAATGCCATGTTAACACTAATTTGCATAGTACAGAGCCACATTGCTCTGCTGCCTCTATTCTCTTTCCTAACTCTCCTGACCTGCATATGAAACAAGATGAAATTTAATTGCTGGGGCATTCAGTAGAATCACTGAATTCCTGCTTAATGAGCCTTCATTTGTACTCTGTTGCATCAGACACCTTCTCTCCAAGGTGCTGTATTAACTAGCTCAGATATAAAATATTTTCCAAGGCACATTTTCATATGTGTTTCAACAAAGAAATAGCAGGAAAAGCGCTGACTGCAAAAGACAATATTAGTATCAGCAGCATGATAAGGCCAGTGAAATCCCAAGAGCACCAAGATGTATTCCTCCACCAAAAAAAAGGCTTTAATGGCTTTTTTATACGCTCTAGCATGCTACTATGCAGCATCTATGCTGTGCAACTCTTCTAGAAGAGACAAGGCAAAGCTAGGTGGGACATGGCCAAGGTCTATATGGGAGACAGCCAAGAGCTAGAAGCAATACCAATAATTTTGGTGACTCAGAAAAAGCACAGCCCACGTTGCACCCAGAAGTCAGACCTCTGGATGGCTTTGCATTCAGATATCTTAGTGAGCTCACCTCATCCAGAAGTCCTTGGCTGAGGAGCTGCCCCATGTGAGGCACCTCAGGCTACATGGCCAGGCAGTCCCCTGAAAGGTCAGCTTCTTCCTCGGCTTTTGCTCAGCCACAGCACAGCCATTGCCAGCAGCACACAGCTGTGCTTCAGAGTCACATGTGGGGACCAAAGCCACCAAAGCAGGCGACATTACCTCATGGTAGCATGGGCTACAGAGCAGCACAGAAGCGGTGCCCAGCTGAGCGGGCACACAGCGCTGGACGAGGCTGTGGGCCTGGGTCAGCTGCAGCCCCTGGCAGTGCCCACGGCGTGTCAGGAGCAGTGCCCACCCTGGGCAGTGGCACAGCCCACAGCGGGCAGCACAGCCCATGCCGGGCAGCAGCAGTGCCACCCACAACTCCACGGTGACAGCAGGAGCGCAGAGGGGACTGACCACAGAAAGCAGACAGCCATGGCCCCAAAGGCACTGCCAGGCCACAGGCAGCAGATTCCCAGTGTGGGTGGAACCAGGTCAGGCTGCCCTGCTGCCTCAGGAGGGCTCCCGGCTGTCCACAGCCGCCAGAGGTGCTGGAGCTCGCTCAGGGGCGCTGGAGCTCCCTAGAGGTGATGGAGCTCACTCAGAAGTGATGGAGCTCACTCGGGGGCATGATGGAGCTGGCTTAGGGGTGCTGGAGCTCGCTCAGGGGCGATGGAGCTCCCTGGAGGTGCTGGAGCTCACCCAGGGGCACTGGAGCTCGCAGCCGCCCTCGGACCGGGCTGGTGCAGCCGCGTGTGCCAGGCAAGGTTTCCCCAGCTGCCGCTCCAGCTTGTCAAGTTTTACCTCCCAAGCTGGGGCAAGGCAGAGCCACACACAGCTCCAGGTAACCCCCAAGTGCTGAACCGGTGATTTGTGAAGAATTTTGGCTTCAGAACATGCTGAGCTCCCTGAGGGACTGCAAATTGCTTGTTAGTGCAGGTTTGCAGGATGGGAGCAGCCTCCCTGCTCCCACCCAGTCTTCCCGGGAGCAGTTCCATCATGCTCCCAGCAGCCTGTAAATGTTTATCCTTTCACTCTGTGTTCCATTGCTTAGGCTCATCCCCAGCATGGGACAACACCAGTGGATCCATGACAGCTGCAGCAGGCCAAGAGACCAACCACAAAGTCAGCTTCCCATTTGCGTTGTAAGGGGAGAGAGTGGGGATCAGGGTATGGTGTGAGGCACTACCAATTATCCCAGGGTAGCTAATTATAAAGGACGCAAATTGGCAGAAATAAAGCCACATGGTCAATAATAGTATTTTTTTAAAGCTGGAAATTTTAGCCCATTATCTTTCCAGCTGAAAAGCTTTAATTGAAAATGGCTAATCTTCCAGTGGGTTCAGGAAGGGTTTACAAGCTAATTGCTCTCTTTTCTTTAGGATTAACACTTTGTTCTGTGAATAGGGGTGGAGGGCAGCAGATGTGCAGCCTTTACTCTCTTTAATCCAAATACCCCACTGCCACAGATGCTCCCAATGCTGTGTGGTGGCATAATGGAACCTCTTTCGTGCACATAAAGTGCTTGTTCTGAAATGAAATTACAGCTATCTATTAGGAAGGGAACAATAAATTTCCTTCACCACACATCCCCATCACGAAAGACATGGCATTGGGCTGTAAAAATCCCTGATGGAAGTAAATCTTGCAGGAGAGAGAGCAGCTAACAGATGAATTTACCATGTTCCTTTTGTAACTGGTAGTCAGTGTCATCTGGACACGGGCAGAAAAGTCATTATGCCACAAAACTCAGAACATGATCCCACAAACCTCAAGGTGGCTGGGACCTGGCTGCTAAGCTCTAGGCTGGAAGGAGATTTAAAGGAGCCAGCTGGGAGAACAACTGCCCTCCATTTAAAAAGGGAGAAATTAATTCTGCTAACCACAGTGACAGCTATGACCTATTGCTCTCAGAGACTGCCCCAAAAAGCTAGCTGGGAATCTTGACTACCTGGACTAGATGGGATTTGTATTACATGAGAAAGAGGGGTTGGCTTGATCCTGGGAGAAATGTACTTAAAGGAGAGGAGGATCCCTAATAGCAAAGGCAGAGTGAAGCCTATATCTCAGAAAGAGGGGAAGGGGAGGAAAGGTACATTCAAAGACATCTTAAATGAACAAAATGAGGTCATGGCCATTCAGCTCTTGCTGCTGCAGGGCAAGGAAGACCAAGTCCTTCTTCACCTGAAATCTGCACTCCTGCTGCTCAGAAAACCAGGTTTTTTTCTGCCTTACTTACTTAGTAAGGCACCTCCTTGCAGGATCCTGATTACCAGTCCCAAAGGGTAACACCTGTTAGCAAAGCAGGAGTAACAGTGTGCCAGCCCATCCCGCCCAGACTGGAGATCACAAAAGCAGTAGAGCACTTGGCCCAGAAGGTAAGGGGAGGAGGAGGAAGCATTTAATGTTGGAATCAACAAGTCAGGCTAATGACTTAATGTCTCAGCAGTGCTGTTCAGGAAGGCTGAAGGCATCTAGCCCCATCTGTATGCGCTGTCTAACAGCAACTTCAGGGCTTCCCCTGTAATGGCCAAGGAGAAGGACATGTTTGCCTAGAGAACAGGTCATCTCAAGTCCTTTGAATCAATTTCCTAACTTGAGCAATCTGTAAACTAGAGAGAAGATTCATCTCTTTTGACAGAACAGCAAATACAGCTCAGTAACTGCTTCCCCTATTCCTCCTCTCCCTGAAACCTAGAATTTTCTGCTGAATCACTATCAAAAAGAACATACTCAAACCCAGGAAGGAAGCAGTGCAAATACTACCCATACAAGAGTGTCTCAGTCAAACCCATGGAAGCAGAAGACACAAGAGTCTAGGGAATGGGTACCATACTCAGAAATTTCAAATGCTCAGCTAGTTTTTAAAAACTGAATTTGTGTGAAGTACAGCTCAATATTGCCTTTTCAAAGCCTTCCTGGAACAGTCACGATGTTGCTATCCTAATTCAAGCCTTTCATTAGCTGGTGAATTGGAATATTTAGTGTTCAAATGAAGATGAATTGTTGCCAGTCACAGCATCATCCTGCATTCAGCAGTGATCTCGATCTTGCAAAGTATTTCCTCAACTAAGGGAGAAAATCCTCAGAGCAAGCAGATGACAGACATATCATGAGCATATAACCATATTAAAATCTAGTTGGATGCTGAGATACTAAAGGCTTGGGTTAGAAGGAAATACTTTCAAAACTCTCTTAACCCAGTGACCCAGTTTATGGGAAAGAAGCTTTATCATTTTTACCTTTAGATTACACATGAGAAGAGGCAGCAAATGCACACTCTCTGCTACCCCAGCAACTGTTCACATGCTGAAATGTGGTAGTTACTTGTGCAAGAAGGCATTAAAAGTTAGAGATTTGTTCATTACTGCTTTCCTGGGTGTTGTTTCTGGTACTCAGAGGCACAAAAATCCTGCAGAAGCTGACTCCCTAGAGCTAGACCTCCTACTCCAAGAGTACATTTCTGTGCAAGAGCCACTGGGAACAATACTGAAAACCTTATTACTCCACAAAGATAAACACACAGAATCCAAGCCAGAATCAACACTGGATAAATTATGACCAAGAAAACCAAGTTTTAAAGCTGAATATTTAGCAAACAGATGCTTTGACTGTCCTCTTCTTTTCAAAGGAAAACAAAAGAGAACAGAGAAAATTATTTTCTGAAAGCAGTAAGAAGCACTGTGAAGACCTAGTTTTGTAGTTTTGTGATCACCCACCTTCACATTATCTGACATCCCTGACATGCAGATCCAGACCTACTGCAGAACTGAACTAGCATTACAGAAGAGCTTCTTTTTTGGTAAAAGAAATACTCTGTCCAATTATTTACAGAGTGATCACCTAAGCATATTTATTCTCCAAAATATACTGTACTGTAAACCCCATTTACTCAACTATTAATTCATTTCTGAGAAGCAACACAAGGCTTAGTAGGATGTGGAGATTTGAGTGAAAATTATGGGATTGCTTTCCTTATAGCTGAGAATTGATGCACATACGTCAGGGGAGAGACAACAGGATCAAACAGGTCTTGATCAAAACAATCAGACAGAGCAGTGAAGCCTACAGAGGCTCTGAACCAACAAGCAACACCTGAAGGGCAGGTCACAAAGGGGACATTAAAGCTTCCTTGCAAGATTTCAGGTGCACCCCTGCAGTAACCACACACTCCTGGAGACCACTGCATGTAGATGGTGCCCAGGGATGGCTGACTAACAATTACTTACATTTTATGTGGTGTTCCAAAGTAATTAAAAACTGTATTCCTTTAGAAATAGCATTGCCTCAAACCAGGATGTTTTTTGGGCAGCAGTCTCACCATTACAAAGGATATTTGTGATCTGAATTGCAGCTACATTAAATACATTATTAAATATACAAAGCATCATGCAGCTGTAGTTATCCCCAGAATGACTCACTCCTGGTGTACAGTGATTTAGCCAGAGGAGAAGGGTATTGGAGGAGGAAGGTGCAAATGTTCTTCACAGGTCATTACTGTAGCTACCACATCAATCCTCTCTGCAAGCCACTCTCTCCTTTGCCTTCTTCATGGAATCACTTGGGTTAGAAGGAACCTCTCTGGAAGCACTGCCATGAAGGAACTCCACAAATAAAAACACTCTCCTTACTTGGGAAGCTTCCAACAACATAAATATTTACCCTGGTACCACATGGGTGAGGGAAGGTGGGTGTACCTGCTGTCCCCTGTGGAAAGGGACATTCCT
The DNA here is from genome assembly GCF_028769735.1 of Zonotrichia leucophrys gambelii. Lineage (NCBI taxonomy): Eukaryota > Metazoa > Chordata > Aves > Passeriformes > Passerellidae > Zonotrichia > Zonotrichia leucophrys. Next base: position 9,440,368 of record NC_088182.1, on the reverse strand, counting down.
GCAGCACCCACACCTGCTCATCCTGCCCGGGGCTGGGAGCCGTGGCCTCGTGGCCGGGATTCTCCTCTCTGCAGAGAGCAGCCCAAGTGCACCAGCCTCCCTCCCTCCCTGTAAGAAGGAATTTGGCAGGATTTGACGGTCGAGCATAATTCCAGATGAAACACGCCAGATTGAAGGATTTCTGCATAATTAGGGATATAATACTGGATTTAAGAATCTCCCAAATACCCACAGTTAACAGAGGGCAGCGTGCTCAGTGGAAACCCATCTCCTGTCACCAGGGAATAAAGCTGGCACTAAGTGGATGCAGATCTTCACTTTCTTTAATACCTCAGCAGCTAAAAAAGGCCTTTCCAGAATGGGCCTAAGCCCTCAGGAAATCTCCAGGACTGGATGCCCCCAGCTTAGAGGCATCCAGTGTTCCCAAAACAGCAAAGTGGCTGTGCTGGCACCTAGGCTTTGGGAAAGTTTCTATAGCAACAGGACACAAAGAAAATTTAGGTGTTTACATGGCACAGCTGATTTATGCCATCACAGCTGTTTTTAAGTCATTGAGGCTGAGGAAAAAGCCTGAAAAAGTAAGATGCATTTCCCTATCAGAGGAGTTTTTCCCTTTATTTCATCCCTCCAACAGTTTTTAAGTCTCAGATCTTGTGTTGATGGGTCACTTTTCTGTTACCTCTTCCAAGGCCCATCCCTGGTTAGATGCTTTCTTTATACTCCAGCTGTTGAAAGGCCATAGAATCCCAAATTTTCCAGCTTTCAGAAAGATCTAGTACAGACAGCACTGCAAGATACACTCTTCTCAAAGCAGCAGGTGCAAATATATTGGTTGGTTACTGGGCAGTGTCATTTCATTTGGAGAAGAACAGGACAGCTACACATGCACATTTCCTAAGTACACATCCAGATTTTTTGCAAAGCTGCCAGGCAGCAGTGGACAGCACCATCATCAGCTCTTCCTCTGTGGGCCACTGTGGTACATGGGGAGCTGCAGGGTGGGCAAACCTCTGCACTGAGGCCAGGAACACACTGAATAGCAGCTCTGTGCCATGAGGTCACAGATTTAAGGCTGGTGAGGGCCTTCCTGTGTGTTTTCTCACCAGCCCACAGACACCTCCCTGCAATGAGCTCATCCTCACACCACTGCAGAGGACACAGCTGCCGTGCCTAGCAGAAACCCCAGGACAGAAGTGTCACCTCAACAGGCTGATCTCAATGCTCAGAATAAATGCAAAACCTTCCTGCTACTCCAGTCCCACACTGCAGCAGCCACTCCTAGCACGTTATTGCTCCCTCTGCCCCTGGACTGCAGCCTCTGCTTTTCCAGAGGGAGGAGTGCACAGGAGTGTGCTGCCCTCACACAACATACCACCACTATGGAAACCCTGTCTGGGGTGAAATCTGAGGCTCTGCTGTCACTGATGTTAGCAGCCCTGCAGGTTTCTGCCCCAGCACATTGCCTGTCCCCTGTCCCTGGGGTGACAGAGCAGATTTATGGGCTCAGAAATGCGATGTTCATCTGTGTCATGAGATGGAGAAAATGGCAGCTGCAAAGTTCAGTGTGCTATTAGGATAGCTGTGGCTTTTCCCAAGACAATATTGCTGCCCAGCTGCTGTCACAGCTTCTCTTCCCTATGCTTTTACCTTCCTTGGACTTCTACAAGTTTGGAGTTTCACTCCAGTTCTGAACTAGCAAAAGTTTCAAAGCAATTTAGAGTGACCATTCAGTGTTTTCTCTCACCTTTCTTACAGGTGAAGAGCTCCTGAAGGACAGTGCCACAAAACCTTCTTCCCATTGCAACCTCACACCCCCTCCCTTAAAACACTTGCTGGAAGGCAGTTAAAACTTAAAAAAAAATTAAATGGTGAAAAGGACAGGCAAGGAAGGGGAAGCATGGGGATTGAGCAGACAGCAGATTAATAGCCTGGCATTTATGGCAGTTTAATAGTAGAGCTGTCACAATAGGAGAGATTTACTAATTGCAGAGTCATTTGCCATGGATTCCCATCAAGCTGCCATTTAAATCGCTGTGCAGTTTTTAAGATGGTTTTTGAAACTGAGGAAGAGGGGAGAAGAGAAAACATCCACAGTCTTTGTGAAGCCAAATTTAGGGAAGTACTGTGTTTTCACAGAGATGACCAAGTCAATAAGGAAGCGAGAAAGAAACCAGCAGTGCTATGAGCCCAAAGGATCTGGGGAGGAAGGGGACAGGTATTTGTTCTGAGCCCTGCCACGCAATAAGCAGGTCTTACATCTGGGGATAGGGCTCTGACCTCAAACTAAGCACTGGAGAGTTTTACATAGGTTTAACCAGTGACCTACTAATACCTCCAACATCTTCCCAGCTATAACTCCAACATGTCTTTTTTCAGAATTAGTCAGCACTGGCTTTAGGGACAAAAGAAGAGTAGTAATCTCTTGGGTCTGTCAGCAAGGAGGATCAAGTTGGTCCTTCTCCTACTGACTTCAAAGTGAGCAGTAAGCTCCTAATTCGTACGTTCTCATCACACAGAGCCTCAACTGGAGGCATGCACAGCTATTTTTGTCAGGGCAACCTGGTGACAGCATGCTGCAGTGCTCCACATGCCACCTCCACAACTTGGCTCTTCTCCATTGGGTCCCTGAGGCCACCAGTGCCAGGCCAGGGAGTGATTCACAGAGCTGTGAGTACCACTAGACTCACAACACCATGTTTGTAGGAAAATTAATTAAACAGGTTGAGAAATTTTTCCAACTAAATCCAGAAACAACAGTTGTTACCTGGTGAAAATACCTCATTCCAGTCAAACCTGATGTTCTTCAGCCTTGACCAGGAAGTTTCCAGCACAGCCTGCTGAGAATTAAAACCAACCCAAGTGCAAGCAAGAGACCTGATGAATAAGGGAACCACAGAATGGAAGATGGTTCTCAATCAGGAAATAGAGCCTGGAGCTTTATATACTAGAAGGGCACCCTTACCTTTCGGGAAAGGAAAAACTTTCTCAGCACCATCAGGAGCAGTTCTGCATCCAGCAGTCCTTTGCCCCACACTCCCACCCTTCCCAGCATCACTCTCTGGACTCATTTCCCCCAGAATAAAAGGTGGCAGCTGTCCTTTGCACCTTAGTCCTTTCACCTGCAGAGGCACAGGACATTACCACATCACCAAGATGCCAAGAAAACTTCAGGCCACTCAGATGGGGCTCACTTGGTGCCACAGGAAAGGTGGGGGAGAAGCTTTTTGGGGGCCCAGGGCAGCAATGCCATCCCATCCCATCTCAACCAGCAGCACAAGGGAGGCCGTGCCTTCTCTGTCATACCTGTTCTCATAGCTCAGCTGAGAGGCTACAGAAAAAGGCTGTTTTATTCCTCTTTTCCTTTAGGGAAATAGAGCACTCTTAGAAGTTCAGCCAGGACTTTGCAGATCATCAACAATTAGCAGCCTACAATGGTGCATGGTTGAGGCTTTTGTGGCATTTCAGTTCTGCTGTCCTTTAATAACCACCCATGACTCAGGCTTTCCTCCCACATGCCGTGGCCCAGCACTCCTGATCTTCTTCATCCATTTGGATCCACTGGTACAGAAGATAAAAATGTGTTAAACAAGACTGCTTTGCCATTGCACCTGCAACTAATCTGACACCCCAAGAGCATGATTGGATCAGGTATTACATTTTGTCCTGGTCTCCAGGCTGTTGTCCAAATACATTTGCAAAAAGGATACTGTATTAAGGCAGCATAGAGCTCTTCCTATACTTTCTCTGAGGACAGGACAAGGCAGCACCAGCCCCCATCCAACCCCAGCATACAACCCTTGCTACAGCTGTTTCTAAATGGTCTTGGCCTACCAGGAACACATTTAGACACGGATGAGAAGTGTTACAAGGAGTTTTCTTCTCAGAGGCACAATCAATTCCCATTTTACATTTAGCAGAGATAAGATGGCTGAAGCATAATTGATTTTATTTTATGAGATGCTATACAATGAGGATCCTTAAAGAGAATTCAGTTATAATGAACATACAGTACAAGATGAGTCTTCACTGAGGCAAATGTCATTGCCTAGGGACAAGTTCAGATCTAAGTAACATCAGATTCATTACTCTGCATCTTAGATGAGGCTCTTCAGTCATGTTAAGTCAAACGTACCAACATTTACGTTCCACATGCATTCCCTTCAAGATGAGGACAATGTTTACCACCAGCTTCCTTGCTAAATCAATGTCTCCCACTGTGCCTGTTTCACTTGGGAAAGTCCTTTTCCTTCTGTGTTTTCCTGTCAACTCATCTGTGGTACTTGGGAAATCTCTCCTCAGGCTTTGCAGTGACATTTGGATCAATGGGAGAAGTCAGGGCCACTTCTCTTTGTTTCTGCACAGCACCCTGAAGAGCCAGCCCAGTGCTCAGGTTTTGGGATCCCTCTCACACTGCTCCAGTTTGGAGGCCACCGCTGCCAGCCCCACCACTGTGCCTCCTATATCACCATAGACACCCACCTGCTCTAGAGGGGAGCTTTTCTTGTTCAGGCAGGTGCACCCCATCACCCTTGGCCCCAGGATTTGGCTCCGCTCCAGGAGCTATGGGGACACATCCTCCCGCCCCCACTAGTCCAGCCCACCCCAAGCACTCTTTGTCTGCCCCCAGACACCACCTCTCTATGCACTACATGCCCAAGGAGTTAAGTCACCCAGCCAGCAAGCTGGAGAGCAAACACAATCAACCACTGACAGAAGCCTTTCTTTTTCCCACTGTGAAAATGATGGGCTCAGGTAGGGACAAAAGAGGATTAAAGAAGTGTTTGAACAAAATAAGTGAGTGGTGGGGATGCAAATTTGGGAAGTCCCATTGGAAGCAACTTCCAGGACTGATGAGGCAAAAATTAAGAAGGAAAGAAGAAAAATATAGAAAATTTCTAAGTGAAATCACACACAAAAACTGAGAGGTTTTTGCAGTGTACTGTTTCTTTATTGTTAGTTTTAGTTTTCTGTCCCTATTCTCTCCCCAACCCTTCTTCCAAGCCTGAGCTTCAAACTTACTTTCCTTGTGCATGGAGCAGGGGAATGAGGGAAGCAAAAAGAGGAGGCTGCTCTGGAGTCTGTAGAGCCTAAGATGCTCCAGCAACACTCTACTGAGTTCAGCCATCACTTATTAATACAAGCTGTGTCTGATCAGAAACTGAGTAATTAGAACAGCCTGGAAGGTTAATGGCATGCACCACCTACCATCATCTCATTAGAGGAGAATCTGTAATCCAGACACCACTATTGCACCTGCTTAGTGCAGACTCAGAGAGGGAGAGATGGCAGAGCTGACTCTGAACCCTGACAAAGCTGCACATGGGAGCTGCTCCCCAGTCACAGAAGAGATTGCCGGCATGGTTTAGGTGATGGCATGACTCTGCCTTCAGTTTTACAACTCCATTTTTTCTTTCCAGGAAAAAATTGGAGGAGAGGACCAAAAATGCTACACTATTCCCATACCCCAGGAGAAATTCCTGAGAATGTAGAGTTGTTCATTCATCATAACTTTACTGCTGGACTTCATGGCACCAATGAAACTCAGGAAACTCGAGTGAAGATTGTGTGGAGTCTTACCTAAAAACTGCACAGCTCACAGTTGTAGTGATTGCGACACTCCAAATTGTTCAGTAGAGTTGTGCCATGGATTTCTATTTTGACGCAAACCAGCCTAAATAACACCCATTAAAGATTTCCTCCTCATAACTCCTTATTCAGAACGTCAAGCACAGCACAAAGCAAAAACCCTCCCCAGTGCAGCAAGTACCTGTGCAGTAAGTACACTACAGTTCAGCTACATTTCAGAAGGATAACACTGCTTCCAAACCAGTGCCAGCCTAAGTTAGTCCACTGCTGCAATGAAGAACTGAGAAACCTGTGTTTCCTTGGCAGGGAGACTAAAAGAGCCAAGAGGAAAAGCTGTTGACAAGGAAATGGTTTTGGATTGCACCTTGCAGCTGGGAGAAAAGTGTGAGGAAAGCTGAAGTAAAGCAATCCAGCCTTGCCAGTAATTTCTCTGCCATGAAGCTCCAAAAATCCTCCAAGTTTAAAGAAAAATTTAAAATCCCTTGAGGAAGAGAAGTTCCCAAGCTACAGAAGGGCAAAGGCAGAATGACTCAGCCACTCATCTCCCAAGGCCAAGATGTTTCTGCTGTGCTTCAGCTGCCTTTTAGAACTTTGATCTAATTGGACTCTCTCTGTGGGAAGCAGGGACTACCTTGCATCACAGTGCTGCACAGCCCTGGAGATCTGGCTGACCGTACCTTTGCCTGTGACAGGGTGAAAACCAGCTGAAGTGAGCAGCACTCTTTCCTTTGTCCTGGGGACAGTCTACAAATCCCCTCATCCCGAGGCTGAGGGGAGCAGACAGCTTGGGTGGCATCTCTTACCTCCACAGACCCTTCTTAAGAAGCACTTGGGAGCCTGGATGCCAATCCATGTGACAGAGAGCTGTAGTCATGGACTGAGAGTGATGGCAATGCAGGTGGGGAAGGATGACCTGTGGGTTTTCTTCAGATAGACAACATGCTCAGAGACATGACAGAGTCTTGGGCTATTTCAAATTTTCAGTTTCAAATTACTTCATGGCTTTGATGAACTTGCTTCAGCATGCAGGTTGTGTTTGCAGCCCAGATACTCAGCACAGACTTTGTCTCCAGTCTAGGATCAGGGACCTCAGTGTCTTCTGTGTGGGCACTCATGTTTTAGATCTGCTCTCGATGAGATGAAGTTAGAACAAAAGTCTCTCCCTTCCCAGAATACTCTACAGGGAGCCAGAGCAGCTCAGAGGGAGACAAGAGGCTCAATCTCAGCAAGAAGGACTTCCAAAAAGTACCTGCACTGTGTTACACTTCAGTCTCTAGGCAGGATCCCAGAGGGAGTGGCTGAACTTACCCAAGCCATTATTTTCTACTGGAACTGAAAGAGATGCTACAAGATTTTCTCCTCCCATCATTCTAAATCTAGAACTTCTTTAAAGGCCTTAAACTCTGCATTTCTGCATTACCTGAAAGTGCAAAGAGCAACCACCAACAGGTGACCAGGAGGCAGTCACCCACCATGATCATTCCAGCTCCTTCCAGGCAATGTCACAAAAGATAGGCTCAAAATGTATTATTGGCCTGCTAAGTGCCTGTACAGAAAATGTGTTCATTAGCAATGGCACCTCTACTATTTTAACTGCAAACAGTACCTGTGATCTTCATTTATGCTATTTGCAGAGTTCAGAGCAGGCAATGCTACTGAAGCTGCCTCCATGCATTATTACCAGCACTGCTCGAGCCACAGTGCAGCTGCTAATTAGCAATCAATTTATGTTTTCAATTCTAACATCAATATTAATATGAAGCTTTTATTAACGTCATAGAGAGACCACCCACAAGTGTAGCACAGGTACTGCTGACCTTCCAAAGCAAGAGTCACAAGAGATATTCCTGTCCCATCTATATATTCCCCAGGTGACACTGAAGGGCACATTCAGAGGGATGGAGTCACATTTGTGCTGACAGCCCGAGCTGCTCAGGCTGCCCCCGGTGCCAAGGGCAAGGCCAGCCCCGCTGTCCCTGCTGGGCCATGAGCTGGAGCAGCTCTCGAGCCATGAGCCAGCTCTGCCCTCTTGCGATCACAGCCAGGCTGCCAAGCTCTCCCCGCCCCAACATCAGCGGGGAGAGGGCACTTCTCCAGAAAATCACCTCATTCGGGCACACACGTTAAATTTATCATTTTTTATCGATTTTTCCAAGAGACAGAAGCTGCTAGATGATGGTAGGATTTATCAGAGTCCTCAGCAGAGCAGGAGGCACGGAGGGCAATTCCTGCTCCTCTGTGGGAACATCCCAGACCTCAGGTGTGCTCTGCACTTTGTCAGAGGGATTTAGCCCCGTGTTTGGCAGTGCCCAATGCTCTGCCTCTGCCTGCAGCACTGCAGACACAGGGCTGCCTGTGAGAGCATGCTGGACATGCACACAAGCCTCTAAAACTCTGGGTATGTATACAGGCTCTTCAGCTCCACTAATCCCTAAAAAAGGCTGGAAAAACCAGTCCCTACCATCATGTCCTCATCCTTCCTTACCGCCCACCAAAACCAAGCCAGCTCCACAATGTATTCCTGCATGTTCCATCCCAAGGCAGGGGCTGGCTGGAAAATAAAGACAGAAAAGCAATTCATCTCATCACCTGTAAAATCTCCTTTTCTCTTCCAAAAAAGAAGCATCAGTCGTTTCAGAGGCTGAGCCTAAGGCTGCAAGGAAGAGCAGTGCTGTGCTCCAGCCTCGCCTGCAATGCGTGGAGCTCCACGAGAGAGCAGCATGTCCCTGCACTTGGACTCACAGCTCCTTTTAAAATGGCTAACAGCGAGCTGCAGGAGGACAACGGGGACAGAAAGGGATGCAGGTTAATATTTTTGCTCTTACACGCACGTATATACAGGGTCCCTTTTCTTCCTGTAAGAAAGAAGGTGCTGCTGCAATGCACAGTTGATTTATTTTCTTGCTTTGTTGCCTGTATAAGCCAACCTACCATAGTAAATAACTACTAGACAGTTGAAAAATACATTATTAAAAATGCCTAAACAACAAAAACAAAGACCACCCCAAAACACCAGATTTCAGGAGGAATTAGGCTTCAGAACAGATTTCAACCCTTTTACACCAGGCTTTTTGGGATTCTGAAGCCAGGAGGGCCGGACTTGGCCATCATAGTAACTTGCTGATAATACAGTCAAGTGCATGAGAAGCACAGGATACCATTTATCTTCTCCTTTCCCAGCATTTTGACAGAAATTAGATCCTCTTTTGACATTTGCCTTTGCTGCTCACCTCATGTAAACTTAGCAAGACATAAAATTTATGTGCTTACTTGAATTAAGTCTCACAAAGAGTAAAGAAAGAAAAAAAAAAATTATATATGTCAGCCCCTAAAGCCAGGAGTTTTTGAAGGCACAGAGCAGCCAACTAGAAGGTGATGGGGAGTGGGTTAAGACAGCTCACACGAGCTTTTTGCACTATGGTATTGATAATGTAAGGAGTAAGATTACACACTGTTATTTTCACTGAGTTATGCACCCAGGACAGCTCAGTCAGATCCCTAAGAGGTCAGCACCTGTTCATTTTGTGGTCATGGACATACAAAAGGCCCTCATGCAGCCACAGCAGCAAAGCTCTACAGACTTCAGTAGGAAACAGTGGAGGGGGAACTGCACTGTGCCACAGAGGGAGAGAGAATAACACTGCACAAAGCAGGAGCAGCACAGGTTATTTATTGTCAAGACAATACTATCAAGAATATTTACTTGGGATATGTTGGAAAATGAACAGTTGTCCTTTATAAGAGACCTTTCAGCTCTGGTTGAGCACGAAAGTGGAATATAGCAGAAAGCTGCAATGTGTCTGCCTGGGAGCTTGGGGATAACACACTAAATCCCCACCAACAGTTCTGCACCAGCAAAGGGATGTGGGAGAAACTGGTAATACATTTAAGTGCTACCAAAATATTTATACACATATATATATATTCCTACATATGTCTCTCCACAGAAGCTTGTTACATATGTCCCTGTCACATTATGTCACCACTGCATGTCAGACAAAATGACAAGGAAGGATTTGAGCAAGGGTTTGAAAGTTCTGTCAGGGATGAGGATAATGAGGGATGCCCTCATGAGTGCTATAAGGGAAAAGAAAGGAAATAGCAATACCTCAAGGAAAAAGGGAAGAAAACCCCTATCAGCACTTGCCCTTCACAATGTTGTTTCAGAAAGTGAGAAAAAAGGAAATCACCTGCTACAGGAATTACACTTTGGAGCAGAAAATTATTTCCAGCTAGGATGTTTCCCAGGGCTAACTTGTAGAAAAACCACTGTAAGGCTGCACAGTCCCACACTGTTGGGGCTTGGCCCAGAGTCCTGCTAGGGGTGGCCATAGAGAAGTGTGGGTATTCTCTGAGAAGAGCATTTTGGTCATTGCTCAAATACCCTTTGTCAGCTCCTGTGCTCTGATGGCTAACACACAGATGTTTACTTTGCTTGGTTGGTTTTTTTTGTGATATTCACTAATCACAGCCAGTTGTGTAAGGGCTCCCCCCTACATTTTCCCCCTCCCAGATATACCAGGCATAGATGGAGCAAGAACTCAGAGTGACAGATGATGACTTGCTGGCTGCCCCAGCCCCTAAAGATACACACACACACTGAGCAGAGCTGCTCCATGAATTAGCACTGAATATCAGATCTGTCAAACTCAATGAATGCTGATTGATATAACCTTTTAATTAATGGAATTTTTTTCAGGAAGATAAAGGAAAATTATAACACTGCCCAAACTACTGCAATGGTTGATGTGGACTGGGGGATCAGCTTCCCCTGTCCCCTCACTCCCAAAGCCTTTCATCTACATTTTCTGATTTCAACCACAGGAGTTTAAAAAATCCAGTAAATCCAACTGTGCCATCTCATTCCATCAAAACTTCTCTCCCACAGCAACCAATTGAAAGGCTGGTTGATGCTTACAGAAGAATCTTACAGATCAAAACACACCAAGCCTACTGTCCAAAAGGCTTGTCTGTATTGCTCCTGAGTAGCTCCAAGCCCAGCACAGGTCAACAACAGATGAAAGGCAGGCATTTAGCAAGCACCAGACTGCTACAAGACTGCAGTCCCCAGCTTCTTACCCAGCCCTGTACTTGCAGCTGCCCTGCTCCAAGCCTCCTTACTTGCATCCCAGAGATCTGGATGTCAGCAGGTCAAGAGCAACAGTGCTTTCTCCGGTTGGGACTCACCCATGTTGGACATCCTATATCTTTCCTCCTATGACACACAAGCTCGGCTAGTTCCACATCATTAGGGCTCTAATTTTTAATTTATTATTATTATTAATAATAAAAATAATAAAAAAGAGTGGTTAACATTCCCAGGATTCCTGTTCATCACCCTGCAGCCACTGAACACACACACACACCACCACCAGCTCCCAGCACTGAGCAGACAAGTTGCTCTTGGTAGCAATGTCATTTCCCTTCCTGGGGGACAGAAATGAAAACCACAGCAGTGCAATAGCTTAACCCCAGTCAGTCCAGAGCCAGCAGAGACATCATGATCACAGCATCTTACAGGATTTTTGTTTCCCTGCTAACAACAGCCTAATGGAAAATTCCAGTAATATTTAAGGATTCCCCTTACCTACATACTCTAACTCTGATATCAAAGTAGGAACAAGGGACACAAAAATCCATCAAGGAGTCCCTTTATGACTTGAAAAGGATAAGAACTGTAAGCAAATTCTGTTCCTGCAGAGGCCCACAATCAGAGACCTCAATGAGAGCCCCACACACACTGTGGCTGTGTGTAGGTGCTCCATGGAGGGATGTGTTTCCTTCATTAGGGAGATGACAGTCTCTCCCAGGTTTTGGTATTCTCCAGACCACATTCCTCTGGAGCATCCCTCTCCTGGATGGCAGGGAACGGGAGGTTTGCTATGAAACCACACAAAGGTACATTGATCTTCTACAAGAGTTATTTAGGAGGTGTTTGGGAAATCTAAGGTCCATAGGAAAGGGTAAGTTGTAATTAGCTGGATAACAGAAAGCAGTATGTAGTCATTAGCTAGATAACGGGCTCATACAGACAACTTGGGAACACAAAGCAAAGGATGAAGTTATAATTGAAGAAAATATAGGGAGAACAAAAAATTTTTTTGAATGTATCACTGCACTTTGGCCAGACGCCTCATGAATTTAAAAGACTCTTAATTCCTACAGATTTTCAAAGTAAAAAGTTGCTGTCTTTAGGGGGTCCAGATTTGGATGAAATGGGTTATTAAATGCAATTTCTATTGTATATCACTGCTCTGTATTTGGATTCTGTGGCTTCTTGAAGGTGAAGTGGTTTCTCAATAAGCAACATGCAAATGGCTCAGAAAACTACAAATAACCCTTCAGCTGAGGCTCAGCAATACAGTATGTGTTAGAACAGTGACCCAAGCCTCTGATCTCTTCGTCAATTCCAAACTTCTCAGATACAAGGAAATATCTCCCTATCCCTGTCCCTGCCTCCCACCCCAGAGGATGGGGATGACTGCAGTCCCTGCTGCAGCAGTGCTCTGTCCCCAGCCAATTCTTCTGTCAGAAAGAGGATGGGAACACGGAAAGTCTGCAAAATTTAAGTAAATAGTAAAACATCCAGATGAAAAGCTTATTCAGTACATTAAAACATAATTATGGCCAGTTAGGAAGTTAAAGCATATGAATCATAATTTTAGATCTCTAGAAAGCAGAGCAGTGGGTTTGGCTTTCAGCACAACACATGGCTGCTGTCCATAAGGAGGACAGCACAGACACCTTTATAGAAGGATAGAGGAGCATCCTAAGGTATTTGGCAGGGGCAAGTACTTCCAGTTATTTTTTTAAAACCTGCATCGTTTACGTCACCTAAAAATGCAATTCTTAAGGTTGTTTTCCTCAGCCTTAAGAACAGCGGGAATCAAAGACTTGAAAGAAAACAGAAAGAGCAACAGAAAACAGCCCACTGCCACAGCAGACTGCTCACCACTGCACTGACTCATACAGAGATGAGATACCAGGAGCAGTCTGCAACCCTAGTCAAGCAGAACACAAAGTCCTGGTGTTCCAGGAGAAAATAAAGCCAAATAAAATAATTACTTCTCAGGGATGACTCAAGTTCTCCCAACAAGCACCCACCTCACCAACCATTTGGTCGCTTCAGAAGAAGCCAGCGTGCCCCCATGCCCACAGCACACCACTATCTCCAAACTGCTCAGGTGTGCCCAAGGAGACAGCTTCCCACTCTGTTTTCCCACAAAGTCCCAGCTTCTGCAGCATGCTAAATTTTACTGTGCTGTTCCTTCAAAGCATCTAATCAAGACCATCTCATTTCTGATACCCTTAGTCACCAACAAATAAGGCTTAAACCCTCTGCTTTTAACAAGCAAGCCCCAGATCTGGTTACAGGAATAAGCCTCCAAAGGCAATCAGCTTTTTAATTAAAAGCCCATAACTGGGGAAGGGGACAGACATGCCATCTCTTTTTCCCCGTCCCATCCAAAACCCAGGAATGCAAAGGCAGTCAGGGAATCGTGGAAGTTGTGTTCAGTTATTGAAATATCAGCTGCAAGATCTGCAGACAAGCTTAATCACAGACCTCAGACATGCATCTCGCAACCCACCCTGAGATTTTAAACGAAACAAAACAAATGATGAAAGGTTAATTAAGCCACAAAACAAATGAAGAGTCCAGTTAGCAGTACAATTACCTCGGAGTGCCCTCCACCAGAGGAAGGTCTGCAAGAAGTGCATGCTCTTTTTCCTCAGTCCCGGAGGAGGTGGCAGCATGAGCAGGACCAGGGCTGTTCCACAGCTCGCTCACAACCACTCCAGCATCCCCAACCTCCCTCCAGCCCCAGCACCACCTCGGACCAGCCTGCGCAAAGTGCACCTGGTCTGCTCTGCTAATCACTGAGGGGGAGTCTGGGGCTTCTCTCTCTCATGCTCTCTCCCTCTCCAAATAAGCAATTAGCATGAATAATTACAGCTCTGATAATAATACCCAGCCACCTTTGAGCAAGAGGGAAACGACTGTAATTAACTCTTTCTCAGGGATCAGAGGAAGTTAAAATAGCACCAGCCTAATTATCTTCTTCTGGGACACCTCCTGGCTACTGGGAAGCTCTGGAATGTGTGGGAGGCAGCGGTCAGGCAGCATCCTTTTGGAAATCTTTCCATCCAACCCAATTTTACATGTCTGCTTCCCAAGTGATCATTAGATGTGCAAATGCAAATGGGAGGAAGAGAACCCACAGTTTGCCTACACTGTGCTAATCAGCAAGGGGCTGTCCATTCAGAGACTGCCTGCAGCGCTATCCCGTGATGAATCTTTGGCACTGAGGACTTTGGAGCAGTTCCCCTCCTGGGGGATACATTGTGGTAATGTGTGGCTCCTTCCATGCACAAAGCAGAGCCACACCAGCTCTCAGGAGAGCTGACCCCAGGCTGGAGAGGGCACCAATGGCCAGACAGGCTCCCACTATAAACTCAGCACAAAGGAACCCCCAGTCCAGGGTTTTCCATCTGCCCCATCCCCCAGCTCACAGAGCTAGGGGGAAAACACATAAATGATGCAGGTAAGGGCTCCAGGTCAGCTCAGGAGGGAAACTGGGCTGGGCATGTTTAAAATGTCTTTGCATAGAACTGGCTTTGCCCCCTTCCCAAAGCCTCTCCTGGCAGACAGGTGGGACAGGCACAAGTGCATGTCCTGCTCCCAGTTCCTGCCAAAACACCACCTGCACAACCCCTAAAGGAGTCCTGGTGAGTTCAGAGACCAAAACAATAAATGGTGGCCCTCTGCAGTAACCATCCCAAATTGCCCAAGGCTCTGAAAGGACGCATGGGTTAGATGGCTGCTGTAACATACCCTCTTCATGTTACTAAAAATGTGATAAATTAAGTTATTATACAATCCTGTCATGCTTTATTGCTATTGCAGTTTCTGGAGATGCTATTAGAGTGCTGCAGAAGAGCAGCTGCCCTCCAAACACTCCAGTCTCTTATGAAAAGAGCGCAGGTTTTGTTAACATCTCCTCTTGTACTCCATTGATCTGAAATATTTAGGAGTGGAAAAATTAACGTGTTTATGAACCCTTATCACTACCCTTAGAAAACTGCTGGAATATTTATGTCTCTGAGCATTTAAGCATTAATTTTCATATTATGAAGATTCCACATAATTGTTTTATTTATTAAGTCAAGGTGCTCAGGGCACTGCAGAACATAATCAAGCATTCTATAAAAGCAACGTAATATAAATAAAATCATTTCAGTTATTTAATAATTTTGTGAGACCTTACCAAGATGTTGCATGTAATATGCATTTTAACTTTCTTTACTTCATCTACCTTTTTACTCCAGAACTACCTTCTATTTTGCTAATTTCTTGAAAACTGAGAAAGTAAACATATTCCTATAGACTGCCTGAATCCCAGAAGTTATTATGTATATTAGTTTCCCTGTAACATGAATTGTTCCATAGACACTGAGTAAACTAAGCAGTGGAATGAATTGAAGCCTATATATTAAGACCCAGACCCTGAAGTGGTAATTATTAATAAATAACATTATCAATATGGCTCAATGGTTATGACACTGGGGTCTTAAAATGCTGTTTTGCTGTGGAAAAACTATACCTGATATACCCAGACTTGTAGTGTGACCCAAAGTAATTTGAAGAGCTGTTTAAGTTTGAAAAAGAAATGCACATTTAGAGCTTGACTTTTAATTTTACTATGACCTAATTGCCAGGGCAGCCACTCCAGCCTCAGCTCTGGATTCTTTCCAGCTTATGTGTTACCCTCAGAATCTCTGACCCAGCAGGCTGTTAATGTGCTATTAATGGACACTGGAGGGGGAGGCACACACAAGGATTCTCCCATTGGAAATGTCTTTCCCAGAAGCTGGATGTGCCCCCAGGGACAGGGAGGGCCTCGGTGACACTGCCCAATGCAGTGACAGTCCCCATCATGCTGAGGTGGGAGCCAGGGCCCACAGGGATCCACTGCTGCAGGATCTCACCCTGACACAGCACTGGAAGCTGTCTGAGGTCTTGGATCTCTGTGGGAAAGTGCTGTGATGAGAGCATGCGGGCAGGGGACAGGAGCACCACAGTTCTGCACAGGCAGCCCCAGGAGGGATTTGCACAGATCTACAGCAAAGTACAGACTTGGGAGGTAAAGTGAAATATGCCCAATGGACCTGTAAGGGATGACAAATTCCAAAATTATAACCTATGGGGAAGCTGCAGCACTGACCCTTGGAGGCAGTAAATTGGTCTAAGAGCAGGAGCCACAGTTTTTAAAACAGAGACAGGGGGATATCAGAGGTCTGGGACTGTTCAGAGGTCTGGGGCTTTGTGGCTCCATCATCTGGCTCCAAGTCTTAAAGATGCTCTTTGATCCACAACTTTTGGTTACTACTGGTCTCCCTAAACAGGAGTGAGTGATGCAGCCTGTTGTAGTCTGCTCTACACACTCACGTATCAGCTGCCTTCAGGTGTTACATTGCTAAAATTTCCAATGCTTTCAATTAACACGTAGCAAAGCCATTAGTCATGTTGTCTTTCCAACAAATAATTGCTCTCCCTGGCTCTCTTCCACATTATTGTGAGTCTCCATTTAATTTATGGGCCCTAATAAAACATAAAGAAACCAAGACTAATGCTTTATTAGTTTCAGGCTTTTCTAACATCTTTGGTGGGGAGGGGAGCTGGCACTTCACTGTTTTATGGCTCTGAGGGAAGAGTGCCCATCTAGCAGCAGACAGGGAGTTTACAGCAGGGCAAAGGACAGACTCACACCCTGTGAGTTACATCTGGCACATCTGCAGGGTGGGGACAGGATCCAGCCCCTGCTGCACTGGGATGTGCCTGCCTGCCCCTGGGCTGAGCCTCCCACGCATCCCATGGCTGTGCAAGGCACTTGCCACAGAGGCACGAGATGAAAGGAAAAGGATGCAAACATCAGAGCAAGGGGAGAGACCGTGGCATAAAGAAAACACAGCTAATTCCTTGGTAATTATTCAGACCCCAGGCTTTGCCTTATCCAGCAGCTTCACACAGGAAGCACAGCCAAGGACAGTGGGGAAGGGAGAAGGTGCTTTCCAGCACTGGGGGTTCCTGCTAGCCCTGCACTGGCCACCAGTTGCACATGATCCATGGCCTTGATGCCCTAGAGAACAGGTTCAGGACCTGCAAGCTCTCAGCTCGCCCATTTTGAAACACAACCCCAGTAACACCCACAGCACCCATTGGACCCAAATTCACCCTATGCCTGTCCACACACATCCAATGTGTGATCACAGAGCAGCACACTCAGGGTCACCCCACACCTGCCCCACAACAGGCACAAGCCCCTGCCATGCACAGAGACCTGACAAATTTCTTTGCACAAACGACCAGAGACAGCAAATCAAGGCAATGAGCAACACCCCCAAAAACAAAAGGCTGAAGAAGCAACGCTTGGGTGATTACAAAAACTTGAACTGAAAGCTGTTCAAAAGGCATCCAAAAGAGAAAGGGAAGAAAGCTGCAGAGGCTGACTCCCCAGATAAAATCTCCTTGCTGACAAGTTCACCTCCAATTTGCAATTCTTGTGTCTGGCTGCACATGGAGTCGATGCCAGCCTGGTCTGATGTCTCCCTGCACACAAGTACCCACTGGAGTGAGAGGCCATTCTTGGAGGAACAGAACACTCGGGGGCAGCTGTCCCACTGCTCCCCACTGACTTGGGCAGTGCAGGAGCTGGGACTGATGGGCACCCATGGGCTGAGCCCCTGTCCTTTCCACAGAGCCACAGGACCTGCAGCAGCTCTGGAGCTGCCGGGCTCTTTAAGTGCTGCAGCCTGGACAGCCTTGCTCTGAGCTTCGAGGGGGTGTGAGAGGCTTGAAGGGAAAAGCAAAGAACTGTGAATCTCAGCAGAAAGGGGGGTTGTGCTATTATACCCCAGTACCAAGGGAGAAGGCTAAATAATTAATCACAAAAGCAACTGAGTGTTAACGAGCCGCACAGGATCAAACCGCATGGAAGATGCAAAGGCCCCCCAACCCTCTTCAGTGTGCTGACAAGCCTCATTTTAATAACTTCACCACCAAAGCTGAGAGGATATGCCACAATAAATAAATAAATGTATCCCAATATCCCCTTTGGGCTTCTGCTGGGGATCATCTTGACCCCTTTGCTACCAAAGGAGCCAGTTTGGAGCATGTTTTACAGGGAGAGTCCTGAGAGAGAACAACATCCCTGGCTTTGGGTGGTCATTGCAGAGATCTTCTGCATGTGCCACCCTACTCTCTCTGTAGCTTTAATGAAAGAGAGGATATGCATTTTGAATAGGAAAACCAAACATAATGCTGCTTCAGTGCCATTCCTAAATAGCAGAGTCTGACAGTGCAGAACTGAGCAGCAGCATCCAGGAGCTGTCAGGGATAACACAAGACAGGAAGGGAATTACATGGACATGCCTCTCTTGGATGCTCTGTCTGTCATAGTCAGCCATACTGAGAATAGAATCATTCTCATAGAAACATTGAATTTATGTATTACCTTGCACACAGAATATCCCTATGCAGTTCACAGGGCTATCATATACTACTAATACTAGGACACAACTAGTAAAACAGTAGCAGCATTAAATCACTTTCCTTCCCAGCCCACCACACTGGACCCAACACACATCTCTGTTACTGCAGCTTATGATGGAGACCTTAAGTACTAACATTTGCATCACAGTCCCTTGCATGAGGCTTTCTCCATCCTACAGTGAGAAAGGGTTGTGCCAAGTGGGGTGAAGGACCATATGGATTCCATTGTGCCAACAGCTACAGCAAAACAAACTCCAAATAACTATATATTCTTCTTAAACAGCACCATGGCTTCCAAAAGGGCTTTGAGAAGTTAAACTGATAGGCAGGCAGTAAGCAGGGTTCTGCAATCCATCACTCAGATGCTACAATCTGACAGGAAATAAGGATCCTGCTTAATGGCCCAGAAGGAATATATAGAATTTAGGGGTATTCACACCCTCAGCTCAGCACACATGCACACACCACCTTCAGGGATCCTCTACAAGAGCTTGTTCTGGTTCTAATATCTTTATCCTGTGAAGTCTGGATAGGCTGATTCCGAGGCAGCTGAGAGTGGGAGGACAATTCAAATAAGACAGTGTGGTGGGCTTTTCTACAGCTTCTGTGTGACTGCAGGACACCTGGCCTCATTAAAAGACCCATGTGCTGATGTCAGAATGATGCTTCTGAAAATTCCCTGTAATAAAACACAAACCCTTCTCTCCTCCACCATGATATCAACGTCACAACTCTGATTACATTAAGGAAAGTCATAATCTAAAACAATATGGACAACTGGTGCATTTCCAATATCCAAATGTAAACCTATAGGCACGAAAAGAACTGTAATACTGTGTATTTTATCTGAAAAACACAATAGGCTATGGAATCATTTCCTCTGCCTGCATCTCTTACTAGGACTGGAAGAGAACAGAGTGAATTTTGTAGGCTTGCCCGTCAAGGTATGCCCACAAGACACCAGCAGGGTCAAGAGCCCCACAAACATCAGGATGCTGCAGGACACATTTGCAATTATAAAGGCCAATCTCATAGCACAGGTGGGGACAGAGAACTGAGACTTGGTCAGCAATCCAGAACTTACTGAGGCACTCATTGGCTTGGGGAGGCTTTCCTGCAACACTTTAATGATACATGGTCTGAATATTTTGCGTTTCTGTGCATAAAACCTCACTCAGCTGGAATGAGGTTGTGTCCCTTGCGGGACATCATTTACATCAAAATCTCCCCCGCTTCTCAGCAGGACTTTCATGTCCCCCCAGCATTTCGAAGGCAGAGGCATATCTGTGTGTGGGGATAGAAATATCGGTTTTAAACATTCATTGAGCTGGAAGTGTGGAAGATGCCAGCATACGAAGGGTTCAACTGATGTGTAAATGCAGCTCTTTGAAAAGAAGGAATTGAACACCAAAACTGGTTCAGTGCAGCTAAATTGGTCCCCTAAGGGCCAGTGGTAACAGAAACCTTCAGCCCAAATAAGAACAAGTGAAATATTCAGCAAACAGCATTTGATGCTTATGTGCAGGAGGAAAAAAAAACGCAGTGCAACTGCTGGGAAAAGAAAATATCATGTTACCCCAAGCTGCATTAAAAGTAGCAGATAAAGGGTTTGGGGGGAAATACTCTGGGTGTGGCAGAGTTCTGGCAAGCCAGTGCTGGAAAACCCAACCATGGGGGGCTGAGAAAAAGACCATGGGTGAAGTGAGAAATGGAGGTTGTGCCACTGGTCCCAGCACAACAACCCATTGCTCCCTCCAGGCACTGCAGCTCTAAATCCCATTCCCTGTGGCAGTGGTGGGGAGGCAGCACAGGCCTGAAATGAGTCCCCAAGGAATGAACACAGAGGATACCCAGGCTCTGACCCATGTATGAGTAGGACATGCATGAAAAAACTTGCTTCTGTGACACAAGGCTGTCTCTGGAGACCTTCAGTTCGATGGCATTTACAGGCTGAAAATATCCTCCTGTCCTTGGGTTGAACTTCACCTGATGCCTAGGAGCACGAACAGGACCCAGCTCTTGTTTGCTCATTGGGTGTGCCCCCATGGACTGGGAGCATGAGCCCAACATGCACTTAATTTATTTGTATTAATCAATTTCCAAATAATTATCCAAGTAATATGGATATGCTGAAGGGTCAGGGCTTGTGCAGGGTTTACTTCACTTTCTGAGGTTCCCAAAATCAGGGTGCATCTGCCAGTGAGGCTTTAACCATCAGCATATCTCCTGTGCTGCTGGCAATCTGAAATCAGCCTGCACCACTGTGCCAAATGATAGCACCTTAGGCAGACAGACAGACAGAGCCTGAACTTGCTCAACAAGAGTTCAGTTCTTGACCATTTTTCAATAAAACTATACCAGAAACACCACAATCATTTTAATTTCCCTGTGAGAGATGCTAGGATTGCTTTTTGTTGTTCAAATCAGTCTGTTTTATCCCCTCGCTATATTTCTTCCTGTTTTCTTCCCAGAAAGGAATGTATAAATGTGGGTACTCTAGTGCTTTAATTTCTTGAGTCATTTTAATTATCTATTATTATGTTCATTGCTTGAAGACAAAAGTGTAAGCAATAGCTCTTTCCAGGGCAGGAAGGGAGTTCATCAGAAAACATGACAATAGATTCAAAGAAAGAAAATGCATAAGAAATTAACTTCTCAGGGAAGCAATGCTTGCTTTACAGGTGCAACACAGACAGCCTATTATTACTACTTAAATTCCTTGCTTTCTGAAAACGTCTCATCTTTATGACCATTCAGCTACACATCATAGAAACAAAAAGGAGTTATTTCTTCCTGCTTTACCAATCAAGGATGATTTTGTCAAAGAAAGACCTCGCAAATACCTCTGGAAAGACCACAGGTATTGTTAATATATGGCAAGAGCAGCTGGTAAACTAACTGGACAGTATTTTATTTTCCAGCAGGATTACTGGACAGATATTGGACAAAACAATGCCTACCCCTGGAGCCCTCACTTAAAGGCAGAGGAAGAATTATTTCAAGAAGAGAGACCTGTGTTATTGTATTCATATATCTGTGCTTTTCTTGTTGCTTTGGCAGTGAATCCAAGTGGGGCAGTATTTTTTTGTCTTGCAAAATGAGAACTTCGTTTGTTGTTTCTATGATGATGCAGAAGCTGTACATGCCATAGTTCATAACCTAAAATAACCTGAGATGTCAATTCCAACTGGAGATCTAAATCAGGCACATGAGGGATCTGAGCTGGGATCTCTCTGCTCACAAGAATATCCTGACCACCCAGTCATTAGCTATTTCTCACTAAAATGTCTCTTTCTTTTTATTTGGACTGTGGTTACAAAGCTCATCCTGGACTCTTGAAGGAGTTTCTAATGGCAGGTACACAAAACTCTGCAGATCTCATGCATCTCTGAGCTCTGACTCTCCATTTTGATTTAAAAACTTGTAATTACCTTCATTTCTTAGACAACTTATATGGTTGCAATAGACTGGGAAGGAACTAGGTGGAAAGACTCTGCCCTCCTCACTGCCAGAGGTATCAGTTAAATTCATAATTTTCCAAAACTTTTAAAGATATGCAAATGTATTTTAAGCAAAACAAAATACAAGAAAGCAGATAAGGGAGGGGGGAAACCCCAAGAGTAATGTGCAAAGCCTTGAAGTGAAAAAGGCTGATATTTCTCCTTGGTTACATGCCAGCTGAGAAAAGGCTATATCTTCTCAGAGACAGCACTGAGCCTCTGCTAACTTCCTATTTCGTCTGAGGTACCTTGGTGAAAATTATGTTCACACAAAAATACCTCAGCAACTGTTGGTTTGTAATCACTTTTATTCTCTAATTGGCATTTGGCCCCAGTGCAATGCATGCTGATCTCTCCAAGCAGCACAGACACAGCAACAGCATGAACAACCCACTGCAGGATTCTGGACAAATGCCCAAAGCATTCATTTTCTGTTCAGGTCTGTTTTCTCAGTGGAAAAAAGAGTGTGTATGAGGAGAAAACATTATCTCATGACTGTTCTGCTACACTCCAATGCCCTCAGATGAGAAGGGGCGTACAGGTTGCAAAGACAGACCATTTATTTTAAAAGGCACTTAGTTTCCTTTTGGTCTGTATTTCCTGAAATATATTGTGGAAAAGGAAACACAGACATAAGTCTTGAGGATTGATATATCATGTGGCAATTTTGTAAAGAGCACAACCCTTCCCTTGTGCCCTCCCCACAGTTACCAAGCCCTGAATTACACACTGCTGATTTCCATGGCTCTGTATGATTAATCTGGCTGTACTCCGTAAAGCAAAAAGAGCAATTGGAACAGAGAGGAAAGGAAATGGCTCACAAAAAAAACTAGGTTACAATAACCCTCAGGAGCTGAGTGAAACCAAGAAGAGGAGAAGAGTTCAGCACTAGGCTGCCAGCCTGGGCAAGGACACAACCCCAACTCCAGCATGTCAGACCCAGTGAGCCTCAAATGCACAACACAGCACATTTAGAGAAAAGCTTTTATAGACCCATATTGAAAGAAAGTAATGGAATTTTTTTCCAAGGACTTCTATCCTAGGAGGAGGCACACAGTGCTATTTTCTTTACCCTGAGTACAGTGAGGTGTAAGTAGTTCATGCAACAGAGCAAAAAGTGAATAGAGGAATCCTGTTCAGACCCCCTCCCAACACATTCTGCAATGAGACAAATCACTCCTTTTAACTGAGCTAAATGAGCCAGCACAGCATATCCAGGAGGGAATAGCAAGCTGGGGAAGCACTTCTTGTTATTAGCTAACAGTTGCATTAGGAGAACAGCTGGTGGCCACCAGATTTGTTGAAAGTAATTGAAAAATTACTGTAATTTCAGCCTACAGCAAAAGTCAGTGTTGTTTAGTTTCCTTTTGTATCTGTAACTCAGAAACATCTTCTTTGGACAGACTACAAATATACAAAATTAAAATACAGATCTTTTACCTTGCCAATATGTGGCCTTGTTATCATCTCAGGACTCAACCAGATCCAGAATGTTGAAACTTCACATCACATTATTTTTGTCCTCTTACTCTTCTGGAATGCATTGTTAGAATATTTTGCTAGTTAATAAATTAATTTCATTTTGTCCATTACCATTCAAATTAATTCCTTCAAAGTATGAAATAAAAACCTACTTCCTTACCAGGTATTCACATTGAGACAGAATAGAAATCTGTCCTGGGATGATTTTATGATGCTGAATTGTATCTCCATTCATCTGTTTGGCCCAGAAATAAGTTTTGCACTTTAAAACCCGATCTGAGAGTGAATGGGGGAGAATGTAAATCAGTGGAATGCTTGAGGGAGCTGTATTCAAAAACATAGAGAAAAGAGCTTCAGCTTTCTCTCTCTGTGTTTTTCAGACTGTGTTGTCTGCAGCACAGACAGCAGTACAGAGCTCTCCTTTGCTTTTTAGTTAGTTTTTAGCTATCTGAGGCAGAGAAGTCCCCTGGATTGTGGCTTTTCTTTTTCTTACAACTGTTCAAATGTGCTCTGGACTGAAAACCCAGAAGAAGATTGGGGGCTCACACCCGTGGCCCACCAGGGCCTGGGATGCAGCATCTCCAGAGCAGGAGGGACTGACAAGAGACTGAGCAAGCCAAGCTACTCCCCACAAAAAGGACTTTCTGAATTTTCCATCTCTTCAGAACAGCAAGAGGCTTTATTGTTTACTATTATTAATTTTTTTATGCGCGTGAATACTTGTTAAATAAGAATACTGTTTGTTAAATAAGCACTTTTCCGCAAGAAAATCTTTTCCCAAACTAGTTGGGGGAGAAGCTGCTTGAATCACCATTCTACTGGAACCCTTTTGGAAGTTTCTTCCCAAATTTGCCATAAACCAGGACAAAAGCTTAGATCTGCCAGCAAGTATATAAAATATCCCATATTAGCAACATCAGTCTGTACATAACTTCAGTTCCTGCCTTTCTAGCACTTTTAAAGAATATATTTTTGTAGGTGATTATAGAAGAAAGAGGTTAAAGAAAAATATTCATTTTACTGATATGTAATTATAATTTTGGCTTGTTCCCAATGTCACACTGGAGGCACAGATCAGCCTGGTAGGAGCTTGAATTTTAAGACTTTGAGGAGGAGGGAAAACATTACACAGAATTTACTGAGCGTGCCCATTGGGTGATTTTAGACTTTCAATTCTGTCAAATTTAGGTGGATTTTTACAATTAAAAGGAAAGTATTGCCACACTGAGAGAACAGAGAAGCTAATACAATCTCCTTGACATGGCCCTGAGGCACAGGAGCAGATTGGCCTCCAGACAGACCCACTGTGGATTCCATGTCAGCTCCAAAACAAATGAAGAATTGTGATTTGGCACACCCCCATGAGTATGCAAAGTCAGACCCTGTACACAAGGGAAGAAATGGATGAAAAGTTGTTCAGGTGCAGGGGAATAGGAAATCAAGGCATTTCCTCACCTGTTTTAAATGCTGCCTGCCAAGCTGCTTTGTATTATTCACTGACTTAGAAGGCTGGGACAAAAATGTCCCACAGCTGTATGTAAGGAATGGAGTCAAGAGGAAAAAAGCTCAGTGACAAACAGGGAAAACAACTTCCTTTAGATCCATGGTTTTAACAACCAAACCCTCTCTGGTGACACATACACAATGCAAAAAAAGAAACTTCAGACACACCTTATAAGCAGCAAGATAATAATTCTGAAATAATATTTTTAAATCTTGTTTCTATTGACTCTGAACTCACTACATCTTACAATTTCAGTGAACTGAGTTTTGTTTACAAAACAGTTCAATGGCAAATATCAAATCACAGTACTGTGTGCATTTGCATTTCCTTCACTCACACACTGCAGATAGGCCAGTGGTGACCTTGTGAACCTTCTACAGGTTTCCAAGTTCAAGGCCTGGTGTTCCTCTCTATGCAAAAGCAGATTAAATATCATCTGGGTTAAGGAAATTATTCTTTGTTCTCCAAAAATGCCTGTCTGAGCTTGCAAGCCAGAAATACAAATCAGCAGCACTTCCCAGCCTCAGGTGCTGCCCCATGTCACTGTGGCATGTCCTTGTGCCAGGGGACACCTGGGACAGAGGGTGATGGGTGATGCCCTGCAGCCAGTGGGCAAAGCCATCCACAAAAAAAGCCTTAATCAATAACAGACACCTGCTCTTGCCATCCTGGACTTTTCTCAAGGGAGAGAGCTGGAGTGGTTGTCACAGAGAAAACAAATGCCCAGTAAAACCACCTGCACAACAAATTGTTAATCACAGAAACATAAAGGGAAGGTATGGGACAGAGTCCTTAGCCTATGTGTTTATCTTTAATAACACCCCCAAAACCTCCCCACAGTTTTACATGCAAAACAGAAAGAATGCATGGATACACACAAGGAGCATCAGGATTTCTCCCCTTATGATTTTTGCAGGGTGAAAATCAAGGCCCAGATTTTCCAAACCACTCCAGAAAGAGCCTGGGTCTCCCTATGCAGCACAGCAAAGGGCCAGTGCCACTGCTCTTGTGTAATATACCCACAGCAAGGCAGGGCTGCCTTTCATTCCTGTTCCAACAGGTGGGATCTGGGCAGGAATTGCCCACAGGATGCCAATACCTGCTGTACCTTTGCAGCAGGAAGGGATAATGCCCCCTCAGACACACTGCTTTGCACACTGGCTTCCCTGCAAGGATTTATCATCTGCCTCTGGGCTGCTGGGGGCTTATTTCTTTCAATTACCCTCCTAAGAGATCAATATCCTCTTGCCTCCTGGAGCCTGGAGGAAGATGAGGGATGAGCTAAGGCTGAAGGAACCACACAGTGCTCAGAGCTGGTGACAGTCACCTGGGATGCTGGAGCATCAGGCTGAAAAATGGGCTTCATTTGGGGATATAAATAAAACATGCCCAATCATGAGTTATTGATGAGACGGGGAAAGGGCTGAACGTAGCCACACTGACAGGAAAGGAATTCAGCCACTGCCAGCTCAGTGGTTTGGGTGAGGGAGTTCCCTGCATTCACCACTGCCTGGTTTTCATGGCTGCAGCAGGAACAGCCCCATAAATATTCACAGCAGCACCTCCAAGATGCTTTCTGCTTTGAGACAGGCAGGTGAGGATAAATCCTAGCAGGCAGTGATCACCCTAAGGAAAAGCTGGCCAAGCAAAGGCCAAAACACTGCACTTGGCCTCACCACAGGCTCAACCGCTGCACCACAGCTTCATTCTGGGGATGAGTCTGGTTTCTCTGTGTGTTGGTTGCCCATCTACTTTGTTTTACTGGCTCCTCTGGGCCTGGAGGATAAATACAGGAATAACAATGGCTTCTCTCCTCCAGGAGTAGAAGCTCCACTGGACTTTTCACTCTCTCATGTTGCTGTGTGGTGTTCTGGACTTGGCACCACACCACAGGATGGAAGCAGCTTACCTGTTTGCACTTTTTTTTCTTTTTTTCCCTTGCCAAGCAGAGACCCAAAACTTGTCTTGTCCTCCTGCAGTGAGCGAATCTTTTTATGACAGGAACACAATTGCAGCAACAGTCCCTGCTATGAAACACAGCCAGGATCCTTTACAACATGATACTGCTGTACAGCAAACAAGTGACGTGGCACAAGAGCATGTTCCCAGCTCTTGGGATTGATTCCCATGACACTCTTCTCAATAAAAACATGGAAATAAAACCAAACATCTTCCTACACCAAACAGGATGCAGTAACTTCCATCTAAGGGACAAGAATGCCTACATGCCCAAATATGTTATTATTGAAAATCTGGGTCTCACTGTAAAAGCTGCTGTTCTACAACTTTTTTTAATTGAACATTTCACTCTATATGACAGGTTTTCTGAACATCCCCTTTTATTTAATTCCTGGGGGCTTCAGGGTGTTTTTTCTTTGCTTATTTATTTTCTCAGTTCCCAGACAACACAAGAGAGGAAGAACAAAATGCAAGAGAAAGCATCTAGTCCAAAAAAGAATATAGGAAATGTGACTTAAGGAAGCTTAAAAGGCTGAAAAACACTGAGGTATGTACATGGAAAGCAGAATATGTATTTTCTTTTACAGGATGTGATACCTGGCACATTCCAGATGACAGTTTTTGACAAAGGAACAGCAAAACTGCTTTCATTACATCATTCACACCACACAATAGGAGAAACTAGACTGGACAAAAATAAACAGGTTTTAAGCTTGAATGTCTCAAACCAAGTAACCAAAATTTTCTTCTGCCATGGCAGTGGGGTCCAGACCCTTTGGTGTGTGCTATTGTTTGTTGAGGCAGTCTGCTGGTCTCACCTGCTCTCACAGAGCACCCCGTCCCCTTGGGCTGCAGCCTTTGGAAAGCAGGGGAAGCAGTGAGGACGCCTTCCAACTGCCTCATTTGCTACTTTTCACTCCAACACATGTATCTGGTTAATTATTTAGGCTCCTCACTGCTTCTGTTTACTTATTTATAAAATACAGTTGATTTGCTGCAGCAACTGGGGGCTAGCAGGGCAGGCAACCGCCAACCAACCAACCCTCCCCAAACAGTCCCTTTTGAGCTCAGCTCCATGACAAGCATGACCAGACAGAAATCATTTAGCTTTTCCAATTGAAAAACACACTAATACTGAGGAAAGTTTAATTATTGTATTGGACAGGTGGCTGCGTGTTCCTTGGGGTCTTCAGTAGCACCTTCTGCAGAGGATCAGGGGTCCTTGAAGAGAACTGAGCCCTGAACTGTAGGAGCTGATGTTGGCCAAAGACAGCTGAGAGCTGTGGGCAGGGAAGTGCTGCCAGCCCCAGCACACGGGATAAATGCCTGGGGGATTAACTGTGAATGCTCCTCATGCCAGGAAAAGCTCAAGGGCTCAGCGAGAGAAGGAAAGCAGGAATCCAAGAGGACTGACAGCAAGAATTTCTCCCCGAAGTGAGGGGATTAGCTGGTGAGGAGCAGGCCAAGTTTGAGGGATGGAAAAGAATATATAGAAGGCAGAAAGTTGGGGGAAGGGGTCTGTTTGGCAACAGGGAGATCAATCCTTATTTCTATGAGGATGTTTAAAGCTAAGACTACACAAAACTAACTGCAGCCACCATAGCTGAGATTTGAACACCTAACCTTATAATTAATTAAAATCAGCTTCAGCAGAGGAGCATCCCCTCAGCAAGCATCCACCTGCAAAGCCAGGCAGAGCACAGTTTTGGGACACTGGGTCGCATAAATGCCTGGACCAGAGGACAGACAGATACCTGGGCTGGGGTATTTGCCACTCTCTTTCACACATCCCCTTTGCCATTTCTTCCTGTCTCTCCTCAAAAGGTGGTGGGAAATTTTAGTGCCAAATAACAGCCTGACCACCTCCTAGGATGCAACCTGTGAAATGTAGCAGAGTTTCATTACTCACTAACATAATTCATAGCAGCTCCTGTCCTTGGTTGCTGCCCAGTCATGATAGGCTCATTCCAGTACCCAAGTGCCCAGGCAATATTTATTTTTGATCATTCTTTTGGGCACATTCCTTAAACATCATCTGTCCCAAAATGCTGAAGATGAGTAACAACATCTCTCTCTGGTTGTTCATTTCAAAGCTCAAGTCCCAAAAGCCACTTCCAGCTCAATTTAATCCTTGATCAAAGCAGTACAATTTAGCACTGGATTAGCAATTCTCTCATTTAAATCTGTCACTAAGAAAAGCAGGTGATCTAAGTATATTCTAAATATTTCAACTAAAGCCACTAAAACTTTATCAGGTAGTACAGGGATAACTCTTTTTTTAACCTTCATTACAATCTCAAGCTATATATTCAGTGATTTGCAGGCACAAATGCACTTATTCTGCTCTGTGTTCCTTACTTTCCTGGAATATTGTAGAAGAAAAAGCCATCATGTTCCAAGACTACTGCAAATTCCTTAAGGATATGTAGCAAAAAAGCAAGCCAGGGAAAAAGAACTGTAAAAACTAATAAGGCACCACCAGACCTTCTCCTGGCATCTGCCAATTAAAAAGGGACCCCCGGGCTGTGTTTGATTCAAGCACTTCCAGGCATTGATCTGGAAGGTGGAAATTCTGCCTGTGCCAACATGTTTTATTGCAAACATGAAACTCCTTCCAGTGCGGAGAAGCCCACGAAGCCTCCAAACTATGGAGGCAAAGAAACAAAGGAGCATGAGGATAAAATGTCAAAGGCAAGTGATGCCAAATACAAATTTATACATCTGAAGTAAGTTCAGTTCTGAGGCTGCCACAGCAGGACTGTAACCCCAGAGTGAACATGCCCCTGTGTGCAGCAAAGAATGCCAGAGAGCATCTCCCAGCTGTGCACACACAGGAGGAAGCAGCACAGTGGGGCCATCACAACCCACCTGCTCTCTTAGCACCCCAGTAACCCATGGCAAGTGAGGCAGCCCTCAGGCTGCTGCTCCCTATTCACATCCATCCCATAGAATTGCAACCTCGATCTGAGAAAATACTTTTTTACTTACTAGGCAAGTCACACACAGGAATTGCACCCTAGACTTAAGGTCCAGTCCCCACCAGAAACTTGTGCATTGTGTGCAGGCCTTTCTCTTTGCTAATAAAGTTTTCTACCTGCCGGTCCTGACAGAGTTTCTGTGTGTCAGCACAGAAACCCTTGCATCAGCATGTAAGTGTCTCTCGCCTTAAGTGAGACTAAAAGCTGAGTTTATGCATTTATTTGGAATCGATAGCATCCAAGTTACACTGAGCCCCTAAAAGCTGTTTTGCTTTAGAGGTGCCCATAAAAATGCAGGTCATCTTCCTTAGCAGCAAAGGGCTTTGATCTGCTGCAGGAGTGCCGCTGGCTGGATGGGCTTGCACAGGGGAGTCAAGCTCCAAGCAGTGGGATCTGTTTCAGGCTCCATTAAAATGCAAACCTCCCAAAATCAAAGGCAACAGCAGCGAGAGCGAGCCCCGGCTGAAGTGCACCCGTGAGCCAGGAGAGCAGAGACCTCCAAACACCCACTCAGCCCAGCTGGGGACAAGGGACTGGGGATCACAGTCCAGCACCACAAAACTTCTTCACTTCTCATCGCATGCAGCACTGCAGGATGGTGAGTACAGAAACTGCCCCGTCTCAGATTAACTTGCTCTGAAATAAAATATTACTGTTCCTCAAACCTTTTCAAAGTTGATTTTTCTCCCCATTTTCCTGCCACGTTTTTTATCCTTTCAACCCACTCCCTTTCTGGAAGGAATGTAGGGAGGGACAGGCACCATGACTTCCTAACAGTCTGGTGGAGTCCAACACTCAAGTGCTTCTCCCTGCAAAGTAACAGCTCCCACACGGGAGGAGGGAAACCTTGTGAGACTCTGAGGCACACCTAAATCTACTTTACTGCAGTAATAACCGTGGTAGATGAATAGAGAAAAAATCCAACGAGTCAACGGAAAAAAAATTCCACATCTGAAAAATATAGGACATGCAAGAAATTAAAATAATCCTACTCCCGCCTGCCAATGCACAGAGGGTGAAAATCAATCACAGACCAAGTAGCTTTTTTTCCTCTAGCCCAGCTAAGGAAGAGCAAATGCTCGAGCGGGTGCCCTCCGAGTCGCTCTCGGGCAGCAGCCAGCTGCTCTGCTCTGACCATACCTTTGCTCCTCCGTCTCACCACCCCGAGCCGGCACTTGAGCGAGACAGCGAACATCTTCTGCAGCCGCCAGCGCTGCGCTCACATGGCTCTGAGCCGCTGCTCCCTCCGCACCCCTGCCTGCCTCTGCCAGGGGCTGCCGGCTCCAAAATAATGTCTGAGCACTGGGAAATAGAGCCGGGCTCCAGGCAGCGGCACAGGGAGTGAGAGGGAAGGGGTTTGTGGGGACAACGGCAGGGACTGAGCTAGAGGGGGCACAGACCCTTTTGGAGCTTTTAGAGCAGGGCTGTTTTGTTATCTCGTGCAGATGAATAAAATCACACATTGATGTTTTAAACCTATCACGGGTCTCCCACTGTTAAAGGCTGGGAATCTGGCACTACATTAACATATTAATTTGCAAAGTAAGATTATTCCTTAGCACACACGAGTGCCTGCTTGCACTTCACCAGAAAGTTAATCCAGAGATTACCAGAGCAATGGAGATAAAAGCCCTCAATTTTATGGGAGCAGTTCACCAGAAACGCAGCACCAGCACAAATACAATGGGACTGTTCTGGTAACAGCCCCAGCTGGGCAAGTCCTGCTAACGAAACTTGTGTGCAGAAGAGCTTTTTGTGTCTGTAGAAACCACTGACAATATCACACAGACCTAAGAGGAAAGCCATCATCCCACCAACTACACGTTGAACATCAATTTCCCAAACAAACTTCACATTATTTTTTTGTGGAAGGACTTTAGAGAGGGTTCATGATGGCACAACAGTCTCACTCCCTTCCTTGCCCAGCCCTGCTCACCCCCACACTCTTCTGGGAGAACAACACCTGCTGAGGACTCTGCCCAACCAATATGTTACTACTCCCTTTCATCTGAATTTAGACCAGATCACACTGGGAGTAGCACTTTAGTTGACCTTTTCTGCTGAGTTGAGCCTCTCCCAGCAGCTGAATAAGCAAAATATTCTTCCCTCTCTCTATGGGAATTCAGACTACAGCAGCAGTGGCTCTCAACTGTTTCTTACCAAGGTCCCAGGGGAGCTCAGAGGTGCCTTCCAGGAACCCATAGGGAAATTCTGGATCTGTACAAAAAAGCCTCATTACTAAATCAATACCTGAGGGGTAAAGGCTGCCCTCAATAGATGGACATCTGGGAGTTTAGCCAATATTTCTGCTGATGCCACAGATGACTTTGGAGATTGCAGTTTGCTGCCTGCAGCCATTGGTCTGTGGAAACAACACACTGTGGCTTTCCAGGAGTCTCCTTAGAGACATGACACAGAATAATTCACCTCCAGTGCCTGATCTCAGCAAGGCTCTGCCACTGAGTTTTTGCACTTAGTCACCAGGGTTACCTTCCCCCTTTTCAGGCTAGAAGGACGCATGAACAGTTTTGCAAATTCAGACTCAGAGATCTAAGTTTGGAACCAAAGGAAAACAACCCAGACTGACCCAGAAAGCTTTCCAGCAGGGAAGGGGCTATGGAGAGCTGTCCTGAATGTGTAGAAGTGTCAGCAGCACACACAAGTGACAATCCCAGACATCTAACACCAAATTCTAAATTCAGGAATTCCCATTACCGACCCTCAAAACCCATTAAACCCTCAGTACCTTCGAGGTCAATCTTGATGAAACAACACAATAGATTTTCTTCTTGTCTCCATCTTGTTTTCTTTAAAATTGTATAGAGTTTAAAGCACTGGCGAGTGTGTACGTGTGTATTAACTACAGATTAATTTAGATGTAAATTATGTATTTAAAGCCTTGTACAGAAGAGGAAAAGCCTGAGCACTTGGGGGCTGATTAGACCCCAAATGTTCAATTTCTGAGACAGTCTGAGAGCTGACTCCCAGCTCCCCATGCACAGTTTCATGCTCTGTTCAGGCTTTTTCTTCTCTCCCCTCTACTGAGCACAGGCATCTCCAATTAATTTCACTGGAGCTGTAGCAGACAGTCTTACACTCTTTCTCCAATCAAAATACCATTTTGCACCACAGCTTCCTTGCTTTCATGATGCTGAAGTACCAGTACAAATAAGACTAGAGGAACCATGCCATTTCATTCTCTCTCTAGGTTCATCACTAGAATTTAAGCATATTCTGATTTAAACCTGAATATTAAGATCCAATTTACCTCCTCCAAGAGTCTCAGAGAACTTTTTTAGCCAAGGGGAATTGTCTGAATGTCCCAATTGGTTTTACCTTAGAGGAAATTCCAGTTGAAAACAAAGCACAGCTGTTTCTCTTCGATACTGAAACAAATGTGTTTTCTGCTCTCCCATATATAAATCTAATCCTCATTTCAGCTCAGGAAATGACTGTGGGGACACTGGTCATCAAGGGTGCACAATAGAAGTAGTGAGAAATGCAGCAATTAAACTAAGAGGATAAAAAAGCATTTGTATAATGGGAAATCTATTACCATTTATCATGTGTAGTATTTGAGGTGGCTCTGCCAAGCCATAGAATCCATTGCAAATAATGCAAGAGGATAATGAAAATATACACAAAGTTTCAGAAAAAATAAAGCAAAACACAGTGTGATTAATGAATATACAGTATTCAGAATATATATATATGTACTGCTATGTTTATCTGTCTGACAATGAATGCACTTTTTCCATAACAGCAACTGGTGGAGAAGTGGCAAGGAAAAGAAACAGTCTTCTTTCAAGTAAGCATTTAAAAATATGTATCAGAACAAAATTAAAGGAGCAGAAACTATTCCAAGTAGAGCTCACATTAAATTACTTCATTTTTCCCTTGAAGTTGCCATATAGTTTGTTTTCTTCCTTGGGAATAATAAAGCAAAACCCTGTGTGTGTAATACATATCCTGAAAATTACACACTGTACTAAAATGCATTTTAGAAGGCAGTATTTCCTTACTAACAGGTGCAGTTATGGCTGAATGTATTAATGTTGCAAATACTGATAATACTGCCTTTGTGAATTTGTTCTGATTATTTTCATCTTCTCTTCACTAGTTTAAAGGATGTTCCCACATTACTTTTTATGTGCTTCAATGACTATCAGTACAGTCAGTGGGCAGACCCATAAACAGGCTCTGGGGAGAAAAATGCAGATTTATAAGGAAAGGCAGCCTTTTTTTCTTTTCTTTTGGTATTTGCACATTGTCTGCAAAAAATAAAACCAGGTATTTCCACATACTGGACTAACAGTGTTTTTGTCATCTCTATAGATCAGACTACATTAAAGTGGCCAGCCAGTGTACAGCTTCCATTCAGAAAGAAAGCAAAATAAACAAAAGTCACCACAAATAGTTTTTCTCTGTAAATAGTGTATGAGTATACATGGGCATATAGATTATGTGGGATTACTGTCCTGCAAAAATATGTCAAACAGATGGGCCAACAGCAATCTGAAGGTATCTCTCAAAAACATTCATGCCATAGTGAATATTATGATAATCTATTGCAATTAACAGACAACAGATTTCCCCCCCCCACCAAGAGCCTGAGAGCTCTTTGAGAGCCACAGAAGAAAATAACATTGACCAACTGTGGCATTAAAGCATTTGGAGACAAAAAGTCTGCCTTAGATAAGCAAGTAGGATCAATGCTGAAACAACAAATCCAATACAGTAAGCCTTGAACCAAAGGCAGGATGAGCTGATCTATAAAATTCCAGTATCCCACAGACTCATTGGCTGCTCTCTGTTGGCAACGAAGCCCCCCTTCCTGGCACATGAATTCCCACAGAAACACCCATATCCGCTGTGGAAAGCAGAGCAGCACCAGAGCAGCCAGAAGGGGCTCTCTCCTCCCCCAGGCTCCAAGTTTATTCCTCTTGGAGTGTGTTAAATCAAATATGCTGCTAAGAAATGCTGTTAGTTCAGGCTGGGGGGTCAAACTGGCAGCTCAGCAAAGCCAAACTGAAGTGGTTTCTCCTCATATATTGACACTGTCAATAACAGACCTTTGGAAGAAGATGTTCTGCCCACATTGACACCCTGTGCTGCTTTAACTGATTACCCTTAATAAACATTCCTGTGACAGTGTGAACAATGAATCATTTCATTGGAACCACACTCATTAGTAGACAATTCCCAAAAGGAAATGGTCTAAATTATGCTTTACAAGTACCTTGCCTGATCCTAATTAGCACGGCAACAGCTTTCCCTGTGCAATGCCACAGCCTCCAACAGAGTAAAATGTGGGTTGGGATGTGTCATGTGGCACTATAACCTTTAATTACCCTGACAATAACTTATGCAGGTGACAGTCTGCCACAAACTGTGTTCAGCAAAAAGGCAAACATGCTTCAGTCATTTACCCTCACCCCTGACACTTTGAAAGTTCTTATTTTCTGCATCCAGGGGCACCTTTTCTGACACACACTCTTAACATCCTGTGCAATTTCTTACAAACTCACCAAAAGAATACTTCATAAGAAATGCCATGTTTAGTTTACAGCTACATGCAATTATTTCTCCTGAATTAGAACTTCTCCCAGACCCTCAACCCTCTGTAGCACCAGCTGCAAGAAACCAGCAGAGGCTCTTTGGAGAAATTCTTAGTTCTCACCATTGCATTTGCTGAGACCAGGAATGCAGCCATGTGTAACCACCATATGTGCTGACAATGTCTTCCCATTTTTCTTCTCCATAAGTCACACGGTATAAGAGCAGGAACGCTGAACACATTTGATTTTTTGGGCACTTTTCTGCAATTCAAATGGGTGAATGGCATTTGAATTATATCCCAGAGCTAAGATGACTACTTTAAGCATTCACCTCTATGTTCCTTTCTTGAGATTCCAGCTTAAGGCATATCAGTATTACTTGTAGACATCTCTTGCTACAATGACTATTTTATCAGCTGATATTTAGAAATGGGGCTAGCAGAGCTGTATTATCCCAAAGAGTAGTGACCAAAGTGGTACTGCCTATTGCCCACACTAAGAGGAGTGGTCCTGCAGGTGAAACACTTTTGCCAGGATTCAGCCTAAGACCACAGTTTATTTTGCTAGGACATGCTGGAGCTATCCTTTAATAATTAAATGGCACAGTATGTTTGCTCAGTCTGTGAATCCATGGACAAGACATCAGTCTTTCCAAGGAGGCAGCTGAGTCTCCTGAAGCAAGAAATTAAAATAGTCTTATCTGCATGTGCTGTGCTGCCACTCGCTCCGACTGCCAATTGACTTGGGAGAATGAAAGGCTCCTGCAAATGCTGGCTGCAGATGCCTGCCTAGACAGGGGTCATGCTCTGCCTTCATGGATGTGCTCCCAACAGTCTTCTCACTCTATTTTACATTGTTGCTGTGCTAATGAAGCAATTAGCCAGGAACAGCCCAGACGAGTTAGAAAGCTGAAAGCCAAAAGACATCTCCCTTTTAAGCAGGTTCTTGTGCCCTAGTTTAAGCGCCAGCTGCAGTCCTCTGCTGTGAACACAGTTAAAGATAACACACAAATCTGTCACTTGCAGAGCACCATCAGCCCCAGAAAGGATGGTAGGAAAGCTGCGGTCACTGCAACCTGCAGCTTAGCTTTGAAATTAAAACAGCCTCATTTTAGACCTTTTATACAGGGAAAATTTAAATAACCACACAGAATCAGTACTGCTCATGCTAGGATGTATATGTCCCTTTTAAAACAGCATGTTTGTGCTGGTAGACTTGCTGTTACTAATATTTAGCACGCAGTAAAAAAACTACTTTGTTTTCTAAGTAAAATATTGGAAGCTTCAAGTTAAACAATTATTAATCAATAGCAGAATGTTCAAGAGGTCTTAAGGACTCATGAAATTGAATTTTATTATTCTCATTAAACACACTGCACCAATACTATATTTGCTTATAGAAACCTCATCTGATGGTTCATGTCCCCTACAGTGTACAGACATTCCCATATCACACTGAGTAGGGTTTAAGTAGAAGAAGTAAAGAATGGGCCAAGAGAAGTACAATTACCTCTATTTTAAACCATTATATACAGATGCCTTTTCCAAAATAATATCAATAAAGGTATTTTAGTCACAAGAACAAATTAATGAAGGCAACAGCACATTATCTGTATTCTGGTTTCCTTAAATCAAAACCAGATGTCTGCCTACCAGTAAACCAAACAGGTTTGCCTTGGTCTTGTCCAAGTTGCCAGGGATACATGGCTGAAGGATTTGGCTTGTGTTTTCACAGGACATCAAGCTGAATTATCCTTGTCCACCATCAAATCTCATTACCA
Source organism: Zonotrichia leucophrys gambelii (assembly GCF_028769735.1). Lineage (NCBI taxonomy): Eukaryota > Metazoa > Chordata > Aves > Passeriformes > Passerellidae > Zonotrichia > Zonotrichia leucophrys. Next base: position 9,403,471 of record NC_088182.1, on the reverse strand, counting down.
AATCCACTGCCAAACATAACTGGCATTATTATTTCATCTGCAAAACAGCTGTACCCATTTGCTCTGGCAGAAAATTTGCCGATCAGTGGCCTAGCCACTAGACAGGAAGCCAATAGCAGACTAGGTAACTGAGCCCAGCCCTGAGTAAATCCATATACCCATGTGAAAATTCATAATTAATTTTTCCTCATTTAAGTATTTTTCTGTCCACACCAGGCTTGAATTTCCCTCCCCATTTGATAGTAGGTGTAGATTTACCAGCCCCATTTTTATCAGACCCAGAGCTGCACCATCACAGAGGTGACCCAATGCTCACTTTTCCAAGAACTGACTGCAGAGTTAATTAACTAGAGATTTGATTGGGAAGTGTCTAAATTGTAACAATTATCACCATGATGGCATAATTAATAATGGATTGAATCTGGCTAACAGCTGATATTTTGAAATGCACTTAGCAGCAATTTCATACTTCCTACTAAGTGAAAAATTTATTTTTGACATCCAAGAAAGACTTTAGGAAGTCCATCTCCCACATCTATTGTCTTCAGACTTAATTTATGATCCCCATTTCTGAAGTATTTCCCTACTCCAATAGCCTACATTTCCCTCATCCCAAAATTGCCAAACTGATTTCACTAATCAGCAATGCCAAACTTAGCCCTTCACAGAGGCTGTGATTCAGTCTATGCTTTTAGACAGCAATATAAAATATAAGGCAATGTCAAACCTGCATTTTATAGTCAGGGAGACTGAAACTCTCACTCTCTATTTGCATTTCCTTATTAATGGGTTGGTCCCATCATCAGGTGAATGAGGTGAAAACACTTTGCTCCAAAGTCAGTGTTGATGCACGCTACAGGTGGGATTTCAGATGAATCAGAGGAAAGATGGTGTCTGGATTTTTCTAACACTCTTTTGCTGCCTGGTTTTGCCTATTTATTTTTCAACAGCAGAAAACCTGCCAAAGCAAGTGCTGCAGAGTATTTTGAGAAGCTAATTCAATATGTGTCTCTGCTTCCCTAGAAATTCCAGCTATTGGCCTCCAGGCTCACCTGTGCTTGTCTCAACCACAGACAAATTCAAGATCTGGCTGCAAAAAAGACTGAACTACACAGCTTCTGCAACTACTTTATAAGCAAGCAAGGTGTGGATGCCACCTCTAATCATTTCAGCATTCATGTACTTGTTCTTGAAGAAGAAAAAGGTCTGTCTTATCAAACATTTTCACTCATTTCCTTGGTGTTTATTACAGTTGATCCCAAGATGGAAGGACTGGATTGAATCTAATCATCCAATCCTCTGAAAGCTGAAACCTGCAACTCTTATTTACCCCCTCTGTAGTGCTTGCCATTATATGAAATGTGAGAAAGAGGCACACAGAAATTCAAAGAACACGTAACAGTAAGAAAGTATATTTATCAGAACAAGATTAAAGAGATTTAAGGAACTCATATACTTTTCTTTTTCTTTTTGCAAATATTAGCCTTCAGCAAAGACATAAAAACATTTGTCTTCATTCTAAAGAGAATATTATCAACTAATTAATTTCTAGCGCCAAACAATCCAAATGTAGAATGGTTTAATTGCTGAAAATGTTGAAAGAGAATATTTTCTCAGCAAAATTTATGTTTGGCTACAATGGACTGAATCTGTTTGATCAAAAGCTTTCTCTGTGCAATTGTCTTTGCTGGAAGTTAAGAGAGGCCATAACCATTTGTGAGCTTTTAGTCCCCTCTGAAACTCCAGTGAATGCCAGCAATTCCCTTTCCGTGGGCACTGCAGTGGGGTGCCCAGGAGGAGCCATAAATAATGCAGCTCCACAAAGCCCTCAGCAAAGAGGGAGAGCAGGGCTGCTGGGGCTTTGAAAGGGCACCTGACCAGTCAGGAAGCACAGCTTTCTCCTTCTGCTGGGCCCCACAAGGGAAATCACTTTGAAAGGTTAAAAAGGGGCAACTCTTTCTTGCTCAACAGACCAGTTTATATCTTGTGATATGAGCAGAGCTGCTAATAACTGCTTCATTTACAGTTCACTCACCACTGCAGGGCACTTGAGGAGGGAGGATTATCAGGGTCTTCAGCCTGTGGCTTCCTTGGGATCCTTTGCCTTTATCTACAAATATCCCAGCCTCGATGCTATTAACCCGGACTTCTTCAGAGCCACACATTAATTCCCACTCCAGGTTTTCTCCATTCTACCAGTAACAATGCTGCCCTCATTAGCAGGGCACTTGGTGCCAGCTTTCAGTGCTGTGCCAGGGCCTCCAGAGGTTTAACCTCAGCTGCTTGACTGCTGCTTCCAGTGCTCCAAAACCATCCCCAGACCACAATCTTGACCAAATAGTGCAGCACACATAGACCCAGCCTTGTGCCAATGCTCTGCCAAAAGGATCTCTTTACCTTTCCTGTTTCTCTACCTTCCCTGCAGTAGAGTCTTGTCCAAATCACTCCACCTCTTGTAAACCTATATAAAAATTTATTTAGAGGTTTCTCACACTATTTAAGTCATCACTGCTTTTACCAAATATCATTCTCATATCTAGGGGCATATAGAGCTCTATGAACAGCCACATTCAAAGAATAGAGGCATAGGAATGCACAAATCTCTTTTACCAGCAGCATTTGAATTTATGGCTGGAAACTAAACTATCAGCTTTGCAATGATTTACTGCTGTACAATAAGACCCACCAGATATAAACAGAGAAGACAGCCCTGCAGGACAATAAATTGCCTCAAACCAAGCTGTCATCACAAAATTCATAAAAGCCTTGTGAAAACCACCCTGCTGATGGGACACATGATTTTATGGTACAGGGTCTCTTCCAAAGTAGGAGACACCCATTCCTGGACTCCACCACCTCCTGCAGCTCTTCCCATCTTCTCCCTTGCTGAGGGTCTGGGATATCCTTCTCATGAGTTTTGCCCCTTGATTTCCCAAAGCACACAAACCCTTTGGACAGCCTGGCCATGCACTTTTGGACTCTTGTTGGTGCAGCCCCCCTCTGAAGGGGAATCACTCTGAAATGCACCTCTTTGAAGATGTTTGTCTTCCCCGGGATCAGGCAGGACAAGACCAGCTCTGAGAGCAGCCCATCAGAGATCACTGCAATTTCTGATCTTTCCCTGCCAGGGCTGCCCCTCTGTGGGTCTTCATGTCCCTCCAAGCCCCAGTACTTTTGAACTTCAAAGCCACAAGAAATACACCAGCAATTCTGGCAAGCTCAACCAGTAACTTTACAAGGATGGCTTGGTTTTAATCATGTGCCTGGGGGATTTCTTGTGGGAGGATGAAGCAACTAGGTCTGGCATCACTTAGGAATGGAAGGGTAGGAGTATAACAGAGGTGATATGAAAGGCTGAGCAACATCTCTCTGAACTAATTTATATAACCCAACAGTTCAGCAGCTCTGTATTTTAAGGTAGCCAATACTGGGTGAAAAATCAGAAGAATAAATGTATCTTAGCTTTCAGAGGGACCAGAGAGGAAAAAAATATTAGTTCCCCTTAACATTATATATGATTGGGATGTAGGTTTATATTCAGAGCCTTAGAACATTGCAAAAAGAGCTGTGATAGATGGCACAAATGTTTAGGTCGCTGGCAATCACCCCTCCCTTACCAAATTTCTCTCTTGAGAATAACACGAGGCTTTCCCAAACAGCTCCTTTGCTGAATCTGTTTTTTCTGCTTAGACACCACAAAGCCAGGCAACTCAGTGCTGCTTTGCAATGGGAAAGGGGGAACACAAAACAAAGAAATCCAGAGAGATTGTCCGCAGGGAAATCCAAGGAGCTACGAGAAGATAAAATAAGAGGCAAAGAAAAATCCTTATGAAAATGCATGAGATGTGAAAAACTGACAGGCCAATTAAATATGCCTAAATAGGATCAGAGATTATCCCAATGCCACTGTCATGTCCCATTGTTCTCCACCCTGCCTCTGTTCCCCCTCCTCAGTCTCAGAGAAGCAGCTCACTGGAGACTCCCAGTCCCTGCTGCTGGTCCCTCTGACCAGTGACAGCCACACACGTTACACACCCGTCACTCCCTGCCTTGTTCCTCTGCTCTTCCCAGTCCTCAGCCAGCTGCTGGCATCCCCACTGCTGTGCACTGCTCCTGCAGAAGGAACACAAATGCTGAGAGCCTGCAGGGAGTGGGGGCTGGCTGACGCTTCTGTAAATACCACTCTAATCCGTTTCAGATATTAGACTCCCTATATGTGTTTTTAATAATAAAGGCAACATTTAGATGCTGCCAAGGTATCAGAGAGCCAGCAGCAGGCACAGAAGAGCCACCCCCACCAAATAAACAATGGGAAATGCTCGCTTATCTTTTCATACCACTAGGCCTCCAGGCTCCAAAAGAAATGATTGCATTCATTTACATTTTATTGTGGAGATATAACTGGCTGGAATAACTGCCAGCACAGAACCCAACTGCAGGAATGCAGTATTTTTCTCCCCATTTGCCTTAACTGATGCTTTTCTCTTTTTTTCTGTCAATCCATCTCTATCACTGTAGCCTAGATGGCAGAAGTGCATTAACCCACTACTCATCTTGCATTTAGGAAAAAGAAAAGCCATCAGTTGAGCTTTCTAAAAGCCTCAGGCTTACAAATTGTTGCAGGGTAGCAAAGACTGTGAAAGAGGGACTCTTCACCTAAAGCATTTCCAGGCAATAAAGCCAAAAGGTTCTTAGACAGCCACACATTCATGTCCCAAAACCCCTACAAGCCATATATAAGTCACCCCACAAGTGAAATCTTAGCCTTCAATTTTACTTCCCTTGCAGTCAACAGCGAGGAACAGACTCTTCAGAGAATTCATCACGTGAGTTTGTGATCTTTTGAGTCAAGAAGCCCCAGTTCTTCTCCTTTCCCTGCTAAATAGCCTGAATCCATGGCTTAGCGAGTCCGCAGTGTACACCCAGCTGAGATGGACTCAGGCTATCTAACTACTATTGCCCACACAGCTTGGCATTAACTACAGGTTCGAAAGGTTTGTGTAATTCTTTTTATCAAAAGACATAACAAATAAATAAAAAATAGCCAAAGCATTCCATCTCTCAGGTCAACACCTTGGAGCTCACTAGATGAGATAGTAAGAAGGAAGTGGACTGAATATAAAACTCAGCTATGATGGGACCACATTCCCAGCATAAGAAGCTGAGGGCCGGGGGTGAACCTTCTCCGTGACAACTTCCTATCAAAAAGATGAAGTAAAATACACACAGGGTCACCAATAGAAATAGACTGTGAAACTGTCAAAACTGGTTAATGTTTTCTGCTGCCTCCTCACATTCTGATACCTGAATACGTTCAGGTTTTAATTTCCTTTCTTATCTGTTGAGCCATTTCTTACTAAAGATAAGGTAAGAAACATAATAAAAATTTTAAGCAAAATTATTTTACTATATTCACTGGAAAAAATGGTGGCAGAAACAATCAGACTCTTGAACTACCAAAGAAGGTAAGAGAAGCGAAAGTCTGGACAATTGGAAGCTGAAGCCAAGAGCAGGACAGTCAGCAGTGTTGCTCACCATGACACTCTCTCATGTCTGAAGCTCAGAGGGCAGTGCCCACCCCTGCCCCAGTCTGTGTAACCCTGGGCAAGTCCAGTAACCTCTCTGTGCCCCAGGTCTCCAGCTGTAAATGAAGCCATCCAAGATCCTGCAAGAACAGGGCCATTGGGTGCTCCAGGACACGGTCACAAAAGCAGCTCAACAGAATTAGGTGTGTGAGAAAGAAAAAGAGTGAGTCTGTAAAATGTACAAAAGGTGCAACAATACTATTGCAGACAAACTACCAACTGTGACAGCAGCAAGAGCACTGACCTACATTGAACCTGAGTGTGGCTTCCTACTAAGTGGGGTTTCATAAGGGCTTCATATCCCTTGGACACTGGCAATGCAAAGGGAAGGAAGCTGAGCCTGATGGCCAAGTGCACAGACCTAGACATTTTCCTCTGCTGGGTCACAGCTCCCAGCAGAAAGTTCAAACATGCTGGGGATATGCCAGTGAATGCCCTAAAGGACCCTTTTTCAGGTTCTTGGCATCTTCTGTTTTGCTGTTTTATAGACAGACTAAACACAGAATCATTTCCAATGATATTACAGCCACAGCATTGTTTGCTTGGAAGGCAAGAGTGGATATAATGGACCTGGGTTCAGACCAACTTTGGTGGACAAAAACATCCCTTAGAAAAACAGCAACCTAAATTCATCCATTTCCCATTGCTTTTCAGTTGCATAAATATACAGAATAAACATTCTGCCTTAAAAATCTCAAAATGCAACCACATATATCAAACAAAATCTGAATGAGCTACACATTCTCCCTACGTTTCCAAGAGCACCATTCTTCCAGAAAGAACATATTCCCTTCCCTCTCCCCTTCACAAATGTGCAAAATGCCACCCACACAAGGAAGGGAAGGTTTATAAAAGGAAACCCAGGAGTTCCAGTTCCCTGCCTTTACCACTTCTCCCACCAATATTTTTCACAAAGAGCAGAACAGCAGTGTCTGGCTGCAGGAAGCTCTCCTGTCACACACAAGCAATGGATCTCAAACAGGCACATTGTCCCAAGGTGAGCAGGAATGTTCCTCTTTCCTTACCAGCAGTACAGAGGTGCAGGTGGCACAAACCACCTGGGTCACAGAGTTCCTGGCTCTCCCCTTCCTCCTCCACCCTCAGCTCCTCTCTCCATCTCTTCCTTCTCCTCGATGACTTCTTAAGGATCTTCAAAACCTTGTTCACTTTATTCATTTGGTCTCAAGGCTGCAAAGAGGGGACGGGATCTCCCTGACTCCAGTGTCTCAGCAGCTCCAGCTCCCAAGGAAGGAGGGACAGCTAGAAGCAGGCAGGTCACTGGGAAAGCGCTTGTGTGTATGTGTGTGTGTGTCTCAAAAGCTTCTTTCCACCCAAGGAGAGAGTTTTGGGTGGTGATGGGAGAGGGGGGAGGAGGGAGAGGGATTTCTTTTGCCTCTGTCCATCCTCAGCTCTCACAGACAACAAGAGCAGGCATTTCTTCTCCCTGATGACTTGGGAAAGCACATAACTCACAGGGGCAGCAGATCCTGTATAGAGTTTTCAATTTCTGTTTTTGACAATACATGCATTCTGGCAGATTTCAAATACTCCTCAGGCAAAAGAGCCAGCATCAGCTCAGAAAAAGCAGCGACTCTTAAAGAATTCTGGCTTCTTTTCAAAGACTAGAAATAGCTAACTCAGACAGCAAATAATATCTGCATCTATGAGAAATGCTAAATAACTCTGCAAGCTTGGAGGAAAAAACCTTGACTTTCCTGTGTTCACACAATTGCTCACCTTTCAGCACCTACTTTCTCACCAGCATCTTTGGACAAAGACAAGTAATTTTTCCAGTTTCCTGCAGACACTGAGGCAATGCAAGGTGAAGTAGCTAGTCAAGACATTTTTAGCAGAACCAATGAATGCATCCCTGAAAATAGCTTCTCTTCCTATTTCAAAAGCTTAGACTCTCTAAAGTTTTCAAATAATTTAAAGTCCTTAAACATTTCTACACAACCCTGGTACTTTTGGGAAGACTTTGATGGAAAACAACATGCAGCCTAATGTCCACCCAGGGCCATAGCTGCTCTCAGACACCATCAAACCACTGAGAAGAAGGCAAGAGCCCTGTGTGGGAAACTCTGACATGATCTCGTGTCCATGGCAATCTCCAAAGAGAGAGAGTTCAGAGTCCCTTGCACTGCAAACCAGGGCATAGATGAGCAGTAAGAACATTCCCTTGGAAAGACTCATTTTGTTTGTAAACGACAGTTTTGAGAGTCAGGAGGCCAAGTGGAAAACAACCCAGTGTGCTTGGGAATGTCAGCCTGGGAGTCAGGTGTGTGACAGGATGAGTGAGGCCCTAAACAACCCAATAGAGCAGGTGGCATCCCTGCCCATGCCAGGGTGGGTCAGGACTAGATGATCTTTCAGGTGCCTTCCAACCCAAACCATTCTATGATTCTGTGACAAACACACACCTTTACTGCTGGCTTCTCAGATTTAAACATACCCATGAGACATGACCTAAGACAGATGTTTATTAATCCATTTATACCCGAAAGAATCAATAGCAGAAGCAGATTATCAGTTCCCTATAGTCAGATCAATCCTCAGACAAACTACAAAGTTATTTGGCTGAAGGAAGAGCTTACCTTGGAAAATTTTGGGAACCAAGGCAGTTCCTGGCCCAAAATTTCCCCTTTGACTCTGCCCTGCAGAGTCAATACCATGCTATCTCCCACACTGATGCCAAAGAAATATCATGATTGCCTCCTGGCCATTTCAGGGAGGAATGATGATTTTTGGGCAGTGACTGCCAGCCTGGAAGGACCCTTCCCAACCAGGCCAGTGGGGTTAGGGGAATAGGACAGACCTCCAAGCAACCATGTGTAGGGATTGGACATGGCTGTGCCTGTTAGCAGGACTGAGAGCCTGTTAATGTACCTAAAACTCCATTTAGTGCGATGTAATTAAGTACAAACCCTGCAGTAGATTGTATTAATGGATGTACAAATTAAATTACCATGCACTTAATTTAAGGCATTATAAATAGAGGCATCACTCTAACCACTGAGCAAGATGCAGCCCTCACCCTGCAAAGGCCAGCACAGGGCAGAGCATGGTCACCAACCACAGCCATTGCCAACCTTGGGTAACCTTTGGAGGCCTGAACTCTCAGCACCCAGACATGGCCACATCAGGAGTGCCACAAGCAGACCTCAAGTGCAGATCTGGTGGATGCTTTCAGCTCATTAAAGCCCATATTTTAATGAGTCATGTCTCCAGAAAAGCAGCACCATGCAAATTGCACCACCCCAGGAAATTGTGCTGTTCCCATGCATCACTCTGAGGCATAATTCTCTTCCTGCCACCTTTCTCCAGGGCAGGAGGTAATTTGCTCTCCCTCCTCTCAGCACTTTACCACTGTCAGGCTTGGCTCACTAGGCAGGAGCAAAGGCAGCTCTTCTGCTGAGCAGGGATCTTCCTGCCTCCCCTCCAGGGCTGCAGGGATGTTCCTGCTTTCCTTTCCTCCTTTCCACAGGCAGCATCCAAATCAGAGCCTGCTCCTGGCAAGAGCTTGTCCCAGTTTGCACTGGTCTCCACCATTTGAGATCTGCCTGCTCTTTTCAGGCATTAAGGCTCCCACAAACATCCTGGGTCCAGGATGGGCCCAGCCTCACACAGTGGAGAAACTCTTTGCAGTGGATTCCAGACTGGATGCCAAGCCAGCAGCAGAGTCCCAAAGAAAAGTGGGAAGCGCTAGGCAGGTAGCCAGGCTCGAGGGCAATGGGGTCCATATTTCCTGCTAAAATGTAGGAAAATCCAACCTTGTCCACCCAGGCAGCTGCAGACTTTAGCCCTAGTCCCCTTTGCTGAGGCTCCTTCTTTGAACCATCTTGAGCATATTGCTATCCCTCCCTAAATTTTCTTCCACCTCCATCTCACTCCTACTCCTGACTCACTCCTTTTCCTCTCTTTTCCTTTGGAGAATGGCTGTAATCCTTCATGTACTCCTAATCAGTGAGATTTATGAGTACAATTCTGTTTTATTTTGATGGTTAATACTAGCACTAATGCTGCTGTCATGTCTCCATAATTAATAACGAGACTAATAATACAAAACCAATCTAAGATTCACTTCATTGGTCTTCAGTGTCATTAGTTAGAACTGACATTACCAATTCTAGTTGTCATCCATACTGAGTCATCACTACCACTTCTATAAAAACAAAACACATGGATTGGGACTGTACTGTAGCCCAGACTCAGTCCAGCAAGCAATGCTATAAAGGGTCATCTGAGGGCAAAATCCTTCTCATCTCATTAATATTTTACAGAGCTCCAGCAATACAGTGAGCAGCAGGAAAGCAAGACAGCATGGAGCAATGCAAAGGATTTTGCTGAGATGGGCTCTCAGGGACCAGAGATACAACCTGCATGTCCCCTGTGACTGCAGGGGGAATGCACTCACCCCATTCTGCATTTTCCCACCTGCCAGTATAAAAGGCAGCAAGCCATTATGAACCACCCAGGTCTTGTAAGGCTACTTTTTCATGATTAAGTCATCACAAGATCTCTCTTTGTTTTGTGAAGATTTCTGCTTTATGGCCTGGCTGTTAATCCTGTAGAATGCACTCACACTGCTTTCAAAATTTATTCCACTGTCAGGGCAGCAAGTTGCTGTAGTCATTTGAAGGCCAAAATCGCTGCCTCAAAGCACTGAGAATTTAAGAGGTGAAAAAACCTTCAAAGCATCTCACTAACTACTGTGAGTACTGGGAACACTTTGGTTTCCATTCAGGTAATCATACACTCCTTTCATGTCCTACTCCCACGTAGTTTCACCTATTGCTTCTCACAAATTATCTGAAGCTGTTTGATTTGAGCCACGATTTGGGTAGAATTTAGGAAGGTTCAACAATAACAATAATATTGCTAAGCTAATGTAAACTATTTACTTGTCCCTCCTTTTCCAATCAGAGTCCTACAGTTAAAGTATAGCTGCTATTAAATGTCTTCCAAAGCAAACCACGCATGTTTCAGATCGGTCTCAATTTAGCAGTTTTATTTTTGTGTTAAATGATAGGGAACAGCATTAGCACAAGGGTCATTATGTGAGTCAGCAGCACACGGCAGCTGCCTCTTCCCAACATGACTGAGAGCAGCCTCCTGCTGCCCTTCATCCTGGGCTATCCTCCTCCTCTTCTGTTCCTGTCTAATCCCACCCTGACTGCAGAGCCATTCTGTGCCCCGTGGAAGAGGGAAGAGCCTGCTCCCTAACCAGCAGCACTGTTCAGCATTTCTCAGCACTGGGACATGCCAAGTGATTTCAAACAGGAGGAAGCCAATACAATTGCCTGGAATTTTTATAAAGCATGCATATCGTGCATCTGCCACAAAAACTAAAGGGTTTCAGCAGGAAGACCCCAAGGAGCAAGGCATGCAAAAGCACAGCCCTATTTGCCTATGCCAGGCCACCAAAGCCACAGCTGACAGATCTGAGAGATTCAAGTAGACCCAACTTGTGGTTCTGCTTTGGTAGGCAACCCTCAGGCAAAACTGAAGGCAAAACTGCCCTCAGGCATTGCTCTCCAGAGCTGGTGCTTGGCACCGGCTCTCAAGGCCATCCCCACCTGCTGCAACATGGTTCCAGGGAATCACAGGAGCACAGAGACACCACAGACACTCCACATCCTTGTTCCACCCTTAGCAAATGCCTCCACACAAGGAGCTGCATCCTGCCTCAACTACAATTTCACAGGTGAGCCCTTACCTGATCCTTCCCTACCGCATTCTGCTTCACTTGGTGCATAACTCTGAGTTTCTGTGAGGCTGGAGACAGCCCAGCATGCTGCAGTTATTACTCACACCATGCAGCACTGCTGGTAGGCTTTATGTCAGGAAGTCTTCACCTGCTTTAACACCAATCAGTGGCACCGACCCCCTCTGCAAGTTTCTCCTGATGCCCTGATATTTCATTCCCTTCCCTTCACTATTTTTCAGCTGTTTCAAAGACCACGAGAAGCTTTTGAGAAGACAACAGCTTAGTGTCTTGCAACTGCTGCATCTCAAGTGAATTAGTTTGGGCTTTTGGCTTTACTACAAAATAATAAACATGACAATAAATAAGGCAAAAGAGAAAGAGGATAGTGTTGGAGTTTTGCCACCTGTGTGCAGCATCTTACCAGCTTAACTGCAGCTACAGAAATTAAAGTTGGGGATTTCAAAATCTTCAAAAAATGAAAGAGCACAGGCCTGGCAGAGCAATTAAGGATTTACCCAGCTACTTCCAACCACCCATACTAAGCTAATGCTTATTTCAAGGAAATGTGGTCTCAGAATTAAAACTGTCAAAGAAAAAAGGCTCTGATGGTTTTTAAAATCTTCCCAATTTTAAAGCATCAGGTGCATATTTGGCTTTTTGTTTATTTTTTCTAGGGCTGGAAAACACTAGCTTAGTGCCTCACAAGGGATTCACACTGACAAATGTTGGTATTATTTTCCAGATCAGAAAGCAGAGTCGGGTATGACTGTGAATAATCAGCTTCCCAAAGCCTACTTGCAATCATTGCAGTTGAAATAGGCCTGGCTGTCTTGCTGCAATCAAGAAAAGGAGGCACAGGCAGCCTGCTGCAAACAGACAATAGCTGAGGCTGCAAGGACCTCTGGCCAGATCATGGAGAGACCTCAGAGCTGCCAATTGGCCCCAAAACACCCTTCCTTTTCTTGGTAGGGGATCCATGATTTACCACTAGGACAAGTGAATGGCATTGTTCAGGACTGTACAAGATGATGGACGACACCACATGGTGCCAAGCCAACCTCTTGAAATCAGCAGGACCTTGGCCTCAAGCACCCAGCTAAAAACAGGGCTACAAGCACATGCAGCATCAAGTTGCTCTGAAAACTCAAATATATTCAAGCAATCAGATGACAGAGTTATCAGGGCTATAATACAAGGATCTGAGCTTATTTAGGAGGAAAAACAATGTAATTCTCTTTCAAATGAAGGGGTCCTATGGCCAGGAGTCAGCCTTGAGGAGAGCTGCAAGAAAAATGCCGTCCCCAAGTTTCTCACTGCCTTCCTCCCCTTCCCTTAGCTTCCACCCAGGATCTCAGCTCAAGTGCCAGAGCATCCTGGCTGGCTCATTGCTCCCTGTTAATTGCAGGGTCTGCTGACCCTTGAAGCTGCCATAGCCAGTGAGAAGCAGCCAGCTCACTGCTCCTCCAAAATCTCACCACCTTCTTAATGTCCTCAGGAGACGCCATTTGGAAGTGAAGTCATGGAGTCATTACAGCTGTTCAGAGACTCTGCTCTCCCACTGAGGTTCTGAGGGAATTGAAACAAAGTGCTCTGAAAAGATGGCACTGCCAAGCAAAGCAATTCACAGTGGTGCTTCTGGCACACGATGCTGAGTTCCCTCACCAGCACCTTAGACAGTTAATAAACAAAAGGAATGACACTTCTGGACCCATGTTCCCTCTGTCATTTATTTCTTTCTCCAGTGCTTAACCCAGATCAAGCCTAAACATCAGTGTGATTTCCACTTGCTCTATACCATCAATCTTGCTTTGTTTCCACACTGAAGTCATGCAGCAAAATAGTTAAGGAGGGACATTTCCATACCACATTCTGTCAGTACAGATTATTTCAGTCCCCTAAGCTCCTTGGGGGTGTAATTTGCAGGAAGCCCAAATGAGGCAGACTAAAGCCACAGGCTTGTGGAAGCAGGTATTACTAAAGCCTGTCACCAGCAGCAAAGTTTAGCATATTCTCCCCAGACATTTAGGTTCAGTTCTGTAATCACTAAGATACACTCAGGTGAATTTGAAGCTCTTATTGAAAAATAATCACTGCACAGCAGCTCCAAACAAACAAGAGCTCTGGCTAAAGAACTTCATGACAGTAAAAACTCCCTGGATTCTTTCAGGACTAGCCTTCATCTCTGTGGCTTCTTCCTCTGTTGCCCCAGAGAAGTTGCTTGCATTTTTCCAAAACATGCTAAATCTGGCTGCTTGCAAGGGGCTAGCAGCCCAAAAATAGAACTTGATATCAGAAGTTCAGGTTGGAAGTAAAGGAAAAGACAAACACAAGCTTGGGAATGAGAACAAAAAAATGGATGAGTAGAGAGAGGAGGAACAGAAATAAAGGAGATTTCTGATTAAATGAGTGCTTTTCCAAAGGACTGACAGGCTTTAAGAGAACTCTGATAGAAGCAGCTCCATTTTCATGAACATGCAGGGAGCCTTGCTACCTGCTGGCTCTGCTGTGTTTCTCCAAGGTTTTCATGTCCCCAGGAGCCGCAACACAGATAATGCTCAGAAAACAGCTAGTTTAGGGGTCTGTCAGGAAAAGTTCAACCAGGAAAAGAGAGGAGGGATGGATGAATATCAGGCTGTGCAAGGTGTCTGGACCAAATGGCTGGAGGCCAAACAAAAAGGGCATGCAGTCTTCAGGTGCTACAAACACACACCACAATGGCCAAGCAGCCTGCTCAGCCCTGTCTGACACTTGCAACTTCATTCCTGGCTGGAAGCACAGGGATCCATGGAGCCGCAGAGGCTGCAAGCTCCAGTAACTGCAAATTTGACTTGATGTGAGTTCTCTCACTCTCCTGCCACCTCCCCCTGTGGAACTCAAATGAAGCTGACAAGAATAATGCCAAGTTCAGTTCCCACAGAAATACCAGACAGCAATCTACTCTCCTGGAAATATATTTCAGTGTTTTCATAAGGAATACACTAAAATTTCAACTTCCTAGGAAAATTTTTAAGTTCAGATGTATTCTGATTTAGAATTCATGTTTGTCCCACAAACCTCAAGAATGATTATGGAAATCACTTTTTCAGTGAACTTTAATGTAAATAAGCAAATAAATGCAGTATCTCAAAAAAAGCCCCAAATCTCACTTATTTCCATCAAAACTACCCAAGCAATGACCACTGCAGGAAACAGGAGGTGCTTCATCTGAAGAATGCCCTTGTCCTAATGAAGGAGAAAGCTCTAAACTTCTGGATAAAAAGAATAGAAGTCCATGACAGTTGAGACTCATTATCACCAACCAACAATCCCAAATGGTGTATTTCAAGGTTTCTGGCTGACTCAGCTGTCAAAACCTGCCATCCTAATCAATGCTTTTAAGAGCTCTTACACACAGTGGGGCTTCATCCAAGTCAACAGTCCAGCTCCTGGCAATTAAATAGAACCATCCAGGATGTAAAAAAAACCAGTGTTATGTAAAGAAAGATGTGCTGGGTGAATAAGACCTACGCATGGAAATACTGTTTCCAAAAAATTCATCCACTGGAAATTATTCTGGAAGAGAATGGGGGAGTAGAGACAGATAAGTGAAGAGGGACAAAGAAATATTCATAAGTTTGGGGTGAATCCAAAAACTAATTTAACAGATGAGAGATTCCAAGGGAGAAATTGAAATTGCAAAAGGAATAGCATTCAAAATGGCTTTTTCATATTATTATTAGATGGTTCAGAAAACAAATGCAGCATAATCATTTACCTGAGAGTGGGAGTTGTTTCTTCTACTTTTTTGGTGGCTAAAAGTCTTATGTAAACAGTTTGAAACCGACAAACCTCATCTATCATGGGAAGAGGAGGATGTTCTTGTACCTCTCTGTTACACAAGCCACCAACACAGGCCAGGAAATGAGAGGGCTCCTGTTCCCTCATGGAGGGAGCAAAGCCAGCTCCTGCTGCCAAGCCACCTTTCTTTGCCTTGGACACAACACCTCCATTTGCTGTGCCCTTCTCCAAAACAGATGTGCAACACAGAGGGGCCTCCTCAAGCCATGTTTATTAAACACCAGCCAAATAATTTAAAATACCTCAGCTGAAAATTGCTCTGAGAGTTGCTGGGAATGGCTGTGCTGTCCCTGGCTGCAAGCCCTGACCACAGCTGATGGACAGAGCCCTGGGAGGCACCATGAGGAATCTGTGAGCCCAACACCCTCCCCATTGCAGCCCAGCATGACAGCCCCACGCCTCCTTCCTGTGCTACCAGCAAGGCATTAATTCCTGTGGAACAACAAGCTTATCAAGTAATCATGACAAAAAGCATTAATGACCTTGCCTTTACTCATGCCAAGACATTCTTGATGTGTATAACCACTGCAAGCAATCAACGCGGGGAAAAACACAAGCAAGAAAACCCCAGTCAAGTGAATATCACTCTGTTATTCCAGAGCTTCTGACAGCATCCCATTATGTCAGACTGCATTGGATAAGGTCATATAATCCATCATAACCTGACTTAATGAGGCAATTAAAAACAAATGCATTTCATGGGCAAACTGCTTGCTATGCAGCCTTTTTCTTATTCCACTTGGCTTCACAATTTCTTAGGGGTGAAGAGTCCAAGACAAACTAAAAGGAGTAAAGGAGCTATTTATTTAACTTCCTTTCAAGTACATAAAGCACAAAAGTGATACTCCCCTTCAAACCACAGCTAAGTAGCTATATACCTGAGGTGGGTGATACCAGAAAGGTTTCCTCAGAGCTGAGCAGATCAAAAACACACAACAAAGGCATTTTGGATTTGTTGGTTTTGGGGGTTTTTTAACATAAGGGCAGGATGACAGCTAGGCTCTGTAGAAGGAATGAAACAGGACAGCAAATTCCAAAAGCATCACCACAACTTGATGCTGCAAACCCACACAATTCTCTGTCCTCATCAGGAGTACCCCAGCCTGAAGCCGTGGCATGTCTGGAAATGCAGGGGTTTGTTATTTTTTTCTTCAGTAAGAGTAGAACAGGAGGCTCCTCACTTCTACAAAGGTTGCTTCTGCACCTACCTGCCACAGAAGACAGAGCTCCAGCTAGAAGCAGTTTGGCTGCTTGGATCCAGAGAACATCTTCCCTTCATGTACCACCCCTGTGTGTTCATCAGCAGGTAATCCATTTTTCTTGTAATGGATTATTAGTCAGTGCAGGAGAAAAGGCAGCAAACTGTTTGGGTTGACCACATGGGGTTCATTGTGCTTTTCCTCTTTTCTTTTTCCTTAAAAAAAAGCCCACACATGTTGGATCCTGCTCCTTTGCCTCACATTGGACTCAAGCAGAGAACCCCTCTTGTGACTTTTGGATAAACACAAACAGCAGCACAACTGCTCAGCTTACGCAACTTACCACAAGTTGTGTTTCAGGCAATTGTAAGGGGAAGATTTAGCTGGTCACTGAGGAAGGTGCAGCCCCTGGATTTATCCATCACTTCAGTGGGGCACACCAGCAGAAAAGCCCCTGAGGCACAGATACCCCTTTCTGCTAT
Source organism: Zonotrichia leucophrys gambelii (assembly GCF_028769735.1). NCBI lineage: Eukaryota > Metazoa > Chordata > Aves > Passeriformes > Passerellidae > Zonotrichia > Zonotrichia leucophrys. The sequence continues at coordinate 9,386,661 of NC_088182.1, read as the reverse complement.
CGGAGGTGACACTAATGCACTGCTCAAAACTCATTGGAGAGATCCCCACCTTCTTCCTCTTCCTAAGCAGCTTGAGAGGAGCAAACCTGGCACTTCCAGCAGCCAATGCAACACAGATATAGACTCCAAAGTGACCCCAGGGCATGCACAGCATTCATACATGTACATATGGACACCACAGGTCACACAAACAGGGACTACACAGCCACAAAAAACTGCCACTCCCCAAAAGGTGACTTGGACAACTCTGCTGATACAGCAAGGAACAAATTGTTTTGCTTTTTAAAAGCTGAGGCATCTTCTAACATTTGCTACTAGCCCTGGTCAATTTTTCTTTCAAAATCTGAGGCCTTCCAGGCAGTTGGCTGGCCAGATTCAGGTTCAACAAAAGGAGCTGCTTTGGCATCCACTGCTTCAAAACACATGAAGGACACTTTTGGTGGGAGAAGTGATGGATTTGCTCATCCTGCAGAAAAGTCAAGCAGCTTGTAACAATTTGAAAAAATGAAGTTTAGTTCACCATGGTCAGGGAGAGAGAGGAGATGAAATGGAAGCTTCACTCCCCTCCTGCAACCAAACCAAGGCACAGTTGTACATGCAGTACACAGGGACTATTAGCAGAACAAACTGCAGAATAAATGTATTCCTTTTCCTAGCAAAGTACTTACTGCATTTATTTTGAAAAAAAAGAAAAAAAAAAAGAAAAGAAAGAAAGAATACTACAGAACTTCAAACAAGCAAGAATTCCTGAGTCCTCAAATATGCTCATAGTTATTGGATTGGGTGACCTGAAAACCACCTCTCACTCACTGGAGAAATGGGATTTTTATAAATACATGTATCAGCAAATGAATATTTAATGTTTTCTGTGTATATCAATGTTCAGGGTCTGCAATATTTAAGCTATCAGACTTGTCAGAAAATGTACCAACCATGAGATAATTACATCTCTGGGGTATTTTGATGCATAAAGGGCAGTCAAGTGCTTGTATTATCTCAAGATTGTGATTATGTCACAATTGCAACAAAACACAGAAATAAGTTATAGCTAGTAAAAAAAAAACCTACAGGATGACCACTTTATAGCCTTCTTGGTTCCAAATAATAATATGTTCCTTCATTATCAAAAATAATTATACCACTGTTGTCATTGAAACTGACACAATATTTGCATTAGAAGCTGCTTTCCACAGTAAAATACATTGCTTAACAAACAAGAAATTCTCAGCCTAAAACATGTTTTCTCCTGCTTATCCCCAAATTTAGAGCCAATTATACTTCTAGTCAGAAGGAAACCATTTCTAAAGTGTTCCTCTTCGTCCTTTCTGATATTTCTGAATAAAAATAAACATTCCCTGTCAGCAAAATGCTAACATATGGGCTTTAGGAAGAATTCAGCCATACTAGAGTCCTTTGAAGAATCAGGACCTAAGACTTTTTTAGATATCATAAGCCTAATTCTGCCCTCTCCTTTTATGCCAGTGTCAGTCTAGACTAACCTCATTCCCTTTAAGACAGCTAAATCCAGACTGACACCAGCACGGTCAGACCCAGCCTCCTGCTCTTTAAAGGCTTTCTCACTGCAAAACCTAAATAAATTTTTTTGAAATGGCAAATATCTCCCTTTAAACTCCTTGTCCAGCAAAGTCCAACCTTGCAGGTCCACCCTGCGTGTGGGAATACCTGACAAGACATCACCCACAGGCAGGTTTGCCAGTGCTGTGGACTACTGGAAAATATTTCACAATTTAGGACTGCCACTAGGCTGAGCTCTGCAGGAGCCTTATTCTTATGCAAGAGGAAAAGAGCAGTGCCAGCACTGATGTCAAAGCTTTGCCAAGCTTTTTTTCCATGGAGGATCTGGAGGGAAGGGGTCTGCACACAGGGTGGCAATGTACTCCCTGCTCCTCCCTTTGCAGGGACACAGTCAGCCATCCCATGCCAGGGGAGATCAATGCAATCCACACCACAAGCAAGGACAGCACTCATCAAGAGGCCCAAAGCTGTGATTTCCACAAGTGTTTCTCCCAGCCTTTATAAATAAGCAACTTAGAGCAAATTGATACTTACCATCCCTTTCAGGCTGATTTTCACTAACATCCTAAGAGTCATAACTCACACCCTGAGAAAGGGAGAAAAGATTTACAGGAGTTGTGTAGGAAAAGAAGCAAACAAACAAACCATTTACAGCTTCCTATAGCAACAGGACAGATTGCAAGTAGCGAAAAAGAACAGCCAGAGAGTCACCCTGAGATGGTTTGGAGACCATTTTTCAAAGCCAGGAGACTAGGACAAATCATCCTGGAAACTGAGATTGTAATCTCAGTGGGTTTCCACCCAGATAAATTAAGCTAATAAAAAGGACCAAGCAGAGCCCAGGAAATTTTGCAGATGAACAAAACTTGCTGCTAACTGCTTCTCAGTTATGCCCTGTTCCTTCATCTTTGATTCAGGATCAATTATCAAGAGCATCTTGTGAGAAGAAGAATAATTTTTTTTTAAATCCCCTGCCAGAACAATGAGCAGGATCTACAACACCACATTATTGCTGTGAGCAAGCATCACAGCAAAATAATCAATGTTACTGCAGAAAAATGCTCACTCAGAGCTATTTTGTATGGGGAAGGCATAAGATCCCATTTGCAGTTGGGAGCTCATCCTGCAAGATGCTGAGCAGCTCCTGGGACACAGCAGGCATTCTGGTAAGACCTCAGAGCATAATTTAGCAAGGCAGCACTGTGCCAGGGCACAGGGAAGCTGATCTGCTGGCAGACAGGCTGGCCCCAGGCTGCCAGCTCCCACCTCCCTGTGCTCAAAGGCCATGTGCAAACACTGCCACTGCCTGCCCTGGCCACTCCAGACAGATTGCTCATAAAAACCACACGAAACAGAACCAGGTGCAAGAATATTAAAACTATAAACTGCATGATGAAAGCCTTATGAAATGCACATTTAAGGGGTTTTATTACTTTAATTCAGCCTCTGAGTACATAAATATGAAAGTGCATGTTTTTAATTATAGAGTATGTACTATTTTTAACCCAGAGTCTCATCTTCTTTCCATTCAGTGGTTTAATGGTGATGACCAAAAGGCAACAGTCCTTCCACACACCAATGAATCTACAGATCCAGGGGCCTCTCAGAGCCCAATTCACCTCACCCCAATCAAATCCAGGATCCCATGGTCATGCTTCCTTTATAGCAGTAAATCACTGCAGCATTCAAGTGCTTCACAACTATTATTAAATTGAACTTCCACCTTAGAAGTGAGGAGGTTTCCGGTGGCCAACAAGGTCCTGCCACAAACAGCCAGAAAAGATGTTGGTTTTTTTTTTCTTCAAAGTTCAATTTCAATTTTCAAGAAAAGAAATAAAAGAAGGTTTCACTATGCTCTTGTCTTGGCTCACAGCTCTACAAAGAGTCTGCAAGAAATGGCTGCATGGGAAATGGAACAGGTTTGGAGAACCTGCACTTGAACCAACACAGAGAGACCATACAGTCTAAGATATCTTAGTTCTGTGCATACAACTAAACAAGTTTTTCCCTCTGATGAAATATAGGCCAACACATTCCCCTTGCTCTCTTCCCCAAGAGGCACAAAACATTAATTCAGTCGTTTCATTAATTCAGACTTCACACATCAAAGTGAATTGCTCTGGGTTTGCTTCTGGATGAAACTGAAGATGTTCCAAACACCAGAGCTCGACGGGAGAGGGAATTTAAGACCCAGTGTGAGTCCAGACACCAGTATGGACAAGGACTGCTTGAAGACGGCAAAGGCAGCTCAGGTGCAGGAGAGAACATGGGAGGCATTAAGGAAACTACCTTTCAAAGAGAACAAGTGTAAGTTCACATCAATTTCTTCTTTTCACAATTCACTTTTTTGTGATAATGTCATGCTAGAGGCTGCTTGAGCCCTGTCATGCAGCTCTCAGGTCCTGTAGATGCTGCCAAGTTTGCCATCTCCGTGCAAATATTACAACAGTAAATGTACACACCAGTATCCCTGCCCCTGCTCCCAGATCATGGCTCCCTGTGTGCTGGGAGATCCTGCCTGAGGAAGAGCTCTGCTGCTGCTGGGCTGCCCCAATGGGACTGGGGAGACTCACCAAATAGAAGGGTTAGGGGAAGACACACAGGCAGATCTGGAAAGCAGGAAAATCCAAACACAGGAAACTCATTTATCGCAGAAAATATGTCAAGTACGAAAAAACACAACACATCTCACTTCTGTACTCTCAACAGGCTCCATGTACATCCTGGGCTGTGCTCTGCAGCAACTGCACTGCTCAGTGCCTAAGATTCTATATTCAAATCTAGACTCTGTATTAAAATCCTCACTGCTGTCCATCTGAATGGTTACACACCCAACTGCCGTGTCTTTGTAGGGTGGGATTTTTTTATCCTTTAAGAGTAACAATGATTTCGTAAACCTACATTTGTCCCACCTAGGGACAAAACTCATCTGAATTCATCACTAAACCAACAGCAAAATATAGCAAGGAGATAATAGAGATCCCCCCAGAAAAGGATTATGGGCAATGCACTCACCTTAGCTGGAAGAGAGTTTTAAGCTTGTACCCTGGCCAGCTTTACTACAGGGAGTAGAACCTGAATTTCACACATATCACATCATACACAGTCCCTGTGAGAAGTTTTTGCACATTTCAGCAGACTCCCATCATATCAGTTGGACCTGTAATTTCACTTAGAACACAGACTCACTCCCAAGCACATCTAGTCTCAAGTTTCATCACATCACCACCGTGCTCTCTGCAACTCACTCTCATGGAATACAGTAAGTGGCAAAGATACAGCCAAAGGTGCAAAAATCCACTCAAGACATGAGGGACAGAAAGCAGAAATAAAATTTCAAGCCCCCAAAACAATTCTATAGAAGGAAGGTGACCATGAAACTGAGAACAAAAGCTGCAAGGACTATGTTGAAATGACCACATCCTTCCAAGCTCTCTCATCTGAGTTTCCCAGTTTCTTGTAAGAACAAAAATCTCGATTCTGGAGAGCTGAACCAGGGGTTGAATCAGGGAAGACATTTCACACTGCAAAAGAGGAATTTTCAGAAAACATGGGAGGAGGAAAAAACAAGCTGTCTTGGGAGAAGTAATTAAGCATTTTCCATCAAATTTGACATTTGGCATCTGCTCAGGTGTCTGCTGAGACTTGCTTTGTTTCCAGTTAATATGTAGGACATAATGTGATTTAGCCTTTGGCTAAGTAACTCTCGAGAGCCCACATTCAGGGGGAGACAGGCAGGCTCAGGGCTGGGAGGGAGGAGATGGGCACTGCCTTATTTACTTTGCTTTTAACAATGATGCAGGGTATCTGGCTGCATAGCACCACATGCCAGACAGACATGCCACAGAAGCAGTACAGCCTCATCTGAGCTGGATTAGGCCCTGACTAAACAGCATGGCTGCAAGTGAGGGCAGCACGGAAGAAATTATTCTGCATCCAAGGTTCCAAAAGCCTTGCTGTTGCCGGGGATGTTTCTGTACTGTGAGATGGTTGAAAGGAAAGAATTGGTCCTACAAGTGATTACATACATCTTAAAGAGTGCAGTCCTCTTTGCCATGTAAAGCCCAACATTTTCCAGATTCTAGCACTGAGCTTTGCAAACCCAAGGAAACACAAACTAAAACCCCAGCTTAGTGTGGAAAGGAAGCATGCTGGTCACTTCCAAAGCACCTAGGAAAACACAAGTTGTGCCCCTTGCCCCGTAGCTCATGACTCTACTTTCTCAGTTTGGCAGGTTGATCCCACCCTGCCACATCAGCAGCAAGCAGTGCCTCCCAGCCACAGCCCAGCAGGTACTTGCAGAGATCAGGGCTTCCCACAGGAGGATGAACAGGTGTTTTGTGCTGCAAAAACAGTGACACAGTCATGTTATCACCTCAAAAGGCACACAGATGAAGAAAAACTACCAGCCAAGAAGATTGCAACTCAGGCTCTTGTCACGAGGAGTAAAGGTGAGCCTTTGGAAGCCTCCCTCCTCAGCATTCACAGAAAACACATCTGGAGCAGAGCCTTGTGGTCCAGGCTCACTTTGCTGAGGTGTAAATTGGCTGCCAGTCCCTGCACTCCCAGTTTGTGGGATGGACATGCAGGACTCTACAGCCATTCAAGCCCCCAGCTGTACTCACAGTCCTGTTCCCTTCACTGCACCTCCTGCCCCTGCTTTGCAGGTGGCTGTTCCTCATCCCTGCTCACAGCAGGGAGGTAATAAAGCATCCCACATCCCTTCTCACTGCTGACACATGGGGTGCTGTCCCCCAACACAGAGACAGCTAATTAAAGCAGTTTTCCTTAATCTTTACCCCCCTCCTTGCTCATGCCGACAAATTGTGCCATTCATATTTATGACTCCAATTTTTCAAATACAAGAGCTTCTGGAACAGTACTAAAGTATTTTTCTCTGGTCCACAACTATGTAAAAGAGGCCAGGCACAGACCCAAGGCAGACTTGAGGCACAAGTGCCCCAAACAAATATGCATCCTGGAACAACAGCATTCACCATTGGCTGGGATGTGAAGGAGAAAGGAATAAATCATGATAAAAGGGAGAGGCATAGGATTTGCTCTGAGGTGCTTACTGCAGGCTAAACTGACAGCATCTGCCCCAAGCCCTCCTGAAAGTGTCTTTCATCTGTGTTTCTGTTAAATGCGAGATTCTATTTACATACATCCAACTAATTCAATCAAAACTGAACTCTAAATTGGTCCTCAAGGGAATCCTTGAAAACACTTTTTATCTTCATGCAAAAATGAAGATTAGAAGGAAAATTGGGTTGAAGAACTGTCTTCCCAAGCAGCTCAGAAATATGTAAAACTTGCTAGCAGCAGAACCCACCTTGGCTTTAGAGTCACAGCTCAGGACACAAACACTGGGCACCAGCAAGGGAAGGACAAGGGCTTTGACACTCGAGGGCTGAGGTGACAAGTGACAATGGCCATCTCCATACCCCTGCTGCAGAGGGGGCCAGGCAGGACACCTCTCCTGGCTTTCAAACTACCATTCTGTCTCTCACCTGACAAAGAATTTGAAAAGCCACAGAATTACTGAAAAAGGAGATCAACCACTGAGTTAAATCCCACCTCTTATCCTTTGTGAAGCTTTGCTCTTCCTAAGTAGTGCTGAGCTTCCCCAGCCCTTCTCAAAGTGCAGAACATATTTTCCTTTCACACAGAGCATCCTCAGTTACACAAAGAGCCACCCTCCCTTGACTGCTCTTTTTAAACACTGAACTACACTTCAGCATGCAGCAACTCTGATGGGCTGGCAATGTGGAGAGCTAAACTTTATACTGTGGCACAAGTGGCAGTGGCAGCAGCCAGACAAACCCTTGGTGCCTCACCTGCCATAGCCAAGGCTGATCTTCAGCACCAAAATTCCACTTGCTCTCAGTCCTTTGCCTCTGTCCAGTATGTCCAGTTATCACATATACATTTGTCCATACAGGAACAAATGGAGACTACCACAACACTTCAACTGTCACGTTATTGTGAGGACCTTTTCCTGTGAATAAGCTGGTAACCTAGACTGAAAAAGCAGTAATTCAGCTACAAATCTCTTGAAACTGTGATTATGGTATTCAGTTAAATTTATGTGTTACAACATTGCCAATTTTTCATGCAGATTTGTCATTTTTGTACAGATATATCCTTAGCAATTCAGTGTACCTTCATGAAAGACAACCTCTGGATCACAGGATAATTTTTGAGCAATTTTGTGTAGCAACAACACCATTTTCAGTGAAACAAACACAGGGGTATTAATGCTAGAAAAACCTCAGTTAAAAAGAGGTTGCTAAGCTAAGCAGTGTGGTATTTGGGCCAGCTGGGAAACAACAGGAATAAAACTTTGTAACAGAAAGACAATATTGGATGAAAATAGTTCATACAGGGAAAAATACATCTGCTTTTTTTCTGATGGGCTTAGTGAAGGGTTTTCTGTGTAAGATGCTGATGACAACTGCTATTGACTGACACAAATTCTGCCTTTTTCACATTTCCTCCTAAGAACAACAACAAACTAAAAAGGACTTGACATCCAAACAACAGCTTAATCCTCTGTTGAATAAATCAGCCAATGTCCAACATCGAGATTAACTGAACTTGCTGCCTTCAGCAGTGGGCACTAGAGGATATCAGGTGAAGACCAGGGAGAGAGCAGGTGTACATGACTCCTGCAAGAAATCTCCCAAGTTTTAAACTATGTTCTTGTCTGTGTTCTTCTCAGCCTGAACTTGACCAACACATCACTCCACAATGCACTTCTCCCAGCTAAAAGGAAAGGTCTGTGGAGGTCTGTACAAACCTCCTGCATTTACAGCAGTCTCTGGAAAGGAATTCTACAAGCTCACTGTAAAACACTTCCATTGGTAAAATTTGGCCCACTACCACCATAAAGCATGTATGGGTTGAGATGCAATTTTTTGTAATGGCCTTAAGCAAGAGTGGTTATGAAACAGGAGTCAGAGTCAAATAAAATTGGCAGTGCTGAAATTCTAAAGGAAAAGATAAATGCATTTAATGAAGAATCCCCATTGCCATTAAATTTTATTGCATTTCTTTGAAAGTTAGGCTGACACAAAGCAGCTGACTTCTGCATTAAAAAAGTATCATATGAAGAAATTTTGGGACTGAAACCTTATAATGCACAATTTCTGGTCATTAGCTAAGTAAAAGCATATTGAATTCCTTAATCGCTAAGAAGAAGTGCAATAAAGACAACAAATTGTGACAGATCTTGTCAGTTGGATCCAAAAAACTACAATAAACCAAACACACCACATCTGCAGTGGCAGCTCCTCTGGGAGCTAAAACCTCCTGTGTTACCTCCTTGGGATTCAAAGGGAAAATAAAATTTGGTAGGATCCCAGCAAGAGTAAAGCACTTCGCTGCTGTGTGGCCAAGGCTAAAATGTCCCATCCCTGGAAGGGTTCAGGGCCAGGCTGGATGGGGCTTTGAGCAGCCCAGCCTAGGGAATGGCACCCCTGCCCATGGTAGAGCGCTTGGAACTGGATGCTCTTTAATGTCCCTTCCAACCCAAACTATTTTATGAATAAGATACTCTTATCACTGACTAAGAGAACCCCTTACCTGTTCTCTGTTAGCTCTTGCAACAGGCTTGTCCCCAGGTGCTCCTCATTTTTGACCTGTTTAGGACTGTGATTAAGACTAGACCCAAGCAGAACTTCCAACCAATACAAGCACTTCATGCTGCTCCAGAAATCTTAGTTTCAACCAACATGAGTAGTGATTATGGGGGCCTGTCTGACATTGCTGCTCATGTCTGATACCATCTGCTAAATCTATCCACTGGTGTTGTTAAATCATCTGGGAGATTACACAGAGCACTCACCATGGTGATATCTGAATGCAGTAGAACAGAATGTGAGTCCTGAAGCTGGCCTGAAGGAACTGGTGAATAATACAGCTGACATCTCCCCATGCTCAGCATCACTTCCCTCCCTCTCCCCCTTCTTGCTGTCCCATCCTTCTGCCTGTAGGGCTTCTTGCTGCCCATACCCAACCCACCAGCATCACTGCCCCATCGCTTTCCAGACACTTCAAATCAGGAAAAACTCCCAGGTTGAGCTTTAAAGAGGGGAATATGCATTGCTAATGATACACTCTCCCTGAGAAGTTTCCTGCAGGGCATAGTGCATGTTCTTAGTCCCATAAGTGGGAAGCTGCAGGCAGAAAATCTTATTTCTTATCTCATTTGGAGTTTGCACTTTGTGCCTGTATCCCTGCACCCTGTAGGAATTTAATACTGAGCCCAAGGGTTTACTGATCATCTTACCTGCAGAGTGAAGGATATCCTTGGCACATTAAGGTAAAGCAGTCAGACACTTCAGCTTGCCTCTAAAATGGAGGTAACTCAGATTTCCAGTGAGTCATTCCTAAGATACAATGCTCCCTTTGACAACCACCTGTCTGTTCCAAGCACCAATTCCTACAGGGCTGTCATAGCATTCAGACAGCTGTCATTGCACCAAGGACAAAGGAAAACCAAGCTAATCATTACATATTTATACCACATTTCCTAAGAGAGATCAAAGAATATATTTTGCTCCATGCTTCTAAAAATCAGAAGTGATCAGAGAAGCTTCTCAGAAATCTACCAGGTGACACCATGCCCTGGACTTGGTGGTGTTCCAGTGCTCACTCTTAACACAGTCTCACAAGTATTTAATTTCAAGTTTTGACAATCAATATCTTCCATAAAACTAATGAAAAAATTAACTCAAAAAACGCACTCCAAAACCCAGTTTGTTGACTTAACACAATACCTTAACTGATCAGTATTGTGTGGAAGCCTTAAATTGATTCTATTCTAAAACTAAGGCATTCAACTTCTACTGTCAAACATACATCTTAAATATATAAAGCCCATGTGAAAGTCTGGAGGAGAGAGCAATCATTTTATTTTGCTCAATCCAATTTCTATCTAAACACAGCTCAGAGACCCCAGTCTCAATCTAACATGGCAGGCAGTGGGAAAGTGAATTGCTTCTGCTGTGTCTTCAGTCAAGTTTGTTGCTGAAAAGCTGTATACAAGCAGAGAATAATGGGCAATTATTTTTATTTCGCTTTTTATTTTTTTATAAGCGAGACAAACAGAAAAATCATCTCTATTTAGAAGGTCAATTAGATCAGGCTGCAAAAAAAGAAAATATATCAAATTGAGACATTACTTTAACAGTTTCTCTTTATGTTTGCTGTTTGTCTCTGCACAAATTGCTGCTTTAGAATCTCTGTTCTCCTGTTCTCAGCACAGGTTCCTTTACTAATCCTGTACACAGCACACACAATATGATGCTGCTGCTCTGCAGCTGTATGGGCCCATCAGTATTTCATGTGTTGGAAACCTTTTGTCTTTCAGAACACCTGGTTTCAGCTTAAAATCATGCTCTGAAATACACTGAATTGAATTCTTGGGGAAGTAAACAGAAGCCAAATCCACTGCACTCCTCCATCCATCATCATCCTGGGCTAGAACACAACATCCCCCTCCCAGTGTTCCACTTCCCAGGAACAGACCCCCTCCACAGTTAATCACCCACACTTAAAGTTCCAGTTTGAAACCTGCTCTGGCCCCATGCAGATGACCTCCTGATACTGGGAGTTAGATATCACAGCTGTAACTCTCCGAGCTCCCCTCTCCCATCACTGCATGGACTGCAGCTGTTATTCACTCAGTTATTTTCCTCTCCTCTGAGTAAAGTTACCCAACTGCTATTACATCAATATTGAGACCCTCTGACTTTTAAATTACACTTACATTGTGGCTGTTATTTGCATGTTTATGCTTTCCTGTGGGTATAGTTACCTGCTACTATTATCTGTGTACTTAGTTATATCTTCCTAAGGGTGTACTTACTTCACCAGCTGTATTTAAATCGTCTTCCACAGCTGTAGTTACATTGTCAGATTTATATACATAGGGTGGTTACAGTCAAGCAGGCAATGCTTGCAGTGCTGCAGTTATTTATAAGCACAAGGATCCCATGGTATAAATACCTCACTCAGAGGCTGCTGCACTGCTCTGTGTATAAGTAATTGGTGGGAAGGTGGCTCTTGATCACATGGCTCCTACTTCAGAGTAAAGCACAGCACAGAGAAGGGACACAGCAAGGTATTGGTCCCTGTGCCTGCACACCCACAAGGGATGTGCTGGCTTCAGAACCCCACATTTCTCAACATTTTTCTCAGAGAGAAAATTTCTCATGCTGTTCTATATAATCATTTTCCAGGTGAACTGCTAAACCTGCCTAAAGGACTTGTACTATTTCCATCACTGCAGTATCCCAGTGCCAAGTCTCATAAGGAAGAATCCACTAATATACAGGCTTAACTAGCAGCAACAAGGTAAAGTGTGACAGCCAGGCAACACCACACACACTGGGAACAGAAAACTGATTATTTGCCCCTAAAGGATGAGGATTTTCAGTGCTACTGTTCCACCAAGTCATCAACAGAAATTATGGCTAATACATGGCAGATCAGATCCAAGGTCCACCTAAGCCCATCATTCCTTCTTATGCAGCAACCACACGTTGCACCATGAGAAAAAAAGATGAAAACTGAACAAATCAAGATGGAAACTAGTTCTCTCCATCCCTGCCTTCAGTTCCAGTCACTCTTCCCCATCCCATATTCATGTATTCACCTCAATTAACATCTGCCCCGCAATGTTACGAGAGCTGTATTTCTGTAGATGTCTGGGATAGGATTTCACCAGCAAATCTCTCCTCACTTTCTTCAGGCACCAAGCTCTCTTTGGCTTCCATGGGGAAGATTACACTGAGCAACACCTGCTGCTCTGTCAGAAGCATTTTGCACTGATGTGAATCACTGTCCTTGCTGACAGTGTTCAGATCCACACACGTCCTAAGAATTGGCAGAAGGGATTGCTGCAGCAAGCAAAGCCAGGAGCTCTGCAGAGGTTTGATAGTTTGACAGGCAATCTCCTCAAGGAAGCATCTCAGTGAAAAACATCCAGGAGTTCAATGAGATGGGTCTCAGAAGAGAGACACTTAAATGGTCCACTTTAAAATTACATATGAAACAGTTTGGAAGTGACATCCTTGGAGCAGGAGTGGCAAGAGACTCTCAACCAGCCTACAAAAGGGTTCACCTCCACTCCTGATGTTACACTGGGGCTCCTGCACAAGGAAGAAATATTTGCAGCTCTCCTCCAGTGCAATGGTGAAATAAAAGCCCTTTTCTAAATAGTGATGGCAGAGGGAAAAAAAACCAACATTGTTTCCATGCAAGTATAAAATTCAAGTAGTAGTGAAACATCCAATACTTTCTTGTTTCGCCTTTCATTGCAGCTTTCCACTGAAACATCCCCAGGGACACATACTGCATGTGTCATACATCATACTACATGATCCCCAGAGTCATATGTTGTGACAGGTGAGATGGGGTTGTTTTTACCGTATAGGATCTCCCTTTTGTGACATTTTCTACCTATATAGGATTTTCCAATTAGAAGATTTCCTAGTAAATCAACAAACCATTAAAATATATTTTTTTAAATTGTAAAATTAAGTCTTTATAAAATAAATGATCTCAAAAAATGTCCTCCAATTACAAAGTAGTCATAAATTATGATATAATTTATATTTAAAGTGAGACATCAGCATAAATGTTTAGTCCAGGCTCAGATTGATGGAGTTTCTTTAATGTGATAAAAATTACTCACTCTTCAGTGTTATCTCTGGACTTTCAGTCCATACAGAAGTCCTGGAAACTTGAAAGAAAATACACCATTTAGCAAGTCATCAACTGCTTCAATTTATAACATCTGAAGCCAGGAGACACCATTTGATAACCAGTGACATCTCTTTTCTAACACAGACCATTATCTTTGGCCCAGTTTTCTTTATACTGAGCTCAGCAGTGCATAATTTCCTGAAAAATATCTTCCAGAAAGGCATTCAATCATGATCTGAAGGTATCGAGAAATGTTAACTCTCCTCTATTCCTTACCTCCTTAATCTCAATGATTATCTAAAATTACTCCTTAAAACATTCATCACTCTGCTAGTGTAGATTCATCTGGCTCCATCTTTCAGCCATTAATTCCTGTTATGCATCTCCCTGCTAGATTCAAGAGATTTTCAATAGCCAATATTTTACCATAGTAGGAATATTTATATTATATAACCTGTAACTAAGCCATGGCAAAACTGTGTTGATAAGCAAACCAAACAGACTCAGATAATACTTTGAGGTGTACCAAGAATCTAGAAGCTTTTCTGCCTTTGGTAAAACAAAGTTTGAAGCTCAGCCATCACTAGGGATAAAAATAGGACTTTACTTCCACATCTGCTGCAGGCTAAGACACTGACTAATAAACCCATCTAAAATCTAAATCAGAAAATCTCTCTCAGTCTCCACCTCTCTCTTACACACTTATGACAAATGCCCTGATTTTTCCAACCATGAATAACAGACATGGTCAACAGCCAGGCTGGGCATGGCTGGTAGGGGACAAGAGAGCAGGGAGTGTATTGACTGCCAGCTTTTTGGTCAGTTTGGGTGAGCAGGTGACTGAATCATCCACAAAAAAGTCAGTATTGCAAACTGAGTACAAAACTTCAGGTCAGCCACAGGTTCCTCCCCCTCCCACTCAATACCTGCTCTTTGCATTCCTCAGCAGCAGCAAATATGACAAAAATAATTACACCCAGCCACCCTTCTCCACCAAACACCAAAACCCTGTAGCTTTCCAGGCCATAAAAATACAGCTGCAGCCTCCTCAGTTGACCAGTTAAATATTCTTATCTGCCAAGAGCAAATTGAACCTTTTTGGCCACGCAGCAAGGGCTGCTCCACAGGCCCAGTGCAGCAGAGTAATGCAGGACTGGCAAGGCTCTCACAGGAGCCCTGGGGTTGCCTCTTCCAGTGTCAATCACCATGCTGTCCACATACTGCTAAAATCAGCAGGACTGCCCTCAGCACGACTAAGCAGCTGATTTTGCACAAATTCAATTTGGCAAAGATGTTAAATGTCATGGAGTGAGACACTGAGATGGCAGCATTAGCAAAATAGGGGGGAAAGCTCTCTTTCCGTCCCACTGGGAAGAGGTAGGCTTTGAGGAGATTTGCATGCAATTTGAAGCAGCAGATGATAATACAACCTGATTCTGATTGTAATAGCTTGCTATAAGTGTTAAATGTGCCCCATTAGAAAGAAAAAATTGGCTTACTGTGGGTCATTTTCCCCCTCTTTGTAATTAATCTGGGCACTTGTGCTGATACCCAAGCCTGGCCAGGTGTGCAGCTCTAACAGGGGCTGACCTGCACAGGTTTCTCAGGTTTGCAACATTCTCTGCCAGATCCAGCTCAAATTCAGAAGTCTCTCTTGTTCAGGCAGGACATGCAAGAAACCTTAGATTGTAGCACATGTGCTATATTATGCTTTAGATAAATTTCCTTTGTGTCTTTATCTCCTCCACATTTCAATACTGGTTTTCTAATTTCTTCCTGTGCTCCTCAGCTGAATTTAAGCCATACCATGAAGCTGACATTGGAAAACAAAACAAAATCCTACCCCAACTTATGTTAATTTTTAGAGCAATTCCATCCTGTCATCCATGACCGATCTGTCTGGGTTTTCTCTCCTATGCAATGTCTCCTACTCTGATGATAAAAAGAAGTAATTATCACTGATAATTTTTCTCTTTGTTAAATAGTAGAGATTTGAGAAAATTGGCCTTTTGATCCAAAGTTTCTTTGGAGAACTGAAGAGATTGCACTTTCAAATTTCCAGATCCCATCTCTCCCATACAGTTCAGGTATCCGGTCACTTTGAATTTCAACAAGATCGAAGAAAGAAAAATACTTCCATTCTGTTATTTTCCACACCCACAAAAATCTGGAGGGCAGTAGCTCTGACTTCCCCAGTTCTGATACACATACAGGCATATTTGTAGCAGAGTTCAGGGTGTGTTCATCAGCATCTCACTTAACTCTTCCTGGATGTCTCACTGCAGTAAATTAGCTTTTCTTTCACTGCATCCAAAACCTAGAAAAGGCCTCCATCTCTGCCCACCTGCAAAGAGATTTCTCATAAAAATTAGAGAAAGCAAAAAGAAGCCAGAGGGGCAATTTTATGCTTCCATGTCCTTAGGAATGATCCAACAGGCTGGTGCACAGCATGGTTCAGCACTTGGGGCAGTGGAGTTAATGTTCAGGAGCACAGCAAAATGAGATTTCTTTTCTCTAGACCAACTTTCATAGAAGAGAGAGGACTGCTCTGAGGATTAAGAAGAAGAGTTTGATAAAAACTTCTCAAACCAAGAACTAACAAAATTATGACTTATCCAAAATGAAGCTCCCATTCTGGAGGTCCAAAGGCCCAGACATGAGATCAGGGCCACTGCAGGCCATGTTCTGCAGCACAGAACCTTCTTGGTGATGGGACAGATCCCAAAAACACACAAATCTCCCAAAGTTGATGAAGAGCTCCTTGCTTAAACCACAACAGTTTGATCACACACTGAATGCCCAGTTCAAACAGACCAGGGCTGCTGGCCTGTCCTTAGCACAGCCATTGCCACCTCTGGTAGCCCATGACAGGGTGACAAACACAAGGGAACATGTGCTGAAGGCAGCAGATGTTGATAAACCACCAACTGAAAATAATAAATCAATAAATAAAAATAAATCAGCCAACTGAAATAAACAAGCAGAGGGGAAGCTGTCAACAGAGCCTCTGTATTTAGGTCCTCCTCATTGACATCTTGTGGATGAAACTAGTTATGTAGGGGGGAAAAAACCCAAACTAATTTTACAAAGCCTCTGACAATGGGTCTGATTCCGTCTCTGTTCAATGCCAAGGAAAGCAGCTCCTGGCTGCAGAGCCTCCACACTCTTACATAAGAAATCCAGAGGCAGCAGACAAGGTCTGACATCGGTGCTCCAGTGATGCCCAAAGGGATTCTGTCAGTGACTAAGACAGAACAACAATCGCCCCCAGAAGTAAAAATTATTGCCAGGAACAGCTTCTTAATATTCAGAGTGTGCAGACCAACTCTGAGTGAATTCACAGGTTGCTTCCCAGCTTGGATTTCTCTCTCTGCTGCTGACTGGACACACTTTTCCCATGTGAGAGCTTATATTCTGCAAGCCTGAGTGCTCAATTTTGGGAAAAAATTCACCAGAAGCCTCTTAAAATTAATTCCTGTTGGATGAAATGCACCGCTCAGAAGACTGTTGGCATTTAACCTGTCAAATTAAAAATCTGAGGGTATTCCCAGAGCAGCCAAGCCTTATGATTTTACTGTGAGTCTCAACATTTAGAATTTCTTTTAAATCTGCAATTCCTGAAGGCAAATGTGGGAATCTCAGTTTTCAGTTTTGAAAAAGTCACACTTGTAAACTTCACAATTACCAATAAAAAGGCTCTGAAAACAAACTCACTGTGGCTTAAAGGCTAAGGAATCATAACTCATATCAAGGACACTAAATGTACTTAAAAAGAAAAAAATAAGTTAACATCTAAACTCATATTTTGAGGCATTAGGGACAGCAAATATAGATAATCAATTTTGTACTAGATAATGAAAGCTGGAAGAAGAGTCACAAACAACTCAATTTTGCACAGCTGAACAGGCCCAAAAAACATAATACAGAATATTTTTCAAAGTTTTAAAGGTAACAATAAGCAAAAAATAGAGACACAAGGCAGTGCAGAACATCAGCAAAGGCAGAGGAAAGACACTGAGGCACAACAAATGCCTCAAATTCAGGACCACATAACCCAAAAGGATTGTTGTTCCAGGCAAGGGTGAACACACAAAGATGGGTTTAAAGCATTTCTGCATCCACACTACCATTACCTGAGCCAGGAAAAACTACTGAGGGATTTCAGTAACTGCATCTCCAGAATATTGGTAGGATCCAATTCCTGATTTATTACTTTGCTGTTCTTGCACACAAGGGGCTGATTGGCTCTGGCTGAAGTTGAGACAATTTCTCACTTTTGAGCACACCACAACATCACTGCCTGTGAAACAGTTCCACAGCTTGGAGCAGCATCCCATGCTTGCACAGACAGTTCTGTCCTGCTTGCAGGTCTGCAGGGCAGGAGAGCCCTCAGAGCCACCACTGGTTTCTGGGTCCTCAGTTCAATGGGCCAAAGACCAGTCCCTGCAACACAGCACTTTTCAAAAAGCGTCTGCTAACCAACATGCTCAAAAGGAGTCTCCCCTTCTATAATTACTGGTGAGATCCTCGAGTACATTTTCATTTACAGCCAGAGGATGAAACGTGCCAAAAGCTGTAAAATAGCTTTGGTCCCCACAGCCACTCCGTGCCGCATAGGCTTGTAAATCACTTCTGCAAATATTGCCTTTAAATCAGGATTTGAGGTGAGGCTGCAAACACAGCAATAACCCTTCAAATCATCCATTTTGTTTCCATATCCTGCAGTAATTTGCAGGAGAGCCACCGAGGTGCTCATCCCATGGACACTTAGAGCACCACTTCAGCAACAAGAAGCTCTTCAAGTGTCCAACCTCTTCTGAGCACACAAAGGAGGGTGCTTTCAGTTTTAAAATATGCTATTGGGAATGCAGGCTACCACCTTGTCAGCCTGAAAGGAGCTCTTGAAGTAATGAATGACTCCTGTTGTTCCTACCAAAACAGGGTATCACTCATCCTGACAGCATAATGTATGGGTTCCCCACAGCTATGCAACGCATGGAGCCACCCGTGCAATTCAGAGCCATTTTACAGTAGGGCACTACAGGGTTCATAACTTTATGCAGTTAAACAAATTCTCCATTTCTTTATTATTCATTCAACACACAGAGATTTAGCCATTACCCAGACCCACTTGCTTGTCACAAAAAAAAAAAAAAATCAGATTTAGCTTCCTGGGCTTCTTTGCCTCCTAAACAATTTTAAATGTGCACAGACCAACAGAGCAGGAGAAGGAAAGCTGCTTCATTACTTACTTTTCAAGGTGAAAAGTTAAGGGCAAAATTAAGGAGTTGTCTCACCCAGATCTAAGGTCCCTCCACATTTGATCCAAATATAATAATCAGCAGGTTTCTACCTCTAAGCCCCCATTTCACACTGTGAGCTTACAAGAACCTAGAGGTGGCAACATAAAGACCTACAACACCCAAGTGCACTTAGCTTTCCTGGGACCCCAAATCCCACGAGTTTCCATAACCTCAAGGGTCAGCTTTCCCAAACAATGGTTTGAATATTACAGGGTTGCTTGCCAGAAGTAAAGCAAATAAAGAATAATTAATTAGTTATAGTTTCTCTACAACTGGGTAAAAGCAGCAGCTGAGAACACAGACACCATCTCCAAGCTGCAAAAACTTGCCCAGGGAGATGGGAATTAGGTCAAGCCTCGTTCATTCCTTGGCCAGCCATTGACTGTGTTGCCTGGAATAATAGCAGGAATAAGGGAGTATGGAAGGCATAAAAAACCCCACTGAAACCCAGCTGATTTGGTTTCTTTATCTTCTTTTTCACCTCCTCTGTTGCTCCTGATTGCCCTTCAGCAAATGCTGTGACTGACAGGTACACTTCAGCTTTCCTGCTACCCTATCCGGGACCGTGAAATTGTGAAAAAGTTGCAAAGAGAATTCTGAAATAAATACTCCTCTATCTGATCTGCTGCAGCTCTCACATGACAGCTGCTGCTTCCCAGGCTCCTCTTTATCCTTCTGGCAATGAACATTAAAGAAGCATCCTGGAAATTAAAGGCAGCTGAGAGTGACTTTGCACAGCTGGAAAGAAGCCCATGGCAAACACAATCCCAAGGAAGCCAGAGAGCAATGGTAGCACAAAAATCTGGCTGGTACATGAAGTGCACAGCCAGTTAAACCCTTCTAATCCCACTGCTTTGGTCCTTCAGCATCCTCACTACTACCACTGCAGAAAGGAACAAGAGTGCCACCAGGTCCCTTTGGTGAGCTAAACCAACTCCCTGAGCACATTTGTTTATCAAAGAAATTAAAAACTATGTCATTTGCCATTACTGCTCCGTTTACACCACATTCAGAACATCAGGCCCTTTTGTTTGTTCAGCACCATATGATTATGTGATTGCTCTGACGTGAGGAGGCTGGAGAGAGCCAGAGCATGGGGAAGAGAGCAAGGAAGCAGAATTGCATTTATTTTCACAATTCCTCTTGGACACAAACTCATTAAAGTTTAACTCACATCCTTCCATGCAACCATAGCACACAGACAGAATGTAATTTATAGTGCAAAGGAAGTTCTTTGGGTGGAAAGTAGCCCAGACTTAGTACAAATTGAGTGGCACCATGCCCATTCCCTTTGGTTCTGTGTGGAGCTGCTCCGTATTTCCCTCTTTCCAGAAGGCATGAGGCCAGAGCCTCCTCTCCCTTAAAACAGTTTGGCCTTATCCTTGATCATTTTATATTGTCTGAGTAGATGACCCTCCACGCTTCACAGAACGAAGTCTTTGCTGAAAAAAGCCAGACTCTCACTACAGTCAGGGTAGGAGGATGGGGTGTCCCAGGCAAACCTGAACACAGGCAACACTGCATTGCACCTTGAAACTGCCCTAGTTTCCATGTAAAACCAGATGCAATGCAAGTTTGTCCCAGGCTCAGCAAGACTTTTGAAAGATGATGGCAGAAGGGGAATTCACACCTGGGTGTTTTTAGTTATTGCACAGGGAAAGAATAAAAGGGTAGGAAAGGAGAGCAGTCACAGGGAACTTTGCCTGCCACAGGAAAATTTGGGCATCTCAATCAAAACCAAAAGTCCCCGGAAGTACCACTCTACTTTCTTCTGACTCCAGAAAAGTTGGGATTCATCTTCATTTTTGACACTAAGAACGGGAGCAGAACAAGGGTACTTCTGGGCCAAAGTATTTTCTTCTATTCTTACTGCTGAAAGAAGGCAAGGGAAGTGAAGGCAAAACCTCAGTAAAACAGACCCCCAGACCTGGAGTTGGACCATCTAAAATGTGCACAGGTAACTGTGAAAACAGGATGGAAATGAGAGCACTTAGGCTCCCAGTGCTGCTGATGGTGTTTTGAATGTATCTTTACTAGAATTGCTGCCAGAGAGGCTAAAGTAGTGGGGAAAAGCCCAGCCTCATCCCAGAACTCTGCTCCTCCATTTAAGGCAGGAACAGTCAGGGGAAATGCTCAAAGGCACCTCCACACGTCAGCCCAGAAGAATGGGATCCTAATTCTTGCCACTGTGACCTGCGTGCATCTTAAAACTATTGGAAAATTGATTCAATTGTCCTCCTATTGAAGCTGTTAGGATTTTTAAATTTGTTTATCCCTCCATATCATTAGACAGTTCATTAAACCCAAGTCTTGGAGGGCACAATTTTAATTAGCCCTTTGCAGTCTCTAGGTGAAAAGGGACCCCTCAGAAGGTGGTAGGAACAGTTGCTTGGCCTTGTGCATGCTGAGTCACAGAATAATTAATGTTGAAATCTCTGGCACAATTATCCTCCTCCCTTTCTAACCTCAGGCTGTGTGGGGCACTTTTAGGAGTGAATCTGCTGTGGATATGGGAACACTAACTCAGTGAAGAACACAGAAACAAGGATCTGTCCTTTGCCTCCCTTGCTGGACACAACCTACCTTGGCTGCCACAGGGGTAAAGGAAAGCAGCTACCTCTAATGATAAAGTTTGGTGGTTTTCCTCACCCTAAATCTCTCTCCCAACCTCCCCATCCGCTATTTAAGCAACTTCCTTCTTGGCCTATTCACTATGGACATGGGGGATTGTCCACAGCCACTCATTTGCCTTCTCCAAACCACACCTGATGTGTCTGAAAGATTATGCAGCCATGAACAGGAGGAAACTTCAAATTTTAACTGGAAAATTTCAGTTTATATATGCTTACAGCAGCTCTGTTCCACTGTAAAAAATGCATACTAAGACAGACATTGTCATCATCTAGTTAATAAAGACATCCTATCCATTACTAAGAAAAAACATCAAAGAGTATATAGAGAAAAGCTCCCTTCAAACTGCAAGGATCACCCTTTCCTGGCTGGAGAGTGCCTGCCATGTCCATACCAAACAAATCTCACCAGAGAACATTTATAAAACTGCACCTTTATAAATGAAATCTTGCTCAGTAAACGCAGAACAGAATAAAACAATGGAAGCTTTCATTTAATCCTCACTCATTATGGATGTAAAATCTGGATCTTGTAGTACTCAGATTCTTCATCCCCAAAGGTATTTCCCAAGCAGGCAGCTGAGGTCCAGCAGTCCTGGAGAAGAAACAGCCTTAACTGCTCATTGCTCTGCTGAGCTTCACATACTGTTTGCTCTTAAATCTCCTTCAATTTCTGCCTGGTGACACTTACATGTTTCCTCAGCACTGTCTTTAAAGCATTTCAGCTTGTTGGACAGCACAAAGAACTGCAAAAGCAATTACCTTCACATTTTAAAGGGGGGAAAAAAGAGAATACAACTACCACAGTGCAAAAGCATTCATTAGGCTACGTGAAAATTTTGCTGCCAGTTCAGCTCAGATTTTCTCCTTTGTTTTCCAGATCTTTCATTTCAGACAGCTGAGCCTGAATGCCTTGGCCTCAAATTCCTTGCAGCAGCATACTGACCTCCTCACACAGCTAATAATCTCTTTTCTCCTGTTCCATCTCACCTTGAAGTATAAGCATCAGTCATTATCCAGAAATCGGCAGAATTGAAAAAATAAGCAGCCTTTCAAGTCAGGCAGTCGGCTGCTCCTCCTGTCCTTCCATGAACTCAACCTACTTTCACCTCTTTAATTGCCTGCAAAGATTGAAGCGCGTTCACTGCGCGCTGACTTTGCAAACCACACACTGAAAAGGGAACACTTTTGAATAAATTACACTGAGAGCTTACAGGTAGACAAAGAACTCAGAGAGCAACCTACAAACATGTGAACAAACAGATTTGCTGTGCCAGGATGCAATGGCTCATGAGTTAAAGAGGCACAATGCCCCTTGAGCATCCCAGTGCTGGGCTCTGCCTCTTTGGAATTTGCAAGGCAGGAGTTGCTGTTCCCGTGACAAATGCCACATACAACAGCCACAGATAGAAAGCTGTGTTGCTGTTATACCCAGGAGACAAATGCCACCAGAGGATAGAAGCAAAACTACTGTAATCAGTCTGCTGGCAATAAGAAAACAAAAATCAATGTTGTCCTATTCCCTTCAACACTGAAATGTATTATTTGCAATTCTCCTAGTCCATGTTCTACAATTTTTGCCTTGTTGCCTGCAAGCAACAACTACCAAAACCTCAGCCTATTTACTGAAATTTTCCAAAACTCAAAGGCCAAGCAGGGAGCACAGGACCCAGAACTATGAACTTATTGCACTTACCACTGAAGTAACAAAACAAAATGACACAACATAAAGACAGTGACAGATACCAAATCAGGTCCCCAAACCCAGCTAGTTACTGGGGCTCTTTTAAACAAAGATAACAAACACACAAAAAAAAAAAAAAAAAACAACAAAAAAAAAAAACCAGCAGCTCTGTGCCACTGTAACTCCGTTAGTGAAACAGTTGTCCTTGAGTTGATTTGTGGTTAGCTTCTGAACAAGGTCCATTTTTCCAGGCCTCTAGTCCAACTTTGAGTTGCTTGGACAGAAGGAAAAATCTGGTCCCACAAACACTTAACAGATGGCTTTTGATTTTTCCCAGGTGCTAAGCACACACAGCTCTCTTTAAAATCTCCTCAAAGCATAGCAGTGCAGAGCTAGACCATAAATTCTGCCTCCCAGGTTCCTCCAATGTCTAGCTTAGTTATGCTGCAGTTTATTTTGTTGCAATATTGACCTTAAACAATAATTGCAAAAATAAATCACTATGGCTGAGCCATGCATTCAATCTCGTTCCTGCTCTGTGCTCAGACCAACTTTGATGCTACTGAGCTTTGCTTCTCAAGCACCCTTAAGCTACACTGTTTTATTAGAGCATCTTGAAAAAGAGCTAGCAATAGAAGTTTCCTCAAACATCCTCTTTTACTACCTCAGCAGGTTTGCTCTTTGCTCTGCAAAGGTGTGCTGCTTTTCTTTTTAACTACAGGAGAAACTTCAATCAATAAAGTTAACCCAGGCTTGGAGGAAGTCTGGAGATGGTCTAAGGAAACCAAGAGCAAAGGGGCTGGGGCAGATGCAGGAAGGAGGAACCAGGTAGGGTAAATATGGCTTGTAAGGAGTCTCCTCTTCCTGAAAGAAAAATATAAAGCAAATTAGAAGACACTTGATTGATAGTGATTGACCCAAGAGAAGTAGATGGATAATTTAACAGAGAAACAAAATGGTATAAGACAAACAATAATCTACAATCACATTTCACTTACACATAAACACAGCTACAGGAATTTTTTTGTCAAATGCCTGATAATTGCCGTTTCCAAAAACCAGCTAGTGTCTCCTGTGGGATCTGGAACACATCATTAGTCCCTGCTGCAGAAAGCACCATGCTGACACCCTCCATCCACTCAGCTGTCCTACTGTCTGGCCTGACTCCCCATGATTATGCCAAAAGCCAGCCAACAAAGGAAGAAGGGGGGAAAAAACTAATTCAAATTCATAATTGGTGAGAATACATGATTTACCACCATCAAAACCTACCAGAGGGGAGTGATATGATGCCAACACTTGGCTAGGGAGAAGTAAGAAATTTGCTCAAAGTGGGAGCACTCAGATATAGCTTCACTCACCTCCCCTTTTCCTCATTACCCACTAAAATGAAAGCTTCAGGAGTTTGTGCTTCCTCTGACGTGGACTGAAACCACTAATAGTCCCCAAGGCTTTCACAATTTTCTACCAAATTAATGGGGTGGATGTGGAATATTTTTTTGAAATACATAATTTCCATTTTAATTTTCAAAAAGCATTATTAAACACAATGACTTTCTAAAAACTAAGGATTCCCTCTCTAAAAAAAAAAAAAAAAAATCCTGCTATACTCTTTCCCAAAAAGCTAATAGCTACCAGAACAGTGCACTTCTTGTTGCACTAGTTGTTTTTATCAAATCAGTGCCTAAGGCATAAAAGTCAGTCATTCCCCAAGCAATATTTCTCTGTATATGGCTCCAAGCAGAAAGCTACTGACTTCATGGCAATAGTCAAAAAAGTCTTTAAGACTTGTCCCTATCAGGACCACTGGCTGAAAGAGCACACACCTCCATCTCCAGTTTTAGTGCCTCCAACAGTTTCATGCATCTAGGTAGTTCCTGGATTATTAATCTTTGGCATCTCCTCTGGGATTTAACCCAATCCGCTGCTGCCTGCCTTATACACAGAATGCTTGGACCAGAACAGATGAGGATGTGTGTCCTTCAAGGCACCACTGGAATTTTGGTCTGCAGAGATAATGAGTCTCTGGGCCCCCTAACAGCCCTCCAGGATGTGCTCCTGTATCACACAGACAAACCCCAGCCCATGCACACAGCCCCAGGGTCAAGCTGGGCCGTGCTTGCCACTGCCTGACCCTTGACAACCATTTTCAGGGTGCACAGAGCCAGTCTGAGTCCATAAACATCGCCCCTCTGCAACCTGAATCCAAGATTGGTTTTCCAAAGGTTGATTGAATCAAGCCAGGCTCGTTTTCAAAACAGTGTGTGGCAGAGGGAAGCAATCACATTTTTTATTTGCAGCAGGGAGAAAAGGTCATTCCCAACCCACAACTCCTGTGCCATCACTGTTACCTGTGAGTACTCTGCCAAATACAAACTGAGAGCAGATACTCAGATATACTGAGAGGTTGCTTTGCTGTTTCCTGCTGTTTCCCAATGCTCCTGGGAGATTTCTCAAAAGCTGCCAACTCATCAAGGAACCCAGGCTGCAGGAAGACTCCATAGGACTTGCTGTCTAACCCACATCAAGATTCTAAAAGTCATCCAAAACATGTCATATTAGATCTCAGCAAGCAATTAAAGGGATGCCCTCTAACAGCAGCCCGCACAAAGAAGTGAGACAAGGACCAAGAGCAGACTTTGGAGCTAAACACAGCACCTCCATGAGCTGCTAAAGCATCCCAGCACAGGACTTATTTTAAAATGTCAGTACAGTCTTTCAAATCATCCTGTCACTCCTGCTAGAGTGCAAGTCAGACAGGGAGCTGTTTGGAATGTGTCCTCTCATGTTGCTATGCTGAAACAAGAAACTGAGGCAGCGAGAATTTAGAGATTTGTTCATCACGATCTACAATGAGTAGGACAAATGATCGCTCAGATGTCTCATCTGCTGTTCCTTGATTGCTGCTGGAAGACAGCAGTGTCCCACCACACATCTTAGGGTGTTCAAAGGAGTCATTTCCACCAGGTCTTTTTTTAACTGTGTACATATCTGTTGATCCTGATTTCTACTGCTGCAGGCTTTTGCAAGACCTGACAAGAGATACAGAAATGAGCAGACCTTAATGAAATATTTGCCTGTCATCTGCCAGGCTGTTCTTCCCTGCTCTGCATCTTCCCATCACACCCCAGCCTGGCTTGCACAGAAAGCAGGAAGCACACAGAGGTGCCAGGTCACTTCACCTGTTCCCAAGTACCTGGAGCATGAGAGCAGACCTCAAACAAGATCAAGCTATCCTTAATATCAGTTATTCCTGACAATTTGCATAGAAAGACATATGTGCATGACTTTTCTGGCTTCAATCAGACATTAGCAAAGATCCACAGGTACCAACAGTTCTGTTGCTTTCCAAGCTCTGACTGGCAATCCCAGAGCAAATTTTACACTAATTCAGTAATCGTCCTGTATTTATTGAAAGGCTTATAATCTCCTGAGCAAAGACATTCAAAAGGCTTAAGGAAAGGAAAAGCTGCTGACAGTAGGGCATGCAAAGAGTCACTCATAATGGCATCTTAAGAGGGTCTGTAATCAACAAGATACACATGGCACAGGGAGTCAGATTAAGCACAGCCGTCTTGCTAAAATGATTTGAACTGTGATGTGGGCATGAAAATGAGGCAGGCAAATAAAAGCATGTAAAAAAGTGGGATAAAGATGGAGACAGGTCTGCATTATGATATTATACCAGGTCACCAATGAACATTTCGAGGCTGAGAGTCAAGCTGTCGGTTTCCTGGATGTTCTTCGGATGTTTCAGCTAAATGGGAATTTTCTTGTCATCTGTCAACATTTGGATCTGACTCACTCTTCTTTCTCTTCTCCTCATATGCACTATGCACCCTTTCATGTGTATATGCCTGCACACAGGCTCATTTACATTCACACAAATGTACCCCCGTATTCTTGCCATACTCTGGTTATTCCAAGCCAAGAAAAGAACATTTTAGTCACAAAGTAACTGCAGACTGTGCCCTGGCAATGCAGCCTTTTCCCCGTCCTATCAAGGTGCCTTATATTTGATATGCTGAAATCACAAGACATCATTGCCTCTAGAACTGACAGGAGAGCAGTCTTCACAGTCCATTTAACCTCTCTATTCAAATGGCAAATCGATTTTTCGTGACGCAGACATCTGTCCCAGTAGGGACTAAACCAACACTCACCAAATTATTCTTCCCAGATTACAGAGGAGCTATCAGATAGTAAAGACTTCTCTGACAGTGACTCAAGCTTTATTTGAATCACTGCTGGAAAGATGATTCGTGAGACAAATGTGAGAAAAATTATCCCCTTGTGAAGCGCAGAGCACACAAAATGTCTTGTTCCCAGGGCACAGGGAACATCTGTGAACCTTCTGGGAGCTGAAGTGCTGCTCAGGCACACTTACATCATTCCTGGAGTTTACTCCCAGTATCCAAAGATCTGGGACCATCAGGGTGTTGAAATCACGTGGGAGGTTCACTCAGGCTCACAGAACTCAGCACAGAACAGAATTTCATCCTTGCTGCACCTGGAGAATGACAGCTAAAGCAAGATTTCCCGTGGAGTATATATTTGATCAGATCTACATTAAAAACATCTCTGTTCAGAAAGAACAAATAGCCTCATGCCCACTGGCTGAACAAGCATGGTTCTCACATTGCAATACTCTGTGGTAGCCAACACAAAGAAATCAAGTCTCCCACAAAGACTCATCTTCCCAAGAGAAGCTTGCCCAGGACTTTTCACTACTCAGAGCTCCTCAGCTGCCAAAAGCCTCAGAACAACCTTCTCCAAGCACTTCCAGCACCAACAGCAAGGCATACACATGGGCATCAAGCACACAAATGCACTGAGCAGTTTCTGGACTCCTTATCCAATGTGGGACATAGTCAGGATGACCAGAAAAAGTCAGACCAAGCTGCAACCTCCTCCAGCACCTTAAAAATCTCACTGGTGCCTAAGGTAGGCACAGTGCCTTTTAGTCACACACAGTTTGGAGGAAAAGCCTCTTACCCTGACAAGCATCTCAGCCAGAATTTTTAACTGCTTGCCCTCTGTAAAAAGTCCAGATTTATCTAAATTATTTCCCTTACATAGAACAAGTCAAAACAAACCAAAAGAGCACCTGCACTTTGAAAGGACTACAAAAAATTTGCCCAGATTCAATACTTTTAACAATAGGAAGAACTTCATGGCACCTTAACTACTTAAACCACCAATCACCCACCAAAGAGCAGCAACTTCAGTCTCATTTTAGACAGAAGGCTGAGGCATAACTTCATGCCACAGCACAGGAGAGAGGGGCAATCCTTTAGCAGGCAGTGCCAAGAGCAGAAAACTACCACGATCCTTCAGAGTGTCCTCTGTGCAAAGGGCACCCACTAAAATTGAGGAGCTGTGCATGGCCTAGGTGGGAAGGGAGGGCTATTTAAACAGAGTGGCTGCATTTATGTCCTTCCTGCATTTGATTAGGATTTTAAAATTATGAAAGGGAAGGCATGAGAAAGAAATGGTTGCAGGAGCTTGAACACAAGAAGAGGTGAGAGCTCAGACCTGCTTGGGCAGCCAGTGTTCCCACCCCTGCACGCTGCTGCTGCTCACCCAGGGCTGAAAGTGCCTCCAGCACTTTCCTACAGTCACTTTCCTGCCTCAGAATCAGAAATTACCACTGAGTCACTCATGTGCAGTGACTAGAGGAGATAATTCTGCAGTTTGAAGAAAAGCAGGCTGGTCTGTCTGCTCACAGTGGAGAGAAGAAATAATCTACAAGCAAATGTCTGCATAAATGTGTCCATATTTTTAACTTCTG
The DNA here is from genome assembly GCF_028769735.1 of Zonotrichia leucophrys gambelii. Taxonomy (NCBI): domain Eukaryota; kingdom Metazoa; phylum Chordata; class Aves; order Passeriformes; family Passerellidae; genus Zonotrichia; species Zonotrichia leucophrys. The sequence continues at coordinate 9,358,005 of NC_088182.1, read as the reverse complement.
CTTTAACTATAAAACTGGTTTTCTGTCATTCTTCTAGTTCTTCCCTATTAATTCTTTATTCTCTGCAGCAGCACCTTTCTCTACTCTATCTTTAATTTATCTTCACAGCATTCCCAAGGGAATGCTGTTACCTGCCATCCTTATGTCAAAAAAAGGTAATGAAGCACAGATGGTATGATCTGGTTTCAGACCTACAAGTTCACACATCTTGCTTGCATGTCCCCAGAGATGCAGCCCCAGCCAGGAACCAACTCTGGGAGCAAAATCTCAGATGGGGCTGATGCTTCTCTTGGTGATTTGTCCAGGGTCTGAGGGAACTTGTGATAAAGGATAGAATTAAATCAAAATCTCTCAAATACCAACCAAGAAATGCCTCTAACAGACCCATCTTTTTATTATATTGCATACAGTTGCTGCTTATTTAATGTAACAGTGACCACTAGTGTCCTCTTGGCTCCTGATACTGCAGGTTGCACTAACTGAACCAGGACCCAGCTTGATCCTGCACTACCCCTCAGAAATCAAATACCTCCTGGTGGAAAATCTCATGTTTTACCACTGCACACAGCTGTGCTGGTACTGGAGCCTCCTGGATATGTTTTTATAGTGTCAGGTGATGTTAATTTTGCTCAGAGCACAGTCCTGCCTGCAAAGGGAAGGTAGAGCAGAATTCATCAAGTCCCACTTAACTGAGACAACTTGTGCTGTTTCATTTCTGAGAGGGTTCAGCCAAAATCAGTCAGCAGCATCATGATTGTTGAGCCACACTGTCATTTGTCACCCAGCAGATATAAAATTTCATGGGCTACTTTTTCCTTTCTCCTCTCCTTCTTCTAATTTAAGCTTTTAAATAACAGAAATATTAGTATCAGCTAAATATTTGGTAACAGGACTTCACTGGTAGGCAGAGAGACATCACAAATATGACCCAAAACTGTCCCTTACCATTGTTTTCACTATTGTTGGAAGAAAATGTCAGACAGTCAAATGTCAAAGGTCTACATCAAGAGAGATAATGACAGTAATTCAGTAATCTCTGAAAAGCAACACATCCCAAAAGCTGTTATTTTGACATTATTTTCCCTCCCCTGGAAGCTTAAATGTCTCAAACAGAGGAGGTCTTAGAAGACTGCAGCACCTATTTTGAACTGAAAGCAATGGCACAGGATTTACAGAAATAGTCTACAGACAAGGGTATTGCTTGCTTTTTTGCTGCTGTTTCCCATCATATGCTCTTGAAGGACAAAAATAGAACTAGATTTAAGGACAAAAATTACACTGATACTTCTGACACTGAGGCAAACACTTCCCTCCAGTGGAGCAATACAGGATTGCTCCTTTTTTGTCATAAACCCTTCTCTGGCTATTTTAGCTCAAACCATGCATGCTGGCTTTTCTGGTGAAGGTGGAATCTCACTTGGGCTGGAAGAAGGAGCTACAAAAGAATTAGGAGTGTCTAATTACTGAAAGGGGAAAGCAGTCACAGGTTTATTTCACAAATTAAAACACAAAAATAAAAAGCCAGCTAACTAATCCAAGAACTTTATTAAAACTTCACTGTAATAAATGTAGTAACTTCAACCAGTGTCCTTCAGTTTGTACTGGACGACATTTGCCCACTTTCAGGCTGAAAACAGAGCATGTCTAGCCAAAATATTCAGAAACAGCTCTTCGTCTTTCAGTTTTGCTTTTCTGTCTTCTAAGTGCTCTACTTCAGAAATTGAGGTGCAGATACCAAAAGTCCAGTAGAGACAGCTGCTCTGCAGTGTTTTTATCCAATGAAAAGGAGTGTACCCTCCTTAAGAAGTCTCCTTTCACGTTGATTCCCAAGGAAACAGCCAGTTCAGAAACCACAGCCCACTCCTAACACAGAGTGTGCAGTCCTCAACTGAGTTCAAAAACAGCTGGAGTGTTAAAACAGGGAAAAGATTAAATGAGAGGTAATTTCACTTTTTCCTGAAATTATTTCTACTTTCAATCAAAATTTCAAGGAGACAAAAGTGTGAACAGCACTGACTGTTGGTAAAAATGGGTAAGACCTTTGGTGCAGATTCTATTCTGGCTTATGTTAAATGCATAAACTCCTGTGGAGTTCAAGCACCATGAATAAATGTATAAATCCTCAGTGTAGGAAACATAGATCTAACATTTCCAGAGAAACCATATTCCCCCACCAAGTTTTGAACTCCAGATGTCACCAAGGACCCCTACACATTGCTATGCCCATTCCCTGATGCACCATCAGCTCAACTGCTTCCCCTAGGATTAGTCCTTAGGAGTTCCTAAGTAAATTCTGTAATGTCACAATTACAGAAGCGGTCCAGGCCCATCCCCTACTGCTTATTCTTCTTGATCATTCCCCTGGCTGTCAGCAGCATCCTATTATTGTCAGAACAACTGGGACATCAACAAAGGATTCATTGTGGCTTCAGGTGGGAAAGAGAAGATGAACTATTACTTGAGACATGCTTTACGTACAGTCTGACTAAACTCAGTCTGGCAACACAAAGGCAAGGCTTTGCATCTCACTACTAGTGCCTCACAAGGCCCACTGCTCCTCAAGAAAATAATGAGCTTTTTTCATTTACTTTAAGTCATTATTAAGCATATTTTAACGTTTAGGAAGTTTTGTGGTCTCCTTTTATGGTGATTAGATTTGGTTACAGCTAGTCTAGCATTGCAGAAAGAAAAACAGGGTTAAATGTGGAAACTCAAAAGAGCTTCCAAAATCTCAAGACAATGATCATCACTGACTTTAGAGGAAAGTGAGGAAATGCAGGGCTGTCCTTGGGCCAGACATCACTACAAAACTAGAGGATGATGATTTCCATTTCCACTAGAAACATGATCAATTCCCAGCTGCTGTCCTCCACACAGAGGCCCCTGGGGAAAAGGGATGATTTCCCAATGGACCATGCTGTGCTGGCAGCCCATGTATCTATGTCACCTGTCCCAGAAATTGCATGTAGGTTCAGGTGCCCCATGGTGATGCAAAGTCATTATCACAAGAGGCTGGACGTCCAGACACTCTTAGAAACCTGCTCTGCAAAGGAAATGCCAGATGAAGCAGCAGCCCTGAACTTCTCTCCCAGGGCAGGTTATGCCACAGCCTCGCTGCTACATCGTTATGGATTTTGCAGCCAGTGTAGCCTCTAAGCAAAGGTGCCCTTTGCTTGTATAAACTAATTGAGCACATGTGTGCTTGACATTTCACATGGCATTACCACCCTATTCCCCATTCCCAGTGATGGTGTGAAAGGGCAATCAATGCAGGCAAGGAGTGGGAAGTGCTGTATCCAATAGGTTAGGCCTCTCAGCTGCCAAAATGTGCTTTGCCATATCAAGTGATAGTGAGCTAAACCAAGTTAACAAGCTGTTATAAGAATGAACTGATATCTCTGCTGCCTACGTCCTTTTAAATAAAAAAAGCTTCCTAAGTATGAAAACACAAAATGATGACATTTCAGGTATGACCTCCATGAAACACCAAGTAAAGAAGCTCTGAATACCTCTCAGGAATTTTTAATGGCCACACATTGTAAAAAGTGTCTGGGAGAGAAGCTGTGTTCATTTTAGTGACTAATGATCTAATAACAAACAAAAATTTGACTTACTTGGGTTGGTAGGTTCTCACATACTGACACCACACTGTGCTCCTGAGAGCACCATTGGTTTAGTCAAGGACCAGCAGCATGAAGGCTGTGATAAGAATACAAAGCATTGCTAGTCATGATGTCTCCTATATCAAGCATTAAACTGATATCCCAGCACTGCTTCTAGGCCCCCAGTCTCTAGACATGTCAGTCTGAGTGAGCTTTGCCAGCTTCTTGCCTGATCAGAGGATGTGGATTTGAGCTTTGAACCATTCTGAGCTTGGATCCTTGCTGCTCAGGAGCTGCTTTTCTCCTGAGCAATAACAGAGCTCTTGAGACCAGTTTGAGATCTCAGCACCCCCTTCACCAGTTCAGGAAGCACTGGGAGATAGAGCAGTGCCAGCAAGTGGACTGCAGCTTGTGGGTGCCTCTCTTAGATTTTCAGAGCAGAAAAGCCCTTACTCCTGCATTGAACAACTCAGTCCCCACCTTGTTGAGACTGGAACTCACACTGCATCACTACAGTTGCCACCTCCAGTTCCTGCAGTGCTTCCCATCCAATACTGACCACGTCTGATAGGCCATCACATCCCTGTTCTACTCTAAAACAAAACTCCAACAGCCACAGCATTTCTTGCCTTTTTCCCTTTCTAATGATTCTCTCATCCTATTTGCTCCATTTAAAGTCTCAGCATGATTTTTCCTGAACTGACAGCATGCAAAACAGCTAAGGCTGGTCATTGGGGTGGAGGGGGAAAGGGAACTCAAATAACTTCCTTTCTGCTTCATGCAACATTACCAAACATCATGTTTAAAAAAAAAATCAGAACCATGCTGGCTTTGGCTTTAATATACAGAGTAAAAAAGCCAACCTACTCCCCCACAGCTCCAAGACACCAGCCCCATGGCACCAATGAGCTTGGATAACAAGGCCTGTAATTTTGCCTTAAACTAGCTGGATGTTTCTTTGAAGTTCAAAACTAGCTTATGACTATTGGTTTTCTTGTTGATGTTTGTGCTTTGTCAGTCTTCCTCTGTATTCCCTGTGACTATCTAGGAAAGGAAGTGCAAATTTACAGAGTACAATCTCCCGAACTAATCCTCCGCTGCTCGTCAGGATCGGTTTTCCACTCCCCTTTTCCTCCCTAGCTGCCAAGTCGTAAACCCAATCATCCATGCAAGGACAGCTCCGCCACGTGGCACTGCAGGGCTGTTCAGAGAGGTCAGCAGCCAGAGATGTTACACAGCTGTGGGCTGAATGTCACACACACAAAAAAATCAGTAATAGTGAACTGAAATGACCAAATCCTCCTGGCAGAGCTAAAAGTAGCAACAGATTAGAGCTCACATACTTTACCTATCTTCAAAGAACACGCTGGCTGTTGGAGCAAAGCCATCTTTTGCTCCTCTGTGAGGAGGATGGGACATCCACGGAGGCGACAAAGAGATGCAAAGGTCCTCACTACTGGGGCTGGTTACTCCACTGTTAAAATCCAACACCATCAATGAGCAACCAGGCTGCTACACAGCATGCCATGAGCTCAGAGAACACATCACCTCAGCTTCTCAAGAGCATGACATCTCTGTGTCATGGAAACTGTTGTCACATTCATGTCCTTTCCTCAACTCACCTCCTCCTTGCAAAAAGGGGATGATAATATTTTGCTTTTGCTACTTTTAAAAATATGGACTTGGAAGGACAGACAAGAGGAGTTGAATTCTGTGCTGCTGGGTTACTCCAGAGGCTGCACAACTAAGTGAGCTGGAAGGACAGCCCTTAGTTGGGGAGAGAAAGGGGAAAATTCATAAAGCACAACACTGACACCAGCCTGCAGCAATGTAAGCACAGTGGCAAAGCTCTTAGCAAGCTCTTTCTTCTGTCATGGAGGCAAATGCAGCCCCTCTTAGAGAAAAGGGTATAAAATTATCTAGAGTTTGAGAAACAAATAGAAAAAAACACTCCTTCCTTTCTTTGCAAATTCTGTGATGGCAGCTGCAGGCTATGGAAATACAAACTGTCTGTTAAAGGAAAAGCCAGTAATGGCGAGATGACAATTTGCCACAGTTTCCAAAGCCTGCAGGGATGATGTTTTGTGTTAGGTGATGCACAGGAACAAGGAGACAATGACAGAGGCAGAAAACAATCTAATCCAGCTATCCTAAATCTCCAGTGCAAGAGTCAAAGCAATTACTTCCACAGCTTCACAAACCTTTGCACCTTTATGTTAATGCATTAGACTTTGTCATATTAATTGTACCTTTTTTCCCCTGAGAAAAAATATACATATAAATATATATATACACACATGTACATACACAGAGTTATTTGTTTAGAGAGGAGGAAATGAAACTGCATTCTTATGTACTTTTACTCTTCATCTTTTTGTTCCACTACTCCTTGTATCTTTTTCTTTAACCAAAAATGCTCCTGCATTGACATTTCCTACTCCATATACCCTCTTCCCTCCAGAGGCACATAAGAGACACAACTGTTTCTATTATTTTCACAAATGCCTTGTAGATTTATGGTAGATGATGCCAAAACACATCCTAAAAGCAGAATCTACACTTGTATCCATCATGGGGAAAATGAGGCATGGGAGAAGACTTGTCCAAGGAGGCTCAAGAAACCAGTGACAGTCTCTGCTTTCAGCACACAGTAGCACAAACATCCCAGTTAGTTTGAAAGCATCCTTATAAATAGGATAGAAATCATCACCAATGAGTGGATATAAGTGCCAGAGATCCAACTTAACAGCTTTATAAATTTTAAAATGTTATCAGTCCTTGAGGCCTTTCCAGCCTTTTCCTTCCATCTTCTGCTTTCCAGCTCTGTGCTACTGGAGCAGATAAAACCAAGCTGCTCCCACAGCACTCATCTGCCTCAGAATGCAGTTTTGTACTCCACCAAAATATGATGCACATAACTAAAAGCAGTGCAGTCACCACAGTTAAGATTTGCTACAACTTCCCATGGTTTTACTGATCTCATGCACTCTTCTCACCCACCACAGATAGGAGCAAAGACATCCCCAGTGTGAGCAGGGAGTGATATCCCAGCCAGCCAGAGGAGTGCAGGAGCTCCACACCTCCCCATGATATCCAGATCCTCTGCTCTGCAGGCTCAGCTACATCAGCCCTCAGCAACTGCTGATCAGCCTCAAGTCCATTCTCCTCTTCCTACACACTCCTATTTCCTTAACAAAATTCTCACCCTTTCCCCCTCTTGTCCTCAAGTACAGCAATGCTCTCAGCACTGGATTTTCCCAGTTCCTTATCTGAACCATCTTCCTCTTCCTCCCTGTCCTTTCTTCAAACTTTGTTTTTTCCCACAGTACCAGCTCTGATGCTTGAGTTTTACAGGTGTGAACACTGAGGCAAAAGCAAATTTTATACTCAGACACTCAAATATTTGCAGGCTACACATTTCCAGCCATCCATCTGCAAACAATATGTGCAAATACACTGCTCCAAATTCACGCTGCTGTGGTCACATATGGGGAAAGCGCAGCATCGCCAGCTGATGTACACAGTGAGTTGCCACAACATGAATTGCAAACAGCTTGAAGGAATTGTTCAATTAACAGCTTCAGGCCAAGAACTACAGACTGAAAAAAGGTTGCTATTAAATGTAACCACTGAATAAATATGTGAATGTTGCTATTTCTTTGCAGAGGGGAAAAAAAAACAGAAGGAAAAGCTTGGAATAAATTCTGCACTGTAATTATTTCCTCCCTTTCTCCTCCCTCATCTTATCTCCTGTCCCTTGCTGAGACACACAATTTGTGGTTTTGGTCCCTTCGCCCCTCCAGAGTTCTCCCAAACTCCTAAAATTCATTTCTTGCTGAACATCTACAACACAATTTTGTTTAGGGAACATCACAGAAGTTGAACCGAGCCATCTGCTTCCTAAGAGAAAAAATTTATTTCTTTTATGCTTCTGCCTATGGTTTGTGGGTCACCAAATTGAGATTATTCAGGCACAAAAGCATGTAAGGATTTGTTATTTTTAGAAGAACACACAGATCTCTTTTTTAGGATAATTAACAAGCTAATATTAAAACAAACAAACAGAAGGAACAACCAAAGTCCAGCTGCAAGCTTCTGTGCTGATGGAGATACTCCTCCAAGAGGGCTGTCCTTGCTCAGAAATTCTGATAGCACTCCTGTTTATCACTGTGGGTGCTGTGCAGCCAGTGGGGCTTGGAGCATCACTGGGCATGGTGTAACCTGCACCACCTGCAGCTGCATTCTCCTGTGTCTCTGCTGAAGGGGAGGAGCATGAGTGGAACACAATCACATGAAATGTTGATCTGTCCAGGAGTCTCAGACCTTGAAAGGATCACTCATGCAACCAATTATCCAAAACACTGAAAAACAGTCCAGTCAGTGTCCACGCTACAGTCTGCGCAACACCCATACCCTTCACAGGGAGGAATATGGGCCTGTCCATCAAAATATCTGTTAGGGGCTAAAGCAGGATATGAAACACAAGAGCTCATGCATTTGGGGCTTTTCTCCTTTGACAGAGACAGGTTTTTCATCCAATTCCTTATACCTCCATTAGGAAAATGAGAGCAAGTCCCCAGGATCTGTCTCTGTTGCTCTGCAGTAAGTGCCACCTTTGGGCTCCCCAGCAACAGCTCTGAGTGTCCCCATGCTCAGCTACAAATCCAGGTCCTTAGAAGCCAGGACCACTGAGCAAAACCAGGACAAGTAGCCACAAGCCTTCAGCTCAAAGGGAGCAAGGAGACAGTCTGTGAAGTTGCTGCATGACCAGCACAAATAGCTGAAAATCCTCTGCTAAGCTTTTCCCACAAGACTCAAGCTTTGGTAAAGGCACCCACAAGCCTTGTGCTGAGAGCTGCTGTGGGGCAAAGGCTCACCCAAGGCTTGGCCCCTACAACCAGACACCAGCTGGGAGATGGCGCTTTCTGTTCCCGTTTCCCAAAAGGATATTCAATGTGCTGGAAAGCTTTATTTTTCACAACAGAGCCAGAAATAAAAGCACGGGAGCGAGACAGGCTCCTGCTCAGACCTCCCCTCCTGGATGCAGCTGTCAGGAAGCATCAGAGCAGTTGGGCGTCGAGGCCGGCGGCGCCTCCCCGTGTGTCCCTGCACGTGGGGAGGGACCCCGAGCGCCACTGCCGCAGAGCTGGGCCTGAAAAGTCACCCTCACAGGCAAGGAAGGATAAACCCCAATTCAGCATCCAAATAACAGAAAGGAGGAAAGAGAAAAAATACACAGAAGAGGGAAAAAAGCAAAGAACAAAGCAGAGCAGCATTCAGTGTTTCTGTGCAATTGTCTCAAACGGAACAAGGATGGGTAACACACTGTAAATAAGTAACAAAACATGATCTCTACATCAATGGTTCATAAGGGAGGGAGACTTTTGCACACAAGTGTGTGCACACATATGAAGGTGACCACACACAGAGATCCTTGGGGACAGAGCCCAACCTCAGCTCTGTCAGTAAATAAAAGGTATGTTTGCAAATATAGAGAGCTGGCAGAATGTGGCCCAGAAAGACCACAAGACTCAGCTGAACAGAGTTGCCCTTTTACTTTGTACACACAGGCATGTACTAGCTCATGAAAATAAATACAAACCAAAGCAATTCTTCAAACATAAGGATGAGTCCCCAATAATTTTCTAGAGCTAGAAGTTCTGCTGAAAATTACAATCAGATATCATCATGCAGTAGCACAGCTTGAAAACCTACAGCAAAGACCAGGGGCACAAAACACATTTAATAAAATTCAAAATGCTCTTACAGTGTTTTGAAAAGCAGTGATTCTCTTACAGTCATCTGAAAACATTCATGGCTAGTCAAGCTCAAATTACTTCAATTAACATTTTGTTCACCCCCTAATGAGTGATAAATAGTAATTAATGAGTTCCACTCCATGTATTACCATTTTTCCCCCTCCTTATTATTATTTATATGTTTGCCCATATAAGCCAGCTAACTAAGCACTAGTAAAGGACATGACTCCTTCAGCTGATAGGTGGAAAGTAGTAAAATATTAATGTGTATTAGCACCCTAATCAAAAGAGAGATGGTAAAGCGCTCATATCCAGGAATTAGCTGTTTCACAGGGGTTATCCAGCAGCTGTACAAATCAGGAGATCCATCTTTTGTGTGCACGTGTAATGTACTGTACAAAGGAACTATGTTATTCTGCATCTCTTCCTTGTATACTTTGCCTGGAGCAGCCGGCAGTGGGGCACAGCAGTGGGCTTGTGCTTGTTACCTCCAGGATCCTGTCCCATGAGCTGACCCAGTGGCTGTCCATCCCCATCCCTCTATGTACTTCAGTGAATCCATCCCTGATCTCCTTTCAAGCTGAATTGCATACTGCAGAAATATTTAATGACAGGAGAAGGAGGGAAAGAAAATTCAATAAGATATAAGCTCAGGGGCTCAAACTTTGAGAAGATCCTCATCAATAATAATCTCACAACTCACCTTCTTTAACATCATCCTGACAGCACATTCTGGACACAAACACCTTGGTGTGTACCTGTGTTCCCTTGAGCATCCCTGGCCAAAGGCTCCGGGACAGACAAAACATTAGACAAAGGACAGCCTAGAGTACAACCCTGCTCTGCTTGGGCAGAGCCAGAGGAGCAAGCCAAAGGACGTCTTCAGCCCTGCAAAGCTGAAAAGCCATGTTTGGGTAGGAGTGCTACTGCCTCCAGGCAAGGTGGGCTCAAGGCTCCCAGGATCACATAAAAACAAACACACTGAGGCAGGGCATGCAACAAATATAATTGAACAGTTGACCAAGGACTCAAAACCTCTGCAAGGGTCTTTCTCCAAAAGCCTCCTTGATAAAGGCTGTAATAGGTCATGTATGTCCAACACTAAAATCTCCCTACTTTCACATGCTACTTCCTCCAGCTTGCATTCCATTCAGACCCTCAGCCCTGACATAAAACACATATATTCTGATTTTATACTATTACAGTGGCAGTGTGAAAGCTTTCAAGCCATTAAATCTGCCCTGCTGATCTCTATCATTTTATATACTATACCATGCTAACGACTGGATAGCAATGTCACGTTAGCTGGGCAATTTGCATTTTTCCTTCCCAGCACATACACATCATGCAGACCCCACAAGCCTGCAGAAGGAAGGTGGTAGGATGCTCTGCCCCAAAAATAACCCCATGCAATGGATTCTTGCATCTGCAACAAGACAGACTGAAACCAAAGGCAAGAAAATCAGAGGAAAAGCAATCAAGGAATGCAACAGATTATGTGACTTTTCTGTGATGATATGTTTGAAGAGTCTTCATTCTTGGAAGACATGTAGATTCTTGATTTTGCTTTTTGATTTGTCCTCACATTTGAAGTGTGTCCAAGGTTCAAGTACCATCTTCTCCATTAAGCAAGCTCATCTTCACCATCATCTCTCTGCCCAGCTCCCTGCTTTGCAAGAAGGCATTTGGAAGCAAGACAGGCAGGCCATGTCCTGCAAAAGGGTCTTTTCCCTACCCCCTATTAACGGTAAGCAAGGCCCTGGTGCACAGAGTAAGGCTGTCATCTAGTGGCAAGCAAGCAGCCCACAATTAAATCTCATTAAGAGACCAGCAAACCCTGAGCTGTGCAATGTTATCAAAGTCCATGAGCTCTTTACCATCCTCACCTCTCTCCTCTCCCTGGAGACCAGTGCATGGCAAAGACAGTAAGTCTCTATGGCATCCCTTCTGCAAAGAGAATTAATCTTTTAGTACTGTCTGATAGTGAAAATTTATACTCATCTCCAAATTTTTCAATGCCCTTGAAAACCACCAGCTGCCACACAAAGCTTTGTTTTGTACTTAAAGCTACTTTTCTCCCTCTGTGGAGGCACAAACTGCCAATCCAGCCAAGAGCATCCTAGGTCAGTTATTTGCAAAATAACCAAAAAAAAAAGGAAAGAGGTAATTTTTCCTCATCCCAGCCCCTGCTCACCCCACAGGCAATACTCCAGTCATTAAATCAGTGTCTGGAGCTGTATCTTTGTGCAGTAATAACTCCTCACTTGGAGCAACAGCCAGCACTCACTCGGCAAACCCCAGTGCTTCCAAATTCACACCAGCTGCATTAGACACTGCTGCTGCTCCTCAGGTCAACTTCTCAGAGAGGATGTTTTCCTAGCAGTAATTCTTTGTCACTGTTTCCTGTCCCTGGCACAGGCAAATTACCACTGCCTTAAGTATGGGAAGGACATTCGACATCCTCTCCTATTTTATACAGTCAGATAGGTCTAGAAGCACTCCAAAATCATCTGATTACCCTTGCAGGTCATACAATCATTTCAGGATTTCACACAGCTGGTGTGGATTTTTGCACAGCCTTTTTCTAAACATTCAATTCAAAAAACTGATTATGTGCAAGCCTAAAGTTGTTTTGCTTTGCTGAAGGGTACCAAGTGCAGTCTCCCTGCATGCTCCCCACTCAGATATCCAGCCTAGCAACATTTTTAAGGCTGGACAAAAATTTTCAAGCAGAACTAATTTTTTCCCCCCCAAAATAGAGAGATTTTCCTCCCTCCTCCAAAAAAAAAAATCTTCCACCCACAAGCAAAAAACTTTGCATTCAGGCTCATGAAAGCAAAGCAAAAAAGAAGTAGACCAGTTCTGTGTAAAATACCAACCAATCCATATCTCCCTGATCTACCACTGTCATTCTCTTTTGGAAGAGAATTACAATCCAGCTCCAGTCATTTTGTCCCTGTCAGGTCAAATTGGATCAGTTCAATGAGTGCTGCTTTTATTTGCAGTCATGTTTGAAACAGATAAATCAGGCCAGGCATCAATGGAAAAATCCCAATAAAGTGAGTGTCTCAGAAGAAAAGTGTGTGTTATTACAGGGCAGCAGCATTTGAACAGATTAGCAGGTTTATTGCTTCTTACACAGAACAGTGGATGTGTGTTCACTGAAGTGGGAGCAGTGTGGTGTCCTCTTAGCCTCAGGAGGGAGGGCTCTTCAGTTCTCCACCAGGAATCCTGAGCAGCAATGACTGCAGGAAGAGTTTGCCAGTCCCACTGCAGGGCACAAGTCAGCAAGCCATCAGATCTTCACAAGGCAGCAAATAACATTTAACTCTATTCTTGAACCATCTGCACACTCCTGGACCTTACAGGACACATTAGAGTCCATAACACACAATCAGAGCAAGGGCCAGTGTGGTCCCTGCCCTCCTGGCAAAGCTCAGCTCCTACCAATTACTGGATGCTTCTCTTCAGAGCCAGGAACAATCCCAACAGATAATGTGGAAGCATGCCAAAACAGAGACTCCAACTATCTTCAACAATCAGCAGGGCATTCCATGACCTCAAGCTACCCCCCACAAGAAGACTAACTCTGCTTTCACACTTGCCCAACTGGATCTTGAGGGACTGCACCTCTGTGGAAAGCACACTGGACATTAAGAAGCAAGGTCCCTGTGGCTCTGCGTGGGAATAAGAACTGCTTCCACTTGAGTATTGCAGTTTGCTTATCAAATATCTTCTTTTCCCTAGGCATTCTGACCTCAAAAAAATTAGGAGAAAAAAATCATACAGTTAAAAGAACATTTTTCTGGAGAACATAATTTTCCTGGTGACTCAATCTGTGAAGTTCAATAGTGTCCTACACCACAGACTGGAATGTTTTGTAGATTTTCGCCTCAGTGTTTCAAGTGATAGATTTATCTGCTTTTTCTCCTAGGACAGGAAAGTCACATCAGGCTCTCAGTGCTCTGACTGCAGAGCTGTTGGTGGTCACTCACTAGAGGCTGATCTTCCCTCTACGATAGGCAAAACCACTTATGAGGTGATTCTAAAGACCTCTGCAGCTCCATAAAGAAACAGTTTTCAAGCTCCTCCAGACATCACCTGATCAGCTAAACCATGAGTCCAGAGAGCTCTGGTAGATCATCTCCTGTGTGCAATTCCAGCATTAAAAACAAAAACACATTTCCTAACCCAATGTGACTGGAGCAGGCCAAGCTACACGCTATTTCTGGAAACATGCCTTGAGCAACACTTTCATTAATCTACAGCTGTTTGAGCAAATTATTAAGGCTACAAAGCTACAGATCTTTTCCCTTTAAATCAGACATAATTGTAACTGAATATTTCTTATGGGCTTTGAAAGTATGCTCCTGTAGCAGGAAATGTGTAACAGCCACTGAAAGTAAAATTTATGGCTGGATTTTAAACATAAGTAAACAATGCAGGCATCCTACGTGCAAATATAACTGAAGCATCAGCCTTAGACACTCAGCAGATGGTCTTCTCCATACCTTTGCACTTAAACACCTGCAGCACAGCATTCCAGCCAGCTCTAAATCCCACCAGGCTCACCTCCAGGTTCTTCCCTTGAACCAAACATGCTGATGTTGATTTCCATGAGAGGATGCACCAAGCAACCAAACAACCCCTATTTCTGGGAGTTGCTTCATACCAAACATTGTTTTGTCTTTTCCAGGCACAGTAAAAAAGAAAAAGACTCCTCAGGGCAAAAAATATCCCTTATTACATTTTAATGTAGCACTTGGCACCATGAAGACTTAGTCTGAAACTTCTGGGCACTTCAGCTATGAAGAGACTAGAGATTCCTTTACAGTGGCAGGAGGCTTTCCAGGGAGCTGATAACAGGTGGCACTTGGGCAACCCAGAAACCTACCCAAAAGCAGAAAGCCTCTAACAACCAGTTCCTGAAGAGTAAGGAAGCCCTACAATTCCCCCTGGCTCTGAAGCATCCTGCACCACTCCAATCTTTGGGGCTGACCACTGTTCTGGTAAGCCTCATACCACTTGCTTCCCAGGAGAAGTTTGAGGTTTAGGAACGACCCCAGGTCCATGCTGCAGATCCTTCAGCCCTTGTACCTCTTCCACAATGCACCTACTATCAACACCATCCAAGTCCTGTCATCCTACACTACCTGTGTTTCACTCAGAGGAAGACTCCTCCTTCCTCCTGTATCACACACCCCTTCCAACATCATCCCCCTTTCTTCTCCTGCTTCACACCCATTTTTTGCTTGCCTAGGGTGCCTTTAATCTCTCCCACACAATGTCACACACAGGCAGCAATCCTTGCTCTTCCATATCAAACACTGTGGGCGTAATCCACATCCTGTGCTCCACATTTCTGCAGAGCTGCTGTCTTCCTCCTGCACCCATCCTGTCCCTCTCCTCCCACAGTCACACAGTCAGAGATGCTCCTGCTGAAGGCTTGGACAGACTGGCACACCACTTGGACAGGCACATGGGATATCTCCCCTTTCCTGCACACTTACTACAGATCACTGCAAGTACTCATTTAGCTTATGCTAAATTCACTGACAGCCCGTCCCAAAGAAAGCTGGGGCTTCCTGGGACCTGCATTAGCAAAAATAAAATAAAATTAACAAAATGTCATTTTCAAAAGCACCATGAACATTTCCTTGAGGTCCCATATTAGCTGCTCGTTGCTGTGGCTGCTGCTCCACAGAAGCCCTCAAAGCTGCTCCCTCTCTTCCCCACCAGCAATGCCTGGGAGCAACATGGCATCAATAGGATTTCTGTGGGGGTGAATATGCTTTCTCATCTCTTTTTATCTTTTATTCCCTTAGTCCTTGCTCCATCAGAAGTTTTTCCTCTTATGGCATTTCAGTTCAGCTGAAAAGCTGCACATCATCCCAGCCAGTGATCAATAGAGCTGCACCCCAGCCCTCCCACAGCACTGCTCACACAGGGGCTGGAGACACACAGTGAGACACCCACCAAGGGCTGACAGGACTTGGATGGTGTGGGTACAATTCTCTCCCTGCTCTTTTGCAAACCCAGATGACTAATGGAGTATATTACATTCTCAGCAAGTGCTTTGTGCTTTCTGTGTCCTATCTCATCCAACTGCTTGCTGCTTAATGAACTGGATGAAAAATATGTCATTGGAGACCTTGATCCAAGCTTCACTAAATTTGGTGAAGTCATATCAGCAGAGGTTTTGGCCAAAAGCTAGTAAATATCCTAATAATCCAGAAAAACAAGGTATTTATTCTGATTCCAGGCATGGTATCTTAAATCCAGATTGTTTCCAATTCATTAAATCAGTAAAGTGGAGGGGAAAAAGCTCTTAGTGTTTCCTACAGTCAGTCTCAGGCAGGGGACAACTTTTGTCCCTTTCAAAAGGAAGAGTATTCTCTACCTTACTAACCCTTTGAGCTGCCCAGTGTCCCTGGTTATGGTGTGGACAAACACACTCAAGTTCTCAAGCCTTGTGCATTCCCAGCAGGAGGACAGTCCATCACTCTGATCACCTGGTGGTCACTGCTGAAAAGAAAGTCTGAACCTAAGACGCCTGACACCACTAGAACTATTCCCTTGATATCCCAGTTCAAAAATCTCTCTCACATTTGACCCTTTGTGACTGAAACAAGATGCATGAGGCCAAGGGGAACCCACATAACTTCTGTTTTCATTACCACCCCACCCAGCTGGGCTCAAATCTTGCATTTCCCCAGCCAGGTCATGCAGTTCTACAAAGCAAAGGATTTAGGGCTTCCAATAATGTCTCACATTCCCTCAGCCTCCTGATTGAGTGACCTACTTGTCCCCAGAGGTGCTCAGCAAGGCCAAAACTGGCATCATACCATTAAATTAGTTCCAGTTGAGTTGAGGCTTTCACTGGTATGCCACTGTGAGCTGTGATCATGGAGACAAGGTTGGTAGGATCAAGTGAATATCCTCAGTCAGGTCCCAGACTCTTGTCACCTGTTCTTCCCCTAGACAGGCACAGACAAAGGCCAAATTTTTCTGAAGCACCTTGCTGGAGGAGCAGGAACTTGCTTGACAAATGGTTATTCCACACATGATTAATAACATTGTTTGGCACCTGGATGCTCTGAATGAGGAAAACAAGTAGCAATTAGAAGCTAATGAAACCCTTTAAGATGAGGAAGAATGAAGATGTGAACAGAATCTCCTCTCAGGTAGGTACCACACAGGAAATCATTAATACAACCTACTTAGATATAAAGGTTTTTCCACTGCTCCTCCCTCCCCATTGCTGGCTGCTGCTGGTGAGAAGATTGGCTACAAGACTCCTCTATAGCCCAGGCAGAGCTGAGAGAACTTCTCATTATCCTGAACTTTTACCCTCAAACCCTTCAGCATTGCAAATGAGAGACACAACCCTTAAAGATTCATTCATTGCTTTGCTTTCTTAAAAAATAAAAATAAATTACTAGAAAGTTTATTAGCAAATTTGTACCACCAGGGACTGAATGGACACACAAGTAATCAAAAACCAACTCCAGGACTTTGACCTTCACCTCAGTTGTCCTCCTTTTCCTCTTCCATCTCCCTCCTACTCCCTCCCACTCCACTGATAGCTGCACTAAACATCAAGCAAGAAGAAAAATTAAAATTCTAAGTAGCTTGCCAGTCTCAGCAGTAGTTTCTTCACTGTAAGATTCTGAGTATAAAACTACAGCCTACTCCTCTCCATGATTCTATATGCTGCCTCCAACACACTTCCTATCCTCCTCCACCAGTGACTCCACCATCCCTCCTTCCTGGGAACCCCCTCACAGCTCCCCAGCTACTGTTTAAAACCAACACTTCATGGGTGGTACCAGACATGACTTGCAGACTCTCCCCAAGCTGCGCTTGAGGCTGTGTGGGCTCCAAACACATCTCCTTGCTGCAATGTGGCCCATGAATAAACCAAACAGGACTGACAGTGCTGCTGGGTGAACCCTGAGCGCCCCTCAGAGGGCTCTGCTCCAACCCTTCATCACTCCTGCCCTTCATCATTCCTCCCTTCCCACTGGGGGAGTGAGGGGTTAAGGCAGCATCTTCTCCAGTGAAGCAAAAGACACCTTTTATTTTTATTTTTTTTTTCTGATAGGATTACCATCTGCTAATGATGTACCATTGTTTCAGACAAATTCTGCCAGCTTTTTGAAAATGCTATTTTCATCCTTCCTGAGCCTGTACATGCAGCTTTGAAATTGCATGCATGGCTAAACAGAACCCACTTTCATCCACGTTGGAAGAAAAAGGAGATGCCTGCCTTCCTCAGTGCACTGCCTTTTTCAAACTTAATTTCTCTTTCTAGCACATTTCTTGAAAACCTGACATATCCTCTACATGTTCCTAATAGACAGGAACTTTATATGTCCCAGGGACATGTTCTTCCAATTTCTGAAGTATAATCATCAGCAGAGATGTTCTCTAAAACACATCAGACAGGCACAACATACTGTCCACTCTGCTTCTATGAATTACACACTCTCTGGGGAATGGTACTTAATCTATTTCATTTCACTAGGACAGTAGGATCACAACTAAGCAGACCCAGATACATTACCAATATTATTAGTGAAAAAGTATTAATATTTAACATGGCTATTAGTGCCACCTGCTTTATTGCAGCCTCTAAACCTGGCTGCATTTGAAGAACACATCAGAACCCCACTGTCACAATTCTGAAGAAGTCATCAAAAGCTTGCCACAAAAAAGAGCAGAGAGGTTTTGTTTGCTTAATTAAAATTGGCTTCATAATGAAAATTATCATGGTTCATCTCAAATAGCAATTAAGAAAGCAGGATGTGACTGCTGGCTTTGCTCAAAACAAGAGCTAAGCCTTTTCTGGACTCCAGCAAATCCAAATAATGATGACTTAGCCCAGTATGGAGGAACAACAGCCCAGCACTGTCAGTCTAATTTTATCCCAAGTCACACCACATGTACATTTCCTCTTTGGTCCAAATTTTGTGCATACACATGGATAGTGCCTTTGCAAAGGAGATGACAGAAAAATTTTGAAAATGTGATCCTATCGTAGAGGAGAGTTTCAAAACCACTGGTAAACAAAAAGAGAAACACTTTTTTCCTTTTAATTCCTTCATTTTTGATCCTGGGTTTTGAGTTTTTAACAGCCCAGGGAATGATGTCAGACAGAAGGACTGAGGGCAGGAGTCTGGCACTCCACATTCATTCACTAGCAAGAGCATTGGCCTGAGCCAAGGTAATCACCAAAGCCACTCTGAGGCTCCTGAGCTAAGCTGATTTATACCAGGTAAAATCCAGCCATGGGCACTTACACACATGTCCATGCAATTATACTTCCCTCTGCTCAGCCTCTGAGGGGACCTACTGGGAATGCTCATCTCCTGGAAACAGTGCCCTCAGTGATCCTTTCAGCACAGCTCAATCCATGATATGTTCAATGTGATCCACTCAATGAGGCTCAAGAGGCATTTTCCTCAATTTACTGGACTCTATGTTGTGCTGAGAGCACTTTATCTTCCATTATAAGACTCTGTATTTTGCTGCTTAAATGTCCACCAAATTTGAATGGATTGGGATGACATTCTCTGTGTCAGGTGTTTGTCTCAGACTACACTGGCACATATAAATCTGTGCATAGATACAATGTGGGAGGAAGGGTGAGATTTCATGTGAAGCACTTCAGCTGTTTCCCAGGCCAGTGATGGAAGGGCTGATCTCAACCACCCCCAAAATCCCCTTGCCAACCCAAACAGCTCCATTCTCCTGACATACCCTCAAACTTCAATTTTGCACATGGTCATTTTGGGTCACTTTACTCTCTGACTGTCACATGTTGTAGTGCAACATTTTGCACACTGTCCATACAGAGCATTCTCCCTGCCCCAAGAACAAATTTGGCTAGCTGTAATTTTTAGGGTGCAACTGAGATCTTTGTTTCCATCAGCAATGGAAAGCAAGAACAATTCAGTGGATCTACATATCATTCCCCATGACCCCGCTGAAACATGAAAGTGTTACATTTGTGGCACAAGCTTGGTAAGAGATCACAGGTCTTTGTTGAGGATGGGAAGGAAGGACAGCACAGAGTCATAAAACACTTTGATAAAGCCTGATGTTAATACAATTGCCCTGTAAACTTTTAGCAAGGACTTATAATCTTTTCCACGGCATCATAACACCCTTTCTCATCTTCCTTTCACGCAGCCACCAGGACACGTGGCAGCACCTCCCAGACTCTGGTTATTACTTTCATTACTTCAAAGTGCAGTCCTAATAAGAAAATGTTTGCTCCCACCTCACTTATCTTTGCTCCATTCTGTGTGTTTATGCATGGGAACAGGGTAGCAGCAGATTTCAGACACGGATATTGAGAAGAGATAAGATAAATTTCTTAAAGAAACAGAAAAAAAGCAGGCGATAGCTTTTGACGTAATTAGATTGGAAGTCAAAATCTTGAGCTTTGAAATGCCCTGGGTACAGAAGCAGCTGCTCACATGGGTCTGGAGGTTCAGGAGCTGAACCTGATGCAGGGATGTAGCCAATGGTAAATGGAAGGGGACAGAGCTCAGCCCTCTCCCATTCCAGGCCAGGTAAAGGTTGTCTCTGCAGAGCACCGCAGAGGTGGGCACATTTGCCCTGCCACTGCTGCATCAATGGCCACAGGGTGCCTGGTGTCACCACCCCATGTTCCTGGCAGGGCTGGCCTGTGCCCCACCCTCCTCAGCACAGTACATACCCAGTGCCAAGGTGATTCATGAGATTCATTATTGAATCTTAGTGCCTTGATTTCAGATGCTCCACCAACAGACAAAAGCAGCCATAAAACACACCAAATGTGACCATACATTACATTAGGAAAAAATATCCAACAGTCAGAAAATGACCAATATAAAACATCCAGAAACCAAGATGCAAACAGCAAACAGAAAGAATAGCTTAATGCAAACTGAAGTAGACTCCCCATAGACTACAGAAGGCAATGAAAGAAATAAAAAGGAGACTCAGTCTGGCATTGAATAATATTTTCTCCTTTTGAGCTGCTGCTGACCTTTCCCCCCTCAAATTTCAATCAAATATTCAGTGGCACTGCCTTCAGTGCAAATAACCAACAGGCAACTTAAGAAGTGTGGCATAGTTCTGTTTTATTGCTTATATAAAATCTCACTATTTCAAAAATCTGTAACTTACTGGACATGTTAGAACTTGCCAGTCTTATGATACTGTGTCATAGAAAAGTACATCCCAGTTAGTAGAAGAGAAACAAAATGCACATTCTTTCTGCAGTCTCTGATAGGTTGGTGAAAAGAATTTTCTGAGAGAATTAAATAATTTCTACACAACAGGGAACAGAAAAGACTTTCAGCTCTATTATGTTTTCACTGTTTGCCTCTCTCAGTAGCACTGCACACAGTCAGATGAAAAAAAATCATTTTTGTTAAGGACCCTTTACCTCCCAAGGCTTTCAATCAAGAACTGTGAGGTTGACATCAGATTAAACTGAAATAGCTTATAAGTGCTCAGGTTAAGTCAAAGAAGGTCAGATGTACTGGACTAATTCTCAGGTCAGTGAAAACACACAGTAAAATTAAAGGAAAATATGAAAATAATTAATTGATCTCTCTCTTGATTTAACAAAGGGGGGAAAGAGCATCTGCACACATGCTCTGACTTTAGGAAAGCTCATAACTCATCTCAGCTTCAGAGTGCCTGCACCAAGGGATCACCCTAGCCTGTCATTCCATGTAAGCCTTCCTACCTTCCCATTGTGGGATATCAGCAGTACCAGCTGCAAATCTCCCTTCCTATGCTGTCTATACAACACCTCTTTCCTGGGTCAGTGCTTCCAGGTCTTTATTCTATTTCTTCAAAAATACCCAATGTTAACCATATCAGGCAGAAGTCTCACAAATTTAAAGGAAAGCACCTCATGTTCTTCATCTTCCCTTCCTATGTCAAAAATATAATGTGACAAATGGAAGTCATTGGATAACATTTTTCAGACCCTTCAAAATCCTCATGAGAAATTCATCCATCACTCACTTGAAAAGACCAAAACAGAAAGAGTCTGAAACTAAGCAGCAGCACAAGGGAATCCTGTCAGCTCTCCCAAACACCACAGGCTGGCAGCTCAAGGATGGCCCCCCAGGTGATGCCAGACACCAGCTATGTGTCTGAGGCCCTCTCACCCCTGCAGGTCTGCCCCTGACACTCAGCAGGGCAGCAAGAGTCCAGAGCAGGGCAGGGGCTCACCAGCTCAGCAAGCACGTGTGGACATTAGGAAAGGTCACACGTTTCATTAAGGGACTGTCAAAATCTGTGTCAAGCCTCTCCTCCACTCCCTGCAGATCTGTTAGAGAGGGTCACACTTTGCAGTTAATTGCGCTGGGCCTGAGGCAATGCTTGAGAGGCTCTGCCTCCCTCTCACGCCATCCCAAGAGGTCTGAGCCCAGAGCCCTTTGAGCAGAACTGAGCTGGAACTGCAGCTGTGCTTCCATGGCAGATCCTCTTCACATCCATCACCAGGCTCTATTCAGAACACATTGATAAATCAGTGACAGAGTAGGATTTAGCTCATGGTCTGGACATTGACCGTGAGCTAAATGGTTCCAACAGCTCATCTGAGATCTGTTCAATCTTTGCTCTACCCAGTGCAAGGTTAAACAAGTGACCTGCCTCTGTCCTCTGATTCCTTGGGAATCTTACAGAGGATAACCCTTTGTCTAGCACTGACATCCTATTCCCACTGCTTAGCCTCTCCCCACGAAAAGACCAGGAGAGACTGAACAGAGGTAACCAATAAAAAGAACCACAGGCACTGAGCAGCTGCATTGAGCAGCTCATGTCTCAGCTGCCCATTGAATTATATCTGGAAATAAATGTGAGGGACTCTGAGCACAACAGTCCTCAAACAGGTGGAAGGTTGCCCTACCCCTGTTCCACTCCTTCAGCCACAAAAAAAATTTGCAGCTGGGTTGCTCCCGTAAAGGGTAAAAGAGATTGAAACCCACTGGCAAGACATCCCAATACTCTCTTTGACTACAGCTAAATATAAAAGTCTATTTCCATAAATTTTATGGACACACAAAATCAAAAATCTAAATAGTACAAGGAGATGAAGGATTCAGCAGCATCTTGCACTTACAGCTACCCTATCCCTCCACCTCAGCAACAAAACTCTGCAGATCCAACGAAAAACACTGTTTTAGGAGAATATGGTCTTTGTTGATGATATACTTTGAATATTCTCTTCATTAAAAATAAAATATAGTAAGCTTCCATATTAAGAGCAGCAGTAAAGGAATCTCCCACCACTAATCCTCAAAGTAATTTTGCAATACGTATTTTTAACTGGTTTTTTAAATCATTATTGTTTTTCTTTTTGCAAGGATTAAATCTTCAATTAAGTGCTGTTTTTTATGGGTAAAATAATTGCATCATTATTATTTCCACCTAAATATGATGTTCTTGCACTGCTTCAGGGCAGCTCTAGTTTTCTTCTATCTTCTTTCAGGGACAGAGCAACCTCACAGGTAGGACCTGCACTGTTGAACGTTGCACCAAGGCAGGGCTTTGCTTCCTTCCTCTGGTTTTCCTTTACTTTTCAGCAGAATTGCCTATTAAAAAAAACTCATCTTTCTTATTATTTTTGCCTGTTCGCATAAAGAGTGAGTTTCTCTAGACACTGATAAGGAACAACTAGAAAAAGGATAATCATATTCTACTATAAAATCAAAGCCTGGAATGTTTGATATTTTCCACAGATTTCCTAAAAACAGGAATGAGCAACAAAAATGTCTTCCAGCAAAATAGGAAAACTGAAATAGCAAGTATTTTCAGTAATGTTTTTCTTCCTTTGAAAAACCATTTCTCCTAGAAAACAAATTTTGATGAAAATGCTTTAACGAGACACATGGCCTTTCTATGAGATAGAAGCCATGCAGTACATGAAAGACTGATTCCTGGCTTTCTCACTGGGGCTTTCTACAATTTTATTTTGCTTTCATTTCAAACAAAGGTCAACATAAAGAGAAAAATATTGGAGCTGCTCTCTGCATGTGGGAAAATGAAAAAGGAAAAAGCACAACTGTCAAGGTTCTGGCAGAACAATCAATGAATTAAACACTGTTTCTGTGTCTGACTAGCACCTACCAGTCTTGGTCTGCAATCTGGTCTCCTGTGGGATACACACAAAATTATACAAGTAATAATATCCCTGCTGTAACAGCCCAAATCCTTTACTTCTGAGTCTCTCTTGCAGATGAGTGGTCACCAACGCAGTGTCAGCTGCTGACAACACAATCCCGACATCTGCCACTGGGATGTCCCATCCTGGACATGCCCAAGCTACCAGCATCGGGAAAGCCAAAGTGTGGGCAGTACTGGCCAAGGGAGCTGCTTTCCTCAGCTGCCAGCCAGGGGCAGAGGCAATCCCACAACCCTGGAGGAATTGGGAGATCTCAGCTCAACATCATCCTCACCCTCATTCTGCCAAGGCATCCCTGTTCAAGACAACATCCCACCACCAGCACGTGGAGGGCTTGCAGGGGTTCGCATTTTGAGTGACAAGCAGACAGATTTGATTCACCCCCAGTCAACTAAAATTTCTGTCTAACACTGAAAAATCTTTAAATGAAAACAGCAGCAGCAGCAGGCCAGCCCCACTGAGATGGCTTGAACTGTCACGTGTGCCGCTTTAATGAGCAGAGAAGCAAAGAGTTGAGGTGGCAAAGTTTGGAAGACAGACATGCCTCTTACATAAGCTCTGCTTTAGACAAAATCCAATAATTAATTTCCACCCAGCAAACAGAACTCTTTGCAATTCCATCCCACATAAGGTCAATACTACTTTCCATTTAATTTCCTCTGTGTCCAGGATGTCCCTCACTTTCTTCAGGCCACAGTTAATTACTGTAATACATTCCCTAGTTCTGCAGTTTTGATTTTTTTTCCAGCCACAACAAATCACAGCAAGTGCAATGCAAGCAGATCCCTCAGGTCCAGTTCTCAAACACCAGCTTTTAAGATGTGTCAAAACTGTCTGGGAAAGTTTCCAAGCACTGTACTGGGGCCTTTACCTGCTCTTTAACCAAGGAGATGCAGCTCCTCCATTGCTAGTTTTCCCAGAGCCATAAATTCCCCGCCAGATAAAGCACAGGCAGCAGGCACAGCTGGGGACATGGGATGCATGTCCAGCAAATTAGGTGAGGAGCCCACTAATTTCCTTCCAGCAGCACAGTCAGGTCATGATGAATCTTCTTCCTTTTAGTACCCAATAACACTTGAGCACAAGGGACACGAGTGGTCCAGCTGGGTCTGCAGCACCTTTGGCACCCATCTGCACTGCTCAAGCTCCTGAGTTCCACAGAGGCTCTCTGCAGTCATAACCCCCTCAGGGAGGGTGCTGAGGCACCATAGCTTTGCCACTACTACAGCATTTTATCTCCTCCAGCTCAGCTTAGCCCTGGTTTCCCAGGTCCCCAAGAACTGGCAACTCAGCTCTGCCTGTAGCAGCTCCAGGGAGGATTAACCCTTCCAAGACTGACCCCTGCTGTCCCCTACTGCCCTTACAGCACCTCAGCCCTGCAAGAAGTAATGGCTCACACTCATCCATTCAGGTGGTTTTGCAGCTTTACAGATCCAGCTTTGCTCAGTGGATTTGATGTTCTTACAAACGTGAAGAGGAAACTGCCTTGCCCAACCTCTTCTCTGTAACTCCCTCCTTATGTGACACACTAGGGAATGGTGATTTTGAGGAGGATTTCAGCTCAGCCCTGACCAGGTGAGACAGTTACTGCCTGCCTTTTCCCAGCTCTGACTTTGTTCCTCTAACTTTATAAATCCCAACAGTTCCTCATCTCCACTTCTTGGGCTACCTCTCCACCTCCCCAAGTTGCCTTACTTAGCCCTCTTCAACAGCCTGAGGCTGAATAGATAAAAGGAAATTAAGCCCAGCTGTTCACTGAGAGGATGCTCTCTGCATCCCTGGACATGACCACACTGCTTCCTGGACTGGGGGTGGCAGGGGATCCCCACAGAACACAGAAAGTTAGACTTCTTGCCATGTTGGATGTGTGTAACGAAATGCAGAATTCAGCTCGGTACACCCATTAGTTACACAAGAAAACACAGAAAACAACTCCATCCTTTTCTCAAACTAAAGCAAACCTGGGGTAACTCAGCCAATGATAAAAGGTTGAGGGTTTTTTTTCACCAGCCTCATATTGACTTGGCATGCACACAAGTACACCAGTTACACCAGCATAGAGAAAACCAGAAGGAAAGAGGATCCAACCTCAAATTCCATGTTTAAACAGGAGAAATACACCAGTATGTATATGTGGATCTAGTCTTAAATCTGATCCAAACCACTCACATCTCAGCTTTCTGGCCGCAGATTTGTGGCACCTTTGGCACTTCTGCACTGAATCAAGGTGAACCCCTAGAAGTCAGATAAGGAGAAAAGGGCTCTGCCCAATGGCTCCAGAGCATTTCATCACTTTCATCACAATACTTCTAGCTAGCAGGTAGTTTTAAATATAATTCATCAACTCTAAGTATTAGATGTCCAGAATTTAATTAAAACTCAGTACAAAGCAGCAAGGAATAATACCCAGAGAACAAAGAGATAGTATCTGTCTCTTCAGTTATGCTGGCAAAAGGGGAACACGTCATTATTTGTGTCCCAAAATTCCTGAAAGGACATGCACATATATATATATAAAAAATATGAAAATAACTGACACCTTTGCAGGAACACAGTACCTATTCTGCAGTTGAGATGATATTCATTAAGCAATTCTTTTGTGTTTCTTGTACAGCATTGGCAAAGGCAATTTTTCTGTAGTTTTGTGTCAATGCAGCATGGACAGGCCAGTGTGTTAAAATGCCTTATGGATGGGGAAATGAGCAGTTGTCAAAAAAAGACAGAGTGTTTCCCTGTGGGCAAGTGGAGCAGAGAGCCAGGAGGCAGAGCTGTCTGTCTGAGCAGAGAGCAGCCATGCCCACAGGAGCAGGTGATGCTCCCACACAGGACACACAGCTGCAGCCCAGCAGTGCAGAGAGCAAAATTCCCAGTCACCTTTGTCTCTTCCAGGTGAGATATTTCTGCCTAGCACAGCTGCCAGTCTCAGCTTCAGCATGGCATTAATAACTGCTAGCTGTGTCAGGGAACTCCTGGGAATCTCCATGGCACAGTGCTCCCATTGTACCTGGCGTTTCCTTTTACAGCGGTGCGTGTGGAGGAGGGAACAGCACATTCCCAGGCACGGCCCCAGCCAGCATCTCTGGCCACAGATCTGTCAGCTGCAGCCCAGCAGTGCAGCAAAGACTCAAACCTTCTGATGGGGATTTGAATTGTTACAGACTCACTCAGTAGCTGTGAGTCAGAGGACAAGTGATCAGAGGAATGGGTTTACTCAGCTGCAGAGAGAGGCAAACCTGCACAGCAAGAACAGGCAGCAAATACATCACCCCAACAGGGTACAAACTTCTCACCTTTTCCATCCAAGGCAGTCTCCAATACATAATTCTGCTACATCTAGATGTAAAATCAGGCAAAACAGATGGTTAAACTGTGAAATTAACCAGCAGAGGGAGTTACAGCAATACAACAAAACAATGCTTAATTGAAAATGCAAAAATAAAATTAAGTGTTGTAGATATTAAGATATTAATTCAAGCGAGGTGTCTTCCTTTCTCCTCTGCACCAATCCTTCCAAACATACAGATAGCAGGACAGCTGTCCTGCTGCAGTACAGGTGCACAGAGATAAGCACCCACATAACCACAGAGGTTGTGCACACTGCCATGAACACATTTGTCAGCAAATAAAGCCCTACAAGTGCAAGCCTAGGTAATCAGACTGCATCATCAGATTAAACTCTGTGACTCTCTCTTCAGGGATCCATTTAGGAAAAGATCTTTATCACAAACATGACAAAAAAGAAGCTGATGCCAACAGAAACATGCTGTGTTGAGCATCTCCTTACTCTGGCATCATGTACCTCATCTTTCTCTCCCTTCAGCCAGAGCCACCCTCTTCTTCCTCATACTCCTGATTTATCATCCCAAAGGAATTCTCTGAGCCATGCTTAGCACAGTGGAAACCTGATCAGAGGCCTCCAGACATAGTTGTGATAGTCCTGATAAATAATTAGTGAAGGGGATAGAGGACAAGACAGAGGTAACATGAGTTTCCCACCACCCTATCTATGAAACAACACTCAATAGTCCATGTACAGTGCTGGTCTATAATATCTATCCCCATGATCTAGCCCAGAATAGCTGCTGGTTTGGCGTATAAAGAGAAGGGTAGTCACTGCCCTCAGGGAGAAAAGGGGGCAGAAATCCCTTTAGATGCAATTGGAAAAAGTTGGCCTGAGCTTGAAGGGGGAGTGGTCTGCAGGACTATTCTAGGTCTCACAGTGAAATGCATGGAAAAAATTATAGATGACATTTTGCTTGCTTATTTCTGTTCCTAAGGGAAAAGCAAATATATTCTGATAGCAATTAAAGTAACACATTTTTCATGTATTTATTTATTTCAGTTTGAATAATAAAAAGGACACAGATACCAGGCTGGAAGCAACCCATTGGGAATCCTTCTAAGGAAACACCAGCTCTGCTGAGTAACTAAACCCATAGCAATCCTGCTTGAGACAGGGTGTCAGGGGACACACACAGACACCCCCATGAAAGGTATAATCAGCAGGAAAATGAGAGGAAAGGATGGACAAGTGGCTCCTTGGAGGACATGAGCAGTCTCAGGGAAATCTTGTCCCTCCAAGGATGGTGGGGGACAGGCTGAGCCAGGTTTGGGGCTGGGTGGCTAGTGAGCTCAGCCCTGGGGGCCCCTGTCAACTGCAAGAAATGCTCCTCTCATTCAGGGCTACTCATTAAAATCACCATCCACGACCTCGCACGGCAAAACACGGCTGCAAAATAACACCCAGCGATCTCTGCCAGAGCTGCTGATTCACATCAGGCTGATGGGCTCTGATCCGTCTGCAGAACGCTCTCCCAGGTCAAAAGGCAATTGCTCATCAAAATAATTGAGCACCTCTACGACTCAATGGGTCGGATGCTTGCTGGAGATGGGCATGAGCAGGGTCAGGTCCTCCTGTGCCTGGCTTGGAGCTGGCAGGAGAGAATCACAAGGGGCACCCCAACCCAGCTCTGTGCTCTCTTCCCAGAGGCGACTGCATCTCCTGCCTTGGCACTTCAACTCCTAACGTGCTGTGAAGGTTCCCAATTTCAGTTTGCACTGGAATGAACAGTCCTAAACCTATTCCTCCCACCAATGAAAATTCTGTTTTCAAGACAGAGGGAGGGGAAAAAAATAATTCCAACATTCCTGATATAAAATATCAGTTTAAGGATTTAAACCACAAAGGTTATATATAGCCACAGCTATAGTAACTGTGTCTTCAAGACTTTCCACCTAAAATTCTGGGACAAAAAAAGCCCCAAGTGTTTCTTTCAGGTTTTTCCCTGGAAGAAGATCATTTGGAGCCTCCCGGGTTTAGCAGCTGCCCACTCAACTGTATAAATTCATTTTGCATGTACAATAATGAGGAGAGAGAAAGGGTGATGTAGAATGGCAAGAAGGGAAGAAGGAAATGTAATGATTGTGTGGCTATACCATAACAAACCTGGCAAGAAATTTTGCAATTACTTAGCATAACAAATTAAAACACACAACAAAATACCCTCCAGGTAAAATCTAGAACACATTAACCTCCAGGTGTCATAAGATGAAAGAGTATTTGCATCTATAGCATGTATCTTTATCAGCAAAAGGACATTAAATCATGTTTAAAAGACCTTTTACCCTACACCATAGCAATGCAGGGGTTTAAAAATGCAGTTCTGCTTTCATCTGCCCCCTGACGTTCTTTGATGCACTCATTAGTGACAAGGCATTCTAAGTTCAGAAGAGGCTTTGTCAGGGAAAAAATTTCTCCCATATGGGATTGTGCTCCTGGAAAAGCCTAAGTGTGCCCTCCATTATTAAGAAAGCAGCAGGATTCAGTGCCTCTCACTGACAGGAGACTATTTCCACAGGCTTTGCCCCCAAAGCATAGAGGGAGGATCCTTTACCCTTTTCTTTCATCCCTACCTGGGGCAAGGAGGCCAGAGCTCTCCAGCTCCTTGTCCCCACAGTGACAGTGGAAAGACCCCAGCGCTTTGCTGTCCGTGCAGACACGGAAATTTGGACAAGACAGATTCCAGTCAGTGTCAACAAAAGCTGAAGCCTTGCACTGCAGTGTCTCCATGGTCCAGCAGCATGCCCCAGAACAGCACATCTCAGAGGAAGGAAGCTGTCTGTCCTGCTTGCAGCCCTGGCCATGCTGCCAATCCCTCAGTACACATTCCTCCCCTCCAGCATCCTCCTACCACACCACCCCAGCCCGTTTTCCACCGGTCCCATATATCTGACAGAGCTTCCCTTGCAATCCTCACCCCTCCTCCAAAGCGACAATGCAAAGGCACTTAAATCATCCTCAAATCCCTGCGGCAGGGGAGCGATGCGGCATTAACGAGGCAGCGCCAGCGGCAATGAGAACGCTTCTCTCCAGCAGTGCCATCAAACACAGCACGAGGCTTTCCCTGAACACTGAAAGCAATCCATTTACTTGAAGGACCCAGCCTGTCCCTGTGGATTTGTGGAGGAGAAGTTTCTGCATACCTTGTGATTCCAGAGTCTGGCACAGAGGTGGAGCTGTTCATTGCTAAGCCCCTGGGGACACATCAAACTCTTGACACCGCAGGATTGCAACACATTTAAAGCAATCTGGTATCTTACACTCTGCCATCTGAATTACAACACTGCCTTCCAGGCTGTGATACAGCAAACACCGCTTCCACACCTTCTGCTGTTCCTCCTCTACTCCTCTTGCTAACCAAGATGATTTACCATTAGCTTGGGACCAACCTTACTTTCCTGCAATACGAAAATAATCTCTTACTTGGAATTTGCTACTAACCTTCAAAATCCCTTGACATAAGCCACAGAATGCCTGATAGCAATAACTGTTTTTAGTAAATCAAGCACAAGACTTTTCCAGGCAACATCATTTTTAGCAGCCACCTGTGTTTTGGATTTTTTGGAAGGCTGGAGTTGCTTCACATGACTACTCAACCATGCCATCTTTGAGCCATTTGGAGATATTTGTGTTCAAAGCAGCAAAGTACAAAATAAGCTCTGATTAATACAGTGATTGTTGGATGTGACGAGCAGGGAGTTGGACTTGATGATCCTTATGGGTCCCTTCCAATTTGAGATACTCTATGATCCTGGTGCCTTGAGTACTCCAGCTGCAAAGTGACTGAGAGAAATGGGAATGTATTTCCATCTGTGGGGGAGGAAGTGCTTCAGAGAGAGGAACCCATGCATTTACAAAACTGTCCATGGAGCAATTCAGCTCAGAGATGAAGGATAGCCCAAAGGTCAGAGAATTTGGGTTCCAATCTCACCCCAGCACTTAGCATGACAGGAATTAAAGTCACCACCAGCTTTACCTGCAACAGAGAAACAACTTTTTCTATCCATGAGAGGTGTACATGGCAGGACACTGCACAGTTTTAAAGGTCAGATTGAAAGGCCACCAGGTAGGTCGACATACAGGTCAAGGTTTTCATTGCCCTGAGGGAAAAGAATCAGGCACCACCCTCATCTGTAAGAATGGCTTTGCCACAGAGAGCACCTGGATGCATTACATTGCCCAGATGCACACCAGAGACAGAGCACATGTGCATGCCAAACGTTAAGTACTTTTCCAGGAAAATTCAGTTTGCAAAATGTATCCTAGAGAGGCTGGCAGCTTCACCTGAAATCTTTCCACAAGTCCTGGTTTGCATGTTCCTTGGGTTTAGCTGTAACCAGATTTTCATTTCATTTTCAAATCTTTCCTAAAACTCTTCTTGCAGACAAACAGCACAAGTATGTTCACCTGAGAAAAACGCTGAAGAGTCCACAACACTTCTGTTTTCAGTTTAATCTCCAAAAGAATCCACACCCCAAATCTGAGTTGACCACAGCACAGAAAAAAACCAAATACTATGCCACCCATGCCACCATTCACAGTTTGGATATGCAGACTAAAGAAGCTATAGAGAAAAGAAGACTGCAATTAACTAATGGGATTAATTCTGAGACAGTGTGTTCTGTTTAGCAGAAATAGGCAGAGGGAACAACCAAGGGATTACTGACTAAAAGCTAGCAAAGCCCATTTGCAACAGACAATTCCACCCATCAGAGGCATATATAAATCAATGAATTGTTGATCCATCACCTCAGTTTTCCTGATTACTTCTTACAATACTTCAAAGAGCCCTTGGAACTAGAACTCCCATTCTGAGCTCCCCAGAGATCATCTGCTGTTCAAAGCAATCAGATCCACAGCGGACTTGGAGTTTGCCTGCTTTGTTTTTAATGATGTACATCACTGTTTATATAAATTATAAACCAGTTTCACCATTATCAATCATAACAGTGACTTATTCAGTCCAGCAAAGAAACATCAGGCTCTTTTGTTTGGTTTTGCTACACTTGAAGGAAAAAGCCACTGAAGTGTTCTCAAGAAGCACTTGGCAGAGAGAGAGAGATAAATTAAACTGTAAGTAAAAATGGAAATGCAAAAGCAGAGTCATCAGTCACTGCAGCTTATACAGAAGTTTATCAGTCAGTCCCAAGTTGGGAGAAGCCAGGAACTGAATTTGGCAGCTTTTTCAGCCAATGGCAAAGGCAAAGCAAAACCACAGGGGGACAGAGCACCTCATGAGCCATCTCACTCCTTCCTGTCACCAGAGCACTTCTGCAGGCAAAATTTTGAACTTAAAAAAACAATACATACACAAGAAGGAGAAACCAAACCAGCAAAAAAAGCAGACATATCAACTTGAATTGCACTACCCAAGGCTCCCAGATTGACTGGTTGCCATGCCTTTCTAGAAGGGTAGGGGAGGATTATTTGGCTCCTCAGCTCAAATCCTGCCTGTGAGATTGAGGCCCCTGTGAACACCAGTGCTTCCCTCACACCACCACAACAGGACTGGAATTATTTCAAGAGAGTAATAAAAACCCTCAGGTCTTTCATGCTGCCTTGATACTCAACCACTGTGGGACTCAAAAACCTTCTCAAAACATCATGCAGAGGTCAGGCCCACAGACCTTTACCTGTAACATGCAAAATACACCTGCTGCCCATCCATTGCTTACATCAGTTCAGCAAGTGATGGCTCTGTGTCCCACCTTTGCCCAGGCCATGCCATCAATCCCTGATTGCCTGGGATCTGTCTGCATGACTCAAGCACCAGCGTTGTTCTCACACACAAACTGACACACGTGACTTTGGCTTCCTCTGCAGAAGCACAAACAATTCCCTAAAGCTTTTCCTGGGCTCTGTCTTTCCAGGAGCTTCAGTTATACCTAGCATAATAATTCATGTTCTGCAACTAAACCCAGCACCAGTCCCTGCAACTCACCAGCTGCCAAACCCGCTCCTGCACCAGCTGCATGTGGAATTCCCTGCAGAGCAGCTTTTGCACCCATCCTGCATTTTATAGAAGGTGCCAAGTATTTGGGAATAGCCAACTGTGAATCATATTATATTCATGATAATATTTCAAAGCTTGAAAGAGTATCACTGTGTTACATTCTTGATTTACAGAATCAGGTTGGTTTCTAAACATCAACCAAGACCTCAGCTCGTTCCTCAGATTTATTGAACATTTCCTGAAAGGCCAAAGAACTGGTAACCATGAGGTGCAGTACAGGGCAAAAATAAAGAGAGAAGAAGCCATGAAATACAGCCCCCTGGAGCTCAATTACTTCTGACTCATCCTCTCAAATGAGTTCTTTGCCTCCATAAATCAGAGGGAACAGAAACAGTCACACTGCTGAGAGAGGATAATTATTCTTGCACTGTGTGAGGGGAAAACACACATGCTAATAGTGCCAGCTCATGAGTCTGTGCTGCTGTTGATAGGGAGGAAAACCTGCTTTCAAACACAGAGGGGCCCAGTGCAGCCCGTGTGACAGCACAGTCTCATCCTCATGCTGTGAGCTCAGGAGAGCCACAGCAACCCCTCCAGTCTGCAATCCAAGAGCCTCAGGATGACACAGAGCATGGGGACCCCCACAAGAGCAAGGTGGCTCAGAGCTCATTTAAATTCATCAGGGTTCATCCTGCTCACTTTCACCTTCCTGCACCAGGAGGGACTTCACTTTGGCTGTTCATCAGGGAGCTAGCGGAGCATCCTTGAAAAATTGCACTATTTCAGATGTCATGAATTTTTCCAGAGTTTTTCTTTCAAAGTACAGAACTCAGCAAAACCCAGGACATTTGTGACCTTTTCTAACATGTGTAGGTTTTCATTTAGGAAACACTGCTGGTCCACAAGCAGCAGCATGCAAAAGAGAACACGACTTTGCTGGTGCAAATGCCCTATCAAGCATGTAAGAGCTCACTGTTAAATATCTTCCTTTGCAGTATCCCGTCACCAGGCCAGTGGGTTATTATAAGATATTGCAAATCTTATTTTCCTCTACTCTTTTTTCCTTGATTTATTAATTCTTAGATTTAGAGACAATTTATTCAGCCTATAATTATCAGCTTATTTTCCCTATTACATTTTTTCACTACAACAATTCAGAAAAAGCCAATAGCAGGCAAACCTTTGAACAAATAAAAAAAAAAAGTTGTTCTAGTTTACAAATTTGGCCTGACAAAAAGTTATATTGTGGTTTTTCTCAGAGAGCAGAAGTCAGCTTAGTTTGGGAGTATTGTGGCTACAGTGCTCCCCACCAGCTTCCCCATTCAGTCTAATGTTTAGGTGAGCAGACAAACTCTGCTCATTAAAATATTCATTTATTCTCAGGGCAGCCATACGTCCTTAGTGCATACAAGAACCAATGCAGATGTCTCTACAATGCCCAAATGCCAACAAAACACCAGGTATGTTGTTCTAAATAAGACCTGGCATCTATCTGGTGAGTTTTGACCCAATTCATCTCTATTTGACCATCACTGCCAAGAAATCCCTCCATGGCAGAGAGAGCAGACCTGTACCTGGGTGAGCAGCAGCCAAAATGGCATGCACAGGGTGTAGCCCAGTAACACAAAACTACAGCAGCAACCTCAGAGATAATTTGTAAAATGCAGACAATTATATTAGAAATAAAAGAGACTTCAAAAAAAAAAAAGCCTGACATGGTCCACAGCCCTGTTACTGGCAGGCACTCAGATCCCAGAAATATCTCATTCTGACAAGGTAACACTTGCCCTGAGCAAGGAGAAAGATCTCACCTTGATGCAACAACCACTGAGATCGTCAAGATATCTGTCCAGATTGAAAATTAAATTAATTTTAAGGCTGTTGCCCCTTCCAGAGCTTCCTTTTAACTTTTTTTTTCTTTTTATTAACAAAGATAAAACCCAGATACCGTGCTTGGAAGCATATCTCATCTGCTTTGCTGCTTCAGTATAAGCATGCCATAGCACGGGTGGTGACAAGAAGCAAAGCCAGTGAAGTGCACTGCTTCCCAGCCCCACTCTGAACACATTCCAACAAGGCTGATGGAGCTAATTATCTCCACAACAAGTTGGGTCTGCAAGACACCCAGGTCTCCCAGGGAATGATTCTCCCAAGACCTACATGTTCTGTTGGGCTGAAGTTCCAGACTCAAACCAAGCCACAGGAATGTCACATGCTGCCAAATGGCACTTATGCCATGGCAGCCAGACAGCCAAGGGCTGAACAGCAGCATGGCAATTTCAGGGCACACCAGCCAGGGAGCAGCATGAATTTACCACCCTACTGTGATACACAGAAATCAAATCAATTTGTCTCCAGTCATGCACTCACCATTTTCTCTCCCAGGATACTTCTCTGCCGATCCAACACTTAATTAACCTTTCATTAAAGGCTTCCTAGACATTTACAAAAAGGCCACAGCACCCATGATTAGAACTTGATTTCACATGCTTTGCTACAATTGCACTCCCCCTCCCTTGCCAGCAAAACTTGCAATCTTGCCCTTCATCTGCTGGAGATGAACCACCATAGAAATCACTCCCTATTTACCTTTACCACCTCTGATGGTTTTACAGACTGCTGCTGTATTTCACCTTAGCCAGTCTCTTTCATAGTCTAGGGAACCCTGGTTTCCTTAAAAATTCCTGTAGAAAAACAACCCAATACCTCTGATTTAACCCTGCTCTGAGCCTCTCTGCAGTTCTCTTCGTTTGTTCCAGAGCCAGGAGACAAAGAGGAGGAGGCAGTGCAAACACAAGTTTACACAGCTGCAGCATGTTTTCTTCCCACTGCCTTTGCTAATAACTTCTAATGTTCAGTTTGG
This sequence comes from Zonotrichia leucophrys gambelii, assembly GCF_028769735.1. NCBI lineage: Eukaryota > Metazoa > Chordata > Aves > Passeriformes > Passerellidae > Zonotrichia > Zonotrichia leucophrys. The sequence continues at coordinate 9,322,294 of NC_088182.1, read as the reverse complement.
TTTTCATCACTGCTGAGCACTGAGCCAATACTACCACTGAGCTCTACATTATAACCCAGAACCTCAAGCCCCCAGAGCCTGTTGGCATCTCACAGCTCATTGCCTTATGTACATGCAGAATTACTTTTATGTGCATCACTACACATATTCCTACCCTGAAATTCATCTGTCATTTTACCATCCCATCATTCTGTTTCAGAATATCCTTCTGCACATCCTTGCACTTGGCCTGTCTTTACCACCTCAAATAGTTTGCTGGGTTGCGAAACCTTAATTATTTTCTTTTTTATTCCTTGTTCAATTCTCTGAATCCTACTTGAAAGACACAAGGTCTCGGCATGAAACCTTGTAGTATTCTGCTGGTAATTTCTCTCCACCAGGAAAATGCATCATTTACTTGCACTGTCTGTTCATCTTCTTTTAACCAACTATTCTTCTAAAACCCTCCCTCTCTTTTCTACTGGTGCTTCATTTCCTTAAACATCATCTGCAGGAACTTTGATTAATGTCTTTAAAAAATCCAAGCAGGTTTTACCAACCAAGCACTCTGCTCCACATTCTTGTTAACTCCTTCAAAGCAGCATTTTCCCCTCTCCTTCTCCATGTGTGTTCGCATCTGTTCTCATTTGAAAGCAAATTCTGAGTTTCATGGGACACTATTGAGGGAAAAGATTTTCTAGATTCAGGTGTTTTGAAAATTCATGCAAAAGGAAAAAATATGTCCCAAGTGCCTCTTTTGTCATCTCACAGACACCTCCTGGACTACTTTTCCCTTTAAGTAAGGCCAAAGAAAAAAAAAAAACCTTGCCCAAACATAACTACCGATGCTAATGCAAACCTTTTATCTTGACCCTCTTTCCTGCACTGTCTCGGACAGTACAGGGTGGCCTCAGTCTAGGTTTAATAAAGGCTTATGAATATCTTATTGAAAATATTTGTTTGGGCAGTGACCCCTGAAACAAATCCAATTCATCCAGTTGCTGATTCAGACAGCATTTCAGATCCCTTTCTGCAGAGGCCTCCCATCCCTCAGTGAGCTTTTCAAACCCCTTTATCACACTTCTCTTCACAAAGCTGTAATCGATTCGCATTTGCAGGGTAGGGCTTTCCAAGTATCCCCGGAGGGAACTAAATGCCACCATTTACAGTGATTTAAGTATGTCATTTCCATGGAGCCCACTGGAAATCCCGGATTTCATGTTAACAATCGCTTCTTCAGCACAGCCAGTAAAAGTCCTGCTTTCAGGCACCTCCAGCTAGTTGATGTCGATGGGCAAAATAAATGCATCAAGCTGATACCACTCACACTACTCAGCACTACAGACTCTGTGCCTTCCAGTCTGGGTACTGAAGTTTAGACTCCACAGCACTCAGTGTTTCCCAGTTTTTCCTGTTTCACCCTAATACAAATGTCTTGGACAGTCTCCAGTCTTGGAGATGGACCCAGTTCTGCAAATGTCCCAGGCTGAGCCCCAGCACTCAGTAGGACAAATCACTTTGGGATTATTCCTGCACCATCAAACAACACACATCACACAAGCTATAAAAAAAGGAGCACAGCAGTGGGGCTGGAGAGAGAAGGGGATGTAGGTGAGGAGCAAGGAAATCACAAGAATCTAGAGCTGATAAAACAGCTCCAAGACAGAGTCCAGCAGGAAGAGGAAGAAAACCACCAGAAATTTAGCATAGCTAAGGGAGCTGTGGGAGCTCACCAGGGTGGCCACACACTGATCTGATGTTTCTGCAGCTCCTGCAGAAAGGCTCATGGATGCCACAGAGCACAGAAGGGGCAGATGGATGGGGAAAGGTACTTGAAGCTCTGTGCATGCCCCAAATTCCACCTTAAATGCAAATCATTTGAACAAGTTGTTTTTACCTTGAGAAAACATCTGTTGATACAAAATGCTGTCCACTTAATTTCTGTTTGTTTTCCTTTACAATTATTGTACAGTCAAATCCTTCAGTAGAAAATGCCATTTTTCCCTAGAGCCACATAAAACCATGAACCCAGAGCTCCATTCCACAACCACTTGTAAGAAAACATTTTACTAGGGGACACACAGTAGGGACAAAATCTTTTCAGAAATGCTTACAGCGTAGGGCAGGAACCTTTGTGGGAGAAACACATCTAAAGCTGACAAAACAGAAACACACTTCTATAGCACAAACACAGAACAGCTGGGAGCAACAGCTGGTGTCAAATCTGGGAGTTGGTGTCAAATCTGGGAGCACAGCAGCAATCCATACAAAGACTTTTCACACACATTCTCCAACAGGCTGACAATGATCCAGGGTTCAGAGCTGAATGTAGGTTGTTAAGTAGTATCACCCTTTATTGACTCTCTTGGGGAAGATAATGCAGAGGAGGAAACAAAGTTTTCAGTATTTACAGATTTCTTTAGCAAACTTCCATCTTTGACAGTTTCACACTCGGTGTGCTGCCACACGGGCAGGATTGAGCAAGTACAGTGCTTCCCCTGCTCCTCTCCTCCTTTTTAAAGTTAATTGAATCAACCCTAAAAGCAAGTATAAAACCTGCAATTTGACAAAGTTGTCCTAAATGTGCCCTTCAGACTTTGCTCTCACTGAAGTATTTTTATGGTAATTCACATGTCCATGCTCAACCCACAGTCACACATGGTCTTCTGTGCCAGATGCCTCACCACCAGCACGGCAGAAAACTGTGTGTATGTGTCTCAATTTGAGCTTGAAACTTCACCCCCACACACATTAGAAAGGAGAAGAAAAGCATCTCATCACAGACTCTCATCTGAATCAATTCCTTGAAATTCAGTTTTGGTGTATGACCTTTAGCACTTCATAGACAACTCCCCTTCTATTTTTAATACCATCACTTTCAGAAAGTTGATGTATTTCACATGCTTTCATCAACAATTTTATATATATATATATATATATATATATATAAAGGTAGCATAAAGCTGATATTTGATGCTGGTATTTAGCCATAATGTCAACTTTACTAACTTCATAATTTGTCAGAAATGATCACACACAGGAATCTTTCTACATTAGGAAGCAAATACCACGATTCAAAGAGTCTTCAAGAATATGCCAGTACATGTAGCTCTCAGACTGAGAGAAGGAGGCCTTTACCTTGTACCTGCATGTGCCAAGTGCTGGGATCAGGATGGATAAAAAGCATCCAGAGTATGGGAATTTAGTCCCAGATGAGATCTTTACAGACCTTATTACACAGCTTCAGAAACCAACACTACATCTCTCAGAAATACAAAAAGCCCATTAGATCTGCATCAAGGGTAAAAATACACCTAAACTCTCTTCCCCAAAAAAGTGACAATTCCAGGACTTCCCACCAGAAGTGATTTTTCCCAGGCTTCAAATGCAGATTACAATCAACGAAGATGATGGTAATTGAAGGAAAGAAGGGCAGCTCATCTCCCAGCCCATGAAATTGCAGACTGCCATCAGAAGTTATTTCCTTCAATTCACAATATTCCCTCCCTTTTTCCCATTTAACAATGGGTCCAGAAAAAGCCAGCGACATCTGTCAAACCCAGATGGCTCACTTGGAGAGTGGCTGTGTGCCTGTTTATAGGCAAAGTGGTAGAATCAACAGAGAAGGAGTGGATATTTATGTATGTTGGAAGCTGCTCATCTCTGCAATGACAACTTGAACTTGCTGCCAGCTCCACTGCAAGCAAGACTAGAGAGATGTTGTTCCACTAAGGAAACCTTATTTGTAATGGGCCACATTTAAGAAAGATGAGATACTGTGGTTGAACTGCTTCACCCTGCATTGCCAAGATCTCACAGTCTTCTAACCAGGAAATTCCCCTTGGGAAAAGAATATCTAGAGGATTATTCTGTAACTCTGCATGCAGAAGCAGCAAACTACAGGTCCTGGGCCCTGCATGCAGAAGCAGCAAACTACAGGTCCTGGGCCCAGCTGTAAATAAAATGTAATTCTGCCTTTTAAAAGAAAGTGGGGAGAAATAAAAAGGGAACATAACTCTGTACTGAAGGAGTAATTTCCAGGGGATTAAGCTATTGTGCTATTTGCTTGTATCTATTTTATTTGGTGCTCAAGATGTTAACCTCTCTACTCCCAGTGAAGCAATGAAAACAACTGTTATGCTGGCAATGGAATTTGCAGCTGAGAAGACCTGTGTGTTAAGGAAGGAGAGAGGAGTCCTGCTGGGAATAACTTCCTCCAGTCCCAGCAGCATCGCATAACCAGCAGAAGTGTCTGGTGCCCTGAACACAGTGGGTGTTCAGCCTTCTCACAGCCTGGGTGAGCAGATGGACACTCACAGGAACAATATATCCCCCAAAGCACCAAGCCCACAGAGGGCACAGCAGAGATGTCAAAGCAAGGAGAGACTCTTAAAAGAAAATTGGATTGAGGACAGCTCAGAGCCATTCACTTTTACCAGGAGATGCTACCAAATTAATACCACCCACAGAAGAGCTTAAAGCCCTTAGGAGGGTCACTGTATGGCCAGAAGTTACTACTTTTCCAATCAAAAAACTTGTTCAGTTTGTTGGAAGCTGGGAAAGAGAATCAAAAGCTGCATGTGGTTATGGTGGGACTCTGACCATGACAGTGGGATACAAACACTCATGAGCTGGCTGCAGACACCACAGAGTCAGGAAAAGTGGGGGTCTGAGTTGAAAACAGCCCCAACAGCTCCTCAAAAGCCCTCATGCTGCCAGACAGTGACACCAAGTCAGATAACACCACTGCACATAAAGTGAATTTAGTTCTTGCAGAAGGTGCCACACTGACAGAGGTCAAGAAGTGAAGCAATTTCTGTGAAGACAGAAAAATACATCAAATACAATTTCTTTCCCACTCGATTCAACTGTTTTGTGGCTCCCTGGCTTTCTGCTGGTAAGAGAATACCAGGACAAATCCTTTCCTAACTCACACTATTTGGTCTTTAAGTTAAACAGAGGCAGCTTTTGCCATTTACGCAAAGATCCAGTGCCACTCCAGGATTAGCAGCAGCCACACAATAGCAGGGATCCTCAGTGAGCACAGCCAGCCCCCAGCAGGCACTGGGATCCTGCCATCCCCATCAGATCTTCAGACTCTGCATCTTCCACCAGCACAGGCTGTCACACCGAGCCAGTGACAGACAGCCAGGGACCTTTCCTTACATCTTGCCTGTTTCCTTGCTGATTACAAAAAGGGGTTACAGCAAGGACACTTCAGCAGCTTTGCTGAGTTCTGCACAACTTTGCAGCTCCCCATCAAGATTTGAAGGCTTCTCTAACTCACTTCGGCACTGCTATTTTTGCTGCCAGAGCTGGGAATTGCTAAGGGACAGTGCAAGACATTGCCTCTATAAAAAAATGAACATTTCACAATAGCCTCTCCCCCCTAGTTTGCAAAAAAACCCAAGTACTACTGTAGTTCTGGAAATCTGTCTACTTTGAAACAAGAGCATCAACCCATTGGAGTTAGTTATCAGGTGCCTGCTCCATCTTTCCTCTTTCTCAGCACCAGGACAAAGAATTGAGCTGCTAATAGCACAAATCAAACACTTCAAAGTGTGTTGCAACAGAGGCTATTTCTTCTGCCTCCTCTGTTTCTGCACTGAGGTACAGGAGCTGTGGCAGAGGCAGTTGCTGTGTGCCTCTATCCCAGCTACAGTCACTGAGGGCAGGAGAGATCCACCAGGCAAGTCCCTTGGGGCCACCCCACAAACACCAACAAATAGCACAGCAGAGCCTCCTCTCCCAGCACCAAGTTACTTCCAGGTCCCCTAGCACAAGGTCCCCAAAAGCCACCAACCAACCCCACAGAGTTCAGATCCTGAACATCAACTTCTCAGAGGTCCAAAGGCTGTAGGGTCAGGTCAAATCCAACCCAAAGAAACATTTATTTTGTAAGTAAACTAAAGAGTCACTGTTCAGAATTACATTAAACTGTGAAGATGAGAATTCCATTAGCTAATCTAATTTAACCTGATCTGTTTGAATTTCATTATATGTGGCTGCTCTAGAGACTCAGTAATGAGACTCCAGTATATTGGGACCTTGACAGCTTCTAACTCAATCTCCCAACCTGATGCAGACAGCTGTAATCGTGTTAATTAGCTGAAGAACCTGTGATGTACTTCAGCTGAGCTTGGGGTGAAGAGAAAAAGATTCAAATGAAGCCAGACGAATGAGAAAGCGCCCCCCCACTTGCATGCAGGGTACAGGAGTAACACCCTTTGTGTGCACAGATGTCTTCCCTTGACTCTGATGGGGGAGGGCATTGCATAGGAACAAAGTGTCCCTGGGTAAGACTAGTTAATTAGCTTGATAAATTAAAGGATGAGACTGAAGGTAGAAAAGAATTTTCTTATTTAAATAACCCCCCCCACCCACAAAGTCCTGTCAGCCACTGGAAGCTACACACCAAAGGTATTTTGGAAAACAATCAGATCATTGTTAATTCTAAAATTAGCTTTTTTAGGGTATTTTTCATATAAAGAAACCATTGCTCTTACATTTGCAGCACTCCCACAGAGATCAAGAGGATGCCAGTTTGAATAAGCAGTGAGACAGGCTGGATGGCAGCTTTTGGTCCCAGTCCCTGCTCAGGGGAGAAGGGCCCATGCTGCTGTCTGCCTACACTGCAGGCTCACACTATTGATCACAGCATGTGTCATCACAGACTTTTCTGTCAAAAAGAACCTTTGAACTTCAGGACCCCCAGAGGTAGTCTGCAAACTAAGTGGTATCTGTTGCAGTGCCCATTAATGCAGTTGTATTGGAACAGGGGAAGCACAGGCACACAGAGTATCCAAGCTGCCAACTCACACACCCTGGCACCTGAGCAGGGCTGGCTCAGAAGCCACCATGTATCTGAGCTGCTTCAGGTGATGAGGATTAACATCCTCCAGCCAACACGACAGAAAACAAGACTACATACACCAGTGGCAATTAGTAAGACTTCTTTGGATTCAATGCCTATGAGTTTTTTGGGGGGATCACAAGCTTGAGTAGTTTGGAAAGAGGGTGGGATGTTACAAAACTGCCTGGACTCTCCCAGAAGAGAAGTTTTAAGGCCAGAGTCAATCCAATTTCCTGATGAAATACATATTTGCAAGACACACATAACAACCCCTTCCATTCTCCACACCATGGTTGCCTTTCCAGGTCTCTCCCCTCTCCCACAACCTTACTGGCACTCAGAGCAACCTGTGGGACAGAGAGAAAACCTGAGAGTAGCAACTTGAAGCCTTTGAGAAATACAATATCAAACAATTCACAAACATTAAATGCACCCAAATGGCATAGGGGAGATCTTATTTATAGCTAGGGGAAAAATGGATAGAATTAATCCTGATGTCTCATGAAACCATGGGTCCCACTTAAATACTGAACTGTTTGTGGTTCTTTCTGGCTTTCCCATTCTGTGCAAAAAAAAAAAAAGTCATATTGATTTCAGAATTGCTTTCAAATTACAAGTGCTAGCAATAAAAATAACTGCATTAATTTCAAGCATTACATTTCTCTTGCAATTTCAATTATCGATTAAATACCATGGCTGAAGCATTAGGCCTTGAAATGTTAACAGTGATTATTACTTTGTTGCTATGGGTTTAGGGGTCTTTTTTTAATTAGTGATTCCTTGGTTTGTTGGTGTTTTTCTGAATTTTTAGAGTACTATACTCTGAGAGCCATCATATTCAATGTAAGCTGAAAGAAAAACTGTTATCAATTCACGCAAATACAGTGAGTTTTGAAAGCAAAGAGTAGATAAAACATCTTTTAATGGCCTGGCAGAAATTGCTTTGTAATTAGCAATGGCCTTTCTGCTTTTAGCATCCTTGATCAGCCAGTATTTATAGGAAGAAGCGGCATGCCACTCTGGGGGTTTCAGCAAATGAGGTGTCAGGGGTTTATTCACAGAGAAGCAAACAGATTTTCCAGTCAGCCTGCCATGCCAAGTATGTTGCTGGCATAACTCCACTGGATACCCTGGATTTTTTCTAGAGAAAAGCACCCCTGGATTGTTAACCATGAAAAAAGCAGATTGAATGTCATCTTTTTACCTGCAGAACACCCACATAATTCACAATCTGCACTGACAGAGTGAGAGCAACAGGAAAGAAAAAGGACATGTTCCATAGGAAGAATGCAGCCCCATGACCTGAGGGCTGATCAAGCTGGGTACAACACTCCCTTTTGCAGGGTGCTGCAGCTGCTTGCACTCACCTCCTAACACTGCCATCACAAATGCCCAGCAGCTTTCAGCTTGGACACCTGCATCTCCCTAACTAACCCAGGAGAAACTAATCCCCGATGGGGAGCATCACAGCACTGCTTTATCCACCTTGCTGTTTGTCTTTCTGGAGCAGGTTTGGAGCTGAGATGTGGATGTGCTTACCAAGAGGGTGTGGGTATGTGCCTGCCAACACACACCTGTGGGAGAGGATGGACACAGCCAGCAGAGGGTTGTGCTTTTGTTTGTCTGCAGCAAGCTACTGCAAGCTGGCACCAATAAGGATTTTCACAGTCTTGCTCCACTGCGTGCAAGTCACATAAAGCTCTGCTTGGCAGCTGCCTTCTCTGACAAAGCTGGTCTCTGAAGGTTGGCTTCCATCACTCTCTAATTTCTAGTTCTTCCTAAACTAAGCTGATAAGCTGTGCTGAATGGTACTTCTGAAATCTCACAGTGGGGCAGAGAGTTTCAAAATTATCTCAGTAACTTAGATTCTCCTCTTCCCTTCCCTAGTGCTGCACTGAAAACATAATTCCACAAAAATCAAGAGCCCATTTCCTCACATCCATTCACAGTGTGAGTCTAACAAATGCCAGCTTGCTCTCTGACTGCAAGAGCTGCCCCACATATGCTCTGCAGGCAATAGAACCCACACAGCCAGAGCTTTATCCCTAAGGGCATACAAGCAGCTGCAGCCCCAGCATAGCAAACCAGTGCTTTTCCCAAGAGTTTAACAATACCCTTTCTACTTTGTTTGCAGGGTAAGAGACCCCAGATGCACATCAGTGCTCTAATGGGTTTTTATGCATTATAAAAATACACAGGGAAACTGGAGCAGCTTACAAGAGCATCCCATCTGAAGACAGGATGCTTTTGGACATGCAACCCCCATGGCATGACTCCAGCCAGTCAACCCTTGCAGCAGGATGTTTCACCAGCTAGACCTGAAGTCAGCACACCAGGAGATGATGCCACTCCTAACAAGACCAGAAAGCTTTACAACTTCCTCACAGTGATAAAGTGAGATATGACATCCCAGAAGAAGGCCACTTACAGGCAATGACTTGGGTGGCAACAATGCAGCATGGATAAAAGGCAGAGCCCAGTCTCAGGTTCAGGAGAGAACCTGGGCTCACTCCTGGTTTATACATCCCACTTGCTCCAGCAGGGAAGAATTGCAGACCATGCCAGCACACCCTCCTCCTCCCAGGGTGGATGATTTGAGTCTAATCCATGAAACCTCGTCTGTTTCTTAGTGATAAATCCAGTTTGGAAAACTAGCACTTCAGAAATTAGCAGTGTCAGATCTCGAGGGTAAGCTGTGAATCTCCGAAGGGCAGCAGCACACAGAGCATCCCTGCACAGGCACATGGCAAATGTGACAAGCAGGAAGCATTCCTTCCAAGGCTGAGGGTTAGATCACAAGTCAGGTCTGAACCCACATTCCCCTCTTGCCTCCTTGGGCTTCATATTTTGCTTACTCCACAACCTGATCATTCATGCCCCACAATATTTCTCTCCTCCCCAACCATTTGGCCTTGTAGCTGGAGACATGGGTACCCTGGTGATGGAGGGCACACACAAGGACAAATCATTTAAACCAAATGAAGCAGGGCTGTTCTTGCAGAGTTTACAGCTGCACTGTGGAACTCACAGCTGAAGGACAGGGAGGAGGCTAAAAAAACAGGTGGGATTCAACAGAGCATCACCAATTTGCAGCCAGTTCTCAAGGAGCAGGACAGACAGGCAGGACTATGAGGCAGAAGCAGGGGACAGACTGCACACAAGGAATGAGCACCCAGTGTACACATGGACACTGTCCCCTTTTCTCTGGCCATCCTTTAGTACTAACAGGGATCAGATAACTGAGCTAGATGGTCTGACACTATCTTTTCTTAGTAGTGAGACGATAATTCAAGCACATTTGAGTTCCCTGAAGACAGCAACTGACCATTTGAACACAGGTCTGGCTGGTAAGTGAGCGACCAACTCAACTGAAGAACCAACTGAAATACTCCCAATGAACAGTAGAACTAATATGAAAGTCTACCCTATACCTAAGCATAGCAGGGGATTTCAATTTGATTTATCTCAGGAACATTAATGCACAAATTAGCTCTGTTTCTCTGGGGAGAAATCACCTCATCATTTCCACACTTGGTTCATATAGTAGGGAGGGGGAAATTATGAAAACACATGTGAAACATTTGGATGTGCCCAACTACCAAAGATTTCATAATGAACACATTAGATTTGTGTTACTTGATGCAAAGAGGATTTTGTTTCAACTGGAAGCGTAACAAGGAATTATAGCAGCCGTGCCTGCCATTATTCTGCTTAGCCTGTTAATGGAATTAGTTTGCTACAACCAAATTGGTTCAACAGATTAATTAAAACCAGGTGCTTCTGTGGAGCAACTTCTCCACACCACACTGAGTATTTCTTGAGGCTCAACCACCTCCAGTCTTCCTTGTGACCTGCAGAAATTCCCTTTGCTCTTCTCTGGGACCAATAAAACAGTAGTAAAATTAAATTCAGAACACTGCCTGTGTGACAGAGCATGTTGCAAGGACCACCTTAAGAGAAAAGCCATGTCCAATGAGCTAGGGAGGCTGGTGCTCAGGAGCCTTCTGCAGAGGATGGTGCTCTCTTGCAAATGTGCTCCATGTCACTGTGCACCTCAAGAGGTATAGTTTTTGCATAAAACATCTCCAATGGGATCTACAGATCCATGTGCTAGTCAACAAGGGCTGAAAGTTCATTAGCCTCAGAAAAGGAGAGGGTGGCTTGAAGAAGCTTTCTAACAGTAAGCACAGAAGTTTTCTATTTAGAGTGTTTGTCACCATCTCTGCTGGTCACATGCAACCCAGAGCCAAGACTCCAACCTGTATCAGAACCATGCTAGCTAAACTTCTGCAAGCAAGGACTTGAAATGCTGCTCACACAACAAAACCCAGTCATGCCAAAAAGGTTTGTCCATTAACTGAGAAAAACAAAAAATTTTTGGGTCCAAGAAAGGACTAGGAAGCAGACAGTCTTGCTAAAAATACACAAAATTTCACAGAAGACCAGTTGAGAATCACACAGCCACAGATGTTTCATTCACACATGAATCTCTTTAAAGAGCAAATCAAAAATCCCTGGCCTGTGATCCTTCAAACCCTGCTTAATCTCAAGCAGTTAGGATTACAGCAGGGCCAGACTCTGCAAAGAAAGCAGACTTCAGCTCAGTATTTTGTCACGTCCTCTTTTATTTCAACTCCTAGAGGAGCAGAGGAAAGTAGAAAGAAAACACATTTGAAGAGTTGTTTTAATTTTACTTCTACTTTGGGTCACAATTGAGTTCCTCTTCTATAGTTCCTCTTCTATTGATAGGTAACCTATCAATAGTTATTAGGTTACCTCACAGCTAATTCCTATGCTTATTCCTGCCTCACTGTGTTTTGTTTCAACCTCTTTGTGGACTGATATGAAATCCTGAGCAACAGCAATGTTTGGAGGGGATAGAGACGTGAACAACTGCGCATTTCTTAAACAGTTGCTATGCTATCATGTGCCTAAAAACCACCCCACAAACTACGAGCCAAATGCAACAGTTCCAGAAGTGACTCAGTGTTTGGGTTTTCTCCATGGGTCAGCATGACAGGACCTGCTATCACAGAAAGAAAGCCTAAGGGACAGCAGTGCCCTGGGTTCACTTCCTTCCTATTACCAGCATGGAAATATAATATTTATAGTACTACAAAATCATTTTTCTCTTCTAAGAGGTAAATCTAAAACCACAAAAGTGCGCTACAATTTTACTTTACACCAGCAGCTGGGAATCAACAGCTATTGACTTTGCAGAATAAGCCAAACAACATGAAGTACCTGTGGACTGGAAGACCCTACTAAACTCCTTTCCCCAGTGTTACCTGGGCCGCAGGTGTGAGCTGAGCAAGGCTGCCCAGCACCAAGCTGGAGTGGTAGGAGCAATACAACCCTGGCAGCCCCCACCTCTGCACCTCCACCTGCTGCTTCCATGTGTCTCATGTCCTGCAGGGTCACCTCTCCCCAAAGCAATTACATCCCCCAATGCAAATCTCACAAGATCCATAGCTCCCATGGGATGCAAAATTAACCCTCCCTTTGGCAGCAGTCCCAGCTGGGGGCTTTCATGGCCAAGCTTCAGGCCTGAAGCAGCAGCTGCAGCAGCTGCTGATGATTCTCATTTCAACAGGGAGGTGAGAAATGCTGCCAGAGTCACCCACCCGCCACCCTGGGGCCAGGGAAGCAGGAGACCCTGGCTAAGGCAGGCAGCAGGATGCTCACAGCTCCTGATGACAGACACACACCCCCATGGCCAGGCTGCAGCCCAGCTCCAGTGCTGACAGCCTGCAAGATGTTCAAACCAATCAGTCCTCTTGGATTTGCTAATGTGTTGTCATTAAATTTGACTGCAAGGCCATGGGAATACCTTTTTCCCCACAAGAGCCTTCATGGGAAAAATGAGGCATAAAGTAACTACTGCTGGTGCAGTATTTAATTGTTTTTTATCCTTCTGTGTTTTCCAGCAGGAGTTCTCTGGTACAATGGTTTTGAGGAGAGCAAAAGGATGTGAGCTTTCTATACTCACTTAAGTCGATTTTTGACTTGCATATAGGTGGCTACATACACCTCACACAGGTACATACAGCATGTGGCACACGCTCCTCTCATGCCACTCCATCTCTGCTCTGCTTCCTTCCTCTGCCTTGATGGTGGTTGGCAACACACTTGTGATCCTGCTGTACAAAACATCCCTGGTGCTAGAGGGAGGGCTGAGAACATTATAAATAGCCCCTTTTTTTCTCTCCTTCATTAACTTCTCTACAAGTACTTCTCTTTCAACAGCATCAAAATAATCAAAATCACTTTCCAAATTTTTTCACTCATTAAAAATCTAAGTGCATTTTAAGAGTGAGCAGAGCACGCCAAATTGGATTTTTAACAAATGAACAAAATTCAGTGTTTTGAATTCACTCATTCTTTGCTATAGCATTTCCAGAAGCAAAATCTATTTTTAGGTGCAGATTGTTTTATCTGCTCCACCTAACATTCAGACAAACATCTGGGCTGTCCCTTAAGGCTTCTTTTTGCCTGCTCAAATCCCACAGATTGAGGAAGATTGTATCATAGTCACTCTTACCTTCAGTGTCTTTCAGGGTACCTTCTCTTCCTCACTCCCAAAGGCTTTCAGTATCCTCATTTCTGCTGGTTCATTGGTTCAACTCTTCCTTGCTCAGCTCTCCTCAGCTATTCTGCAAGATGTCAGCTTCACTTCAGCCATCCAGCCTGGCCCAGTTCCAACACTTTGTTGAAATATGTCACCCAAATGCTGCCCTGTCTCATCTGCCACACTGCTCAGAGATGTGGAGCTTACCAGTCTTCAGACAGTTGGGTTTTACAATCAGCTGTTTTAAGATGACCTCAATTTCCACCAGTAACTCCATCCTACAAAAGGTGGTTAGGGCATGTCCACCACATCCCTCTACAAATAATAACACAGAAGTTTTGTGTTTTTTTTCTAAGCCAGTCATTTCACAAATGACATCCACAAACCCACTCCCACTGATGCTCTTGAAATTCTGCTGGCTCCCACCCCACCACCTGACCCGAGCTCCTATTCCTCAGCCATGGATGCACCCCAGAACTCCCTGCACATGGGGTTTCTCCTTGGCCTCTTTCCTCTTTGGCCAATGACTTTGCTCAGCTCACTAAGCCCTAGTGCCACTCTCCCACTGCTTTTGCAGGCATGACACAGCCGCCAAGAGAGATAACAAGGCACAATAAAGATTATGGGCTCCAGGCTAAAAGAAAAGGTTGATGACAGAGGAAAAAAAAGAGCCTGGAATCCCTTGGCAAGGTGGACCCCATGAAGGTATGATGCCCTTTGAAAAAGAAACTCCATCACAAATGTATCCAGCAGCAAAGGCAGTGCAAGAGTCCAATCTGGGTCCTCTGAGACCAAAAATGATTTCTGAAGTCCCTTAAAGACAAGGAACAGAAGCAGAGATAGTAAACTGTGAGTAACTTCCTTTTAGGGGCTCATGGGATCAGCCTTCAGTACCAGGGCATGAACAGCCCCACAAGTTCCTGCAGTCTTCTCTCTTTGTTTGTGGGCTTGTCACTGAGTGGCACATCTGCACATGGTACCTCAGCTCATTGAGAGAGGGCTCCCACTGGGAATGTTGGAAACAGAGCATGAAACTGTCATCAGAGGCTATTAATGTTTTCTTAATGTGGGAACTGAGCTAGAAACAGAGCAGGAAAATCAAAAGCTTGCATGGTCATAAATGGTGCCTCCCTTGCTCATCCTCTGCTACCCAGACTTTTGGGGACATTAGTAGAAGGGAGTGGAAGGAGAGGGATACTCCTTGTCTCTGCTGCTGTCACTGCAGTTAGCCCATGCAGTGCCAGCAGGGGTGGGGGAAAGGATGCTACAGCCTGCTCTGGCTGCTCTACCACCTGGTCCTGTCTTCTACCACTCAAAACCACAGAAATTCACGTTAGCACAGGATCTTTGCTCACTTAAATGGCAAGACTCCTTGCTGGTATTCAACAAGCAGAAGCAGCCCTTGGGCCATGGGACCTGGATGGTTTTTGGAAGATTACATCATTACGGACCACAGCCTCCAGTTTGAGGCCTAGGACAAGAAAAAGCAACGCATTTCCAGGCAAAAGTCAGTATTCAGAACGACTGAATTCATAGTGACCAACTTCATAATGACCACCTGAGCGGGTTATTATTCATCTAGGGCAGCAAGCAAGGTAGTGCCATTCTCCACCAGGCTGTGGGCACATGGTCAGCCAAGGAAGGGATGGCAGCAGTGGGGCAGAGCCATGAAGCTGAGCCATCAGAGATGGAGTTTATTGCAAATACAGGGCACAGCAAAGTTCTGCTGTGGGACAAGGATCAGAGGCAGAGATGGTAAACTGTGAGCAAACTCCTTGTAGGGGCTAATGGGAACACAAGATGGGATTTCCTGAACCCCCTCAGGGCTTGTCTTTATATAAAAGCTGCTTGCATTTAATTACAATCAGTTACATTAGCTACATCAGTCGATTTAATTAAATTGCAAGGACACTCATAAGTTGATTTAACTCTGCCTCAAATGGATTTAGCAAAAGTTGGCAAGAAACTAAATCAACATAAACCAAGATTAAATCAACTGAAGAGCATCCACACAGGATTTTGCAGCAATTTAGCAAAAACCGATTTGAAGCCCCGTTTTAAATGAAGCAGAGTATCTCAGGCACAGAGAAAGATGAACTGGGATGAAAGCAAAGTGTCTAGCACTCCAGCAGCCCTGTCTAATAGACTTGAGCCACGAGGAAAAAAACCAAAACCCTCCTCTTCCTCCACATCCTGGAGCTGGCAGGTTATTTTAATCCACATATGATTTACTTAATTCTGGATCTTCAGACAGGTTTGCCCATCAGAACTCAGCAAGCAGCTGCCATTTCTGGGCCAGGCACACAGGATGGAGGTCACAAACCATCCCCTATACTGCAGAAGGCTGAATGGAGAGAACACTGCTATTTGTTAAGACAATTTGAAAAGGCTGTGAATTTGTGAGCATAAAATCATCTACTTCAAATCAATTGCCAGCTCTGAACACACCATTTGTCTAATTGGTAGCTTTTAGCATTGCAATTTTCAGTACTAAAGGGGTCACACAGAGATGACAGATAAGACAGCCATGTGGCAGGCAAGTTGCACAGCACTGCTCAGTCCTGCAGCAGTGGCTCCAGGAGATGTGGTGAACTCTGCACAGCTTCAGCATGCACCTGAAACATCTTATTCTGTACCAAGAGCAGAGTGACAGGAGGGTAGAAATGCAGTTTTGTACATGGAAAAATCAAGTGGCCACTGAAGCACACTGCTCCATGCAGGCAGCACCAGGTGAGTTACCCCATTCCTGGCAGAAGACATCCCAGAGACACCCAGAAAGAGCAAAGCCCAGCAAAGACTCAAACACATCCACTTTCATTAAATTGCTTCTTTTCAGCTCCAGGTTTGCCAGGACTGACCCCTCCCAGCCAACACCAGTATCTTGCTTGCACTGCACTGGGTTATTTTTTTTTCACAGCTGCATTATAACTTGTCATCACAAACCAAGCACCTCCTCTGTGGGACCAGAATTGTCCTAACAGCTTTCCCAGCAAAGCAAGTGATTTATGATCAGCTTAATGACACTTTTTATGCTGCTGTAAAACTAGGATTACAGTTCAGTGACTAGTAGGAGTTAGAGTAAAGTAAAGCTGCCACAGTTTCCTTAGTGCTTTGATGACTATTATAGCAGTCATACGCTGAGAAATGATGAACCTGCCATAAAGTTTCAAGATCACTTTTTATTTCAGTGAGGAGACATTTCCAAACCCAAGCTCTCTAGAAGGGAAGAAAAAACTCACAGCCTGAGAGCAGCAGATCAGAAAATAATGAGTTTCCACACCACCTCAAACTACTCCAGCCAAAACCTGTCCCCAGATCACAAAAAGAGCAAAACCTCCTTGCACAAAAATCCCAGAAGCTGCAAAGCTTCTGGCTGTAAAGGGGGTCTCTCATCCCTGCAACGAAGACCATATGGTCTACTAAACCATCAGAAATCTGGTCCTGTTACAGCTTTGCAACTGGACAAATCTCTCCAGCTCCCCACATCCTACCTATAAGCTGCATCCCACTGCTTTGAAAAATGCGTTGGTAATAGGACACTGCAAAAATACTGGGAAGCAAGCAATGTTAGAAATTGGACCCAGCATACTGGGCAGACCCAATTCAGTTTAAACATAATGAATGCCTGAATTCCAGTATTTACACACATATTTATAGTAGAAGTCATGCTTTCATATTTATTTTTCCAAGGAGTTTTTTTATTTTATAATTTATGGTAAAACTAGTACCTAGAAATTCTGAAATTATTTTACCACTAAAATGTTATTTGTTCTTCCCCAGACTGGCTGTGTCTGTAATGTACACATTACACAGTAAATATGTACCATTTTGGTACACATTTACTGATACCTTTTCTTATTTATGTCTTTTTTGGGCTAGGTTGCCTGTCTGTTCTTTCTTTCACATCAGAAAAGCTTAATCATGTCATTAATTCTTCTTCCATCCTCTGAATACTCACTAATGCTGAAATACGTTTTCTGGTATGGATTGACCATCACCCACTGGTCCAAATAAGAGGTTGAACAGATGAACACAATATATATCTTGACATACCTAGATTAGCTATTTCAGATACCACCTACCATGGGTTGTTGTGTTTAACTCCCCCAGAAGCCTGATCTAGTAAAGCAAATCTCTCAGGAAATCCTGGCAAGCCACAACCAGGGACCAGACTGCTGCAATTAACAGCAATTCCATTCCTGCAGTGTCACCCAGGGGTCACACTCACAGTCACTGCAAAGGCACCCAACAGAGTGATGGGGCAGCCAGCACACGATCCAGGCATCTCCAGCATCCTCTTCTGTGTGGGCCTCGTGCCTGGCACCTTCCCAAGGGGCTTGATTTTTTCATGCCCTCCTTGTGCAATCAAGCCTTAAATATCAAACAGCAGCCTTCCTACCTCTTTCCCCAGGGGCTTATTTCGTTGTTTAAGCGTTCCTCCAGCACAAAATGCAAGGAGCTGTCAGCAGCACAGCTAATACAGTCATCACCCAAAAGCCAGCAGCCCTGTTCTGTGCAGATATTTGTATGTCATTAAATAATCGTCGACAGGATGTGAAGATGGCAAGGGACTGAGATTTGTGCAAAAAAAAAACTCCACCATACACCCCAAAAAAACTCAAAAGCGGGGAATTAATAATTAACAGTCATGAAAGCCCCAAGAGGTTCTCAAGCAAGGATTATTTTGTTGCAGCCTTCTGCAGGAGGTACCAGACAGCAATGAAAAACTGCTTCCAAGCCGTACTAAAGATGGCACCAGCACTGACTCTCCCTTCAAGGCTGCTGCCCCTTCAGAAGAGCAACAGGAAAGGATGACAAGGACTGGAGCCACCTGTAAAGACACTGCTTTTCCCAGTCAGCCAATATAGACTTTCATCAATCCATTTATCACAGACCAACTAAACAGGATACAGGAATGAGCTAAAGAAAAGCTCCTTGCTGCATTGTCATCCTGCCTGCAGCCATTACAGTGGGAATTATGCCTGGGGGATGCACTGTGTGCTTCCCCTAAGCAAATACAGAACATGGACATGTGCTAGATCTGTTCAGCCACAGTGTCATTTACAGCTTCCACCAGGTGCTAAACACTGGGGACTCCTATAACCGAAACCCATAAGCATGACTGTAGGGAAAGCTGTTAGAAAAAAAGGTTAAAATACAAGATAGGATAAAGAATAACTTTTCTTGTCCCAGAAAGTGAGCTGTTTTCCCAGCCTCCTCAAGAAGTGCCATCCATGTGCCCTTGGACAGGGCTGGCTCCTCTTCTGTCCAGGAGGCTCAGATCAATACCCAGGAATAGCACTGATCAATTTTTAAGAGGAATAACAGCCATCTCACCCCTTCACTAAACAGCTGCACACACATTATTTGCAGTTGCTGCCAAACCCCTGAAAGATTCACTAGGGACCACACTAATCAATTTTTATTTCTATTAAACTAATGCCTGCAGCATGCTGGAGGAAATAGGGGCAGAAGGGACTACCCTAAATGAAGATCTTTAAGAGCCAGCACAGCAGGGATTTACACCAGCTAGCTGGTCTTTTGAGTAGGCCAACAAAGATGAAAGAGGCAATCTGCCAGCCAGCCCAGACACTGCTCCAACGTGGGACACCAAATGTTTCCATCATTCCTTTCTCTCTGCCCTTAGCCACCAGCACAGGCCTTCTGCTTTGGAAGTGAGATCTCTGAGGACTTGATAAGTAAGGTTAAGATTTAATGGACTGACTGGCATATCTGAATCACTAATCACAACCTCCACTGAAGAACAACTCAAATTTCACTTTTATCCAAATCTCTAGTTCCATTCTCTCCTGCCTCAAAACCAGCAAAGGGGACTCCTGCACATTCTTTCTGCTTGCCTCTGACCTGAGCTGTAACTGTATTTCTCAACAGTTTAGGAGTTATACAATTCTTATTTGGGTAAGGAGGCAGGGCAGGGTGGTGCATTTTGGAGGCCAGAATAACTAAATCATCACATTTACAAAGCCAAATTATCAAACTGTAACCCTATTCCTAAAAGGTACTCCTGCATCTTTTCATCATAAGATAAAGCCAGCAGTTTGCATTTATTTTCTTGTATTCTTATCCAGATTTGGTCTTCTGTTGCCTCATTTCGGCAAGTCACAGTTTTGAAGCTCTAGAGAAAGTTATACAGCCTCTTTCAGGTCACAATGTCCATCAGAGGTTTGGGGCACCAATAAAGATAGCATAAGGTCTTAGCAGACAAGAAGCCATAAAAATGAAAAAACTCACCAGAAGAGGTCTTATTGCAGGGGTTCCATGCTGTTGTCTTCTTATCACAAAAGTTTCATTCCTTCTTGGTGTTTCTTGTGGGCAGCTTCTAAGAGCACTGGCTCCTTCTCCACAAAGCAGCCAACTGACTCCAGCTCCCTTCTCAACCAACCAATCAGCCCTTTTATAGCATCTTCTCATTACTTACACCTGTGGCCTGTTAAAGTCAGGCCTGTTCCCAATCTTTGCTAATTGGCCCAGCTGCAACTCCTTAGGGGTAAGATTACTTTCTACATTATCTTTATTTTCTTATATTCTATCCCCCTACAGAGGTCCATATCAACCTTGATAATAACAAAGTGATTCACATTAGGTACTCCAGCATCACCAAGCCAAGAGGAGAAGACAGGTGAGCTCTTAAGTCCACTGTGATCTGCCAGATCAGTGAGAATCTGGCCAGCACCTCTCTTGAGTCACAGTGGCTCTGGACAAGCAAAGGCTTGATCCCTGCAGGGTGGGCTGCTGTGCTCTTCTACTGACCTCAGGGATGACAAATGCTCCTGTGATGGGTTAGATGAGACTGTGGACAGGGAGGACTGAAACATTCACTGGAAGATGACACCAAGGAGGTGCCAGGGCGCAAAAGGGACAAATGCCCTGAGAAGTCTTTGCAACCCCACATCAAGAGAGACACATCGCACTGCTCAGTGTCCCAGCCAATTCAAACTGCCTCAAACTGTTATTCCCTCTTTTTACACCAAAATCTTCCTAGCATACTTTAGTAGTTTGCTGCAAAAGAACTCTCATAATGGGGAAAGTCTACTTCAAGGCTTTTAATGCTTAAATCTTGTTTCATTCCTTCCCCAAAACCAAAAAAAAAAAAGAAAACCAAAACCCAAGCAGCACCAACCTGAGAATTAAATGAGCTGTTGTTGAGCTGCTTGCAAAAATTTATTTTGCATTTCAGAGTTCATTTTAGTACTCAGGTGCTCCCCTGTTTGGTTTGCTTTTTGCAATGCAGTGATTTGTGCTGCTGGAAAATGTATCCACTGCAGAGGCAGCACTTGGAACAGTTGCAAGGTGCTTTACCTTTCCCTTTTCTCTTGGTTTTTTGGTTTGTTGGGGTTTTTTTGTTTGTTTTTTTGGATGGATTGCTGGTGCTTTGCCTGAAACAGCCTCCACATATAGATAACACAAAATGACAGCTTCCAGAGGCTCACTGCTGCATGTGTTCAGGATGGAGGTAAGGGGAGTTAGGGATTCACAGAACAAAGGTACATAACTGACCTCCATCCCTCCACCAGGTTCAGCTTCTGAGTCTCTCTCTGCCCAGGAGCTCTCACAAGTACTTTGCCCTTAAGTCCATCTGTCAGTCTTTCTCCTCCAGAAGCACTTCAGCATTACTCCTCCAGATGTCTTGGGGTTTCCCTCATTACTCACTGACAATGGCATTTTGCCTAGTGCAGCTTCTGGTCCTGACCAAGAAGATCAGCACCAGCATTTCTGCTCATCTCGTTTGCTGTGGTCTCTCCTCCTTCTCCAGCACTGATATTTATCCCTCTCACACAAATATTTGCAGGTAAGCACTGTCATTCTGCAATTGTGAGTTTTTCAGTGGTGACTCCTTCTGCAGGCTAGAGAAACTCAGGACATCTCAGCCCACAGCCATGCTGCCATTTGAGCAGCAGCTGAATGCAGAGAGATCTGTAGCAGCAATGGCATTCCAGGGTGTAGGTGGTTAAAACAGAGATACATTTATGCTTGTCGTGTCCCTTGGGATAAAGATTGTGATGGCAGCCATCACTGTTGGCAGAGACAGAGGATTTCAGGATTTCAACAGAAATCTGGCAGTACTCACACAGGTAATGCACTGCCCACACCAGCACTGCACCACTGGGAGAAGCTGGCAGGTAACACTTATGCTGCTCACAGAAGTGCTTTAATGTGGCCATTATATATAGTTTTATATATACCCCACCATCAGTTATTGAGAGAGGGAAAAGCAGCAGACTCCCAGAGGACTCAGTAGGCTGGGAAGAAGGAACAGGTCTGTTCAGCTCCACATGTAAAAATGCAAGACTACAGCCTGAATAGTGCAATTCTTTAGGCTCTAAAAGACTTACACCAGAAGACCCGGCAAAAATTCCTTGTTCCATACCAGATTTGTATTCCAGGGGGTTTAGAGATGTGGAAACTCTCTGTCCACAGTGGAGCCCTGGGCGAGCCCTCATCCTCTCCTCCAGAAGCATTGCTTCCCCTGCCCTGCTTCAGCTCCACACATACCACAAGCTCTCTAAACTAATTTGAGAGCCTGTAACAACCAGACAGTGAAAATTAAAGAGAAAAGGAGTTTTACTAACATTGGAAAGAGCTGATAAAGCAGATAGTCCTAGCTTGTTATAGGAGCTTCTTGTAGCAGCTGGAATAATCCTGGAGAATGGGAATTCAAAAGAAGATGGGGGAGAAGCTGGAGAGGCCTTGCAGAAACACTTGGCAGATCCACACCAGCACCCTCTGTCCACAGGGATGACCACACAAAAGAGAGCAAGGTGCCCTGCACTGCTTGCACCTCCACTGGCCTCCATCTAATCACACTGCTGCCAATAATTTTGGCACTGGTGACTGTAAGATTACGCCTACATCAGGCACAGCAGACAAGGAGACAGTCCTTCATTCAAGTGACAGCTGCTTCTGCAAACACAGATGTCTGCAGGCAAGATTTTAAAACACACATCTACATATAGAGAGAAACCCAACCCTACAAATAACCACAAACACATAACATCAATTCCTCCTTCCAGCCATGCAACACTTGGATGCCTCAGAAAAGCTGTCCTCACATAGTTCAGTCACTATCAGGGCAGGTATTCCTTGGGTACTTCGGATTTTGTACCAACCACATACAGAAATTACTCCTGGAAAAACCATGTTGGCACTTTTATAAGGAAGGTATTTTTGTAAAGAAAGATTCCCCCCCCCCTCCCCCCAAGGAAAAAGAAAAGCACACTAAATCTTTGATTTCTATTTAATAACAAAAAAACCCTGAAATTTCTCACATCAAAATTCATTTTACACAGACAGCTTCATATCCATATGCAGCAGAATAGTACACACAAGTTCGGCAAGCAAGAGTTAGGATTTAATGTTTTCCTGACAAGACAGATAGATGGGGCAAGAGGGGAAGTGGCTCAATTATATTTATATCATCACAGGTTGAAAAACAACAGTAAGAAAAATGACCATCAAACAAAGAGGAAAAATGGCAAGTTGCTCTCACAACTGGATTTGGGGATATGTCCTATTTTACAATATGTTAAACTTCTGGGGGGGAAAAAGATAAACCAAAACACACAAAAAATAACCAAACAAAAGAGCCACCAAAAACCAACATCAACCTAAAAAAAAAACCCACACACACCAAAGACAAGTGTTTAAATTCCAGCTTCAGATGAGTACTTGGTCCCTGTGGAACTGTAAACATGGAAAATAATCACAGAACATCCCGAAGAAGAGTGGAAAAGAAGGCATAGATAGCTCAGGTCTAAATTTACACCTTTAAAGGATAAGTACATTTTCAAAACACATTACTAAGTAAATCCAGTTTCAGTAACTTTCTTCTCTCCATGGCTGCATTGCCAAGCAGCACAGAAGTGATTTCTCCCTCCATCCCCCTTTTTCCTAAATAAAAGAATTTCTAATTTATACAAAGAACAAAAGCAGTCTTCACGTATCCTCCATACCTTACTTTTCCTATAAAGTCATGGAAATCAGTATTTTCCTGAGGATGTCTCAAGAGATCAAGCCCATGCTCTCCTCACCAGTGTTTTTGCAACATCTTTCAATTTGCTGCCATCTTAAAAATTTAATGAGCATATTCTCTTTCTCTTCAGGAAGTTATTAAAAGAAGGGTTGACTTTTACCAGACCCTCAAAAGATGCCAGGGGTTTGTGGATAGTGACAATTCATCACTGCCCAAGTAACACAAGAACATTTTTCCAGCCGCCACATCATAGCTTCAACCAGTCTGTCTTTCTACAGCTCATCTTCCCTAATTCTTCAAAGGAAGTTAAAGACATTAACACAAGAACCAGCTCATGCTGACTGAGGCTGTTTCTGGTAATTTATAATCCCAGTTCTGCTCCTAGCAAATTGGCCAATATTTAATATACAACCTTATCTGAGCACCTCCACAGCAGAGCTTCATAAAAACACTGAGAGATAACAATCATTGAATTTTGAAAACATAAATTACAGACCTATAATGGAAGGTTTAAGACTCCAATTCCCTTGGAGAAGAAGAGAAGCTATAAATTCAATGAAATAAAATCTGCAGAAGAATACCTCTGTGCAAGACTTGACTTCATATACCCAGAATAAATTTCCATTTAAGACAGGGGGAGATCTGTTTACTTTCCTGAAAAATGGATGCTACAGAATAAATCTATCTAGAGCCTGATCTATTATTTCTTCATATATCTTACTGGATGGAAGAAGACTATAATTAGAATTAGTTGTAAGTCCAAGATATAAAACACAAACACACTAGAAGTTGCCCCACAGACTTTTTGCTAAGAGCATGGGTAACAACTCCACAAGTTGTTGGCAAACAAATACAAAGCTCCAGATTCCTTGGGACTACTTAGCTAAATTCTATTAAAAGTCTTTTTCTCCATTTCTACCTGGGCCTCTAAAGCCAAAGGCTGCAAAGCCAAATCTCCATGGCCCATGTAGAAACTCATTGCCTTGAAATGCATGTAGTTTTAAAGCCACTAAATAGTTCAAACTGCCAGCATTTGAAAAGAAAAAGTCATTATTTTATAGTGATCAGAGGTGTCCGAGGTGCTTCAGAGAATACAAAGAAAGGCACAATCCCTGTGGACCTTACAATCCAATTAACTTAATTAACCATGCTATTCCCCTAGTTCCTGGTACTCTGTAAATCAATGAAATAAGACTTAATAGCAAAGTACATCACTAGCAGCTTTATTGATCATATCTGCACACAACACTGACTGAACTCCCAAAGTCAAGGCTTGGCACAAAGCAGAGAAGATATTTCAGCACCAGACTTCCACTTCATTAAACCAAAGCCCTGTGCAGGTACCAGAGACAGGAAAGAACTGGCATTTAAATAGTGAGAGAGCAAGTAACCATGGGCTCTCTGTTGGTCTACAATGCAAGAAGCAAAAAAAAACCCATTTAAGTATTATTAAATTTTAAAATTAAAATTTTACATTTTGTCCATCACCTCTCAAAGATGAATCCCAGAGTATTTTACAAAGGAGGCTAGACCTCAGATCTGCACATCTCCTGTGGCAGCCTAAAGCCCAGAACAAGCAAGCAGCTCCTCAGCCTGGGCAGGCACAAGTTTGCCAAGAGGAAATTTTGCAGGTAAATTCCCTGCTGTTCAAGTCAGATATGCCCAGGCAAGGGCATCTCTAATGGCAGAGGTGCTTTACAGCAGCTCCAACTGCTCCAGCTATCCAGCACTGCCACATCTCAGCAACAGCATAGCACCCTTTCCTTGTCTGTAACAATTACAGCAGGACTAATAAGGATTAGACTTAAATTTCAAGTACACTCACAAGAAGTTGTTGGTTTTTTATATACAAGGTGTGCTGCTTCTTCATCCATAAAAAAAAATGAGCCAAACAGCAGCCACACACAGTGTAGAGCAACAGCAGGCACAAGGAGAACCTTGAATCCCCTTTTACCAGCTCTGGTCCAGGATGATCTACTACCAGATCCTAATGGCACTGAGGAGGTTGTTCATTTTCAAATAGGTCAGAGACTCATCATTTTAACTCACTTCTCTCTGCTAAAAATCAATGAGCTCCTGAAACAGGATTATCCTGGATGATTTGTTCTTTAACATCTCACTTGCAGGGAAAGTAGACCCAGAGGTCCCTCCCAGTGCTGGGTCACCACAGCCAGCCAGGAAGATGGACTTGTTCTCTTGGTTGGAAACAAACACCTCCTGGGAAGAGGACACCTTTCCACAAGGATTTTTTGTAGAGGGTGGATAGATTTTTGTCTGTCTTCTCATGCAGTGACATGTGAATATTATACACTAGAGAGCTGCACTTCCCAATGCCTCCATCCAGTCATGGCACCAGTGTACCTCCATCTTCTTGCTTACTCTGCTGCATAAATAAGTTTTCCTACTCCCCCTATCCATCCCCAAATTGCTGTTTTTCATTCAAATTTTTATGAATAAAAAAGAGGGAAACACATTTTAAAAAAATTTCTTCATGGACCTCTACTCTGTTACTCACAAAATGCTCCCCTAAACACCATCAGCAATACTCCCACAGCACAAATCAAAGTTTGAGTGTTGTCTGATAAGGTCTATTTAACTCTGACTTGTGAGCCTGACTAACTCATTGTGTCAAAATGAGTTAAATAGGTCACCAGTGGCTAACCCACCCAGCTGGTTAGTGGCAGGCTGAGGAGGTGACAGGTAGATGGGAGTCACACACTAACTGTCACACTGGCTCAGAGCAGTGACTCATCCCAGGAAATCTGCTGGGCTTCAGCAGGAAACTAAATGAGAAAAGCTGTAGATGGGGAAGAGTTTGCAGTGGAGTACAGTGCTCTGACATGAGTTTGAAAAGCTGTCACAACTTTAGGGGTGTCTTCCTGGCCGTCACTTACTTGGTGTTCAAGTTCAACAGGTCAAATGCTGGACTAGCCCACTGTATAGGGCCACAGCTAATAAAAATATTACATTATCCTACCATACTGAGGGGCTGTGAAAAGCCTCTAGAGCCAATTCACTCTAGAGTTAGAGTCACATTAAAAAACTTGCACATGGTCATATACACAGGGAATTCCTCAGCTGTTTTGGAACTGCAGAGGCCTCACCCACTGCCATCGTCACCTGCTCCTCCAGTGCAGGGCTGCTCTGTCAGTGGTTTTGCTTTACACAGTGCTGATCAGGCCTCCCCTTTCTCCATGGGGGCTTTGCCAGCATGTCCATCGCACCTGAGCATGGGGGATCTGCCTGCAGAGCAATTCAGCACTGCTCTCCCTGCACACTGCTGAGCAGCACTTCCAGCCTACAGCCAGCTGTGCTGGAGCTGCATTTCTATGAGAAGCTCACAGCTGCAGAGGGAGATAACAGAGAAACAAGCCCCTTCCTCACTCTGCACTCCTCCAGTCCCTGTCCCTCACTCCCACCTCTGTGCCCTCCACCACAGCATTGAAACCAAGAATTACCATCACAGCTTGCAATTAAAAACCATAGTGTGAATTTGCACAAAAGAGAAGCACAGAAAAACAGCACCCCAAGGACTTAAATCTCACTAAGTGTGTCAGCAGCAAGACAACGAAGATTCCTGCCTGCCCTTCGCCCCTGGAGACAAGCAGCTGCTCCAAGCAACAGCAGGGAAGCAGATGGGTGGCAGAGGACAGCGCTCCCTGGCCAAAAGCCACTCTCCCTGTTAATTATTCAGAGACAGAAACTGGATGGCATTCACTGCAGTACTGCCTGTCACTGAACCTCCCCAGGCTGTAGTGACCCTTGGCAGGGGCAGCCCCAAGGAGCAGGGCAGGCCCAGCTGCCACAGCAGCACAGGGCTCACCAGAGAGCAAGCCTGGCTCTGGGAGCCACAGGCACATGGGGCTGTACAGCTCATCCCCAGGCAAGCACACCCTACAGCCAGCAAGCCCTGGAGAAACCAGCACCCCAGCCTGGTCTGCACATGTTTTGCTTTCTGATCCCCTCACCCACTTACTAACAAGTCCCTGTATAAGCGCAGTAACAGTGAAGGAATTATATTAAAGTAGGACAGGATACACCAAAAAGCCAATTACAGTGGATATTCCAAGAAAACAACCCAGGAGCCTTCTCTAGACATGGCCAAATAGCCTTGGCAGGTGGTGGGTGGAGGAAAAGCAGAATAAATACAATTACAGAAGCAAGACAGTTCAGCTTTCTGTTCCATGTGAAATGCAGTCTCCAGAGGCTGAGGAGGCAGCATGACTGACTAGAGCAAATTCTGAAATTCCTCAAAGGCAGGTTGCCTAGATGTGCAGCCAGAGCCAGGCTGACAGAAATGCTGCTAACAGCACTGAATTTGCTAGAGGATTATCACTTGGTGTAACGGATGGAAACTAGATTAGATAGCTGGTAAACTCACAGCACAGTTCATTACTGTACAGGGAAAATTTTATCCACATAAACAGAACTTCTTGCTCTGTCCAGCTCTATGCTGCAATAGATTTGCAACCCTGTGCCAGAAAGATGTTTTCTACCTCATTTTTGTTCAAATATTTGGCACAATTGGTATCATTATGAATATGAAGATATTAAGCAGAGGAAGACAGCCATGAAGTTACACTTAATAACTGCACTTCCATATTTGTTTTGTTCTGAGCATCAAAACCTTTTAACATGTAGTCATTACCTATGTTCTGCAGACACAAAGACTGGGGCATGCAGAGGTTTTCAGAGTGGCACAGAACCCCTCAGTCCCACTAATCTCAAATGAGAAAAATACCCCATCACTCTGAGAAACTAAATTATAAAATTATTTTGCTGCAAGCCCTGTGCTCAGTCAGGAACACAGGCACAGGACCAAAGGGCCTGTGGCTCAATCCCCAATACCAACCAACCCATCAGTAAGTCCCAGCCACACTGGAATTGCTGCAGTTACCACTGGGCTGCAGCCTGATCTGTAGGGGAGCAAGGCAGCTATTTCATGCAGCCAGCTGCTTCTGCACAAGGTGTTTGGGTAGGGTGCAAAGGACACAAAGTCTGTGAAAGATTCTGGAGTAGCAAAGCATGGCCAGTGAGCTGGAGCATGCTCACAGCATCAATATCTCATCTAAATGCCTGCCATGGGATTTGCAGCACGCCTGAACTTTGCTTTTGTTTGAAACAACCTGGAGGCAGCACACCAGGCTCAGCTCTCTGCGGGGACAGGGCCCAAGAATTTTACCTGCAGCCACCTTCCAGCTGAGAAGGAACCTCCACAACATTAAGGAGAGAACCAGAGATGGAGGAAGGCTGAAAAGATGATGTTCCCAAGAGGAAGAAGACTGAGACCGCACCACCCCACCTCACACAGACCTACCTGCCCTCTAACCTCAAAGGGGAAGTTTGTGAGGGTGTTTTGACAGACATGACTGCATGTACAGTATTGAGATTGACCACCTCCTATTTCAAGATGAAAGAACACAAAAGAACATTTAATCTAGAAACAAAATATTCATTCCCAACTGTACCCTCTGCTCAGGATTAACACATAGCCCTGAGACAAGCTGCTATGAATACTAACATATCCTCCCAACTCTTCACTAAATTCATCCCACTCTGACAGCCCCAGGGAATTTCTGACTTCCAATAATCAGAAGCCATGCATCTGGGCAAGATAGTTTTAATGAGGAAGCCCCCACTCCTGGAATCATCATCATTTCCTGAACACACATAGAAAAACTGAACCAGAAAAGCACATTGGTACCAAGTAAGAAGAGAGCAACTTAGCATCACTAATTTCTGCAAAACTGTCACACTACCTGACAGTTTGCCTTATTATCTTATTTTTCTCCTTGTTTCTTTGCATCTCATTTGTTGCTAAATCTCCAAGGCCTCTGCTGCAAGGGGATGCAAATGAAGACAAGCCCTCCACTCCCAACCCTACAGTCTATTCCGTGCTCCTGTGGTTACAGCTGTCATCAAACTGGGACCAAAGATAAGACTGGAGTCTTCTGTGCACAGACTCTGTACATTCAGCTCAACTTTGCATTGAGAACAAAGAAGGAATTTTTAATTTTTTATAAATAAAAGACAGAAGGAAAAAAAATCCAGGGGCTAATCTCAGCCTCATCCCATGGGACCCAAGTGAGATCTCTCAGGCTTTATGTAAGTAGCAGCTCCCCTCTTGGGCTGTATGAGGCAATACTCAAATGTGAGCTGGGACTTTTATTTCTTTGTACAGATGAATGAAATGTCACCAGGATGACTAACAGTATCACGTGTACAAGAAAAGGCAAAAACACCTGTAATCCAAATAAATACCTTGAAAAGCCTCTGACTGGCAACAAAGCAGCAGCCAATGTTAATATAATTGCCAAAACAAAAGCTCTCTAGTGCTTTGTTCACTGTGGAAATGAAGTCATTAAGCAAAAAATTGTCTTACTTTATAGACAACTTGAAGAATGTAACATTGAATTTATTTTGTGGCCTCAGCAAGAGGTCTCTACTCATCAAGACACAGAAGCTTAGCTGGCAGGGTCACTGACACCTCCACTTAATGCAGATAAGACATGGATCTAACCCCATCCTAATGCACTGCATTTCCTTGAGCTCAAATACCATGATAACCCTTCTCCTTAAATGCTGAGTGGTCTTGATGCCATATACCTGGAGCTGTCAGAGGAAAAGGTTTGAACTAATTTCCCAGTGGAAAGCAGCTCTCCCAACACTCTCAGTGAAATCAGCAAATTTTGCTGAAGCCAGAAAATAGTTTTGGCTGAAAAGTGAAAGCCAGTAATTACTAGATGCCAAGTTCATCTAACATTAATGAGGGGGAGAGTCAGTAACAGGGAAATCACCATAATTGCTAAAACAAATAAATTTCACAAACTTATTTGAATCCCTTTATTTTCTAAAGACAGAGGAGGAGGAAAATCGGAGAAAATAAAAAGGTAATTCATTCTTTTGACAAAACAAGCAGACAAAAATTCTATTCCAATTTTAAATGAAAAGTTTCACTACATTTTTCTCTCAATGAACAGAGCACAGAACAAGACCAAGAATAACTGGACAAAACGCAGACCCTTCCAAGAGGGAATGTTCCATTCCACTGTGTGGTTCACCCAGACCAAGCACTGCAGAAGAGATGCTCCCATTTCCAACAGAGACCATCAGCATGGGATTTATTTTCTCAATCAAATGTTGCCCATGTTCCACTCCCAGTTACACCAGTGTCAATACACAGTAGCTATACTTCTTTCAGGAATACAAACAGACATTTAGATGGTATAACTGTCTTTGGCACAAGACATGAATGCAGGAGCAGTTCCCATACACATGGAATCATCACTAACATTCACTTGTGGCCTTTAAAGAGACCATCATGGGGAAAAAGTTTTCCCCTTCCTCTAGAAAAGAGATTTTTCTCTAGAAGATCTAAGCATTCTGCACATAGATCACTGCTCTGAATGTCAAGGGTTAGGTCTGACTTTTAAAAGAAATGGCTCCATTTAGGTGATGCAGAGCTCTAGAAATGCCTGGTTCACTGTCTTGGGGCTCGTCTACAAAGAGGCAAATTCAGTAGAGCTCTACCCCTATAATTATTCTACTATATTTACACCTTTAAGTTAATTTCATTTTCAAAACAAATACTTTTATTCTGTTATAATGAAGTCTAATAATTAACAAAACAGTCAGTAAAATGGGACACTTGTAGGAAGGCCTACACAGTCTTAGCCATAGAAAGAGAACCTGGCACAGAGCTCATGCCCTGGTGGACAGCCTTTTTTTGCCTACCACCAAGCAGCTCTGCCACTTGTGTCTACTTAGAAGAGACAAATAAATGAAAAAAGGGCACAGTAAATAGTTCACCTCAGACTGGTCACACACCCTTATTTAACCTGAGCAATCTTCCTCTCAGTGCAACCCCGAGCATCAGAGGATCTCTGGGTCAGTCACTGCAATCACAGCTCTGGAACAGTTTCAAACACCACTTTCATTTCTTGGGAATTTCCCACGTGTTTTCCCACTACATTTGGCGTGAGTCCATAGAAACACCAACAGGTTTGGAGAACATCAAGCATGGCCTGATTCCAGACAGATCTGGCAATTCCTCTCACGCTGAAATTTTCCTGGCTACCACAATTCATGGTTTCCATCAAGGTCTTCAGCATCCTGAAAGGTTTCTCCCCACACTTTCCAATCTTGGCAGCTCTAAAGGAAAAGCATGCCAAACCACTGCAGCTGATGCTTTTGTCAGCACTGAGCATCATCACTCAATATTGCTAATAAAACTTCTTCACAAGAATCCCCACAGAGTACTAACATAAACAAGAGAGCAGAAGCCACAGTGTCCCTTCAGTTTCATAGAGCCAAAGCCTGCAGATATAAGAGCACATTCATGTTGAAAAATCTGGTAGATCACTTCAAAAAGCAAAATAATGATTAATCTCTGTCTTAAATCAAATCTCAATGAAGCTTTGGAGTCATTCCATAAAACCTTTGTGGCTTCACCCCCAGGTTGTGCAGGACTTCTCAATCAGAGTTACATTTTCAGACTGCTGAAGTATGGGATCAAAAGCAGCAGCCCAAAGTCAGAGCAGTGTGACAGCAGCAAAGAGGGGAGCAGTGAGCACAGTGCTCGGGTGCACTGAGTTATTACTCACTCAATGGGTGCCAAATCCCCATCAGCATATTAATGAGTGAAAAAAGACCCCATCAAAGTCTAGCAGGATTTGCTCAGCTGTTCCATCAGGTTGATAAGTGAGCATTATCCCTTAAGCATTACCACCACAGCCTTCATGCAATCCTAATTCCTCACCACACTTCACTGGAGGGTCAGAACCTCTATTTTTACATTTGGTTTCAAAGCAGTAGCC
Organism: Zonotrichia leucophrys gambelii; assembly: GCF_028769735.1. NCBI lineage: Eukaryota > Metazoa > Chordata > Aves > Passeriformes > Passerellidae > Zonotrichia > Zonotrichia leucophrys. Next base: position 9,290,087 of record NC_088182.1, on the reverse strand, counting down.
TGTATAATGAGTATTGCCTACAAACAGCAGCCCATAAATTCCTGAGCTCCGTGTGAGCAAGACCTCATCTCTGACAAAGCCTGGACACACTGTAAAGCAGAAGTGTCACATGCAGAAATACATTAAATACACCACATACAGTGGACAGATGTAACAGCCCTTCAGCTGTACCATTTCAACTGCACACTACTTAAGTGACAGCTACACAGCCAAATTTCTTTACTGATCATTAAGTGCCAGTATAATAGATCATGTCATTGTAGGTTTGGACAAAAGGACTCTGTAAAGCAATGTATTAAAATGGAATAGACTCAACGTGGCACTGAAAGATGGTCCTAAGACAACCTGATAACAACAAAAAAACCTTTCCACATGACTGAATTATTTCTGATATGGTAAGCACAAGAAAAACCACGATATTTTAAATAGCAGAATAGTTCAACTGATTTAAAGTTATGCACACTATACCATTTGCAAGATCAAAATGTTTATGGGTACACGAACAAAAGAAAATTCACATCATTTTTAGCAGTTATTCTATTTTAGTTATTCTACACATCACATGCGTATCACAAAAAACATGGAATCCATTGAAAGATCTAATTTTCTGCTAATCATGCAACCCAGCAGATTTCCATCTTAGTGGGATGTTTCACCCTGATGCATGTGAATAAGTAAAGAAGAATCCCATTTCTAGTCATGGACAGAGTTTCAGAGCTATTGAGCAAAACATCCCAGTACATTGTTCTGAGGAACTGAATAAAAACCTGATGTCCATAGCCCAGCTGTTATAAGCCTCCTTAAAACAGACTGTTGAGATATTTTTACCTTCCTATTATAAAAATTTAAATAGCTCTGCCAAAACCATGAAAATCCACCCCCTTGCTAAATTTTCCCCAGGGTCCCACTCCTGCCAAACTGTACCTGCAGCAAGACAGGGCAGCCAAGAAAGGGAGATCTTCCAATGGATTTTTACTTTGTTGCCCTCATCCTGCAAATCAACCTGCACCATGAAAGATTTTCCTTTCCATGCACCACAGGACACCTCTGCCCACGGCTGCACAGCAGCAAAATGCCCCTATGTGCTCCTACAGCTGTTTCCAAGGTAACGAGCACAGAGCTGTATACAAGGGAAAGAAGCAAACAGCAGCAACATAACCCTGCTATATTGTCACTTTTTGAAGCAGGTCTGACTTGTCTCTTTCCCCTTCCCCTCCTTGCTACCTGCCTCATGACTCAAGCAAGGGTTAGATAACTCACTTCACATTTTATAATCTCATTACCTCAGTCTTTCATAAGGTTCAGTTTTGATTTTTTTTATTTCTATAAGTAGTCATATTGGGGTTTTAAAGGTGAGAGTCAAATTTTCTGCTTTTACTCAAAATACACCATCTGGGAGAGGAAGGGCAATTGTATCAACAACCTAAATTTACACTGAAACTCTGTATTTCCTCCCCCTAAAAGCAGAAAAACGTCTCAGGTTAAGCAAAGGGTGTCTGCCCACAACCGTGGCCGCCCATCTTACACAAGTCTCATCCATCTAGCTAACACTGTGTTTCACCAGTTTGGATAAAAGTATCTCCACTTCTCAGTCTGCAGATACAGTTTATCCTTTCTAGACACACAGTTTCCACATTTCACTCAGATGTGCCAAAAACAGAGACTTTCCCACCTGCCCACGTACATTTTTGCTACCAAAGCAGAAATTAGCCTGTGCTGCTTCGGCTACTGAAAACCTTGGAGCAGCAAGAATGCAATTCAAATCCAGTCCTCACAAAAAGGACAGCAACAGGATGGGTGGAAACTGGGATGGAAAACGTTCTGGCTTGGCCAGCTAGTTCTCATCATTGCCTCAAGAGGATGTGTTATCAGGGAAAGAAACCAGCAGAAGACCTGGCACAAAGCTCTGCACACACAGTGAGGGACAGAAAGCCAGACCATATGCTTTAACCTCTTCTTTCAGGCCTGAGACTACCCCACAGTAAGGCAGAGAGGAGCTGATGAACCCCATGATTTTGGAGTAATAGGTCTGTTATTAATGCAGGCTGGAGCAAACACATTTTCCACCAAATATTTCTAAGTCATTGACATCAATTTTTTTTCTTTGCACAAAACATAATAAGCAGTAGAATATCCCATCCCTACAAGTCTCTTAATAGTGGAGAAAACCAACACATTATATAATGAAGCATTCTGCTTACTGGCCAGAAGTCACTTCCATCTTCCAGGAGACAGAAGTTTTAAGGCAAAACGTGCATGAAGAGACTCACTGTGCAAGGTATTTGAAATGGCAATCATACTTCAGCACAGTTTGAGTATACCTTGCATTTCCCTATATGACTTACCATGGCTGACCTTTTCTACCACCTGTGATTAATGAAGCTTCCAATTCATCATCTCTGAATGGCTGCAAATTGCAAGAGGTGCTCATCACTTTAATATTCAGAAACCAAAATATACCACTCTTCTAATTACAATTGTGCTCCTGCTGAACACCAGGACATTTCCTTTGGAAGCTGAAGTACTATGGTCCTCAGAGGAAGTGAACAAATTGATGGGCCAGAGTACACATGCCTGGGAGAAAAGCTGCCCAGCTTGGGCATCAAAAACACCCCAAAACTATCACAACTACACAGGCATAGAGATGCCAACAAGGCGGACATAGCTTGCTCTGAATAAAGAAAAACAGAAGTCAATATTTCTTCATATACTGGCCAGAGGTTGGTTTGCAAAATCAAAATCTGAACAGTGCAGATGTTTCTTGCAGTGTTATCATAGAATGGTTTGGGTTGGAAGGAACCTTAAAGATCATCTAGTACCAATCCTCCCATCACAGACAGGGACACATCATGATGCAAAACCTCCTCTAACACACCTGTTAACACTGCAGTGCTACAAAAACATTACCAAATACTTCCTCTGCTGCCCCTGCAGAGGTATATGCTATAACACAACCATCAAACCAGATGCCTTGTAGAAAAGGGAAAGAAATCCTTCCAAGCTCAGCTAATCTTTCTCTACACCAGGTAGCAGCTCAAGCCTGCAAGATTTATCCAACCAGATAAGCCATTCTGTGATTAAATGGCACCTTCCTAAGACTGACTACTCTGTGAACCACCCACGGAAATAAATGCAATGTACTCAAAGGGACACACACCAGCCACAGACTCACTGCAGTGCTGGGACTGAAATCAGAGGGAAGGGGGATGAGAAGGAAAGGCATTACACAGAGCCAGACACAAGAGCCTGTACATACACGTATGAAGTCACAGATAAAGTAACCCAGCACAGCTGTAGATCAAAGAGGTCCCTGCTGTGAATGTTTAATAAGGCTCCCAAAGCCACCCTGATCCAATGGTGCAAAAGCATCCGTGCCAGCTGCAGCAAGGCAGCGTTACAAAGCACTGCACCATAACAGGGCTGAATTCATGCCAACAGGTCTCGGTGTGTTGAGCAGGGGATTGATTCACTCTTCTGCAGGACAAGATTGTTAACAGCTCTGTCTCAGGTGGATGGAGGCACCAAGGGAAAGCCATGGTCCTAGAGCAATCCAGGAGCAGAAATAGACGGTGCTCCCCCAAAGCAGTGGGAGCCAGGAATCAGCATCAGAAAGGCACAGCAGCTTAATGACTCTGTCCTAACACCTTGCAGGGGATCTAACAGCACAATTTCTCTCTGTGCTTATTAACCAGCAGGTTCAGAGAATTCCACAATTCTTACATTACTCACACGAAATGCTGCAACAGTGCCACTTCACATATTTGTTAAGTCTGTTTGCAGATTAGAACAGTCTAGAGAGGTAGTCTGGGAAGGGGTCCAAAGGAAAAGCCTGTCATTAGCTACTTTGCACAAAAGCAGCAGTTTTATAAAACACGCATTCCTACTTGTTTCTGCCTATCCCGGATCAACTCCTGCACCTGAATCCCACGAGAGTACAGGAGAAACGCACTTGATTTCAGAGACAAACTTTCCCCACCACTCTCATCCCTGTTCATCTACAAAGGCAGGAGCCGGAGTGCAACATTTAAACCTCCCTTACGCTGTGCCACCTTGTGGATGTCTTCTCACTGCTTTTATGAGCCGCAGGTCCAGCATTTATTTAACACCACACTCTTGAACATGTAAACAAAAAAAATCACAGTCACTGTGAGCAACAGTAAGCGGCACAATAGGAATCAGATTACCGTGACACGTTCTCTGTGCAATTTACGAACCCTTTATTACCCAGGTGGAGTTGGCGCTGGAGAAAATTACCAGCTGAAAACAGCATCACCAGCACCTTTAGAAAGTTGGGGCTCAGATACTACAAGCCCCTCGAAATAGACAAAAAGGACCGCGCAGCAACCTCGCGCTCAGGTTTGCCCCCACCGCTCTAACAAGAAAAATAAACAAAAGCAGAAAGCAAGCAAGCCCAGGGATGGAAAGGAAGATTGGCTGCGGCAAAGTTTATCGGCGCGAAGAGCATCCCCCCTCCAGTCCTTTCATCCGCCGAGCTCTATGCCAGCAGAGGATCGTCCTCCTCCCAGAGGGACACCCATCACCACCACCACCCCAAAGGAAAAGGGGATGCGGAGGGTAACTGGGTAATTCCGAGCACCTCCAGCTCTCCTTTCCCCCCGCCGCGCTCACCGTCCTCTTGCATCCGCTGCAGGCACAGGGCGAGGCTCTTCCTCCAGCCCGGCATCGCGGCAGCGCTGCCGCCCCCCGGGGCAGCGGCGTGGCTGGAGGGGCCCGGGGGGCCCGGCGGGAGCGGCGGGCGCTGCCGAGCGCGGCCGGGCTCCCCGGCGCTTTATGGCCGGGCGGTGCATGCGGCGGCGGGGCCGGGGCCGGGCGGGGAGCGATGCCCGCCCCCGCCTGCGCACAGCCCCGGGCCGCCCGCCGCGCAGGTGCGCTCCCCCCGCCGCCGAGGGCGGGCAACGGCAAACTCGGGGGAGCGGGGCAGAGAAATCGTGTCAATATGTGGATATTGTATATTTTTCCTCCGGGGGGGGCTGCGTAGACAGGATGGGCCCCGCCTACAAACAGGCGCCGGGCTCCGACCCACACCAGCACCCTGCGGGTCCTAAATCTCCGGCTGACGTTGGACAGATACATGCCCATGGAGGATATGGAGAGCGCACTGCTCCCATTCACATTCTCGTTACAGCTCCAGCCTGGCGCCTCTTCCCTTCACCGAGCGGCAGCTGCCTGGCAGCCCCGCACAGGTGCGCTCATTGACGCCTGTGCTTACCCTGAAGTTGGCTTCTCTGGTAAATAAAGTTGCACAGCAGCCAGGCTGATCTATTTCATTTTCTTTGCTACCACTTTCAAGGAACTGAAGTGTATGGGGAAAACTTACAAGCATCTTTTCAATTACTTAATAGTCCAGAGGTTTCAGCACTTTTACATGGACACAAAGGAGATGCTTTATTGCATATGCCAGGGCATTCCTGTTTTTAATTTCCTGGGGGCAACATGTCTCTGAAATCACAAGCAGCTTTTTTTTGTTCTTCATGAGGTCTTTTATTAGCTATCTGGTAGGTCTCATTCTGCATTTCTGCCTCCCTTTGTGAGAGTTATTACATTATGTGCAACATCTGCTATAATCTAAAATATTAGGGACCAAGCTCTCCTTGGGATAGCATGAGCCAATTCCAGTTTCAGAGGCTGGTGTGTCACAGCACTCAGGTGGAACAGGGCAGCTATAGTAGCAAGAGAATGCACCCATATGGACCTTGGCTTCTCAGTTCAGCCTTTCTGTCCCTACCTGTATGAAAAGCAGGTCAGGACAGAAAGTTGTAGGACAAAATGTTGTAGGACAGCCTAGCACCCTGCAAGGGGCAGCAGCTTCACCCTCTCTGCTCTGCTCACATCTGAGAAGAATTTGCCATTTAGGGAGCTGCCAGCCAAGTGTGGCATGGCACATGCCAAGCTGAGCAGCAGGAGTCTGGATACCTTTCCAGTGCCTGGTGGAAATGGAAGTGGCTCAACACAAGGGTACTTGGGAATCTTCTTGAAACAACCTCCTAAAGCTCTGAGCACACCAAGGGAGAAACTCTGCTTCTGCAGAAAGGAGCAAAAGCAGAAATACATAACTTTAGGGCAGTCTGGGGGATGAGAATCTTAACTGAGGTACTTGAGTTAAAGGCCTACAGTTAAATTAGCTTCTCCCCATGCCCCCAAGTTCTTGAAGAGCAATGTGGGAGCTGGGCTGCAGAGGGTCTTCTGAAGTTACTATTGAAGCATGCTTTTGCAGGGAGTTAAGCTGGGATGACTATAAACTCATGAGAGCAGACAGCCCTCTTCACTTGAGCATAAGAGTTTGCAGCACTGCAGAGGCAGACAGCAGCATGCAGTGCCCTAGGACTGCAGGGGAGATTCCTACCACAGCAGGGAGCAGCACTGTACAGCTGATTCCCTTCCATATTTCTAACCAGAGTTACCCATCAGTTTGAAGGACAGTGATGGGAGTGATGGCACCTGAAGGCTTATTCCAGCCAGCTGGAGCAATCACTTCTAAGAGAGATTTCCTGAGGACTGTTGGCAGCAGGAGCACAGATATAGCTCAGACCTGCTATACCCCTCTAGCAGCACAGAAAAATTCACTGACATAAAAATATATTTTTGCCCACATTTACCTTCAAACTAGAAACATAAGAAGGGATTGACTCCCCACCCAGCTAACCTTCCTAAAGAGCTCCTTTCCTTGTGCTAAATACAGCACATTTGCACAGCTTGTTCCCTGGAGGAAAACAACACCCCCTCCACCACCACCCCTTGCCTGCAATTCTTCTGTACTTTTGGGACTCACAACAAACCACAACTCCACAGCTGGACTGGATCAGGGCACATCAGGCTAATTTATAGAAAGTTTGTGATATGTCCCAAATATTCTGATAGCACAACTCAGAAGCTTTTTTGAGAAGGACTAATCTGAGCCAGGATGAATCCTGGGGAAAGGAAATGCTGCTTCTTCAATAGTTAAAATGCAGCACACAGAGGCAAGTGCTGCTGAGTTATATGACTAACTCAACCACCCACACAGGCAAATCACCTGCATTTCTGTGCCTTGATTTCCTCAGCTGTATTTTATAATTGCATGATGATGACCAGATTCTGGGCATTAGAAAATTCTTTCCAGGAAAGCGATTGTTATTGATCCAATATTGTTCTCAGGAAAAGTAACGAGAATCTGAAACAAACATGGTAGAGGAAGGGGCTCTTATAAGTAAGGTTAAATTGACACTTTTTGTACCTAAAAGCTCCTCCAGTTTTGCCATTTACACTGGTTGTTCTCACAAAAGACTCTCTCCCTGAAGTGTCTTTAGACTGTCATGGCTACAGCAGTACTGCTTTTTAATGGACACTACTACCACAGAAATTATTAAACGTGAAAATAGCAGGCATCATTACTAGATGAAAAAGCAGCTCAGAGGTCTTAAGAATAAAATTTGACATATCCATTATTGTAGAAAGAGCCAAAGCTAGTGTGGTGAGATTTTCTTGAGCACTAACTTCAGTACTCACACAGGAAACTGGTTTAGAGAAAATGAAACATACCTAGAAGGACCAGTAGGGAATTCATAAGCACAATCAATATAAGACAGCTCCACGGTACTTCTTTGGAGGGAATTTGTGGAGGGACATTTCAAGCAACAGAAAGCCCAAAGAAAACTTCAGAAGTGACTAGCTATGTCACTGAGCAATGTCTAACCTGTCTGTATAACTGAAATGTCCAGATATTAGGCAAGATATTAGGCACCACCGTGACATGGATACTGCCACAACTGTAGAAGGCACTGCTATCCTCCTCCATCCTGCAGAAATGGTTATCGAACAAAATTTGTGAGGCAGAGATTGCTCTTTGGCCACATGCCCCAGGACAGGATGACCTGGTTTGATCAACTGAGGACTTTTCTGTTCCCTGTGCATTGGCTGCTTCAGCAGCTGGTGGTCCTTGCCCTACTGAGGAACACAGAGTACAGCAAGGCTAAAGTCCCAGCTACTCCTAAACTGGGCAAAAGGAAAGGTCTCTGCCCTGCAGTGCGTGCAGCCTAAAAAGGCAGCATGGCTCAGTACAGAAACCAAGCTTTCCTTGCATGTGTACTGGGGAATTGTTGTCATCTTATTGCAGGGGTTCCATACCATTGGATCCTTATTACAAGTTTCATACCTTCTTGGTGTTTTTCATGGGCTGCTCCTCCAAGCACTGACTCTTTCATCTTCAAAAAGCAGCCAACTGACTCCAAACTCTCTCTTAACCAGCACACCCACTCTTTTATAGCACTCTTCTTCTCATTGGTTAGACCTGTGGCCTGTTAAATTCAGGCCTGTTCCCAATCTTTGCTAATTGGCCCAGCTACAATCCTTAGGGGTAAGATTACTTTCTACACTATCTTTATTTTCTTATATTCTATCCCCCTACAGGGTATCTCTCTAGGGCTGGAGGGACAATGGGAGGGCTTGAATTAGAGGTTTGCTCTTAATGGGTTGTAGACAGCATGGTTTCTATGGTCCTGGGTAGCTTCAAACCCTACCTCTCCCTCCCAGCAGTTTTCAGTGGCACACAAGAGGGGACAGTTGGCTCCACTGTGCTTTAAATACCACTATAGCTGTAAGAAAAATAATGTTAAAATACCAAGTTTTCCAATCTCAGGAGCTGGCAACTGAGCAATGGTTCAGGCCTGTCAAAGCCTTCAGACCAGGATTTGAAAATGGGATGGATCTCACCTGCCCTGCACGCTGCATGCACATGGTGGATGATAGACAGTGATACCACTTGTGTGGCAAGAGGAGGCTCCCATGTAAAAGTCCCATTTTCCTGCAGGCATTAAGGGAGAATGTCCAGGCTTTCTAGCTTCCATTTTGTGGACTTGAACTCTTTGCCTCCAGACAGTTCCAGCTCAAACTCTCCTGTCATGTGTTCCCTCACTCTGAGGGTCGCTCATTTCATCATCTCACAGTGAGAGAAATCTGGTTCCCTGCAACAAGGAAAGTCAGTGAAATGAGTCAATCTCCACTTTCAACACCAAGCCAAGTGACTTAAGAGTTCCTCTCTTGCCAGGTCTGAATCCATGAGGATCTGGCACTGGGGAGACCCTTAGGAGTGGTCTGTCCACCCACCATTCCCAGCAGCTTGAGTGAAGATGTGTCACTGATGAGGTGGCATTGCTTCAACAGTAATCTGAGGTGAAACCCCCTGGGGAAACAGAGGACTGAGAGCTTCCCTCCCCTCCATATTGGCCTGGTGCTACTGCCAGGCAGCACTCAATACTTAAGATCAAACTAGAAATTACTTTGACCTATGTAATCCTACACAAAGGAAATCTATTTAGGTGTCTAGAATAATCTTTTCCTTTCTCATTCCCACTCCTAGACTTAATTAAGTAAAAGATAAATTTTCTTTCTCCACCAAAGCTGGGCTACTTTGCTGAGTATTGGAGCAGTGTACCCTGTGTCCTTACAGCTGCACATGGAGAAGGCAGGGACTATAGGAAATTTATTTCCATCCCACTGTGATATGTAAATAGCACATGGCTGCATTAATGCAGAATCAGTCTCTACTTTCACCTCTCAGGCACATGGAAGGGTAGTGGGGATATAGAGCATCAATCTGTGACAGCACAGCGTCACAAAGGGTTTGTCTCACTGGCTGCTACACTCACTTTTATACCCATACACAGCAGTGAGATCATGGAATTTAATAATGACCCTGTCATGGTAGAAGGTGAAAGGCAATTTTAAAATTAATTATCTTCACTTTGCTACCACCAGAGGTTGATTAATAGCAACTTTACTTACTAATCCAACTTGGTTCTGTTTTTGCCTTAAATTCAGGCAGCGCAAAGAGTTTACTTCTTTTGTTGTCTGCTTTTTGTCAGGCACTTCATACTACAGATTTCTGCAGAAGTGTTCGTGTCTAACTAGGTTCTGAAGGCTGGAAGCAATCTGTCATTTTGCCACTTCTGGGTGATACTCATCTCTCTGAATGGCTTAATACCTTTTAGACAGATGTCTTTGGATTTCACTGACACAAGAATACACCCCATTTATGAGCTCCATGAGGATATGGTCACCTCTGTGCTCTGTTTGTGCTGGAAGTGAGCTGAAGTGTTCCTTGTTTCTGTCCCAAAGGCACACTTGGACTCAGCTCAGAAGCTGATTCTTCACCTCCTCTGCTGGAAATCACAGCATAAAGCATGAAGGGGCTCAGACCCACACTTCTCCTCCTTCCAAAGTCATCTTCCTTATGCAAGAACCCTACAAAGTACATGTACAACAAGCTCTGAGTACTGCAGCACTGAGGCTGCCTGTGACCAACCAGCCCAGGGGTTTCCCTGCTTGATTCTCTACTTCTGCAACACCACTGTCAGCAGATCTCTTCTCCTGGGCACAAGGCCTGTCTTTGCTGAGATGACTGCTGGGCTGATGCTAGTGCTGAAGCTTTGGTTTTGCTTCCCTTGAGGGTTCTTAACTTATAGATGCTGTTTAGAGCAAGTCACAGACACCAGTCACTTCTGCCAACACCACAACATTGGCTGTCCACCTTGCTCCGAAACCTCATCTTGTCACTTACTGCCAATGCCCCACCACAGAGACCATCCCCATTTACCTGCCAGTGACCAGCACACAATATGGTGCTGGGAGGACCACAGTGTAGCAAGACAGAGAAGCTTTACATCTTCCTCACTTCATGCCCCAAACCATCAGTGTTGAAACAAGACTCCAAGGTCTGACAGCAGGATTTAGGGCCCTGCAGTGCCCCCAGCTCCATTGCAGCTGCTGCCTATTGATTTCCAGGCTACTGAAACATGTCAGAAATTCAATATCCAAGGTGGCCATGCAATGTTACTCTGTGTACTACCCTCCACATGGAAGCAGACAGCAGAGTCTGAAGCGTTAGCAGTTGATACAACTGCTTAATACTGTTAATATTTGTTTACAACCATGCAACATGAGACAATACTTTTGGTCCCATCCTGTGTGGAAATCTCCTCACTTCAGCCAGTAGACAGCTTTGTCTGGGTCATTGTGAAGCTGCTGTTTGATCTGGAGTGTTATTTTGGAAGACAGGAGAATTTAAAAACAAGATTGAACTCGGTCACAGCAATGAAGAGCCATTTTCTAACTTTTGATTGAAGATGGAGTTGCTGGAAACATGTTCTTTCTCTTTCAAACTGCTTTCAGAACACCCTCCTTTCCTTTATCATATTAGTTTTTCCCCTGCACACACCACCATGCTTTGCCCTAGACACACACACACAGCACCACTAATAAAATGTCACCATTTGCACCATGTCCAAGTGTTTACCTTCATAAAGCCACATAACCCTCTCAAGCAAGAACTGTGCTTATCACCCTTTACCCACAGCAGAAATCTCCAAACCATCCCACTGCTACATGGATGGTTTTCATTCCAGGCATCCACTTAGCAGCAAGATTTGCCTCTGGCTATGTAAGGTTTCATCTCTGCTCCTCATTGCAGAGGTGCCCCAGGGAAATTTTACAGATCACTTAAGTGAAAGAGCTATCAGGTATTGGATAGTTGGCTCTGCACCTCCCAGAATGCCAGGTACCAGACAGCCTGGGAACATTTCCCATTAGGACATGCTCTATATTTTGCTTTGTTTTTCTGATTGACAAATTGTTCTTTATGTGAAAGGATCTTTAAGCTGTACCTGCACTCCCAAACTGCATTTTTCTTGGTTACCAGCTGTGCAAGTAAAAAAAGTTGATCACCAGGGATTTGTCATTTCTTCCAGGAATAGCTCAGTGTCTTTTAACAACCATGAAAGAAATACACAATGGAACTACTTCTGTGCCTTCTATTAACACAACTACAGTATCTGCCATGCTCAGAATTCCGTTCAGAGCTACAGTGGAAGGGAAGTTAAATCCAATCCCAGCTGCTCTGGACAGTCAGACTTGGGGTAGCAGCTGGCAGGTTTGACTCCAAAAAGTTTGGCCCTGCTGATCCAACAGTATCCAGAATCTTATGAACCAGAAGCTGTGGAAAACGAATTTATGAGGTGAGTTACTGTTGTGCATCACTGGCAGATGACTCAGGACATGAAGACAGGCTTGGATCCAGCCTTCACTCATTCTACAGTCTCAGGCTTCCTCTTTAACCAGAGTTGACATTAGGCACTCATCCATTCCACCAAAACCCACTGCACTTGATAGTAAGCAGAAAAACACTATCCATCCATCTCTCAGTAAAGCACATGACTGAATCTCATGAAAACAAACTTCAATATTGCCATTAGAAAAAATTAAGTGGTTTTCTTTTTTCTGGTTGATGAACAGAAGCAGTTCAAGCAAAGAGCAGGGTGCAGAAAGCAACACTACATCTCTGTCAACATATGTTAAAAGTCATTACTGTGACTGTCTTGCCTCCTGGTCCCTCTCATTGTGACCCAGCTCCAGCTGTCAGTAGCACATTAATGACTGCAGTCTATTTCAGATCAGAGAAGGAGGCAAGACAGTTGCAAATCATTGATATTGACTGTTGGTCTTAATGGAAACACTCTGTAATTTTGCATGTACATTCAAAAGGGATAGAAAAATACAATAATTGCCATTTCAGTGTTCTGATGTCTTCCAAATCAGCTGGCAAGGAAATGAGCACTGTGGGCAAGAGCTAAAAAATGTAAAGCCCCTTTCACTTCTTGCAGAGTGGGCTCCCTCCTCCAGTGTTTCATAAAATACTGGAATTCACATTTTGCATGGCTCCTTGGTATAGCTGAGAGGTTGCTTGGCTCTTATTAAGGCCTTAATAAAGAAATCATTGGACTTTTGCCTGATGTAGTTATTCATTTTGAAGTATTATTCTAGTTCTCATTCCACTTGTCTATATTTGACTAATAGCAGCAATGCCACACACACTTTCAAGCTCTCTCTATGCACAGAGATTCAATATTTCTTTTCTCAATTATTGCTAAAATAACATCTACAATCAGTCTAAGCTTTCATGATACATATAGCAACATTTTGGTGCCTTCTGGGGTTCTATTTTAAGTAACATTTGTATGGGAAGGCCTGTATGGGGAGTAGCCTTCATATTAGGGGCTGAAGGCCCATTCAACAACAGGACAGGGATCACTCAAGCAAAAAGAACCTGGATTTCCTTAGGATGTGTGTTTTGGTGTCTCTAGAAAGCTAACAACCCTTTTGGATAACTCCTTACCTATTTAATCTTCAATCTCAGCCCTTGCAAAGTCATTTTCAGCTGGGAGATTGAAAGGATGGCTGCTATTTCAGTCTCTTAACATAAAAGCACTTGTCCAACCTTTATTGCAGAGAGCTGGACAAAGCAGAACTCAAAACTCGAGTCCCACTGACTCTCACCAAACTTAGACTGGCAGCTGGAAATCTGGGGCCAGCTCTTTTGTAAGTTCTGCACTTGTCTTATTTCTCACCTAACTTTACATGAGACCAGAGGAGTGGGGAGAGGAAACCAATTTACCCCTCCAGTGCTGGCGAGAGGACAGGGACGTGCAGGGGACACATTCATTCATGCGAGGTCCCGTCTGCCAAGCGCTCACAGTCCCGCTGAGACGGGAATTGCACAGCTCAATGACAGTCTCGCAGTGCCATCTACCGCCCTGAGGTCCCTCTGCCAGCGCGAGTGACAGCTCCGGGACATCGCTGCGCAGGGGAGCCGGGGGAGGGCCATCCACCAAAATTCCTTTCTTCCATCCACCGCTGTTCCTTTCTTCCATCCACGGCTATTCCTTTCTTCCATCCACCGCGATTCCTTTCTTCCATCCATCGCTGTTCCTTTCTTCCATCCATCACTGTTCCTTTCTTCCTCAGACACTGCTGTCTCTTTTCCTGGGAAAATGACCTTAAACAGCCTTTTGAGCCTCTCCTCAAACAAGCCTCTCCTCAGCTAATTTGTTCAGAAAAACAATGTATGTCTTTCACTTCATGTTTTTGGAATAAATGACAGGATGATGGATAGTGAAAGAACACTTTATTGCAGATAAATCTCACTGTAGAAAATAAAGAGAAATACAAACTAGAGTGGACCAAGGCTTTGAGCTACAGTGAGGGAAAATAAATTCCCTTAATTCTAAAACACCTAACAGCAGAATGCTCAGAACATACCAGAGTATCTGAGAAGGATTATATATACAAGATAGTTTTGTTCTCTTAATAAATTAATCATAGCTGCCATTTAGCCATCTATGCAGGCAGATGGTGGATGACTGCTAGGTAATCAATGCCCATATGGTAGAGAAACCCCATCCCCAATTATGCTGATTTAAATCTCTTTGGTGCATCAAGGTAAAAATGACCCCATGCCAGAGATGTGTCCTGCCTAAGTAGACAGATCTGATTTTTTCCAATGCATCAGGAAATCACACATACAGCAATAATTTGTTCTATTATGCCAGCCCATTTTCTGCTGTGTCAAGAACCAGACCCTCCATAAAGAGTGTGTAGAAGTGATGTCTTCATGTTTGCATCTCAAAAATTCAAAGATCATTCATAACCACAGAACAAAGATTTATATATAAATACTTTTTTAAAATTCTTATTTACTAATTTATTCTTAAAAGAGTCACATCTTTACATTTCTAGCATTTCTAGCCTGGGAAGACAAATGAAAGACCTCAGGCCAGAGATTCCTGTTGGTCTAAGAGAAAAAACCATGCTGCTTTGTACTGAACAGAAATCCCACCCAGTTCAGATTGCAATGGCACCATCCAATACACATTTAAAAAGCATCAACTACAATTCAACATTATTGTGCAAAGACTAGAAATATAAATTATTCCCCTTCTCCAAAGTAGCCTAGTAATGTGCTATAGGACCCAGATTTCTGCCAACATGTCAGAAAACCTGAATCTGCTGCCATGAGCCTGCTGGTTTAAAATAATTCAGCTCAAACAGCAGGATATAAACAGAAGCATTTTACAAGAAGTGATATAAATATGACTTACATCATCATTGTGACACCAAATGAACATAAATAACAGGGTTTAAACTCACAGCTAGAAAGTAGCTTCTTTGGAAAGTTACAGCTACAACGAGCATGTGTCTCTTTACCTGACACAATCAATAGCTCAGTGTTTTCTTTAAAAGAAAAACAGACCATAAAGTAGGTACAGCAGGTTTAGAGCTCCCAAATGTTATGCTCTGGTAGATGCTTTTGATAGACAACTTTATCACCATAAAAGCTCTGTTAGGCCAGGTTCAGATTAAAGACAGAGCTGTAAGCAAAGCAGGTATGCATTCACTAGCAGCATCTAGACCAGCAGTTTGGAAGGGGAACAGATTTCAAGCTGAAAAAATGCTTTCTTATGGGAAAGCTACACTGTGGATTCATTCCTTTTAAATAAAAAGTCGTTGAGTTTTGGGATGAATCCTGCAGTTTTAACAATATCTATGAGCAGAAAAAGAAGCATTGAACTCAACCCCTTCCCATGAGCATCCCCTCGATTATAATCTCCCCCTTGCTGTCATATTCCCCTCTTGCCTTACCTCTGCCCTGCATTCTCTGCAGACAAAACACAAGGCACTTCCTCCAGCCTGGCATCCCAGACCTGGAGACAAAGAAATACAAGTCTGTAGTGTCTCAAAGGAGTTTGCAGCTGTCCAGCTAGAATACAAAACCCAGCTTCTTTATAGGGCTACACCTTGCCAAAGAGACAATTCCATCCGTGCTTGCAAGGACAGGAAAACTGCTGCCTGCAAAGCATGACTGTGAACCACCCAGGCTGCTCTTTGCTGCAGGCATGGAGCAACCTCGCATGTCCACAGCAGGAGAAGCAGATGGTGAAAGAAGGGTGGACAGATGAATGGGTAAATCACAAGGAGTTGAGCAATTCCTTACAGGGTATGTTTGTCTTTTATGCCAATCAGACAGAAACCACAGAAAACCCATGTAGTCCAACAAATTAGAGTTCCTGTTAAGGGGATCAAAATAGCCGCACACCAATTAAATTGATAAGCCAATTTCCTTTGGAAGTTTCCTTTTTACATCTTCAGTGTAGAAAATTTATCTATTGGTATCTCCTAGTACAGGAAAACAGAAAAAACCTATTATTCTTTTGAACTTATGCTCATTTTTTTTTCTTATGTTCATCAGACTTAAGAACATGCACACATTCTCCAAAGGAGGAAGGGTCACTATGCCCATTTGCAGCAAAGCTTGCTAAAATGCATACTAAAAAAATCATGGCTATCAATAACAGTTTTCTAAGCTAATTCTGGTTGCAGAAACTATGTCACTCCTACAGATTCTGTTGCAAGATGACATTAAGCCTATTTCTGATTGAAGCTGTTGGATGCTCCTAGGAAATCCCTACTTTCAAGCTGTATTTGAGAGGAATTACAATTTCTATACAACTAGCACGTACCAGCATTCCCTCTCTCATAACATGTATGAAGACAGAAGAGAGGACAACACTGTAGACATAAGCCATGATTTAAAGTGCGCCATAGAACTGAACATAAAATCCAGGTTCCCATAGAACAGGACAAGGCTCCTTTAGATCGCCATTCATTTAGCATTAAGTCATCATCACATTTTTTTTCCTTTTTTTGGAATTTTTAGTTTGCAAGTAAAACTAAGATAGCACAAAAACAATCTGGCATTACAGCTTGTGACTCAACAGGCAAAAACCAGAGCCACACACATGCCAGTTAAACACTTACTGTGTACCTATTCCAGTTTTGACTTTCTGCCTAGGATCATGCAAAAGAGCTCAAACATTTATCAAACCCTTGGGATTTTTTCCTCCTAGTCTGCACACCTGCCAATAACCTACCCAAATGATTCTAACTTTTAGCCTTCCTGAAAAAAAAATTCCACAGTTTCCATCCAGACTTTCTACCAAAGGGCTTTTGGTTTCTTTTTCTGTTTGTTTTGCTGCAGCAATTGCCCATTTCTGAAAATACAATACAAAAATATAAAAGTCTACACTATGCTTCAGGTCCCCTTAGGAAAATACAGAGAAGTAAGTAAAACAGATATACTGGGACTTGATTTTGGGAAGAGATGCCATCTTTTCTAGGAAGGAAAGGAACACTTTTGGACCTCTGATGCTGTAAGGATTAGTTTGCAAACAATTTTGCTTGATCCACAGTCACTTTTGGCCTCTCACACACTAAAATACACAAATTCCACAAATACTCCTGCTAATCAAGAGCCTGCAAACTATGGAAAGCAAAGAAAATCTTTCTCTATTTTAAAAAAGATTTTTGTGGACATAACACAAATTCTTTCATACAATAACTTCTGAGATTAAGGGACTGAAAAGAAATATATAAAAGAAAGCCAGAAGGATTTTCTGCATCCCTCAGAAAAACTGGATGGGTTGTCTTAGGTTGAGTGGCTCTGAAAGTGTAGGAGGACTGAATGCCCTAGCACTAGAGCTTATCTCACAAAATGTCCAGCTGTTATTTACCCACAGTTTTATTTCATCTTAAAGCCAAGATGTAGAAAAATAAGATAGAATATCAAGGCCTTAGGGTAGGATGAAATCTTAGTCTGAGATAAGAGAATCAGTCTCAGAAGAACAAAACCTCCAAACATCAATATAATTTGGTCTGGGGCTCCTGCAAGTTTTGGTTGGGGGATGTGGGAGAAATCCTCACCAAAGCTTTGAAACGGATTCATTTCAAGTTTGTGCAGCACCTCTCATCAATTTCATGAGACAGTGAAACATCACTGTTTTATAAAAAGTCCCCTTAGAACAATCCACTGTGATCCTCAATCTTCCTCAAAAATAATAAACAAGTTTTTGTGTTGATGCAGCTTTGTGGAAACAAACACAATTAGACCTCATTCTAAAATGAGCAGCATACTAATTGGAAGTGATGAATCAATTATTCCCCAGGAATTCAGGGCTATCAGAAGTCTGAGATCAGACATGGTAGTCTATACAGTTTTCAGAAAATCCTGATAAACATAAGCACAGAAAAGCCACATTGAGCTTCTACTGTACACTGAAACAGATTCCTCCCCTTCCCCACCTCATTTCTTTATGTTAAGCTGTTTTACATCACAATTTGAAGTGTTCTTATTTCTCCTTCACTGGAATTTTATTAATTCCTGTGGGCTGGATTAAAAGCATGCACAGAATAGCCCTTCACAGGTTAGAGTCAACATGGAGCTTTTCTGGGGGCGCCATAATGTGAAAGTTTGTCAATTCTTGGGCTGTAAATCCCAGACCACTGAAGCGACACACGGTGCTCCCAAAGCCATCTGTGGTGTGTGCTCTCAGTGAATCCCCCAGCAGCAGAGAAACCCCACAGCTGGGCAGAAGCAGTGTCCCCTCTGTCCTGGTGCCTGGCAGCAGAGCAATCCCAAGGCTCCAGCAGGGCTCCCCTCTGTCCTGCTCTGTGGCTTTCCCTGCCTGCTGATGCTCCATGAGAGAGAACCTGAGCTGAAGGTTATCTCATCATATAGTAGAGGTGGCCTTTGAGTCCTAGTAAAATATCTGTATTGTACTGGAATATCTGTATATAGGCCTTGCCCCAGTAAGTCCCGGTTGTTCTTGATGGGCTGCAGCTGCCATGTCCTTCATTGGGCTGCAGCTGTGGCTAGTGAGGATAACTGGGATAAAAGGGGGTGAGCTGGCCAGTTAGGGAGAACCTTGAAGGAGCTCTGGCTAAGAAGGAACAACATGCAGAAGAAGGAGCCTGTGCTGTGAAGGTCTGCAGCCATAAGAAAACGCTGAAGAGGTATGGGACTCTAGAAATATAATTACAACATCATCACACATATTCTGTACAGCATCACGACACTGCCTCATTCCCAACCCAGGCATGCCTAGCCAGACCTCTGCTACCCACAGAACAATCCACTGCTTCTTGTAAGAGCACAAGTGCCAGCTCTGCAATCCTTGCAGCAGCACGAGCCAGCTTGGAATTTCTAGGATTAATTCCTTTTTCTACATCCTGTTGTGCAACTCAGTAGCACAGATTTTTCTTACAGACTTGGTGATGAATCTCACCCTCAACCAGAAAGGAACATTTTAAGAATCAAACCTGGCCTGGGTTTGGGCTGTTTGTCCTTCTCAGTGTTGTCACTAGATAAGGTTTGAACAGGCAACAATAAATGATTTGTTGAAGTGTGATTTAATTAGAACAGCACAGATGTTTTCCTTCATTTGTCCTATTTTCCAGTAATGTGCGTTTCTCCTCTTCCACTGCAGATTAAAATACTTCATGGCTCTAATATGACCTGCACCTCCCTGTACCTGATGTTTCTCACCAATTCCCCTTTTAAACAGCCAAAAACAGGACAGCTTTGCTGTCAGAAATTGCTTCATGAAGGCCAGAAATTGTTCTTTCTCAATTGCACACTTCACACTCCCTGGAATAAAGGTGCAGCTTTCTTGGCAACTGATTATCCCAGTCAGCTTTGCAATTCTGTGTCCATAAAGTATTAAACACAGGCCTGACCCAGCTTGCCAAACACAAAAGCAATACTTTTCCAAACTCAGAAGAATTGCTTCTATCAGCTGTCACACTGCCAAGCAACAACATCAGTGCACCTTGTATTTTTCCACTTTATTTAAGACAAGTGAGAGGCAGCTTCTTCTTGCAACCACAGATAACTGTGATCTTCATTATTTCAATTAAAACCTATCAGAGAGTCCTTTTTCTCCATGGGGATGAAAAATGATATAAAGTGTTAGCCAGAATAATTAAAACTCTGGATGTCATTCCCCAAGAGCTCCTGTGCTCCTCTCTGGGGTTACAGAGCTGGATCCATCACATGTAGGTAGGTTTGTCCTTGCTGTTTCTTTCAGGTCTTATCTCTGTGCACTCACTTATCAACTAAGGCAGCAAAGAGAGTTTTAGTTTGGGTTGGTTGGGTTGGGTTTTTTAATGGTTGTGTTTGGGGGTTTTTTGGTGTGGTTTGTTTTTGGTTTTTTTTTTTTCTCTTGATGATACCAAACCCCTCAAATTCTGAGGCTCTCAAGGTTTTGATAGGGGGTTGAATCAAACTTTGCTCTTTCTTTAGGTGTTAATCAGTAGCTATGGCTGGATGGCTATGATGATGTAATTGCATTGTGAGCTTCATATGTTTGGCTAATCTGCTGTTTTAAGAAAAAAAGAAGAGAATCCCCAAATGAATGGGCTGTCTGGATGAGAGGCACCAGGAGTGAAGTCAGAACTGAGCAGTACCTGGGGAAGGGTGGTTCTGGCAGTAGGAGATTGTGGCAACTCATTGACCACTACTCAAAATGGGCCCCACACCCAAATGGAGGAAGAACTGTGCCTGCAGACTGATGAGCAGGAGAAGCAAGAGATAGAACTAGTAAATAGGGGAGTAATCTGAGTAATCTGTAACCAAGGAATGTTTATGCCTTTGTTTATTAAGTTGTATAAAGACTGTGAAGTTTGGATGATTTTGGAATTAACCTTCCATGGGTCACCACCCAGCTCCCCACTTTGCACAAACGAGAACAAAAAACAGGAAGACCTGGCCTCAGCATGTGACTTGGCACTGGCACCAGGTAATGAACCCATATTGATGCCAAGTTTGAACCATCTTCTTCACCTAGGCAATCCCAGCTCTGAGCCAGCCGGCAGTCCTGTCAATTTCTGGCCACAGGGCAGTCCCAGCTCCGTCACAACAGCAGCAGCTCCAGCCCCGCGGCCCACAAGGACATTTCCAGTGGGACGCCGGAAGGATTTGTCCCGCACCCGGGAACAAAATTTTCCCTCATTTTCCCCCTCAGTTTGAGTGTAGGGATTACCCAAAGCCAGGGACGCCCCAACGGGAGCGCTCCGCCCCGGCCAACCCACCCCGGGCCGAGTCCCCGGGACCGCCCCTGACCTTCCCAACATGGCGGCAGCGCCCGCCCTCAGCAGCACTGTCGCGATAGCGCCGCGCCTCCGCCGCGCTTTACGGCAAGGCCGCCCGGCGGGGAGGGAGGTGGTGGCGGGGCCGCTCCCGCCATGGACCGCAGGAAGAAACCGCTGGACGTGGCCGCGTCCTCGGTGAGTGACTGAACGGGGAGAGGCAAAATGAACCCCTCCGCCCGCCCAGGAGGCTTGTAGGGCTGTGAGGTGTGCTAAGGCGCGGGGCTCCCGCGGGCGAGGTGGGCCTGGCCGGCGCAGGCCCTGAGGCTCCACCGGGGATCCGCTGGCGCCGCCGCTTGCGGGGAGAGCGGCGCAGGGGAAGGGCCGGTGCTGTGTGTGCTCCCCTAACCCCGCTGCCGTGGGCAGTCACTGCGGCACATGCTGCAGTAAAGGGCTGTGTAAGGCCGTGTGCATATTCGATCTGTGACAGTGTCGGGGCTGGGAGTTTGTCCCCTCACCTTCCTCACCAGCCACACGCCCTGCGCTCCGAACCCGAGTCTGCCCGGCATGGGTTTGCTCTCCTTCCCGGTGCAATTAAATTGCATTAGCCCATAACAGGGAAAATAATTTTTCCTAAGGAGCAGAAGATCTATGCTGTGGAAGATCCCACCCTTAGGGATGGCGAGGTGCTGACCCTCGCTGTTCTCCAGGACGCTCACGAGAGTTCCCAAACACTTCAGATGAAGAGCTGTGTAAATAGTCAATGTATGCTAATAACTGTTAATATTTCACAGTTAACTGTGAAATATTTTACATTGAATTTTTGGATGATCCCCTCTAAGCAGAAGGGAGAACGAGTGATTTTTAAGGCACTGCACTTCATTGTCCCAGCGACTTGAAAAGCAAATGCTTGGGACAAATATTGATACCAAAGTTTTGCACTTTCCTGGTTTAATGTGCAGCTCTGAATTTTTACATCTGTAGGACTTGCGGGAAAAAGTAGGAAAATACCCTCTTACAAACTAGCTTTGTAAAGATAACACCCCTGCTGATGAGTTCCTTAATAAAAGCTGAGATGGACCTTGGTCACAAATGGCAATGCTACTCATATGGTTATTTAAAAAGAAGGAGAAAAAAAATCCAAAACTATTAAACAGTGCATAAAACAGTGGGGAAAATATATGTTTTACTATAGCAGACTTTTATCAGTTATTTTCAGAGACAGGATTTTATTTATTATCTAATGGTTAAAAGTTCCCTTTTCATATTCAGTAGCGTTTTTCATTGCTCCTTCTCTATTTGTTTGCCGTTGGGAGGTTGGTAAAATCTAGACAGAGCTATACCTCTTATCCTCATTATGTAGCAAAGGATCAAGGATATCTTTGGGGATCATTTTAATCCCTAATCATAATTTGCATTCTGTGGTTCTTTATTTTATTTGCTGTAAGAGGTGATCTTGGTGATCAGATCGGTGCTTCCACATAAAAATGCAATCAAATGCTCCTATAAGTGTAACTAGCAGGTTGTTTTCCTAGAGTTACAGGTATTTATTGCAGTAACTGATATCTGTGATCTGTTACTCATGTGTTGTTTTGCTGCTGGTGTAGCTGGTGGATCTCAAAGCTGAACTCTTCCGAAAGCAAGAGGAGTTCAAGAAAGAAAAGCTGTTGAAAGATGCTGGTGTCTTTGCAAAGCCCAGAACCTCTAATAAGGTAAAAATAATCTTCGTTGTTGTTTTTGCCATTCTTTCTCCTGAAAGTAAGGAAGTTAATATTCAAATCTAAATCTCCTGAAAGTAAGGAAGTTAATATTCAAATCTAAATAATAGTAAATACTCGGCTGTGTTTCTAGTCAAATATAAAATGTACATGATGAGAACATTCTTTAAAGTTCATTTCTAGGTGAAATTCCTGTGCAGAAAGCTTAGTCTTGTGCCCATCTAAATCCCCACTTAATCTTCATTCCCCAATGATCTACACCCTTTAATTATAGGAAAAGATGTTTCTTTTTTTAGTGGAGGATGTTGTATGATGGTGCAGGATGGAGGATGAGAGATTCTTCTAGACTCACTGAATTTCCTTGATAAATGCTCTGCTATCTGTTTGTGGTGCACAATAATGAATACAATGTACACAATTATCTCTCTTGTTTTGCTCAATACTGCACTTTGGCTTTTGTTCATTCTGTAGCTTTCTAGAAGGAGAATGTGCTGTTCCTGCCATATTTGAAGCACGTGCAGCATTTAGAGTGTTATGCTGCAAACAGGCCACCTGAATGTATTTTCTATCTAAAATGGAGGCAATGGAGAATAGAAACATTTTTTAGCTTTGTTAGTATGTATTTAATCAGCAAGATTGCATGATTGGGTTTTTTTAACCTTAACATCTTTGCCAGAATAGATTTTGTCTGATTTCTGAGTGCCTTTAGGATTTTTAAGGCCATCTCAGCCTGCCCTTAACTATGATACCATCCTGCAGCCTGTACAGCACAGGAATGATCTCAAATCAAACACGTATAAGATGTTATTTACAAAGCCTTCCATGACTCAGGTGCATCATTTGCATCATAGAGTTGAAATATTTTTTTAGTTGTTACCATTTCAATATTTTCATCTATTTATTTGTTGTTACAAAATTGTCCTCTGCAGAAACCCAGTATCTGGACCAAGCAGAACACGGGAGTTGGAAATCGAGCTGCGAAAGATGTTGAGCAGAAGGCAGAAGAGCAGGATATATTGGATAAATCAAGGTAGCTTTTTGGCTCTGTAAGAAAGGAATGCTTTGCAGAATTTGTGTTTTGGTATTTAGAAAAGCACAGAAAGAAGTTTTTTAGACCAGCAGTTCTCATTAGACCAGGCAGTAATTCCAGTATCATCCATACTTTTTACCAGTAGTGTACAAACTGCATCCCAGCAGTCTCATGCTCCCATGACCTCACAGCTGTCTAAATTATCACAGCTGTCAGGGTACTGATTTTTTTTTAATCATCTTTAGAATTACCAACCAGTGCAGTGCAGTGTTAAAATTCTGTAGCAAAGTGTTTCTTGGGCTTGACAGAAAATAGCTTACATTTTCAAGAATTACCTCATTTTCTAAATGAGTTGGTTGAACAAAAAGATATATGTGGAAAATGCCATTTATAAATAATTTGCTGTCGTTCTGTAAGCAGTTCCTTGCTCTTTGAAATTCCAAAAATTAGCTAAGGTTTTCTCTTCAGTTTCTAAGATTAGGTGTAACTTTGTGTTATCTCTTTTTTTTTCCTGTAAAACTGTCTTTCAGTATCTGCAAATAATGGTTTCATTTCCAGTATTTATCTTAGATAAAGGTGGAATTCTTGTAACAGCATGTTTCTGCCTACTTGACAAATTACATTTGAAAATAAATTTGTAACTTCACTGAAATTATTTTCAGTATAAATTCTGGAACTGGAAAATATTGTATCTTTAGAAATGCTAGTGAAGGTTCAATACAAAAGCCAGGCATAAGTCAGCTTCTAATAAACACGTCAGGCAGTCCCAGGATTTTCCTATTCCATTTATCTAAACCTAAATAGGTCACTTATAAAATGTGCTTGGAATTGGTGGGATTGCAAAGTTCATTTTTTTTTCTTTTTCAGGAAGAAGCTTGAAGAGAAAGCAAAGCTGTATGAGAAAATGACAAAAGGAGACTTCCCAGGTGAGCCATACTATTGCAAAATAAGCATTTATATATGTATAAATTCTTGGAATTATTATAGAAACTTATTGACATGGTTTATTCCACTTTGAAAAGGAAAAAATATACATTTACTGGAGAAAATAAAATTACTTTTGAAGGGCAGCCTGACCAGGTAAAGCACTGGAGGCTTGTTTCACTCATTCATTAAGTGGGTGAACTATGTTCTGGTTTTTCAATACAGTATCTTAGAAAAACAAAAAAAAAAGTTCTCCATTGTGCAATCTTTGGATTGCATTGCTGATGCTCTGTCCTGCATTCTAATTGTTGGGCCTTTTTGAGGAGAAGAGCATCAGGAGAGGAGTCTGGCTGCTCCATATCTGAATGCCAGTCATGCAGCTAATAGGGATAGAGAATGCTAATCTGTTCCTTTCTTCTTTCACACATTCAGTCCCTTTCAAAAAGTAATTAATAAAATAGAATAGAAATCTCCTTGCAATTAATCTGTTCTCTTTATCAATGTCTATCTTCATCCACAAGACCCCACCACTTTCCTCTACTTTCCTAAAAAGTACCCTCATGAATGCTTGGCTCCTGCCAACATCCAAATGTTAAGCATCAAAAAAGTATTTGAGCCTTGACAAATCCTTTGCTTATGAAACAGTTAACAAGCAGAGAATGTTTTGCTGCAGAGAATGCAGCCTTTTCTGTGCTGCACACAATGCCCTGAAACTTCGATTCAGAAATAGATGTTATCACTGTGGAGCTACTTGATAGCTCTGGGTTTGTTTGGCACTGAATGAGATTTTTAAGTGCTCCCCAATACTGTAGTCAAGGGCATTGCTGGCAGCTGAAAAGCTGATTGTAGCTATTTGGTATTGATTTTGTGCTCAGTTCTGTTCTTTTCATGGTTGTTCGCTAAGAATTGATTTTCTGCCTTAGATGAAGAAACTGAGGATTTGTACCTGGTGGATTTCACTCAGAAGATCATAGACAAACAGCACGAAGTACAGGAGCTGCAGCAGAGTGAAGCTGCTGGGAAGACTTCAGAAAGAGACACAGATGAGGAGGAAACTCAGCCTGAAGCAGACATTCCACCACCAGAGGACCCGGATGAGGAATGGTTGGTGCTACTGATTAGGCTCATCTGCCCTGGCCTTTCTTATTCTTGAGAATTTCTTGAGAAAATGCTTTTCTTTTTTAAAATGTGTGAAGTGACACCTTTGTTTTTCATTTTTGTTTCATACTACACATTGGCAAGGTGTTAACATTCTTTCATTTCTCCTATAGACAGTCCTCCATGACACTTTAATTTCCACCCACATAGGTAACACTGCATTAAAATTTACATCTAGGATCTTGAGAAATTGCAATGAAGGCAATGTACTATAGGGGGGACAACATCATCTCCTCTGTTATTTTCTTGCATAGTTTATCCGAGTAGTCATCACAGTATTTGGTACCATTTTATTCTTTGATGTGCTGAATTGAAATGTATTTTAGCAAAACTTGAGGATTTTATGGTATTCATCTTCCTGTCTTTAATTGTGAGTGACTTAAAAATGAGCAGTCATTTCTCTCTTAAAGGAGAGAAACTCTGGTTGGAATAAGAACACGATTTTCAGCATTTCTTCCACTTTGCTGTAGCACAGCAAATAGTCTCTGACAGTTTTCTGTCTCATTCCAAGTAACCACTATTTTTTCATCTGAGACATTAGGAATAATTATGAAACTAGTCCTGACTAAACATTTTCATTTCCCATTTGTTTAAAATGCTTGTGGAACAAGAGATTTTTACTTCTGGTAATCAGTTTAAACCAGCAGTAACCAATACAAAACAGCACTCCCATTCTTCAAATACTAAAGTGTAGATACCTTAGAAACTAAGTAAAGGATTTACTAAAAGCACAGATCTTTAAAAGTTTGGGGTTTGGAAGCTAGATTGCCAGTCATACTTTTTCAGATGTAATATTCTTTAGAATGAGATAATTGAGGCAGCTTGATGCTAAAGAGCTTTCCACATTACAGGACAGTAAGTGTAGCTCTTAACAGCTTTTTCAACAACTGTAAATCAGATGTTCAGTACTATAAAGAGTTGAATAAGAAGCACAATAGCTCAGAGGAACATTTTGCTTGTGTTTTAGTCAGCCTTTGTTATGCCAATTGAATGCACACTATCAGTCTGTTCTGAATGGCCTTTAGACCAATAATTGAAATGTATTGTAGCAATTTCATATCCACAAGAAGCCAATGCTGCATCATTATCTTCACCATGGGAAGCAAACAGTAGGCTGAGTTCTATTTTGTTGTGAAAACTACGTGACATGGTTACTTTTGAACATTTTGTACACCATTTCATTGCCCAAGTGAAGAGGGGTCTCAAAGGGAGATGGAATAAATGTCTGGTAGAATTGTCATGTGCCCCATTCAGAACTGTCCTCTTAATCTGGGGGTGTGTTAAGTGAAAAGCAGGAGCAGCTGTCACACACATTGGGAGGTGACAGATGCTCTTTGGAGATCTCCTTTGGAATACTCCTTGGAAAGGGTTAATGCTTCTGTCTTCTGGGTAAGATTTCTGTTAATCTGCAAATAGAACTTTTGCATCACTTTTCTTTTTCTTTCATTATAGGGTTGATTATGTTGATTTCTTGGGCCGATCTAGACGCTGCATGAAGAAGGATTTACCAAGTCTACTTAAAATGGATCAGGAGCTTCAAGGGAAAAGGTGTGGTTTCTCTAATGGAGCTCCATGTTCCTCTCAGTATTTAACATTTTTTTTAATGAAAAGGAAGAGGGGCTTTGCTTTGTCACCTCATTCTCAATCCAGAATTGATGTTACTGCTTTCTCTAGATTTGCATAATTTGTAGAGAAAGGTTTTAAGCAATCTCAGATATTTGTTGCATCTTTTAAAAACTGGGGTCTTTGTATTTCCTTATACCTTCCATTAAATGCCAGGAAAGTGATTCCAGTTCTGTTTAATGTGGAAATTGATGATAGTCTTTTAGCAATTCCAAATTCTTCATGATGTTCAAAGTGAATTTGTTAGACCTCCATTTGTTTAGTTTTGTTCTTCTGTTGAACAGCTGTTTAACAACTCTTTTGTTAAAATTACTTCCATACTAATATTTGGGTATTGATATTTGAATATTAATATTTTGAGTCAATCTTTTGGGTAAAGCATTGTTTTGTTACTTTAAATATCTTTCATTTTCTTACATTAAATCTGAAATGGTCCTATATGTGAGTGCTAGAATTCCCACAGATGGCAATAACTGATTATTTCTTCTCCCATTTTGTGATTTGATAATTATTTCATAAATCTTCTGAGAAATATATCATTTTGTCTTTTAATAACATGCTCTACTTGTTTTAGAGGTAGCTTTGTATTTCTATCTTGACCACATACCATAGTCATCAGCATTGTGTCACTAAGTAGTGTCTACAGTGATCTGTGTTTTGTGGAAACTGCAGTAGTGGATCAGACTAAATCATACTTGCACTGTTTGGTATTGACAAAATGGTAAATTCTGCTCTGTAATCCTTAATTTGTTTTAATTAGACAAGAACCTGATGGGAATACTCTGTTATCTGAAGACATGAGAAGAGAACTTCAGAGGCAGCAGTGGGAAAAGGAAGAGGAAGAAGCCCTCAGAAAACCCATGGGACCCATACATTATGAGGACATTCGAGACAATGGTACAGTGCCATACTTTATATCACTTACCTTTGTATCACCAAAGAAATCAGTTGTAGAGGGAGCAAGGGAATGCCTTTGTGGCAAAGTGTAGGTGTGTGTTAAGCCACATGTGTAATAACTGTTGGAAGTTACCAGTACATAAGTCTAGATTTATTTTTCTTCAAATTGTATTTTTCTCAAATGTTTCTCTACCTCCTCCTGTGTTCTCCTTCAAGAAGCTTCACTTTATGTATTATCTAAAGCAATCTAAAACCAATCCAGTGTTGGTAATAATTCCACACCTGAAAGCAGGGTGCCTGCAGGCTGTAATTACTGCCAGCTATAAACTGAATTTAACTGAAATCTGTTGTTTTTCTCCTTCTCAGAGGCCAGGCAGCTCGGTGTTGGTTACTTTGCCTTTTCTCGGGACCAAGAGCTCAGGCATAAACAACGGGCAACCCTGGATATGCTGAGGGAGCAGGTATGAGAGTGAAGAGCAGCCTGGGCTGCCAGGGCAGGGTGGTTTCAGTGGTTACTGTCTTTGATTTGTTGTGTAAGTGATTAGGTGATGCCTCAACTGACTCCAAAGAAATTTGGCTTCTTTTTTCCTGTTGAAACCTGATGCTTGCTTAGGATTGCTTTTAGTTGTTTTGTGAAGGAAGATATGTACTTGTTTATAATAATGAAGGAAAATTAATTCATGTTTTCTTTTGCTGTTAAGACACTTGATCAGAGAAATAAACGTGAGCAGCTGAAGGAGAAGAGGAAAGCAGCTCTAGATGCAAGGCTGTCCAAACTTCGAGCACGGAAGATTAAAAAGTTAAGGGAAGCTGGATTAGAGGAAGAGGCAGAAAAACTGGAGAATGGAGGTATGATCTGTTGCCTTTTTAACTTAAATACTTGCTATTTCACCTTGTTATTGATCTGTGGACAGACAGATTCTAATTTATATTCATTTAGACAGTCAGTGTATTGGTATTGTGTATTCTATATATACAATTAACATAACTGTTAGGATGATGAGAGCTGATGTAATTGTGTGTAGATATAAAATCATGCCAGAAATAGCTTAATAATGCAGGTAGAAATACAGTATGTAGATTGTAGCCTTTTTCTGATTCACACCTGACAGCAGGAATTACATGGGTTAATTATGCAGGTTGAGGCTAGAGCTGCTGACATTGTACTGCCTTTCTCTTCTATGAAGATGAGGTAGAATAAGTAGTAACAAGGCATTTTGATATCATTCAATAATACACTGTGACAGTTTCAGTGCAGTGTGTGAGTTGGAGATACAGCTGACTCTAGGATTTAGGATAATGAATTTGAATTCTAATCCTGTGTCTGTGCTGTCTCTCTTACAACACTGATAGTCAACTTGTACTGTCTGTCTCCCACTGGAAAATGTAGCTGATATTTTACTGTCTCAGAATTCCTTGCAAGTGATTAACTGTGAGGTGTTCTGGAAATGAAGAACAGCATCATGCCACTGCTTACTGTTATGGTTGTTCAGAAGAATAAGAATGCAAATTGTTTTCTCCAGTAAATGAAATAGAGATACTGTTCTTATTGGAAATATATGGAAATAAATGTTCTTATTTTTACCTGTGAGAGTCATACAGATTTTATTCTGTAACTGACAATCTCTGCTGCCTCTTCCTGTGACACAGAGGTGAAAGGTGCTGCTGAGGAACCAGAACCTCCAAGAGCTACTGCAGCAAGTAGGAAGGTGGAGGTCATCATCCAGGAGAGGAGAGACACAAAGCCTGGAGTGCCTTATGTCCGAGAGTGGGATAAAGGCAAAGGTAAGGGAATGTGGATTCAGGAGCATTGTTGGGAAGGAGCACTGCCACTTCCATTTCTGTTTTGTGACCAAAGTATGGTGAGACTGAGAAGCAATGAAACCCTTTCTGCCTTGTACTGATGACTCTTCAGTGTCCAGGGCACCGACAAGGATGCCTTAGTGCCAGCAGCTGCTGTAATGTCCCCAAAAGCTCTCTTCTATATGAGTTACTGCATTTCTGAATGATCTTGACAGGTTGGCAGAATGACAAATTCTGTAGTTCAGAAGGTGTACCGTGTGATCTTTTCTTGATATATTCCTGTGGTTTCTGCTGCCTGATAGGATGTATCACACAATATCACACAGCACAATACTAAAACATGATTCAAGCAGAGACCACTTCAGTGCCTGTGTCCCATTTTGAAGCATCTTCCTTGCCACAAATGATGTCTGTCTTGTAGGTCCTTCCCAAACCTATTAACTCATTTTGCACTATTAATCTAAGCTCATGCACATTCTTCTAATCTGATGCATGACTTCTAAGTAAAAGCAAACAAGGAATAGACAAAGCACATAAATGCCCACCTTCTTTAGTACTTATAACAGCACTATTCCTCTTCTATGCAATACTGGTATTTTCCAGATTCTTCTTACTTTTCAATCTTTACGTTCCATTAATGAACATCACTGTGAGGGGAAACTTCATGATTCCATTAAACCCTCAAACTTTCAGATCCTATCTCATAAATTTTTATCCTCTCTGACATTATTTTTTCCTTCTTCTGGTGATGCCTGGTGTCTCACCAACACCCAGGCAGCACTGCAGCAAATACTGCACTCAGAAAGCAAAGGACAGCTTACTTTAAAATGCAAATTGAACTAACTGTGGTTCACTGAAGGAATCTCCACTAGATTCTTGTGTTTCCATACAGTATGAAGTGGGAAAGGAACTTCACGTGGCTTTACACAGTTGCATCTTCTTTCTTTGCCAATTTGTTTTCCCTCCTCTCTGACCTTCAGACCTTGCTAAATCTGCCATTTTCCTGTTTCTAACAGAACTAATGTTTGGACAATGGGAAAAGAAACAGGAAGAGCTTAGAGATGAGCGAGACCCAGAATTTGCACCACCTTCTGATTACTTTTTGGGACAAAAGAAAGATGATTATCTCCGAGGTCGGAATTTGAACAGTTCTGAAACCTCCTCTGAAAAACTGGAAACAGAGAGAGCACAAAACCCACAGAGGCCATCGGTGCCAGGGGGCAGTGGCAGCAGCACTGGAGATGTGCCGCTGTCACCACAGCCTTCCAACAGCAGTGTTCCAGTTCAGCCAGGCTCAGCAGAGCCCAGTGGCCGTGACACTCAGGGCGTGTCATCAGCAGAGGATGACAGCAGCGATGACGAGGACGTGCCACCACCAGCACAGGCTTACGGCTTCGGTGCCCGAGGTGTGCCCCCCCCACTGCGGGGTTACGGCTACAGCGCCCGGGCTGTGCCCCCACCCATGCCAGCCTACGGCTATGGCACTGCCCAGGTGCCCTTCCCAGTGCAGGCCTACGGCTATGGGGCACCAGCAATGGTGCCACCGATGCATGGGTACGGCTATGGCACTCCTGAGGTGCCCTTTGCAATGCAGGCCTATGGCTACGGCACCCAGGATGTGCCCCCAGGAATGCACACCTGTGGCTGCAGTGCCCAGGATGTGCCCCCAGGAATGCACACCTGCGGCTGCAGTGCCCAGGATGTGCCCCCAGGAATGCACACCTGTGGATGCAGCTCTCAGGATGTGCCACCAGGAACACAGGTCTGTGACCTCAGCAGCCAGGATGTGCCACCAGGAATACACACTTGTGGATGCAGCAGCCAGGATGTGCCACCAGGAACACACACCTGTGACTGCAGCAGCCAAGAGATGCCACCAGGAGCAGACACCTGTGACAGCAGCACGCAGGATGTGCCACCAGGAACAGAGGACAGTGGCTGCAGCACTCAGGATATGGCACCTCCAGCTCAGACTGACAGCAGTGACACTCCAAATCAGGAACCACTTTACCAAAGTTTAGATGATATGCTCTCTTATTACAGACAAGTGACTTGAGCTGAGCAAAAAGATAAGCAAGAACCATGATCTAAAGAACTGGAATATAATTAATTCTGCTCAGCAGAATATTATTTTCCCACATATGGGAAAAATAAGTTTCTGTAAGTACATCAGAATAAATTTCCTGGACACCTAAGCTGTTTCACATCACAGCTGTATTTTGCCCTGTTGTTTTTTTTTATTCTCCCCTCTTTACTAAAATTCAACTCTTTGACACTTGGACCTGAACTTAAGGGTATATTAATTACTTGTTAGCAAGAGATAAACTCGTTTAGTTGGTTGCTCCCAGCTGGCTTCTGGTTTGGAGGTACTACAAGTTCAGTGACATCCATAGAAACAGCATGGAAATGGTAGATCCTCTGCTGTCAAACACAGAATGATTTTGTTCCTCACTTAATCTCCTCCCTTTTAGGAAGTGCATATTATCTAGTGAACAATGGTGGTTCACATGGCCTCTGCATTCCTGAGGTCCATATGTAGCTCATAATTCTATGCAGCATTTTAGAGTGGAGACATTGCAGAAGCCAGTAAGTAATGATGGGTAGGCTGAAAAGAAACAAAACACTGAAGCAGAAGCTTTGACACCTGAAATTCTTACTGGTTTAGAAGATCCTCTCATAATTCTCCAAGTGTGTTTTTCTTGCATAAGGAGTTACATATATGGCTTTATTTAATACTTTTTTTCCAAAAACTGTGATACTGGAGTCATAAAAGCAGACCAATCTCTACCAAACTAACTTTTATTTCAGAATCTTAGTAAATGAGAATACTTACTTGCCATGTAGAAGATTTTTATTTCTGAAGGTAATTTAGATAACTCCACTTGTATTTTAAAACCCTGATACAAGGATAAGACCTAGCAAAATAGGTTAGAATGGGCAATTGCATAGATTGTTAAATGGCAGAGATAAAATAATGAACATTTAAATGCAACAGTGAACTGGCCAAAGAGACAAAACTGATTTGCTCCTCTTGTGTGCTTCAGTCAGATCTCAGGCTGCTCTGCAAGCCTGGTGAACAGCAAGATGTTCAGTGTGACTGAAGAATATGCAGAACATATTCTGTCCTCAAATTCTGCTTTAGCCTCAGCTCCTACATCACTGCCTTTTGCACTGGAATTTGCAGAGCACGAACAGTACATTACAATTACATGTTAATTTAACCTCAGAATACTTTTCTGAAGTAATACAATACCACTATCCCAATTTTGAAGAAAATGAGGATGGAAAATGTCTTAGAGAAGGTCACACCCAGTTTTCCAGGCTGGCTGATTTACACTAAGGAAGTTTCCTCTTCTAAGACCTCACAGAATCAGTGTCTGGAAGCCATTCAGAGCAGGGTATAATTTCCTTGGAGCTCCACTAACTCTAAAGAGTGGGCAAAGTCTTTTCAAACACTAGAGCTTGACTTGAATTGATTATGGCAATTGTATCCCTCAATAGATTTTCCTACAAAGAATATTTGTGTTTATTTGCTGCTATTTTAATTTTAATCCATTTCCAGCTGCCTTTTGGACTTTGTTTTTTCTGTGCCCTTCAGACTGTGATAATTTTATGTGTATCTATGGTTTAGCAGTTATGTTGTCTTTGCATTAGTTTAACATTGAGCTGGAGCTGCAGTAAGGAATGAAATGCCATTTATTACATAGTGTTATGTAAAAAGATACAATCAAAGTGTTCCTTTGTTTAGCTTCATTTCCACAGCCTAATATTAAGCAGGAGGGCTCTTGGCCAGGAGGGCGGTTCAGAGCCTACATTAAAGTTAAGCCTGTTGAGAACAGCTCTCACTGCAGTGATCTGTCACTTTGCCATTTGGTCTCCTTCCCTCTTCTCTTGCTTTTTTGCTGAAATGCTTTTTGCATATTGTCTCATGCTGTGGAGCACACATTTCTGTTCACTGTCCTCCCCTCAGACCACCTCAAGTTAGCTTGGCTGGGATCAGCAACCTCATTCATTTCATTCAGTAATTCCTGGGGCAAAACAATTCCTTATTGATTCACTGCCAAAGTTTTATTTCCCCCATGTTTTGGAGCGTGTTGTCTCCCTGTCCCTCTTCCTCCTCGTTTAAACCACCCCCCAGGTTGCACACCAGGGGGAATGGGGCTGAGGGGGGCAGTGTGGGCAGGGATCTGCCAGCACCAGTGTGTGACTGATGAAAGTGAAGCAAAGCCAGCTTGTGCTCTCACTGGGTGTGCACCACTGTGAGCACACTCTGCCTCTGGTTGTGTTTCAGGGGTTGGGGCTCTGCCCCAAGGGGTACCAGTGGTGCCTTGTGTCGCCGTCAGTGTTCTGCACAGAGCCAGGAGCAGTCCCTGCTCTATGTCTAAGGCAGCTTTGTCCGTTTTTGTGTGAATAGCTTTCTGTTACCAAAGGTACTCTTACCCAAAATGCAAGAATGATGCAATCTTGAATTTCAGCCTTCACACGCTCTATCTGGCTGGCAGGACTCAATCTGATGTCCAGAAAAGTACTTTCAGAAAAGACAGTTTCCTCATTATCACCAAGGGCTGATTTATCCCCTTTTGGAGGACAGCAGGGCTCTGATGTTCCTATGAACCACCGGCACGTGAGATGAGGCTCATACCCGGGGTACAAACGGCGTGCCTGCAGCTGTGTGAGCTCAGGGGCTCGGGCAGCGGGGGAGCACAAGGCGAGGCCTCACGGCCGGAGCCTCCCGTGCCGGGCGGGAGCGCCCCGGGGCCGCGCTGAGGGAGCGCCCGCCGCGGGAGGCGCTGCGCATGCGCAGAGCGGGGGGCACGGCCCGCGCCCCGCCATTCCCGCGGCCGCCGCGCGAGGGCGGCAGAGCCCAAGGAAGGGCGGGACCCTCGCGCGCGGCCCCGCCCGGTCCCGACCCCGAGCCTGGTCCCGGTCCCGGTGCCGCCCCGTGGTAGCAGCGCTGCCGGCCGCCCTCGGCACGGCTGATGGCACGGTAAGGGCTGCGCCTCCCGCTCCCAGGTGTCCAGGGCACCCCCCCTTCCCACCCTGCTGAAACGGAGCCTCGCGTTTCAGAGGGAAGGAGGAAACGCCTCTGGCCCTTTAAAAATGTCTTTTTAACAAAGAAACCCTCTTAGTTGCACGCTGTGCAGTGAACACCCAACACCTGCGGTCTCTTCCTTAGGAGCCCAGACTGTGCAGGCCCAGATTTCCCATGAACTCCCCCGTGCCACTGCAGCCCAAGAGTCTCGCTGTTCTCAGAAGCCATTCCCCCTCTGCAGCCATCAGCTGCCTTGCCTGACAGCAGGAACCGTCTCTGTAACACCATTTCTCTTCAATAATAAGGCCTTTGAATTGATTCTTTCCCCTGTAACTCCCACCTTGGGAACAGCACATTCCTTCCTTCAAGTCTCCATAACCAATGTTCAGTCAGTGCCATTCATTTCGAGAATTCAGTTCCTGCTCCCCTCCCCTCTCCACCCCAAAGGCATCCCACGAGTGTGACAGAGCTGTGATGTCAAGATGTAGCTCAGGAAAACGGTGCCGTGACAATTTGTAGGACAAAGGCAAGTGTATGTTCAGCAGGCAGTGGGACTACAGGGCACAGCAGTGCTCCCAAGGAGGAACACAGGAAGGAGTTGTTTTGGAGTGGCTGCCCCAAGGTGCTGGTGATGGAAGTACAACCCAACTTTTGTTTAAAGAAAACTTAGAGCTCTTGGGAGAGCACACCCTGCTATAGCCACATCTCAGACAACTGCAGCTAAACATAAACCTGCAGAATAAAACTCTGCAGATTTTAACACTCAGGCTCTGACTCCACAGTCAAAAGAGAGGAGAAGTTGAAATTTATTCTCACAAATGACTAACAAAGGACCAGAGGCACTCAGGCTGCACAAGGACACACATGGTCTTCAGTAAAAGTTTCATTTCTGGTATAAAACAGTAACGCCATTTTTAAACAAAACCTACAGGTAAAGAGAAAGTATCACATCTTAACAAAAAGGATTTATTGTGACTAAACAAAATGTACAATGTTTCCCAAATGACAGAGTGTTTTCAAGACTCTCTGAAGTCTGCAGGTCCATTGGGTAACTTGATCACTTCATAGCCTGCAGTTTGATCAAGCTACTTTTTGCCAGACTTCTTTATTCCACCACTGGCTGCCAAAAGAAACAACACAGCTGGTTAGGTGACTGTGACAGAGCTTAGCTCCAAATGCAGTTCCTCATGAAGCTGAACCCCCCATCAGACAGCCTGCACAGCCCTGGTTCCCACTGGTGAATTGTTTTTTATAATGAAGAAATTCATCCTCTCAGAGGACAAGCACTGGATCTTTTTAAACTTGGAGGACTGTGGAAAAAGCCTACATCTGAACACATCTGAAAAGAAAAGACTGGCGTGCTAAAAAAAAGGAGCAATGTCCCTGCACATACCAGGGTGCCAGACACAGTGATCTGCCTGCTGAACCAGAACCTGCATCATCTGGGGATGAAAATGCATAGAAACAAAATAGCCTCTGTTTGTTTCATATCATCTGTACCTGCCATCAACTTATTTATCTATGTCAAATAACCCAGAGGCACCTGCCTTTTTATGTCTGTCAAGCAAAAACATTAAATTTTTGAAGCCAGCAAGGCCCCCATCTCTCCTGCCAGGATGGCACCTTGCTTACCCAGGGGCCCTTTTCCAGCAGCTTTTGCTTTCATCTCCTCAAGTTTCTTTTGCTCCTCCTTCTGTTTTTGTTTGAATGCCAGATCCGTCTGAAGGAAAGAACAGCAGCATTTTTTAGCATCTCTTCCACAGAAATATTCAAAAACAACTGAGAAGCAATGAAAAACAAATGTACTATTCCAGCAGCAACAAACACCTGACTGAACCCAGGCAGGATGGCAGAATAATGCTAAATATGTAGAATATTGCAAAACTATCACAAAGACCACAAACTGAACTCTGTATGTTTCGTCTTTCTGGAATTATTTCTCATTCTGAGATTATGATTCCTCTGGCTGATAGATGTTTGCACTAACACCATTCATGAACATACCCTCAGTGACACATGACACCCAGCAAACAGGCACTAACAAAAACATTTGGGCTATAAAGAATGTAAATAAAGTAAGGCTAAAGTAAAAGCATAATTTTTTTTAAATCCTCCCACATATATGTCATTTTTGCTGGGTTTAATAAATTTGTATTAATTCCAAGCCATCTAATGAGACTGCTGGCAAATTGTGCAGGCAAGGCAGCAATTGAGCCTCCTTGCTGGATGGGCCTCCAAATCCAGGAGAAGTCAGACATACTCTGTCCCTTAGATACACATTCTTCACAGACACCAAGGCTGGAAAGGACCCAGATTTTTAACTTGACACTCAGGCCTTTGGGGAAACTGAAATGAGGACCTTGACAACTGAGATTCCACAGATTCTTCACCAATCCAGTCTGTGGCTCATCTTTACAACTGCAAAGCTTTCCTCTTCTTTGATTAAAGCCTCCCTTGCTGCAATGTAACCGTATTACTTCCCCTACCTACCCCTCACAGAACAGAATATTCTGTTTCTCTCTCCAGGTTTTCCTGTCTCCAGTTGGCTAATGTGTCTTTCCTAGTAAATCAATCCCTCACATTTATCCACTTCTGTGGGGTTTTTCTTGCAATGTGTTGTTCCCAAGTGCTCACAGTATTGCAGAGCTGAGACAAAAATAAATATTACATCATTTGACACACAAATGTTTCTAACTTGCATCCTTGTAAACACTCTATTAGTTCTAGCATTTCTTTAACAATAAAGCTTATTTAGAAAGCTATGATTTTTTTTCTTTTTCAAAGAGGTATTGTATTTGCTTTTTTCCAAACAGTGGCACCTCATCCATCATGCACTATTCACAGAAATAGAAGCTGACATTCATACTTAAATGTAAGAGTTCAGAGTATCTCTAACACGCAATTCACTAGTACATAATTTAATATATTCACTAGTACTTAATTCATCCAAGCTACACAATAATCCCAGGGGCCGAAGTGATTGACCGAGCTCAGCTCTCAGTCTGACGCTTCGGCATCTGCTGCATCCACCAGCATGGTGGAACACGGGCAGGATGTCATCATGGCATCAGAGAAACACGGAATGGCTTGCGTTGGAAGGGACCTTAAAGATCATCTCGTTCCAAAGCCCCGTCATGGGCAGAGACACCTTCCACAAGCCCAAGTCACTCCAAGTTTCGTCCAAGCGAACACTTGCAGGGATGGAGCAGCCGCAGCTTCTCTGGGCTGTGCCAGGGACTCATCACCCTCACAGGTAAGAATATCTTCCTAATATCTAATCCAAACCGCTTCTCTTGCACTTTGAGCCCGTTCCCGCTCGTCCTGTCACTGCCTGCTCCTGTAAATGTCAGCAGGAACCCGCGGGCAGCCAGGCCCGCCGGCTCCCTCACGGCCGGGCTCTCCCGCCGCCGGGGCTCTCCCTCCGCCCTACCTCATCCAGGTCCTTCGTCTGCTTCTTCGGCTGCTTCAGCGGCTTCTTCTTGCCGCCTGCAAAGACAGAGAGGACAGTGAGGGCCGGGCGGGGCCGGGCGGGCGGCACCGGCGGCCCCGGGCCCGGCCTTACCTTCCCGGCCCGACATGGCTCCGCTCGCTCCGCCCGCTCCCGCCGCTCCCGCCGCTTCCGCCGCCGCTTCCGCCGCCGCCGCTTCCGCCGCCGGGCCGGGGCAGGTACGGGGCGCGGCGGGGCCGGGCCGGGGCCGGGGCCGGCCGGGAGGGGAGCGGCGGCTCGGCCGGGTCGGTGGAAGGGCCCCCGGGCAGGGACGGGGTCGGTGGTGCGGAGGAAGCCGGCGGCGGGATGCGGGGGCGTCTCGGCAGCGCCGGGCTGCGCTCGGCCCGGCGCGGGAGCGCTGCGGGAGGCGGGAGCGCAGTCCCGCTGGCCACCGGCTCTGTGCGCCGCAGCTTTTGGGAGTGTGTTTGTCAGAGCCGCAGGCAGAGGAAATGCTTCTTGCGAGGGAGGCCAGAGAGGAACCAGGCACGTAATGTCAGGTTAAGCTGTCACAACTTTCTTGTGTCCTCTAAGCTCAGGCTGAGATCACGTTCATCGGAGTCTGTGACTGCATGCGTAGAAGTTCTTCTTCAAATCTCAACTTTCTCCCTCTTCTTTTTCTATTCTCCAGTACTCTGAATATTAGGTTAAACTCTTCAGGAAGTAATGCAATTAAGAGAGGGGAATTTTGCACTCTGGAACAGACAAAATTGAATTGATGTTTGTTGTGGCCTGCAATGCAGAGTAGGTGTTCAACACTGCTGTTGACAGGAGATGTGTGAGTGATGCTGGCAGGAGAGAGAATTTCTTTCATTTCCATGTTCTTGTGGGTTTGATCTTACATGTTATGTATGTAAAACAACTGGTAAGATTTTCATAATGCCACTTGGTGTTATTATTAGTTGTTAGAACTAGTCAGCAAGGGAATGAACCTGTGGTGGTCAGAATTTTTCCAGCTGTTTCAGTACTTTTTTTTGTGGAGATGCCTGTATTAACCACCTAAAATTAACAAGGAAATCTGTTTTAAATAAATTTTTAAACTATGCAGCAGCTATCAAGTGTTCTCAGTAATTTATGTTTTCATATTATATTAGTCAAAATCTAATACAGTCATACTCAAATTTCATATAAAACCCAACTGAAAAGTTCTCCAGTTTCTAGTTTTTAGAATAACGTGCCTCAGTTGAATTCTAAGATCATATTTAAAATCAGTATACAATAAACCATAACTAGCAGCCTGCTTTTGCAGAGTAAGCAAGAATTTTAAGCTCATTTTAAAATGCATTCCTGTGTGTTAGAATGCTGTGCATTCATTCCCTGAGATTTTTCTATCCTTGTGGCTGGTCCTGGTTTATTATTTTGTAGGCAGTCTCATGGGAATGCTTGTATTCAGTTCAGCACTTCTGCGTTTTCCCTCTGTCCTTTGTGTTTTTGTCTTTGCATCCTTCAGCACTTCCTATATCTGTGCAATGTAAGGTAAAGAGAATGATCAAGCCACACTTCTTTTTTTATCAAGATTTTGTCCCCTCTCTGCCTTTTTTCCTTTTCTGTTCTTTTGCAGAATTGTGAGTAACTACCTGAAGCACGAACCACGTCGTGCAGTCACTGCTCTGCTGAAGCACTGAATTTCTGAATTTCTCTGAAGTTACTCCTGCTGTTTCTGGATCTGCACATGATCGCTGCTCACGCCGTGGGTGAATTAGTTGTCAAGAAGCATGAAGCATGGTGGGAGTACTTCCTAACAGAAAATCAGGAATCTGTGGCACAATTGCACTTTGTTGAAAATTTTGGAAAGTTCTCTAGGTAAGCAGTGGTGTAAAAGTAGCAATGGTTTAGTCATTCTTGAATTGATTTATTTTGGCACACGTGTAGTTGAAGAGCTACAAATCAGCCATGCTTCAATAACTTCTCTTCTTCTCCTTATAGCACTTTTATTTAGTAATTAAATTGAAGACATGGGGCCTATGAAATACAAATCAAGTGTATCCTCAGTGTCCTGTGGTCTGCAGTATCACCATTCATTGATGAAGTGGAATCCCAAAGTGAATTTACACGTGGTGAGGACTTACTGCCCATCGGCGCCCAAGAGGCCGGAAGCCAAGTCTGCAGTGGAAATGGCCATGAGTCTCCTTCATCGCA
This sequence comes from Zonotrichia leucophrys gambelii, assembly GCF_028769735.1. Taxonomy (NCBI): domain Eukaryota; kingdom Metazoa; phylum Chordata; class Aves; order Passeriformes; family Passerellidae; genus Zonotrichia; species Zonotrichia leucophrys. The sequence goes on along the minus strand of NC_088182.1, from coordinate 9,249,531 downwards.
TCACAGAGTCTGGGACTGCTATGGGGAAAAACTCCCTCCAAAAAGTGTCTGCAACGTGCAGGAATTGGTGGGACAGATACGAAGAATTTGTTGGAATCAATGAAGTTCGAGAGGCTCAGGGAAAAGTGACAGAGGTAAAGATGGAGATAATGTGGAATTTTTTTAAATTATGAATAGAGCTATATGAAGCATAAACACTGTCTGAGGCAGAAAAGGTTATCCAAGGAGAATTCTGTCTTTTTTTTGCTTTGTGTGTCTGTGCAGGTACTGTGAATGTGTTCTAGGCTATGCATGTAGTAAATAGAGCTTATCCTCTGAATTGAAATGGAGTGTGTTTTATTTTGTTGGTGGTTTTTTCCTCCCCCCCCCCCAAAAAAAAATTATATATAATTAGCAATTTAGGTCTGTATGGTAGTAAGTCTCTAAAATAAATGCTCTTTCTTCTCAGGCAGAAAATGTCTTTATGATAGCACGAGGGATAGTTCGAGAGGCTCGTGAAAATGTAGAAGCCCAACAGATTAAACTGAAGGAAATTCGGGATCGCTTAGACAGGGTCTCTCGGGATGACACCCAGTATTTAGAACTGGCTACTCTGGAACACAGGTTGCTGCAGGTAATTTGTTGGTACTTAAACACTGGTGAATGTGTTGAAAATTTGTGTGCTTTGTTTCCTCCACTAGTGATTGATTGTTTTTGTAGATGCAGTTCAGTCCTGAAGTGATCACAGTTAATTTCTTAGGGTAGTTGTTTTACTTAGTTGTTATCAATGGTCTGATCCCCTGTGCAAATTTTATATGTTAATGCCAAAGTAGAGTAGTAAATTTGGAGAATCAAATGGAAGATAATGAGACAATTAATTGTTGTAGTGGTGACCTGTACATGAGTGGTTAAGAAAAAGCTGCCTTTCGATGAATTAACTCTCCATGCAATGAGAGAAACTCTTTTCTGGCTAACCCATGGAAGTTCTCTCAGCTGCTTTCTGCTGGTGTCTGGAGAAGTTAGCAGGGCTGCAACAGTGAACATTATGGGGAGTGAAAGACCTTGCTCACTCATACCCATTTGCTATCATCACGTGGCAGATTCTCATGTACAAGATCTTCAGCTGTGATTCCTGATAACCTTTTCCATTTCTCAGACTTAGAATGATGCTTCATTGACTTAAGTAGGATTAATAAAGAAAATCCCACAGGCAAGGGAAAATTCCTGAAACTACTAATAGATGTTCCCAATTTCCATTCCTTCAGCTGCACTGGAGTTTGGGAATTGGTTTGGTTTTTTTCCTTTAGTATAGACTTCATAGCTTCATATTATACCTTCTCTTTTCATCACTCTGTTTCTTGCAGGAAGAGAAGAGGTACCGAGCTGCATATTTAAATGCAGAAGAATCTGAGAGAGAAAAGTTCTCTCTCTTCTCTGCAGCTGTCAGGGAAAGCCACGAGAAGGAACGCACAAGAGCTGAAAAAACAAAGAACTGGTCTATTATTGGCTCTGTGCTGGGAGCTGTTATAGGTGTTCTTGGTTCCACCTATGTCAATCGTGTAAGGCTGCAAGAATTGAAGGTCTTGGTGCTTGAAGCACAGAAGGGCCCAGTAAATTTACAAGAAGCCATCAAAGAACAGGCCTCCAACCATTACTTGCAGCAGAAAGATCTCAGTGATGTCATAGAAGACCTAAAAAAGGTGCTGCAAACAACAGCATCGAAGGGAGGGAAAGAAGGGGCTTTGTTAACTAGAGAAACCAGGAATGACTCCATAAAAATAGATTCTCTTTTAATGCCTTTAAATGAGCAGCTAAACTACATTAAACAAGTCAGTTCATGTCTGGGGAGTTTACAGCAGCAGTTTAACAGTCTGCAGGAAAGCATCACACGGGTGCTGTCGGAGCTGCAGGGTGTCAGAGTGGCCATCCAGTCCCGACCTACAGAAAGAGTGATGCCAAGGCCTGCAGGGGAGGGCAAGGGCCAGGCTGCTGCTGTGAGAGATGTGATTCTGGAGCTGTGTGATACCGAGCGGAGACTGGAAACGCAAATCAAGAGAAGTTCTATTTACAGCACTGCACTGACATGTGCTATGTTTGCCATTACTCTGCCTGTACTCTATATCATCCTGAAAGGGAACTGATCCCTAATTAATTGCCACAACTTAGTAGATTAATAAAGGAAAACTTGCACTCTGAGTACCTGGAGTACAAGTCCAAATAAAGCTGCTGTAGTGTTTCTCATTATGCCTTCTCCTGTATATTTGAAATACTTGAAAAGCCTTAGTCCATTACTGCTGCAGCCTCCATGTCAAGTCTCTGTCACACTGTGCTTTTTAACAAGCAAAGGAAATGCCACAGCTTGATCTGTTCATTTCATTCACTGTGTCACTCTTCCTGTCTAGTCTTGTGTGTCAAAACAGCACCGAAAATGCCCCTTTCAGCCCCAAATTGCATCTGTGAGGCCCAGAACGGCCCCTTCAGACCCTGAGCTGTACCCCTGCTTGCTCCCAGTGCCCCACATCATCCCACAGTGGTTCCAGTTGTTCCCATCAGGCTCTAACTCACCCCAATGGGCCGCAGTTTGCATCCCCGGTGGCCCCAGTAGCTCAGGACAAGCCCTGCAGTGTAATCAGGTACAAATCCTGGGTACCTGACCCACAGATCCCTGTGCCCAGCCCCAAGCCACCCTGCAGCCCCCAGCCACCTCCCAGACCCCTTGAGGTTCTGGGGTTCAGACACATTTATTGCTGGGACAGACAGGTTGTGGGGCCTGGCCCATGAACTGGTGCCCCTCCGTGCCCACTGTGCCCCTCTCCCCCAGGTATGGGCACAAGGAGGAGTCTTCCTCCATTGCACAGTGCCAGAACTGAGCTGAGGTGAGCCCCCCAAGTCCTGCATCCCCTCAGAGCCATCACTGTTCCCCTGTCACCTCCTTCCCCTCCAGGACACCATGAACTCTACTACATCTTCACCACCCCACACTGTGGCCACTGCTGGACCAAGTGACAGAACCTCAAGATGGACATGATACAACTGATTAAATATACTTTAATGATTTTCACTCTGGAGCTGCATTTGTGTTTTCCTGTTCCAATTACTCCTTTGCTCTGTCGATTTAAATGCCTCATGTATAATTCTCTGTATTTTGCTCTTTATTTCTTCATAGTTTTGCCATTTGTTCATTCAAAATCATTAGGAGTTATCTTAACAAACAGCTGGATGATGAATTTAAAATACATTGAAGCTACACAAGGTAACCTTTTCTGAGGATGGTTTGTCATGAAGTATCCAAAACATTTCTAAAGCTTCAGCTCTTTGTTATTGATATCTCCATGTCCCTTCAGGCAGGGAAAGAGGGAAAGGGTTCAGATCCAGAGCTGTGTTAAGTATGATGGTGTTTATTCTGACAATATAAGCCAATTATGCTTTCTCTGCAGCCTCCTTAACCCGTCATTCCCAAGGTATTTTGTGGTTTTAGCAATCATCTATGGAGCAATCACTTTCTTATCCTGCTAGTATCTCATTGGGACTTTCTCCAGGTTTGTTGTTTTGGGGTTTTTTCCTAACTTGTCCTACCTGGCAATTGAAATGTTACTCTACAGCAGGTGCTTTTAAGCCAGTACATTAGCAGCAATAGACACAAACTACAAAATAATATTTGGAAAGAAGTGAAAGGTCCAGCTGCCTATTTTTCCTGGAAGGATGAAAATTGGCTGGTTGAGGCTAAACACTTGCCTGAGCAGTTAAACATCAGTATCTGTGTGTGGCCTCACACAAGGTTTCTGCTATGGCTCAGATAAGAGATGGTTTTCTCCCTGTGATGGCAGCAGATAGGCAAATCCAGTGTGGGACTTCTGCTTCACAGGCACTTCTGTGGGACCTCTGCAGACAAAGGAGCAGCGTGTCACTCCATGCTGTGATGCTTTGTGTGAGCAACTCCCCTGTCTGGTGCACACTGCTCTGGTGGGACTTCCTCCTGCTCTAAGAGACTCTGAAGTTTTGATTGCAAGCTCCTGAGACTGCAAGATCTTTGGGACAGGATCTTGTGGCACCACCTTCGTTTGGTATCACTGGGTGCTAATGACAGAATAAAGAAACAGTGTTAGGAATTACCTTTGATGATTCACTACCTGTAAGAGAAATGAAAGTGCAAAAGGTGGTTTTGGAAAGGGCCACTGCTGATTTAAACATTGATTATTTAGAGTGTGAAGTGAGTAACAAATATTTGTCAGGGAAGCAGTTTGATCTGCTGGCTTCAGAACTGGGATAAAAATTCCCTTACACTTATCTGTATCAAGAAGTGTGCATACAGATCAATAGAATTTTTCAAATCTAAAATATTTCATTTTATCATCTCACAAATATTTTTACAGGTTATATTTCTTGTAGGAGCTTGATGAAAATCAGACAACTGTGTAGTTAAAGGGGAAGGATTAGTGCAATGGTTCTATTTGTAATTTGCCACACTAGTCACTGAAAATTTTGTTCTGCCTTGGGGTTTGGGGTATTTTTTCAGTTTAACTACATTAACTTGGCCCCCCTTGCTATAACTGGCTGAATTTTTTATTTGACATCACTGAACATGTGGATTGTATATATCAGCATGGTTTTTAAATGCTGAAGGTTAGGCAGCTAAACTTAAAAATCAGGGAGCATTCACTGAATTGTACTCAGTGGCATCAAAAATGAGCAGAGGTGGGAGACCAAACTTCTGTACAATAAATGAGAATACAAAACTGAGGGCTGTTTATTGCTCTAAAGAAATCTGCTTTTTACCCATTTAAAGAGAGTATTATGAGAGTTTGTAGCTTTAATTCTATGTACAGGAAGAAAAAGTCAGTCAATGACTGTATGAACAGTCAATGAACAGTGGCAAACAAATCTGTAATAAATGATTGTTTGAAATAACACCTGAAATTTGAGAAGAGCTGCAAGGTGTATGTATCAAGATGAAAATAACTGGTCATTTGTAGGAAGTTGCGAAGACTCAGGAGCAGATCCTGTGTGCAGCTGGCAGAGCTCTGTGTTACAATAATTACCATGGCTCACTTAGTTCTGCTCTTCCTCGCTAAATCCTCCTATGTGAAGTGACAGCAGAATAATTTCAATTAGGGAAAAACCCTTGTAATTAACTGTGACTATATAATAATTAGGAGAGAAGATTTATGTATTCCCTCAATCCTGGATTAATCATCACTTCATTGTGGCAATGATCTAAATGTGTAGCTTGGCACTGCGCTGTATGTGCACCCCAAAGCCAGAAGGTGTGGCTGCAGCAGTGGCAGCTCTGCCTGGGCTGGCTGAAGGCAATATCCAGGAGGATGCTAAAACATGGACTGTGTGTATAATCTGTTTTGTGCTTTGTGCTTAAACCTTTGTCATGGTAACACAGGCAGCAAATACATGAGTTTGAACAAAACCAGCACAGCCGCACAGGGGGTGTTTACCTGGGCACTCACCTCACTTCAGGTACATTTGCAGCAGTGATTTATACAAGCACATGGCATCTCAGTGCATGTTTCCTGATGATTCAGCCAGGACTAAGTGAATACTTTTTGCCTGTGCTCTTCAAATCTATTCTAGTAAAACAAAAAAAAAAAAAAAGAAAAGAAAACACACACACAAAAAATCCCCCCCAAAAAAAACCCCAACCAAGAAAACCACACACATCAACCTACATTCTGTTGTTCTGTTGTTCTGTTGCATACCTTTGGGTTATTAAAAAGGTTTATAATAGATAGCGGAGTTTTCATTTTGGAATGAGGTCTCTCAGCAGATCCTTTCTTCAACGACTAATTTCTGCTTGCTAAGGCCTTTTGAGACTTGAATTCTTACTCTGTGAGCAAAGACCTCTCTAGGCAGGACGGTTCAGCCCTGGGCCCCAGTGCTCATCCCAGGGGGATGGTGGCTGCAAAATCCTACCCAGGACTGAGCTGGGTGCTGTGTGCAGCTCACAGGAAGGCAGTGCTCATTCAGATTAGTTCCTCTGTCTGGCAGGACACAGAATTAGGAGAACCTGGTAAGAGCAACAGGAAGCCCTTTGATAGATATTAACTATAGAAAAATGGGTGGCAGTGGCCTGAGCTTGGCCCTTGCTAAGCTATTTTGGGTTCTTACTGCTCCTTGAGAAACCACCAGTAACTCAAAAGCAAACAGCTTGTGGCTATGGAAATAACTGTGAATGAGGTCACTGCAGACTTCTAACAGTAGGTGCATTCTGAAGAGAAAAGTTGCCCTTCCTTCAACTCATGAAAGAACCAGAAAATGTTGCTCAAGAAGACAGGACAAAAGCAGTTAGATGTAGTGTAACAATCAGGATATACATATATATATATTTATTTATTTATTACTACTTGGGTTTTGAATGTTCCAATATTTTAGGATCCTGGTCGGAAGTTGCAGGTGCTCCTATTGATTTCTTTGTATGTGTTTGTTTGGAAAAGACAGTTCCTTTCACAACATGCCTTCTAAAAACAAATACTTCCCTCTTTGTGGAGCATAGGACTGGTAGAGATGTCCTGTTTACCTCAGAAAAAAGTTTGAGATTTGCTGTAGGAATGAGGTTTGTGAGCTAGGAAAAGGCAGACAATGCTGGATTTGTCCATATTATATTTAGAACTGTGTTTTATTGCCAGATTTTTGCTAGGAAGTTACATTCATGACCTCACTCCCAAAGCAAAGAGAAGTGAGATTTTTGGTGCTTGGCAGCTGGGTGATCTGAGAAGGTCTGTGCTCAAACACAGCAGCAGAGCTCCAAGATAAAGGGATTGCCACGAGCATCCCAAGCTTGTTCTGCTGTGTTCTGCAGGGAGAAAGGCAAACCTATGCAAATAGGTGTGTGCTCAGAGTCTCTTGCTCTACCCCTGCAGGTTCTGGGGTGTTGGCTACTTTTTACTCAAAATCCTTAAACATCAACAGATTGCTGCCAGCAGATCTGTAGGTGCCCAAATGGCCATAACAAATACCTTAATGCTGTTTCTGAATGTTCTGACAACTGAAAGCTTGAAAGGAATGGAGTCAGATATGAAGTAGGGCAGATGTAGTTAACCTTCAGCTGGTCCCTGAATTACTGCTCTAAATACACTTTATTCCCAGAAGCTATAGACAGTATTCACATATCCCTTGTGACTTCCTTAACTTGTCTCATCTCCTACTTGGAGGGGAGGAAGAGCAAGAAGGAAATCAAAAGGAGCATAAGCAGCTGCTTGCCTTGTGATTATCATAATGGTTACGTAAGAAACTTAGCTAACCTGCTTAGAACCAGACATTAACAAGAGTTTTTACAGAAAATGATCCTTTAGGGATTTAAATATACCAAAAACAACACAAGAAAACAAACCTTCTGAACAAATGGAAATCAAAAATTGTTTTTATTTCTTCTTCAAAATGTTTGTTCTTTTGTGACACCATTTTCAGCTGTATAATGTTTGAGAATTAGCTTTTTCTCTAGGGTTTGATTGGTTTGTTTGGGTTTTTTTAAGAACTGCTAAATTTTTGTGCAGACTGATAAAAACTCTTCCCAGGAGGGGGAATGGTTAATCCCACAGTGGTTTTACACCACCCTTGTCTCTCAGAAGGGCTGTAAGAGGGGCGGGAGGGGGACACTGTGACATCCCTAAAGGGCACAGGAGCTCTTCTTGCCCTGCTCCCAAGGCAGGCCCTGTCTCCAGCTCCCTGCACCAACCCTGCCATGGGACAGAAGCAAAAGCCTCTCCTTTCAAATCTGCTCTCACAGGGGTTTTTGCTGCTTTTTAAGTGAAGCTTGCAGATGTTTTTTACCAGACAGAAGGGGCTGCAGGTTGGGACTGGCTCTGGAGGAAAGGCACAAAGGGGATTAGTGTTTTGAGTCAGGATTGGGCTGGAGCAAAGAAAAGTTAGAGTTGTTTTTTTTTTTTAATGCTCTTAGTCACCAAAACTGGATTTTGGCAGATGCAATTTGAGTGCAGTTAAAATGTGTCTGATTAGTGAGATGATAATTCTGGGAGCCCTAAGCTAAAGAGGGATTCAGTGAGTGGGGTGTGGTAATAGGATGGCTTTTTCTGTGCTGGGAGAAGAACAAGTAAGGGATCATTTCCTCATGGGAGGGAGCCCTCATGGGTTCTGCACACAGCATAACCAAGGAGCAAAGGTCCAGAGAGGCAGCCAGCAGTTGCCTCTGAAATAATCCTTCCTTTGGGAGACCACGGTCATGCTGCCAGATCCTGGGGACTGTTCAGCATCTCTAAACTTTCAGACTTTTTTTTCCTTCATAAAATTTGGGGGCTGGGAGTCAGAGAGACTGATGTATTGTAAGAAAGACAGTAGATGTTTAATGACACTTCTGAACGTGGGATTTGTACCAACTCTGTCCCTCTGAAATGTCAGAAATGAACGTGGGAGGAAAGCCAGATTCAGACTTTCAGAGCAGCATTATGCCTTCAATGGAGATGTGTAGCTTCGTCTGTAGCCAAAAAGGAGAAGTGATGGGCACCCCAGCATAAGGCAAATTCTGTACTTTGCACAAACCAGGCCAGTGCACTCTTCCTCAGTTTGCTTTTACCTGCAGCTCCTGTAACACTTCTTCACATCCTCAGAGATGTTTTCTTTCCTCCACACAGAGTTTGTGGCCGGGTGCTTAAGGCATAACTCCATCTTTTGTCTGGGGTTGCCAAACATCTGGCAGTCAGCTCAGCAGGCAAATGACCAGTACTTACAGCCAGTCACTGCATGTATAGCGAGTCAGTTGTTAGACTAACTGTATATTCACTGATCAACAACACAGCAGAGCACAGCACATCTGGGGAACACAGAAGTTACAGTGTGAGAGAGAAAAATGGGAGCATTAATTCTGTCCCTCTGTAGAACTGTCACTGACAGAACTTACCCCTAATTCAGAGAGAGGATTTTATGCAGTCAGTTCTCAGTGGCAAGAAATGCCTTTGTCTCTTTCACGGAGCACCAGCCTCTGCTCTGCCCATAACTGGAGCTTCCAGCTTCACAGGAATAAAAATCACAAAACCAGCAGTCAGTTTATATTACACATATCACTTCAGGCGCTTCTGCTTTATGGTGCTTTTGTCTCCGCCGACTTCCAGCTAGAGTGGTATGTCCTTCGCTGTTTTGCAACTAGAGATAACTCTGCTTTTGTCACATTCTTCAATCTCGCTCGTGTGCTGGTTCCCACATGCGCTGCAAGCTGGAGCTGGGCTGTGCCTAAGCCTGCCTGTGCTGTGTGTGTAGGGGGGACACGCTGGGTTTGCTGGCGGGTTCGCTGTCAGGTTCTGTTCCCGGTGCCCCGTGCCCTCCCCACTCACCCGCACCTCTCACCGGTGGGAGAGCCGAGCACAAAGGCTTGTCGAGCCTGACCGCAAAGTTACCTTGCTACAAACGCAGAGAGGAGATAAACGCTGCGATTTCTCCCAAAATACGCAGCTTTATGCACAGCTCTCATCAGCGGCGCCGCGGACCCCTCTGGGGCAGCGCTGCGCGCTGGGACGGGCCGGCACCGCCGCTCGTTTTGGCGGCAACGTGCAGAACACTCCCGCTGCCCGGAACTCGCTCGGTGCAGGCGGAGCTCGCCGTGCCCGGCGGCAGGAGCCCTCGGCTGGCCGTGCCCAGCTCAGGAGCCCTCGGCCGCCGCCGGCCCCCGCGATGGGGATCCCGGGCACGGCCCGAAGCGCGGAGGGGCCGCTGGCCACGCCCCCTCCCCGAGCCAGCCAATGGGGTCTCGCCGCCGGCCTCGTGCCGGAGGGGGGCAGCCGGATCCTGCGGGGCGGGGCCGCTCTGGGGGCGGGGCCTCGAGGGGAGCGGACGGCTGCTATTGGAGGAGCGCGGCCGGGGGGCGGAGCGGCCGGCGGGGAGAGGGGCGGGGCGGGCGCTCCGCGGCTCGGTGCGGGCAGCGCTCGGCGGCGGCGGGAGCGGAGCGGGGCGGCCGCCCGGCAGGTGAGGGGCGGCGGGCACCGGGCACCGGGGCCGCGGGGAGGGGATGCGCGGGCTGCTGCCGCCGCCGCGCCCGGCCCGGGGCGGGGAAGCGCTGCCGGGGGTCAGCGGCCGGCGGCAGGTGCCGCCCGGGGGCCGCGCTTTGTCTCCGCGTGGGGGGATGGGCGCGGCCCCTCCGGAGCGGCGGCGCCTCCCGGGCGGGGCGAGGGGCTCCGGTGGGCCGGGAAACCCCCGCTCCGAGCCGCCCCCGCGGCTGGCTCTGCGGGGAGCAGGGCGGGGGTCCCCGCGGCTCCGCGCCCGGAGCAGCAGCAGCAGGAGCGGGCGCGGGGCTGGCGAGCCCCTCCGGCGGCGGTAGCGCAGCCGGGAGCGGTGGGACCGGGGGAGCCCCCGGGAGCTGGGCACGGCTCGGTGCGAGGCGGCTCCGCGCCCAGGGTCCGGCTGCCCGGGCGGCCGCGCTGGGGGAGCTGCCCGGCCCCGGCCCCGCTCCTCGGAGCGCCCTGACCGGGCAGTTCCCGCTGCGTGCAGATCTCGTTCTCCACCTTGAGCACATTCCGTTTGAAAGAGTTTGCAGCAAGTGTTTGGGCCCCTCCGAGCAGGTGTGTTTTGTGTTCCAGGAGCTGCAATTTGAGATCTTTATTTTCTTAAATCTAAACTTTCTGTGGCTGCTGCTTTATCTCAGGGCAGCAGTCTGGAGCAGGAGTAGTCCTGGGAGAGTATCTGGAGCGCTGCTCTGGTTACAAAGAGGAAGGGGCTTACAACCCTGAGTGTTGTAAAACAGCGGGGTCAGTATTTTACTTAAACAAGTGCTCTATTCTGTGTGAGGCTGAATGGGATCTGCTCAGGAGTGACCTCACTTTTTGAACAGGGATCACAGAAGTGTTCTGCCTTGTGTATGAAATGCAGAAATCGATGACTTTTATTAATGATGTGTCTGTGTGACGTCAGGGGGCTAAGCCAGTGTGGAAGCATTCACCCTGATTCTGGGGAAGGCTGATGCACTGAGATGTTTTGCTACGTGGTTTTGCATTGTAATGGGGAAATTGGTGTTTTCCCCTTGCTACAAATGGTGCATGGAATTTCACAGATTTTAACAGGGTCACTTTGAGAGGCCAGCAATGCCTAGCAAAATCACAGGAGAAGAGAGCAAGCAAGTTATGGATTGAGAAGAATCTGGCAGGGAAGGTGACTTGTAGGCAGGTTGGTGCTGAGCAGACTGTTTCTATGCACTTCCACACCTGTGCAGCTGAACTGGACTCTGCAAGCCAGGGACTTGCCCTGAACTGAGATTTGGCCAGAAAGCATTTACTATAGCACGGTCATATATGGAATTTTCTCTTTAAATTTCTTCCTAACATGTGAAAAGAGTTAGGTTAGTAATACGATTAACAATATTTAATAAGATTAAAATCACCAGCATAACTCTTGAGAAAGGTGGGTGCAGACTGTCAGCAGTTGACACTTTTAATCTCTGCTTTCTCCCATGTGAGTGCAGTAAACAGTTCAGGCTCCAAGACTCTGCTTGCTTTTCAGAACAGAAAAATTCTGCCCTCGCCTGCTGACAGCTCAGGTATTGCCTTACCTTTCATGTCCACCAACAGCATCATATTCCCAGCGGGGCCACGGGATGTTCCCATATAAGGGCAGAGGGAATAGCTGACAGAGGCTGCAATGAGTGTGCAGAGCTGTTCCCTTCAGTGCCAGTCTTTGTGTGAAGCAGGGCTGTTGCTGGAGTGTTGCTGCTGCTGGCACGCTTGGGCTTTCCTGGCAATGCCAGCAGAGCCTGCAAGGACTAAACCAGCCTGAAAAGTATCTGCTGCTGCCCAAGGTGGCCCCGTGAGCCTGGAGAGAGGCTGCCTGCCAAATTAAGCAGTGCCAGCTGTATGTTGGGTGTGCTCTGAAGGAAAAAGCACCCACCCAGGTTGCCTGAGTGGGGTGTGTGCTATCCAGCACTGTCCAACAGAAGACAAAAATAATGGCACTTTCTGTCCTGCACTGTTGCTGTTTGCTTTCTGGAGTGTTCCTGTAGCCAGCAGAGATGGGTACAGGGAAACATGGTGTCTTTTTCAGTGTAAATTTCAGTGTCAGCTGGAGAGGGAGAGCAACAGACAAGGACAACTTCAGAAGAAGATGAAGCAGCCACTCCCCAGAAATGCTTGAGATTTTTTTCTGGTAAAAGCTTTACTGCTGAATTGGGTAGTGTACATTATTTCTCTTCTGTCATCTTCTTCTCTGTCTCAGTCCTTCCTGCTGCCTGTCAAAGCAAACTCACAAGGACATCAGTTTCTTCTCCTCACTGACAGCCTCTCCGTCTGTTCTGTTTTCGTTTGTAGCTGTTGTTTTTTTTCCTCCTGAAACTTCAAATTGTTTGTTGTAGCCAAGTTGTGAGCTGAACCCTCCCAATCTTGCATAAGGGCATCTTGGAGGAAGATGATAGGACTTTGATTCATCCCAGCTTGGAGGCTGTGCAGGGTGGCAGCAGTCAGAGGAGGCATGAGCCTGCCTGCTTCCCTGTAAGAATTAGCCCTCTAGATACAAGCTGGTTTCAGGAAGCAGGGCTTGGACTGGCGCCCTTTTTGCTCACCTGGATCTTCAGAGAAATGTCTTTGTGCTCTGTGTGCTGGGATCTGGTGTGTTCTACTGACTCTCCTTTGCATTCCCTATAATCTGTTAAAGCCCTGGATTTGATTTGCATTTATTTGTGGTTCTTGTGAGTATCTGATTGCAGGATTACTGTATCTGAAAGGATTCATCTTCTGCTGTTCATGAAAACCACAGGAGGGCTGCTTTTGCCTTTATGGGAATGTGCCAGCTGCTCTTTCATTGTGCTGGTATCATTTTCCCTGTCCTGTTACTGGAGGCGTCTTTGATGACCTGATGGTTGTGATGATGTCTTTAGAGAAGATTCATATTGATCATTCTTTGAGCTTTGTCTGGTGTTGTCTCAGTGCTGGAAGACAATCCCTATATATTCTTGCATGTGTTTTTCAGAAACAAGCGATTGAGGCAGTGGGAGCACGTGCACAGTCTCGTGACTGTGATGATACCGCTGTTCTGGGAGGCAGAGTAGATGCTTAATTTAATTGGGAAACAGCAAACTCATGTGTTGCACTGTGTTTACTCCAGCACAGTGGTGAAAGCCAAAGGACCTTTCCTGGTGGCACACTGAACCTGGGAGGCTCTCTAAAATCAGCATGGAGGGGGTTTTGCTACCTGCATTTTTCTCTGGCACTGTGAAGAATCAGCCTGCGTGCTGTGGTTTGCCACAGTGATAACTGAGATGCTCCCCTGCTTAATAAACTGGCCAGGGTTGGAGTTGCTGGAGCTCAGACTTGCAGAGCTGCAAAGGTGCAAAAACACGAAGGAGGATGTTCCAACCTGTACCAACATGCAGCCCTGACTAATGGGAGAACCACAGTGCTTTGGTATGAGCTCTGCCTCCTCTCCCCAACTGCTGAAGTAATAAATGCTGAGGGCTTGTTTTCACTGCTAATAATTTTTTTTCAGCCAAGTAGTAACTAAGACATCTGAGCTATTCTGAGGTTCCAGGAAACAATTTAGGTATTCTTTTCATTAACTAGAAGTAAGTGCTGCCTCCCAATGCTTGTGAGGGAAAGAAAAAAGAAGAAACAAATGGTTTCAGTTTAGGTAAATTTTTTTGTTGTTGGTTTGTTTTGTTTTGGATTTTTTACCTTTTTTTGTTTGGTTCTTTAGTTTTGTTTTATTATTGAATCAATTTTTAAATAGTTTCTAATATCCTGAATTTAATTTTAGACCTTCACTTTCAAGTCCTGCCTCCCAATCTCAAGAAAGAAAGAGGGGAAAGGGAAGCAGAAAACAAATTTTTGTCAGTATGATCTCATTTTAGATGTTGATCAAAATGTGAAATGAATCTTCTAATGAAACAGATCCTAATGAAATTTCCAGATGCCAGACTTTAATTGAATGGGAACTTTTGTGATGTGCTTGCAGTATAAAAAGTGCAAGTACTGTTAGGATCACTTCTTCTGTGCCTGGTAAACGTGTGAGATTTTGCTTTGCTTTTGGCTCTGCAGTTCAACTGTGGAACAGCCTGGAACTGTTGAGTTTCCCCTGGCTCTGCTCTGCACCAGCACTGCTGCTCTCAAAATTCTTGCAACTTCATGGCTACTCCCTTTTAGAAAATGATAATTCATTTCCCTTCTTGAAGTATCTGAACGCTGTAATTTTATCTTGCTACTTGTATCTATTCCTGATTTATCTCATGTGGGAAGTCTCTTGTCCCTGTGTCGCAGGCTGTAAGGGGATTGATCTTTGGGGTGGTGATTTAGCTAGGCTGGTTCTGTGCTGGGAGCTGGAGTTCAGGAATTGTGTCACCACTTGCTCCAGATACCCACACAGAATCTGTGGTGAGCCTTTGGGATCCACAGCTGTAAGGTATTGACTGAATGGTTTGCTGCTGCTTTGTATCTGCAGGTGCAGACAATTTCAAGTCATCACCATTCTCCCTCTCTTTGCACTTTTCCTTAATTCTGAAATTAAAGGCAGTGCTTCTGGGTTTCAGTGAAAAAAAACGTGTGTGTCAGCTTATCTGAGCATAATGTGGCATTGAGGCTCAGTGATGGGGCTCATCCTGCTGCTGAAGTTACTCCAGGGAGAATGCAGGCCTTGTGTCCCACCCTTCCCTGCAGGGTGGCTGTGCCTGGAAGCGTGCAGGTGGAGGAAGCTGATTGTGTTCAAGCATTTATGTTGATGAAACTTGTTTTCTGACTAAATTGCATGTCATTCTATAAATAGAATGGGTATGTTTGACATCTTACCCTGTTATAATAATTCTCAAAATTACTACATAGAAGTAGTGTTTTCAGCTGAGGGTTTCTGCCCATGTATGTAATTTCAAAATGATTTTTGTTTCAATCTCTGCTTTTTTAGCTTTCCTGCACGGCACCATTTCCCAATTTGGTTAAGTGGCTTCCCTGCTCTTTGTGTGGAGTTACATTAAGAACTGGAGTGCCACCTGTCTCCCCCGCTCTGATCCTGACTCCAGGAGGTTGTGTGCTCTTGAAATCTCTCTGTGCTTACAAGTGCCCATGGCCTCATCCTGCTGTGTGAGACACTGCAGAATTTTTGGGTTCTCTAGTTTCCATAAAGAAATGCCAACCTCTGTGGACAGCTGGCCAAGCCAATGTTTGAGAAAATGCTCCTGGCATTGCCTGCTGAGTGTTCTACTCAGCTGGAAGTCCTTCAGACAAAAAATATATGAAGCAGAGGAACCATGGTTTCAGAGATGGCCCTGCCAGACCAGACTTTGTGAGAAATAATGTCCTCACTGAAGCTGTTGTAGGGTTTTGGACAGCTTGGAGTTAGTTAATGGTCCTGAAACAACTCTCTCTTTAGTACTTTCAGCCTTGATCTCAAGACTTTTTTTGCATTGAACCTTCTTAAAATGCTGGAAAGATCCACTGTGTTAGTGAATTATGAAATTATCATATGCGAGAGCATTTTGGTAACGCATGTGATGAGAATTTTGATCATCTGTTTGCTGTCTTCCACACACCAGTCATAAACTCTTCTCACCTGCCTTCTACTGTCTCCTACTTCTAGTGTAGCCAAGAGTTGTGTGCTGGAGATCTCAAGTGCAGAAGCAGTTCCTGGACCTTTGAATTGTGCTGACATCAATATTTTGATCTTTATTCGCTTCCTGCTTGACTTTTTGCATACAGATTGCATTCTACTGCTGAATGATTCTACCCCAGAGAATGGTAAAGCTGATCTGCAATTGAATTAATTGCATGAGATCTCTGTGTCCCACTGTGGGAAATGGAGAAATACTAACCAGGGGCTTGGTTTATTTGCCAGATCATTTCAGCATTTTGATAGAAATTGATGAAATGAGGCTGCAGAGAGGCTGAAGTACCTGGGGAGACTACAGCCTTTGTGAATTTATGTTCTGATCCTTAGCTGAAACGTATTTTGAATTGCATTTTACGTCAACCTGATACTTGAGAGAGATTTAAGACAAAGATTGCAAGGGCTTTTTGCTGTTTGTCCTGCGTGGCAGTGCAGCTTTCTCATGGCTGTGATGGAGAGGTGTGGTTCCCTTGTGTGGCTGTGCCTTCTGAGGCTCTAACGGGTAACACTGACTCGTACTGTTTATTTCCTCCTTTGATCTAAATTTTTTTCCTCTCTTATGGGGATTTGTAACCAGAAACTGTTCTCCAGATGTGTGACAGGCAGCAGAGGTGCATGTGCAATTTCAGAATGGCCCTGGGTGATTGCTACCAGCTTGTTCTCTTGGCAGCACCGGCAGGGTTGGAATTGGCAGGAAGGCAGAGCAGCCCCTGAGGCTCTGCCATCCTCGATGTGCTGAGCTCCTTGGCCTCAGTCACAGGCAGCTGCAGCCCCAGAGCTGGAGTGTCTGCTTGTGCTTTGTGCCCAGCACTGCTGGGATGATGCACAGCTAAAGGAAAAGGAGTGGTGGGGTAGAGCAGCTGCCATACAAATGCTGCTCTTGCTCTCTGTGCTGCCCAGAGGGCAGGTACCTGCAGGATGACCTCCCACAGCAGCACAGATGGGCAGCAGGGACTGTGCTGCTGGCATTGTGGCCATATAAGCAGCTGCACAGGACCAGATGAAAGAGCCATTTAGCCTGTTTTGCTTTCTCTGGGCTTGGGACAGTCAAGCCTCTGTCCTCACAGTGCCCAAGTCACCATGGCCCCTTCCTTCTCCTCTGAACTGGTCTGCAGGGGAGGTGAAAGCCTGTGTCAGTAGCCTCAGTAACAAGCTCAGCAGAGTGCCACAAATATAAAGGCTTCTGACAACCATGTTTTCTTGCTAATTATGTTTTTTAGTTATTCCTGTATGTTGTAGTAGCAGTTCTGTTGTACATACTTGAGCTTTTGAAATGTGTTTTCTGGGCATAGAACACAGACGGCTCCCTGCTATCGATGGTCTTGCAGGGAATTGTTCTGTTTCATTGTGGGTCTGATGCCTGTCTGTACAGGGTGGTGGCATCATGAGGCTTTCCTTAATGACCTATACTGATAATGGCCACTCCTCACAATGCTTAGCTAGGCTCCACCACTGTGGAGAGCTGTCTGTCTTGAACTCTGTGAATAAGGATTGTGAAGAGTGGAAAGATGTGGCAAGCTGATGGACATATCACATAACAGTGTTATTTTGGATCTAGCTATCCTAATAGACCTACAGCATCCCACCATCACAGACCTGCTGTAGCAGAGCTCTTGCCATGGACCTATGAATGCCAAACTCATTAGCTACAGACAAATAACATTGAATAGTGTTTACCCTCCAGTGGGTGATAGGGATGGGAGGAATTTTTGTGCTGGTGCTGCTCACGCAGTCCCAAGAACATTTCTGTTTAAGTACTTTTGCATTTTGGCATTCTGTTGCTGATCAAAGGTTTGTGTCTGTGCCTGGTGCAGGTGTTTAGCATCCACATGCAAGTCCCAGGATGCTGCTGGGATGCTGCTCTGCACTGAGCAAAGCTGTTACAGAATGACCTGCACTCCCAGTTCTGTGGTTTCATCCTTTTCCTGAATGTTGGAAAGCCACTGGGCTGTGCATCTGTTTCCCTTCCTCCCAGTGCTGCCAGCACAGTGAGATCCTAACGGGTGCTCCAGTGACAACTGCAGACACTGTGTGTTCTGCAGGCTGCCACAGCCTGTTTGATCATCAAAACACAAATGACACCTGGCTGTTCAGCTCTAGGTTTGTAATCTGCATCCCCAAGTGCACCATGTAGAAAGTACCAGAAGGCACAAGGTCCTAATGAAGGAACTTTGCCCAAAACACAATGTGTTTATTTTAAGCAGGTAGAAATTTTATGTATGCAGTGTTTCTCAAGGGAAATGGTCTCAAACAGTATAAACACATGGACCATCCTTGTTATTCCACTCAGTAATGAAAATACATCTCAAAAACCTCTTTTCTGTGAAGAGAAAAAAAACCCCAACTTTTTGTGCTTGTGAAACTCTTATCTCTACTGGGAACTGTCCTCTGTGTTGCTGCTTCACAGACTGAAATAGAACTGTTAGCTGACAAAATAGTACTGATGTCTTGGTGACCTATACGAAGATTTGTGTTTATCTTCAGGCTGCTTTTCTGAGAAGTCTTGTGCCTTTGGCCTGTTTTGGACAGAAAGGTGAAAAGCTCAAGTGGAGGAAGGGGAATTGATCTTTTGAGAGCTGCAATAAAAAATAAAGTATTGCAGGGCTTTCCCTCTAAGGGAGCAAAACAGTCCCTTTTAAATGAAGACTCTGTTTACATGTGTTAATTCCCTTTGGGTTTTTGTGGGATGGAAAGGTCACTTTGTATCTATCTAAGCTATGAAAAAATCAATTGTTTAATCAATTTCTAAAGTAGGTTTAGTGAAAATGACTACTGTGGTGTGGCTTGGGCTTTGATATGTGGAGGTGTCCCAAAAAGCTGCCGGAAAAGTCAATGCAGGGCATTGCTGGACATAAGCTCACAGAAATTGTAGGGGAATTTCTGTCCCATTCAGTATGTCCATGGGGTGGTTTTTTTTCCCTTGCCCAGTCCCAGCGTGGCTTCCTCCTGGTGTTCCTACTGAAAGAATGGATCGCTGTGAGCAGATCAACAAAGGCAGTCATGCAGTTCACTTGAGCAGTCATGCATAAATATGAGCAGACTTTCTGCTGTTTAAACTGATGGGTAGCCATCCCTGAAACCAGTTTTCCATAGGCTGCTTGTTCCTGCTACTTGGAGCTGTCTTGGTGATCTTGTCCCTGACAGACAGCCGGGTATTGGTGTTCCCAGGTAGCTGGGCCAGGGGGTTCACAATGGGAAATAAATTTCTTGCTTTGAAAATGCCAAGGTAAGGACTGGTAAAAGGCACATGTTTCATTCTACTATTGCTTTGCAATTATTTTCTTCCTAGTGGTGTGACAGGCAGAGCCCTTCCAGCTGTCACACTGACCCACACTCAGAGCTGTACCTGTCTACACACAGAGCATAAGCGCTCTGCCTTGTGCTGTTTGCAGACTTGGGTGTGGATTTATTGTACAACACCAAAATGAGAAGTAACACAAAATAAGAAGTGCCACACACTGGAAATCTGGTTAGAGGTGGAAGTTCAATGGGCCTGCTGCTAGAACAGAAGTAGAGGAAGGTACCAGTCCTTGTGATATGGAGTGCCTGGTTAACACCTACAAGGGATTAATGCTTTTCATGCAGTCATCTTGAATAGGTCAAGTCTTTGGGGAGGTTTGAGTTATAATTTTGGTGTATACTTCAGAGTTGTATATCCCTCTGAAGGGATGGATTGTGTTAATAGCAAGAAAATGCTGCTGGAAAGGAACATGGCAGCAGGTGACTGTTCATGTGTTTCTTGGATGTTTGACTTGGAGTCATAGAATGGTATGAATAATTGATCCGTGCCAACACCAACAGCATACCTCATAATTATTTAATTAAAATAAAAGGCTGATGCTTTTGAAATCATAGGTTACTGGGTGCATTTCAGAAAGTGGTATTCCTAGCAGGTGACTTCAGCCAGCATCAGTAGTGTACTCTGCTGTTCAGTAGTTCATCAGTATTTTGAAAATAAGTCTAAAGCCACTGCTAATGTTGATTCAGCAGAGAAGCAGGCCATGCTGAGGACAAATTCAAAACCATGGCTAGAAATGACAGGAATGTTGGGATTTTCTTGCTTGAATATTCTGAATAGTATGTAAGTCTTTGGCAGAAGGGGGAGGTAGTGAAGTTTACCTTAGAGGTTTCAGAGAAATTATTAAACGGTGGTTAAGAAAGATAGGAGCTCCTTACCCTCAGTACAGTCAGATAATTGACTGTTAGTGAATTGATACCATCTTTGCAGCCTGATTTCTGTAGCTCCTCCGTTATGCAGTAAAATGAGTCCAGTGAAATTGCATCCATCTGATACAGGCAAGTTTGGACTTCTGTGTGCCAGAGATGCTGATTTTTCACTGGTTGTGCCTCACCAAAGCAGTGACCCTGAAGAAGGGGAAAGAGATGGGGGAGGACAATCAAATTGATATTTAAAAAACAAACAAACAAACAAAAAAGTAAAAAGCTGTTCAAGGACTCAAGAAAAGATGCCTTGTACTGAGACACTGACAGGACCAATCTGTTGATTGCCAGAAAAGCTATTGAGAGGTGAGTTGGTTAAAACATGTGCATAATTGACTCTGAGGAGCTCCTCTTTAATCCAGCAGGGAAGGAATTAATGGCTCAAGGCAGAAGGCAAACAAATAAGAAATTAGTCTGGCCTCGCTGCCAGAAAGAATGATGGAGCCATTGTAGCAAACTGCTAGCAGAGTAGTGAACTTAGGTTTTGACCTCCAAAGGCCTTTAGTCTGGATGCCATAAACCACTACATTTCACAGAACCACTTAATGGGCTTTATGGAGGTGTGAGTGGATAAAATGGAACAGTGCCTGTGTGTTAGGCAGGAAATCAGAGCGGCTGTACCTTAAATTATGTGACTCTGACTAGTCCTGGTGCAATTGATTTCTGTTTTTCTGTGCTTTAGAAAAAACCCCAAGACCAATTCAGTCATGTTCTTCATCCCTGTTTGTTCTTTTCCTTCCAAACTTTGTTTATGTCTAGATGTTTTATGCACCATAAGTGGTACATCCTGCATGTAAAAAATATCGTTTATGACAGGAGTGTCAACTTCAGGTTTGTACTTCAAATATCTCATGAAAATGAAATCTTCTTTATGTTTTTATATTTCTTAGAAATATCAGTGTAATGGTGAAATAGTGTATCTCGCCTGTCTTGCAGTATTTATTTTATTGATTAAACTTTCTAGGAGAGTAGAGTTTTATTAAGCATTTAATGTGTAAACTCATGTACTCTAAGGAATTATGTTAAATTCCAGTGGCATTTAAGTAATTCAGTTTCATAATCTTCTCTTGCATTCAATGTGAAAATCCTATACAAGAAGCAAACCTGATGAATGTTGTAATTTAGCCTCTGATTGTTTCAGAATAACTTGTGATTGTTTACAGGCTGAAAATGAAAGAACTTTACAAGGCTGGGAAATCATTGTGCTCATTTAGTTGGATGTTGTGTAAAGCAAGGCAGTGGCCTTTCTTGAATTTAAGCAAAACATTCAAGTTGAGACTGAAAGTTAACAAAGAGAAGAGTTGCAAGTGATGGAGAGCTTGCCCTACTAAATACATTTCAAAATACCTTTGAGAAAAGAAGCTTGAAAAACAGACCTTGGTCTGCTCAGGCCAGAAATATGCAATTAGCAAATTATTAACCTTGTTGTGAATGGTTTAAGTAACGTGGTACTTGTTCTGTTTCACTTCTGATTGACTATATAATAGCCACCATCAGCAGTCTCTGCTGTGTGCTGGATTGCAAAATCTGCTAATTAACACATTCGTTTCATATTGCTGCTGCCAATGTTTGCATTGAAGAACGTGGCTTTTTTTGGCCATATGGATGGGTGGGAATATCAAGATCGTGTTATGGCTCTGTGCTCATTCATGTGTGAAGCTTTGTGCTCTGTTTTTCCCAAGACATCTAATCAGGCTTGGGGCTGAGCAGTGCCTTTTTGGAGAATCTTTAACTGAAAGGTCAAAATAAGCACAAGGCTCAGAGACAAGTCTTGCTGTCACTCTTCCCAGCCACCCCCCGCCCTCCTTTGTGTGTGTCTCTCCACTATACATATGTAGGAGTCCTTCACCCTGCACATTCAGCTGCTCTTTCTTTCCTGAGATTCAGGGTTTTAAGTGCCACTCAGGGTCTTCCCAAACAGAGCCAAACTCTGCCAGCTGGATCTCCCTCAGGCTGGGGGTGGGTGATTTGTGCTGTGGGAGCTCCTGGCACTCACCTGCTGATGGGGCTGCTGCCTTTGCACCATTGCTGTGCACTGTCAGCTGCCTGGCATCTCTGTGTTTCAATTAACCTCGTGTAGGTAGACCAGGATTTACCCCAAAGGCTGTATTTGCCTATGGACTGGTATCTGGTGCTTCTTCAAGGGAGTGGGAAGGAAAGTGTGCCTTACAGTGGTCTCAGTGAGGGCTCCAGATGATGCCATGGAAGCTGAAGACTTGGATTTGCAGTCCAGATCGGGTCTGACATGAGTAAATTTGTTCACACTTACCCTCTGCTACCTCCCATCCATGCACTGAGAGTGTTACCAGGAAATTCCCTGTGGGAGAGCAAAACCATCAGGAGGGGGAGATGGTAAAATCTGGGTATTTATTCCAGCTCCCAGGGTGCATCTGAGGCAGATGCCTTTGTTTTATTGAATGAGAGATATTTTATGGTATTGATGGGCTTGTGCCTGTTGTAAGAGCATTTGAGGCAGGCAGCTCTTGTGCTTTTGCTGTCACTATTTCAGCCCTGCTTGGTTTCTCTTTTCCCTTACCAAGTGCAACTGAAAACAAGGTACTGAGGCAGCCCATCTAGTTTTTTGTATGCAATCTAGCAAATATTAGTGCTGGAAACTGGGCTCTGGCTGCTGTTTGTCTGGTAACATTACCCTCTGTTGTTTCCTTGTGCTGCTTTTAAAAAATGCTGGTTTGGTTTCTCTTTGAGAGGTGGTTGGCCCATAAATGTATTCCAACCCACCTAATAATTCTTCTCTCAAATCTTTCATCGGGTTTTTTGTGTTATATAGTTTAAAAAGAAAAAAAACCCAAATGCCTTCCTTTACCCCTGGAAACAGGAGTCGTCTTGTTCTGCTGAGCTGAGTGCTGCTCACACTGATCACTGCTGTTCCCTTTGTCTCCATTTATTTTAGAGTTAAGTTATAAGCTGTTTAAGACTAGGCTATTTTTGTTCTGTATTTTTGCAGGATCTTTTACATGGGTCTTCTAAACATTAAAATAAATGCTCTTAAAGGCAAAAGTACCATCTGTATCAGGGCAAGATGGTCATTGCTCTGAAAACGAAGCTTTGTGGGTTTATTCTGATAAAATAACCATTTTGGCGAGGACATGCCAGCACAGAGGAATGCCTGTGTCAGGGCTGGGCTTGTCACCATCTCCTGTCCATGCTGGGTTGCCCTTTGTCAGTCAGATGCCTTAGGATATCACCTTCTCCCTGTCCCTCGTTGACAGTAGCTGTGGTGCTCAGCAGGGGCTCCCTGGCTGTGTTTGCTTTAGCTGCAGAGGTGTTTGCCTTCACTGCAGAATTCCAGCTGCCAGGAAACCTGGAGCGCTTTTGTTGATTTGTTAGGGCACAGTGCACCTCAGGAATGCCTTTGCTAAGGAGCTGGGAGTGATGGAGGGGATCCTGCCTGTTGCAGTGTGAAGCCTCCATGCTTCTCTCTACAGAAACACCAAGCAGGAATCCCCCAAAGCAAGGCAAGGAAATAGCTCACTCAGCTCACTACTTTGGAGGGTATCAAAGTGAGACTCACTTACGTTTCCCTGGCACAGAAGTAAGGCAATGAATGATAGCTGCAACTTTAAGTGAGTTTTTGTGGGAGATGATACTGTGAATTTCCCTACCAGAGGGTTTGTATGCATTTGGTCAGTGTTTAGAGCTGGCATTCCTGAGCCACTGACTAGGGCTTTTTTCTGGGAGTTGGCTTTGGGCCAGCTAAATCTTTTGCACTTGGAAGAAGCAAGTTTCAACCTCTTTGGATTTGGAAACTTCTAAACATTTTACAGTACGGATACAACAATGGATTTGGCTTTTTAGCTACCTTTGGAGACAGCAAAAGTCTATGCACTACAAGTTTAAAAACCACTGACGTGAGCATGTCCTCCTGTAGTGGGTTCAGCAGAACACCTTCACCTCTCTAATGTGTTGCAGTCATCTGATGTGCACCCCTTTTCTTTGCTTGTATTGTGTGCACACACAAATCCACATTTCTTGACTGTCTTTCACTTGAGATTTTGGAGGCTGTTGCCCTAGGTGATCTGAAAATGTTTGGTGTTTGTACAGGGTAGGGTGGTCAGCTGGTCACTTTGTTTTTGATCAAGTATTTGGTAGCTGCAGAGTAGGTTGTGTTTATGGGGCATTGGTGCTGAGAAGGAATTTCCTTTCCTGGCTGAGGTAGAAAGGCTGTCCACGTACAGCTTTATTCCTTTGCTTTAGCATTCCTTGAGGTTGTTTCCCTATTTTACAAATGCATCTTTTGAGAACTGCCAGGAAAATGTCTCTCTCAAATGGAAATGGAAATTTCTGAGCTCACAGGAATGAAAACCTTTGGGTCTGTGCTCACTGAGTGAAAAGAGGATTACCAACCAGCCATTCTCCAGTGTGCAAAGCAGTGGAGCAAAGTCTGCAGAGACCCTCTGAAAGTTATTGGCTTTCCCAGGGAAGGGTGCTTGTGAATAGAATTGAATGAGGTTGCTTGCGTCCCTCTTGGCTTCCCTGCTGCAAGTACAGAAAGCAGTGAAACTTGGAACTCAGTAGGTGCCTGAATAAAATGGGAAATGGGTTTTTTCAAGTAGATTCTTTGTGAACAGGTCTAGAGCCAGTGTTCCTGCATTACTGTAAGAGAATTAATGGGTTTGTGACTGCATTTAGGCCTGAAAAAAGCAGGGAGGCAGTGCTGATTTTTTCCAGAACTGCTTGAAGGGTTCAGAAATGAGGATGGTGTGCTGGAGCAGATGCAGATGGCTTATTTTCACTGGGGACTGTTAAACCTGCCAAAGTGTAAACTGCATCTTAACAGGAAGATGTGAGACAAGGTCTGCACATCTCTCCCTCCTAATTACTACAGCTCAGCTGCTGCTGTCTCTTATACTTACACATCTGAAAGGTGACAATGACAATGTCTTGAATGGCAAAGCAATAGCAAGAAGGGTCTGGGTTTTTTTTTTAGTCTGGAACAAAGAAGTTATTCAACCAATAGTCAAAAATATCCTTATGAAAAATCTTTCTCCCAGAAACTGCATCTATTATTCCAGAAAATAATCATAATTTCTGTAGATCTTGATGGCTTGTCTCCTGAGTGACTACAGGTAAAGCAGCGATCAACTCTCTCCTCTTGCCCATACCAACAGCCTCAGGAATGTTCACAATAGCAGTAGGACTTCCATTTTTGCTGTGCCTGCAGTTCTGCACTGGGTTACCTCTGCACACATTATCTCTTTCAAGAAGTTGGAAAGCTCTTCTCACCTGTTCTAGCAAAAATCTCCTGTAGCATTTTCACAGTAGTTACTTTAGATGCCACAACCCAGGCTTTCAGATCTTCATCATTCATGGCATGCAGAAGATGAGGTCGTTTTTATGACCTCCTCTCAAAGGAACAGGTATTTCAGTGGGAAAGATGGTGCTGTGGTTGTGATGGCATTGCAGTGGTACAGCCAGAGTGGAGGCAGTGGCAGCTCCCAGCTGGGCTGCAAGTGACTGTTGGATTTGGTGTTTCTCCCAGCAAATCTGTTTTACGTCAGGGTCTCTGCTGGCTGTCTTGTTGGTTAGCTACAAATGTGTTCAATCTTCCCTGACCCTTCCTCTATTTCACTGTATCCCTGTAAATCTGGTTCAAGAAACAGCTTTGTGGAAGTTTATCTTCCTGCCTCCCCACCTGTTCTGTTTAGCTCAGGAGAACATGGTGCCAGGGCAGGATGGGCTCTGATCAGACACTGCATGGGCTGATGGGGCTCCTCTTCTCTGGGGACAAAAACACAGCAGAAAAAAAGGAAAAGCAGCGCTAAAACCACAGATATTTTAGATGAGGACGTCCTTCTTCATAGCCAGTTCACAAAGAGGGAATAAAAGTTGCAGCAAGGAGATGCCTGTCCATTTATATCAGCCTGGGAAATGGTGGATTTCTCTCTTGAGGCCTATGCCACAGGCATCTTGCCAAAAGGCATCTAGTCTCTATTCACTTCAAACACATACAGTTCCTAAGCCCAGAATGTGCAGAAGGCTCATGAACTGTGATCAGCTGAAGGCCAGAAAGCATGACCTGGTGCTTCATAAAAATCAATGAATTGAAGAGCTGTGACTTCTGGATGCTTTGGAAGTATGAGCAGCACCTGCTGTGCAATATGAACCCAAAGAGCATCAAAGGGTAATCAGCTCAAACATGGATCTAACCTGTGTTTATGGTAGGAAAGTATCCTGGAATCTGTGCTGAAAATTAGAATTTGCATAAGTGAAATGATTTGGCAAACACATGCAGTTGCTTTCTTTGTGGATCCTGTGTATGGGATTTCTTTCTTCAGAGCACAAAGAATTCAAGACAAATTTTACTTTGGAGCTAAAAGGCGTGTTTTTAGCAAAGGCAGTGCAAGCAGTGTTGGGACAGACTCCAGGTCTTTGGTGCTCCTGAAGAAACACAAACAACTGCAGAGAAGGGTATAGCTCAGATCCTTTTGCCAGCATGCTTAGCAGGCAGCCCTGTACCAGATCTGGTTCAGGCTTCCACAAGTGACCTCTGTCACTGAGCAGGAACATAAAGAGCCTCAGTGAGCTTTGGCTGAACTAGGCTTTTGCCTGTCTGCTCTGGAGAGAGAGAGTAACCTCAGTGTTCCCTTCCCTCCCTCCCTCAGTGTGTCTGTGAAAATACTAACTTGATTTAGCTGCCAAAAAAAGACATTTGAAAAGTGCACATTGCTCTCCTGTGTCCCAGCTTCTGTAAAATATGGGTTATGGTTGGTTCCTGTATGTGGTGCTCAGTAATTTTACAGAAGAGAAAACGGCACCACTGCAACTATCCACACAACACTTAATACAGTGAGGTCTTAGTCTGTGCTAGGGCTCCAGAGTGCTATTCTGGGCATTATGAACCTGATTATATTACACACAGAGCTCAGATGGCTCAGAGCCACACTCAGGATATTAACTGTTTCTATTAAGCTTTGCATTTAGAGATCCTTCTGTCAGAGCAGGGGGGCAATGCTCACGAGCTGGCATTCCCACAGCAGAGCAGTGTGTGGGAGCATGGTTAGGGATTGTTTTGTGTTTCATTTGCACAAGGGATAACCCGAGTTCCAGAGCTTGCTAACTTATGGGTGCTCAGTGTAATAATCTTTTCAATGTACTTGTTTTGGTAGCTGCAGGTGTTGTGGAGGAGACACTTACTGATGTAGATGTGCAGGAGAAACTTTACAAAGTGCTATAAATGTGTCATAAGGGGAAATCCATACATGGTGTGTCATCTGTCAGAGAATGTGATAAAGTGGCATTGACTGTGATTACTTGTGATTCTTGACAGCCTGTGCCCCTGAAAGAGTGTTTTTAGGACTTGTTTTAGTTTGTGATGAAGGTGGCTTTAGGAATAGTTAAGGTCCTTCCGTTTCTCTTTAAAAAAAGTTTCTTTTCATGGTTTTGTTTTGTGCTGTTTCAGAGTTTGTAAAAACAAACACCCTGAAAGCCCAAACAACAACAATAATAAAAGAAACCCTTTGTGGATCACCTCTGTGAGCCAAACAAAGTTGATGAGTTTCTCACTGTTTGAACACACATTGTCTGCCAGGTGGGAGCTGTGCAGCTCTTCCTTCCCTCATCACCCTGCAAGTGCAGGAAGAGATAAGAGGAATTTATTTAATCCTGCCCTCACACTGGCTGAATTTGAAGCACACTACCAGACAGGTATGCTGGATTTGGAGCCTAAAAGGCTGCCTTGAGTAGGAAAGGAAGGCAGAGAGTATGGGTATGGATATGAGTAACATATCCTGTTGGGGGATATGAGGCACTGGGATAGTGCTAGTGGGAGAAGAGGGATGCTGGACATGGTAGCACATGCTTTTGGGAGAGTAACCTCTCATCTTGCCCTGGAGGTAATGAGAATTTGCCTTTGCAGGGCTTGGAGTTAAGCCCTCTTCCCTGTAAAACTGCAATTTGCAGCTCCTTTCTCTGTACTGGGAGAGACGCAGCTGTGGAGCAGGGACTGGCTACTGTGCAGCAAAGTTATTCTTTGCAGGAGACAGAAACAAGTGGATGGAGGTACCCATGTGCCATGTGGATCCACATGCCACTGTTCAGTTCATTCTTTGGCTGATGGAGAGAGGTTGAGTTTGCATGTGTTTTTCTGAAGAATATCCCCGTTCTCAGAAAGCAAACAGCTGACATCTTGACCTTGCAGAAGCTTGGATGTCTTTACATTTTGAAAGCACTGCTCTCCAAATGTGGGTCTATAGTGCAAGAAATGCACGTGATGACCTTGGTCTTTCTGTGCCTTCTTGGCTACACTTTTTGTCTGGGATGCCAGTGACCCTGAGATCAGATTTCCCTCTGCTGTTTTGTGTTAAAAATGAAGAACAAACTGTAATGTGCGGAAACAGTTTGTGTGATGGAACCCATCAAAATAAACTAGAGGGGATGGTGGTGGTTGAGAGAGCTTGGCTGAATCTGGTAATTGGGCTGGTGTGAGAAATCGTTCATCTATCACTCTGGGGATAGCGGGAAGGAAAAGGGCAGCCAGGAAGAGACTGAATGGAAATCAGTCCCCGAAATAAATATTGCATGAGTGGGGCATAAAGAGTCTCCTTCAAATCAGATTCTGTGCCTGAGCCTTCCTCCAGAATTTCCTGCAATTTAGACAAATGACCAACTTCACATTTTTTTAAGTGGTGTTTGTGCTGAACACTTGCAGCCGTGCGTTCCCATCCAGCTGCTGAGCAGAAATCCTCGTTCTTCAGTCTTGCTGGGAGCTGCTCTGCGCTTTTTTGTGGCAGCAGCTTTTTGCAATAGGAGCCCCCCCGGCCCAGGATGGCTTTTTCTGTGAAAGAAGGCGGCGAGGCCAGGCAGACATTATCCCTTGCCGGAAGGAGGGACCCGGGCTCCCTGGGGAGGAGGGACGGGGAGCGGGTGATTCATTGCAGCTGGCTGCAGTTTGGCCTCCCCTCTCTCTTTGCCCTGGGTGCCAGGGAGTGACAGCTTGTGGGCAGCAGGCCAAGCTGTGAAAAGAGGAGTGTGTGAGGCCTTTAGCTTTCTCATGCTTTATCAAGCTGCAAAGAATAGCTCGATATTCAGCCAGCGTTGGTGCAGGTCAGGAGAATGGAAATGCGGACTTAACTCCTGACATGCTGGCTGATGGCTGACCGCAGGCTCCGCGCCCGTGAGAGCAGCTTTGTACCGCAGCGTGTGGGGCAAAAGGGAGGAGAAATGCCTTGGTGACATGATAGAGATAACTTTTTTGTTAAGTGGGCAGCCTCTGGGACCTGCTGGGAAAGTGGAAAGATGAAAAAAGGGCTTTGCTCTTGCGGCTTGCTGGCTGTGTGCTGGTGGAGGATGGAAACACTGGAAAGTAGAGATGCAGCAATGACGAGCGTCCTGGGAAAGTGAGAGGGACTGTGATGGACGAGTGGCAGGGCTGTCCCTTCCCTGCTGGCACAGCACTGGTGGCTGCGGTGTCCGTGCCGAGGGCAGGACGGGGCTATGCCGGGATGTCCCCGTGGGCCGAGGTCCTGCCAGCCGGTGCGAGGGCTGCCCGCCGGCGCGCAGGGAGTTAAGCTCCTCATTGCCCGGGGGTGAGCCTACTTCGGGGTGTTGAGCTCCATTCCCACGGCTTTTCCTTTCTGAGGGCTGGGGGAGGGATCGCCTGGAACAAGTAAAATGCCTGGAGGCTGGAAAACAGCACCCCGGCCCCTCTGGCCTTGTGTTGGTCTGGGAGGCATCTGCGCTTCACGGCAGGCTGGGCAGCGGCTGCCAGCCAAGGCCGGGCTCTGTCCCTGCTGGGCAAGAGCCGCGGCTATTTCTCTCCTTTACCAAAGAGAGATGGCTTTGCAGGCAGTAGAGTGCCTGCATAGAGACTGCAATAACAGAATTATCAGCTGGAAGGACATAAAGTAGGAATCAAGCCTGAGCAGTCCTGTGGGCAGATCCCAGTACAGGGTTAACACACAGGTGTTGTGGCTAAGGGAGAGCAGCAACGCTTCGTTCCCTACTGCACATGCATATTTCTCAAAGGCATAAAGGAACAGAGTCCTTTCTTACTTTCTATGCTGACTCTACCTTCTCCTGCATCACTTTGAGCTGCTGAGTTGAGGTGTTTGAAGTCCTGAGGAGCAGAAAAACGGCAGGTGACAGTCTGAGAGGCTGGGTGAGGGAGACAGCAAGCACTCAGAGCTACCTGTGAGCCTAAATCCCACTCTTTCTCCATCAGCAGTGCAGGGGTGTGGGAGAGGAAGAGAGCTTTGCCACATCCCAGTTTGCTGTGGAGCTGAGTGTGTCTGTGTGAGGTACTAATCCCAGCCAGCACCTATCTCCCACCAGAGGGAGAAGGGAGTTTGTGTACCTGTTCAGCCCCTAAAAAGACTCTGAAGTCCCCTCTGAGGTGTAAGGTGTGCAGTCCCTGTTCACAACAGCTTTTGAATTCAAGGCAAGGAACTGATGTGAGCAAATGGGACCCAGTAGCAGCATAAAGGAGAGATGAGCTGTGGAGCAGCATAAAGGAGAGATGAGATGAGCTCAGAGTTTGATTCTACTGGGCTGTGTTTGTGCTGTACAGACCAGCTTTGTTTGTGCTTATGCCAAAGGCCTGGCAAAACTGTGGTTGGAGGCTGGATTTTTGCTTGTGCATTGGGTGTCTGGCCTTGCATCTGCCCCAGATCTTCTTTGCAAAGAGTGAAGTGCTGTGATCCTCCCACTTGCCATGCTAGCTCCTGTGGCAGTAGGATCTGAAGGGGAGAGGGTTTGGGAGGCAGTATTGCCCGTGTGGGCAGAGGCTTTGGGTAGCTTGGGTTAGCACCCAGATACAGACCTTAGTGGTAGAACAGCAGGGTGCAAATATTCTGCAAATACCAGACTGGTGGTGGATCTTGTTGATTGTTAATGGCCAAATCCTAAGACAAGTAGGCTGGAGCCCTTGTTGTCTTTTCTGCAACCAGGCACCTAATAATGGTTGCCGAGCTCTGCTGTGAATGTTCTGCAGCTCTTTGCTCTGTCCATTTATTCACCCAGCACTGGGAAATGTGGCTGGAGTGGGAGCTGGGGTCCCAGGCGGATCTGAGCCCTGTGCAAGGCAGACCTGCAGTGGATGCACAAAGAGAAACTCTCACTGGCTGCGAGGTAGCTTGGACCCAGGTGCAGGGAAGGCACCAGCGAGAGCTGGCTCCCCTGCAGGGACAGGGGTGTGTTCCCATTGTGCCTGTTCCGGTTTGCTCCTGTCTGGCCTCTTCTCATTATTCTCGCCTTGAGCTGTCTCAGGCCCAAAGGCAAAGTGCTGCAGAAAGCTCTGTGGGCTTTCCCTTGAGAGATGCGGGGTCCTTGGAGAGTGGCTGTTCAAGGGAAGCACTGCAGTGGGCTGAATTGAGGCTGTTTCAGGCTGCACAGCTCTGAGCTAATCTCCCAGAGGCAGAGACATTACTCACCAATCAGGAATGTGTCTGTATTTTTCCTAATGAGAACAAAACATTTTATCCCTGTTCATTAGCAGAGAGTTAGCGTGTGCAGTTGCTATGCCAACAGACTCCTCTCCTCCGCAGACACACACTGGGGGTGTCCTCCATGCCATGGTTAGAAGGGTGAGCAGGAAGGCTGGTTCTGGCAAGAAAAAGATCCCATTGTTTTCCCAGGGCTGCCTGGACTTTGTGCAGCTGGCCAGACCATGCCTTCTCAGAGGAAGGGAACCACAGCAGGAGTCAAGTGCAACAGATTTAATTTATTGGAAAAATAGTCTTTGCATTTCATGCTCTGTTGTTTTTTCCAGCTTGAGGCACACTCCTCAATAAGAGAAATGAAGGTGTCTCAACGTTCCCAAGAGCCCAGATGGTAAGCAAAATGTGCCGGGAGTCAGCCCTGGGATGCCCATGGACAGCTGCAGCCCGCTGGGCTCCTCCGTGTTCCTGATCCTCTCGGTGTGTGTGGCCCCTGTCATGCTGGGCAGCCTCTGGATGCTGCTGCGTGACGAACCCACCTGACCAACTGCACCACCTGTGATTAGTTGGACGAGTTCTCCAGGCACGTGGTCTGCTGGAAAGAGTGAGTGGCTCTATGTGGGAGTGTTCGCTTGTTCCCTTTGCAAAGGGAACATTCTCTTTATGCAGGGAAATCCTGCATAAATCCCGTGAAGGATAAAGGACATCTCTTCAACACAACCTCTGTTCTGTAGAGTTCTGCTGTAAGCACATGTATTTACTCCAGAGGTTGCCTATTTGCTTGTCATTTTTTCCTTTGTCACCCCAACTTTCTTGAGAGAGTGATTGGGAATTGTGGGTTGCAATGCTACCAAAGTCAGGCCACTGCACACCTTTTGCAAGTCTTCTTGGCACTTGAAATATAAAAACTAGCTTTTATACTTTAAATTTTCTGTAGAAGGGAATTAATTTAACCTACAAAAGAAACAAACCAAAAAAACCAAAACAAATCCATGAGTTTCTGATGGTGATCTATAAGTAGAAATGGGCCAGTGAGTGTTGCCAAAGTGTCTGTGAAGACAGACTCCTGGAGCAGGAGTGATGTTCATCTCTGTCTGTCAATCACCATGGAGTGTGATGAGCTGCTCTGTGCTGGCTGAGCTTTGTGGTGTTGACAGCTACAGACCCTTGAAGAAATGTCTCCCTGAAAGTGAATTCTTTCAGGCTGCTTCCTATTAGACAGGATAGTTACAACTCTGCTGTCAGTTTGCCTGGTGAAGCACTCTGTAGGTGAATACATGCAATTTGAATATGGGAATTTGAATATCAAATGGAGGGTGGTACACCAGAGATCCCAGACTGAATGAGATGCTGGAGATCTGCAAATCTGCATGAACCTCTGTCTGGGAAGTGAAACCCTGGCACCTGGATACCAGGAGCTGATGGAGATGAGTCACTGACTTTTGCACTGGAGAGATGAGTATCATGTTAGAGCACTGGGAGTACAGGAGCCCTTCATCTGAAGGATTTCTGCTTGTTGGATTTGCAGCTCTAACGTCAGGAGAAATGAAATCAGCAGAAATAAAAACAATGAGCAAAATGAGACAGCAACCCCCAGCCCAGACCTCTCTGGAGTGCAACCTGAAAGTTTGGTAGTAGACCTGGATGGAACTCTTAGGTAATAAAGAGCAAGTTTGCAGAAAATCTCTTTTAATCTGGGGCATCCAAGAATAAATGCTGAATACGTATAACAAATGTACACAGATTGGAGAGTCTGGTTGCCTCAGCTTTGCATTGCTCTGGGTGGTTCCAGTAAAACCATTAACTCAAAGCAGTATGAAATAGGGAATGAGTAAGTACTTGAGATTACTTGAATTCAGTCCAGTCTCTTCTGGATCCATGCTTTCAGGGTACATAAAAAAATACAAGATTG
Source organism: Zonotrichia leucophrys gambelii (assembly GCF_028769735.1). Classification (NCBI taxonomy): domain Eukaryota; kingdom Metazoa; phylum Chordata; class Aves; order Passeriformes; family Passerellidae; genus Zonotrichia; species Zonotrichia leucophrys. The sequence continues at coordinate 9,216,501 of NC_088182.1, read as the reverse complement.
TAAGGAGGCCCGAGGACTGTGTGTTGTTGTATTCTTTGAGATTACTGAGGTGGTTCTGTCCAGATCCTATTGAAAAAGTGCTCCAGCAGAAGTGCACTAGAGGACATGCTTTTTAGTACCTCGAAGTGTGAAAGATCATGTCTGAACAAACTAACTTCTGAAATGTGAGTTACGGTTATTATCTGAGTCGCGCTCAGCTTCATTCCTGTGCAGCCGGAGTAGCGACTTGGTGTTACCTAGGAGAGTGTTCCTTGTTCCCTCCTCTTCCCTCCCCTCCCTTTTTAGCAGTTCAGGGACTGCTTTTCTGCCCTATTTTCTGTGCACCACCAATTTTTAAGAATAAACACAACTGCAGTGCTGTGTGCAAGGCCAAGAGTTCTTCAGGAGAAACATTCACCTTTGCCTCTGAAAACACCTCAGGTGCTCATAGAACCTTGGGAGAAGGGTTCTTTGTTTTTATCAGGACCAGTTATGGGCCATTTGTGGGGTGAGGTGTTCCTTCCAAACCCTTAGAGTGTGGTTCAAAACCCTAAATTGTGGGGTAGGTTTATATTTTTAAGAAGCTGTTAGCACTGAGTATTGCAGCTCTAGGTAATGTATTGTTCTGTTGGGTTTTAATGGCCTTCTTTATCTTTTTTTATTCCAGTTATACTTCTACATATCTGCATCTTTGAAAAACACTTATTTGACTCTTAATAGTAAAACTGGCAAAGAAAAGAGTGAAGCCAGGAAGGTTATTTCAGCCTGACAGGAAAGTTTAGGTTGCTTAGTCAGCTAAGCATGTATTATTAACAAACTTCTATATCTCATAAACAATGTGGGAAGCAGTTAGTGCATTTGTGAAAGAAATCGCTCAGAATTTTTGGGAGTCACAATACACACAATCTCCAAACTCAGATATTCTTATATGACTCTGCAGGAGAACAAGGTCTGGTAAGAATACTGTTCTGTGTAGCGTCAGGAAATCTATAAACACTGTGCCCATACTTGAGGAAAAACTGCTGGATTTAAATGTTGGTGAAGAATGCAAGACAGAATAAAGCTCTGGGACACGATCTTGTGAGGGATCTACCCTTCATCAGGGCAGGCTGATTCAACCATAAGATAATTTGTATTTTCAAAGAACTAACAGGGAGAGAAAGTTTTTTAAAAATACTCCATGTTCTGGTGGAAGAAGGATGCAGCTGAATTCTGTGGCTTGAAAGTAAACTTACTTTTGAACAAACTCAATTTAAGGAGTTAGGCTGAATATTTTAACAGAGAGCTACCAGATGGGCAATTCACTATAGAAGTGGGGAATCCCTGCTGTATTTGATAACCATCACACTAGTTCCTCTAGCTCTTATGGAAGTTGAGTTTTCTACAGCTTTAGGAAAACCATTGCCATCTTAATAGAGTTATCTTCAGTTTTTAGAAATGGAACAGCAGCAATAGTGAACAGAGGTGAGTGTTACCTTCCATACAAAGCATGACAGAGTAAGTCAGGATTCTTCCACCTGAAAAACAATAAGTGACAATTATCTTCAATTCCTGAATCACCTGGAAAGTTTAGAGGGGGAACAGCCTTTTTTTTTTTTTTTCCCTTTTCCGTTAGAAGTATGAACAAGTTTCATGGAGTAAGCTTAAAACCAAGTAACAACTTAGTTCTTGATGTGTGCAGTTAACCTGGGAAGCTTCTTGCTGCAGGATGTTGTGAATGCCAAATATCTGTGTGTATGTGAGGACATGGGGCAGGTCTGTAGAGGAGGGAGCTATTGAAGATTAGTAAATGCACAGAAACCACCTTAATCCCAGCAAGTCCCTGAGCTGCTCATTGTTGAAGCCTGGGAGAGTGTTCAGGGAGGTGAAGTGCTACTGTGGGTTTGCTTCAGTCTGATGTTTCAGGCCAGAGCCAGACTAGTGCAGCCTGGTTTGTCAGCATGGGGTGGGAGGGGGGATGCTAATAAAACTTGTAAAAAAAAGGGAGTGGCACAGCTGGTGTTCTGGGTTGGTTCTGTGCTGCTGGTGATGTACAGCATGCACCTCTTGCTTGCTGAAGGCACTGCCTTGGGCTGCTGCAGTCTGCAGGCTGTTGACTTGAATTTGAGGAGAGGCAGAGAGTGTATGTCTAGGAATGACACAGGTAGGAAAAGTGGTGTGAAGATGAATATTGTAAGCAGAGAAGCTGACTTTGCCCTTTTCCCTGTGGCAAATGCTCTTCCTGCTATTATGGGATGGTAGGTTTTATTGAGATACATAGACTGCCTTACTGCTGATAGCCTACATCTTATTTGTGTTAACTTCCCTCCTTTGAAAGGGTGTTTCTTGCTTTGTAATGGACTCTAACTTCATTTGAGCTAAAATGGGTGATAAGCTGATGCATGAACAGTAAAACCTCTGTTCCAAAGCCTTTTCAAACTAAAAATGTCATGGCCTACGTGAGGTTCATACTCTTCAGAAGTACTCAAAACACTGGTCCTATTTTAAGTCCTGTCTAAACATTTAAAAATAACTCAGAAACAGGGCTCACTTCTAGATGCTTCAGCCTTGAAAGCCAGCTCTTGCAGTTGGTTTTAGATGCTTACCCAAATGTTCAGAGGGCACAGTACAGAACAGCCCTGCTTGTTCCTTTGAACTTTTAATTTCAGAAGGAAGAGAACAACGTCAGGCTATCTGTTATTTTGTCTCTAGAGACATGGTCTCTGCTGTTTTGAGTTTTGGGAGTGGGGGGTTTAAAACGTTTTGTTGACTGATTTTGCTGCTGTGATCCCTGGGGAGCAGCTCTGCAGAGCTGACCGGTAGCGGAACTACGGTGCTGTGTATTCTTGGAGGCAGCTCTTGTGACTGAAAACCGAGTTGGTGTGTTTTGGGAAGCTACAGCCCCTCTCCAAGGACACAGAAACAGTCTTGTGTGCATATCGTGTTCTCTAGTGAACATTACTCCATGGGGTGGCTGAGGAGTTGGGTGCTGAGATTACAGACAGACCTGGGGCTGAGGGAGAATGCAGGTGGAGGGGACTGAAGTTCCCTTCCTGTTGATTGCTCCCCCTTTATCTTGATTTGGTCAACTCTAATGTGGGAAGAAGTTTCTATCCCAAACCCTAAGTCTCATCATTGTGCTCAGTTGTTATCCCATTTTATGGAGTATTTTTCCTGGTTTGTTCTCAGTTTCTCAATTATTGTTTTCATCAGTAGCTTGGCTCAAGCAGTGACTCTCTCTCAGCTTGCTCCTGTGTGTGCTGGACCTGTCTGCCCTTCTCCAGATAGTCTGTCCAGATTAGTTTTAGTTTGAACCCATCTTTAGCCAGTATGATCTTTTCTATTCCTAGCTGATCCATGATTTTAACTAGTGTATTTCCCACTAAGCCCTGAGAAGATTTAAACTAAAACTTTTTCATGAGGCTAAATTTGTGTCAGCCCCACCATGGACTCCTGGGTTGACATTGAGTGGCTGATTATTCAGTTTGGTCCATGTGTAAGTCTGAAAAGTGCTGTCTGAGCCACACTTTTGTGGGGTTTTGATTAGTTATCTGTGCATGGCAGAGTAAACTGTTTCCTTTCCCAGAGGAAGGCACAGTCCCTGTCATGTGTGTGGAGTACACAGCTTAAAATGGCAGAGGAGGGCTGCCTGGAACTGGGACAGTCTGCAAACAGAGCTGTGATGACCACAGGCTATGGTTTATCCTTCTAGCACAGATGTGCATATTTCTCCCTTGTTTCCTTCCTCTCTGTTCTGTCTAGCTGTTCCTTCTAGCAGAGGAGCAGCCACTCAGCTGTAGAACTCAGTGCTGTTCCTAACAAACTACTGTAAATCTGGTTTTCCTGTCTCCTGGGCACTTTTTTGCCCCGGGGTGACCCTGGCAGGCAGCATGGTCTTGAAATGCCAACAGTCAGCCAGTTATACTGGCTGAAATTCCTGCTCATAGCAGTTTGCATTTCAGATTGGCACTGCAGACCTGTTTAGTGCATCTCTGCAGCCCTAGGGTGAAGGTCTGGGCTTCTCTGAAAGGGGAAAGGATGAGCCAGTCAGTCCTGCTCAGCCAGTGGCTGTCAGACTGAGCAGGTGGGAGGGTAGCAAACCAGATGAAGAACATCTCAACCAAAAGTCTTTAAAATTCATGGCTCTCATGAGCAGGTGGCTGATTCTGAACCTTTGTGCCTCTAGGACTGCACCAAAGAAGTTTTCTCAGCCCTGAACCAGGAGCTCAAATATTTTGCCAGTAAAAGTTAGGATCTCCTTAATCTGAGTGAACAGAAACTCGTGTTTGTAAAGCCACTTGAAGGTATAAAATTTCTTATTGGGAGTTTTTTCTTGTTATACAATTCCTTGTTCTGGATAAGATGGGACTAGATGTCTGCATGTTAACAAAATAACTGGAGAACTCTTGTTCTGCATGGTTTATTTCTCCAAGTACAAAATCTTGCAGGGTCCCAGCTTCTGCTTCTTTTGCCACTTAGTTTTCCTGTTGCTTATTTTCACTCCTCCAGGCTGTGGACCCACTGTGGTATGAAGGGAGAGCATTGCCTATTGTGCCCAGCAATAGTTCTCTCACCCCTCTCTATATGCAGTCTGGTGCTCTGAATTTTATCCTTGACACAAGAACTTCCAAGTGTGGGCCGTGTGTGGCGTGGAGGGCTGTGGCTGTGCAGTACAAGAATGAGGCTGCATTGCTGCTGCCAGCCTGTGACTCCTCAGCCATGAGCACCTTGAATGCCCTTCATGGATGGTCCCTGGGCCACCATTCCATGTTGGACTCCATCTGAAAGCACTGAATATCCAGCCTGCATGGGACAGTCTTTGTTCAGAGCTGTTGTGACTGGGGTGAAGTTGATCCTGGCCCTCAGGTCTGCACCCAACCTGTTCAGGCTTCTGCTCTTGTGTGGTGAGAGCTGTTGTTCCTTAGATGTGTTATGTAGGTGTGAAGCTTCCCGAGCTTGGGAAGGTCCCCAGGCTTTTTGAACAGCATGGTGTGTTGTTATCTGTTACTGGCTTTATGAAAGCCTTGGCATTGGCTTCCTGAGGTGGAAGAAAATGTCTGGTCACCTCAGTTTGGATCATTATCTAACAGACCTGTGTAACCTAATTGCCAGACTATTGAGCCTGGTAGTTCACAGCTGATGACTGAGAACCTTGCAGGCTGAGGCACTAATTCATGGCAGATAATTGATCAAAGCGTCATTTCTGATAATGCTTTAACATAACTTGAGTAATACAAGGTAGAATATACCTCATCTTGGTCTGAAGGCAAACCACAAGCAGATTGGGGTAGTGATGTGGAGTTCTGTTTATTCTGCTGTCTCTTCTGGGTGGGAGGGGATAGGTACTACTCATGTGGCTGCATTGCATTAAATGTATTTGCATGTTGCTGCCTGTATTCATGGCTACAGCCAGAACTGCTGACGCTCTTGGAGTGAGAGGGGAAGACTGTCAAATTGCTGTCAGGATGTATGGTTCTCCAGAAGATGAGGGGAGGGTAGAAAAATGAATTTTATTTGAAATGAAGGAAACCACCAAGAAGAGTTCTTCCTGCCCACCCAGGGCAGATTAGTTCTTTATAGATTGATTGTGGTACTAAATCTGAGACTTAAGGGTGTCAAGAAAATGTTTTTAACAGAGCACCTTGCTCTGCTCAATGTCTTCAGAGCAAAATGATTTATTCAAGACAGGCTGTAGTGCTTAACATTTCTTATTTGCATCTTGACACCTGGATGGTGGAGCTCGGGATGTGGTCCTTGCATGTCTGCCTGTGGTCTGTACCACTGCTGGCATGAACTCCTGTGGTGAGCCTGTTCTCCCTTCCACTGTGCAAACCTGCAGGGCTGATGCTGGCATGGAAACCATGGATTTTCCTCTTGGAGTGAAAGTGTAGGACTGGTGCTTTTTCACAGGCGTTTCAGAGGACGTTTGAGGCTTCTCTCCTCTCTTGCTGGGTTACTCCAAGGCCAGGCTGGATCCAAAAGAACTTGCCTTGGGGGTGTGGCCTTTGCCTCTGTGAGAGCTTGGTTAGGGGTCACGGTCCTGTCCTCTGGGAAGCGTGTGCTGGTTGCAGAGATCTCTCTCCCTTCTGCAGGGCATCCTGCCAAGGAAAACAGACTCTAAGGCAGAAGGGATTATGTGGAGATCGTGTGCTGTCCTGGCTGTTTGTGGATGAAGCAGCTGGACATTGCTGCTTTATAGAAATTGGCACAAACAGCTCTGGCAGAGCAGGATTCTGGCTTTTGTAGCTGCTGGAGCCAAAGCTGAGAACAGGAGGATCCTGGCTGAGGCTGGGAGAGGTGCCCCTAATGACAGGGAGGGCAGTGTGGTTGGGAAGGTGTGCCTTGTTTGAGGTGGAGGCCGGTAAAATATGAATCACATGTGTTTGAAGTAGTGATGAAATCCCAGATGAAGGTTTTCTGTAATACCTGGCCAAACAGTCTGGTGTGCTCCAGCTTTCCTTTCTCCCTGCCTAGAACGGATGGTCCTGACCTACTTTTAGCAGCCGTGGTTCTGCCCAAGGCTTGGCTGCTCCGATGGCACACACGGATCTGCTGTGTTCCCTCTGATGAGGAGTTTCCATCAAATGCTGGCAGACAGGGAAGAGCTATTCCTGAAAGAGGGGCTGAGGGTGCACTCAACTTGGATCTGCCACTTCTGTGCTCTGTGGCTCTGGCCCTGGGTTTGCTTTCCCATGGTGTGCATTAACTTTTGTGTTGCGCTGTCAGGATTCAGTTAGATGGTATCTGAATGTTAACATGAGAGATACTGCCTTCAGAAACAGCCAGGGAGGTTAGGCTTCCAGCCTTCTAAATATGTGATTAGGCAGGGCTGGAGTACATTCTTAATATTTAAAAATAAATAAAGTCTATAAATGTACCATAAAATAGAAGTTTAAATAGAATATCATCCTGGGGCAAATTGCAAAGCTCTGTGTAGCTCAGTGTCCTGCCTTTGACAAGATCCAGAGGCAGATGCTTAATGAGGATTGTAAGAAACAGGGCATGTATAATGTGGTGGGTTTGTTTTTTTTTAATTTTTCCCCACCTCCATTTGCCTCCCAGCTTATGACCATCATCAGTTTAGGACTCTGCTTGGCATGAGGAGTTGTATCTCATCATCTGATCTCAACTATATCTATTCTCCATGAATTTATATAATCTCTTTTCTCTCTTGTTTATGTTTCTGGTCTCCATGACGTCCTACAGCAGTGAGCTCTACAACTTAATTATGCATTTTAAATGTTATTTGAAATATTCTACATCCAGCGACAATGTCCCTGAGCTGACTTAGGAAAATTGTCTGTAACTTTAGTGAGTGCTCTCTTGTTTCTGTGTTGTAAAATATGGCAATATAACCATGTAATTCCATCAATAACCCCATGTTTTTCATCTTGACACTGTCATGTTTCAGACCTCTTGACTTTTCCTTATCTTCCCCCTGGTCGTTTCTTTGTCCAAAGTCCTGCTCTGCTCAGTCACTCCTTATATGGAAGCTGCTCCATGCTTTTGGTCATCTTTGTTGTCCCTTTTGTTATTGTCTCCTTTTTCAGATGTGGGAATCAGAACTGCCTGCAGCATTTGACAGCATAATGGGGATATGTGTTTTCTTTTCTAATTACCCTACAGGCCGTATTTGCCTTTTTGCTTGATACTCAGTACTGGACTGACCTATGAAGTTTTCAAAGTTTTTCTGAGTGATAACAGCTAGTTTTTATCCTGTTGAGTCTATGTGCTTAGAATATTTTTTGTTGGTTTTGGTATTGACATTCTAAGATATTGTGTAGTTACTTTTAAGTGCATGAGTTTTATTTTTTACAGTTTTCTCTGAATTTGATGGTGATTACTTTTTTTTTTAATAATAAAATTTGCCACTTCTAGACATATTCCTCTTCTCAGATCTTATGTGAACATACTGAACAGTGCAGATTGCAGAGTAAGTTCTTGGCAGATCTCACTGATAACCCACATCTGACAGAGAAACACCTGTCTTTTAATTACTTACTAAATCAATATAGGGACAGTGACTTTATTTCCACAATAGGTTAACTTTTTTTTTTTTTCAAGAGTTTTAGCTGACAGTTCTTTTAAGATCAGTTTAGTTAATATTAACCAGATTAAAAATTGTCTCTTGGGTCTCAGTTAAACAGAAATGAGAAATCTGCACTTGGAATTTCCTGGGTTCTGAAGAGGTTTCTCTGTGCTCCACATATTCATCTAAATTTTGGGCAACAATTGGCTTCCTGAACTCATGCAAGCAAGTTTGTTTTTATGTGGAGTGATGGTCTTAGATTTATGTAGATTATCATAGAAACAGAAAATTTGCTCAGCAGAGCCAATTGGATGGCTAACTTCAGTGAGCCCTGCTTTCCTTACAGGGTTTTATTAAGCTCTAAACCTGTCTAGGCTCTTTGGATATACTCTAATAGAATGGGATATTTTTTTCCTAACTAGGTTTTTTTTCCCCCTAATTGAAAGTTAAGTCACTGATGCAAATGTAACATGTGATGTGGCAGCTAGAAGATCAAGGAGTTCTTGTGTGGGTAAATGGAGAACTGGTGGGTTCAAATTGGGTAAAATAACATTTGAGTGCAGTGTCAGCCAAAGGAGTGGCCTGTCCAGGTCAGGTCCTGTCAAAAGAAAATGCTTATCCAGGTCAGGTAGCTAAAAAAGTAGGGTGTTGACAAATTGGGATGAGATCAGAGAGCGACTAGGGAAATTAAGTCTTTCTGACTGAAGAAGCTCAGACCACTTAATGTATCCATCCAAAGGATTACACGTGGCTGCAATCTGTGATTTGGGAAAGCTCAAAGCTGGCAGGATGTGGAAGGGAAGGATTGCATTATGCTTGTCTGCCCTTCGTCTACTTCTTAGGCATCTATTATTGTCTGCTGCTGCAGCTAGGGTTTCTGTGTAGGTGGACCTCTGTCGGACTTAGAATAGCTGTCTTTATCTTCTTGCCCAAGGAGGATTAAGAAAGAGGATTAGTTTTCAAACCGTTCATACAAAAAGTGACTAGAAGCTTCTTTGAGTTGGAAGATTTTGTGACAAGTTAGACAATATGAGAAGGCATTTTTACTTGGGGTAGAGAGCCCTCAGGCATCAGCTTGCTGGGTTAAGGTGGTAGCTTCTATAACTTAGGAGCCCTAAGAAAAAATCCTGGTATCATGAGGAGACTTTAGTCAGGAGCTCATGGGCTAGAAGGGATGTTCACTGGTTTTCTTTTGATTGCACAGAAAGTTGGAGCAGATCCTAAAGGACTTTAATCTTCAAATGTGTAACACTAGCAGAACATTATCTTTTGGTTGTGTTAAGATGCTGTGAAACTACCAGCTGGCTTGATTTTCCCTTTTAAAAATGCACATGCAACATGGTCTTGAGTTCACATTGAGTTAGTGTTTGAGAGGATGGTGAAGTGGAAAAGTCAATCCTTGATTTGCCATGATAGTGTATATGTGAAGAAAGCTTCTTCAACAGTAAGCATCTTGTGGTTACTTTATATTCCTTGTAAATGTTTATGTAGTTGGTCTTGGTTTGTAAAAATTTCACTATTTAACATTGTATTAATCATTAACACTTCATGAGCTAGTTGTACTGGAAGCTTAGTGTTTATAACACATTTTCATCAGTGAAAGGATGAAGTTTGGTTGTGCTAGAGCTGTTTAGAGGAAATACCTATTCACTATCATCAGTTAATTCCAGTACAGCTGAAATTAATATTTAAGTAGTCCCAGAGAGGTAGAAGCACTTTCTGCAGTTTTTCCAAAGAGCAATGCAGGAGCATTATTGAAGTTATCACACAGTTGACAATATTTTGTGCAACATTCTTTCAGTATGACTTCAATCACCATCCAGAAAGATACCTTGTAATGTTCAGCAATAACTATCAAGGATTTAGAAAACATAATTTTCCCAAGTATTTATCCAAGAATGCTATTAATTCTGTAGTACAGAATTTCTGCTGCCTTGCCATTTCATATTTGATGCTGTCTTTAAGGTTTTTTAATAAGTTATTTTGACCTCATCTTTGGTGTTATTCACATCTGGTATAACAGAGCTCCCTTGTCTGTGCCAGTCCTGCTCTGACAGGATTGCTTGAACTTGGGATTCTCCTTGGGGTCAATTTTACTTGGAAAACAGTGGTTTGTGTCATCTCTGCTGAAGCTTTTTGCTGCAAGTCTTCTTAACAACAGAGCAGGGAACTGCCCTGGTAGTAGCAAATAAGACTCAAAGAAGATTTATTTATTTAATGGGAATGCCATCTTTCACAGCAGAAAACAGCAAGTCTCTGTTGAGCATATGAAGCTTAGAAGGGGGCTGTAATTCAGGGCTTTTGTGCAGAAAACATAGCAGTGGTTGAGTTCCTGCTGCTGGGCCTTTTGAATGTGCTGGAGCACAAGGGTCGTCGTGCAGCTGGAAAATGGTGCTTTTAATTTTTAAATCTTTTAGTGCTTACACTGTGGGTTGGCTCTGCAAATGATAAGGTGGAAATTGCAGGTGCAGATTTCAGAGACGTATTTTTTTCCCAAGGCTGATTTTGCTGGGTTTGGTGGTGAGTATAAAATCTAGCCTAGAAGTCGGAACATAACTGACCTCTCTATGTTTGGAGGATAGAATGTGGTATTAGGGAAATTATCTGGGAGGATTGGAATAATCTCTATGTGTTGATACGCTGTTAAAATGTGCCCAAATGAGTTCTGGGTTTGTTTCTTTATTAAATAAGCAAAGTTTCTCAGAGGGATACGTGAGGTCAGAGAGGTAAAAACAGTGCTACAGAAAACACGATCTTACTTCAAATTTTAAGTAACACAATAGTGCCATTGCTTTAATGTTACTGGTTGTTGTTACGTGGTTGTGATATAAATATTCTGTGGCAGAATTGACTAATCCTCCAGCCCTTCTGTTGTGATCCAGATTAAATAAATAAAACTCAGCGGTATTATTTGGATATTAATATTTTACGGTGAGTTAGAGGCAATGTTCAGAGTATTGTCTGGAACATTTTCCTGTTTAACGGGAATTCATCATAAAAATGGAATATTTAAAATGAATCTTTAAACCTTGGCAATTGCATTCAGAATTAATTAAAGGCTACACACTTTTAGTGCAATCTGTCTACAACAGCTGTGTTATACACTAGCAGAGAGCACAGGAAGCAGAACGGTTCAGTAAATCCATAAAGAGCTCTGTAGTGTAGCCTGTCATGAAACCATCAGATTTAAATGTAGGTTATCCTCCTCCTTCCTGTCCTCCCAGAGAGGTTGTCATGGGCTTAACTGAAAGGCAAGCATAAAAAAGACAGTGATGGCTGTGCTTGAGAAACAACTTGGAAAATGGAATCAAAACACGCTGCTGGCTTTTTTTCCCTCTCTATTCTCATGTAGGGTGCAAATGCTTCTAGCTACTGATAGCTAGACAGTCATGCTCATTGCTAATGTATGTTTGCTCACCTAGCAATAAATACAAGTTCATTTGCTAATGGGTCTTTGTAGCAAAGAGCAACAAAGAGCACTATATTCAGTGTTTATCCATTGTGCAGGGTGATTAGAACCAGCCTGCAGAACATGCTGTACTACCATTCTGTTTTGTTTTCTCTGTTCTCACAGAGTCATGAGGACCAGACAGTAGTTTCTTATCTGAATCATTTTTAAGGACTAGCTCTTCACAAAGTGACTTCCAGGGGAGTATTGGTGACTGAAAGAAGAGTAGCTATATATTAGAGCCTTGGCCGCAGCAAGATCTGATTATGGTCTGCTGGAATGAAGGACTAGTTGATTTTGCAACCTCTTTCCAGTACAGGTGCTCCAATAGGTAAAATGCTTTCAGTGAAACATTTGGAGTCGGCTCAAATACAGATCGATGAGCTTGTAACAAGATCCATGTTGCTGGAGTTGTGTCATGTGAGCTGAAGTAATGGTTAGTTCTGCCCTGGCAGTTGCCAGTGGGGCTCTGTGGGACACAGAGCAGAGTTGTGCAGCTTGTAGGCATAACCTCTAGCCAGAAAGCCACTGTTTCAGAATCCATAAATCCTGGAGACACATGCCCATTTTAATTTGTAAGTGCTGGCAGAGGAAGGTTGCATTAGCTAAAAGAAGATTACAGATTCCTCAGAGTGGTGTAGCTATAATGATGTCTTGTGATTCTCAGCTGCTTCCAGATCAAAGATTCTCTTCTCCTTGTCATTGTTGCTGTTCACAACATAGTCAAGCTCCTGCTGTTGGGTGGCCATCAGCCTATTGCTTTGTTTGCAGGCATTTTCAGCTTTGAAACTGAGGAGACTCCAGACAGTCGTACAAGCCATCATGACATCTGCATGAAGGCAGTGCAGAGGTATAGAGACAGTTGTGTGGTTAGGGGGTTCCTTAAATCAAGTTCTCTCCAACAGAAATGGTGAAAAAGCATTAAAAATAACTGTCATGTTGGAGTTGGAGCAAGATCTTTTCTGCTGATCTAAACCTGAGGGGATAGAGTCAAATTAGGTCTCCTTCCTTCAGTCTGTGTGTATCTTCTTGCTGGGTTTTCCCACATAGCGTCTCCCACACGGTGAGGGTTTCTCTCAGGTGCTACAATGCACTCGCTTACCACTCTGGAAAAGAGACTCCTAGGGTAGTTCAGGGCTGTTTGCCAGTCTGGGTGAAGCAGAGTGTGTTCATAGCTCTGAAGCAGAAAGCACTAAGTGTCCATTATCAGGGCAAACAAAAGCCCCAGTGTGCACGTAGCCTAAACACGGCGCTGGTGGTGTGAATCAGTGGCTGTGTGCTCTGGGGGAAAGCTGCCAGCCCAGAGCCAGCATTCCTGTGCCTGGCCATATCCTGACAGTGCTGCCTACTTACCTACAAGAACCGTGTGAAGTGGAGCTTTTCCAGAGCTTCACAAAGCCTATATTTAATAAAGTGTTGTTTTTGTAATACCTTCCATCCGCTGGATTTCACAAGTAAACTAATCCTCTCAACTGGTCTTTAGGTAGAGCAAAGATGCCAGTTTTACTGACAAAGGAGCTGGAAAGCCGACTTCTGGGGTTTTTTTCTGCAATAGCAGGGCAGTAGAAGATGGATCCAGAGTCTTACAGCTGTTGTTCTCAGCATTGCTACTGTGTTTTCTGCACATTGTGTGCTGGACATTGTATAGAATGAGTGTAAGACACAGTTTATGGGTTGAGGAGTTTGTGGCCTAAATTGGTTAAGTCCTCCAGTAAATGCTGGAGTAGTTTACTCTTGAAATGCTGCAGATCTTTTTCTGCCTCTGTGATTTAAGGACTTCTGAGCTAAATCACTTTGAGCTTATGAGGAAGACCCAAGAGGGCTGATGCCCTAGGAGGGGAGTGATGATAGTTTTCTTAACTTTAACTACAAAATTAATATCACCCCTGAGGAGCTGAGTTGCCAAAATGAGCCCAGCAGATTACAGGGCAGTTCTGGAGGAGATACTGTACTCATCAGCTCCACGGAGCCTCTGACCCAGCTTGGCAGCTGTGCAGCTCTGTGCAGCTTTGATACCCTGCCTGCAAGAGGGAGGGAGGGCTGGAAGGAAATAGATTCACAGCTGCATCACCACCTACTTCTCAATTTAAATGAGGTGGTACTCATAGTAAATTATTGAGTACTTGCAGCTGTTTCCCTTTCTCCATGGGGAAAGTGTTAATCTAAATGCTGCAGGTACTTATTACCACATTTCCACCAGGCTGTGGGGATCCCCATCTTGTCCAGAGCAGTTGTTCCCATCCATGGCATGGCTTGAGTGGATCACAGTAGGTTTCAAAAGGAGTTGGTCTAAGTATTCTCTGGAGAGGAGCTGAACAGGTCTGGTGATTCCCTGGGTCTGTCCAACATCTACCCTGGACTTGCTTGCAGTTTGAGACTTGGGAAGGTATGGAGCCTTGTCCACAAAGCAGGCATGTTTAAATCACCTTTCACAGTACTGGGAGAAGTGCTGTGGAGAAATGAGTGTCAGTAAGAGACTTCTACCCCAGAGAGAGCAGTAACAGGTGAACAGGTAAAGGTGAACTCCCCCTCACCTGGATGTGCTGTGTAAGTTCCCAGGAAAATGGGAACCCACAGGGTCTGGCTTGGCAGGACTGAGGGCAGACTGGTAGCCCCAGAGGGGAGGCTAGGACTGATGTGACTGATATTCCAGAGGCTTAATCCTGGCACCCAGGCTCTGCTTGGGTGGGTGATGCTAGTGGCAGAGATGGCATGGGAAGGTTTCTTCTGAAGCATGGGTGGGACAGCCTTAGACCCACAAGAGGCTGTTGATAGCCATAAGTGATAACAAAGAGAGGGTTTAATTATGATATCTAGATCAAATACAGAGTGAAGAGCTTGTAAGTTTGCTTCAAATTGGATCTCAGCTGCAGTTTATTTAAGCAATGGTCCTGCAGGTTATGTTTGTCTTAGTGGTTTGTTTTACTGTGGTGTTGCTCATTAATACCATGTGCAACATGCTGGCTCCTATGGAAATTTGGTCCTGTCCTGGAGAACTTCCAATACATCACCATAGCTCAGCTGTACAGGAGTCAAGTTTAATGTGGATTTTTCTGATGTTACAAGAGTAGTGATCAGCTTCAATGTTGCATTTACTTGCAGTATTGCAGCTTCTCCTGAGAATGCTGTGCCTGTCATCTTGGTGTAGATCTGACTGAATTAAATCTCTGATACTCCTGAAGGCCTCTTGCTGTGGGTGTTATTGAAGGATTTTGAGTGTAAATCTCTACTTTTGGCTCCAAGGAGTTATAACAGCCTTTCCTCTCTTGCAGAGTGTTTACCATGCCTCTGGGAACGTTCCTCCTTCCTGTTCTCTGTTTCTTGGGAGCATCAATTCCACAGGGACTGCAGTATGTCACATTCTCACGCAATGCTACAAAATTCCTCCACCTGTCCATGGACTTGGAATCTGGAACCATTTACTTGGGGGCCACCAACTTTCTTTTCCAGCTGACATCTGACCTGCTGTTGGAGAACATGGTTCAGACTGGGCCAGTTCTGGACAGTAAGGATTGCCTCCCACCAGTCTCAAAGCTGGAGTGCCCTCAGGCACACCACACTGACAATCACAACAAGCTGCTGCTGGTGAACACTGTGCAGAAGGAGCTCATCGTGTGTGGCAGCGTCCACCAGGGCATCTGTGAGAAGAGGAGCCTGGAGTCCATCGACCACGTCCTCTTCCGGCCAGAGAGCCCTGGTGACACTCAGTACGTGGCTGCCAATGATCCCAACATCACCACTGTGGGACTCATCGCCTACTCGAAGGATGAGGTGCCCTTGCTGTTTGTGGGACGAGGGTACACCAGCCGAGGAGTGGGAGGAGGAATTCCTCCCATCACGACCCGGAATCTCAGGGCCCACGGAGGGGATGTTCAAGCCACAGACTCTCACTCCATTTTCTCCTATGAAGAAACGGCAAAACTGGCTGTGGGCCGGCTGTCAGAGTACAACCACCATTTCATTAAATCCTTCACTTATCACTCCAGTGTCTATTTCCTCTTCTACCGGCGGGACCTCAAATCGCAGTCGCGCGAGTACAAGACCTACATCTCGCGCATCTGCCTGGATGATTCCCACTATTACTCGTACGTGGAGTTACCTCTGCTGTGCCAGAGCAAAGGCAACACATACAGCCTGCTGCAGGCCGCCTATGTCACCCGGCCGGGAAAGGAGCTGGCCCAGGGACAGCTGGACACCGAGGGCGAGGTGCTGTTCGCAGCTTTCTCTGCCTGGCAGGCTTCCTCTGGGAAACTGAGCGAGGAGTCTGCGCTCTGCGTCTACACAATGGAGGAGGTGGATCGCCTGACCAACTGGACTAGGGATGTTTGCTACATGAGAGATGGGAAGTCAGAAGAAGGGACAGAAGTGGCGTATATTGAGTATGATGTCAGTTCCAACTGTGTCCAGCTGCCAGCGGTAAGTGGCTTCGTGCTTTTGAGCAGTCTGCAGCTTGTTCCTGTGTTGCTCTGTGTTCCTGAAGTTGTCTTGCTTACACAGATGGATGTTGAAATCTGGGTTAAAAGCCTTTGGGCTCAGTCTGTTATGCCCCACATGGGCAGGATTCCTTGCAGAGGGAGAGGAACTGTATGTGGCAGTGGGAAGAGCATCTGGTGTGACCTGGCCCTGAGGCCTGTCTTGTGGCAATACCAGGCCAAGGGCACTGAAGCTGCTGTTCAAGTAGTTCTTTATCTGTGTCATCTCCTGATGACAGTCTGCACTGCAGGGAAGGAGAGGAGCATGTGTATGTGCTCCTCTGTGTGGGGAAGGGAATTTAAGGGGTGTGCCGGGTCCCTGTTGCTTATGGTGAAGTGCACCTCACAACAGCTTCCTGCAAGGGCACTCAGGAACAAAAAGGAGCATTAGCAAAACCAAGTGTCATCAAAGAGATATTCAAAACCCTCCTGGATGTGCTCCTGTGTAGCAGATTTTAAGTCACCCTGCTTTGGCAGAGGGGTTGGACTAGATGGTCTCCAGAGGTCCCTTCCAACCTTAATAATTCTGTGATTCTGTGCAAATCCCAGCTTCCTATAGACTGCTTTAGTCCTGCAGGTTTTTGGGCACAAGAAGGATCTTCTCCTGAGCTGGCTCTTTTTCTCCAGAGCTGTAAAAGAGGTGATAATGCTTTACATTCAGTGACAAAAGCATGATGGGATGTTGCAGGATAAAAATTTAACCTAAAGTGGCTGTGACCCTGAATTCTCACCAGCTGGCAGCCACACTGGCTGCAAAATCAGGGACAGTGATTCAAACAGTGCAGCAGTGCTCTCCTGGATGCAGTGTCCTGGCATGAGGCTCTGTGACCATGAGCAACCTGTTTGCACCAAGGGTATTTCAGGTCCTTAGCAGAGCACTGTTATCTTGTGTCTTCCCTCCACAGAACAGGCTGTCCAGAGAATTGCCTCTTCCCAGCCTGGTGCTGCAAAGAGCAAAGTGTTACCACAGAGCTTTAGAAGTTTCTGGGGTTGGGTGTGTGGTTCAAAACCAGTCTTAAAATTATGGTTTTCCTTTCAGTAGCTAAAGCTGACTGTAGAGTACTTGTGGGACAAGGGAAGGGTAAAGAGCAGGCTTGGAGCAGGATGAGTGTGAGGGTGGGAGGAGTATGTAAGAGTTGGGAAGGAGACTGCCCAGCTTGATGTCCTGCTTTCACTGTATTTCTTAGGCATACCCTGTGAGTCCTTTGAAAGGCCACATGGAATGACAAGTGATTTTTAGGGGAGCTTAAGGGAGTTAAATATTGAACAGGTATGAGCAGATGAATCCTTCTTTCAAAATGACGTAGAGTACCTTTATACCATTTGATCCAATGGAGAAGTGGATGCACAGGGTGGGAGGAAAAGGCAGTCTGTCTGTGATTCCTGGTGCATGACCCCAGGGTCCCACCTGCGTGGTTTGGCTTGAGTGGGCTGACCATAATGTGATGTCTTATGAACAAGTGTGTCCAATGAAATGTAGATGTCCTAACAAACCTGATTGTGCACCATTCAGCACACGGTAGCGCTTGTCGTTCACATTGTATCCAACATCATGGAAAGGTCTGTGCCAGCCCCAGCCTGCTCCAGTCAGGGCTGAGTGGAAGTGGCTGTCAATGGACATTTTATGCAGGAACAGTTTTAACTTCTTTTCAGTGGTGGCAACTTGTGTTGGATGTAAGGATAATGCTAATTAATTTCACATTTTTCTGCCTCCCAACCAACTAGTGCATAAGGTATGCCCTTTTCCTTAGTTAGATCTGCCTCTGGGTTTCGGTCCAAAAAGGGATGCTAAAATTGAGTTTTACAATTCAATACAATCTCTTGAACTGGGGGAAAAAAACCCCAGCTTGTTTTTATAAGAATTTCAGACCCAGTTCATTTGTTCAGTTTGCTGGAGATTCGTTACTTATGGGATGCAGGAGGCTGTGTAGATGCTGTTTAGTGACTTGATAAATTGAAAGTGTGAAACATTTGGATGAGGCTTGGGAAGGCTGCATGTCTTCTGTGGGTGTAGTTTTCAAGGCATGTATCTTGTCCTTTTGTTTTTAGTCCTCTTCATGCATAAATAGAGCTTTTCCTATTGTTGTTTCCTACCTGTGCAGATAGGATACCCACAGCAGAATTCACAGCAGCAGCTGCTGCATTTCATTAAGACACTGGATGATTCCTCAAGTGCATTTTCTGCAACGTTGCCAAGATGTTATTCATTGCAAGCAATTCAAAGAGCTTCTATGTAAATTTATATAAGTACTTTATACAGGCAGCCCCTGAGAGGCCACGGCTGGGCTGTGCCAGTGCTGGGAGAGCTTGCACAGGTCATGTTGGTTTATGGTAGATAAATGTTGTGTGTGAGGTGACTTGCCCTTGGCATCACATAAAGGCAACAGCAGTGCTGAGCATGACTGGCTTATAAATATTTCTGACTTATATGTGGACATTTTTTAAGCAGTCTTTGAAAAATCAGCCAGTAGTGGGGTCATTAGGCTCCAGAATTTGTACAAAGGTTGCAAAAGATATCTAGAATCCCATTCAAAATAAGCAGTTCATGCTTTGGAGCATGGAATTTTGGCAGTGTCCTGCTTCAAAATAAATCTTAAAGGAATTGGATAGCTGGAGAAATAGAAGTCTTTAAGTTACAGGAAGATGATTGGAAGAAGTTTAAAAATCAAATGGCAGGTGGTAAGAAAAATGTATACTACTAAAAATGAATGCTAGTTTAGAGGATGGTAAGAACTAGCAATCATTAAAAGCTATAACCTCCTCAGACTTTGTCAGAACCTCACACCAAGTGTGCAGAAAAATAATTGAAGTAGTATTTGAAAGGAAAACAATAAAGCACTGGACGGAAAGCAGTGCTAGTCTAACTGGCATGGTTTGTTAATGGGACAGCTGTGTCAAGCCTTGCTTCCCTGCTAAGGTAACAATGCATTTGAGAAGGGAACAGAGCTGAGGAGGTTAAATATATTTTAATGTGGGATTTCCACAGATCTTACCAAGACCTTACCAAAAGCTACTGATTGTTTCTAGTTTCTCCAGGAAGTAGTCAAGTATTTAAAAAACAAACAAAGCCGACAACAACACAAACCACACCAAAAAAAAAAGATTTTAAAAAAATTTTAAAACAAGAGAAATGGGATGAGAGGGGAGAGAGGGCCAGGTTTTCCATGGGATCAGAGTGGAGATGAGCAGACAGCTCAGGAATGCCATGAGGTGCTGTTATCATGGGTCTCTGACAGGGGCAGCTCCGTTGCCTGGTGCCGGTTGGTACCGCGCAGCCTGAGCTGCCAAATGCAAAGCCACAGGCATCAGGCAGAAGGAAAATGTAACCCTGCTCACAGAGAGTCTAAATTGAACCACATTGCCTGAGGCAAGAGAGAGAGCTGGAGTCAGTATGGACTGCACAGTTAATGTGCTGCTCCACGCTTAGCTTTGTCAGAGTAATTAGTAAGGGGCTGGAGAGGAGAGTGAAAACATTATCCATAAGGGATTTCATGATGAAATCTTGAATTTACACAAGCCACATTGTTTGAAGACAAGACACTGATCAATTAAAAAATGGTGTTTAAGATACTAATTGTTGGGTGAACAATCCTGCATTTATTCTCCAAATGGATACTGTAAAATTGAAATGGACATGGAACAAGGCATTAAGAAAGATATAAAACACACAGGAACTATCCTAGACAAGACTGATTTTGTTACTTAGGAAAAAGATGAATCATAAGGGGATATCTTTTCTCTGCACACAATAAATAGTAAATGAGTTTGCAGCTTTCGTTGTCCCTCTTTATAATGCAGTAAGTGAAGGTTTGGTGGCACTGGGAGGGAACTAACTGGAACAGAAGAATGACTGATGTTTCTGCACAGAGCAGTGGAGTTAATGTTCAGAACTCTCACAAGACTTAGAAGGATTGAAGTGTGCAATGTCTCTTGTATGTACTCTCTGATTCCTAAGTGCAGTTAGTAATCTCTTTGGAGCAGGTTGTGTCCCACCCTGTGTTTATGTATGTCCTGATGCACTGGGATTCTACTTCTGGCTTAGAATTTAACTTGTAGGGGATACAGAAAAACCATGCAAATTGCTTGAGGTGAAACTTGTCACAAGGACACAGAAATTCTCTTCTTTTTCCTTTGTTCAGAAAAACACAACTAATCTTCCCCAAAGCAGTGTCATGTCAATGTGTAACAGCAATGTTTTTTGGAGAATTTGAGGGAGTCTCAATGCATTTCATTACTGAGGCTGAATGAACTGGCTGAAATGTCTGCAAGATTCTGTGAGGGTACAGACAGCCAACATACTTAAACTAATTATTAAAATATGGGTGGTTTTGCCCTCAGTAAAAAAAGCTTAAGAGGGGTTAAAGCTGAATTCACTGCTGGAGAATTTGGGTAGAAGAGGGAATGGTGGGAAGCGTTAAATGTGCTAATGTTATTTGTATCTCTTTTTTTGGTACTGATTTCCCTGTTCTTTTCACTCCTCCAAAAAGGACACCCTGTATGCCTACCCCTGTGGCTCTGACCACACTCCCAGCCCCATGGCCAGCCGGGTACCCTTGGAAGCTGCCCCGCTCCTGGAGAAAACTGAGGCTCGTCTGACAGCTGTGGCAGTGAATGTGGAAGATGGCCACACCATTGCTTTTCTGGGAGACAGCAGAGGAAGGCTGCACAAGGTATGATCTGCATGCAGCAAAAAGGATTAAACTAACCTGGGGTGCTCAGGTAAAAGGGGAAAAGGGCAGTTTTTCTTTTTGCTGGGAAGTTGGGTTCCTGGTAAAGATCATTGCTATCACATGGTCTCTTCTCACGCTGTACTGCCTGTGGAAAATGTGAATGCCCCAAGCGTGATCACATTGCTTTTTGTTACATCTGCACTGAGCCAGCAGCAAGGCTGGTGCATCCTGCATGGTTTGCACAGGTATTTCTGGGCATGTGCTTCACATGGCTGAAGTCACTGCACAGAGGTTCTGGTGGGAGGTTAAAACCCTTGCACACAGTGGCAGTTCCAGTTTGTTCCTGTTGTAGAACAGGTGCCCCTGTGGTGGTGCTTTGCCTGCTCACAACTGTGGCTCTCTTGCAGGTGTACTTGGGAGCCCAGGGAGAGGCACACACCTATGCTTCAGTGTCTATCCAGGTGAACAGCATGGTGAGTGGAGACCTGCTGTTCGACCAGTCGCAGGAGCACCTCTTTGTCATGACCCAGTCAATGGTAAGAGCAATACAATCCTTTCCACAGAGGAGCTGAAAACACTGCATGTCCAGACAAACTGCTGGCAGGAGCAGGGGAGGCAGGGGAACTGCACCTGGCTAAGCCTGTGCTGGGCAGCAGCTGCCTGCCAGTCTTCTTACAGGAATGGGAACCTTTCCCAAAAGCTGGAGGAAGCATGGAGAAAGCCTTGTTAGCCTAATCCGTGGCTTGTTTGCGTGTGCATTTTCTGAAGTCTGTCAGGCTGTATCAGCAGTGATGGAGGAATGTGAACTGCAGGCTGTAAAAAGCTGCTCTGCTGGCATGAATACAAGGGACCACCAATTCCTGGATTCCTGTGTTGAGCAGGAACTGTTTGGACAACAGTTTGCATCTCCATTTGAGCAGAAAAAAGCCTCTGGGTTCACATGTGACCCATCTTGGTTTTGCAGGAGTTTAAAAAGAGAAAAGAGAGATTTTGTGTCACTTCTGTTTTTAATCAGTTAAAAGATCAGGCTGTTCTTCTGTAACCTACAGAGAGCAGAAATGTGTGGGAAATGTCTTCAGATAGCAGAGGTGTTCTCTGACCAGGGATATAACAAGTCTTGCAGATGAAATCAGGCTGTGGAAGGACGCATGTGAGGCACCTTTCTCTTTACCCCTGCTTTCTGTAATTCCTTTTGTGCCTAGAGGCAGGTGGAGGAGAAGAGGCATTGCAATGCCTCAGGCTTTTGGGATATTGGTGTCTGCTGAGTAGGAAGTCCTGCTATGGCTACTTTATTTGAGAGGATTTTTACCACCACTTGTATCAACTCCTTGAACTGGAAAGAAAAGGATCCTGCTAGCAAAGGAAAAACAGTCCTTGAGTTACTCTGAAGGAAAGAACAAACAACAAATGAGAGCCTCTGCTTCCCTTTACTCCCCCAGTGCACTTTGAGATACTTGTAAAATTTGTAACACTTCAAAGCAGGAGTTGAAATCTGTGAGTGGAAGAAGATTAGGGAAATCTGAAATATATCCTTAACAGTAGTTATTCTGCCAATTAAAGTATGCAAATTAAATCATGTACTTAGCAAAAGTAATAGGTCTGGGATTAGAAGTTGGTATTTCAAAGTAGCTGACAGTAGTAGCTGAAGTGTAGTAGCAGATTAAAGAGGGCAAGAGGCTGAAATCAGCAAGGATGGTAAGTTAAGAATTTTGCAAGTAAAATTCACCCTGAGATGGCAGAAAGTTTTTGTTCCACATTGATCAAAGCTTCAGGGTCTACTTTCAGTCAAAATGATAGTTCTGCCAGGTAGAGCTGGGCAATAGTGCAGATGGATTCAGAGGCCTCAGCTGTAGCTGCTGTCTCCAGCTTCAGTCACCTGTGTGTCAGGAGAGATGATCTCACATGACAGAGTCCAGAAAAGCAAAAGAGTGGATGATATTCAGTCAGCTACTCTATAATTCATTTTGTTAAAATGCAGTTTTATGACTAAATACAATTTCCTCCTTGCAAAATGTGTTGCAGAATAACCAATGAATAGCAATACAGTTTGCTTTCCTCAGTGTCTCTCTACAGCCTGATGCTTAGATGTCCTTCACCAGTATGTGAAATGGCCTTTCACATGGGCTCTGGAGACTTGTTCTCATTTTGGTTGTCTTTAAGGGAGAATAAATTGAGGATCAAAAAGTTGTTTTGATGAGCATGTGGATGATGAGACTTGCAAGTTAGGCATAAGAAGCCAGTGACCTGGGAGCTGTGTTGTGTGTGCTGTTTTCCACTTTTCATTTCTTTCTCTGACAGGTGGTAAAGGTTCCCATAATGGAATGTTCCCTGTACTTGGACTGTGAATCCTGTCTGGCACTGAAAGATCCCTACTGTGGCTGGTGTGTCCTTCAGGGAAGGTAAGATAGATCCCTCTTCACTGTAAGGATTTTCGAGGGAAGGTGCCTAGGGATTGTCCTAGCTTCTACTCTTCCTTATTTCTGTGTCTAGATTTTATCTATTTTTAGTTCCTTTATAGGATATTTGCTCTAACTTACCATTCCTCTCTCTGCTTCCCTAAAACACTGACAGCAGCAATAGCAGTTGCGTATAAGGGCGTCTTTCCATTGTTTTTTGCGTCTTTGGCACCACTCACAATTCACCTGTTCATCAGATTTCAGCCTGGTTTTAGTCTGACTTCACCTCAAACTACCACATTGCAAGTTTAGTGAAACTATCTTGTCCCTTCTTCTGGTGTCTCTGTTTAGCACTACTTGTTCCCCTACTGACGTTGCTTAATGAAACATGGTTTATTCCAGTGTCTGTGTCTGCCTGCTGGCTCTGCTTCCCTGTAGAGAGTCACAGGAATTAGTTCATGACCCCTGAAGCCCAAAAGTGCTTACCCATCTGTAATTTCACAACAGCTCATCCTGTTATTGAAGGTGGTGGGAGGCTGGGACTTCAGTGGCTTGTGCAGCAGCTTCCCCAAGAGTAGCAAAACTTGAGACAGGCAGTGTCTGCTTGCAAGCCAAGCAAAGCTGCTGCTCAGGTCCCTCATGGCTTCTTGCTGCTTCCCTGCAGGTGCAGCCGTCGCTCCGAGTGCTTGCGGTCCAGGCTGAGTGAGCAGTGGCTCTGGAGCTTCAACTCTACACAGCAGTGTCTGTCTGTCCAGTCCCTAACTCCAGCCAACATCAGCAGAGAGGAAAAGAGAAATGTGAGTGGGGGTCATCCTCTGATGGTGCTCAAGCTTATGGAAAGTCCTCTACAAACTGAGGAGTCACAAGTCTTTCTGTTGCTTTCACTGGGGTGCTGAAACACTGAACCTTCAGGCACATTGTCTGCCTCACGTGAGGGACATATCTCCTGGGGCAGCCAAGCTGTTCATTCAGTTATTTGGTTGTTTCTTTGTTTTCTCTGAAACTACATGTCCTTGCCTGCTGAGGGTTACTGGGTATTCTGGAGTATGTGATGCCTGCTTGGATGGGGATCCTTCTTGTTTTAGTATCTATAAGGTGCCTGTGTCTGTGCTTTCAGTGTTTCTGTCACTTGCTGTCAGGAAGGCCTGAAAGGAGTGGCCCAAAATTACAGCTCCTGTCTGGCATGTGATAGCTGACAGAAAAGCTAAGAAGGTGCTGGAGTGATTTGAAGTCTATCATTGTGTCAGGAGGTGGCAAGAACCTGTCTTTTGCTAGAGGCTTGGGCAATGGGGGAAGTTGTCAGTTGCTGGAGGGATGCCAAGTTCAGTTCAGGAACAGCAAGAGATGATGAATGGAACAGTCAGTCCTAGGAGACATTATAGGAAAATGAGCATTTTTGTAGGTAACTACTTTATGAGATTCTTGAAAAAACAGAACAAGAAAATTATGTTAAGTGAAGGCAAATTATTTACTGGTTATTACTGAACTGACAGATATTCTTGGCCATCTCGGACTTACCTTCTCTGCGTGAGGAAGAATTTTACTCATGTTATTTCGAAGATTACGAAAGCCCAGCAGTTCTGACAGAGTCAGGAATCATGTGCCCTTCTCCAGATCCCAGCCAAGCACCAGCTTTGCCAACAGGAACAGGTTAGTGAAATGCTTTAAATGGAGCATGATAGCTCTGATAACATTGTTGGGAGAGAGTATGTTGTAGGCCATCGTATTGGCAGGATTAACAGCCATGAATGTATGTGGACTGTCAGCAGGTGTTCATTTCATTCCTCATAATATCTGTTTGCTTTCTACTTGTGTCACACACATCCTGTGCTATTTTGGGCTGTTGCCAAATTCCAGTGCCAAATTCTGATAGCTGGAAAGAAGATCGTGTTTGAAGGGGTGAATGCAAATCTGAATGTGATCTGAAATGCAGTCTAGAGAGTGGCTGGTTTGGCAGCTTTTTCCTAAATCTGGGGAGAAAACTCTCATAAATATTGCTTTATTATTAAAACCAAGCAAAATGCAGCCTTCTCAAAATCCATGTAGTGGGAGAAGGAAGTACACATAAGGAAAGGTAAGAAGAGACCTTAAAGTCTTTTAAAGAAGAGTCCTTAAAGATATAAATAAATCTGCAATACGGCATAACCTGAGAAAATACCCAGTCAGCCTGTGAACAATAGCTGGCTGAGTATTGCTGATTGGCCACTCTAAAGAACCTGGAAAGTTCTCAGTTTGTTTTCTTTGCATTGGATTTTACCCAGCCTGTCAGTGTGAGCTCTGATGAGCTGATCTCTTCAAAGAGCTTGTTCATCTGCAGTAAAAGGCAGGTGTCCATTGGGACACATTCCACCATTCACCTAAATGGCTGAACAGATTTTTCTGTGCAAGTATGAAGCTGGCTAATAGGTATGAAGCAATCTCCATGGACATAACATGACACCAGAACTCAGCTAACACACTCATTCAAAATCCTTCATTTTCAATATTGTTTGCAGCATTTTAATACCTGGCTTTCACACTGCTTTAGTCTGGAACAAGCCCACCAGATCTCCATTCAGGGTGGTCAGGCAGAGGGAAGAGGGCTTCATGCAGTGACACTGCAAGCAGAGTGGGCAGGATTTGCTTCTCTGTGTAGTCTTATGGACTTGAATGTAAGCACAGTTGAGAAAAATCAGTGTAGATAAAGCCACAGTCCAGTTCTCATTATTCTAGGCTTCAGATATTCTTATCAGCTCCTTTGTAAGTCAGCCTTGCTTTTATTGCAAGATACCTTTCCTACATTACTCTCATATTGTGTCTGAGACTTATCAAGTGGCTCCTGTTGTGTAGCATGAGCTTGCTGGTGGATGGTTTCTGTGTTTGATCTATTTGTGTTGTCCCTTTGCTTCCGCAGTGCTTCTCCCACTCAGTGAGCTATGGCCAGGCCTTCCTAGCACAGAGCTTTGCTGTTTAACTGTGCCAGCTTCTTCTTCGTGTTCTCTTGTTCCTCAGACTTCCTCTCTCCTTCACTGTATTGTTATTCCTTCTCTGGCTTCTGTACTCTGCTAAGATGAATTTGAAGCTGGTAACCAGATTCATGCATTGTTTTCTAAATGAGATCTCATTAGGGCCTCAGATACCAACACTTTCCTATTCCTACTTATAATACTTTCCCCAGTTCGCTAAAATTTTTTTCACTAAAATTTTGCCATCTTCCAGCTTTATTTTAAAGGTTGCATACCAGCTTATCCATCATGTGTAGCTCTTGAGCTCCAAGTTAGTAGCACAAACTCTTGCTCTCAATCTGCAAGTGCTCGACCTCATCCTCTGTACTGTCAAGCAGCATTATTGGCAGTCATGGGAAATAATGGCCTTTCTGGAGAAAGGAGTATTTATAAATATGGTGTCATAACCCTGAAATCCTGGGAGACGTTAGCCCTTCCACCACTGCCAAATGCAATCACCTCTGTGACAATGATAGGAGTTGGCAGTATTGCAGTGACTCCAGCCTCCAGCTGCATAGGATATACCCTTATTTTCTGCACATCCTGGGTTTCAATGCACCCCCATCACTGTTTTGTTAGCATACTGCTGCCCTTGCCATCCTGTCAGGAACCCAGCTTAGACCTGACTGGTTTTACACATGTTGTTTGTTTTGCTGTGACTAGAGATTGCTTGCTAGAGGAGCTTTGAAATCTCATTCTGAGAGGAACAGTGCACAAGGTTCTTGTTACTTACTTTTATTGCAAACTGCCCTAGTGAAACAGGGCAGCAGCTCCTGGGGTTGAGCAGAGAATGCAGTATGCTCCCATTATTTGGAGAACTAGTAACCAACTCTAAGGCTGAAGGCATTTATCTGGGACAAGATTAATAAGCTGATTTAATACTGTTTTATGCAAAATATCTCCTTCCAGCTGATGCTATCAACTGCAGTAAGATTTGACCATCTCTGCAGCTATTTGGTGTACAGAAAACAGTGACAGTCTCTTCCCAAAGAGAACAGGGCTATCCTGAGGGTTGTAATTGATGTGAGACCTGGATTTTAAAGCAGATAAGCCTTCAGTCGTGTCAAGTGAGATTACAAATCTTATAAACGTCTTTCCTGACTCACTTCTTAGTCTGGTCATAGAACAAAGCTCTCAAGGTAAAGGCAGCATGTGAAGGGCACATCAGTTCTAAGGTTTCATTTTCCTTTGGATGACAAAAGAGGGCAATCAGCTTTGAGCCTCAATGTTACTTCTTCCTGTAATACAGAGATGGCAGTGGAATTACAGAGATAAAGGTGGACAGATCTTCAGACTAGGCTTCTTTCCCATGGGTTGGCAAGAGCTATCACAAACTACTCCTGATGAACTTGTCCAACCTGTTTTTAGTGTCCGTAGGATAATCCAGTGATTGAGATGCTAAAAGCATGGAAGGGAATCTGCCTCAGTGTTTGACAGTGTCTATCCTAAAGCATGCTGCATCTCCTAACAGTATGGCAAACTTGTAGGGGCTCCATTTCTAAGAAATTTTTATTTTCATTTTCAGATCATGTCACCATAAAGCTTGTAGTGCGTTTCCATGACATCTTCATTGCTTCTGTGGACTTCTCTTTCTATGACTGTGCTGCAGTGGCCCTGCTGTGGAAATCGGCACCGTGAGCACCTGCTTTTCTCTTCTGTAGTTTTAGGGAGGGTGGCTGTCCCTTTCTGGGTTGTCCTGTCTTAGCAGCTGCTTTTCTGTCGTTCCTCCAGGTGCCAGAAGTGTGTGAGCAGTCTCTGGGGATGTAACTGGTGCATTCAGCAGCACCTCTGCACCCACAAAGCAACCTGTGAAGAAGGAACCATTATCTACAATGAAAGGGTATGTCTCCTGCTCAGTCCTAGTCCTGTGTGCTCTCACAGCCCCAGTGGGTCAGATCTCTTCTTAGGTAAAGAAGCAGCTGTCAGTCACATCAAGCAAGGAGATGAGCTGTTGGAGCAAAGAGGAGCTCTCCTTGGAGTGACATGAGGCTCTGCATCCCTGATAGATACTACAGGTTTCTGGGGAAGAACCATCAGATGAAGCTGGTCACTGTCCTGTGGCTATGCAGCCGGTGTTGTCGAAGTGGAAGGACAGGAGCAATCTGGCAGGGAGGTGGAACACATGCCCAGTGTGTGGCTGTCAGAGGTGGCCTTGCATTTTTGTGGAGGATGAAGCAGACCTCCCTCTGAGAGGAGGCCAGTGCAGGCATCTGTGGGAAGAGGGAGTGTTGCTGGATCTTCTGCACTGTGAACATTCCCCAATCCCATTGCACAAGATGGTACAAGATATAGCTCTCATTAAAATCCAGAGGGTGGAACAGCATCTTGTCTATGGGAAGTCATACAGAGTGTTTTTCTGCTTCGGTTTTACAGTTTCATTTCTTTCCCTCTTCTCTTCTCACCATGTTGTTTCTTTCTAGGCTCAGATCCCAACCTCGATCATGTATCCCTCTTCAGCTGCTCCCCTCACCAAATCCTCCACTGCAGCCCCCACCATGGCCACAAAAGCTGTCACCACCCCTGTGCCCGTGAGCCCCAGCACTGTGCCCCACACGGAGGCCATCCACGTCACGCCCTCCGCAGCCTGGGAGGCGACCACGGAGCCGGCGCGGAGCCCCAGCTACACCCACCTGAGCCTGCCCACCGAGGGCGCCTCCCTGCACGCTGCCACCGAGGCCCCGCTGCCACCGCCTGCAGACAAACCTGTCACTGTGCCAGAGACAACTTCTCCTGCTGCATCTGTGCTCTCCAGCCCGTCTAAGAACATGGATCACATGGCCTTGCCCACCGAAGGGCCAGCCACAGCCCAGGCGGCCCAGCACACAGACCCACCCACCACCACGCTCGGGGGTAGCCCTCTGCACACATCTCCAGCGGCAGCTGTAACACCTTCCCCTCACGTCACGAGTTTCAAGTGGCCTCCAAGTCCTTTTCCTACCACAGAGGCACTGACATCTGCCATCTCATCTCCCCAGACCCCCAGCCAGGTGCCAGGGAGCCCTGTTGTCTCTGATGATGCTCCTGGATTGCCAGGAACTGAGCTCCCTGTTTCAGGGCTCCCAACATCGGCTCCCCCACAGTGGCTGCTGGAGGAGGGCACAGAGCTCCAGGACACAGAGGACTGGATGGATTTGCTGCAGGCTGAGAATGACACATCTCTTTTCTCTGCTTCCACTCTTCTGTCGGGTGATGGTGATTCTTCAGAGAGGGATGTCCCTGACTTTCCCAGGATCCTTCACCCTGACCTCGACTATCAGTATGATGCCCCTGAGTTTTGGGAGGAGGTAAGTTACTGGCCTTTTGTAATTCATGGTCTAAGGCTGTGTGTGACTCTGAACTTGTCTTACAAATTTCTAATCTAGTATTTCAGCACACAGGAGGGGTTGTGTCCTGTGGTTGTTTTTCAGAGCGAAGAGCCTAGCTGGGGTCCAAATGCATGTCCCTGTGTGCAGGGAATCCAGGGATCTTCGTTGTTTCCAGTCAATGTGGCGAGGAAGATAACCCTGCTGGGAAAGAACTTCCACCTCTATCAGGTAGTCAGCTCAATGCCATCACCATCAAGCAATTGCATTCATGCAGGGCACTGTTTGGACAACCTGGCCACTGGGCTGCTAAAAATATGTGTAAGATGCAGGTGTGACTCTGCCTAGGTTTCTCGTAGAGGAATAACCTATTTCTGTGCATAAAGAATTCCATAACTGGATGTCTTCATGTGTAGAAGGTCACCCAGAGAAAGGGAGAGTACAGGTGTGCACCAACCTGCTGGAGAAGATCTGCATGTATTTGGATTAAATTGCACCTGTGCTGCACTGCAGATGGTAGTTCTTGGAATAACTTTCTGCTGAATCCATCCTGTTTGTCTCTCCATAAGTTAAAGACAAGTCATCTGTTCCCTTTCCTTTCTGGCATGCTTATGTTAATGTGGCTATTCCTGCCATACCTGAAACTTTTGCAGTGGGGAAAACCACCCTTGACAGCTGTTTCTTGGGTGTGCCTCTGATAAAAATTCTCTTTGCTTCTCAAGACAGAAGATGATTTAGTAACCTTTGACAAAAAAACAACTCAGAACATGCAGCACAGTCTAATTGTTAGTTTATACATTAAAGCTGACACACTGCACTGCTCAGAGGAGCAGAGCTGGTTCCAGAGAGATGCATATCTAGCTTTTTTACAGGAAGTATCTAAGCAATTTGGTGGAAAGTTTACAGGAAAGAGACAGGGAGGAGAAATACACACTTAATGGTTTTGACATGCTCTCTCCTAATCTGTGTACTCTATTCTTCATCTCCAGCTAGTGTTTCACAGGGATGTACTGGCATAACTTCACAGTCCCACTGTTTGGTTTTTTTTTATTTCTCCCTCTGTGCTAAGTTCTCCACACAGTGGCACACACACTCCTTTCTCGGTGTTTTGTGTTGGTTTGCCCTTCATGTATGGAGGCAGTCACAGCATAGAGAGCCCTTGAATATAGAATAGAGTTGGCATAACGAGGGGAACGAGAGGAGCATGCTGCTGGCTTGGGGAAGGTGCTGAGCTGGAGAGGCAGGACAACACCAGTGCAGCCCAAAGCTCTGTGTCACTGAGGAATGGTGCCATGTGTCTCCTCCTGCAGGACCAGCAGTGGGACTATGAGTGTGTCTTGAATTTGGAGGGGAGGACAGTGGTGATGGAAGCTTATGTGGAAGGAGAAGAAACAAACAAGTCCCTCTGTTATATCACCTGCCAGATGAACCAGGTGAGTGCTGTGCCATTTCACAGTTCATGCAGGTTTTGCTCAGCAGGAGAATAGGATGGAAGGCAAGCTCTGGAGAAAAGAGCATATTTTGCAAGAGTATTTGTAGGCTATTTAGCACTCTGGGGCCTTTAGCTATGATGCTGCTGCCTGCCAGTACTGGTACCTTCAACTTCAGGAAGATTGTGCAGCCTGAGCCACATGATCTGTTGCTGCACTAGCTGTAGCAGGGATGGTGCTGTCTCTGAACTGGCCAGCATGGTGCCACTCCTGCTTTAGCTTGAGACACTGTTGTTTGTCATTCTCTGCATCATGACTCCTGTGATGATTGTTCTTTTGTGAGAAGAAAAATGCTGGTTTGTAGTACTGATTTTGTCCTTGGTGATAGAAGCAGGCCTGTGGATTATAAAATTATCAGGGAAAGCTAAAACAGACATGTACACTTGTGGATGCTGGGTGAATTTTACTTAAGGCAAGATTTGCAAGCAGAGATGTTATTTTTACTTCACAAACTCATAT